>NW_023416324.1:99640871-100840871 GCF_014108235.1 Myotis myotis | reverse complement strand
CGCGCACCTGCTGGGCTCTGCGGTCCTTCGCTGTTAGCAGGCGAGCGCTGCGCTCCAGTCCGCGCACCCACGCTTTCGCCAAGGAGCTCTTCCTGGGCAGGATCGAGAAGGTAAGGCAGAGCCCGGCGGGCCTTTCGTCTCTGCCTCCGGTCTTTGCTCTTATCAGGAAAGACTGGGGTAAAGCTTTGTCCTAGTCCTTACTTGACAAATACACCCAAGGGACGGGGAGTGCTTAAATTCCAGATTCCTGAGGCCCTCTAGGTCATATAATTTTTCCTAGAAAAAGGAAGTGTCTTTCCATGGCTGGAAGCCTGAGAATCTGCATCTGACAAGTGGTCCAGCTATTTTTTTAAACGTTTTAATTGATTTCAGAGAGAGATAGAAGCATCAGTGACGAGAGAGAAACATTGATCAGCTGTCTTCTGCATGCCCCACACTGGGATCAAGCCCGCAACCTAGGCATGTGCTCTGACCTGTAATGGAATCAGTGACCTCAAGGTACATGGGTCACATTCAGCCTTTGAGCCACACTGGCTGAGCTGTCTCTGAATCTTTTTATCTCTTCTTTGACCCAGTTATTGTCTAGTAGTTGTTGTTTAATATCCGTATGTTTGCTTTTTTTCAGTTGATTTCCAATTTCAAAGCATGTGGTTGGAGAATATGCTTGGTATGATTTCAGTCTTCTTAAATTGCTGAGGCTAGTTTGGAGTCCCAACATATGGTCTATCCTTGAGAATGATCCATGTGCACTAGAAGAAGAATATATAATCTGGTGTTTTGGGATAAAAGTCTCCGTAAATATTGCTTATGTCCATTTGGCCAAATGTGTCATTTAAGGCTGATAGTTCTTTATTGATTTTCTGTTTGGATGATCTGTTCATATGATTAGTGAAGTATTTAAGTCCCTCACTATCATTATGTTTTTACCAGTTTCTCCCTGTAGTTCTGTTAGTAGTTGCTTTATATATTTTGGTGCTCCCAGATTGGGTGCGTATATATTAATGTGTTATGTCTTCTTGCTTTAATGTCCCCTTTATCTCTATACAATGTCCATATTTGTCTATTACCTTTTTTATCTTGAAACCCATTTTGTCATGGCTATCCCAGCTTTTTTCTGGATACAGTTTGCTTGGAGTATCAGATTTCACCCCTATGTTTGTCTTTGCAGCTGAAATAGGTCTTCTGAAGGCTGTGTATTGGGTTTCCTTTTTGATCCAACCTACTACTCTGTGTCTTTTTATTGGAGTTCAGCCTATTTACATTCAGTGTGACTATTGATATATAATATAATAATTTTATTTATTGTTTTCTTGTAGCTCTATGTCTCCATTGTTAATTTTCCCTTATGTTCTGTTAATTTCATTTTGGTGGCTTTCTATGATTTTTTTCCTTGTTTCCTCTTTTTTTAATGTTATATTGTTAGGTGTCTCAGATTTAGATTTTTTTTTGTAGCTACCATTAGGTTTATGTAAAAGAAAGTTTAATATATACAGTAGTTCTTTTTATTTCTGATTGCATCTTATCTCCATTTCCATGTGCAAATTCAGATCTTTACCCACTGTCCTTTTATGTTTTGTTGTCACAAATTATCCCTTTTTATGCTGTTTATTTCTAAATTGCAGTAGCGCTTTTCTTTCTCTTTTTTTTTTAAATTTTTTTACTCCTTTAACCTTTATGTTACATTTAAGTGTATAGTACCCTATTCTGAACAATGGTTGCAATTTTCTGCTTCTGTCTGTTAGTCATCTTACTCATAGTTCTATATCTTTTTGTCTTTTTGTTTCAGGTAGAAGAACACTGTTGAGTATTTTGTGTAATGCACGTCTTGTGGTGGTACATTCCCTCAGATTCTGTGTATCTATAAAGTCTTAATTTTTTCCTTCATATATAAAGGATAATTTTGCTGGATATATTAATCTTGGCTGATGATGTCACCCTTGATAATTTGAATATTTGGTTCCACAGCATAAAAAGGGATGTATCTTCGTGTGAGCCTCTTTGGGTTTATCTTATTTGGGACTCTGTGATTTATGGATTTGTGTGTCTTTTTTCTTCACCGGGCTAGAAAATTTCTCTGTTGTTGTTTCTTCAAATAAGTTTTTAATCCTTGCTCTCTCTCTCTTTTCCTTCTGATACCCCTATAATGCAAATGTTGTTAGCTTCATGTTGTCCAAAGTTCCTTTAAATGATCCTCATTTTTTAAATTCTTTTTTCTTTTTGCTGCTCTGATTTTTTTTTCTTCTACCTTTTCTTCCAAATTGTTGATTTGATTCAACCTACTCTTTATTCTTTTCAGTTTATTCTTGATCTCAGATATGGAATTTTTTTTCCTGAGAAATTCTTTTTGGTGGTCTGTATGTCCTTTTTCATGCTGGTGTAGTTATCTCTAAGTTCCTTGAGCATCTTTATAACTCTATATCTGATACATTGCTTGCCTCCATTTCATTTAGCTCTTTTTCTGTAGATTTCTCCTTTCATTTGGAGCCTGTTTCCTTGTTTCCCTAATTGTGCTGCCTCTTTGTGTTTGTTTCTATGTATAAAATAGATCTGCTATGACTCCCAAGTCTTCATGGAGTGGCATTATGGAGTAGGTGTCCTGTGGAACCTGGGGGGAGGAGGGGAGTCACCTTGATCTGAGCTGCGTGCTCTAGCAGTGTCCTTTGTATGGCTTTTGTGTGCCTTCTGTTGTAATTGAGTCTTGATTCATGGTGGCCAGTTTGTGCATGGGTTCGATCTCAGACTAGCTGACTGTGAAGCTCAACCCTGACATGGCATGTAAGCTGCTGTGCATGTACTGCTGTGATCTTCCTTTGGGTATGCTGTTGGTGAAGTTTGATGGAGCCTGCTCTGATATTGTCTGAAGCTGGTCATTTGGTGTATTGGTTCTGGGCCTCTTGGGAGGGACTCTGGTGTAGGCCAGTGTCAGACGCTGTCTGTGCCTGGCCCTTGGCAACCTGTTTCAAGCTACAAGTGATGCACAGTTTGTGGCTGCCTCTGAAAAAAATAGAAGAACTCTTCCAGAACTATCTGACTCCATCAGAAAGGACAATATAAAAATAATTGGTATAATGAAAAAAAGAAGGGAACAGTGCCTTCACTGTGACTCCAGGTGTGTGATGAAATTTCTGTCCTGTCCTTTCCATGCACGCCCTGAGGGCGCGGGCCTCAGCCGGCAGGCGGACATCCCCCAAGGGGGTCCCGGACTGCGAGGGGGCACAGGCCGGGCTGAGGAACTCTCCCCCTCCCCCCAGTGCATGAATTTCATGCACCAGGCCTCTAGTGAATGATAAGAGAGAATCATTGATCCACTGCCTTCTACACACTCCACACTGGGGATGGAGCCCACAACCTGGGCATATGCCCCAACCAAGAATTGAACCGTGACCTTCTGGTTCATCGGTTGGTGTTCAACCACTGAACCACACTGGCTGGGCTATTCTTTTTTATTCTTCATTCTCTCTCTCTCTTTTTTTTTTTAAATCCTCACTGGAGGATATTTTTTCATTGATTTTTAGAGAGAGTGGAAGAGAGAGGAAAGAGAAAAATATCAATGTGAGAGAAACACATCAATTGGTTGCCTCCTGCACGGGCCCTGACCAGGGCCCAGGCCCTGCAACCAAGGTACATGCCCTTGACTGGAATCAAACCCAGGACCCTTCAGTCTGCAAGCTGATGCCCTATCTACTGAGCCAAACTGGCTAGGGCTATTCTTCATCTCTTTTATTGAGTTCTTCAACTTCAGAATTTCTATTTAGTTCCTTTCTGTCGTTTCAATCTTATTGGTAAGGTAGTCCTTTTTTAAAAAAAAAAAAAATTTCTTTAAATATAGTTTTATTGATTTTTTACAGAGGAGAGGAGAGGGAATTGAATCATGACCTTCTGGTTCATAGGTTGATGCTCAACCACGAGCCATGCTGGCTAGACTATTCTTTTTTATTCTTCATCTCTCTCTCTTTTTTTAAAATTATCACTGGAGGATATTTTTCCATTGATTTTTAGAGAGTGGGAGTGAGAGGGAAAGACAGAGAAACATCAATGAGAGAGAAACATCAATCAGCTGCCTCCTGCATGCCCTCTACTGGGGATCAAGCCCGCAACCAAGGTACATGCCCTTGACCAGAATTGAACCTGGGACCTTGTAGTCCATGGCCTGATGCTCTATCCACTGAGCCAAACCGGTCAGGGCAGTAGTCCTTTTTTTCATAGATTATATTTCTGAATTCATAAAACTGCCCTTCTGAATTTTCATGTAACTTGTTGAAGTTTTTTGTTTGTTTGTTTGTTTTTTTCAGAACTTCAATCTTTGACTTCTCTGCCATTTAAATCACATACTTCCATGTTTTTACATTTATTTTCTGAAGACTTTCCATTTTTTTGAGCTACTATGTTACCTTGGTTATTCATGGTATTTGTTGGGTTATTTCTCTGCCTAGACACCTGAAATGCAAGTTTTTTATTTTCTCTTATTTATATGTCTAGTGCTTCAGAGATCTCTGTGGGGTGGTTTTGGCTGGGCCATGGAAAATGCCCTATATTCCTAGGTGATGTGGGTGTCCCCTCTGTAATCAGGTTGCCTCAGTCTCAGGGAACCATTCCTTTGTGGGAGTATGGTGGACAATGGGGGTTCTGTACCTCGAGAACATAGCACTTTCTGCTACAACTAGATGCTGACAGCAATGTTGTCCTATCTGAGTTGTCCCAGATGTCTCCATTGGACCCCTTTGTGATGTGTGGTGGGGGGTGGACTGGGAAAGGCTTGTTTGTGCCTTTATGGTTTTGTTCTACTTCCAGGAATGGCGGTTGCCAGAACTGGATTTCTCTAAGACTCAGTCTGTAGATCTTTCCATCTACAATCCCACCTTGGGTGGTCTAGTTTGGTATTGTTGCTTTAAATACTATCAATATCCTGATGTCGCATATTTATTTCTCCAGCTCAGATTTCTCCTCTGAACTTCAGACTCCTTTTATGTCTACCTTTCTACTAAAAGCTTCACTAGATGTCTAATAGGCATCTCAAATTTGTATATGCAAAACTAAGATCCTGGTCTCCCAGCCCAATCCTGCTCCTGTCACCAGTCTTCATCATAGATGGTGGCAACTCTATTTGCTCAACTTGTTCAGACCAAGTTCCTGGAATCACCTTTGATGCCTCTTATTCTCATACTCTCAACTAATCTGACAGCAAATCTTGTTTTCTCTACCTTCAGGTTAATATTTAGAATCTGTCTGATTTTAAGCACCTCACTACCATTGCCCTGATTCAGGTCAATATCATCTCTCACAGCATTATAGGGGTTTGAGCAGAACATGGCATCTGAGATGCTTAGAATTTAAGAATAGAAGATCTTCAAGGCCATCTAAACCAGTAGTTGTCACACTGCCCTCAGTTGGATCTTTACTTTTCATGGAAGTGCCCCTGGGGCTACTGCTGGGACCAGTGGGAAGCTGAATGGGAGATATTTGGGTGACCTTTCTCCCCTTCTACATCACAGCCAGAGCAGCTTGAGTTCTATCTGTTTTACATGTTTGGTTTCTGTACTAAATTTAGTTGAAACATGTTTTACTGCTTTGAAACATTTGAAAACTGCTGATGTTAAAATTGAACCCAGCACCGATGAGGCACTTCATTGAATTTTTAAACATTGATATCAGAGATTTCCTTTCCCATATACTTGAGATCTCTCTGCTTGTAGCAGTTATTATTTGGTTGTGCTTGAGGGCCAGCTAGTTCCAGCCTGTTCTCTTCTCATCTAGAGTGCTCATTAGTACCAGAATAATTGTACAGTGGGGCCTTGACTTAGGAGTTTAATTCGTTCCGAGACCGAGCTCGTTAAGGAGCTCGTTAACTCAAATTACTCTATCAACTCAATGCAAAAAATCGGCGGAGAGCGCTGGTATCTCAAAAAACTCGTTAGTCGGGACACTCATAAGTCAAGGCCCCAATGTATAATTTTCCTCTAACACAGTTCATTGCACAAGGCCCAGGTGGAACCATGAGGCTGTGAATGCAGGTGCAGTGAGTTGAGCCTCTGTATATTCAGCTAAGGGGCTGGCTTTGTTCTGAGAGGCTGCAAAGTGAGCAGAGTCAGTGCTGGGGTCCAACCCCAGCAGGTCCAGGGGTCCCCAAAGGTGTGGACAGAGTCGGCGAAGAAGGAATGACACGGAGACAGTGTTCAGTTGATCAGCAGCCTAGCCAGGATCTCCAGCCAAGTTCTGGTCAGGATCTCCAGTGAAGTTCTGGTTAGGATCTCCAGCCAGGTTCTGTGTCCATGTTCTCTTGCTAGGTTCTCCAGGTTCTCCAGCCAGGTTCTGTAGCCATGTTCCCTCGCTAGGTTCTCCAGCCAGGTTCTGTCACCAGGTTCTAGTCAGGTTCTCTTGCCATGTTCTATCCAGGTTCTGTAGCCAGGTTCTGTCTCTAGGTTCTTCAGCCAGGTTCTCTTGCTAGGTTCTGTCTCTAGGTTCTGTGCCCAGTTTCTGTCCAGGATCTTTTGCCATGTTCTCTCCAGCGAAGTTCTTCTGTCTCTAGGTTCTGTGTAGGTTCTGTGTCTAGGTTCTGTGTGTGTTGTCTTGTTACATCTGTATTTATACCAGTTGATTCCAATCCTATCAATCTCTATTCCAAAGGTTAGGGCGTTTCTTATCTCCATTCCAGGGAGTAAAGATTATGTAGCTTAAGCATGATTGTTCGTAAAGTGATTAATTACCCGCCTGGCACTTAGTTAGGGGTTTTATTCCCTCCCTTACTTCAGGGGAAAATCCCTATCTGGGGAAACAACCTTTCTCAGAGAGGTGACCTTGGTTAAAACACATAGTGCCAAGCAGGTGAGCAAACATATTAAGAACAGTATGCCATATATGCCAGGTCCCTTGAAACAGCAAGGATGGACCGGCTCCCGGCAAGTCAGCATTTTTTTTTTCTAGACCAGTGGTCGGCAAACTCATTAGTCAACAGAGCCAAATATCAACAGTACAACAATTGAAATTTCTTTTGAGAGCCAAATTTTTTAAACTTAAACTATATAGGTAGGTACATTGTTATTAACTTAATTAGGGTACTCCTAAGCTGGCTTTTGCTAAAAACGTCCTCAATCTGATTGAGGTACCTTTGCTGAGGTTGACCCCTTCCAACTCTCCCATCCACACTCGTATACTTGTTTCGTCTATCTCCTTTCATTCATCCTTTCTATATGTCCACCCCCCACTTCTTCTAACGCCACTTCTTCAAAATAGACTCACCCAGGCCGAAAACCGACTTCTGCGCATGGGCCATGAAGTTTCAATCGCACTCTATGTGCGGCGTCCACATGTGGTATTTTGTGGAAGAGCCACACTCAAGGGGCCAAAGAGCTGCATGTGGCTCCCGAGCCGCAGTTTGCCTACCACTGTTCTAGACAGTCTTGAGGGCAGGGTCAGTGGGCTTGAAGGCAGGAATTCCTTTAAGTCAGCTTTCACTTTTGGGTAGGGCCCCACATATAAAAGCCTGTAGTCATGGAGCCTAAGGGGAGAAAACAGATTTGGGAGCATGTTACTAGAGTGGGCAATGTTTTGTGGCTTATTAGGTATTCAAGGGCTGGAGGGGAAAAATTGAAGATTCCTTTGCTTTGAAGACCTATCTGGGGACACTTGGTGAGAGGTGCCATGAAGAGAGGCAGGGTTTCTGGAGGCTGGCAGCTTGTGATCTGGCACATCACTTCTCAGCAGCTGCAGTTCCAAATCCAAATACTCATGTCATGCTGGCACAGTAGTTCTCAACCTTCCTAATGCCGCGACCCTTTAATACATAAAATTATTTTTGTTGCTACTTCATAACTGTAATTTTGCTACAGTTATGAATCGTAATGTAAATATCTGATATGCAGGATGTATTTCCATTGTTACAAATTGAACATAATTAAAGCATAGTGATTAATCACAAAACAATATGTAATTATATATGTGTTTTCCGATGGTCTTAGGCGACCCCTGTGAAAGAGTCGCTCTATTCCCAAAGGGGTCGCGACCCACAGGTTGAGAACTGCTGTGCTGGCAGGAGTATCTGGAGCCCAAAAAGCCAAACGGACTAAGCACACAGGATGATTTTAGGTAATATATAGTGATGGCCCAATGGGGAATTCTGGGCTAGTCAGAAATATTGACCACTCATTGGTTTGAGATAGAGATTTGAAGCTAATTTGTTTTTCAGGTATGAGATCTGATACAAATAACTACAATTACTTTTATTTCCAGGACACACTATCTGGTTGATTTGATGTCAGCTAACACTAACACAGGCTGTGTGACTTATCCAAGTCACACGTCTAATAAGTGGCAGAGCCAGGGCTGAATTAAGGTTGATGTGGCTCAACATCTGTGCCTCCTTCGGTGACCCTGTTACCTTGCACATTCAAAGTAACAGCTGTTATCCAGCAGGAGGAATGGAGGCTGGAGTATGCAACTGGATGGGAACCTTACAAGATGTCAGACTTTGTAACCACACACTATGCTCTTGTCAACTGCAGCATCTTTGAACTCACAAAATAACTAGTGTAAAATTTTACATTTTAGTAAAAGAGCTTTCACACCAGTTATCTTCCATGATTCTCACAATGACATTGAGTAAATATTACCTGCATATTATGGGTGAGAAAATGGAAGTATGGGGCGGTAGAGATTTGGTGAAGGCCACATGTTAGTAAGCTGGAGATAGAACCCAGTGCTTTGAAATGTTAGTCCAGGGCTCGTTGTTTCATGGGGAAATCATCATAACTTGTTATTGATAAGGAAAGCAATAAAAATTACTAGTAAAGTTGCTTGAGTAGGGTAGGGGGATGTATCTGGGTAGTGGAGACTAACATACAATTCCTGTATCTTAAGCACCTTCTGTGGTTTGCTTTCTAATTCTTTTAATTGGTAATGGTCTGCCTACCAGATATGGGACCTAGCCAATCTGTTTCCTTCCTTTTTGACTGATATTACCACTATGGAAAGTTGCTAAAATTCATTTTTACTAATTATCATTTTTAGAAAGAAGTTTTCCCATTTCCAGAAGTTAGCCAAGATGAACTTAACGAAATCAATCAGTTTGTGGGACCCATAGAAAGATTCTTCACTGAAGAGGGTATGTATGATTTTCTTTACCATTACCAATTTCCATTTTAAGGGCGATGCTTTGACATTTACATTAGAAGTTATATACAGAAGGGAAGTTCTCTGGAGTATCATTAATCATGGGGAAATAGTGTCTATTGACAGTATTTTGCTTTGAGGATTATCCCAATGGCTGTTTAATTATATTTCAACTAGTGGCCCGGTGCATGAAATTTGTGCACGGGGTGGGGGGGAGATGTCCCTCAGCCTGGCCTGCACCCTCTCCGATCTGGGGCACCTGGAAGGATGTCCTACTGCCAGTTTACAGGGATCGGGCCTAAACCAGCAGTCGGACATCCCTCTCACAATCTGGGGCTGCTGGCTTCTAACCACTCACCTGCCTGCTGGCCTGCTCGCCCCCAACTGCCCCCTGCTGCTGGCCTGCTCACCCCCAAATGCTCCCCCCGCCAGCCTGATCACCCCCAACTGCCCCCCCTGCTGGCCTGCTTGCTCCCACCTTATCTCTCCACTGGCCTGCTCACCCCCAACTGCCCCCCTGCTGGCCTGCCTACTCCAAACTGCCCCCCCACAGTCCTGATCACCCCCAACTGACCCCCACTGATGGCCTGCTTGCCCCCAACTGGCCCCCCTGCTGGTCTGCTCACCCCCAACTGCCCCCCCAGCCTGATCACCCCCAATGGCCCCCCCACCCTGGCCTGATCGCCCACAACTGCCCTCCCTTCTTGGCCTCTAACCGCCTCTACTTCGGCCCCACTACCATGGCTTTGTCTGGAAGGTCTCCTAGTCTAATTAGCATATTACTTTTTTATTAGTATAGAGGCCTGGTGCACAGGTGGGGGCTGGCTGGTTTGACCTGAAGGGTGTCCCGGATCAGGGTGGGGGTTCCCTTGGGGCATGGGGTGGCCTGGGAGAGGGGCCTGTGGTGGTTTGCAGGCTGGCCACACCCCCATGGAGTGAGGGTCCCCACTGGGGGTCTGTGGCCAGCCTAGGTGAGGGGCTGAGGGCTGTTTTCAGGCTGACCGTACCCCCTTCAGGATGGGGGTCCCTGCTGGGGTGCCTAGCCAGCCTGGGTGAGGGGATGATGGCTGTTTGCAGGCTAGCCACGCCCCCCCAGCGGGGACTCTTACTCCATGGGGACGTGGCCAGCCTGATTAAGGGCCTGAGGGCCGTTTTCAGGCTGGCCACACCTCCCCCCCGCAGGCTCCTAGCCCCTCCTAGAGAGGAGGCCAGCCCCTCCTTTTTTTTTTGTTTTTTCCCCAGCCACTCCTTGAGCAGAGGCCAGGGCCAGCTGGAAGCCTGGGTCACCCCCGACCCAGGTTCCCAACCACTCCTTCAGCAGCAGCCAAGGCGGGTGGGAAGCTTGGCTTCCTCCGTCGCCAGGGGCAACCCAAGCTCCAGCTTCATGGCTGCTGCCATCTTTGTTGGGTTAATTTGCATACTTGCCCTGATTGGCTGATGGGCGTAGCGGCACCCGCGCACGCACTCCAGTGGGATGGGAGCTTCCCCCGTCCCCAGCTTCCGCGCACCTCCCCCCCAACCCCGACTCCCAGGAGCCTGTGTGTGCGTGCTATCCGGGCGGAAGCATCCCTGGCGTACGCGCGTGCCGCCCCACCCCGCCCCCCCAGCTTCCTGGGGCCAGCGCATGCACAAGCAGCCGCAGGGCAAGAACTTCCCCAGCGTCACCATGGTGATGCGGGGGAAGCTCCTGACCCGACCCCGTCTCCCCGGTGCCTGCATGCGCGCGCCTGCCAGGTGAGAGTTTCCCCATATCACCATGGTGACACAGGGGAAGCTCCCGCCCCAACACAGGCTCCCTGGTGTCTGCACACGCCACCTTGCCCCCAGCTCCCTGGCGCCATGTCGATGCAGGGGAAGAACCTGCCCCTTCCCCGGCTGCCTGGTGCCTGTGTATGCAAATTAACCTGCCATCTTTCTCAGGTTAATTTGCATACTCACTCTGATTGGCTGGTAAGCGTAGCAGAGGGACGGTTAATTTGCATGTTTCTCTTTTATTATATAGGATGTTTCACAATATATCTGTGAAGGACCACTTTTAAATATTTCCAAAGTGTTGCAGACTGACACTTTTGTAAAATACCATAAAAATGAACAACTAGAAAAATGAAATGAAAAAAAAAAACAAGGACTTATAAAATATAAGCCCATATGTGGTTGGTTGAGTAGCAATGTAAAATTGCTGCAAATGTTTCTAAAAGTTTGCCCTCGATTTTGGTACTTAGCTTATTATGAATCAGGAATAGTTTATGGACCAGCAATAGGCTGCAGACGGCAGGTTGAGGGTACCAGTGTAGATGGAAAGATCCCTTTCTTAGGGTATGGTCAGCCAACTTAGAGGAGCTCACTGAAGATCAGTGATGCTAGATTGACAGCAGTGCTTCTCAAACTGAGGACCCCCAGAAGTTCTTGTTTATTTAGCAACTAGAGGCCTGCTGCACGAAGTGATTCATGCAATAGGCCTTCCTTTCCCTGGGCTGCTGGCACCGGTTTTCATCCGGCACCTGGCACCCAGGCCTTCACTCTGGCTGGGCTCCAGCCGGAGCCGGCCCCGGAGCCGTGAGGCTTTGCTGCTCTGCTGGACCCACGGCCCTGAGGCTTCACTGCCGGCCCTGGAGCCGTGAGGCTTTGCTGCTCCGCCGACCCTGGAGCCGTGAGGCTTCGCTGCTCCACCGGCCCCATGGCCTTGAGGCTTTGCTGCTCTGCTGGCACCGTGGCCGTGAGGCTTTGCTGCTCCACCAGCCCCAGGGCTGTCAGGCTTTGCTCCCGTCAATGACTTGGCTTTTCAAAAGGATTATAGTTACCTTCCGTAAGAATTCAAGCTAGTAGAGCTCAGAACACTATGGGAATGTCTTAGAATTCAAATTGTAGAAAGGGAAATTGTCTATATATGTCAACGGAACTCTTAAATAACAGGTAAATGGATCCTTGAAAAATAAGGATGAGTTTAAATACACTAAACAATCACGTTCAAACAGCTGTGAAATAATGACGATAGTGTTTACATTTAAAGTCCCGTTCAAAGACTTGGCTTTTCTAAAGATTCTACGTGATATCCTTAAGAATTCAAGCATATAGAGCTTAGAACACCATGGAAATGTGTTTATTTGTATTAGAATTCACAATAGTAGATCCTGGAAATGTGTTGAATTGTCTGTGGAACAATCGAATTTCACGTAATTAGAGCCCCAATATCTGAAGGACATTAGGAAAACAGTGAGAATTCTCCTTCAAGCACATCTGAAGTGACGAGAGTACTGTTTACATTTATATTTTCTCGTCAATGACTTGGCTTTTCAAAAGGATTATAGTTACCGTCCGTAAGAATTCAACCTAGTAGAGCTCAGAACACTAGGGGAATGTCTTAGAATTCAAATTATAGACGGAGAAATTGTCTATATATCTCAACAGACCACTTGAATAACATGCAAATGGATCCTTGAAAACTAAGGACAAGTTTAAATACACTAAACAATCACGTTCAAACAGCTGTGAAATAATGACGATAGTGTTTACATTTAAAGACCCGTTCAAAGACTTGGCTTTTCTAAAGATTCTACGTGATATCCTTAAGAATTCAAGCATATAGAGCTTAAAAAACCATGGAAATGTGTTTATTTGTATTAGAATTCACAATAGTAGATGCTGGAATTGTGTTGAATTGTGTGTGGAACAAGTGAATTTCACGTAATGAGAGCCCCAATATCTGAAGGACACTCGTAAAACAGTGAGAATTCTCCTTCAAGCACATCTGAAGTGATGAGAGTACTGTTTACATTTATAATTTCTCTTCTCTGACTCAGCTTTTCTAAAGGAATCTTGTTAAAAACAGTAAGAATTCAATGTTATAGAGCTCAGAACAGTATGGGAATGTCTTGTAATTCAAATTATAGACGGTGAAATTGGCTATATATCTCAACGGGAATCTTGAATAACAGGTAAATGGATCCTTAATAACTAAAGACGAGTGTAAATACACTGAAATATCCCGTTCAAACGGAATTGAAATGATGAGCATAGAGTTTACATTTAAAATGACGTAGAAGACTTGGCTTTTCTAATGGATTCTAGTTAAAGTCCTTAAGAATTCAAGCATACAGAGCTTCGAACACCATGGAAATGTGTGTATTTGTATTAGAATTCACAACAATATAGCCAGGATTTGTCTTCAATTGTCTGTGAAACAATTGAATTTCACGTAATTAGAGCCCCAATATCTGAAGGACAGTAGTAAAACAGTGAGAATTCTCCTTCAAGCACATCTGAAGTGACGAGAGTACTGTTTGCATTTATAATTTCTCTTCTGTGACTCGGCTTTTCTAAAGGAATCTTGGTAAAAACCGTAAGAATTCAAGCTTATAGAGCTCAGAACAGTATGGGAATGTCTTTTAATTCAAATTATAGACGGAGAAATGGTATATATATCTCAACAGACCACTTGAATAACATGTAAATGGATCCTTGAAACCTAAGGACGAGTTTAAATACACTAAACAATCACGTTCAAACAGCTGTGAAATAATGACGATAGTGTTTACATTTAAAGTCCCGTTCAAAGACTTGGCTTTTCTAAAGATTCTACGTGATATCCTTAAGAATTCAAGCTTATAGAGCTTAGAACACCATGGAAATGTGTTTATTTGTATTAGAATTCACAATAGTAGATCCTGGAAATGTGTTGAATTGTCTGTGGAACAAGTGAATTTCACGTAATTAGAGCCCCAATATCTGAAGGACATTAGGAAAACAGTGAGAATTCTCCTTCAAGCACATCTGAAGTGACGAGAGTACTGTTTACATTTATATTTTTCCCTCAACGACTCGGCTTTTGAAAAGGATTATAGTAACTCTCCGTAGGAAATTAAGCTGGTAGAGCTCAGAACACTATGGGAATGCCTTAGAATTCAAATTATAGAGAGTGAAATTGTCTATATATCTCAACGGAACCATCTTAAATAACAGGTAAATGGATCCTTAATAACTAAAGACGAGTTTAAATACACTAAACAATCACGTTCAAACAGCTGTGATATAATGACGATAGTGTTTACATTTAAAGTACGTAATGCTCTGGCATCCAGATTGGCTGCGCTGTTCTTTCGTACAGCTGATTACTGCTAGCATGGCAAGAAGGGTGCTCTCAGGTGTTTCTGGGCTCCTGGTCACTTCTGAGCTCTTCGTTGTCCACTTCATCCTCCTCCCACTTCTTTTTTTTTTTTTTTTTTTTTTTATTTCTTAAAGTATTACAAAGGGTATTACATATGTGTTCTTTTTTTCCCCCCGCCCTTGACAGTCCCCTTGCCTCCCCTATTCCCCAGTGTCTTATGTCCATTGGTTATGCTTATATGCATGCATACAAGTCCTTTGGTTGATCTCTAACCCCCCTCCCTCTTGCCCCCCAACCCTCCCCAGCCTTTCCGCTGCAGTTTGACAATCTGTTTGAGGCAGCTCTGCCTATGTATCTATTATTGTTCAAAAGTTTATAATGGTCTCTATTATCCATGAATGAGTGAGATCATGTGGTGGTTTTCCTTCATTGACTGGCTTATTTCACTTAGCATAATGCTCTCTAGTTCCATCCATGACGTTGCATATGGTAAGAGTTCCTTCCTTTTTACAGCAGCATAGTATTCCATCGTGTAGATGTACCACAGTTTTCTAATCCATTCATCTACTGATGGGCACTTAGGCTGTTTCCAGATCTTAGCTATGGTGAATTGTGCTGCTATGAACATAGGGGTGCATATATCCTTTCTGATTGGTGTTTCTGGTTTCTTGGGATATATTCCTAGAAGTGGAATCACAGGGTCAAATGGGAGTTCCATTTTCAGTTTTTTGAGGAAACTCCATACTGTCTTCCATAGTGGCTGCACCAGTCTGCATTCCCACCAGCAGTGCACAAGTGTTCCTTTTTCTCCACATCCTCTCCAGCACTTGTCATTTGTTGATTTGTTGATGATAGCCAGTCTGACAGGTGTGAGATGGTACCTCATTGTTGTTTTGATTTGCATCTCTCAGATGATTAGTGACTTTGAGCAGGTTTTCATATGTCTCTTGGCTTTCTGAATGTCCTCTTTTGAAAGGTGTCTATCTAGGTCCTTTGCCCATTTTTTGATTGGATTGTTTAACTTCCTTTTGTTAAGTTGTATGAGTTCCCTATAAATTTTGGAGATTAGGCCCTTATCAGATATGACATTGACAAATATGTTTTCCCACACAGTGGGCTTTCTTGTTGTTTTGTTGATGGTTTCTTTTGCTGTGCAGAAGCTTTTTATTTTGATGTAGTCTCATTTGTTCATTTTCTCTTTAGTTTCAAGTGCCCTAGGAGCTGTATCGGTGAAGAAATTGCTTCGGCATATGCCTGAGATTTTGTTGCCTTTGGATTCTTCTAGAATTTTTATGGTTTCCTGTCGTACATTTAAGTCCTTTATCCATTTTGAGTTTATTTTTGTGTATGGTGTAAGTTGGTGGTCTAGTTTCATTTTCTTGCATATATCTGTCCAATTTTCCCAACACCATTTATTGAAGAGACTATCTTGGCTCCATTGTATGTTCTTGCCTCCTTTGTCAAATATTAATTGAGCATATTGGTTCGGGCCGATTTCTTGGCTCTCTATTCTATTCCATTGATCTATATGCCTGTTCTTATGCCAGTACCAGGCAGTTTTGAGAACAGTGGCTTTGTAATACATCTTGATATCTGGTATTGAGATCCCACCTACTTTGTTCTTTTTCAGGATCGCTGCAGCTATTCGGGGTCTTTTTTTATTCCAGATGAATTTTTGGAGAGTTCGTTCTAGATCTGTGAAGTATGCCGTTGGTATTTTAAGGGGAAGTGCGTTGAATTTATAGATTGCTTTGGGTAGTATGGATATTTTAATGATGTTGATTCTACCAATCCATGAACATGGTATGTTCTTCCATTTGTTTATGTCTTCCTCTATATCTTTTTTCAACATCCTGTAGTTTTCTGAGTAGAGGTCTTTTACCTCTTTAGTTAAGTTTATTCCTAGGTAGCTTAATTTTTTTGGTGCGATAGTAAACGGGGTTGTTTTTATAATCTCTCTTTCTGAAAGTTCACTATTGGTGTATAGAAATGCCTCAGATTTCTTGGGGTTAATTTTGTATCCTGCTACATTGCCAAATTCATGTATTAAGTCTAGTAGCTTTTTGATGGAGTCTCTAGGGTTTTGTATGTATAATATCATGTCGTCTGCAAATAAGGACAGTTTTACTTCCTCTTTTCCAATTTGGATGCCTTTTATTTCTTCTTCTTGCCTAATTGCAATGGCTAACACTTCCAGTACTATGTTGAACAGGAGTGGTGAGAGGGGGCATCCCTGTCTTGTTCCTGTTCTTAGGGGAAATGGTGGTAGTTTTTGTCCATTGAGTATGATGTTGGCTGTGGGCTTGTCATATATGGCTTTTATTATGTTGAGGTATGATCCTTCTACTCCCACCTTACTGAGAGTTTTTATCAAAAATGGGTGTTGAATGATGTCAAATGCTTTTTCTGCATCAATTGATATGACCATGTGGTTTTTTTCTTTCAATTTTTTTAATGATGTATCACGTTGATTGATTTGCGGATATTGTACCATCCTTGCATCCCTGGGATAAATCCTACTTGGTCATGGTGTATGAGCTTTATGATGTACTGCTGGATCCGATTTGCTAAGATTTTGTTGAGGATTTTGGCATCTATGTTCATGAGAGATATTGGCCTGTAATTCTCTTTCATTGTGTTGTCTTTACCTGGTTTTGGTACTAGGGTTTTGGCTGGCTTCATAGAATGAGCTTGGAAGTGTTCCTTCCTCTTGGATTTTTTGTAGTAGTCTGAGGAGGATAGGTTTTAGTTCTTCCTTGAATGTTTGGTAAAACTCCCCTGTGAAGCCGTCTGGTCCTGGGCTTTTGTTTGATGGAAGCTTTTTGATGACTGTTTCAATTTCTTCCATACTTATTCGCCTGTTGAGATTATTAGATTCTTCTTGATTGAGTTTTGGAATGTTGTATTTTTCTAGGAATTTGTCCATTTCCTCCAGGTTGTCTAGTTTGTTGGAGTAGAGCTGTCCAAAGTATTTTTTAACAATCCTTTGTATTTCTGTGGGGTCTGTTGTTATTTCACCTCTATAGTTTCTGATTTTGTTTATTTGGGTCCTCTCTCTCTGCTTTTTGGTGAGTCTGGCTAGAGTTTTGTCAATCTTGTTTATCCTTTCAAAGAACCAGCTCTTGGTTTCATTGATTTTCTGTATTGGTTTTTTGGTCTCTATGTCATTTATTTCTGCTCTAATTTTTATTATCTCCTTCCTTCTGCTCACTCTGGGGTTTTCTTGTTGCTGTCTTTCTAATTCTTTGAGTTGTAGAGTTAGATGATTTACTACCATTTTTTCTTGTTTTTTGAGATAGACCTGTAGAGCTATAAACTTCCCTCTCAGGACTGCTTTCATTGTGTCCCATAGGTTTTGGATTGTTGCGTTTTCATTGTCATTAGTTTCCAGGATGTTTTTAATTTCTTCTTTGATCTCATTGGTAACCCAATCAATATTTAATAACATGCTATTCAGCTTCTAGGTGTTTGAGTATTTTTGGGTTGTTTTTATTGTAGTTTATTTCTAATATTATGCCATCGTGTTCTAAGAAGATGCTTTTTATGATTTCAATCTTCTTGAATTTGGGGATACTTTGCTTGTGACCCAATATATGGTCTATTTTTGAATATGTCATATGAGCACTTGAGTAGAATGTATATTCCGTGGCTTTGGGGTGAAGTGTTCTGAAGATGTCTATTAAGTCCATCTGATCTAGTGAGTCATTTAGAATTGCTGTTTCTTTGCTGATTGTTTGTCTAGAGGACTTATCCAGTGCTGTCAGTGGTGTATGAAAGTCCCCTACTATGATTGTATTGTTGTTGATCTCTCCTTTGATATCTTCCAGGAGTTTTTTTTTTTATGAATTTGGGTGCTCCTGCATTGGGTGCATATATGTTTACCAGGGTTATATCTTCTTGTTGTATTGATCCCTTTAGTATTATGAAGTGGCCTTCCTTATCTCTTGTTATGGCCTTCACTTTGAGGTCTATTTTGTCTGATATAAGTATTGCTACCCCAGCTTTCTTTTCCTTTTCATTTGCCTGAAAGATATTTTTCCATCCTTTCACTTTCAGTCTGTGTGAGTCCCTTCTAATGAGGTGGGTCTCTTGTAGACAGCAGATGTATGGGTCATGTTTTTTTATCCATTCAGCCACTTGATGTCTTTTGGTTGGAGCATTTAGTCCGTTTATGTTTAAAGTTATTATTGAAAGGTACTGGTTTGTAGCCATTTCTTTTTTTGTGTGGCTGTTTTCTTTCTGAGCTTTTTATTTCTTCTTTTTACACCAGTCCCTTTAGCATTCCTTGCATTGCTGGCTTGGTGGTGATAAACTCCCTTAGCCTTTTTTTTGTCTGTGAAGCTTCTTATTTCCCCTTCAATTTTGAATGATAGCCTTGCTGGATAGAGTATTCTTGGATTCAGTCTTTTGCTTTGCATCACTTTGTAAATTTCCGTCCATTCTTTTCTGGCCTGATGTGTTTCTGTTGAGAAATCATTTGATAATCTAATGGGAGATCCCTTGTATGTAACTTTCCATCTCTCTCTTGCAGCCTGTAAGATTCTCTCTTTGTCCTGAACATTTCCCATGGTAATTATGATGTGTCTTGGTGTGGGTCTTTTCAGGTTCACCTTATTTGGGACTCTCTGGGCTTGTGTGACTTTTTTCTTCCCCGCCTCAGGGAAGTTTTCTGATATTATTTCTTTGAATAGGTTTTCTAATCCTTGTTCATCTTTCTGTTGTTCTGGCACCCCTATTATTCGTATGTTGTTTCGTTTCATGTTGTCCCAAAGCTCCCTTAGGCTCTCCTCCTGTCTTTTAATTTTTTTCTCCAATTGCAGTACATTTTGGGTGTGTTTTGCTTCCTTGTCTTCTAATTCACTAATTCGGTCCTCTGCTTCTCCTAGTCTACTGTTGATACTTTCAATGGTGTTTTTTATTGCAGCTATATCACTCTTCATTTCTTCTTGGGTCTTACTTAAGTTGTTGATTTTTTTCATCTGTTTCTTCTTGCTTCTTGCATAGGTAGTTGACTTTTTCATCTGTTTCTTCTAGCTTCTTGCAGAGGTTGTTGATTTTTTCCTCCATCCAGTTTATGCACTCTAGGACCCTTATTCTGAATTCTTTTTCTGTCATGTTGCATGCCTCTGTATTACTTAGCTGCTTTTCTGGAGAGTTCTCCTTCTCTTTCCTTTGGGGGTTCCTTTCCCTACCCATGTTTGATCTCAATGACATATCTAGACATTGAGTCGTTCAGTGGCTGCTCCCTGGGTGGCAGTGGCTCCTTGGGCTGTGGTTGCTCTTCGGGCGGTTGTGGTAGCAGCTGCTCCTCAGTTGGCAGCAGCTCCTCTGTTGGGTGCTATTCACAGCTGTGGTGGCTCTTCTGGCTGGTGGGGGGAGGCTTCACGTACAGCTGCTGTTCCACAGCATACGGTGTGGTGCTCAGGAGGCTGCTGTTGCTTGGATCTGCTGCGTTGATTTAAAGGCACAAAATACAACACAACAAGGCACCACGTACCAGGCACTAAACACAAATATATTCACGATATTAATAATCCCAAATAAAGGTGACCACCTGAATTAAGAGAATTAGGGGACAAGGAAGAAAGAAGAGAAAAAGATAAAAGAGAAAAAAGAAAAGTAGGGAAGAAAAAAAAAGTAGTGCAAAAATGAAATTGGGAAAAAGGAGGGGGAAAGAAAAGAGAAAAAAAAAGAGAAAAATAAAAAGAGAGAAAAGAGAGAATGAAGTAGAAGAGGGGAAGAGGCTATGTATATGAGGAGAAAACTCCTATAGAACCGCCACTAATCCCAACAAACTCCAGCAACAGCTCCCTGGATATGAATGCAAACTAGAAACAACCAATAATATCCAGAGAGGCAAGGGAAAACAGAAGCACAAAAATAACCGGGGGGGGTAGGGGGAGGGTGGGGTGGTGGAGGGAGGGGAAAAACCAGCAGAAAAAAAGAAAAAGCAAAACAGCCTCACAACTAGTACTAAAACACACACACACACACAGACACAAAAAAAACCACAAACAACAAAAGAAAACCCAATATACTCAACAACCAGGCAAACAGCAACAAAACAATAGAAAGATAAAAGAAGAAAAAAAAAATTGGGGCCGAAACCGGTTTGGCTCAGTGGATAGAGCGTCATCCTGCGGACTGAGAGGTCCCGGGTTCGATTCCGGTCAAGGGCATGTACCTGGGTTGCGGGCACATCCCCGGTGGAGGATGTGCAAGAGGAAGCTGATCGATGTTTCTCTCTCATCGATGTTTCTAACTCTCTCTATCTCTCTCCCTTCCTCTCTGTGAAAAATCAATAAAATATATTAAAAAAAAATTTGGATTGTGAAGAAAGATAAGGGATATGTGTGTAAGGATTTAGAGCAGTGGATTGGAAATAGGATATATAAGTAGGGTGAAATTTTGACAGGAGGTAAACAGAAGGAATAGGGAAAATCTAAAGCAGGAATAGGGTAAGAGAAACAGGACAACAAAAGGGGAAAAGTGAGGGAAAGGGTTTTAGCATAGAGGCAAAATTGAGGTAGGGAAAATTGATGCTAAAGGAATGATGAAAACAGAATAGAGAACACTAATCCCAAAATAAAATAAAGAGAAAATAAAATGGCACTTTAAAAAATGGTAAAATGGTAGCAATAATAATACTGGTTAAAAATAAAAATGTAGTAATTAAAAGGGTAAAATCCGGTGATGGGAAAAAAAATTGGTTTCTTAGTTAAAAGGTGAAAAAAGAAAAAAGACGGAAAAAAAAATTGCAGTAGTGAAGGTCCTTCGGTTCTTCTACTCGTCAGTCTGGCTCGCCTTAGTCATGTCAGGTATTCAGGAGAGTGTTGAATTTCTCTGCGATACACTGTTCCTCCGTGTTGTAAACCACAGTCCTGATTTTAAAGCAGGCCGTATTTGTTTCCCAGAGTGCCTTAATTTGTATTTAGCTAAGAGTCAGTTTGTGGCTCAGCCTCTTGGTGGCAGTGTTTTTGGGTTGGCCTCTGAGGCTATAGGGCCTCTCTCTCCAGTAGCTTGGGTTTATCGTCTCTATTGCACTTAACACTGGTGTGGGCCTCCCACTTCTTATCTTCAGTGGGCCGCTTGGGATCATTGCTGTCTGTGGCTGGGGCGGTTGATTACCTGCAGCTGTAAGGCGTGGCTCCAGGTGCAGACTTCTCTTTAAATTGGCCAGTTCCTCTCTCGGGTCCATGTTGAAGTTAATATTTCTTGCGGGAATCCACACGAGCTTTGAGAAATTTTCTCCAATTAGCCCCCACAATGGGCGCCAGAATATGGTGGGCGCACTGGGGCTGTGGTCTCCTTTCCGTGTCCCGCACGGAGAGGGAGACGTGAGCTGGTTGTGCAAGTTAGGAGCTGCTTTTGGGATTAAAGAATAATGAAAGACAGACGTAAAATTAGATTAAAAACTTGGGCTGGGTGTGGTGTCTGCCCTCTGACTCGAGGGATAGACAGAGAGAGCCTGCCCTCTGATGGAGGGACAGGCACAGAGAGCTATTTTATTGGTTTTTTACAGAGAGGAAGGGAGAGGGATAGAGAATTAGAAACATCGATGAGAGAAACATCGATCAGCTGCCTCCTGCACACCTACTGGGGATGTGCCCGCAACCAAAGTACATGCCCTTAACCGGAATCAAACTTGGGACCTTTCAGTCCGCAGGCTCTATCCACTGAGCCAAACCGGTCAGGGCTTTTTTTTTTTTTTTTTTTTTTTAATATATGTATTTGTTTTTCTGAGGGATATTGGTCCATAGTTTAATTTTCTGTGATATTTTTGTCAGGCTAATGCTGGCCTTATAGAATGAGTTGGGAAGTGTTTCTTTCTCTTTAAGTTTCTTTAAAGACTTTATGTAAAGTTGGTATTATATTTTCCTTTACGGTTTGGCAGAATTTGACAGTGAAGCCATTTGAGCCTGGAATTTTCTTTTTTTTTTTTTTTTATTTATTTTTTTTAATTAAATCTTTATTGTTCAGATTATTACATTTGTTCCTCTTTTTTTTCCCCCCATAACTCCCCTCCTCCCAGCTCCCGCCCCACCCTCCGCCCTCACTCCCCACCCACTGTCCTCTTCCATAGGTGCACGATTTTTGTCCAGTCTCTTCCCGCATCTCCCACACCCCTTTCCCCCCCAAGAATAGTCAGTCCATTCCCTTTCTATGTCCCTGATTCTATTATGATCACCAGATTATTTATTCACTTGATTCTTAGATTCACTTGTTGATAGATGCATATTTGTTGTTCATAATTTGTATCTTTACCTTTTTTTTTTCTTCTTCCTCTTCTTAAAGGATACCTTTCAGCATTTCATATAATACTGGTTTGGTGGTGATGAACTCCTTTAGCTTTTCCTTATCTGTGAAGCTCTTTATCTGACCTTCCGTTCTGAATGATAGCTTTGCTGGATAAAGTAATCTTGGTTGTAGGTTCTTGGTATTCATCACTTTGAATATTTCTTGCCATTCCCTTCTGGCCTGCATAGTTTCTGTTGAGAAATCAGCTGACAGTCGTATGGGTATTCCCTTGTAGGTAACTGGGTTTCTTTCTCTTGCTGCTTTTAAGATTCTCTCTTTGTCTTTTGCTCTTGGCATTTTAATTATGATGTGTCTTGGTGTGGTCCTCTTTGGATTCCTTTTGTTTGGGGTTCTCTGCGCTTCCTGGACCTGTAGGTCTATTTCTTTCACCAGGTGGGGGAAGTTTTCTGTCATTATTTCTTTTTTTTTTTTTTTTAAATATATTTTATTGATTTTTTACAGAGAGGAAGGGAGAGAGATAGAGAGTCAGAAACATCGATGAGAGAGAAACATCGATCAGCTGCCTCCTGCACATCTCCTCCTGGGGATATGCCCGCAACCCAGGTACATGCCCCCGACCGGAATCGAACCTGGGACCCCTCAGTCCGCAGGCCAACGCTCTATCCACTGAGCCAAACCGGTTTCGGCTCATTATTTCTTTAAATAGGTTTTCAATATCTTGCTCTCTCTCATCCTCTGGCACCCCTATAATTCTGATGTTGGTGCGCTTGAAGCTGTCCCAGAGGCTCCTTACACTATCTTCATATTTTCGGATTCTTTTTTCATTTTGCTTTTCCAGTTGGGTGTTTTTTGCTTCTTCGCATTTCGAATCTTTGACTTGATTCTTGCGCTCCTCTGGTCTGCTGTTGGGTGTCTGTATAATATTCTTTATTTCAGTCAGTGTATGCTTAATTTCTAGTTGGTTCTTTATCACAACATCGAGGGTCTCATTAGATTTCTTGAGGATCTCACTACATTTATCGGCGGTCTCACCAGTCTTTTCGAGGGCCTTACTAAGTTTATCGGCAGCTTCTAGACAGTTCTTAAGAGACCTTAAAAGTGTGGTTCTGAACTCAATATCCTCCATTGACAGTTTTGTCCTGTTTCTTTGTCTCCGCATTTTTTATGCTTTCTTGGTGCACCCCCTAGTGGTCTTTGTCCGCAGTCTTGTTGCCTTTAAGCCTTGATTGATGTCGGCAATACCGGGGTGATTTGACCTCCAGGCTAACTGGCTATGAGAGTTGGCTGTGTCTGTAGTGGGAGGGCTTCTGTGCTGGATCTCTAGGGCGGTGCTAATCTAGCGTTTGCCTGAGGCTATCCGGCAAATGGTTCTGTGCAGGGCTTGGGCGGGGCGGGTCCCCGGGGATCTACAGGGCGGGCGGAACAAGCAGTTATGGCGACTCTCAGTTCCTTCCCCAGGGGCTCTGCCTCTCAGAGCCCCAGCAATGGCTGCAAACCTCGGAGAGAAAGCTGCCTTCGAGTTCCGACCGAAGCCAGACAGTCCCGTTTCTCCCGTTTGAGATTAGGTCCTCAGAGACTCGCCCGGATCTGGAGCTCAGAGTCTGAAACTCCCTCCCGATTGAAAACAACAACCGTGCCCTCCGCCGCCAGCCCGCTCCGCGCGCACACTCCGCACCTGAGTATTTCACTTCAGCACTGCGCCTCCTCTGAGTCTGGGTATGATATTCTCTTTCCTCCTAGTTGTAGAATTTCCACTCAGCCAGCCTTCCCGTGGTTCTGGGTGATGTCCGTTCTGTCCTTTAGTTATATCTCTGAAGTGGTTGTTTGAGGCAGCGATCTCCGGCGTTAACCTATGCCGCCATCTTGGTTTCTCCTGGAATTTTCTTAGAGGGAAAGTTTTAACTAATTCAATTTCTTTAATAGATACAAGACTATTCAGGTTATCGATTTTCTCTGTGAACTTTGATAGGACTTTTAAGGAATTTATTTAATCAAAGTTGGTTTTATTGACTTAATGGTGTTTATAACTTCCCTTACCTTGTTATCCTTTTAAAGTCTGTAGGATCTGTAGTACTATGCCCATTTTTATTTCTAAAAAGTATTCCATTGTGGTCAGAAAACATACTTTATATAATTTGAATCCTCTTAAAATTTTTGAGTTGTTTTATGGCTCACAATATGGCCTATTTTTGTAAATGTTCTTCCATGTGTTCCTGAAAACAATGAATAGTCTGTTGTTTGGTTGTATTCTATAAATGTCAATTAGGACAAATTGGTTAATAGTGTTATTCAAATCTAATGCATCCTTACACATTTTTATCTACTTTTTCTATTCGCTATTGAGAGAAGGATATTGAAACTTCCAACTACAATTGTCTATTTTTTTATTTTTATCAGTTTTTTCTTCATGTATCTTTAAGCTCTGTTTTTAGGTATGTACAGATTCAGGATTGTTATATCCTTACTAGAGGCCCAGTGCACAAAATTCATGCACTGGGCGAGGGAAGGGGAGCGGCCCAGTGCACAAAATTCATGCACTGGGTTGTCCCTCAACCCAGCCTGCACCTTCTCCAATCCAGGACCCCTTAGGGGATGTCCGACCGCCTTTCTCAATCCAGGACCGCTGGCTCCTAACCGCTTGCCAGCCTGATCGTCCCCAACCCCTCTGCCTGCCTGCCTGCCTGATTGCCCCTAACCTGCCTGCCTGCCTGCCTGATCACCCCTAACTGCCCCCCTACTGGCCTGATCACCCCTAACTGCTCCCCTGCTGGCCTGATCGCCTCTGCCTCACCCCGCACCCAGGACCCAGGATTTCCTCCTCCGGCCGGTCGCAGGCACCCAGGACCTGGGCTTCCCTCCCTCTGGCCAGCCGCAGACACCCAGGGCCCAGGCCAGCTTTGCCCGGGCTGGCTGCAGCTGCAGGGGACCATGGGAGGGCAGCTTGTCCCTCTCCCAGGCCGCAGCTTGGCTGGTCCCCATTCCTCTCTTGAAAGCTCATTTGTGCCTGGATGATCCCCATTCTTCTCTCCCCAGTGTTGAGTGTCTGAGCCATTATGGGTGACAGCGTGAGGGCATGATGACCATTTGCATATTAGCTCTTTATTATATAGGACTAGAGGCCCGGTGCACGAAAATCGTGCATGGAGGGGGGTCCCTTAGCCCAGCCTGCACCCTCTCCAATCTTGGACCCCTCGGGGGATGTCCGACTGTTGGTTTAGGTACCAGACAGCAATCTGGGATGACTGGCTCCTAACCACTTGCCTGCTTGCCTGCCTGCCTGATCGCCCCATCCCCTCTGCCTGCAAGCCTGATCATCCCTATCTTGCCCCTTGCCAGCCTGATTGCCCCTACCTTGCCCCCCTGCTGGCCTGATCACCCCTACCTTGCTCCCCTGCCTGCCTGATCACCCCTGACTGCTCTGCCTGCCTGCCTGATTGCCCCTAACTGCCCTCCCCTGCCGACCTGCTCTCGCCCCTAACTGCTCTCCCCTGCCGGCCTGATCTCAGCCCCAACTGCCCTCTCCTGATAGGCTGATCTTGGCCCCAACTGCCCTCCCCTACTGGCCTAATTGCCCTTAACTGCCTCTGCCTAGGCCCCCACCACCATGGCTTTGTCCAGAAGGAAGTCAGACGTCTGAAAGATGGCCGGTTGACCCGGTCTAATTAGCATATTACCCTTTTATTAGTGTAGATAGATTATATAAGATAGGATTGCTTAAATGGGAGGGAAAAGCCTTTTTCAGCAGGAGGAAATGCTCTTGGCAGACAAAAACACATAATCCCTATATCTGGACTGATAGTCAGCCATATGCACTATACTGCCAAACCGGCCATTAAAAAATTGAATCACTTTTTTTTTTTTTAATTAAATCTTTATTGTTCAGATTATTACATTTTTTCCTCTTCCCCCCCCCCCATAACTCCCCTCCTCCCAGTTCCCACCCCACCCTCCGCCCTCACTCCCCACCCACTGTCCTCATCCATAGGTGCACGATTTTTGTCCAGTCTCTTCCCGCATCTCCCACACCCCTTTCCCCCCCCAGGAATAGTCAGTCCATTCCCTTTCTATGTCCCTGATTCTATTATAATCGACAGTTCATTCTGTTCATCAGATTATTTATTCACTTGATTCTTAGATTCACTTGTTGATAGATGCATATTTGTTGTTCATAATTTGTATCTTTACCTTTTTCTTCCTCTTCCTCTTCTTAAAGGATACCTTTCAGCATTTCATATAATCCTGGTTTGGTGGTGATGAACTCCTTTAGCTTTTCCTTATCTGTGAAGCTCTTTATCTGACCTTCAATTCTGAATGATAGCTTTGCTGGATAAAGTAATCTTGGTTGTAGGTTCTTGGCATTCATCACTTTGAATATTTCTTGCCACTCCCTTCTGGCCTGCAAAGTTTCTGTTGAGAAATCAGCTGACAGTCGTATGGGTATTCCCTTGTAGGTAACTGAGTTTCTTTCTCTTGCTGTTTTTAAGATTCTCTCTTTATCTTTTGCTCTTGGCATTTTAATTATGCTGTGTCTTGGTGTGGTCCTCTTTGGATTCCTTTTGTTTGGGGTTCTCCACACTTCTTGGACCTGTAAGTCCATTTCTTGCACCAGGTGGGGGAAGTTTTCTGTCATTATTTCTTCAAATAGGTTTTCAATATCTTGCTCTCTCTCATCTTCTGGCACCCCTATAATTCTGATGTTGGTACGCTTGAAGCTGTCCCAGAGGCTCCTTACACTATCCTCGCATTTTTGGATTCTTTTTTCATTTTGCTTTTCCGGTTGGGTGTTTTTTTCTTCCTCGCATTTCAAATCATTGACTTGATTCTTGCGCTCCTCTGGTCTGCTGTCGGGAGTCTGTATAATATTCATTATTTCAGTCCATGTATGCTTAATTTCTATTTGGTTCCCCAATATAAGATCGAGGGTCTCATTAGTTTTCTTGTAGATCTCATTAAGTTTATCGGCGGCTTCTAAACAGTTCTTGAGAGACCTTAAAAGTGTGGTTCTGAACTCTATATCTTCCATTGACAATTTTGTCCTGTTTCTTTGTCTCCGCATTTTGTTATGCTTCCTTGGTGCACCCCCTAGTGGTCTTTGTTCGCAGTTTTATAGTTAAATCTTGATTGTTGTAGCTAATTCCAGGGAGGGTTTGACCTCCAGGCCAAGTGGCTATGAGAATCAGCTGTGTCAGCAGTGAGAGAACTTCTGTCCTCTAGGGAGGTGCTAATCTAGCCTTTGCCTGAGGCTATCCGGCAAATGCCTGTGTGCAGGGCTTGGGTGGGGCGGGTCAAACAGGATCAACAGGGTGGGCCGGAGAGAGCAGTTATGGCGGCTCTCAGTCCTGTCCCCAGGGGCTCTGCCTCTCTGAGTCCCAGCACCCGCTGCAAAGCTCGGAGAGAAAGCTGCACTCGCTCTGACCGAAGCCAGACAGTCCCGCTTCTCCCGTTAGAGTCTGGGTCCCTAAAGACTCGCCCGGATCTGGAGCTCAGATTCTGCGACTCCCTCCCGATTGAAAACGCCAACCGCGCCCTCCGCCGCCAGCCCGCTCTGCGCACTCCGCACCTCAGAATTTGACTTCAGCACTGCGCCTCCTCTGAGTGTCCGTATGCGTTTCTCTTTCCTCCTAGTTGTAGGACTTCCACTCAGCCAGCGTTCCTGTGGTTCTGGGTGATGTCCCTTCCGTTTTTTGGTTTCACTTTTGAAGTAGTTTCTCAAAGCAGCAAACTCCGGTGTTAACCTATGCCGCCATCTTGGTTCTCCTGCTGAATCACTTTCTTACACCTTACACCAAACAGCTGTTGCCCTTAAAACCCCTCCTCAGCCCCCACCTTAGGTTCTGCCTTCGCAATTCACCCAGATTAGGTTCTGATTGGTCGGTTTCTATGCCAGTCAGTGTCAAAAGCCCTGCCTCCTAGGCAGCCATTGACTCCTCGCAATTCACCCGGATTTGGTTCTGATTGGTCAGTTTCTATGCCAGTCAGTATCTCCGGGCCTATCTCCGTGCCTGATCATAGAGGTAGGGCTGATCAGCAGCCGCCCCAGGCTGCTGGCAAGTGCTCTGAACTGCTAACCTCTGTGAGAGAGAGAGGCTTGGCTGCTAGCGAGGCCAGGAGAGAGAAGCAGGGTCTGATCATCCTGCTTCTCTGATCACCCTGCTTCACTCTGGGCCTCGCCAGCAGCAGCTGTCACTGCTGATCAGCCCTGCTGCTCTCTCTCCAAGAGGCCAGCAGTTCAGCCTGCTCACCTATTGCACACGCAGCCTGGCGTTCGGTCCTGGCTGCTGATGAGTGGGCTGAACTGCTGACCTCTAAGAGAGAGAGGGGCTTGGCTGCTGGCAAGGCCTGGAGAGAGAAGCAGGGTCTGATCACCCTGTTTCTCTCTCCAGGCCTCACCAGCAGCCACTGCTGCTGCTGATCAGCCCCCCCCCCCCCCCCCCCCCGCACTCCACCAGGTCAGCAGTATAGCCCGCTTGCCTGCTGCACGCGCAGCCTGGTGTTCGGTCAAGCCTCCGGTCGTGGATGTTATGACCCTGGCTCTTCATATATATAGATGATGAGTTGATCACTTTATAATTATGAAATGACCCACCTTATCTCCAGTAATAGTCTCTGCTTAAAAATCTGATTTATCTAATGTTAATTATATCAACTACAGCTGTCTTTGAATTAGTGTTAGCATATGTCTTTTTTCATCCTCTTGACTGATAATGTGTTTTTATATGCAAAGTGGTTTTCTTCTCCACTTAATAAACATAGCTGAAATTTTGGAATACAAAATTACCATAATGTCCTAGCTGGTTTGGCTCAGTGGATAGAATGTCGGCCCTCAGACTGAAGGGTCCTGGGTTTGGTTCTGGTTAAGGGCACATGCCTCAGTTGCAGGTCTATGCAGGAGGCAACCAGTCAGTGGTGTCTCTCTCACATCGATGTTTCTCTCTCTTTGTCTCTCCCTCTCCCTTCTACGCTCTCTATAAATCAATGGAAAAATATGCTTGGGTGAGGATTAACAACAACAATAAAAATTACCATGAAGCACGCACTTTAGTAAAACATGAATGGGTGAAAGTTTGAGGGGAAACAGTTTATTTATATAATTGTAAAGTAGTTCCCCTATAACATTTATTAAATATATTTTTATTGATTTCAGAGGGTAAGGGAGAGGGAGAGAGAGAGAGGAATAGAAACATCAATCATGAGAGAGAATCATTAATTGGCTGACTCCTAAATGCCCCCCATGGGGGCTGAAGCCCACAACCTGGGTATGTGCCCTGACTGGCAATTGAACTGTGACCTCCTAGTTCATAGGTCAATGCTCAATCACTGAATCACATTGGCTGGCCTCCCTGTGATATTTATTAATTACAAAGGGAAAATAACTTTATTTTTTTAATATATATTTTTATGATTTCAGAGAGGAAAGGAGCAGGAGTGTTAGTGATGAGAGAGAATCATTGATTGGCTGCCTCCTGCACACCCCACACTGGGAATTGGGCCTGCAATCCCAGCATATGCCCTGACCAGGAATCGAACCATGACTCCTAGTTCATAGGTCAATGCTCAGCCACTGAGCCACGCTGACCAGATGAGAGAGTAACTTTATGTGGAGAATTTTGGCTGGCACCACCTTAAACAGGTGATCAAGTTAGCATCACCAGTTATAAGACTTAATTATGCCTCGTATACTCTGATATAATACACTGAGAAGGGCACATCACCCCTGTTGTCTTCTTTCCCAAAATACATAACATTGATCTAATCTTTGGAAAACAGGCAAATCCAAATTGCTACAAAGGAATAATGCTTTAAATGTCAAAGTCATAAAAGACAAGAAAAGACTGAAGAAGAACCATTACAGACTGAAGGATTCTAAAGAGACATAACAACTAAATACAGTGTGGGATCCTGGATTGGATCCTGGAACAGAAAAAAAGACATTAATAGAAAAACTGATGAAACTTAAAAATTAATTCTGTAATTTACTAAATAATAGTATATGAATGTCAGTGTCTTAATTTTGGTAGTTTTACTGTGGTTCTATAAGGTTGCATTAGGAGAAGCTGGGTCAAGAGTATACAGAAACTACTATTTTTGCAACTTTTCTTTAAATTTGATAATATTTCAAAATAAAGGTATACAGTAAAAATAATAAAGTGGATCTGTTACAGGGCAGCATAGTTGAATGTTGTCTTTTAAAATCCAGTCAAAATCCAGTCTGACAATCTGTGCCTTTTGATTGATCTTTGATATATGATTATTTTAATACTAGAGGTCTGGTGCATAAAATTCATGCATGGAGGTGGGGGGGGGTCCCTCAGCCCACCTGCACCCTCTTCAATCCGGGACCCTTTACTCCTAACTACTCACCTTCCTGCCTGCCTGCCTGATTGCCCCTAACTGCTCTCCCCTGCCACCCTGATCGCCCCTAACTGCTCTCCCCTGCCAGCCTGATCGCCCCCTAACCTCCTCTGCCTTGTCCCCTGCCACCGTGGCTGTGTCCGGAAGGACTCCAGAAGGATGTCAGGTTTAATTAGCATATTACCCTTTTATTAGAATAGGTTATTATTGACATAGTTGGGTTTAACTCTATCTACCTATTTTTTTATTTGTCCCATGTCTTCTTTGTTTCCCTTTTTCTTTTTGTATCTGCCTTCTTTTGGATTAATAGAGTGTTTTTTATTTCACCTTATCTCTTTTGTTGGTTTATTAGTAATACCTTTTGTTTTTCAGTGGTTGCTTTAGAGTTTATCGTACATGTCTTACCGATATTACCGGTGTACCACTTCGTGTCTCATGTAAGAGTGTTACAACGTTTTCGCTTTCCTGGCCTAAATGCTGTTTCATACATTTTATTTCTGCATTCATCATAAACCTTAAATACCTTGCTATTCTTTTTTTTTCCTATTGTGGTAAAATATGTATAACATAAAACTTACATTTTAATCCTTGTTAAGCATACAATTCAGTGGTATTAAGCATATTTACAATGTTGTGCAGCCATGCCATGTGAATAGCACCCTGATTAAGAAACAATATACCCTGGTATTGGTAATTTTTCAAAATACAGTTCTTTCTGGTGTAATTAGGTAAAATTAAAAGCATGCTAAATGACCATGACTAGATAATTTCCAGTTTTAAAGTTTTTGAAACTGGGGTTGTATACTATACAAAAAGTTGTTCTGTTTATTTTTATAAACATCACTTATATTTTGTTTAATCAAGATATTTCTTCTTGGCAGTGGACTCTCGAAAAATTGATCAGGAGGGAAAAATCCCAACAGAAACATTGGAGAAACTGAAGAGCCTGGGGCTTTTTGGGATGCAAGTCCCAGAAGAATATGGTAAGTAAAAAAAATACCCACCTCCCCCGACACAACCCCCCCCCCCCCCGCCCCCGCCCCACCTGCTGGTTGTCTGTCTCTTAAGAAAGTACTCTATTTTTGTTTAAAAAAAGAGTTATTTTGGGGAAGGGTGGCCTTTTAAGTGCAGTATGTCCAAGATCAAGCTGTAAAACAGCTGGAATTAATAAAAACATCTGTCATTGGCTGAATACCAGGTGGCTGGTTAGTGAGTGTGTGTGGACTGGCTCAGGGCAGAAAATGTGCTTTTTTCCCTCTGGAATGGACCAGAGACCACTGCAGGAGCTGATTGCAGCTGATTGTCATCTCCACTGTATAGTCCTTTGGTCTCTGGCATAGGAATTGCCCTTGGAGCCACTTACGCTTCATGTTGGAGGGATAAATGTGTGGTGAGAGTTCAGGTGCCAGGGTTTGGCTTCTCATACTGGTGCAGAGGAGTAAGGCATAAGGCTGTAGGGCACAAGGTACATCTAAAAAACCCTAACTTGTTCCATTACAGACCTAAAGCTAGTGAGTGTTCAGTTTTGCTGTAATAAGTGTATCGGTGTTAAACAGACTGAATTGTTCTCGAACCTGTGGCCTGTGGGGGATTTTACTAGGGACCTTCGAGCAGGCTCTGTGTCCTCTGGACTGTGCATAGCATCTGTGGAGCTTCATAGTGACATTTTAAGCCCCCAAGTGAAAGACCTTGTCTTTCTCCTCAGGATCCCAGAGTAATTCTGTTTATCAGATTTGGCTGATCACTTGTTTCTTTTTTTGCCTAATCTGGAGGTAGTCATCCCTATTCTGTGGGATTAAGGGGACAGGCAAGAATTGTGTGCAGGGAGAGGGATAGACAGTGTCTCAGAGACAGACACAGTCATACGCATGCATGGGCATGCACACCCACGCACAGTTTTTACTCTCAGGCCCTTTTGACATGAAAGTGTGGCTCTAGGTTCTCAGCCTGCACCCACTTCTCTGAGCCCTCTTCCTGAGGCTTTGCTGGCTGGGGTTGCTCCCACTGTGATCAGCTATGGGGCAGGAGTTTAGGGGAGAGTTAGTCGTGCTTTTAGCGCTGGGTATATTTCATGGGTGTAGCTGTTCATCTGGAGGTTTTTAGTATTTGGGGCATTTTTCCAGCCATATTTTAAATTAGGTTTGCATAGCAAATAACAGAATCCAGGAGCTTGTCTTGATGGTCTATCTCAGTGGTTCTCAACCTTCCTAATGCCGCGACCCTTTAATACAGTTCCTCATGTTGTGGTGACCCCCAACCATAAAATTATTTTCGTTGCTACTTCATAACTGTAATTTTGCTACTGTTATGAATCGTAATGTAAATAAATATCTGATATGCAGGATGTATTTCCATTGTTACAAATTGAATATAATTAAAGCATAGTGATTAATCACAAAAACAATATGTAATTATATATGTGTTTTGCGATGGTCTTAGGCAACCCCTGTGAAAGGGTCATTCTACCCCCAAAGGGGTCGCGACCCACAGGTTGAGAACCGCTGGTCTATCTTCTTCCCTGTTTTACCTAAGAGACTAAAGTTATACCACCCAGCCCCTTCACCCCAAGTTGGGCAGCCATAAATAGGGGACCCTCAATGTTTGTAGAATAAGTACCCATTGTACCCATCCTGGAACTGGTCCATTGTGAGACAAAATGTGAAAATTTAGGACAAATTAGTGTGATATCTAATTTCCTTGGTTCTGAGGCATAGCTTAATCAGGCTAAATCTTACATTATATGTATGTTTATTGCTTTGCTTTAAACTGTTCAATGGTGTATCTTTTTTTTTAAGGTGTATTTTTATTGACTTCAGAGAGGAAGGGAAAGGGAAAGGGTGAGGGAGAAAGAGAAAGAAACATCAGTGATGAAAAAGAATCATCAATGGGGTGCCTTCTGCATGTCCCCCCACTGGGGATTGAGCCGCAACCTAGGCATGTGCCTGTAACCTCCTGGTTCTTAGGTCGATGCTCAACCATTGAGCCACAATGGCCAGGCTAAATGGTGTATCTTACTTGTCATTGTATAAAAGACCTTTCATCACATTTCCAAATGTAGAAAAATATTCTTTTATACAGAAGACATAAAATAATCATGGATGTTGCTCCCCACAAGTGTTGGAATTCACAGCACAGACCTCTACAGCCAGACTTTCTGTTTCTTAACAGAAATCTGCAGCCTCTGAGTGAGGTAGGGGGAGACTGCATTCTTTCAGACACCTGAGACTTGTCAGTATTATAACTCACAAGTGACAGGGGAATTATCTGCCATAACACACGGGCTGCATTGAATACTAGTTAGCAAGCAGGTAGGGATAGAGCTGGAGAGTAGTGGTTGGTCTGTCATCCACTGGAAAATATAAGTGCTTAGAGTAAGCAAATATCAGGGAGAAGCCTCTAGACCAATGATGGCGAAACTTTTGAGCTCGGCGTGTCAACATTTTGAAAAACCCTAACTTAACTCTGGTGCCGTGTCACATATAGAAATTTTTTGATATTTGCAACCATAGTAAAACAAAGATTTATATTTTTAATATTTATTTTATACTAGAGGCCCGGTGCACAAAAATTTGTGCACGGGGGCGGGGGGTATCCCTTAGCCCGGCCTGTGCCCTCTTGCAGTCTGGGACCCCTCGGGGGATGACCATCTGCTGGTTTAGGCCCGCTCTCCGGGGGATTGGGCCTAAGCTGGCAATCAGACATCCCTCCGGCAGCCCAGGAGCCCTCGGGGGATGTCCATTTGCCAGCGGGGAGCAGGCCTAAGCTGCAGTCTGACATCCTTAGCGCTGCTGAGGAGGCAGGAGAGGCTCCCACCACCACTGCTGTACTGGCAGTTGTCAGCCTGGCTTGTGGCTGAGCAGAGCTCCCCCTGTGGGAGTGTACTGACCACCAGGGGGCAGCTCCTGCATTGAGCATCTGCCCCCTGGTGGTCAGTGTGTGTCATAGTGACCAGTCATTCCCAGTCTTTCTGCTGTTAGGGTCAGCTTGCATATTACCCTTTTACTATATAGGATAGAGGCCTGGTGCACGGGTGGGGGCCGGCTGGTTTGCCCTTCAGGGTGGGGGTCCCCACTGGGGTGCCTGGCCAGCCTGGGTGAGAGGCTGATGGCTGTTTCAGGCTGGCAACACCACCTTTAGGGTGGGCGGTCCCCACTGGGGTGCCTGGCCAGTCTGGGTGAAGGGCAGAGGGCCGTTTTCAGGCTGGCCAAGCCTCCCCAGTGACAGAAGCTCCCAGCCTCTCCTTTTTTTCTTTTTTCTTTTTCTGGGATTTATTTACCTTCTATAATTGAAACTTTGTAGCCTGGAGTGGAGCTCAGAGCTGGCCAGGGCTTGGCTTCCTCCATCGCCAGGGGCAACCCAAGGCTCCAGCTCTGTGGCCACGGCCTGCTGAAAGCAGGTATCTGGGGTTTGTTTAGCTTCTATAATTGAAACTTTGTTGCTTTCAGAGCTCAGAGCCGGGCCGCGGCAGGCGGGGAACCTAGGCTTCCTCCATCACTGGAGCAAGCAAGCCTCCTGCTCGTTCCAGCTCCGTGGCTGCCGGCCGCCATCTTTGTTGGCAGCTAATTTGCATATCTTGCTGATTAGCCAATGGGAGGCATAGCGAAGGTATGGTCAATTACCTTGTTTGTCTATTATTAGGTAAGATATTTAAATGCCATTTAAATATGAATGGCATTTAAATATATGAAAAATCAACCAGAAAAATGAGTTCGCATTTCACCTCTGACACGTGTGTCATAGGTTCACCATCATTGCTCTAGACCAGCAGTTCTCAACCTGTGGGTTGCGACCCCTTTGGCGGTCGAACAACCCTTTCACAGAGGTCTCCTAAGACCATCCTGCATATCAGATATTTGCATTATGATTCATAACAGTAGCAACATTACAGTTATGAAGTAGCAATGAAAATAATTTTATGGTTGGGTCACAGCATGAGGAACTGTATTAAAAGAGCCAGAAGGTTGAGAACCACTTCTCTAGACATAGTCAGGTTAGTAGTAATATATATTTTCCCTTCAAGATAATTTTTAAATCATTTATTGATTGATGAAAAGGACTTAATTTTTTCCCCCAAACAATTTCTTTGTAAAATTGGGATATGTCTTTTACATCTGCATATCTAATATGCCAGCATGTATTGGGTGTATGTACACATACATGGCTATGTTGGTATGATATTGCAGAACTTTCCATCCCTTATTCTTGTTTTATGTCCTACTTTCTGATATGAAATTGCTCTTTCATGAGATGTTAATGGTCATATTTGGGGCTTCTTTCCCCCCCTTTCTTTGGAAAAAAGCAACCTTATGTTCATGCCCCCAAAGTTTTGGGGAACTGTTTCCAGTCTGGAGCATTCTAGGGAGTAGTTAGAAACTTCCATCCAGGGAAATGGAGGCCTTTCTACCAACTGAGCCTGCATTTCCTTCCTGGTTCCCTGCGGCCAACCAGGCCTGCCGGCCAGCAGTCTCCACCCACATGTCATCCTTTTGCATATGATTGCTATCCCCATGACTTTAGTGATAACTTTCCAAGGGCAGGTGGGGGGAGAGGGGCACATTGGAATTTATTTCTTTAACAAACAAAATTGATTCCCTCAGTATCCTATATAATAAAAGCCTAGGTGGTGTCACACCCTCGTGCGACGTCATCACAAGATGGCCACCACAAAGATGGCAGGCAGGAGAGGACAGTTGGGGGCGATCGGGCCAAGAGGGGAGGGCAGTTGGGGGCAATCAGGCTGGCAGGGGAGGGCAGTTGGGGGCGATCAGGCCAGCAGGGGAGGAGTTAGGCGTCAATCAGGCCAGCAAGGGAGCGGTAGGGGACGATCAGGCAGGCAGGCAGCTGAGCAGTTAGGAGCCAGCAGTCTCGGATTGTGAGAGAGATGGCCGACTGCCGGTGAAGGATCGAGCCTAAACCGGCAGTCAGACGTCCCCCAAGGGGTCCCAGATTGGAGAAGGTGCAGGCCGGGCTGAGGGACACCCTTCCCCCTGCCCCCCCCCCCCAAATTTCATGCACCGGGCCTCTAGTATGAAATAAATAAAAGTGTTTTGATTGAAACAAGTGGAAAGGGGGGAAGTGGTACTGCAGAGCCCTGGCCTTCCTGGTGCCACCATTGAACCCATGGACTACACACTAGGCAGGGCCAGTCCACATCTCTGCAGGGGCTTAGCCCTCCCTTTGTATGTGAATGGTGGCTCCAGTGACCACGCCCAGCCCTGCTACATTTTGGCCGCATGATCTTAGGCCTCAGTTCATCATTTGTAAGATGCACATATGGTCACTCAGCCACCTGTGGAAGTTGAAGATGAAATTCAAAATATGTAAGTTCAGTGAAGGTTTTGTTTTTGTTTCTTTAATCTTTGTCTCTTAACTCCAGAATAATGATTCCCAGCTAGGATAATTTTGTCCCTCAGGAGACATTGGACAATGTCTAGAGAATTTTTGGTTGTCAAACTGTGGGGAGGGGGACTTCTGGCATCTAGTGGGTGGAGGCCAAGAATGCTGCTAAACATCCTACAGTGCACAGAACAGTCCCCACAACAAAGAATGATCCATCCTAAAATGTTAATAGTACCACACAGAATAATATCTGTACTGGAGTCCACTGGACCCTGGAATGAGACCCTGGAAAGCTCTTTGATTCACAAAGATCTATATCTGACAGGAGATATTCACAACATATTAAATGATGTAAGGATATTTTTATATTTTTGTATTATAGATTATATACTTCTATGTTAAAAATAAATCTATATATGCTCATATGCCTAGAAAAGTCTGACAGGATATACACAAAAATATGAGTGATGTTTATGGGTGACTTTTGTTTTCTTTGTACCTTTCTGTATTGTGATTTTTTTTAAAATGGTGGTCTGCCATTCTTTTTTTTTTAATATTTTTTAAAAATATATTTTACTGTTTTTTTACAGAGAGGAAGGGAGAGGGACAGAGAGCCAGAAACATCAATGAGAGAGAAACATCGATCAGCCGCCTCCTGCACACCCCCCACTGGGAACATGCCCGCAACCAAGGCACATGCCCCTGACCGGAACCGAACCCGGGACCCTTCAGTCCGCAGGCCGACGCTCCATCCACTGAGCCAAACCGGCTAGGGCCTGCCATTCTTTTATAACCAGAAAAGACCAGTAAAGCCATTTGCCTTTAATGGGAGGAATTTAGGGCTGGACCATAAGTAAAACTGGTCTGTTTCTCCTCTAGGTGGCCTGGGCCTCTCCAACACCATGTATGCGCGGCTAGGGGAGATTGTCGGCCTGGACGGGTCAATCGCTGTGACCCTGGCAGCACACCAGGCCATCGGCCTCAAGGTCAAGTATCTGGGGATGCTTTCTATGACTCCAGAAGACCTTCAGGAAGTGAATTGTGCTTGCTGTCTCAGGGTCTGGGAGGAGGGCCTAGCCTGCACCTGTCTCCTCGCCCTGCAGTGCCTCGTTTGTGCACACCCATTCTCAGCCCTGCTGGATAGTGCTCAGTCCCTGCACAAGCAGTGGCTCTTTGCACTGTTCCTTCCCTTTGAATCTCCCTCCTGTCCCCATTGCCTTTGACCTGCCCTTTAGCGCTCCAGTTGTGATGCTGCTGCCTCCGCGGAGCCTGTCTTCACCTCAGACTGGATGTGAACCTCCCCCACCGAGCTCTTGAGCACTCAACCTGGGGCCTGAGCAGGTCCTCCCTGCTGTTGGTCTTCCTCACCCCACTGGGCTGAGAACATTTTATGGCAGGTCCAGGGTCACACCACTCTTATCAACAATCCAACTACTTGGGTTGTTTTTGCTCAATGTAGACACCACAGTGAGCTGAGTGCACAGCATGCTTGGCCCCCTCACTCTGAGGGTATGTGTGCTGTATGCAGTCTCTCGGTAGGAGGAGTGGACATGCCCATTCAGCACCAAGAAGGGGGTGGGACAGTTCTGACATTGACTGAACACCTTCTTTATGCCTGGTATGGCTCTAGCATTCCCACCTCTTCACATTTTTTCATCCAAACCATCCCTACAGTGGGTAGAATTATCCCCTGTGTGTGGGTGAGGAGATGGGAGCTCAGAGAGGGGACATCCCTTACCCAAGACCACCCAGCCAGGAAATGGGGGCTATAATGAAAATCCCTGAATCTGACCCCAAAGCTCTACTGGGCCTCCAGGCCCAGGCCCCCCTGAAGTGTGCACTTTAGGGTAGGTCCTTTGCAGTCTAGTTCCCCACTTTTTACCTGAGGCTGCTAGCTCTGACTCAGCGTTTCCTTTTGCATGAAGTAAGGATTATCTTCAGAAGCCATGTTCTACAGCGTATTTTAGTGTTCTCTCTCCAAAGCTAAAATCAGCCTGTGTGTCTTGTTTAGGGGATCATCTTGGCCGGTAGTGAAGAGCAGAAGGCCAAATATCTGCCCAAACTGGCATCAGGAGAACACATTGCCGCCTTCTGCCTGACGGAGCCAGCCAGGTCTGCTTGGCATGAGCTGCCCTGGAACAGCGTCTTCCAGGGTGCACTGGGAGGGGGGCTGTAGTTTTTGCTGAATAGATGGTGACTTTTATTTCTTCTTTCTCTGTATTTTTCCAAGAGTCAACTCAGTAACTTTTCTTGCCAGTTCTCTTGTCTTTATTTTTCTCTCCTAATGAGAGTTATAAGTGAGCTAACAAATCTGACAGCACCTATTAAATAATTATTTTGTGGTTTGCAACACCTCCTATTAAGACTTCATAGCAACTTTCAGAGTATGGAGGGTGGGTGGTAATGTCCCTGTTTTACAGATTAGAAACTGAGGTTCAGTGAGGTTTATGATAAGCCCAAGGTCACACAGCTAGGATCTAACAACGTTGGCATAGGACCCGGGACTTCTGATGCCAAGTCTGCTACTTGGACTGAACTTCATCTTGCTTCCCTCCACCTGAGTGCCCAGAACTCATTCTCATAGGAGTTTAGATGAGTCTATTTTGAGCACACATTTTCATGTTTAAACCTAAGCCCACTATTTTTCACTGCTCCTCTATCTGAAGCGATAAAATAGGGGTTGGCCACGTGTTTTTGTTGTTAATCCTCATCCAAGGATATTTTTTTCATTGAATTTTAGAGTGGAAAGGAGTGAGGGAGGAGGAGAGAAGACGAGAGAGAGAGTAAAACATTGATGTGAGGGAGACACATCTATTGGTTGCCTCCTGAATAGGGCCAAGTATCGAACCTGCAACCCAGGTACATGCCCTTGTAAACAAAGTGTTGCTGGAACATGTCTGCTCGTTTACAAATTGTCTGTGGCTGCCTTATGCCACAGTTGCAAAATTGAGGAGTTGGGACAGGTATCCTGTAGCCTGAAAAGCTGAATATATTTATAATCTGGCCCTGTGTATTTTAAACATTTGCCAACTCCTGTATTAAAGTAAAAACCGCCGAAACCGGTTTGGCTCAGTGGATAGAGCGTCGGCCTGCGGACTGAAAGGTCCCAGGTTCGATTCCGGTCAAGGGCATGTACCTGGGTTGCGGACATATCCCTAGTAGGAGATGTGCAGGAGGCAGCTGATCGATGTTTCTCTCTCATCGATGTTTCTAACTCTCTATCTCTCTCCCTTCCTCTCTGTAAAAAATCAATAAAATATATTAAAAAAAAAAAAAAAGTAAAAACCTTTGTTTTGGGGCCTTCCAAACCATTCTTATTGATTTCCAGCATTACTCTCCTCAACAGCCTGTTTCTGTCCCTACAGTGGAAGCGATGCTGCCTCCATCCGGACTAGGGCCTCTCTAAGTGAAGATAAGAAGCACTATATCTTGAACGGCTCTAAGGTACAACTCCATGACTTCACCGGGGTCTCAGTCATAACCTTCACTATCACTCACTGACCACTTTCTTTTTTCTTTTTTTTAAAATTGAATCTTTTTTTTTTTTTTTCCCCCACTTGATCGTCAGCCTAGCCAGGATCTCCAGCGAAGTTCTGGTTAGGATCTCCAGCCAGGTTCTGTGTCCATGTTCTCTTGCTAGGTTCTCCAGCCAAGTTCTCCAGGTTCTCCAGCCAGGTTCTGTAGCCATGTTCCCTCACTAGGTTCTCCAGCCAGGTTCTGTCCAGGTTCTCCAGCCAGGTTCAGTCACCAGGTTCTAGTCAGGTTCTCTTTCCATGTTCTATCCAGGTTCTGTAGCCAGATTCTGTCTCTAGGTTCTTCAGCCAGGTTCTCTCGCTAGGTTCTGTCTCTAGGTTCTGTGGCCAGTTTCTGTCCAGGATCTTTTGCCATGTTCTTTCGCTAGGTTCTGTCTCTAGGTTCTGTCTCCAGTTTCTGTCCAGGATCTTTTGCCATGTTCTCTCCAGCGAAGTTCTTCTGTCTCTAGGTTCTGTGTAGGTTCTGTGTCTAGGTTCTGTGTAGGTTCCGTGACTAGGTTCTGTGTCTGTGTTCTGTGTCTAGGTTCTGTGTTAAAATTAAATCTTTATTGTTCAGATTATTACAATTATTCCTCTTTTTCCCCCCATAGCTCCCCTCCACCCGGTTCCCACCCACCCTCTGCCCTTACCTCTCCCCCCACACTGTCCTCATCCATAGGTGTACAATTTTTGTCCAGTCTCTTCCCGCACCCCCACACCCCTTACTCCCCGAGAATTGGTCAGTCCGCTCCCTTTCTATGCCCCTGATTCTATGATATTCACCAGTTTATTCTGTTCATCAGATTTTTTGTATTTACTTGATTTTTAGATTCACTTGTTGATAGATATGTATTTGTTGTTCATGATTTTTATCTTTACCTTTTTCTTCTTCTTCCTCTTCTTAAAGAATACCTTTCAGCATTTCATATAATACTGGTTTGGTGGTGATGAACTCCTTTAGCTTTTTCTTATCTGTGAAGCTCTTTATATCACCTTCAATTCTGAATGATAGCTTTGCTGGGTAAAGTAATCTTGGTTGTAGGTTCTTGCTATTCATCACTTTGAGTATTTCTCGCCTCTCCCTTCTGGCCTGCATAGTTTCTGTTGAGAAATCAGCTGACAGTTGTATGGATACTCACTTGTAAGTAACTAACTGTTTTTCTCTTGCTGCTTTTAAGATTCTCTCTTTGTCTTTTGCTCTTGGCATTTTAATTAGGATGTGTCTTGGTGTGGTCCTCTTTGGATTCCTTTTGTTTGGGGTTCTCTGTGCTTCCTGGACTTGTAAGTCTATTTCTTTCACCATGTAGGGGAAGTTTTCTGTCATTATTTCTTCAAATAGGTTTTCAATATCTTGCTCTCTCTCATCTTCTGGCACCCCCATAATTCGGATGTTGGTATGCTTGAAGTTGTCTCAGAGGCTCCTTACACTATCTTCATATTTTCGGATTCTTTTTTCTTTTTGCTTTTCCAGTTGGGTGTTTTTTGCTTCTTCGTATTTCAAATCTTTGACTTGATTCTTGTGATCCTCTAGTCTGCTGTTGGATCTCTGTATAATATTCTTTATTTTAGTCAGTGTATGCTTAATTTCTAGTTGGTCCTTTTTCATATTCTCGAGGGTCTCACTAAATTTATCGGAGGTTTCTAGAAAATTCTTGAAAAACCTTATAACTGTGGTTTTGAACTCTATATCCAGTAGTTTGCTTTCCTCCATTTCTGTCATTTGTGACCTGTTTCTTTGTCTCCGCATTTTGGCTGCTTCCCTGTGTTGATAGAGTGGCTTTCCTTTCTAGGTGTCCTATAGGGCCCAGTGGCTCAGCCTCCCCAATTACCTGAGGTGGACACTCTTGGTGCACCCCTATGTGGGCTTTGTGCACAGTCTTGTTGTAGTTAAGCCTTGATTATTGTAGGTATCACTGGGAGGAATTGACCTCCAGGCCAATTGGCTGTGAGATTCAGCTGTGTTTACGGTGAGAGAACTTCTGTGCTGGAGACCACCTTATGGGGCAAGACTTGCTTCAGTGGGGCTTTGGTGCTCACTGAGTCTGCCCCCTGAGTGTGTCCCTTATGGATCTGAGGCATTGTAATCTGGATGGTCCCACTCTGACCAGTGGATACACTGGCTCTTGGATCTCTAAGGAGGTGCTAATTTAGCCTCTGCCTGAGGCTACCCAGCAGGAGCTATTGAGAGATCTGCAGGTTCCTCTTCATTGTTTTGGGTTTGGAGGTGCCCAGATGAGGCCCAGCTGTGAAGCAATGCAAGCTGCTGTGGGGCCTTGGGCCTTCTTGTGGATGTTCTGGGTCTCTCTGACCCAGCTGCAGTTTGTTAGGTAATTTTAGATTGCAAAGGGCCAGGCCATTCATATGCAAAAGCCTCTGTGCACAGCTTGGGTGGGGCAGGGTCTCAGGGAATCTACAGGGCGGAGCAAACAGCTATGTCTGATCCTCAGCCCTGCCCTAAGAGGCCCCGGTCCCAGTGTCTCACGGTAATCGCTGCAAGCACCTCTGAGAGAAAGCCACCCTCGATGCCAGACAGCCCAGTTTCTCCCTGTATGAGTCTGGGTCCCCAGAGACTTGCCCGGAACTGGAGTTCAGAGCAATTGGAGCTTGTGTCTCCCTCCCTATTGAAAAAGACAACCGCATCCTCAGTATCCAGCCCTTTCCGTGTGCGCCTCCATACCTCCACACTTTACTTCCGTACCTCCTCAAAGTCTCAGTGTGCTTTTCTCTTTCCTTCTATTTGTAGAATTTCCACTCAGCCAGCCTTCCTGTGGTTCTGGATGATGTCCGTTTTGTCTTTCAGTTGTATTTTTGAAGTGGTTGTGCGAGGCAGCAATTTCAGGTGTTTACCTATGCTGCCTAGGTCAGTGGTTTCACTGACCACTTTCCACGCACCAGGGACTGCAAAGGGCCTACACATCATCTTTTGACCATCACCTCTTGGGTGGATGCTACTTTCTTTTTTTGAAAGAATAAACTGTGTCTCAAAGAGGTTCTGCAGACATCCTATGCTTAGTGACAGAGCCAGGCTTGGAGCCAAGGAGTTCTGGCTTCACAATCTACATGTTTCCATAATACCAACTACTTCCCTGATCTACTGTTGGTTGTTTGTTTTTAAGTTCAGTACTGTGAACTTCTATGTACCCTCACCATCTTCAGCAATTATTTCTTCTTAGCCAGTCCTGTTTCTCTGTCAGCATTGCCACCTCTGGATTGCATCCATACTGTTTCAGCTAAAAGGCAGGAATTTTTTTTTTTTAATTATAATATCATTAACACAATTTTAAAAATTTATAATTCCTTACTATCTAGTTATCATTCAAATTTCTATGACTATTTCTGTGGTTACCTTTTTATTTTTCCAATCATTTGCTTGAATTAAGATCCAAATAGGTTCCCTACATTGTGTTGAGAAGCTTCTATATTTACCTCTCCCTTCCTCTCCTATTTCTTCCACCCCGTTTCCTTGCTCCTTTCTGTCCCTATTCCCCTTTCTTGAGAAAACCCATTTGTTTAGTGCTAGAGCTTGAACCATCTTAGTACCATTGGCTATTCTTCTATACCAGCGGTTCTCAACCTGTGGGTCGCAACCCCTTTGGGGGTCGAATGACCCTTTCACAGGGGTCACCTAAGACCATCGGAAAACACATATATAATTACATATTGTTTTTGTGATTAATCACTATGCTTTAATTATGTTCAATTTGTAACAGTGAAATTGGGGGTCACCACAACATGAGGCACTGTATTAAAGGGTCACGGCATTAGGAAGGTTGAGAACCACTGTTCTACACCCTCCCGCCCAACACACACACACACACACACACACACACACACACACACACATGTCCACTTGTGTCTCTTGGCAAAATCCTTGCTCTGGAGAGACTGGGATCCCCAGGGCTTTACAGTCTAGACCAGTGATGGCGAACCTCTGACACGTGTGTCAGAGGTGACACGCGAACTCATTTTTTTGGTTGCTTTTTCTTTGTTAAATGGCATTTAAATATATAAAATAAATATCAAAAATATAAGTCTTTGTTTTACTATGGTTGCAAATATCAAAAAAATTTCTATATGTGGCACAGCACCAGAGTTAAGTTAGGGTTTTTCAAAATACTGACACGCCTAGATCCAAAGGTTCACCATCACTGGTCTAGCCTGAAGTTCGATGGGCAGCTGGCATGTCTTGTGGCAAAGATGGGGCTTAGAGGTGGCTCATGATAGTTTAGTTTTCTCCAAAGTTCTTTTGCTCTTTTCCTTCAGGTCTGGATCACCAATGGAGGACTTGCCAGTATTTTTACCGTGTTTGCTAAAACCAATGTTGTTGATTCCGATGGCTCAGTAAAAGACAAAATGACAGCATTTATAGTAGAAAGAGACTTTGGTGGAATCACTAATGGGAAGCCTGAAGATAAGTTAGGCATCCGTGGCTCAAACAGTAAGTTGTGTGTGTGTGTGTGTGTGTGTGTGTGTGTGTGTGAGAAAGAGAGAGAGAGAGAGAGAGAGAGAGAGAGAGAGAGAGATCCTTTAGCTCCATCCAAGTGTCGAGATAAAATTAGATTTAAGTAGTTTTGATTGTACTTAAATATTTTAGCAACATCAAATTAAGAATGCCATGATAGCTATTGTAAATAATGCTGCTGTAAACATAGGGGTGCATGTATCTGTTCAAAGTAGTGTTCTTGTTTTCTTCCAACAAATACCCAGAAGTATAATTGCTGGGTTGTATGGTGTATCTATTTTTAGTTTTTGAGGAATCGCCATACTGTTTTCCAGAGGGGCTACACCCCACCAACGGAGTTCAAGGGTTCCCTGTACTCCACATCCTCACCAACACATGTTATTTGTTGACTTTTTATAATAGCCATTCTGACTAGTGTGAGGTGATTTCACATTGTGGCTTCAATTGGCATTTCTTTGATGATTAGTGACGAGTATCTTTTCTCGGTATGTTCTCATTGGAGAAATAACTTTTTATTTTCTTTGCCCATTTTTCTATCAGATTTTTTAATTTTTGGGATTGACTTTTATGAGTTTCTTATATATTTTGGATATCAACACCTTATCATTTGCAATTATATTTTGCCATTCAGTAGATTGTCTTTTTGTTTTGGTGAAGGTTTCCTTTGCTGTACAGGAGCTTATTAGTTTGATATAGTCCCATTTGTTTGCTTTTGCTTTTGGTTCCTTTGCTCGGGAGGTTGTATCCAAAAAGATATTACTCAGACTGATGTCAAATAGTTTGTTTCCTATGTTTTATTATAGGAGATTTAGTCTTTAACCATTTTGAGTTTGTTTGTTTGTTTGTTTTTGTTTAATCCTCACCTGAGTATGTTTTTCCATTGATTTTTAGAGAGAATGGAAGGGATAGAGGGAGGGGGAAAGAGACAGAGAGCGAAAGAAACATTGATGTGAGAGAGACACATCAGTTGGTTGCCTCCTGACCAGGGCCAGGGATCAAAACTGCAAACCAGGTCATGCACTTAACCAGGAATCAAACCCACAGTCTTTTGGTGGGCAGGCCGACATTCTACCCACTGAACACACCGGCGAGGGCTTGAGTTTATTGTTGTATATGGTGTGAGAGAGTGTCCAGTTTTTCCAATACCACTTATATACTGGCCTTAACATCAGTGATGCTCAGCGCATGGAAAGATGCACAGTCACTGTGGCATTCTTTTTAATATAAATATAGTTGGTATACAGTATTATATTGGTTATATTAGTTGTTACTCCATTGTATATGTTTTACCTCTTTTGTCATAGACTATATAAGTGAGCGTTTATTTCTGTTCAACTGATCTGTGTGTCTGCTTTTTTTTTGCCAGTATCATGCTGTTTTGATTATTACAGCTTTGCAGTGTAGTTTGAGATCAGGGAGCATGATACCAGCAACTTTGTTCTTCTTTATTTGGGTTGCTTTCATTATTTGGGGTTTTGTGTTGTTCCATATAAATTTTAGGAATATTTGTTCTTGTTCTGAAAATATATACACTACAATATGTGTTGCAGCATTACTTACAATAGCCCAAATATGGAAGCAACCTAAGTGCCCATCGATAGATGAATAGGTAAAGATGTGTTGTGTATATACATATGGAAAATTACACAGCAATAAAAAGAATGAAATATTGCCATTTGCAACAACATGGATTGTCTAGAAGGTATGCTAAGTGGAATAAGTGAGGCAGAGAAAGACAAATACCAAATGATTTCATTTATATGTAAAATCTAAAAAAATAAAACAAATGAACAAACAAAACAAAAATAGACTCATAGAAACAGAGGCCAAAGGTGTGTTACCAGAAGGGAGATGGTGGGAGGATGAGTGAAATGGGGAAAGGAAATATAGTCCATAATGTGATAATTTTGCATAAATTATTATGAGAATTAGTGTGGTGATTACATTGTAAGTTAACAAATGTCAAATCACAATAATGTCTATATAATACTGTATACCAACTATATTTATATTAAAAAAGAATGCCACAGTGACTGTGCACCTTTCCATGCCCTGAGATCAGTGATGCTAAGGCTAGCGAAACAGTCACAGTCTTGTGGAGTTCTCAGCCTTGTCAGGGAAGCATAGTGGATACAAAGAAGGGCAGTGGGTATCCTAGGTTAATATTCCATTACAGGACACCCCATATTCCCTCCTTCTCTCACTTCCCTTTCTACCTGCCCAGACCTGTTTGTAGCCCCTGGTCAGCACTCGATTTACTTGAGGCTGGGTCTTGTGAGTGGCCCTCCGGCTGCCCAGATGCAGTGGTGTCCTCATAGGACTCTACCTCGTGGGACTCCTACTTCAGATCATGGAGAGTCTGGCTTCAGAGACTGCATACCAGCCTGGCACCTCCAGACCCACTTCTGTTTGCCACCTTGTCCTTGGGGACCCTGTGTTCTGAATGGTGGTATTTGCCATGACATCTGCTTGGCCTCGGGGAAGGGGAGTGTCAGAGGGCCCGAGCTCTAACCTGGCTCTGGCACATAGAAGCTGTGTGTCCTCGAACAAGTTAGTTTGCTTTTCTTCAGTTTCCTCACCTAAAAAAAGGGATGCCCTAGCTGGTTTGGCCCCGTGGATAGAGTGTCCGCCTGCAGACTGAAGGGTCCTGGGTTCCATTCTGGTCAAGGGCGCATGCCCGGGTTGCGGGCTCAATCGCCAGTAGGGGCCGTGCAGGAGGCAGCCAATGAATGATTCTCTCTCATCAATGTTTCTTTCTCTCTCTCCCTCTCCCTTCCTGTCTGAAATCAATAAAAATATTTTTTATAAAAGGGGAGGAGGATGATAATAGAACCTACATTGTGGAGGTGACATGAGAAGGGAGCATTACGATGTACGTAAAATGCTGAGTGCACATGGAAGCTGAAAATGTTAGTTATTGCTATTACTGATATTACCCACCATGACTGGTGCTGCCTATTGAGTAATGAATGTTCCAGCAGAGGAAGCAGCAGGCTCAGAGACCCTGAGATAAGAAAGAGCTCAGTGTGCTAGTGGGGAAAAGTGACCAGAGGGACCAGGGTGGAGAGAAAGAGCAGGGCTGCCACTATACACTGCTGTGGGGGCACTGTCCATACTGAGATCTGGGTAGGTAGTGCCCACTGGGATTATGCAGTGGCCCTGTGTGTCTGTGGGGGGGGGGGGGGTTGTTGAGGGGCACAAGATGAGGTCAGAGAGGAAAAAAGGGTCCTCCCCACACCAGCAGCCTGTGAAGGAACAAGAGCTGTTAGGAGAAGGGCCTTGGCCTCCCAGCCCATGTGCTTAAGCCATACCTGAGACCCTGGTCAGCACTGATTTACAGAGAGATGAGTATTTCATTGTATTTTACAACGAGGCTGTTTGAACACAGCTGTAATCATAGAATAGGTTAGCAACCCTGGTTGCCCACACTTGGTTTGACTGCTGCTTGGCTACTTGAGCAAGGTCTTCCCTGTCCTGAGCCTCCCTTTTCTCTGGCATTAGTTGCCGGGAGCCATTTCTTTATAACATAACATTCAGAAGCACGCTGTTCCAGAGAACACAGTGGAGAAGACTCTGTCTGTCCTTTCCCCATCTCTTCCCTCACCTTGCCATGCTTACCTAACTGTTCTCATCACATTGACCTCCACTTCCCAACACGCCAGGTGCACTGTAAGGTCTGCCAGTCATCCATCACTGCAGTAACTCGCCTGAGAAACCACCCAGGACTGGGCGTTTATTTCTCTCCCACAGTTACCAGGTGCTGTGGGCTGGGTTCAGGTGTGCCATTTGTTCTCTTAAATACGCTGGAGTGAGTTCTCACAGCAGATCGTAAGAGCCCAAGCAGTCAAGCCAGACTGGATCAGCACATTGAAGGTCTCCCTGCTCATGTTGGTTGGCTCCATGCCCCTGGCCTCAGCAAGTTACATGGCCAAACCTGGCATTGTGGGTAGAGAAAGGCAAATCTCCTTCCACAGAGCCACAGTGCAGGGTTTGGCTGCATTGAGCAGAGTGAAATGGGACCAATGCTCCCATTTGCAATGGGAGCCAAGCTTTTTTGTTCTGTCTCTGGCTCTTTCTCATCCTTAAAACTTCACCTTAGAAAAGTCTGACATAAACCCTTAGTAAAAATAGTATTACCCATGCCCCTCCAACCTCCATTTCTGTTACAATGCTGTATTTAGTTTATCTGTCTCACTTAACACAGTGTTGTAATATCTTGTTTATAGTTTATCTCCCTAACTAAGGTGTGAGCTCCGTGTGGACAGAAACCTGGTCTTTCTGTACTGTCCTGTCAGTAGATGTAGAATGAATGGATGAATTTCATGCCTGTGGGTAAGTGCAGAGTAGTTTTCATCTAAAGTCTTTAATTTTGTGTATTTCAGCCTGTGAAGTCCATTTTGAAAACACCAAGGTGCCCATTGAAAATGTTCTAGGAGAAGTTGGAGGTGGGTTTAAGGTGAGTTGCCAGAAGCAGCTCCTGTGACTGCTGTGCGGTTTCATGGTGCTGTTTGTTGGCCCTAGCTTTCTGTATCATCCCTGCTTGTAGCAGACTAGCCTGTGCTGGCGCCGTGACCATGTGTGGTTCTCCTTTGGGAAATCAGCAAAGTGGAAAGGGAAAAAAATTGCCTCCCAGAAGAGGAAGTGTGTGGTTAGAACTAAGTCTCTTCATTAATCTGTGAGGCTTTGTTTGCCTTGAGTTTGTTTGCCTCTCCAGCTCGCATGATAAAGCAGGCCAGTGGCACTAGAGAATCACAGGTTCTCCAATGACTAACCTTGGGTCCTGAAGCCCCAAGATGTTTTGTTTTTGAGTCAGATGTATTATTATATTTTTATTGACAGATAATTCATATAACATAAAATTCACTGTTTTCAATTGTACACATTGGTTGTTTTTAGTATATTTGCTATGTTGTGCAATCATCACCATGGTTTAATTCCAGAACATTTCCATCACCCCAGAAAAAAATGCCATCCCTCCCATTTCCAGTTTCACCCATTCCTTGGCAATCACTATATTAATTTCTGTTTCTATGGACATATCATATAAATGTTATATATATGTGGCCTTTTGTGTTTGGCTTCTTATATGTAGTATTACTTTTTCAAAGTTTATCCAAGTGGTAGCATTTGTTATTCCCTTCAGAGGCTGGGTAATATTCCATTGTGTGGATAGACCACATTTTGTTTATTCATTTATCAGCTGATGGACCTTCTTATTGTTTCCACCTCTTGGCCATTATCAATAATGCTGCTATGAACATTCGTGTACAAGTTTTTGTGTGAACAATATGTTTTCAGTTCTTTTGAGTATTTACCTAAAAGTGAAATTTCTGGGTCATATGGTGACTGTACATTTAACTTTTTGAGGAACTGCCCAGCTATTTTCCACAGTGGCTGCACCACTTTACATTCCCATCATCAATGTATGAGGGTTCTAATTTCTCCACATCCTCATCAACACTTGTTATTGTCCATTTTTAAAATGATAGCCATCTTAGTGTGTGTGTGACATCATATCTCATTGTGGTTTGATTTGCATTTCCCTAATGACTAATACTGCATCTTTTCATGTGTTTATTTGCAATTTTGGAAAAATGTCTTTTCAAATCCATTGCCCATTTTTAAACGTCCTTTTTGTTGTTGTTGTTGCCCTGTCCTAATTTACTGAATCACCTAGTTAAGTATCTTTACCCTGGTGAGATCCCCTACCCCCTTGGCTGTGAAGCAGAGAACAGAGTAATACCTTCTCCCCATGTCTTGAGAATCAGATAAATGCCATCAGCCAGTGCTCCTGACAGGATGCTACTTGGTGAATGTGGAACAAAGGGTTGTGGAGGTGGAAGGACAAACATGGGAGCAGCAGTCTGGGTGCAGTGATAGGTTTGTTTGTCACCCAGAAGATATGCAAATTAGAGAATATAGATAAAGAGAAAAAAATGAATTCTGAAACCTGTCCCCAAGAGAATTGGCATTCATTGTTCACATTTTTGTGCTATCTTTCTAGATTTTTATAAAAACCATTCGTCCCTTAAATCTGGTGTGAATGTGTACTATAGTCTACATTTTTTCATTTATCAATAATCCTAATGTAAACCAAAATTAAAATTAAAAGCATTTATTTGAGCAAAAGGAGCTGCAGCCCAGGAGACACAGATTCAGGGAAGAGCCTAAATTGTGTTCCACTGAGACAAAGGGGAGGCCCCTTTTATAGCAAAAGTTGTCACCCAGGCTCTCAATTAGGTCTGTTTTATATAAATGAGGTGTCCAAAACGTGCAGTTCTGATTGGACAGGGCAGATCTCAGTCCCTTCGTAAAAGATCAAACCAGGGTTTCCTTGCAGGGGTTCAGCCTGAGGTTCTTCACGGTATAGAGCACATGAGGAGCTCCTGTCAGCAAATGCCTGCTAGGCTCTTACTTATAAAACTTAGGCCCTTGGTTAACCATGGGGAATCCATTTCAGTAGATAAATTCCTTCTCAGGGTTCACATCAAAGGAATCTTTCTACTTTGGGGCCCACATAATCATCTTTTTATGCCAGTAAATGTATATTGCTGTAAGTGTTTAACGCTGAATAGTATTGCTTCATGTAATGATGCCAAGTTAAATGTTACCAGGTTCTCAGGACTGGGAATTTTATAGTGTTTTCACTTCTTTTCTACTCAGAACCACATTGCGTGGCATATATCCTTGTATATATCTTTGCATACTTTTTTTCTTTCTTTCTTTTTTTTTTAAGGATTCTTTTCTTTAATATATTTTTATTGATTTCAGAAAGGAAGGGAGAGGGAGAGATAGAAACATCAGTGATGAAAGAGAATCATTGATTGGCTGCCTCCTGCACACCCCACACTGGGGATCGAGCCCACAACCCAGGCATGTGCCCTTGGCCGGAATTGAATCCGGGAGCCTTCAGTCCGCAGGCCGACGTTCTACTCACTGAGCCAAACCAGCTAGGGCTTTGCATACTTTTCTAATTCTTTCATGAGTTTAAGCACCGCTAGTGAAGTTACTGGGTCAGAAGGTGTGAATGTTTTTAAATTTCTGATCCTTGTTGCCAAATTTCCTGCTGGGAAGTTGAACCAATGTCTACCCTTCAGTGTGGAGGATGTCCCTGCCCCTAGACCTTCCAGACGCTGAATTACATTTTTTCCCATTGTGTTAGGTAAAACATTTTTGTTGTTTTAATATGCAAAGAAAAATAGATTTATAAATCCCTTTACTAATTTAGTGGGATTGTTTGCCAGTCAGCTTAATTACTAAAAAGTGTGACACACCTCAGTGATTCCACAGATCACGAAATGATCAAGGTTGAGTGGCTGATGAGAGATAAAAGTAAGAGCTTCTGCCCTGACTGGTTTGGCTCAGTGGATAGAGCATCGGCCTGCGGACTGAGGGGTCCCAGGTTCGATTCCGGTCAAGGGCATGTACCTTGGTTGTGGGCACATCCCCAGTAGGAGGTGTGCAGGAGGCAGCTGATCGATGTTTCTCTCTCATCGATGTTTCTAACTCTCTATCTCTTTCCCTTCCTCTCTATAAAAAATCAATAAAATATATTTTTTAAAAAAATAAGAGCTTCTTCTTCTAGTGCAGTGATGGCGAACCTTTTGAGCTCGGCGTGTCAGCATTTTGAAAAACCCTAACTTAATTCTGGTGCCGGGTCACATATAGAAATTTTTTGATCTTTGCAACCGTAGTAAAACAAAGATTTATACTTTTGATATTTATTTTATATATTTAAATGCCATTTAACAAAGAAAAATCAACCAAAAAAATGAGTTCACGTGTCACCTCTGACACGCGTGTCATAGGTTCGCCATCACTGTTCTAGTGCTTTCAGGTTTTATCAGTAGTCAGACTGCTTAGGGCACAGAGACAGTTAACTGACAGAGGCTGTTCAAAGAATGGGTTGCATCTTGCATCTGGGAAAATTGAGATCTAGACTGTACTTATGGGAATTATAGAAGGGAGTTATTTTGCAGTAGAAAAGGTGATAAAGTTCAAGTGCTGATGCAGGAGGAGAGGACTGAGGTTAGGGGGGAAGATCAGTCTTTGAGTTTGTGAGCCCCTTTTCAGCTGTGGCTAAACCCATCAGGTCTTTGATCCACAGGAAATGAGACCTAGTATCAAATTATTTTCTCCTTTTATTTTTGTTTGTTGTTTTAAGTGAAAAATTAAGCATGAAGGGGCTGTGAAGTGAATTTTGTTCATAAAACTATGAGTTAGCTTTTGAGAGCCCATTTAAGAAGAGGGAAGAGGAAATACAGATGGGATTTCCTCTTCCCTCTTCATGTCCTGGTCAGTGTCCTCCCACATTATGAGACATCAAGTCTGAAGTTAGAGTTAGAGGCTCCACCCTTCTCCCCCCACCCCCCCCACCCCAAAGAGGCAGGGCAGGACCTGAATGTAACACTGTGATATGATGTGACTTAACCAAGCTCCCTTCCCCATCCAGTGCAAGGTTTGGCCTTATCCTCCATGTTTTCCAGCTGCCTTGGATTGAATATTTAGAACCAATACTTGCACTTCCCAGTAACTGGAGCAGTTGTTTCCAGTCTCTCCAGTCCCACAGAATCTGTTTTGTGGGATTCTACCATTGATTTAACAAGTAAACATAAATGCAAATTGGTTTGCCTATTTTATAATGCTAGTCACACATAAGCAAGCCGTCAGTAAGAAGCAGAATTGCATTTTCAGTTTTGCTTTTAGGAAAACTATAGCGTTCACAGACACCTTTCTACCCCCAGACCCCAAGCCCTGCCTTTCAGTGCTGGACTTGGGATGCCCTTTCTCCCTGGAATGGCCAGGTAGACCCAGCTGAGGGATCTCTTGGGTGGGAACATTTGCTACCCAACATACCCTCTTCCCACACCAAAAGAAACATACCCACCCATTCCTACTGGACTTGTGTACCCCCCTTTACTCCACCATTATTACCACGGGCCACCTGTTGCCTAATCAGCTGTTTGCCTCTGTGCCCCATGTAGTCGGTAAGGGGACACCACCATGAATCTAGATAGACTAGTACTTAGGAAGCAGTGTGTACACACAAATGTATGCCTGTCCCTCATCACAAGCCACTCATCGTCTGCATTAGGTAGGAAGTTAAAATTGATAAAGGGGAGAGAAACTGACAAAGCTCCTTAAGAAATATGTCATCATTGTAGGAATTTGGTGGAGGAGGAGCATGTCATGGCAGTGTAAGGGGCTGGTTCAGTGGAGAGAACACAGGCCTAAATGCAGGCAGATGTTTGCTGTGTGGCCTTGGGAGAAGCCCCTTGCCTCTCTAAACCTCAGGGTCTTTGTACAATGAGAACCCTGATGCGGAAGCAATGTTGGGAAGGTGTAAGTAGCTTGCAGCATGTACCCAATAAGTCTTACTTGCATACTTTTCTTTCTTTTCTTCCCGGGGCCTAAGAGGATTCACGTGTTCTTTTAGAACAAGGTTATTCAGTTCCTTTTTGAGGAGGCGACTCCGAGCCATAGCAGTGATGGTGTGACCTTGTTTTGAAGTGTTGGGACTGTGCTCTCTCCCTGCTCAGTGAGGATTGGCAAGATGATTAACTCAGCCCAAGTACTGGCACAGAATTCTTTAGGGACTTATCTTTTGTTTTCAAACCTTCTGGTAAAAACAGACAAGCACTGTTGTGGTCTGTCACCTTCAGTCCTCCAGGCCCTTGGGCTGTTCCCAGCACAGTATGGGCAAGCAGGACTCTGCGGGAGTGGAATACACAGTGAGCCCATGCTTTCTCTGCAGGTGGCCATGAACATCCTCAACAGTGGGCGGTTCAGCATGGGCAGTGCTGTGGCCGGGATGCTCAAGAAATTAATCGGTAGGTATGTCAGGGACAGCAGCCCTTTGCGACACAGCCTCGCCCCTGCTTCCTCCGCTCCAGCCTGGATGCTCTGCCATGTGCTCACGACAGACGGTGCTGAGCAGAACACCGGGCAGATGGTCTCACTCAAGTTTAGGACCTGGGCTGTGGTTTAGATCAAAGAATGTACTCGGTCTGTCCCCAAAGATTGAGTGTTCATGTTTCAGCACTCCTCTATTTTACCTGCTCAGAAAGGATAGGAGGAGGGGAGTGGACATTCTGTCAGATGAAGCGGGTAACTGCTCTGACCCCCTAGGAACAGAGCTACTTAGTGAGCATCCAGGTGTGAGCCAGACACTTGTAAACATTAGCCCTGGTTCTCCCAAGATCCCCGTTTTGTAGATGACTCTTCGCACAATGGGTGAGGAGTGGGATCAGGTTTGGAACCCAGATCTCTCAGCCTCTCAATCTCCCCTTTGTTTTTTCTGTTAGGATGCCTGAAATCTGGATTTTCCTTTGCCAGTAAACTTAAAATAGCCCTATAAGGTTTTTGTTGGGCACAGAACATGATTACTACATTAGTTTTGTGGGAAATGCAGGGGGCACTGGCTACGGATGGTGGGAGATACCCAGCGGCTATATACACTGAGTGCTTATGAAGTTCCTCAGAGTTCAGGGCAAGATGGGATGGGAAGGCTTTGCTTTGGGTTCTTACCTTCCTTTTATAGATGAGGAGACTGATGCTCAGAGAGGTTAAGGGTTTTGCCCAAGGCCATGTACCTGGGCCTAAAAGCTGATCCTGTCAGACTCCAAGCTCAGGGCTTGTCTCACTCTGCTGAGCTGCTCCCAAGACCCTGAAGTCCTCTGGATTTCTTTCCCATTTGGAAATTCCTCAGTACAAGAGCTTTGTGGGGGTGCTCACGGCCAGCCTCTCCCCAAAGGATGTAGAACGATGATATCCCAAGTCCCGGAAATGTGTGAATGTGGGTGTCTGTTTACCATCTGAGCCCACCATGAGAAGCAGTTGTGATTGGACATACCTGTGGGAATGTTTGGAGAATGCCGACTGTAGGGGCAGGGGCTGCTGACTGGGTGGGATGCTGCCCTATTCAGTTGGGTGCCTTCGCAGCTGGGACCATGGCGCAGCTTGTGTTCACATCTGTGCACTTTGAAGCCATAGGCCCAAGTTTTCAAAACAGATCACCTTCCCGCTTTGGGGATGAACAGCTGTGACAGGTGTGAGCCAGTCCCTGCCTCTGCCTAGGGCGTTTATGGGGGCATGACTTGGTGCTAGGCACCTTCCACCTGCATCGTGCAGTCTTCACAACTCTGTGAGATCAGTGGTATTGTTCAGGAAGGTGAAGTCGCTTGTAAGAAAAAGTACCAGCTGGTAAAAAAAAGTACCAGACTCAGACCTATGTCTGACTTCAAATTGGGCTTCACGTCTGCCCTGTGTGCTCTGGGCACCACTGGGCGTGGATAGTCCCTCCTCCAGCCTGGCTTTACTAGAAAGCAGGGGCTCTGTCTTTCAGGGGGCTTGGTCTCAGCAGACTGTTACACATAGTTTCTGCCTGAGGGCTGGAAGGTGATGATGACAGCCTTAGTAAATTATCATAGGACAACCAGAAAATTGTTCTTTTAAACACTCTGTTCTTCTTCAGAAATGACTGCAGAATATGCCTGCACGAGGAAGCAGTTCAACAGGAGCCTCAGTGAATTTGGATTAATTCAGGTACTAAAGGTTGTACAAGTGGCACTATATGGATTTCACTGTGTGAGCATTGTGTCTTTCAGTGTCTGTACTGGTGACTTCTGTAAGTGACTGGGGAAGAGGACAGGCTTTATTTAATGTGACACCCTTTTTTTAAAATATATATATTTTTATTGATTTCAGAGAGGAAGAGAGAGGGAGAGATAGAAGCATCAATGATGAAAGAATCACTGATTGGCTGCCTCCTGCACGCCTCCTACTGGGGATTAAGCCAGCAACCCGGGCATGTGCCCTTGTCCGGAATCAAATCCAGGACCCTTCAGTCCGCAGACCAATGCTCCATCCACTGAGCCAAACCAGCTAGGGCGATTTTATTCACCTTTAGAGACCACTACTGTGGGAGGGGCTTTACGGAGGAATTAGTATATAAAAATGACCCTGAAAGGCAAGTAGGATTTCAAAGCAAAATCCAAAGGAGGGATGCTAGGCCAGGACCATAGTGCTAGAGGTGCAAGAGAATCTGGTGTGTTTGGAAAAGCAAGAAGCCCTGCTTTGCTTGCTGGGGCATAGAGTATGTGCAGAAGTGGCTGGAAAGGTAAGTTAAGGCTGTGCTGTGAAGGGCCTTGAGTGACAGGGTATTTGATAGGTGAGGTGAATGACCTGTGTCTGTGTAGCAGAGGGAGGGTGAGGAGGAGGTTCCAGTTACTATGGAAGTGGTCGGCGGCGGAGAAGGAGCCAGGGAAAAGATCTTAGAACTGGCCAGGAATGTGACACCGTTTTGTGAATGCTCAGGCTCGGTTCTCTTGTATAGTGTGAGGCTTTGGACTTCATTACCTTCTCTGCTGGTTGGCAGATTTGGTTCTTAGCACATGTAAAATGCTTCTTGATTTTATTTTATTTTTAACACTCCAGGAAAAGTTTGCCTTGATGGCTCAGAAGGCTTATGTAATGGAAAGTATGGCCTACCTCACTGCAGGGATGCTGGACCAACCAGGGTTTCCTGACTGCTCCATCGAGGCTGCCATGGTGAAGGTAATCCCAGCACAGCCCGAGGGGAGCTGAGGAAAGCTCCTTAGCTACTGTGGGGTCCGTGTGGTCAAGGAAGATAAAGGACTTGCCTGAGTTCATCCAGTGAGACTGTGACAATCAGAGCTCCTGCCTCGTTCAGTCTCCTCTCAAAGCCCAGTTCTCACTTGAGCCTCCCATTCCATCCCCAGCCACTCTGCCCCTGTTCTGAGGCCTTCCTTTTGGCATTGACCTTCGCCCGGGTCTGTGGCAGGTGTTCAGCTCAGAGGGTGCCTGGCAGTGCGTGAGTGAGGCGCTGCAGATCCTCGGCGGCTCGGGCTACATGAGGGACTACCCGTACGAGCGCATGCTGCGTGACACCCGCATCCTGCTCATCTTTGAGGTGCGTGCCCTGATACCAGATCCACCTCGTTCTGCCATGGACCCCCTGAGCCTCCTGGTTCTGGGCCCAGGCTGGCTTCTGCGTTCTGTCATTTAACCCTCTTCACAACCCTGCCTAGACCCTGTTCTGCAGACTGAGAGGCCAAGCATTTCACCTAGGGTCTCACTTCCAAGGGCCCTTCTGTTGAGCCTACCACCTCCTGGCAAACCACCACAGGTCTTTGCCAAGTTGCTTTTGCCAGCTGTGGTGGGACAAACAGAGATCTTCTCATAGGAAGGCCTCAAATGCTGTCTGGGCCTGGGTTTTCTTCTCAGTATATTGAGGGAGCTTAGGAGGGTCATCTCTGAGGGCTTTCCCAGCCTGGCAGTTCTTGCTCTCTAATTGCTGTCCCCCATGAATTCACAAGCCTAAAGGTCCTGGGAGGGGAAGACACCTCAGACACATCCCACCTTTGGAGTGCTAGTGGTCTTGATTGTGTGGACCTACTGACCAAGGAGGAAACCAGAATACCAGGGAGTGAGGGACAGGTGCATCTCTCCTGAGGGACTGAAGTCTTATGAAGCAATTGCACTTGAGGGCAGAAAGGATTTTGACCAGGCATAGGGGAGGCTGTATGGGCCAAGCACAGGGAAGTAGAGCATCCTAGGCCCAGACAGGAGCTTACCTGCCCCCTCTAAGTGAGTGGAGGTAGAATAAGCAAGCCTCTGTGGGAGTATTGGCCAGGCCTGCTTGGTGGGCTGGGGCAGATGATGGAGCAGGTGAGGAGGGAATGGAAAGGAGACAAGCAGCCAGGTTATATAGGATCTTGGTTCTTTACTCCGGGGGCAGTGGAAACGATAAAAGGTTATAGCCCTGCTTGAATGGCTTCCACGGTGTGAGCGAGCAGGCAGTAGCACGGTCCACCCAGTCGCAAATGCAGGATGCTGGGGCTAACTTCCATGGGGCAGCTTTTGACCTCTATACTGCTGACCACAGGGAACCAATGAGATTCTCCGGATGTACATCGCCCTGACAGGCCTGCAGCACGCCGGACGCATCCTGACAGCAAGGATCAAGTAGGTGCCATTCCCACTCTGCTCCTTGGGTCCCACCTGGGAAAACAAGAGTGGTGAGCAGTATATCCTTGAAAAGGCGAGCCCATCCGCTGCTTGGCTAGAGAGAGGGAAGGTGGGCAGGAGCCTTGGCCAGTGAATGTTGGGCCTTGGAAGCCAGGCTCCAGAGCTCGGCCATTATTTGAGGCTGACAGGAGGAGCCAGCTCTTCAGTGAAGCCCTCACTGCCCTGCCCATGGGCTCACTCCCTGGACAGTTCCTGTTTCCTATGCTGCAGGGACTTTTGTTTTCAGGATCTGGGAATGAGAGATGCCCCTTAACTAGATGCCAGGCTCCAAGGCCAACACAAGAACAATTTGTTTGTTTTCTCTCTCCCTTGCTCTTGCCCTCTCTTGCTCCTCTCAATCCCCATCCTGAGGCCAGAGCAATTAGAAATCACTGCTGGAGCCCAAGAACAGGTTGCTCAGAGCATATTGCGGAGTATTTATTGGAGAAGAACGACCTGGAAGCTGGCTGTGGCTCAGCTTCTTATGGAGGGAGCACAAGAGTAGCTCTACCTCAGAGGAGACTGGCTGCTATCGGACAGGCTGGCCGGACTCAGCCTGCAGCCAGGTGCCCAGAGTGCCCAGACTAGGGGAAGGTCATATTGGGCCTGGGTTGGCACTTTATGCCTTTGCATAGTCAGGGAGAAGAAATGGGTGCCCTAGAGCTCTGGGGTACCTATTGGTGGGGGTTTTGTTGCTGGGCAGTGAGAAGAACAGCAGGGCCTCAGGTCATGGGGCCATGGGCTTTCTGCAGCGAGCTTAAACGGGGCAATGTGACCACTGTCCTGGAGACTGTTGGCCGGAGGCTTCGGGACTCCTTGGGCCGAACCGTGGACCTGGGATTGACAGGGAATCTTGGAGTTGTGCACCCCAGTGTTGCGGTGAGTGAGCCCAGCAGGTATAGCCTGTCAGATATCTTCCTCCCAGAAGGGATATGACCAAGGGTGGTGGGGAGGACCAGTCAGTCTGAGGGACAGCTGCTGTCCCGTCTCCACCCTGTCACAATGGAGAACAGCCTGCATGTTAGCCAGGCCTGGGCCCTGGAGGCCCTGCCATCCCAGTGGGACAGGATGGCACCATGGGGAGGAGGTGCTGAGCTGAGTCCTTTCCTCTGGCCTCTAGGACGGTGCCAACAAGCTCGAGGAGAACGTGTATTACTTTGGGCGCACTGTGGAGACGTTGCTGCTCCGCTTTGGCAAGGTAGTCAGACCCCTGCCAGACCCAGGAGTGGCAGGCCCTCCAACTTTGGGGTCAGGGAAATGGGGCCAGCATCTATGAGATAATGTTTTACCAAGTGTCCATCTTTAGAACCAAGCCCAGGAAGAAATCTACTCACCATGGAGGGGTGGAATGGGGAGGCAGGGCTGATGGGGTGGGTGCCCTGCTGGGGAGCCCCCTCCAGATGAAGAGAGGCTCCTGCATTTGTGGGGGGAGCCTCAGCAGGGCCTGAATCTCACGACCTGATGTGGGAGGCTCTGCGGCTGAAGAGGTATTAATTAAGCCCAGCCTCTGGTCTCAGCCAGGTTCCTGGGACTTAGTCTTACCTTTACCCTTGCCCAAATCTAGACAGAGTGAAAGGAAAACAGGCGGCCACCGGGAGCCAACTTCTCACAATCCCGAGGCATAAAATGAGGCTCAGAGATGTGAAATGTTCCCAGGGAGGGACTGTGGGGGATGGGATGGCAGGTAATGGGCCTCTACCCTGGGGCTCTGTGTTCCCAGACCATTGTGGAGGAGCAGATGGTCTTGAAGCGGGTGGCCAACATCCTCATCAACCTGTACGGCATGACAGCTGTGCTGTCTCGGGCCAGCCGCTCCATCCGAGCAGGTCTCCGGAACCATGACCATGAGGTGAGCCTGCTCTGCCCTGCCCTGCTCTACTCGTCCACACACAGGTAGCTTCCCACTGGCTTTGTCCTGCTGCACTCAACTGAGGCCCGGTGGTTGGGGGTGGGATCATTGAGTGGCATGGCCCAATTTAGCAGTCTCAAGTGGGAGGGCTGGGCAAGTCAAGGGGCTTGGCACCCCAGAGAGAGAGTAAAGTGCAAGGTCCGTGCAGCGGTTGACCTGGAGGCTGGTGGGTTTGCCGAGTTGTGGCTGTGGCCTGTGGTAAGTACTGAAGGTCCAATGGGAGGGATGGTCCATGTCTGCTCAGGACACAGGGCCACTCCCTTTCATTTTCCCATTTGAGAGAAAAGGGTGGGTGAGTGATGGAGTCCTACACCCAGTGCCCTCACCCTGTCTGTCCTCCTCACCCTGCTAGAGGAGTCACTGAGCGAGTATGGATTTGGTCTTCATGTGCATTGACTCACAGTAGCCAGTGTCCACAGGAATTGTGATGTCTCTCTCACAGCAGAGGAAACTGAGGCTCAGAGATGTTGAGTAATTTGCTCTTGGGACAGAGCTAGTTTGGCTCTGGGCTGGAATTAGTACCTAAGATTGTGTCACTTCTGAGCCAAGCTTCTTGACCCCAGCCAAGCTGCCCAGTGGTTCTTTGAAGTTTAGAGGTCAGTCACCAGGGAGGGGGAGCCCTATGGCCCAGAGGTCTCAAGGTTCTCTCTGACCTTGGTTCTGGCAGGTTCTGTTGGCCAACATCTTCTGCACAGAAGCTTATTGCCAGAATCTCTTCACCTTATCTCAGCTGGACAAGTGTGAGTAGGTTTGCTTGGGGGAGGAAGGAAAGGGTCTGATTCTAGGCGACTGTTGATGGTGAGCTTCTTCTGGACCCTGTTGCCGGGGTTCATGTCCCAGCACCAAGAAGGGTTCAGGAATCCTGAAAAGGCGCTGTGCGTAGATGACATAGAAATCCAGAGACTAATCAAGAGTCCAGAGGCGAGTTATAATTTTAAGAGGCATTGGGGGTCAGAGGACCTTCAGCTAAAGGAACTGAAGACTACCTCCTTGCCTAGGACCCTTGCTTTTATTAACACAATTTGTCCTAAGACAAGGTGGAGATAATACACCTCAAAGGGTAAGGTTTCAAAGGGTACAGAGGCATTGTCAGTTTGGGGAATAGCTTACGGCTGTTCAGGTGTTTGGCCAGTAGGGGGCAATAACATGTAGATTAAGATGCCCTTTAACTGTCTGGCAGCCACAATCAGTTTCCTATTCAAGGTTTGGGGAAATGCCTTTAGCCATTCCCAGATGGTGACTACATGTGTGACTCAACCCTGTTGAGTCCCCAAGTCTCATCAACCTTTTGATGAAACTTAAAATTATGACATGCTGGAATTGGTCTATGGCACCCTGTCAGGCTCCCATGGCCTGCTGGCTACTCACAAACTTCTGCCGTGATTGAGGGTGACTAAGACCTGCACTGGCAGCGAGGCAGGAGCACGGATCTACAGGTACAAGCTCTGCCAGAGCCCCTGTGCGGGCCCTGCAGCATCTGCCCAGGGACGGTTCACAAAGGAAGGAGACATTTCCCTTGCCTTTTCACTCCAACACTGCAGTGGAGAGGAAGCTGCCCCTCTCACAGATGACCCGGGATGCTGTTCTAGACCATCTGCTCAGTCTGGAATGCTCTTATGGTCATGTTTTAGAATGTATAGCTTGAATTCTCCTCTGACCCTTACAGTCCTGTACAGTCCTGCTGGCCTCAAGGCTTTACATCATGTGTTCCAACAGAGCCCAGCCCTGTTGCTAAGAGATTGTGGAGAGGGGCACATAATTCTGTGTAGGTTCTGGCTCAGGGTGCTGTTCAGGCATCCTCCACAGTGCTGACTTGACTGTTAATGTGTTATGGAGATGATAAGATGGTTTCTCCTGCAATAATAGGCTTGCATCGAAAAGGGTCTTTTATTAAGCAAGTGCCTTCTCCCACAGGATCTAGAGTTTTTAGGGATTAACAAGATGATCCCTTTGTTATTCAGAGTAAAGCCTCTATGTACAGCCCAGAATCACTTCCTGGGGGGTTGGAGGGGTAGTGGGGATACCCAACAGGCTGACTGTTAGGAAAACTGTTCCAGCAATATTCCTATTGCCACAATGCAGACACATCACCCGCTGTCTTCTTTCCCTCCCAGATTCTCCAGAAAATCTAGATGAACAGATCAAGAAAGTATCCCAGCATGTCCTAGAGAAGCGAGCATACATCTGTGCCCACCCTTTGGATCGGACATCCTGAAGCAGAGGGATGGTGGTCACTGTTGCCGCCAGCCCCCAGGCCACAGCCTGTTGCTGGACAACTCTCACTTTTTCCAGAAGGTGTTGAACTTGGGGTTATTTTAAGTTGAACTTTCTTCCCAGTCTTTACCTGAGGTCTTTTTCTTCACCTGGGGAAACTTCTAGGCTTGATCTGTGAGCACTGCTGCCTAACATGATCATTCCAGGTTCTAAGTGGAGATGGAGATGGATAGAGAGAGAATGGAGTTGCTGAGACCTGGAATTAGAGGATACGCTCTTAGTTTAGGAGACCTCAGAATGGAAATGGGCGCTCGAGCTGCTGCCTCTGTCGCATGAACCTGCGGGGACCTATTTTGGGCATGGACGGCCATTTCTACTAGACCACACCTCTCCCAAGAAATAGCTTGAAAGCTGTGTATGTGTCATTCATTCAGACTAGAAGCAAAATATACTTAAAACATGTACCAGGAACCACTTAACAAAAAAAGAATATAAAATGGCACAGTTTGTGTTAACCCTTCTAGTCATGTTTTTCCTCAGAACCAGCCTTTAATGGGTGGCAGCATGCTCCTAAAAATCACCCTTTGGTGATGGCTCTCAGTCTCTTTTGTCCTCAACTTGTGAGAATAAGGCCTTGAAAGCTGAGGAGCAGGTTCCCTCTGCAGGGCCATGGGGATTATGAGCCCTATCTTTGATCCCTCTCGGTGATGGCTGGAAAACAGCATTGCTTAGTACATGACAACATATGCTAGTTCCCACCTGGGTTTTTCTGTCTGTTTTCTTTGCAAGGATTGCCTGTCTACAGTGGACCAGAAAGTTGACATTGCCTAAGGCCACTGGAACTGGTACATACAGCACCTGAGTTTAGAGAATGGAAATAAAAGTAGCAACACCTACAAACATCCCCAAAGGAAGGGGAAAGTAAGAATAGATAGTTTTGAAGAAATAATGAGTATCAGAATTGATAAGGAAAATTCCAAGCCTGGACACATTTTTAGTGAGATTTAAAACAAAGGCAAAGATGAATTCTGAAAAGTAACAGAGAAAAAGGGCAGGGCACCTGTGAAGGAAAAAGTATGATGAACATCAGATCCCACAACAGCAATGCTGTAAATAAGAAGGTAAAGAACTTGAGCCTGCAGATTTTTTGTTTTGTTTTGTCTTGGTTTTGTTTTTAATTGATTTTTAAATAATGAAAAGGCAAGCCACAGACTGGGAAAATATATTTGCAATACATGTGACTGACAACTGATCCAGATAAAAATAAAATAAAAAACCCACAAATGGGACTTCATCAAAATAAAAAGCTTCTGCACAGCAAAAGAAACCATCAACAAAACCACAATAAAGCCCACTGCATGGGAGAACATATTTAACAATGTTATCTCCAATAAGGGTTTAATCTCCAAAATTTACAGGGAACTCATACAACTTAACAAAAAGAAGACAAACAATCCAATCAAAAAATGGGCAAAGGACCTAAACAGACACTTTTCGAAAGAAGACATATAGAAGGCCATGAGACATATAAAAGCATGCTCAAAGTCACTAATCATCTGAGAGATGCAAATCAAAACGACAATGAGGTACCATCTCACACCTGTCAGAATGGCTATCATCAACAAATCAACCAACAAGAAATGCTGGCAAGGATGTGGAGAAAAAGGAACCCTGTGCACTGCTGGTGGGAATGCAGACTGGTGCAGCCACTGTGGAAGACAGTATGGAGTTTCCTCAAAAAATTAAAAATGGAACTCCCATTTGACCCAGTAATCCCACTTCTAGGAATATATCCTAAGAAATCAGAAACACCTATCAGGAAGGATATATGCACCCCTATGATCATAGCAGCACAATTTATAATAGCTAAGATTTGGAAACAACCTAAGTGCCCATCAGCAGATGAGTGGATTAGAAAACTGTGGTACATCTACACAATGGAATACTACACTGCTACTAAAAAGAAGGAACTTTTACCATTTGCAACAGCATGGGTGGAACTGGAGAGCATTATTCTAAGCAAAATAAGCCAGTCAGAGAAAGATAAATATCACATGATCTCACTCATATGTGGGATATAATGATCAACATAAACAAAAATAGTTCCAGAGACAAGGTAGCACTGAACAGACCGTCCAACCTCAGAGAGAAAGAGGGAGAGGGTTAGAGATCAACCAAAGTCCTTGTATGCACGCATATTAGCATAAGCAATTGACATAGACACTGGGGCGGTGGGGGCTTGCCCTCGGCGGTGGGAGTGTCTGGGGGGTGGGGCTTAAGCAGGAAAAAGGAGACATATGTAATACTTTAAAAAAAGAAAGAAAAAAAAACCCACAAGCCAGTAAGAAAAATACAACTAAAGTTCTTTTAAATAGAGGAAAAATATATAGTTAACAGTCACCTCACAAAATGAGATATCCAAATGGCCAATCATATATGAACAGGTACTCAACATTATTACGGATATTTACGAGTATATATATATATGTGTGTATTGAAAATAAGCTAATGCAGGAAGGCATACTGTATGGTTCCATTATATCAAGTTCAACAAGCAAAACTAATGTGGTGACACTTCAGGATGTTAGTTAATGGGGAAGGGATATGATACTTCCTGGGTGATAGAATTCTTCTACATGCTGATTTGAGTAATGGTTTCACAGATACCCATATATAAAAGCCCAAGTGACCATTACAACCAGACAACTGGTAGCTATGATGCGCACTGACCACCAAGGGGCAGACGCTCAATGCAGGAGCTGCCCCCTGGTGGTCAGTGCGCTCCCACAGCCAACCTCCTGCGGCCAGCCAACCTCCCACAGTCCCTCCCCCCAGCAGGCCAGCCCAATTAGCCTGGATTGGGACTGGGCAAGACGGCCCCGATTGGCCAGGAGGGACCCCACCTGTGCATGAATTCTTGCACTGGGCCTCTAGTATCTGTATATCTATATGTATGTATGTGTGAATGACAAGATTTATGCATTTTACTAACTTTAATGTATTAAAAAAGAAAAGAAAACGACATAAGGAAACCATAAGTGAATATTCTGTGAGAGAAAGCATTGTGCAAAAATAGAAGCCTTTTAATATTTTACAAGAATATATATTACAGGGATAGAAGCCTCTTAATGATAGTGGCCAGCATTTGCTAGTATTGTTTATATACTTTCCATCCATCATCTGATTAAATCTCCACTATAACTCTATGGACCCAGAATTTTTAATTACCTTGTGCAGTTGAGGAAACTGGAACCATACGTTTCCATGATTTATCAAGGGTTATAAAGCTAAAAGGGTAGTAGATCTAGAATCTAAATCTTAGAATATTTGGTTCCAAAGCTAGTGCTCATAATGACTCTACTACATTTCTTCTCTTATAAATGAAATGATACATAAAACTATCATTGTGCCAAAAATGGAGCTTTTACAAATAAAATTCTCTGTCATTAGAAAATAAATACATAGGAGGAGAAAGAAACAAATCCCTAATCATACTGTATTTGGATATTTTAACAGACTTCCTCTAGTGAGGGAAGAAACAGAATTTAAAGATAAGGTTATAGAAGATTTGGAAAAAAAAATTGACATATATAGAACATTATCAACAACTACAGGAATACACATATATTTCAAGTAAGTTGGGACATTTACCAGAATTGATATGCTGAACCACAAATCAAATCTCAGCAATGGATAGAAGATATACAGTAAAATCAAGATAGAACTCAGTAACAAAAAGATATGGGTAACTGAAACTTCCTAAAGTATTTAGAAATTAAACAGTATACTATTAAATAACCCATGTGTCAAAATAAAAAATAAAAATGGAAATTAGAAATATTTTTAACTGAGTCACTATGAACATATGTATCTAAACTTGGGGAATGCAGTTAATGTTCACAGAAAATTCACAGCCAAAATGAATATAATAAAATGATAAATACTTAAAATCAATTATCTCAATATCCATCTGAAGAAATTAGAAAAAAAAACAAATTAAATATAAACATAAAAAAATGAATAAGCAGAAATCAACAATATCCTATATAATCAAAGCATAATATGCTAAGGCCGCTGAACCGCTTGCTATGATGTGCACTGACCACCAGGGGGCAGACGCTCCAAACGGTAGGTTAGCTTGCTGCTGGGGTCCGGCCAATCAGCACTGAGCAAGATGCTGGACATGCTCTGGACCCCTCCCACAATCCCTCCCTAGCTGGCCAACCTCCCCCATCCCTCTCTGGCCCCGATCATGCACTGGTGTGGTCCCTCGGCCTGGCCTGCGCTCTCTCACAATCCAGGACTGTTCAGGGGGTGTTGAAGAACTGGTTTCAGCCCGATGGCAGAATGACCAGTTATTATGTCACGCACTGACCACCAGGGGGCAGATGCTCAACGCAGGAGCTGCCCCCTGGTGGTCAGTGTGCTCTCACAGGGGGAGCACCACTCAGCCAGAAGCCAGGTTCACGGCTGGCAAGCACAGCGCTGGTGGCAGGAGCCTCTCCTACCTCTGCGGCAGCACTAAGAATGCCCAACTGATGGCTTAGGCCTGCTCCCCACAGGAAGCGGGCCTAAGCCATCAGTCAGACATCCCCCGAGGGCTCCCAGACTGTGAGAGGGCACAGGCTGGGCCGAGGGACAACCGCCCACCCCACCCCACCCCCCAAGTGCACAAATTTCGTGCACTGGGCTTCTAGTAGAAAATAAAGGTATAATATGGAAATCAAAGGAGCAATGGAGACTATTGGTTCTTTGAAGAGAATATTACATTCATAAATGCAAATTCTTTTTTTTTAAATATTTTATTGATTTTTTACAGAGAGGAAGGGAGAGGAATAGAGAATTAGAAACATGGATGAGAAACATCAATCAGCTGCCTCCTGCACACCCCCCACTGGGGATGTGCCCGCAACCAAGGTACATGCCCTTGACCGGAATCGAACCTGGGACCCTTCAGTCCGCAGGCCGACGCTCTAGCCACTGAGCCAAACCGGTTAGGGCCATAAATGCAGTTTCAATAAAGCTCTCAACCACCTATAAACAGGCTCATGCATCAATAGCAACTTGGTCTGACAGACTTGGCAGTATAGATCACTGGGGAAGGGTTGGACTTTTAAGTAAAGTTGCTGGTATTGATCATATGGAAGAAATAAAATTAGATTCTTAGCCTCATGCAAAAAATAAAATTCCTGATGGATTAAAAAATTTTAAATAACAAGGTTTTAAAATTTTTAGGACAAAATAATAGTTTTATGACCTAGGGGTAGGAAATAATTATTTAAGGCAAAAAATACAAATCATAAGGGAAGAAATGGAAAATTTACAAAATTTCAAATAATTTTAATCAATAAAAGACATCATTAAGAGAGTGAGAAGACGGCCCAGCTGATATATGCCACATATATAAAATGCCACCAGGCTAGCACTGAGAACATTAAAACACCTAAAATTCAAGGAAATTTTTTTTTTAATATATTTGATTGATTTTTTACAGAGAGGAAGGGAGAGAGAGAGAGAGTTAGAAACATCAATGAGAGAGAAACATCGATCAGCTGCCTCCTGCACATCTCCTACTGGGGATATGCCCCCAACCAAGGTACATGCCCTTGACCGGAATCAAACCTGGGACCCTTAAGTCCACAGGCCGATGCTCTATCCACTGAGCCAAACCAGTTTTGGCCAAGGAAAATTTTTTATTAAAAAATTAACAAATTTATGAACAGATATTCAAATTCACTAGTAAACAATGAAATGCAAATTAAACCTCCATGTGATACTATTACACATCAGATTAACAGTAAGTCTGGTTATAACCTGTGTGCATGGAAGTAGAATAATTGGAAGTCATGCATGGTTGCTGGGTATACATTGGTATAACCATTTTGGAATTAAAGTATTATCCTTGCAAATGAAAATGCCACTAAGCAATTCTAATTCTAGGTATATATCTTGCATATATATATATATATTTTTTTTTTTTTTAAATATATTTTATTGATTTTTTACAGAGAGGAAGAGAGAGGGATAGAGAGTTAGAAACATCAATGGGAGAGAAACATTGATCAGCTGCCTCCTGCACACCTCCTACTGGGGATGTGCCCACAACCAAGGTACATGCCCTTGACCAGAATTGAACCTGGGATCTTTCAATCCACAGGCCAACACTCTATCCAGTGAGCCAAACCGGTTAGGACTTGCATATATTTTTAGAAGACATGTTCACAATATGCCTGCAATTATATTAAGTAGCAAAACAAGAAACTACAAATGCCCATCAATTAGTTGTGGTATATTCCTACACCTAGACACATAAACATGGTTGAAACTCCTCAATACTGAGTTAAAGCTAATGAAGATTATATACAGTATCATTCCATTTTATAATGTTCAAAAATATGCAAATCTAAAAATATTTACAAATATATGTGCAGTAAACATTAAGAGGAAAAACAAGTGAAATAGAATTCAGGATAGTGATAAACTTCTGGTATAAGTGGTACACAGAAAACAAAATATTGATAATGTTTCATTTGTTAAGCTGAATAGTGGGCGTAAAATATTGAATAGTATTTTTAACAGTATACACATATATACTCTTACATGTACATTTAATAAAAGCATTAAACACTATTCATGAAAATAAATGTGAGAATTTATGGAAAGTAAAAACATGATTGGTACAATTTAAAATTATAAATTGTTAAGTAACATAATGGTTCCAGGGAAAGATCAAATTAGTGAAGTGGAAGGTCGAGCAGAACTCAATGTAAAAGACCAACAAGTCCCAATTAAGATTAAAAAATCATAGAGGAGGGCTCATTAAGACTCAAAGAAGTCCCCAACTGGACATCTAGATATGAACAATGATAAAGAGAAAGGTGTTTTTTTTTTTTTAATCGTTATTGTTGAAAGTATTACACAGTCCCCCTTTCTACATCCCCCAGTCCCCGCCATTGACCTCTTCTAGCCTGCCCCCACCCCCTCACCCCCACCGCAGGCCTTCATCCTATTGTCTATTTCCATGGGTTACACACACATGCATACAAATTCTTTGGTTAATCTCTTCCCACCCACTCCCCCTCCCCCTTCTCCTCTCTAAGATTCGACAGTCTGTTCTATGCTTCTATGTCTCTGGAAAGAGAATGTTTTAAATGATTCTAGAGCAGTGGTTCTCAACCTTCCTAATGCTGCGGCCCTTTAATACAGTTCCTCATGTTGTGGTGAGCCCCAACCATAAAATTATTTACGTTGCTACTTCATAACTGTAATTTTGCTACTGTTATGAATCGTAATGTAAATATCTGATATGCAGGATGTATTTAGGCGACCCCTGTGAAAGGGTCATTCAACCCCCAAAGGGGTCGCGACCCACAGGTTGAGAACCGCTGCTCTAGAGGGAGTCATAGTTTAGTTTAAAAAATCACATGGACATCAATCTTATCTGCAACTCTTGATTTTAGAAAGCAATGTTTTTGGTGGTGGTGGTGGTAGTTGTGTGCATTCAGGAATTTGAGTTTATAATCCTAAAAATAACTCATTTGCTAGCCAAGTGCAAAGACAGAATGATAACTTTGGATCAGCAAGCACCCTGAAAGTTTATCCACAAAATGTTTCTGGGGGAAAAAAAAAAAAAGTAAAAGCAAAGGATAGACATACACACACCACCTCACCCCACCCCCTGCAAATAGTAGCAAACACAGAAATAACATTGTGGTTGTCTAGAAGAAAGAAGACTTTTTCCTCAAAAAAAAAAAAAAAAAAAAAAAAAAAAAAAAAAAAAAACCACACGATAAAACTGGGGAAAAAAATTCTCGAAAGCAACTATTGGAAATTTTCTAAAGGCATACAGCAAACAGAGAAGTATTTTAGTCATAATCTACTGAACCTCAGGTTAGAACAATAAAAGTGTCATTCCTGCCTCTGCAGTGCAGTCAGCAATCTTCTAGGGAGGTAAGTCTTAAAAATCAGCAGTTTCTCTGCTTACTTGAGTGCAGGCTCAGTGAGCCTGGAGTTGAATTCCTAGATGGAGCAAGCAACAGGACAGCAGATTAGTCAGAATTTAATAGGAAGACACAGAAAATGAAATTTCCACAGAGGAGCTTAGTAAATTCTTCACACATCACTTGTGATTGCCTGCACATGCAGAGGAGGTGTACAGTGGCAGGTAAAATAGCAGGATTTGAATGCACTACTCTGCCCACACACAGGTCCACTGTTAAAGACTGGAAGTTGACTGGCTCAAGCTGGTTGAACACAACTTTTGACCAAGTATTGACTGATCACTGACGGATGCAAACACAAGGGTAACCCCAGCAAAGCAAGGCTTAAAAATGTAAAAAAAAAACATTGAAGCTATCAGTAGTCACACACTAATGAGGATACAGATTTAGTGCAAGCAGATTATGAAATCACCACCATCTGAGGGGAAAAAAGAACCCAGAGTTGCTGAAATATATTTTAAATGCTGAGTTTTTTACTAAAATTTAGGAGACATGCAAAGAAAAGTGTAAATGTTTGTGAGAACTATGCTAGGTCCCTGGATAGTCAAGGCTGGTGGAAGCACAGAGGACTTGCTATCAATACACCAGAATGGTCAAAGGCCGCTCTGGGCATGTGCCTAAACGGGATGTTCAAGGACTCTGAGCCTGGGAATCCTACTCAGGCCAAGATACTATGAACCGGTGCAAGGACACGGTACACTGTGCCTTCTGTAGCAAATATAATTGATGTCAGCGTTGGCATGAAGCCTTCTTGGTCTAAATAGTGTAAAAGTAGGTTACTGACCAGCTAGTTGACTGGAGTGTGAAGAAGAAGTCTGCTGGAGTATAGAGAGAGCAGCTAGGATGGAGTGTGTGAAGAAGTCTGCTACAGAGAGCAACTGAGCATGAGAGACAGGAGAAGCTGCTGAACCAGAGAGCTCAGATACCGCTACGATGTGAGGTGGTGAGTCTCAGAGGCAGCGTGCGGCTGCTCAGATAATAGCAGTGGGTTCAGAGACTGATGCTGCTTTATGGGAAAGATATATGTTCACCAGCCGGTGTTCGGCTGCCTGCCTGTATGGGCTTTGCTGTGAGGACTATTCTTGTCTGATGGCTGTATGGCCACTGGCTTCAGCAATAAAGACTCATTCTTATATACCCACAACCTCTCATGGCTTCTCTAAGATTCTGCGTCCTAGGAGGTCCATCCCCAGGCAGAGGGGCTCGGACCCAACACCTGTTACTAGTGAGCAGGGAATAACAGAGGAACTTGGACGAAGTTCCCAAGTTAGTACAGTGGACAGGGTTCAAGCAGGAACCAGCCCTGCCAGAGTCAAATGGGAGCATTTAGGACAGTGGTTCTCAACCTTCTGGCCCTTTAAATACAGTTCCTCATGTTGTGACCCAACATAAAATTATTTTCGTTGCTACTTCATAACTGTAATGTTGCTACTGTTCTGAATCATAATGTAAATATCTGATATGCAGGATGGTGTTAGGCAACTCCTGTGAAAGGGCTGTTTGACCGCCAAAGGGGTCGCGACTCACAGGTTGAGAACCGCTGACTTAGAAGAGTATATGGACTTAGAACAACTCAGAGCACCAGAGCTTGTGTAGGGCTCCTGCTGCGTGCTCTGACAATTTTATTCAAGAAAATAAAGAGGGAGTAACCAAGATGGCGGCATAGGTAAACACCGGAGTTTGCTGCCTCACACAACCACTTTAAAAATACAACTAAAAGACAGAACGGACATCATCCAGAACCACAGGAAGGCTGGCTGAGTGGAAATTCTACAACTAGAAGGAAAGAGAAAAGCACACTGAGACTCAGAGGAGGTGCGGAAGTAAAGTGCAGAGGTACGGATGCGCACATGGAAAGGGCTGGCAACTGAGGACACGGTTGTCTTTTTCAATCGGGAGGGAGACACAAACTCCCGACTGCTCTGAACTCCAGTTCCAGGCGAGTCTCTGGGGACCCAGACTCATACGGGGAGAAACTGGGCTGTCTGGCATCGAGTGGAACTCTAGGGTGGCTTTCTCTCAGAGGTGCTTGCAGCGATTACCAGGACACTGAGATGCAGGGCCTCTTAGGGTAGGACTGAGGATCAGCCATAGCTGTTTGCTCTGCCCTGTTGATTCCCTGAGACCCCGCCCCACCCAAGCTGTGTGCAGAGGCTTTTGCATATGAAAGGCCTGGCCCTTTGCAATGGGAAGATTACCTAACAAATTGCAGCTGGGTCAGAGAGACCCAGAACTTCCAAAACAAGGCCCAAGACCCCACAGCAGCTTGCATTGCTTCACAGCTGGCCTCATCCGGGCACCTCCAAGCCCCAAACAAAGAAGAAGAATCTGCAGATCTCTCAATAGCTCCTGCTGGGTAGCCTCAGACAGAGGCTAGATTAGCACCTTCTTAGAGATCGAAGAGCCAGTGTACCCAGTGGTCATAGTGGGACCATCCAGATTACAACACCTCAGATCCATAAGGGACACACTCAGGGGGCAGACTCAGAGAGCCCCACTGAAGCAAGTCTTGCCCCATAAGGGGGTCTCCAGCATAGAAGTTCTCCCACTGCAGACACAGCTGATTCTCACAGTCAATTGGCCTGGAGGGCAACCCCTCACAGTGTTACCTACAACAATCAAGGCTTAACTACAACAAGACTGTGCACAAAGACCACAAGGGGGTGCACCAAGAGTATCTACCTCAGGTAATTGGGGAGGCTAAGCTACTGGGCCCTCTAGGACACCTAGCACAGAAAGCCACTCTATCAACACAGCGACGCATAAAAAAATGCGGAGATAAAGAAACAGGACACAAATGACAGAAATGGAGGAAAGCAAACTACTGAATATAGAGGTCAAACCCACACTTTTAAGGTTTTTCAAGAATTTTCTAGAAACCGCCGACAAACTTAATGAGACCCTCAAGAAATCTAATGAGACCCTTGAGGTTGTGATAAAGGACCAACTAGAAATTAAGCATACACTTACTGAAATAAAGAATATTATACAGACTCCCAACAGCAGACTAGAGGATTGCAAGAATCAAGTCAAAGATTTGAAATATGAAGAAGCAAAAAACACCCAATCGGAAAAGCAAAATGAAAAAAGAATCCAAAAATACGAAGATAGTGTAAGGAGCCTCTGGGACAGCTTCAAGAGTACTAACATCTGAATTATAGGGGTGCCAGAAGAAGAGAGTAAGATATTGAAAACCTATTTGAAGAAATAATGACAGAAAACTTCCCCTACCTGGTGAGAGAATCTTAAAAGCAGCAAGAGAAAGACAGTTACCTACAAGGGATTACCCATACGACTGTCAGCTGATTTCTCAACAGAAACTTTGTGGGCCAGAAGTGAATCTAAAAATCAAGTGAATAAATAATCTGATGAACAGAATAAACTGGTGATTATAATAGAATCAGGGGCATAGAAAGGGAGTGGACTGACTCTTCTTGGGGGGAAAGGGGTGTGGGGGATGCGAGAAGAGACTGGACAAAAATCGTGGGCCTATGGATGAGGACAGTGGGCGGGGGGGTGGAAACCGGGTGGAGGGGAGCTATGGGGAAAAAAAGGAACAACTGTAATAATCTGAACAATAAAGATTTTTAAAAAATATTATAGGCCAATATCACAAATAAATATAGATAAAAAAAATGTTCAACAAAATATTAGCAAACTGAATCCAGCAATAAATTAAAAATTATACAAATGATTAAGTGGGATTTATTCCTGGGATGCAAGGTTGGTCCGATATCCATAAATTAGTTAATGTAATACAGCATATAAACAAAATGAAGAACAAAAATCATATGATCATATAGATAGATGCAGAAAAATCATTTGATAAAATCCAGCATCCATTCATGATAAAAACTTTAAGCAATAGTAGAACCATACCTTAACATAATAAAGGCCATACATGACAAAAACACAGTTAACATCATAATCAATGGGGAAAAAGTAAAAGTGTTTCCCTTAAGAGAAGGATGTCTACTCTTACTACTCTTATCCAACATAGTACTGGAAGTCCTAGACACAGCTATCAGGGAAGAAGAAATAAAAGACATCCAAATTGGAAAGGAAAGGTAAAATTGTCATTATGATGACATAATACTGAATATAAAGAACTCTAAAGATTCACCAAAGAACTACTGAAACTGATAAATAAATTCAGTAAAGTAGCAAGATACTAAATAAATATTCAGAAATTTGGTTGCATTTTTATACACCGATAATGAACTATCAGAAAAGGAAACTTGTTTTGGCAAAAACAAACAAATAAAAAAACCTCCCATTCACAATTTCTTCAAACACACACACACACACACACACACACACACACACGAATAAATTTAAACCAAGGAGGTCAAAGTCCTGCACTGAGATTATAAAACAGTGAAGGAAAAAATTGAAGATACAAATAAATGCTATCCTATATAGTGCTCATGGTTAGGACAAATTGCCATAATTAAAATGTCCAGCCCTGACCGGTTTGGCTCAGTGGATAGAGCGTCAGCCTGCGGACTGAAGGGTCCCAGGTTTGATTTCAGTCAAGGGCATGTATCTTGGTTGCTGGCACAACCCCAGTGGGGTGTGTGCAGGAGGCAGCTGATAGATGTATCTCTCTCATTGATGTTTCTAACTCTCTATCCCTCTCCCTTCTTCTCTGTAAAAAAAATCAATAAAATATATTTAAAAACAATAAAACAAAGCAATCTATAGATTCAATGCCATTTCTTTTTTTTAAATGTTTTAACGAGATATTTTATTTTTATTTTTTTTAATTAAATATTTATTGTTCAGATTATTACAGTTGTTCCTCTTTTTTTTCCCCATAGCTCCCCTCCACCCGGTTCCCACCCCATCCTCCACCCTCACCCACCCCCCGCCACTGTCCTCATCTGTAGGTGCACAATTTTTGTCCAGTCTCTTCCCGCGTCCCCCACAACCCTTTCCCCCCCAAGAATAGTCAGTCCACTCCCTTTCTATGCCCCTGATTCTATTATAATCACCAGTTTATTCTGTTCATCAGATTATTTATTCACTTGATTTTTAGATTCACTTGTTGATAGATGTTTATTTGTTGTTCATAATTTGTATCTTTACCTTTTCCTTCTTCTTCCTCTTCTTAAAGGATACCTTTCAGCATTTCATATAATACTGGTTTGGTGTGATGAACTCCTTTAGCTTTTCCTTATCTGTGAAGCTCTTTATCTGACCTTCAGTTCTGAATGATAGCTTTGCTGGATAAAGTAATCTTGGTTGTAGGTTCTTTGAATTCATCACTTTGAATATTTCTTGCCACTCCCTTCTGGCCTGCATAGTTTCTGTTGAGAAATCAGCTGACAGTCGTATGGGTAATCCCTTGTAGGTAACTGAGTTTTTTTCTCTTGCTGCTTTTAAGATTCTCTCTTTGTGTTTTGCTCTTGGCATTTTAATTATGATGTGTCTTGGTGTGGTCCTCTTTGGATTCCTTTTGTTTGGGGTTCTCTTTGCTTCCTGGACTTGTAAGTCTATTTCTTTCACCAGGTAGGGGAAGTTTTCTGTCCAATGCCATTTCTATCAAAATACCAATGACTTTTTTCATGGTACTATAACAAAAAATCCAAAAATTACTATGGAACCACAAAAGACCCCTAATGGCCACAGCAATCTTAAGAAAGAACAAAATAGGAAGGGTCATGCTACCTTATATCAAACTGTATTACAAGGCCACAGTAATTTAAACAGCATGGCACTGGCATAAAAACAGACACATGGATTAGTGGAACAGAATAGAGAGCCTAGAAATAAACCCATGCCTATGTTGTCAATTAATATATGACAAAGGAGGCAAGAACATACAATAGTGTAAAGACATTCTATTCAATAAATGATGTTGGGAAATTGGACATATATTTAAAAAATAAAACTAGCCCACTTTATTACACCACATATAAGAATAAACTCAAAATGAGTTAAAAACTTAAATGTAAGACTCAAAAACCATAAAAATCTTAAAAGAAAACATAGGCAATAAAGCAATATTTTTTGCATATATCTCCTCAGACAAGAAAAAACAATAAAAAATAAACAGCTGAGACTACATTAAACTAAAAATTTCTGCACAGCAAAAGAAAACAGCATAAAATGAAAAGGGAACCTGTTGTATGGGAGAACATATTCTCCAATGATATATCTGATAATGGGTTAATATCCAAAATATACAAAGTACTCATATAACTCAACAAAAGGAAGACAAACAATCCAATTAAAAATGGGCAGAGAATACAGGTAGAATTTCTTCAAAGAGGACAAATAAATGGCCAAGGGACATATGAAAAAATGCTCAATGTTATAAATCATCAGAGAGATGCAAATTAAAATGATAATAAGGTACCATTTCACAGCTGCCAGAACGGCTACTATCAATAAATCAACAGACAACAAGTGCTGGCGTGGATGTGGAGAAAAAGGAGCCCTAATACACTGTTGGTGGGAATGCAGACTGGTACAGTCACTATGGAAAATAGTGCAGTTTCCTCAAAAAGTTAAAAATGAAATTGCCATTTGACCCAGTGATCCGACTTTAAGGAATATATCCTAAGAAGCCTGAAACACCAATCAGAAAGTAAATATGTATCCCATCCTATCTAATAAAAGAGTAATATGCAAATTGACCATCACTCCAACACACAAGATGGCCACCCCATGTGGACACAAGATGGCCGGCAGGGGAGGGCAGTTGGGGATGATCAGGCCTGCATGGGAGGGCAGCCAGAGAGGACCATGCCTGCAGGGGAGGGTAGTTGGGGGGACCAGGCCAGCAGGGGGAAGGCAGTTTGGGGGGACCACGCCAGCAGGGAGAGGGCAGTTGGGAGCAACCAGGCCAGCAGGGGAGGGCAGTTGGGGGTGGGGGCACCAGGCCAGCAGGAGAGGGCAGTTTGGGGCAAGCAGGCCTACATAGGGGGGTAGCAAGAGAGGACCAGGCCAGCAGGGGAGGGCAGTAGGGGCAATCGGGCCAGCAGGGGAGCAGTTAGGTGTTGATCAGCCTGGCAGGGGAGTGGTTAAGGGCAATCAGGCAGGCAGGCAGGCAGGCAAGCGGTTGGGAGCCAGCAGTCCGGAATTGTGAGAGGGATGTCTAACTGCCCATTTAGGCCCAATCCCACACTGGGCAGTCAGACATCCCTAAACGGGCAGTCAGACATCCCTCGAGGGGTCCCAGATTGGAGAGGGTGCAGGCTAGGCTGAGAGACATACCCTCCCTGCCCCTCCATGCATGAATTTCAGGCACCGGGCCTCTAGTATGTTAATAACAGCATATTTACAATAGCTAAGATTTGAAAACAGCCCAATCCCATCAGTAGATGAATGGGTAAAATATCCAAGGTACATTTACACAATGGAATACTATGCAGCTATGAAAAAGAAAGATCTATTACCCTTTGGGACAGCATGGAGGGACCTGGAGATGATTAAGCTAAATAAAATAATCCAGTTAGAGAAAGACAAATATCACATGATCTCACTTATCTGTGGAATATAATGAACACAATAAACTGATGAGTAAAATAGAACCAGAGGCATGGAAACATGAAATGGACTGAGGAATCTCAGAGGGCAGGGTGGTAGGGTCCCAAGGGGGGCAGCAGGAAGAGATTAACCAAAGAATTTATATGTATATGCATTGCCCATGAACACAGACCACAGGGTGGTGAAGACCTAGGGTGGGGTGGGACCCAGGTGCATGGGACAATGGGGGGGAAAGGAAAACATCAGTGTGAGAGAAACATTAATTGGTTGCCTCCTGCGGGGTCGAATCCTGACTGGGAATCAAACCTGTAAGCTTTTTGGCGCACAGGACAATGTTCCAATGAACTGAGCCACCAGGCCTGGGTAGCCACTTGAGTGTTTTTTTAAAAATGCTACTTCTTCCTTCACATTGGGGTGGGGCACAGTTGCCCCTGCTACTCCCACAGCCTGTATGGGGTTTGGCTATGGCATTAATTCCCCCCTTGTTCTCAAGACTGTAGCAGCTGCTGGACCTCCAAAAGGAGGGTTTAGAGTGTTTTAAAAGACTTGTTTTCTCATCTTTTTTCTTTCTGAATTTTACTTTCTAGGAGGGGAGTGAGGTCTTTTCCACCTTTTTAAATCATCAAATTAGATCCTTTCTGAGTAGAATACTTATGATATAACAACATGAAAGTTTACACATAAGAGATCTTACCCCATCTACTACTAGACCTTAGTCAAAACAATTTTAATTGGCCTATAGCTGTAAGTTGAACAGTCAGCTAGAATATGACCTAATGGATATTCTGTGCAACGGGTACTGAGTCACCCATTTTAAAACAGAAACAAATTTCAAAATACAAAAACTAAGTTCAAAGAAACAGGTAATCACAAATCAAATCTGCTGGAAGGAGAGACTGAGGCACTAGCCTTAAAATCTTACCTCACACCAATCGATACCATGAATGGCCTTTATAAGGTCCAAATGCCACAAAGCCAAAACGACAGAGGCAGAGGATTCCTGGTATTCACAAAAGAGCAACAATCAAACCAAGTCCCCAAAATATAAGAAAGCAAGCAAAGAACAGCTGTAACCAAAGATGCATTTTAGACAGACAGGAGCTCTCATGTCAAAACCAAAATCCTCCCATGGAAAAACCTGGATTAATGTCATAGATTTCTATCCCCGGCCAAACAATACTGGAACTGACTCATTACTGAGTCCAGATAGCATGAAAGCCCAGGTGGCAGTGATAGAGGACTTTCGGTGCATGCCAGTTATTCAGTCTTGGAGCTAGTCGACTCCCCCAAAGACCATTTACTTTCACCAGCAAATCACTTATAGGTTGCTGATGCTGTGAGAGCGAGAACAGGAAGAGTTCCTGAGATTAAAAAAAAATACTCTCCACAAAGCTTCTGGGAAGTCCCTGTGTAGTCCCTGGCACAGTGTCAGACTGCCACAAGCAGCTAAGCTTCTTCTGGATTGCAAGCCAAATTCTGATACCAAACCCAGATCCAGCAGCTTGCCACTTTGAAAGCCCATACTCAAGAGGCAGCTGCTGTTGTAAGGAAAAATGATTTATTCAAGTGCCAGCAGCCTGAGAAGATAGTGGACTCTTGTCCCCAAAACCATCTTAATGTCTCGGTTCATGCAGGGGTTTTTATAGGGAGGGAGAAAGAAAGAGGAACAAAGAGACCAGGCGGCGGGGCTGTGGACATGCTGCAGTGTCCTTGTTGATCCTGATAAGGATCTTTAACGTCAGCACACTGGAACTGGTCAGAGTTAGCCACATTCCTGTGGTTAAGCGACCTATGTAAGCCAAAGTCTTGTGATCAATGTCGTTTCTTGTACAAACTGAAATTGCTGATGCCTAGAGTATGCTCATAAGGGTATTAGTATATAAGTCCTTTGTATAAGTTCGTCAATACATTTTATTCTAATTCTATTACATGGTTAGTCAGAGTAGTATAAAGTTTTTATTCCCTGTTACACAACTAAAATCCTTGGATATTGTATATATAAAGCAAGCATAAAAAGTCTCTGAAAGGTGGAGAGAATAAGTAAATTAATGAGATTTCCAATCCAAAAAATGACAAGGTGATGAGTTACTTGGATTTTCTTTTACAGTTATTTGCAAATGTGGCTATATAGAAGTGTGTCCTTATGCTTGTATGTGCCTGGATTTTCTCTCTGCGTTTTTTTGTTATGGATTTGATCCTGAAGAAGCTTGTAACTCAGAAACGCAAACAAGCACAGACAAAAATGCTCTTTGAAAAAATCCTGCTTTCTCTATCCAAAAGGCTAGGAAAGTGGTATCTTACAAAGACAGAAATCTTTTAGATAATATCTATTCTGTTTCATCTAAACACCATAAACAACTGTGAGCCATATCAGCCATGCCAGCAAAGGGCGAGTGGAAATTATAGTTCTACTGCAACAAGTAATAACAAAGTAGTCTAACTCTCTGCTGGGATAGTACCAGAGAAAGTTGAGCCAGGTTTTTAACCAATCAAGGTGGTAATGAGGTACCCTCTCCTCTCCAATAAGGCCTCCTGGAGGGAGAACTTGCACACCCATCCTAAATAATAAAAGCACACTATGCAAATTGTCCCCTCAACTGGAAGTTGTCCAGGAGTTCGACCAGGGGACAGGACTGGCCAGTGGAAGGGAGAGAGTACCTGGTTGGCAGCCGGCAGTCGCTAGGGACCCTATGAGTGCACGAGTTTTGTGCACTGAGCCTCTACTCAATAATAAAGAACCTTCTCCCTTCAGTATCAAAGAAAGCTAAAAAGGAGATTTGAAATTCTGTTAGAGTGGTGTCAGACTGCAGAAGGAAGTTAAAATAAGCCCCAGGGATGGCCTAAGAGGAACAAAAGAGAAAATGTTGGAGGGCCTGAACAAGAGGGGCTGGGCCTGCTGGCATGCATCTGGCCAGGGCCTCCCAGAGGGACAGGAAACCAATGGGATGGTTCTCTCTGTCCCCGGGTGGAAATAACAAAACTTATGGGACACCATGGGCAATGAGGGAAAGGTCTGCCTATCAGACTGCATAAAATCTAGACACCATATTTCCCCCAGTAAGTCCTAAAGAGAGAGATGAGGAAGTCTAGGCCTGCAGGGTCTGGGCGGTGGAGGTACCCACCACATGGGGAAGCTGTCCACTCACGCTCAATTGCCATCAGGTTAACCGACCAAAGTCAGGACCCTAGGGACTCCAGTTTTCACCTTCCACCCAATTTCCAGCAGGACAGCACACTGATAAAGAGGAAATTGGGTTCAGAACCAGTGCAATATTCTCAAAAAGGAGGGATTGGATTTGCCATTCTCCAAAGCCTGTCACCTGTGAATTAAAACTGGTGCCTGCGCTTTTCGCCTTTAACTGGCTGACAGGTGCCTGGTGTTGGTGTGTGTGTGTGTGTGTGTGTGTGTGTGTGTGTGTGTGTGTTGTTTTGTTTTTGCCTGCAAATAAAAGAGAAAGAGGAAAAGACAAAAACAAATAAATAAATAAGCCCCAGAGTCTCATAACATAATACCCTAAATGTCCAAGTTTCAAATAAATATTGCTCATTGTGCCAAGAAACAGAAAGCTCTCAGTCTAAATTAAAAATATAATAATATAAAAAAACCCAAAAAACCAGAGATATCAGGATTATCTGACAAAGATTTTAAGGCTTCCATTATGAAAGTACTTAAATAAGCAATTATAAACATGTTTGAAGCTTCTAAAAAGTATAAAGCATTCAAATTTCTGTAAAAAACACCAGAATATATAAGAACTAATAGAAATTTTAGAACTGCATATAATACAATTTTAAAATTATATAACCCTGTCTGAGGTGGTGCTAAATGTATTTAAAGGAAATATTTAAGACAATTGTAAATATGGGACTGCTTATATAGATAAGGTTTCTATATTTCACTTGAACTGGTAATAATTTGAAACAGTATACTACAATAAATTATGTATGTACAAAATAGTACCTAGAACAACCACCAAAAGGGTATACTCCATCCTCAGCCCCAATCGGGATGCATGCAGGAGACAACCAATGGGTGTGTCTCTCTCACATTGATGTTTCTCTCTCTTCTCCTCTCTTTCACTCTCTCTAAAAATCAATTGAAAAAAATCCTCAGGTGAGGATTAACAACAAAATAATAATAATTTTAGAATAAAGATAGTCTATCTACCATGTTAACAGAATATGCAAAAAACATTGACAAAATTCAACACTTTTATGATATGTACACAAAAGTTTAACTGTGAGTAGAAATGAACTTTCTCAGCTTAATAAAAAACAAGTGGAAAAACTACAGTAATATCATACCAAATGGTGAAGGACTGAAAGTTTACCCTGTAAAAACGGAACAAAGCAAAGTTGTCTTTACTACTTGACCAACAAAGCCCTAAAATCTCTAGTGAGTGCACTATAACAAGGCATACAAGGCATCTAGATCAGAAAGGGAGAAATGAAGCTGTCCCTATTTTCAGATGACATAATTTTTTACATACAAAATCCTAAGGAATACCAAAAATTCTAAGAATATGGGAGATCAACAAAGTCACAGAATTGACATCAAAATTAAGTTGTATAATAGTAAAAATGACTTTGGGATTTTGATGCAGATTGTATTAAATCTGTATATTGCTTTGGGTAATATGGCCATTTTTAAGTATACTTCTAATCCTTGAGCACAAAAATATCTTTCCATGTTATTATGTCTTTTTCAACCTTTTTCTTTTTTTTTATTGCTTAAAGTATTACAAAGGGTATTACATATGTGTCCATTTTATCCCCCCGCCCTAGACAGTCCCCTAGCCTCCCCTATCCCCCAATGTCTTATGTCCACTGGTTATGCTTATATGCATGCATACAAGTCCTTTAGTTGATCTCTTACCCCCCTACCTCCTGCCCCGCAACCCTCCCCGGCCTTCCTGCTGCAGTTTGACAATCTGTTTGAGGCAGCTCTGCCTCTGTATCTATTATTGTTCAAAAGTTTATAATGGTCTCTATTATCCATGAATGAGTGAGATCATGTGGTATTTTTCCTTCATTGACTGGCTTATTTCACTTAGCATAATGCTCTCCAGTTCCATCCATGACGTTGCAAATGGTAAGAGTTCCTTCCTTTTTAGAGCAGCATAGTATTCCATCGTGTAGATGTACCACAGTTTTCTGATCCATTCATCTACTGATGGGCACTTAGGCTGTTTCCAGATCTTAGCTATGGTGAATTGTGCTGCTATGAACATAGGGGTGCATATATCCTTTCTGATTGGTGTTTCTGGTTTCTTGGGATATATTCCTAGAAGTGGGATCACAGGGTCAAATGGGAGTTCCATTTTCAGTTTTTTAAGGAAACTCCATACTGTCTTCCATAGTGGCTGCACCAGTCTGCATTCCCACCAGCAGTGCACAAGTGTTCCTTTTTCTCCACATCCTCTCCAGCACTTGTCATTTGTTGATTTGTTGATGATAGCCAGTCTGACAGGTGTGAGATGGTACCTCATTGTTGTTTTGATTTGCATCTCTCCGATGATTAGTGACTTTGAGCATGTTTTCATATGTCTCTTGGCTTTCTGAATGTCCTCTTTTGAAAGGTGTCTATTTAGGTCCTTTGCCCATTTTTTGATTGGATTGTTTATCTTCCTTTTGTTAAGTTGTATGAGTTCCCTATAAATTTTGGAGATTAGGCCCTTATCAGATATGACATTGGCAAATATGTTTTCCCACACAGTGGGTTTTCTCGTTGTTTTGTTGATGGTTTCTTTTGCTGTGCAGAAGCTTTTTAGTTTGATGTAGTCCCATTTGTTCATTTTCTCTTTCGTTTCAAGTGCCCTAGGAGCTGTATCAGTGAAGAAATTGCTTCGGCATATGTCTGAGATTTTGTTGCCTTTGGATTCTTCTAGAATTTTTATGGTTTCCTGTGGTACATTTAAGTCCTTTATCCATTTTGAGTTTATTTTTGTGTATGGTGTAAGTTGGTGGTCTAGTTTCATTTTCTTGCATATATCTGTCCAGTTTTCCCAACACCATTTATTGAAGAGACTATCTTGGCTCCATTGTATGTTCTTGCCTCCTTTGTCAAATATTAATTGAGCATATTGGTTAGGGCCGATTTCTGGGTTCTCTATTCTATTCCATTGATCTATATGCCTATTCTTGTGCCAGTACCAGGCAGTTTTGAGAACAGTGGCTTTGTAATACATCTTGATATCTGGTATTGAGATCCCACCTACTTTGGTCTTTTTCAGGATTGCTGCAGCTATTCGGGGTCTTTTTTTATTCCAGATGAATTTTTGGAGAGTTCGTTCTAGATCTCTGAAGTATGCCGTTGGTATTTTAATGGGAAGTGCGTTTTTCAACCTTTTTCAATAATGCTTTGTAGTGTGTGTGTTTTTAATTTAAAAAATTTTTTATTGATTTTAGAGAGAAAGGGAGAGGAAGAGAGAGAGAGAAACATCAATGATGAGAGAGAACCATTGATCGGCTGCCTCCTGCACACCCCACACAGGGGATTGAGCCTGCAACCTGGGCATGTGCCCTGACCGGGAATCAAACCATGACCTCCTGGTTCATAGGTCGATGCTCAACCACTGATCCACACCAGCTGGGCCACTTTGTAGTTTTAGTATATAGGTCTTTCACATCAACTGTTAAGTTTATTTCAAGGTATTTTATTATTTTGCTGGCAATCACAAAAAAAAATAATTCATTTTTTTCTTTTTCTTAAGATTCATTGTAAGACATTTTTTTAAGAAATAGAACAACAGCCCTAACTGGTTTGGCTCAGTGGATACAGCATCGTCTGTGGACTCAAGGGTCCCAAGTTCGATTCCGGTCAAGGGCACATACCTTGGTTGTGGGCACATCCCCAGTGGGGACTGTGCAGGAGGCAGCTGGTCAATGTTTCTCTCTCATCAATGTTTCTAACTTTCTATTCCTCTCCCTTCCTCTCTATAAAAAAATCAATAAAATATATTAAAAAAAGAAATAGAACAACAAAATCATGAGATTTGTAGGGAACCACAAGAGACCCCGAATAGCCAAAGCAATCTTGAGAAAAAGGAAATAAGCTGAAGGTATCCACACTACCTGATTTAAAATTATACTACAGAAGTATGATAACCAAAACAGCATGATTTTAAAGAAAAACAGACACACAGACCAATGTAACAAAATTGAGAGCCCAGAAATAAACCCATATGTATATGGCCAAATATTTTTTTACAAACTTGACAAAAACACACAATAAAGTAAAGAAAGCCTCTTCAATAAGTGGTGTTGGAAAGTCACATGCAAAAAAATAAATGAATAAAACTAGTTTATCTTCATGTACAAAGTTTAATTCAAAATAACCAAATGTCTAAATATATGATCTGAAACAACAAATTACATAGAAGAAAACATAGTTACTAAACTTATGAACCATAGTCTTAGAAAACATATTATGTATTTGGCCCCAAAGGCTAGGGAAATAAAGGCAAAAATAAATGACTAGGACTGTATCAAACTAAAAAGCTTTTTTACTGTAAAAGAAACCACCAACAAAACAAAAAGACAAACAACTGAATAAAAGATGATACTTGAAAACAACTGCCCCGACACGGACATAAAATTGAACTATCTCGGAGACCTCCAGAGGTTACAGATGGCAGCGGTATAGACGGACATGTCCCATGCCTTGTCCCGGAGCAGATAGGGTGAGCAGCTGAACCGAGTAACATCCAGCCCAAATAGGCAGAGGAAATTCAGCTGGGAGACAGTTTGCAGCCGGGAAAGGCAGAGGGCTCCCAGAGAAAGGGGACTGTTGGAGACTGTGGCTGAAAACTCTCGTGGAACGGCTGGCTCAGCTGCAGAGTCCGCCCCATCTTGAGTGGCTGTTTTAGGAAGCGTATACATCCAGAGACCCTGCAACCAAGGCATCCAGGAATCAGCTACTGACCCAGAAACATTGGATCTAAAGCAGCGCGAATACGTGGACTCAGAGGAGCCCTGCTCCTCTGCACGGAAAGGTCAGATTTTGCCTTTGCAATTCCGGTTGGAGAGAGGAACGTGTGCGGGGGTAGTCTGCGCCCCACAAGGTCCGCGGCCATTGGGGCCAGCATGATCCGTGAGTGCGGAAGGGGTCTCACAGGGCTGGCGCCAGAAGGGAATGCTAAAAATAAGCCCATAGCTGGACTGGGTGCAAAAAGGCAGCCTTGGATTTTGCCACTGTACCAGCTGCTTAGTGCCAGGGGAGAGAGGACATGCGGAAGAGACTGCGCACAGAGCTGACGGTGGAGGGTTGTGAGAGCTCGCGCACCTCCTCAGCACCCCCCCCCCTTTTTTTCTCTCTCTCCCCCTTAAATCTTTGTGTTTGATTATTAAACCCAATACATAGGATCACCCAATTGGGGTCACTTGCAGAGACTGCAGTGAAAAGTTGTTTTTGTGGAACCTGGGAATCAGAGCTGGGAGTAACAATCAAAGAAACAGCTCTGTGGCAGAAACAGCTCTCTGAAACTACTGGCTAGAGAGGACTCAGAAGTCAATCCAGAAATACTGCCACCCAGAGGCTGAACCACAAACTGACTCTTCTGTAAATACAAATAAAGGCAGTCTGGGAAACAAACACTCGCTGCTTTAAAATCAGGACTATGGTTTACAACACGGAGGAACAGTGTATTGCAGGGAACTTCAACACTCTCCTGAATACCTGACAGGACTAAGGCATGTCAAACAGAAGAGTAGAGGAACTGAAGGACCTTCACTACTGCACATTTTTATTTTTTTTTCACCTTTTACTTAAGAAACTAATTTTTTTCTTTTTTCATCACCTGATTTTACCTTTTTAATTACTACATTTTTATTTTTAACCAGTATTATTACTACTACCATTTTACCTTTTTTAAAAGTGTCATTATATTTTCTCTTTATCTGATTTTGGGATTAGTGTTCTAAATTCTATTTTCATTTTTCCTTTAGCATCATTTTACTCTCCCTCAACTTTACCTTTACACCAAAACTCTCCTCCTCACTTTTCCCCTTTTGCTGTCCTGTTTCTTTTACCCTATTCCTACTTTAGATTTTCCCTATTCCTTCTTTTTACCCTGTTAAAATTTCACCCTACTTATATATCTAATTTCCAATCCTCTGCTCTAAATACATATACATTTCTCTCTTCTCTTTCTTCACTATCCAAAATTTTTTTTTCTCTCTGTCATTTGGTTGTTGTTTACTTGATTGTTCAGTTTTTTGGGGTATTTTTTATGCTTGTTTGTGAGATTGTTTTGCTTTTTCTTTCTATTTTTCTGTTTGTTTGTTTTTGTTTTTGTTTTATTTTCTGGTTATATACTTACTTATTTATTTGCTCCTGTTTTCCCTCACCTCACTTGATATCAATTGTTGTTTGTAGTTCGCATTCTGTTGCTGGAATTTGTTGGGATTAGTGGCTGTTCTATTGGAGTTTTCTCCACATATAAATAGTTTCTTCCCCTCTTCTATTTCATTCTCTTTCTTTTAGCTCTTACTTTTTTTTCTTTTTTCCTTTTCCCAATTTCATTTTTGCACTCCTTTTTCCCCCTCTTTTTTCTTTTTCTCTTCTTTCTTCCTTATCCCCTAATTCTCTTTGATCTGGTGGTCATCTTTATTTGGGGTTATTAGGATCGTGAATACATTTGTATTCAGTGCCTTGTGCTTTGTGCCTTGTTGTGTTGTATTTTGTGCCTTTAAATCAACAAAGCAGAAAAAGAACTACATAACCAAACACCTGGAAAAGAGAGATCATGGGGAGACAAAGAAACAGCCCACATATGAAAGAAAAACAGGCATCACCAGAAAAGGAAGTAAACGAAATGGAGGCAATGGAGGCAAGCAACCTGTCAGAGAAAGAATTCAGAGAAATGGTCATAAGGTGGGTGAAAAGAATGGAAGACAAATTCAACAATATGTGTAAGAACCAAGAGGAAATGAAGAAGAACCAAGAAGAAATGAAAAATGACATCACTGCTATAAAGAACTCAATCGAAAGCATCAGCAGTAGACTAGAAGAAGCAGAGGACTGCATCAGTGATCTAGAAGACAAGGTAGGAAAAAATACCCAAGCAGAGCAGCTTCTAGAAAAAAAAATTAAAAAGCAGGAGGAGAGCCTAAGAGAACTTTGGGACAACATGAAATGAAACAACATCTGCATAATAGGGGTGCCAGAAGGAGAGGAAACTGAGTAAGGAATACAAAACCTGTTTGAAAAAAATAATGACAGAAAGCTTCCCTGATATAGGGAAGAAAAAGCTCACACAAATCCAAGAAGCTCACAGAGTCCCAAACAAAATGAACCCCAAAAAACCGACACCAAGGAACATTATGATTAAATTGGCAAACACTAACGACAAAGCAAGAATCTTAAAAGTGGCCAGAGAGAGACAAAAAGTTACCTACAAAGGATCCCCCATCAGCCTACCGGCTGATTTCTCAACAGAAATGCATCAGGCAAGAAGGGAGTGGAATGAAATATACAAAGTCATGCAAAGGAAGGGTCTGAATCCAAAAATACTGTACCCAGCAAGGCTATAAATCAAAATTAAGGGTGAAATCAGGAGCTTCACAGACAAACAAGGACTATGGGAATTTATTACCACCAAACCAGCAATGCAGGAAATGCTAAAGGGTCTGCTCTAAAAGGAAAAAATAGGAAATGAAGAAGGAACATAGGGGTAAAGAATAAAAATGGCAACAAACAAGTATCTATCAATAATAACTTTAAATGTAAATGGATTAAATACCCCAATCAAAATACATAGGGTAACTGAGTGGATAAGAAAACATGACCCATATATCTGCTGTCTACAGGAAACCCACCTCAGAAAAAAAGATGCACACAGACTGATGGTGAAGGGATGGAAAAAGGTTTTTCAGGCGAATGGAAATGAAAAAAAAGCTGGGGTAGCAATATTTATATCTGAAAAATTAGATCTCAAAGTGAAGGACATAAAAAGAGATAAGGAAGGCCACTTCATAATACTAAAGGGAGCAATCAAACAAGAAGAAATAACTCTGGTAAACATATATGCACCCAATACAGGAGCTCCCAAATACATAAGAAAACTTCTGGAGGGGATCAAGGAGAGATTGACTGCAATACAATTATAGTAGGGGACTTTAACACCCCACTATCACCATTGGACAAATCCTCTGAACAAAAAATAAGCAAAGAAACATCAATCCTAAATGACTCACTAGATCAGATGGAATTGACATCTTCAGAACATTTCATCCCAAAGCCACAGAATATACATTCTTCTCAAGTGAACATGGGTCATTTTCACAGATAGACCATATATTGAGTCACAGGCAAAGTCTCTTCAAATTCAAGAAGATAGAACTCATATCAACATCTTCTCAGATCACAATGGCATAAAACTGGAAATCAACTACAATAAAAACAATCCAAAAAATCAAACACATGGAGACTAAATAGCATGCTATTAAACAATGAATGGGTTACCAGAGAGATCAAAGAAGAAATAAAAAACGCCATGGCAACAAACGACAATGAAAACACAACAATCCAAAACCTATGGGATACAGCAAAAGCAGTCTTGAGAGGGAAGTTCATAGCTCTACAAGCCTACTGCAAAAAACAAGAAACAATGGTAATAAATTACTTAACCCTACAACTCAAAGAGTTAGAAAGAAAGCAACAAGAAAAGCCCAGTGTAAGCAGAAGGAAAGAAATAATAAAGATCAGAGAGGAGATAAATGACATAGACACTAAAAAAAAAAAGAAACAATACAAAAGATCAACAAAACAAAGACCTGGTTCTTTGAAAGGATAAACAAGATTGGTGAACCTCTAACCAGGCTCACCAAGAAGCAAAGAGAGAGGACCCAAATAAACAAAATCAAAAATGAAAGACACAAAATTACAACAGACCCCACAGAAATTCAAAGGATTATTAAAAAATACTATGAACAACTCTACTCCAAAAAACTGGACAACCTGGAGGAAATGGACATATTCCTAGAAAAATACAACATTCCAAAACTTAATCAGGAAGAATCTAAAAATCTCAATAGGCCAATAACTATGGAAGAAATTGAAGCAGTCATAAAAAAGCTTCCAGCAAACAAAAGCCTGGGGCCAGATGGCTTCACAGGGTGTTTTACCAAACATTCAAGGAAGAACTAAAACCTATCCTCCTCAGACTATTCCAAAAAATTCAAGAGGAAGGAACACTTCCAAGCTCATTCTATGAAACCAGCATCACCCTAATACCAAAACCAGACAAAGACAACACAATGAAAGAGAATTACAGGCCAATATCCCTCATGAACATAGATGCCAAAATCCTCAACAAAATCCTAGCAAATCGGATCCAGCAGTACATCAGAAAGATCATACAGTATGACCAAGTAGGATTTATCCCAGGGATGCAAGGATGATACAATATCCACAAATCAATAAATGTGATACATCACATAAACAAATTGAAAGAAAAAAACCACATAGTCATATCAATTGATGCAGAAAAAGCATTTGACAAAATCCAACACCCTTTCTTGATAAAAATTCTCAGTAAGGTAGGAATAGAAGAATCATACCTCAACATAATAAAAGCCATATGTGAGAAACCCACAGCCAACATCATAATCAATGGGCAAAAAATAAGACCATTTCCCCTAAAAACAGGAACAAGACAGGGATGTCCACTCTCACCATTCCTGTTCAACATAGTACTGGAAGTACTAGCCATTGAAATCAGAAAAGAAGAAGAAATAAAAGGCATCCAAATTGGAAAAGAAGTAAAACTGTCATTTGCAGATGACATGATGCTGTACACAGAGAACCCTAAAGACTCCATCAAAAAATTATTAGATTTAATAAATGAATTCGGCAATGTAGCAGGATACAAAATTAATGCCAAGAAATCTATGGCATTTCTTTACACCAATAGTGAATTTACAGAAAGAGAGACTCAAAAAGCAATCCCATTTACCGTCGCACCAAAAAAATTAAGATGCCTAAGAATAAATTTAACTAAGGAGGTAAAAGACTTATATGCGAAAAACTACAGGACACTGAAAAAAGAGATAGAGGAAGACATAAACAGATGGAAGAATATACCGTGTTCATGGATTGGTAGAATCAGCATCATCAAAATGTCCATATTACCCAAAGCAATCTATAGATTCAATGCAATCCCCATTAAATTACCAATGGCATATTTCACAGATCTAGAACGAACGCTCCAAAAATTCATCTGGAATAAAAAAAGACCTTGAATAGCTGCAGCAATCCTGAGAAAGAAGAACAAAGTAGGTGGAATTTCAATACCAGATATCAAGCTGTATTACAAAGCCACTGTTCTTAAAACAGCATGGTACTGGCACAAGAACAGACATATAGATCAATGGAATACAATAGAGAACCCAGAAATTGACCCAAACCACTATGCCCAATTGATATTCGACAAAGGAGGCAAGAGCATCCAATGGAGTTAAGACAATCTCTTCAATAAATGGTGTTGGGAAAATTGGACAGATACATGCAAAAAGATGAAACTAGACCACCAACTCACACCATACACAAAAATAAACTCAAAATGGATAAAAGACTTAAACGTAAGACGAGAAACCATAAAAATACTAGAGGAATCCACAGGCAGCGAAATTGCAAACATATGCTGAAGGAATTTCTTCTCTGATACTGCTCCTAGGGCAATGGAAACTAAAGAGAAAATAAACAAATGGGACTACATCAAAATAAAAAGCTTTTGCACAGCAAAAGAAACCATCAACAAAACAACAAGAAGGCCCACTGCATGTGAGAACATATTTGCCAACGATATCACCGATAAGGGTTTAGTCTCCAACATTTACAGGGAACTCATGCAACTTAACAATAGGAAGATAAACAATCCAATCAAAAAATGGGCAACGGACCTAGATAGACCCTTTTTGAAAGAGGACATACAGAAGGCCGAAAGACATATGAAAACATGCTCAAAGTCACTAATTATATGAGAGATGCAAATCAAAACAACAATGCGGTATCATCTCACACCTGCCAGAATGGCTATATCAACAAACAACAAGTGCTGGGGAGGATGTGGAGAAAAAGGAACCCTTCTGCACTGCTGGTGGGAATGCAGATTGGTGCAGCCACTGTGGAGAACAGTATGGAGTTTCCTCAAAAAATTAAAAATGGAACTCCCATTTGACCCAGTGATCCCACTTCTAGGAATATATCCAAGAAACCAGAAACACCAATCAGAAAGGATATTTGCACCCCTATGTTCATAGCAGCACAATTCACCATAGCTAAGATTTGGAAACAGCCTAAGTGCCCATCAGCAGAAGAGTGGATTAGAAAACTGTGGTACATCTACACAATGGGATACTATGCTGCGGTAAAAAAGAAGGAACTCTTGCCATTTGCAACAGCATGGATGGAACTGGAGAGCATTATGCTAAGTGAAATAAGCCAGTCAGAGAAAGATAAATACCACATGATCTCACTCATTTGTGGAATATAGAGAACTACATAGACTGATGAACAGGGACAGATCCAAAGACAGAGAAACAGCAATCAGACTATCAATCCCCAGAGGGAAAGTAGGGGAGGGTGGGGGTAAGGGGAAGTGATCAACCAAAGGACTTGTATGCATGCATATAAGCCAAACCAATGGACATGGACAGCAGGGGGATGAGAACATGAGTGGGGGGGAAGTTGGGGGTTAATGGGGGGATGAGGACACATTTGTAATACCTTAACCAATAAAGAAATTTAAAACAAACAAACAAACAAAAATACAACTATTTGACTTTTCTAAATGTCAGTTTTCCTGTCTGTTATCCTATATAATAAAAGCCTAATAGGCAAAAAAAAGAGAAAGAAACTGCCCCAAAGGGTTAATATCAAAAACATATAAAAACTTTTAGAACTGAACACCAAACAAATAAGCAATCCAATTAAAAAATAAGCAGAGGACCTGAACAGACACTTCTCCCAAAAATGGCAAACAGATATATGAAAATATGCTCAACTTTATAGCTTTTAGGGAAATGAAAATCAAAAATTACAATGAGATACTACCCCACACTTGACATAATAGTTAGTATCAACATGACAGGTCATAACAAGTGTTGGAGAGGTTGTGGAGAAAAAGGAACCTTCATTCACTGCTGGTGAGAATGTAAACAGGTGCAGCCACTATGGAAAACAGTGTGGCAGTTCCTCAAAACAGAGTTAACATTAGACCTAGCAATTCCTCTTCTGGACATCTACCCAAAAAAACTCTAAAACATTTATTTGCAAAGATATATGTACACCCCTGTACATTGCAGCATTATTCACAGTGGCCAAGACATGGAAACAACCAAAATGTCCTTCAATAGAGGATTGAATAAAGAAGATGTCATATATATATACTATGGAATAGTACACACAAAAGTGTATAAAATACTGCCATTTGTGACAACATGGATGGACTTTGAAAATATTATGCTAAGTGAAATCAGCCAATCAGAAATAGTTAAGAACCATATGATTTCACTTACATGTGTGATATAAAACAGAAGGTCATAGACACAGATAACAGTATGATGGTTAACAGGTAGGAGGTGGGAGGTAGTAAAGGGTAAAAAAGGCCAAATATATGGTGACGGAAGATGAAACAACTTTGGTGGTGAGCACACAATGCAATATACAGATCCTGAATCATAGAAATGTGTATGTAAAACCGATATGATTTTATTAACCATTGTCACCCAAATCAATTTAATCTGCCCTTTTTTAAATTGGATTGTTTGTTTTGTGTTGAGTCATATGATTTCTTTATATTTTTTATATTACCTGCTTGTCAGAGCTATTGTTTTCAAATATCTTCTCCCATTCAGTTGGTTGCCTTTTTGTTTTGTTGACTGTTTCTTTTGCTATACAGAAGCTTTTTAATTTGATATAGTCCAATTTGTATTTGTCTTTACTTCCCTTGCCTTTGGGGTGAAATTTATAAAATCTTCCCTATGACAAAAATTCATATTTAATACCTATGTTTTCTTATATGTAATTTATTGTTTCAGGGCTTCTATTTAGGTGTTTGATCCATTTTGAATTAATTTTTGTGCAGACCAGCAACATTTGTTTGCAAAGATATGGACCCCTATTCATTATACATGGTTGCAAAGACATAAAAACAACCAAAGTGTCCTTTGGTTGATGACTGGATAAAAAAGATGTGGTACATATATACCATGGAAGACTACTCAGCTCTAAGAAAAGATGAAATAACAGTATGATGGATAACAGAGAGAAGGTGTGGGGATAGGAAAGGGTAAAGGGAGACAAATATATGGTGACAAAATATGATTTGACTTTGGATGGTGGGCACACAATGTAATATAGAGATGTGTCATAGAAATGTACACTTGAAACCTATATATCTTATTAACTAATGTCACCCCAATAAATTTAACTTTAAAAAATGGCAAACTTTAAAGGGAATCTTAAAAATTGCAAAAGCAAGACTTACTTACCTACAGAAAGCTCCCATAAGATTGTTAGCTGATTATTCAACAGAAACAGTTCAGACTAGAGGTGATTGGCACAGAATAAACAAAGTGATAAAAAGCAAGGATCTACTACTTTACCCAATAAGGCTATCATTTAAGATTAAAATAGAGGTAAAGAGCTTCCCAGAAAATAAAAAGCTCACAGAGCCCTAGCCAGTTTGGCTCAGTGGATAAAGCGTTGCCCTGTGAACTGCAAGGTCCCAGGTTCAATTCTGGTCAAGGGCACATGCTCAGGTTGTGGGCTCGATCTCCAGTGGGGGACTTGCAGGAGGCAGCCGATCCATGATTCTCTCTCATCATGGAGGTTTCTATCTCTCTCTCCGTCTTCCTTCCTCTCTGAAATCAATACACACACAAACACACGCAAATTGACGGTACCTTCGCTATGCCTTAAGCCACGCCCACCAGCCAATCAGAGTGACTATATGCAAATTGACCCAACCAAGATGGCAGCCGGCAGCCACGGAGCTGGGGCGAGCAGGAGGTTTGGTTGCTCCAGTGATGGAGGAAGCCAAGCTTCCCGGCTGGCTCTGAGCTCCACTGAAGGCAACAAAGTTTCAATTATAGAAGGTAAATAAACCCCAGAAACCTGCTTTCAGCCAGCCGTGGCCATGGAGCTGGAGCGAGCAGAAAGCCAAGCTTCCCGCCTGCTGCAGGGCTCTGAGCTCCACTGAAGGGAACAAAGTTTCAATTATAGAAGGTAAATAAATCCCAGAATAAAAAATAAAGAAAAAAAGGAGAGGCTGAGAGCTTCCGTTGCCAGGGGGCTTGGCCAGCCTGAAAACGGCCCTCAGCCCCTCACCAAGACTGGCCAGGCATCCCAGTGGGGGCCCCCCACCCTAAAGGGGGTGTGGCCAGCCAAAAAATAGCCATCAGCCCCTCACCCAGGCTGGCCAAACCTCCATGGGGTGAGGGTCCCCACTGGGGGTGGAGGGGATTGACCAGCCTGCAAACAGCCATCAGCCCCTCACCCAGGCTGGCCAGGCACCCCAGCAGGACCCCCACCCTGATCCGGGACACCCTTCAGGGCAAACCAGCCGGCCCCCACCCATGCACCAGGCCTCTATCCTATATAATAAATAAAAGGGTAATATGCAAATTGACCCTAACAGCAGAATGACTGGGAATGACTAGTCACTATGACACACACTGACCACCAGGGGGCAGATGCTCAATGCAGGAGCTGCCCCCTGGTGGTCAGTGCGTTCCCATAGGGGGAGCTCTGCTCAGCCACAAGCCAGGCTGATGGCTGCCTGTACAGCGGTGGTGGTGGGAGCCTCTCCCGCCTCCTCAGCAGCACTAAGGATGTCAGACTTCAGCTTAGGCTTGCTTCCTGCTGGCAAGTGGACATCCCCCGAGGGCTCCCGGGCTGCCAGAAGGATGTCTGACTGCCAGCTTAGGCCCAATCCCCCAGGGAGCAGTCCTAAGCCAGAAGGTGGTCTTCCCCCGAGGGGTCCCAGACTGCGAGAGGGCACGGGCTGGGCAGAGGGACCCCCCCACACACACACACACTGAGTGCACAAATTTTTGTGCACCAGGCCTCTAGTATATATAATATATATTATATATATGTGTGTGTATATATATATTATACATATATATATATATTAAAAAGAAGTATGGAGTAGTGAAAAAAATATATTAAAAAAGAAAAAGCTCACAGAGGTCATTACCACCAAATTAGTATTATAAGAAATGTTAAATAGACTTCATTAAGAAAAAATACATATAAATAATAAAATGGCTATACCTAATTGTTAAACAATTTTAACACTTTTAAACAATTTTGTACACTTTTAATGTAAATGGAAGAGATGCTCCAATAAAAAGATACTATGAAGTAGAATTGATAAACAAGACCAAGATATGCTATCCACAAGAAACTGACCCAGAATGATAGACATTCACAAAATAAAAGTAAAGGAATCAGAAAAATATATTTAATGCACATGGAAAAAGAAGTCCTGGTTTGGCAATATTTACATCAGACAAAATACAAAGGGTGGGATAAAGGGCAGACATCTGTGAGTGTCAATAATAAAAATGAACTTAAAAAATGGCAGGATGGAACCAACGCCTGGCTCAGAGTAGCAGCAGCACTGCGGCTGCCAAGGGTTTCTCTGGCCAGTGTCTCTCCCTCCAGTGTACAGCATGGGGAATATCTTTGCGAATCTCTTCAAGGGCCTTTTTGGGAAAAAAAAAAATGCGCATTCTCATGGTGGGCCTGGACGCTGCGGGGAAGACCACCATCCTGTACAGACTGAAGCTGGGTGAGATCGTGACCACCATCCCCACCATAGGTTTCAACGTGGAGACTGTGGAGTACAAGAACATCAGCTTCACTGTGTGGGACGTGGGTGGCCAGGACGAGACCAGCCTCTGTGGCGCCACTACTTTCAGAACACACAAGGTCTCATCTCTGTGGTTGACAGCAATGACCAAGAGCGTGTGAATGAGGCTCGAGAGGAGCTTATGCGGATGCTGGCGGAGGATGAGCTCAGGGACGCTGTCCTGCTCGTGTTCGCAAACAACCAGGACCTCCCCAATGCCATGAACGCAGCTGAGATCACGGACAAGCTGGGCCTCCACTCTCTGCGCCACAGGAACTGGTACATTCAGGCTACCTGTGCGACCAGTGGGGACGGGCTCAATGAGGGACTGGACTGGCTGTCCAATCACCTCCGGAACCAGAAGTGAACCAAACTCCTCTCTTCCCCCTCACTCCCTCCTTCACCCTTGCTTTCCTCTCATGTGGCAGATGTGCCCGTGTGGTGTGAGTGCCAGAAGCTGTCTCCATGGTCGGTCCCAGTGTACTTCATCATGCTGTACATGTGCAGACGCAGCCTGCAACCGGGTTTTTATTTAATGCAAATAGTTCTTGTTTCCAATGAGGCAGTTTCTGGTACTCCTATGCAATATTACTCAGCTTTTTTTATTGTAACAACAACAAAAAAAAGAATCAACCCACTGCTTAGTACTGAGAAGGGATTTGGGGCATCCAGGGCGGGGCCTCTAGGAGTTGCTATGAGATCACCTCAATGCTCCACATCTGGGCTTTAAATCTGTGTGGAGATCCATTTTGGTGGTTGGTTTTTAACCCAAACTCAGTACATTTTTTTATAAATACAAGGTAAGGAGACACTTTAACACAGAGAAGGAAGAAATGTGCCTAGTGTAGGTTCTGCAGTAATGGCTTGAGTCCAGTCTGCCTGTGGTCTGTCTCCCATCTGGAGCGTGCAATGAGCAGATCCAGCCACAATACATTCTGCATGGTCACTTAGGGTCCCTGATTGGCTTTGTCTTGCTGGGTCATCTGCATCCCATAGCATTTGTGCTTGTACCTGTGCTTACACCACTGCCTATGGGGGTGGGCTGGGGGCTGAGGTCACCACATAGGCCCCTTGGAGAATACCCCAGCCTTCCCTTCGCTCAGTGTGGGTCAGCATAGGTGCTTTGGTGGGACCACTCTGGCCAGAACGAGAGAACCCCACGGTCCCTACACATACTCACTTGCTCCAGGTTGTCTGGATCTCACCAGTAGGAATGCAGACAGGTGACCAGTCATCTTAGAGCCTAACTCCTCAGAGCCCCCGTCCACATGTGATTTCACTCCCTCAGCCTGCAAGGGTCAGATTGACATCAAAAACAACAACTTCTACTTTTTTCTTTTGTATTTTGATAAACACTGAAGAAACTAGAGCTGTTAAAATTTATCTTGGGGAAAACCTCAGAACTGGTTTACCTGGTGTTGTGGAACCTCTTACTGCTTTCAATACATGATTAGTAATCAACTGTTTTGTATACTTGTTTTCAGTTTTCATTTCGACAAACAAGCACTGTAATTATAGCTATTAGAATAGAATCTCTTAACTATTAAAAAAAAATGATAGGAGCCCTAACCGGTTTGGCTCAGTGGATAGAGCGTCAGCCTGCTGACTGGAGGGTCCCAGGTTCAATTCCAGTCAAGGGCATGTACCTTGGTTGCGGGCACATCTCCAGTAGGGGTTGTGCAGGAGGCAGCTGATCGGTGGTTCTCTCTCATCGATGTTTCTAACTCTCTATCCCTCTCCCTCCCTCTCTATAAAAAAATCAATAAAATACATTTAAAAATAAATAAATAAAAAATAAAAAATGATAGGATGTAATAGGAGACAAATAAGGACATTACATTATAATTAAAGAATCAATCCAATAAGAGCATATAATCCTTATAAACATTTATGCACCCAACATAGAAGCACCTAAATATATACAGCATAAATTGATGGAAATAAAGGGGAGAGGTCAGCAGTAATATAGTCATAGTAGAAAACTTTAACATTCCATTGACATCAATAGATAGATCTTTCAGATAGATCTATCATTGACACATGAGACCAAAAGGATTTAATCAATGTCTTTAGAGTATTTTATTCCCAAACAGCTAAACATATACATATATTCTTTTCAAGTGCACATTAACCATATTCTTTAAATGTATCATGAGAGAGGGCTCAAAATAAGTAAAATCTGAATGAAAGAGGATAAGAAACAATTGACACCATAAAATATAAAGGATTATAGGAAAATCTTACAAAAATATATTACAACAAATTGGAAAATCTGAAAAAAAGGATAAATTTCTGTCACATACAATCTTCCAAGACTGAATCAAGAAGAAAGTGAACATTGAACACACTAAAAACAACCTCGAATTCTAAGCAGTAATCAAAACACTCCCAGTAAACAAATGTCCTGGATTAGATGACTTTACGGGGAAATTTTACCAAAATTCAAAGAAGAGCTAACTTTTAGCCTTCTCCAAGTATTTCACAAAATTCAAGCAGAGGTAAGACACCCAAGCTCATTTTATGAGGCCATCATTATCTTGATTCCAAAACCAGATAAAGATATTACAAAGAGCCCTAACCAGTTTGGCTCAATGGATAGAGCGTCGGCCTGCAGACTCAAGGGTCCCAGGTTCAATTCTGGTCAAGGGCATGTACCTTGGTTGCGGGCACATACCCAGTAGGGAGTGTGCAGGAGGCAGCTGATCAATGTTTCTCTCTCATCGATGTTTCTAACTCTCTATCCCTCTCCCTTCCTCTCTGTAAGAAATCAATAAAATATATATTTTAAAAAAAAGATATTACAAAGAAAGAGCTGAGAGGAGATGATAGCAGTTTCTTCAAAGGCAGACCTTTCTTTCACCTACTCCCAGGACCAGACTGCAAATAAACTAAATTTGTGAACATTCACCAGGAAATTCCAACTGAGGTCCAGCTGAGAAGGTGACTTATATCAAAGAAGGACCTAAACCACCTGGAGACTGGTAGGAAGGGCGAAGTCTTGAGAAGGGTTGCCCAAGCTTTCACGGGGATGGGCGGAGGCTGAGAGTGATGAGGAATCTCTCAACTGCATGGGGGTTGCCCCTGAGAGGGTCAAGTCCCAGACCCCAGGCTGGGCTCCCCAGTTTGGAGCACCAGAGCTGATAACAGTGGTTTACATAACATACGGCCATGAAAGGTGACCAGAGCCAGTTAGAGATAAAGCACAGATGTGTGTGTGTGTGTGTGTGTGTGTGTGTGTGTGTGTGTGTGTTTTATTCTTTTATTTTTATTTTGTAAACAAAGCCCAGATCACAGGATTTTCATCTGCAACTACTCACCAGAGGCTTCAGTGGAAGGAGGGAAGTACAGATTAGAGGTGCCTGAGGAGAGGCTGGGGTAGGAAGCATTGGGGAAAGACATGGAAAAACGGCAGCTGGGAGACCTGAATTTGGTCATACGCCTCCCCCAAATTGAAGTGACCATTTTTCACTATGGGTCTCTTGAAGCTTCAAAAAGGTTCCTGAGAGACAAATGAGGACAGTTTCTGAAAGTGGAAAGTGCCTAAGTACCTCCTAGAAGGCCCAGAATTGGCAGACAAAACAATCAGCCTCAATCATCAGAGGAAAAGGATCCGAACGAAACTCCCAGGAGGCACTAAACTCTGCTGAGATGAAACACTTCACTTATTTTTGCATTATCTTCATCATTCTTCTTTAATGATTTGTTATTGTTTTAGTCTCTCTTTTTTCATATCTCTAATTTATCTTTTCTTACTCTATTTTTTCCTTCTTTCTCTTCTTTTTTCCTTTCCTTATACTACATAAGTCCACCCAATGAAGACTGAGAGGCATAGCAGTTTGATCTAATAAATATAAATAAATACAAAGAAGCAGCAAAAAATTGGGAGACAAATAAACAATCCCCAAATGAAAGAAAAGGGGAAAACTCCAGGAAAAGAACTGAATGAAACGGAAGATATTTATCAGCTATAAAGATCAAAGTAATGGATATAAGGATGCTCAAGGAACATACTGAGAAATTCAGTGAACTTAGTGGGAACTACAAAAGCATAAAACAAGAAATAGAGAGATGGAATGAGCAGCTGAAACGAATAACATCCATGCCAAATTGGCAAAGGAGACTCAGCTGGAGCAGCAACCATGCGAGCAGTCTGCCCCCATCTGAGGAGCAGCAGTCACATGAGCAGCCTGCCCACAACTGAGGAGCAGCAGCCCTGCACAGCCTGCCCCAATCCGAGGAGCAGCAGCCACACACAGCCCACACGTGTCCAACAAGCAGCAGCCAGGTGAGAGGCCTGCCCCCATCCAAGGAGCAGAAGCCGCATGTACAGCACACTCCTGTCCGGGGAGCAGCAGCCACGCAAGCAGCCCATCCTGTGACTGAGGAGCAGCAGCTGTGTGAGCAGCTTGCCCTTGTCCGAGGAGCAGCAACTGTGTGAGCAGCCCACCCCCATATAAGGAACAGCAGGCCTGCGAGCAACCTGCCCCTGTCTAAGGAGCAGCAGCCTCATGAGCAGTCTGCCCCGTCCAAGGATCAGCAGTCACGTGAGCAGTCTGCTTCCATCCGAGGAGCAGCAGCCAAGCAAGCAGCCCGCCCCCATTGGAGGAGAAGCAGCTGCGTGCATCCCGCCCCAATCCGAGGAGCAGCAGCTTCGTGATCAGGCCACCCCTGTCCAAAGAGCAGCAGGTGTGCGAGCAGCCTCCCTCAACCAGCTAGAGGAGTCACCACTGCAGCAAACAGCACCCACCAAAGGAGCTGCTGCCAACTGAGGAGCAGCCACTGCCATGACTGCCCAAGGAGCAACCTCAGTCCAAGGAGCCACTGCCACCCAAGGAGCAGCTCCTGCATGACTTGACATCTAGATCCATCAGTGGGATAAAAAATGGGTAGACAAAGAAACCCCCAAAGGAAAGAAAAGGAGGCGTGCCAGAAAAGCAGCTAAGTGAAACAGAGGCATGCAATATGCCAGAAAAAGAATTCAGAATAAGGGTCATATAGTTCATAAACCAGATGGATGAAAAAAATCAACAATTTATCTAAGAATCAAGAAAAAATGAAGAGTGATATAGCTGCAATAAAAAACACCATGGAAAGTTTCAACAGTAGACTAGGAGAAGCAGAGGACTGAATTAGCAAATTAGAAGACAGGGAACCAAAAAACACCCAAACTGAAATGCAATTGAAGAAAAAAATTAAAAGACAGGAGGAGAGCCTAAGGGAGCTATAGGACAACATGAAACAAAACAACATACAAATAATAGGGGTATCAGAAAAAATAAAACAGGAAGAGGAACAGGATTAGAAAACCTATTTGAAGAAATAATGTCAGAAAACTTCCCTGGTGTGGGGAAGAAAAAAGTCACACAAGCACAGAGAGTCCCAAACAAGATGAACCCTAAAAGACGCACATCAAAACACAACATAATTACGATGGCAAATGTTCAACACAAAGAGAGAATCGTAAAGGCTGCAAGAGAAAGATAGAAAGTTATGTACAAGGGCTCTCCCATTAGATTATCGAATAATTTCTCAACAGAGACACATCAGGCTGGAAAAGAATGGACAGAAATTTACAAAGTGATGCAAAGCAAGGGACTGAATCCAAGAATACTCTATCCAGCAAGGCTATCATTCAAAATTGAAGGGGAAATGAAGAGTTTCCCAGACAAAAAAAAAAAGGCTAAGGGAGTTTATCACTACCAAGCCAGCAATGCAAGAAATGTTAAAGGGACTGTTGTAAAAAGAAGAAAAAGAAAGGGAAGAAGAAAAACAGGCACAAAAAATAAAAATGGCTACAAACAAGAACCGATCAATAATAACCGTAAATGTAAATGGACTAAATGCTCCAATCAAAAGACAGTGAGTGGCTGGATGGATAAAAAGATGACCCCATATATATGCTGTCCACAAGAGATCGACCTCAGAAAAAAAGACGCACACAGACTGAAAGTGAAGGGATGGAAAAATATCTTTTAGGCAAATGGAAAATAAAAATAAAAAAGCTGAGGTAGCAATACTTATATCTGACAAAATAGACCTCAAAGTGAAAGCCATAACAAGAGATAAGGAAGGCCACTTCATAATACTAAATGGATCAATACAACAAGAGGATATAACCCTGATAAACATATATGCACCCAATGCAGGAGCACCCACATACATAAAAAAAAACTTCTGGTAGATATCATGGGCGAGATCGACAGCAATAAAATCATAGTAGAGGACTTTAATAGACACTGACATCACTGGATAAATCCTCTAGACAAAAAATCAGCAAAGAAATAGCAATCCTAAATGAATCACTAGATCAGATGGACTTAATTGACATCTTCAAAACATTTCACTCCAAAGCCACAGAATATAGGTTCTTCTCAAGTACACATGGGACATTTTCAAAAATAGACCACATATTGGGTCACAGCAAAGTCTCCCCAAATTCAAGAAGACTGAAATCATATCAAACATCTTCTCAGACCACAATGGCATAATATTAGAAATAAACTACAATAAAAACAATCCAAAAAATTCAAACACTTGGAAGCTGAATAGCATGCTATTAAACAATGATTGGGTTACCAAAGAGACAAAAGAAGAAGAAAAAAAAACACTGGAAACAAATGACAATGAAAACACAACAATCCAAAATTTTTGGGACACAGTGAAAGCAGCACTGAGAAGGAAGTTTATAGCTCTACAGGTCTACCTCAAAAAACAATAAAACGTGGTAATATATTATCTAACTCTACAACTTGAAGAATTAAAAAGAGAGCAACAAGAAAAGCAGAAGGAATGAAATAACAAAGATCAGAGTGGAACTAAATGACATTGAGACGAAAAAAATACAAAAGATCAGCCAAAACCGGTTTGGCTCAGTGGATAGAGCGTTGGCCTGTGGACTGAAAGGTCCCAGGTTCGAATCCGGTCAAGGGCATGTGCCTGGGTTTGATATGAAAATGCAAGGGCATGTTTCTCTCTCATCGATGTTTCTGACTCTCTATCTCTCTCCCTTCCTCTCTGTAAAAAATGAATAAAATATATTTAAAAAATACAAAAGATCAATGAAACCAAGAGCTGGTTCTTTGAAAGGATAAACAAGATTGATGAACCTCTAACCAGGCTCACCAAGAAGCAAAGAGAGAGGATCCAAATAAACAAAATCAGAAATAAAAGACACAAAATTACAACAGACCTCACAGAAATACTAAGGATTGTAAAAATAAAAAAAAATACTATGAACAACTCTATTCCAACAAACTGGTCAACACTGAGGAAATGAACATATTCTTAGAAAAATACAACCTTCCAAAACTCAATCAGGAAGAATCTAAAAATCTCAATAGGCCGATAACTGTAGAAGAAATTGAAGCAGTAATAAAAAAAACTTCCAGCAAATAAAAGCCTTAGGCCAGATGGCTTCACAGGGGAGTTTTACCAAGCATTCAAAGAAGAACTAAACCCTATCCTCCTCAGACTATTCCAAAAAATTCCAGAGGAAGGAACACTTTCAAGCTCTTTCTATGAAGCCAGCATTACCCTAATCCTGAAACCAGATAAAGACACTACAAAGAAAGAGAATTATAGGTCAATGACCCTGATGATCAGAGATGATAAAATCCTCAACAAAATTCTAGCAAATCGGATCCAGCATTACATTAGAAAGATCATACACCATTCCGAAGTGGGATATATTCCAGGTGCAAGGATGGTATAATAACTGCAAATCAATAAATGTGATACATCACATAAACAATTTGAGACAAAAATCACATAATCATATCAATTCATGCAGAACAAGCATTTGACAAAATCCAACACCCTTTCTTGATAAAAACTCTCAGCAAGGTAGGAATAGAAAGATCATACCTCAACATAATAAAAGCCTTACATGACAAACCTACAGCCAACATCATACTCAATGGGCAAAAACTAAAACCATTTCCCCTAAGAACAGGAACAAGACAGGGATGCCCACTCTCACCACTTCTGTTCGACATAGTACTGGAAGTGTTAGCCATAGTGATCAGACAAGAAGAAGAAATAAAAGGGAAAGGAGAAGTAAAACTGTCAGTATTCACAGATGATATGATAGTGTACATAGAAAACCCTAAAGACTCCATTGAAAAATTATTAGACTTAATAAATGAATTTGGCAATGTAGCAGGATTCAGAATTAATGCCAAGAAATCTAAGGCTTTTTTATACACAAATAATATCCTCACAGGAAGAAAAACAAACAAACAAAAACAATCCCATTTACCATTGCACCAAAAAAATTAAGATACCTAGGAATAAACTTAACTAAGGAGGTAAATTCTTGTACTCAGAAAGCTATAGGACATTGAAAAAAGAGATAGAGGAAGACATAAACAAATGGAAGAATATACCCTGTTTATAAATTGGCATAATCAACATCATTAAAATCACCATACTACCCAGCAATCTATAAATTTAATGCATTTCCCGTTAAAATACCAATGGCATATTTCACCAATGGCATATTTGCAGATATTATACCATTTTGGAGAAAAAAAAATCTCCAAAAATTCATATGGAACAGAAAAAGACCCCCAAATAGCTGCAGCAATCCTGAGAAAGAAGAACAAAGTAGGAGAGATCTCAATACCAGATATCAAGCTGTATTACAAAGCTACTGTTCTCAAAACAGCCTTGTACTGGCACAAGAACAGACATATAGATCAAAGGAATATAATAGAGAACCCAGAAATCAACTCAAACCACTATGCTCAATTAATATTTGAAAAAGGAGGCATGAACATATAATGGAGTCAAGACAGTCTCTTTAATAAATGGTGTTGTGAAACTTGGACAGATACATGGAAAAAAGTGAAATTAGACCACCAACTTACACCATTCACAAAAATAAACTCAAAATGGATAAAGGACTTAAACATAAGATGAGAAACCATAAAAATATTAGAAGAATCCATAGGCAGCAAAATATCAGATATATGTCATAACAATATCTTTACCAATACAACTTCTAGGGCAATGGAAACTAAGAGGAAAATAAACAAATGGGACTACATCAAAATAAAAAGCTTCTGCACAGCAAAAGAAACCATCAACAAAACAACAAGAAAGCCCACTGCATGGGAGAACATATTTGCCAATGTTATATTTGATAAGGGCCTAATCTCCAAAATGTATAGGGGATTCATACATATTAACAAAAGGAAGATAAACAATCCAATAAAAAATAGGCAAAGGACTTAGATACTTTTCTAAAGTGGACATACAGAAAGCCAAGAGACATATGAAAACATGCTCAAAGTCACTAGTCATCTGAGAGATGCAAATCAAAATGATAATGAGATACCAACTCACACCTGTCAGAATGGCTATCATCAACAAATTGACAAATGACAAGTGTGGGCAAGGATATGGAGAAAAATGAACCCTCTTGTACTGCTGGCGGGAAATGCAGACTGGTGGAACCACTGTGGAAAACAGTATGGAGTTTCCTCAAAAAATAAAAAATGGGGCTCAGCGCTCCAGGAACTTTAACCTGGAAGTGCGCGAGCACCTTGGAACTGATCCCGCTTAGGGCCGGGTTCAGGAGTCCTGGGCTGGGAGCAATCGTGCGAACACCGGGAATTTGTCCCACGTATCACAGGCCCAGGGACCCCGATTCTCTGGGCAGGAGGCAGCACCAAGCACCAGTGACTTGACTGTGTTTCTTATCACCTGCGCCTAAGATCCTGATTTCCTGTACATTCATACTAAGAGCCAGTGACTCCAATTCCTGGTGCAAGAGCACATAGGGAACCTGATTCTCAAGGCAAGGTCCCGCGAAGCAACAGAGACTCTGATACTGGATTCTTGGGGAACTCTGACACCTGGCGCACGCTAGGGGGCTCTGGTTTTCAACACTCTTCAGGGGGATCTCTGTTTCAGCACGGTGTAGGCAGGGTCGTTGATGCTAAGGGCGCGTACGAGGCCACATTGAGCAATGACAACACTGACTCTGAGCGAGCCTGGTTCCCACCAACCCACAACAACCACACATCTTAGTGTCAGAGCTCTTCAGTGACACTAGGGTGATGGGAGGCTCCCACTGCACACGGCCCAGGCCCACGCAACTCGACATTTGAACCATTGGGAGATAATCAGAATGAAGAGACGAAACAACACCCAGAGGAAAGACAATGAGGAGTCGCCAAGAAAGGAAATTAATGAAGTTGAAGCATGCAACATGACAGAAAAAGAATTCAGAATAATGGTTGTACAATTCATTCACCGGATGGATGAGAAAATCAACAACCTATGCAAGAATCAGGAAGAAATGAAAAGTGATATAGCTACAATCAAAAACACCATGGAAAATTTCAATAGCAGACTAGAAGAAGCAGAGGACCGAATTAGTGAATTAGAAGATAAGGCAGAGAAACAAGCTCAATCTGAACAGCAACTGGAGAAAAGAATTAAAAAGCAGGAGGAGAGCCTAAGGGAGCTTCGGGACAACATGAAACAAAATAACATACACATAATAGGGCTGCAAGAAGGACAAGAAGAGCAGCAAGGATTAGAAAATCTATTTGAAGAATTAATGTCAGAAAACTTCCCAGATATGGGGAAGAAAGAAGTTACACAAGTACAGAGAGTCCCAGGCAAGATGAACCCCAAAAGACCCACACCAAGACATGTCATAATAACGATGGCAAATGTACAAGACAAAGAGAGAATCTTAAAGGCTGCAAGAGAGAAACAGAGAGTTACCTACAAAGGATCCCCCATCAGATTATCAAATGATTTCTCAACAGAAACACATCAAGCCAGAAAAGAATGGACAGAAATTTACAAAGTGATGCAAAGCAAAGGACTGAATCCAAGAATACTCCATCCAGCAAGGCTATCATCATTCAAAATTGAAGGGGAAATAAGAAGCTTCACAGACAAAAAAAGGCTAAGGGAGTTTATCACCACCAAGCCAGCAATGGAAGAAATGCTAAAGGGACTGGTGTAAAAAGAAGAACTAAAAAGCCCAGAAATAAAACAGCCACACACAAAAAAAGAAATGGCTACAAACAAGTACCTTTCAATAATAACTTTAAACGTAAATGGACTCAATGGTCCAATCAAAAGACATCGAGTGGCTGAATGGATAAAAAAACATGACCCATATATTTGCTGTCTACAAGAGACCCACCTCATTAGAAGGGACTCACACAGACTGAAAGTGAAGGGATGGAAAAATATCTTTCAGGCAAATGGAAATGAAAAAAAAGCTGGGGTAGCAATACTTATATCAGACAAAATAGACCTCAAAGTGAAAGCCATAACAAGAGATAAGGAAGGCCACTTCATAATACTAAATGGATCAATACAACAAGAGGATATAACCCTGATAAACATATATGCACCCAATGCAGGAGCACCCACATACATAAGAAAACTCCTGGAAGATATCAGGGGAGAGATCGACAACAATACAATCATAGTAGGGGACTTTAATACACCACTGACATCACTGGATAAATCCGTTAGACAAAAACTCAGCAAAGAAACAGCGATCCTAAATAACTCACTAGATCAGAAGGACTTAATTGACATCTTCAGGACACTTCACCCCAAAGCCACAAAATATACGTTCTTCTCAAGTGCTCATGGGACATCTTCAAAAATAGACCACATATTGGGTCACAAACAAAGTCTCCCCAAATTCAAGAAGATTGAAATCATACCAAGCATCTTCTCAGACCACAAGGCCATAATATTAGAAATAAACTACAATAAAAACAACTCTAAATACTCAAACACTTGGAAGCTGAATAGCACGTTATTAAATATTGATTGGGTTAACAATGAGATCAAAGAAGAAATTAAAAACATCCTGGAAACTAATGACAATGAAAACACAGCAATCCAAAACCTTTGGGACACAATGAAAGCAGTCCTGAGAGGGAAGTTTATAGCTCTACAGGCCTATCTCAACAAACAGGAAAAAATGGTAGTAAATCATCTAAATCTACAGCTCAAAGAATTAGAAAGAGAGCAACAAGGAAAGCCCAGAGTGAGCAGAAGGAAGGAGATAATAAAGATTAGAGCAGAAATAAATGACATAGAGACCAAAAACAATACAGAAAATCAATGAAACAAAGAGCTGGTTCTTTGAAAGGATAAACAAGATTGACAAACCTCTAGCCAGGCTCACCAAGAAGGAAAGAGAAAGGACCCAAATCAACAAAATCAGAAATGATAGAGGCGAAATAACAACAGATCCCACAGAAATACAAATGATTGTTAAAAAATACTATAGATAACTCTACTCCAACAAACTAGACAACCTGGAGGAAATGGACATATTCCTAGAAAAATACAACATTCCAAAACTTAATCAGGAAGAATCTAAAAATCTCAATAGGCCAATAACTATGGAAGAAATTGAAGCAGTCATCAAAAAGCTTCCATCAAACAAAAGCCCAGGACCAGACGGCTTCACAGGGGAGTTTCACCAAACATTCAAGGAAGAACTAAAACCTATCCTCCTCAGACTACTACAAAAAATCCAAGAGGAAGGAACACTTCCAAGCTCATTCTATGAAGCCAGCCAAAACCCTAGTACCAAAACCATGTAAAGACAACAAAATGAAAGAGAATTACTGGCCAATATCCCTCATGAACATAGATGCCAAAATCCTCAACAAAATCTTAGCAAACCGGATCCAGCAGTACATCAGAAAGATCATACACCATGACCAAGTAGGATTTATCCCAGGGATGCAAGGATGGTACAATATCCGCAAATCAATAAACGTGATACATCACATAAACAAATAAAAGAAAAAAATCACATAGTCATATCAATTGATGCAGAAAAAGCGTTTGACAAAATTCAACACCCATTTTTGATAAAAAAAAAAAAAAAACTCTCAGCAAGGTGGGAATTGAAGGATCATACCTCAACATAATAAAAGCAATATATGACAAACCCAAAGCCAACATCATACTCAATGGACAAAAACTAACACTATTTGCCCTAAGAACAGGAACAAGACAGGGATGCCCACTCTCACCACTCCTGTTCGACATGGTACTGGAAGTATTAGCCATTGCAATTAGACAAGAAGAAGAAATAAAAGGCATCCAAATTGGAAAAGAAGAAGTAAAACTGTCCTTATTTGCAGATGACATGATATTATACTTAAAAAACCCTAAAGACTCCATCAATAAACTATTAGACTTAATAAAAGAATTCAGCAATGTATACAAAATTAACGCCAAGAAATCTATGGCAGTTCTATACACCAATAGTGAATGTGCAGAAAGAGAGACTAAAAAAGCAATCCCATTTACCATCGCACCAAAAAAATTAAGCTACCTAGGAATAAACTTAACTAAAGAGGTAAAAGACCTCTTCTCAGAAAACTACAGGACGTTGAAAAAAGAGATAGAGGAAGACATAAACAGATGGAAGAACATACCATGTTCTTGGATTGGTAGAATCAACATCATTAAAATGTCCATACTGCCCAAAGCAATCTATAAATTCAATGCACTTCCCATTAAAATACCAATGGCATATTTCACAGACCTAGAACATACTGTCCAAAAATTCATCTGGAATAAAAATCGACCCCGAATAGCTGCAGTGATCCTGAGAAAGAACAAAGTAGGTGGGATCTCAATACCAGATATCAAGCTATATTACAAAGCCACTGTTCTCAAAACGGCCTGGTACTGGCACAAGAACAGACATATTGATTAATGGAATAGGAGAGAGAGCCCAGAAGTCAGCCCCAACCAATACGCTCAATTAATATTTGACAAAGGAGGCAAGAACATACAATAGAGTCAAGATAGTCTCTTCAATAAATAGTGTTGGGAAAATTGGACAGATACATGCAAGAAAATTAAACTAGACCACCAACTTACACCATACACAAAAATAAACTCAAAATGGATAAAGGACTTAAATATACAATGGGAAACTATACAAATACTAGAAGAATCCAAAGGCAACAAAATCTCAGACATATGCCGAAGCAATTTCTTCACTGATACAGCTCCTAGGGCACTTGAAACTAAAGAGAAAATGAACAAATGGGACTACATCAAAATAAAAAGCTTCTGCACAGCAAAAGAAACCATCAACAAAACAAAAAGAAAACCCACTGCGTGGGAAAACATATTTGCCAATGTCATATCTGATAAGGGCCTAATCTCCAAAATTTATAGGGAACTCATACAACTTAACAAAAGGAAGATAAACAATCCAATCAAAAAATGGGCAAAGGATCTAAATAGACACCTTTCAAAAGAGGACATTCAGAAAGCCAAGAGACATATGAAAACATGCTCAAAGTCACTAATCATCCGAGAGATGCAAATCAAAACAACAATGAGGTACCATCTCACACCTGTCAGACTGGCTATCATCAACAAATCAACAAATGACAAGTGCTGGAGAGGATGTGGAGAAAAAGGAACACTTGTGCACTGCTGGTGGGAATGCAGACTGGTGCAGCCACTATGGAAGACAGTATGGAGTTTCCTCAAAAAACTACAAATGGAACTCCCATTTGACCCTGTGATCCCACTTCTAGGAATATATCCCAAAAAACCAGAAACACCACTCAGAAAGGATATATACACCCCTATGTTCATAGCAGCACAATTCACCATAGCTAAGATCTGGAAACAGCCTAAGTGCCCATCAGTAGATGAATGGATTAGAAAACTGTGGTACATCTACATGATGGAATACTATGCTGCTGTAAAAAAGAAGGAACTCTTACCATTTGCAACAGCATGGATGGAACTGGAGAGCATTATGCTAAGTGAAATAAGCCAGTCAATGAAGGAAAAATACCACATGATCTCACTCATTTCTGGATAATAAAGACCCTTATAAACTTATGAACAAAAATAGATACAGAGGCAGAGTTTCCTCGAACAGACTGTCAAACTACAGCAAGAAGGCTGGGGAGGGTGGGAGGGCAGGAGGGGGGTGGGTAAGAGATCAATCAAAGGACTTGTAGGCATGCATATAAGCATAACCAATGGACATAAGACACTGGGGGGTAGGGGAGGCCAGGGGATTGTCAAGGGCGGGGGGAAGAAAAGGAGACATATGTAATGCTCTTTGTAATACTTTAAGCAATAAAATAAATAAATAAATAAATAAATAAATAAATAAATAAATAAAGCAAAAAAAAAAATTTGAGATCCATGGCTTTAGACAAAAAAAAAAAAATGGAACTCCTGTTTGACCAAGTAATTCCACTTCTAGAAATATATCCCAAGAAACCAGAAACACCAATCAGAAAGGAAATATGCACCCCTATGTTCATAGCGGCACAATTCACCATAGCTAAGATTTCCAAAGAGCCTAAGCGCCTATCGGCAGATGAGTGGATTAGAAAACTGTGGAACAGCTACACAATGGAATACTACGCTGCTGTAAAAAAGAAGGAATTTTTACCATTTGCAACAGCATGGATGGACATGGAGAGCATTATGCTAAGCTAAATAAGCCAGTCAGAGAAAGATATATATCACATGATCTTACTCATTTGTGGAATATAATAAACAATATAAACTGATGAAGAAAAATAAAACCAGAGTCATAGAAGCATTGAACAGATTGTCCAACTTATGAGGGAAGGCGGGGTGGGAGGGGGGGGGTAAGAGAAACCAAAGGACTTGTATGCATGCATATGAGCATAATCAATGGACACAGACACGGGGGAATGGGAGCTGGTGAGGGCATGTGCTGGGGTGTGGGAGTAGCTGGGAAGTGGTCAATGGGGGGAAAAAAGGAGACTTATGTTTTACTTTAAACCAGTGGTTCTCAACCTTCCTAATGCCACGACCCTTTAATACAGTTCCTCATGTTGTGGTGACCCCCAACTATAAAATTATTTTTGTTGCTACTTCATAACTGTAATTTTGCTACTGTTACGAATCATAATGTAAATATCTGATATGCAGGAAATATTTAGGAGACCCCTGTGAAAGGGTCGTTCAACCCCCAAAGGGGTCGCGACCCACAGGTTGAGAACCACAGCTTCAAACAATAAAGAATTTAAATTAAAAAAAAGAAAGAGAGTAGCAATAAAAGACCAAAGTAGAGCCGAAACCGGTTTGGCTCAGTGGATAGAGCGTCGGCCTGCGGACTGAGAGGTCCCAGGTTCGATTCCGGTCAAGGGCATGTACCTGGGTTTCGGGCATATCCCCAGTGGGAGATGTGCAGGAGGCAGCTGATCGATGATTCTCTCTCATTGATGTTTCTAACTCTCTATCTCTCTCCCTTCCTCTCTGTAAAAAATCAATAAAATATATTTTTTTAAAAAAAAGACCAAAGTAGAAAGAAGGAAATAATAAGGATCAGAGAGGAAATAAATGGCATATAATGACCAAAAAAAAAAAAAAAAACAAACAAACAAAAAAACCCCACAAAAGATCAATAAAACCAAGAGCTGGTTCTTTGAATGGATAAACAAGATTGATGAACCTCTAGCCAGACTCACCGAGAAACAAAATGAGATCACCCAAATAAACAAAATCAGAAATGAAGTAGGTGAAATAACTACCAACCCCACAGAAATACAAAGGAGAGTAAAAAAAAATTACTATGAACAACTGTATTCCAATACTAATGGACAACCTAGAAGAAATGGACATATTCCTAGAAAAATACAACCTTCCAAAACTTAGGAATAATCAGAAAACCTGAATAGGTTGGTAGCTACTGAAGAAATAAAAACAGTAATAAAAAATCTTCCAGCAAACAAAAGGGCTGGTCTGGACAGCTTCACAGGGGAATTTTACCAAACATTCAAAAAAGAACTAACACCTATCTTCCTCAAATTATGGCAAAAATTCAAGAGGAAGGAACACTTCCATGCTGTTTCCATGAGGCCAGCATTACCCTAATCCCAAAGCCAGATAAAGACACTACAAAGAAAGAGAAATATAGGCAATATTGCTGATTAACATTGATCCAAGTCTTTATGCTCAATTAATATTTGATAAAAGAGGCAAGAGGAGAGAACCAAGATGGCGGCATAGGTTAACGCTGGAGTTTGCTGCTTTGAACAACTACTTCAAAAGTGAAACCAAAAAACGGAAGGGACATCACCCAGAACCACAGGAACGCTGGCTGAGTGGAAGTCCTACAACTAGGAGGAAAGAGAAACGCATACGGACACTCAGAGGAGGCACAGTGCTGAAGTCAAATTCTGAGGTGCGGAGTGCGCGGAGCGGGCTGGCGGTGGAGGGCGCGGTTGGCGTTTTCAATCGGGAGGGAGTCGCAGAATCTGAGCTCCAGATCCGGGCGAGTCTTTAGGGACCCAGACTCAAACAGGAGAAGCGGGACTGTCTGGCTTCGGTCAGAGCGAGTACAGCTTTCTCTCTGAGCTTTGCAGCAGATGCTGGGACTCAGAGAGGCAGAGCCCCTGGGGACAGGACTGAGAGCCGCCATAACTGCTCTCTCCGGCCCACCCTGTTGATCCTGTTCGACCCGCCCCACCCAAGCCCTGCACAAAGGCATTTGCCGGATAGCCTCAGGCAAAGGCTAGATTAGCACCTCCCTAGAGAACAGAAGTTCTCTCACTGCTGACACAGCTGATTCTCATAGCCACTTGGCCTGGAGGTCAAACCCTCCCTGGAATTAGCTACAACGATCAAGATTTAACTATAAGACTGCGAACAAAGACCACTACGGGGTGCACCAAGGAAGCATAACAAAATGCGGAGACAAAGAAACAGGACAAAATTGTCAATGGAAGATATAGAGTTCAGAACCACACTTTTAAGGTCTCTCAAGAACTGTTTAGAAGCCGCCGATAAACTTAATGAGATCTACAAGAAAACTAATGAGACCCTTGATGTTATGTTGGGGAACCAACTAGAAATTAAGCATACACGGACTGAAATAACGAATATTTTACAGACTCCCGACAGCAGACCAGAGGAGCGCAAGAATCAAGTCAATGATTTGAAATGTGAGGAAGCAAAAAACACCCAACCGGAAAAGCAAAATGAAAAAAGAATCCAAAAATGCGAGGATAGTGTAAGGAGCCTCTGGGACAGCTTCAAGCGTACCAACATCAGAATTATAGGGGTGCCAGAAGATGAGAGAGAGCAAGATATTGAAAACCTATTTGAAGAAATAATGACAGAAAACTTCCCCCACCTGGTGAAAGAAATGGACTTTCAGGTCCAAGAAGCGTGGAGAACCCCAAACAAAAGGAATCCAAAGAGGACCACACCAAGACACATCATAATTAAAATGCCAAGAGCAAAAGATAAAGAGAGAATCTTAAAAACAGCAAGAGAAAGAAACTCAGTTACCTACAAGGGAATACCCATACGACTGTCAGCTGATTTCTCAACAGAAACTTTGCAGGCCAGAAGGGAGTGGCAAGAAATATTCAAAGTGATGAATACCAAGAACCTACAACCAAGATTACTTTATCCAGCAAAGCTATCATTCAGAATTGAAGGTCAGATAAAGAGTTTCACAGATAAGGAAAAGCTAAAGGAGTTCATCACCACCAAACCAGTATTATATGAAATGCTGAAAGGTATCCTTTAAGAAGAGGAAGAGGAAGAAAAAGGTAAAGATACAAATTATGAACAACAAATATGCATCTATCAACAAGTGAATCTAAGAATCAAGTGAATAAATAATCTGATGAACAGAATGAACTGGTGATTATAATAGAATCAGGGACATAGAAAGGGAATGGACTGACTATTCCTGGGGGGGAAAGGGGTGTGGGAGATGCGGGAAGAGACTGGACAAAAATCGTGCACCTATGGATGAGGACAGTGTGTGGGGAGTGAGGGCGGAGGGTGGGGCGGGAACTGGGAGGAGGGGAGTTATGGGGGGGAAAAAAAGAGGAACAAATGTAATAATCTGAACAATAAAGATTTAATTAAAAAAAAAAAAAAACAAATTTGCCTTTGGCACCAGAGGGCCTCACTACCTCTGTCTCCTAAGGCTGTCCACTATACAAACTTCCTTAGAAAGTTAGTCCAAAATAAAAGCCATCAGTGCCTTTGTTCACAAAATGTGCACAAGCAAGAGAAACCCATGGAGAAGTGTCTCCCAACAAACTTCATGTGCTGGCAGCTGGAATTCCCAGGTAATTTCTTTAAATAGCTAGAGTCCAACTCCAGACTGCCTGGCACCCAAGTACTTGGTGCCTCCTTTCATTGCTGGGATTGTTTTCTCATGCTCACCCTATAAAAGCAGAGCAATAAGGGTGCAAGTCCCTCCACTGGAACATAGGCCTTGTAAGTTTTCCTTTCCCCCAATACCAATAAAGCTGATGACTAAATTCAAAAAAAAAAAAAAAAAAAGGAGGCAAGAGCATGCGATGGAGTAAAGACAGACTCTTCAAAAAATGGTGTTGGGAAAATTGGACAGATACATGCAAAAAAATGAAACTAGACCGCCAACTTACACCATAAACAAGAATATACTCAAAATGGTTAAAAGATTTAAATGTAAGTTGTGAAAAATATAAAAATCCTAGAAGAAACCATAGGCAGCAAAGTCTCAGACATCTTCGTAGTAATATGTTTACAGTTATATCTCCTAGGGTTACTTGGAATCCGTTGGTGATAGATTAGGGAGGCAGCTGGAGAGCAAAGCAGGAAACCTCTGGGACTGGATAAAAAGTAAAATGATTGACACATGCTTCCTTTACACATAGATATAGGATAGTTAACAGTCAACAATTAGGAGATACCAAGAAGACGGCAAAGGTAAACACCTGAAATTGTTGCCTCTCACTACAACTTCAAAAATACAACTACAAGATAAAACGGACATCATCCAGAACCACAGGAAGGCTGGCTGAGTGGAAATTCTACAATTAGAAGGAAAAAGTAAAGCACACTGAGACTCAGAGGAGGTGCGGAAGTTAAGTGCAGAGGTACGGAGGTGCACACGAAAAGGGCTGGCATCTGAGGACACGGTTGTCTTTTTCAATCAGGAGGGAGTCACAAGCTCCCGATTGCTCTGAACTCCAGTTCCGGGTGAGTCTCTGGGGACCCAGACTCATACAGGGAGAAACTGGACTGTCTGGCATTGGGCAGAACTCGAGGGCGGCTTTCTCTCAGAGGTGCTTACAGTAATTACCACGGGACACTGAGACCCAGGGCCTCTTAGGGCAGAGCTGAGGATCAGCCATAGATGTTTGCTCTGCCCTGTTGATTCCCTGAGACCCCGCCCCACCCAAGCTGTGTGCAGAGGCTTTTGCATATGAATGGCCTGGCCCTTTGCAATCTAAAATTACCTAACAAACTGCAGCTGGGTCAGAGAGACCCAGAACATCCAAAAGAAGGCCCAAGGCCCCACAGCAGCTTGCATTGCTTCACAGCTGGGCCTCATCTGGGCACCTCCAAACCCCAAACAAAGAAGAGGAATCTGCAGATCTCTCAATAGCTCCTGCTGGGTAGCCTCAGGCAGAGGCTAGATTAGCACCTCCTTAGAGATCCAAGAGCCAGTGTACCCAGTAGTCAGAGTGGGACCATCCAGATTACAACTCCTCAGATTCATAAGGGACACACTCAGAGGGCAGACTCAGAGAGCACCAGAGCCTGACTGCAGCAAGTCTTGCCCCATAAGGGTGTCTCCAGCACAGAAGTTCTTCCACCATAGACACAGCTGAATCTCATAGCCAACTGGCCTGGAGGTCAATTCCTCCCACTGATACCATCAACAATCAAGGCTTAAAACAACAAGACTGTGCACAAAGCTCCCATAGGGGTGCACCAAGAGTGTCCACCTCAGGTAATTGGAGAGGCTGAGCCATTGGGCCCCATAGAACACCTAGCACAGAAAGACACTCTATCAACACAGGGAGGCAGCCAAAATGCGGAGACAAAGAAACAGGTCACAAATGACAGAAATGGAGGAAAGCAAAATACTGGATATAGAGTTCAAAACCACTGTTATAAGGTTTTTCAAGAATTTCCTAGAAACCACCAATAAGTTTAGTGAGACCCTCAAGAAATCTAGTGAGACCCTAGAGGATATGAAAAAGGACCAACTAGAATTAAGCATACACTTACTGAAATAAAGAATATTATACAGAGACCCAACAGCAGACTAGGGGATCGAAGAATCAAGTCAAAGATTTGAACTATGAAGAAGCAAAAAACACCCCCTGGATCTCTCTCCCTTCCTCTCTGTAAAAAAAATCAATAAAATATATTTTAAAAAAAACACCCACTGGAAAAGCAAAAAGAAAAAAGAATCCCAAAATATGAAGATCGTGTAAGGAGCCTCTGGGACAACTTCAAGCATACCAACATCCGAATTATGGGTGTGCCAGAAGAAGAGAGAGAGCAAGATATTGAAAACCTATTTGAAGAAATCATGACAGAAAACTTCCCCTACCTGGTGAAAGAAATAGACTTACAGGTCCAGGAAGTGCAGAGAACCCCAAACAAAAGGAATCCAAAGAGGACCACACCAAGACACATCATAATTAAAATGCCAAGAGCAAAAGACAAAGAGAGAATCCTAAAAGCAGCAAGAGAAAGAAAATCAGTTACCTACAAGGGAGTACCCATACGATTGTCAGCTGATTTCTCAACAGAAGCTATGCAGGCCAGAAGGGAGTGGCAAGAAATATTCAAAGTGATGAATAGCAAGAACCTACAACAAAGATTACTTTACCCAGCAAAACTATCATTCAGAATTGAAGGTCAGATAAAGAGCTTCACAGATAAGAAAAAGCTAAAGGAGTTCATTTCCACCAAACCAGTATTATATGAAGTGCTGAAGGGTATTCTTTAAGAAGAGGAAGAAGAAGAAAAAGGTAAAGATAAAAATTATGAATAGCAAATACATATCTATCAACAAGTGAATCTAAAAGTCAAGTGAATAAAAAATCTGATGAACAGAATAAACTGGTGAATATAATAGAATCAAGGGCATAGAACGGGAGTGGACTGATAATTCTCGGGGGGAAAAGGGTGTGGGGGTGAGGTTAGAGACTGGAAAAAAATCGTACACCTATGGATGAGGACGGAGGGGGGGCGGTGTAAGGGCAGAGGGTGGGTTGGGAACCGGGTGGAGAGGAGCTATGGGGGGAAAAAAGAGGAACAACTGTAATAATCTGAACAATAAAGATTTAATTTTTAAAAAAATTAACATGATAACAATAACAATGAGGGAATTTGTTGTCTGCTCCTGGCACCAGGGTTGTGCCCTGAGGAGTCCAGAAAAAGGGAAGTTACAACTTACCCTGACATTCCACAAATATGTTATCTTAGATGCAAAAAGACAATAGGCTCAGGAAAAATCGAAGTTGATCTTTATCAGCGAAGATGCTGGCCTAGGACCTGACTACCAAATATAAACTACTTTTTAATTAAGGGTTTTAATTTCAGACCATCCTTTGTGGTTACTTTAGGTCTCTTGAATTTGCAAGGCCACCACACAGGCCTTTCCTGAGTTAGTCACATTAGCATGTCCCTTTACTTGTCCCTTATCATCCACAACTGTTAACTATCCTGCAATGTAGTTAGCAAACTTTCCCCCTTCTGCCTCTGCTCAGGGATTCCTGGTGGCAGGTCTTCTTCAAAGATGAACCCCCAGGGGGAAGCAGTGGCAGTAACTGAGGCTGAAGTTGGGAAATACTGTTTCACAGGTGACCTTTATAATGGTTTGTTTGAAATCTGCGATTAATGCCAATGTCCAACATACCCAGAGGAAACATACTAGAACATTAGTGAACAGTATGGGCTCTAAAATCCCTTCGTGGTGACAGAGAGAAGACGCCCCCCTGCTAAGGTTGAGTCCGTCTTGAGGCTGAGAGAAATTCTGGCAGAGATAACACTTGAAGTCTGACTCTTCAATGTAGTACACAGAGTGACATAAGGACAATGCTGGATTCACTACAGAAAGCGTGAAACTTACAGTGCTACCAGACAGCAACTAAGTGAGGTAAATATAAGGCTGCCATTCTTCCACACTACCAGAGTGAAAAAAATCTCAAAATTAAGGAAAGCTTTAGACAGTCATTCAGACAGGTGGTCATGTGGCTCTTTTGATGTCATTAAACTGTGTCCTTATCTATGTACTGGGAAATAGGCAGTTTCAACTCAAGTTAATCATATCTATGACACAGCAGTTCAGATACTAGGCATACACCAAGATAAATTAATGCATATGTCTACACACAAAAAGCAAGTGTTAAAGTCTCATAGAAACTTTATTCATAATCATCCAAAACTGGAATCAACCTATATGTCCATCCAAAGAGTAGCAATTAAACAAATTATAATATATTCAGTTATATGGTGTATAGTAATAGAATAAATAAACTACTGACTGTTGCAACTCTATCAATAATGTCAAAAACACTATGTTGAAAGAATAAAGCCAGATATGAAGGGGTACATAATGATATGATGCCATTATATAAGGTTCAAGATTAGGCAATACTTATTTATGGCAATAAAAGTCAAAACATTATTTGCCTAGACATGGGTTAGTGGTGAGGAATTAACTGGAAAGAGGTAGGATGGAACTTTCTGAGGTGAAGGAAATGTTTCTATCTTGATCTGGTGGCAGTTATATGGGTGTATCTATAAACAAAGATTCATTAAGATGTAAACTTAAGATGTGTGCATTTTACTGTATGCTAATTATGCCTTGATTTAAGAAAAAAACACACCTCTATCTGGTAATACCCATTAAATATTACAGTCTAACCTTACACTTAAAGAAAATTTAAAAACCCACAGCGCCTTGAAAATTAAGTAACTCTCAAATTCAGACTTGGATGTTGGGATGGAATTCCAAGGTGAACTGTCCAAACTGGTGACATCAACATAATGCTTCTAACAGGTGGCATGTTTACAGAAGCTCAGTTCTTCTCATTCTTGGGAAGGTATTCCTCCAAATGTCATGGATGACAAGCTCAGAACACAGAATCACTAACTTTGGATGAAGAAAGGAAGGGTGGTTCCTGGTGACTTGCCCCAGGTTTTCCTTCAATAACACCTCTCAATTTCCTATCTTTGTGGGTGCCCACAGGACCAGGAAGTGACCTCCCGGATCTGGGGAGGCCCCTTGGCTGAGCTGCCTTCTCACTGTTCTTCCTTCTGGTAACATCAAGCCGGAGTCCTGCCAGAGCCTGGCTATAAGGAAGGCATATTCTGGCACAATACTAGCATTATTTGTTCAGTTCCACTCAGGATATAGAGAGCCATGCAAATAAGGCCTCTTTTTTGCCTGAACAAACATACCTATCATAAGTGACTAGAGATCCGTTCCAAAGCACTGAGTATATAAAACCTGTGTGAGTCCTTTCATTTAGTTGTCACGTTCCTCTGTTGGAACCCAAGACAAGATAGAGAGAATGGCTAATGATAAGGTGGAGAAGAAAAAGGAGTTAGAATGGGCCTTGATACCCCCAGCAGAAGTTTCCCAAGTAGATGGGATTGTTCTAGAGAAGAATATGTGCAACAGTTGGGATAAAATCTGGAATTTTGAAGCCAAGCCTGACGACCTGCTCATTGCTTCCTATCCCAAAGCAGGTATGTAAATAGGCATGTAGGATGCAGCTAAGTTCAAGGGTGGAGTAAAACAGTGTACTTGCCTATAAATCAGATAGAAAGGCAAAAGATCTGAAATTTTTCTACAAAACTATGAGTGTTTTATTTAAAGATAGAGTACTTGATTTATTAAAAACTAGAGGCCCAGAGCACGAAATTCATAATGGGGGTGGGGGTCCCTCAGCCTGGCCTGCACCCTCTCCAATCTGGGACCCCTCGGGGGACTGCTGGTTTACAGGGATCGGGCCTAAACTGGCAGTCAGACATCCCTCTCACAATCTGGGACCACTGGCTCCTAACCACTTGCCTGCCTGCCTGCCTGCCTGCCTGCCTGCCTGATCGCCCTTAACTGCCTCTGCCTGCTGGCCTGATTGCACCTACCTTGCCCCCCTGCTGGCCTGATCACTCCTACCTTGCCCTCCCTGCCAGCCTGATCGACCCTAACTTGGCCCTCTGCCAGCCTGATTGCCCCTAACTTGCCCCCCTGTCGGCCTGATTGCCCCTAACTGCCTCTGCCTTGGCTCAGCCTAAGCCACAGTCTGGCCTTCCTCTGCAGGAGGAGACCTGGTGTATCAGGGGAAGGTGCTGCCCCCATTACCCCACTGCTTGTGCCACTGCCAGCCTGAGCCTTGGCCCTTGCAGCCGCTGCGGCTTTGTCCCGAATGTCATCTGGAAGACGTCCGCCCTAATTAGCACATTACCCTTTTATTAGTATAGATATACAACTAGCTAAATTAGATTCTGCAGGTCAATACATGCATACTAATAATTTTTCCCATTCAATTATAACTTTTCATGAATCTTCTAAACACCAGAGACTAGCACCAGGCATAGTGATAGACAAAATGTTCATTATATTTGCCCTTACAATCCAATCTGGAGGGCATTAAATCATTAAGCAAATCAAAGATGTAGGTCTTTGGTTATAATATGTGCTAAAGGCACATAAACATGAAAGCGATAATGAGAAAATATTGGCAGGTCCTAATTTAGATTAAGGAAAGTATCGTAAAGAAACTCTGAACTACTGTGACTATTATGCAGGTAGTTGATTAGTCTGATAGGGCAACTACAACCCAGTACTGGGTGGCTTAAACAACAGAACTTCAATGTCTCACAGCTACTGGTCGATCACGTAGATATATATATATACACACACACACACACACACACGCACACACACACACACATACATACATACACACACTAGAGGCTTGGTGCACAAAAATTTGTGCACTCGGGGGGGGGGGGTCCCTCAGCCCGGCCTGTGCCCTCTCGCAGTCTGGGACCCCTTAGGGGATGACCACTTGCTGGCTTAGGCCTGCTCCCTGGAGGATTGAGCCTAAGATGGCAATCAGACATCCCTCTGGCAGCCGGCAGCCCAGCAGCCCTTGGGGGATGTCCACTTGCCACAGGGGGAGCAGGCCTAAACTGCAGTCAGACATCCTTAGCGCTGCTGAGGAGGCAGGAGAGGCTCCTATCACCACCACTGTACTGGCAGCCATCAGCTTGGCTTGTGGCTGAGCAGAGCTCCCCATGTGAGAGCACCCTGACCACCAGAGGGCAGCTCCTGCATTGAGCATCTGCCCCCTGGTGGTCAGTGTGTGTCATAGTGACCAGTCATTTCCAGTCTTTCTGCTGTTAGGGTCAGTTTGCATATTACCCTTTTACTATATAGGATAGAGGCCTGGTGCACGGGTGGGGGCCAGCTGGTTTGCCCTGAAGGGTGTCCCGGATCAGGGTGGGGGTCCCGCTTGGGTGCCTGGCCAGCCTGGGTGAGGGGATGATGGCTGTTTGCATCTGGTTGCACCCCCTTCAGGGTGGGTGTCCCCACTGGGGTGCCTGGCCAGTCTGGGTGAGGGGCTGAGGGCTGTTTTCAGGCTGGTGGGTGACTGAAGCTCCCAACCTCTCCTTTTTTTCTTTTTTTTTTTATTCTGGGATTTATTTACCTTCTATAGCTGTCACTGGAGCTCCGGCTCTGAGGCCCGGCTCTAGCTTGAGGCCTCGGCTGCTGAAAGCAGGTATCTGGGGTTTGTTTGGCTTCTATAATTGAAACACTGTTGCAGCTCCAGCTCTGAGACCTCGGCTGGTTGAAAGCAGGTATCTGGTGTTTGTTTAGCTTCTATAATTGAAACATAGTTGCTTTCGGAGTTGTTGCTTTCAGGCTCAGAGCCGGGCCATGGCAGGCGGGGAAGCTTGGCTTCCTCCATCACTGGAGCAAGCAAGCATCCTGTTTGCTTCAGCTGCATGGCTGCCGGCCACCATCTTTGTTGGCAGTTAATTTGCATATCCTGCTGATTAGCCAATGGGAAGCGTATCAGAGGTACAGTTAATTACCCTATTTGTCTTTTATTAGATAGGATGCCATTTAACAAAGAAAAATCAACCAAAAAAATGAGTTCGTGTGTCACCTCTGACACGCGTGTCATAGGTTCACATCACTGGACTAGTGGGATTTAGCTCTCCTGGAGCTAGAGGGAATAATTAGTGGTGAGTGTGAGTCATGATGTCCACCCCCTATAAACAGGATTAATTGCAAGGCAAGTCTGGAGTATGAGGCAAGGAAGTCTGTCAGAAGCCCTTGGATGGTCTGGACCAACCACTAAGGGAGTCTGAGTTTCCTGAGATGCTCACAATGTCTACAACAGCAAAACCAAGTCTAGAAGCAGAGTCTGCAAAGGAGGAGGGCACTTCCTTTGAGGGGCTCAGCCACCCTCAGAATCCAGGAAAGGCAGCAGATCCAGTAACCTGTATCTGGCAGACCCAAACATGGAGTTAGGACAATAAATTGACAAAGAGGCAACAAAACTGTTAAAGCAAATTCTGATTCCAGGGGAGGAAGCAGGAGAAATTGGTTTTAGTTCAGAGTAGAAACCAACCAGGAGCTGAGCAGATATGGCACCAGAGTAGAGTCTAGATGGGGACCATTGGACAGCACCCAGGGGCCGTCATCAATGTACTAGGGAAAGGGGAACTAGGACCTCAGGAAACCCACATGAGGGTACCATGACAAGAATAGCACCTTTCTCCCCCTCAGGTTACCTGAGCAAGATGCTCTCATATGTACTGGTTCTGGCCCTCCAGGTATACTAACATCAACACAGTAAAAAAAAATAAAACATTTAATATTTATTTAGTGCTGACTGTAAGCTGGGTTCTGCCTATTTTCTAATTCTTAAAACACATGAGAATAATTGGTGGCTCAATGAAATTTATATAATGTATCAAAACCACCCAAATCATGCATACCAGAGATAATATTGGAGTCCATCGGATTCCACAGCCTCATACACATCCAAACCACCATGCTTTCTCCCTGAGAAATAAGACCAGGTCACCCACATGTCCCAGAAGCCAATCAGGGGGAGATTTTCTGGGAGGCTGAACACTGGAGAGGCCAAGGGGGCTCGGGTGTGAGAGGAACCGCCCTCCCCGCCCCCAAATCATTAAGCAGTTAGTAGATGAGTCTGTAGAAAGAAAGAAATATTAACCCCAAATGTAACAAAGGTTATTTTTCCATTTAAAACCAATTCAACCTTCTTGTAGTTGTTTAATATTACATTGAGTCTTTCTTTTCCTTTTAAAGAGAAATTAATTCAATCTATATTCCTCCAGTTTGTGGATTATTTGTAATTCTTACTTTCCCTTTTTAAATTTCTTTCCTTTTCACATTGGAACAATTTCATGTTTCTAAAAAGAAAAAATAACCAGACGGGAAACAAAATTATTTATTAGCAGCAAGGGTTTAATTGTAAAAGTGAGTGGTTGTGAATTTCTGTGATTTTCCTCAAATGGAAATATTTTAAAAATAAACCCCTATTATTACATATAATAATTATTTATATGATCGTTTTCTAAAAATATCAATGCATATTTAGATTTTTAAAAACACATCATTGCTGAAACCGGTTTGGCTCAGTGGATAGAGCGTCAGCCTGCGGACTGAAAGGTCCCAGGTTCGATTCCGGTCAAGGGCATGTACCTGGGTTGCGGGCACATCCCCAGTGGGAAATGTGCAGGAGGCAGCTGATCGATGTTCCTCTCTCATCGATGTTTCTAACTATCTCTCTCCCTTCCTCTCTGTAAAAAATCAATAAAATATATTTAAAAAAAAACACACATCATTGAAAGATAAAAAAATGAATGTCACATTTCTTCCCTTTTTGGTGAGAAGATAATCTTAATAATTGGTTTCAATTCAACATAGTAAAGTAACATAAATGCAGTATTGATAGACAAATTAATTCCTGCTGTAGACAAGCTGTTTCTAAATTGTAAATTGCAGAAGATTAATAATTAGTTCCTTGGTTCTTCATTCTACTCTTAGGAACTACATGGACACAAGAAATTGTAGATTTGATACAGAACAACGGAGATATTGAGAAGAGCAAACGGGCTCCCATACATCTTCGACAACCTTTCTTGGAGTGGGTAAGAACAACAAACTCTGGTAAGTCTCCAATATAAAAAAAAAATCATAAACTTTACATAAAGATGGGAATTTGGGAGTAGAGACTCTGAAAGTCTACTACACTAAAAAAATGAAAAACTTCTTTTGGTCCCCAATTCTAAACACTGAATAAAAGTTATCTTTTCTTGTGCAAATCTAGATAAGTCCCTTAACTTATTTAGCCTTAATACTTAGTAGAGAAACACTATCTCCCTATTAAATGAAGTGTCAGTGAGTTACAAGTGCCAGGGAATGTCCCCCAATAGAGCTCCTGCTTTTACATGTGGGACCCCAGTGCCAAGGCCAAGGTCAAGGAAGCCTGGCACCAAGAACACCAGTATTCAAAGTAAGAATTCACAATGCACTTCTTTTTAAATAAAATTTATTACTCTATTTTTGAGATATAATTCACATACCATAAAATTCAGCCTTTTAAAGTTACACTTTTCAGTAGTTTTTAGTATATTCACATGATTGTGCAACCATCACCCCTATCTTATTCCAGAATATTAAAACAAAACAAACAAAAAACCCTGTATCCATTAGCAATCATTCTCTATTTCCTCTTTCCCCAGCCCATGGCCACCACTACTCTACTTTTTGTCTGTATGTCTTTGCCTTTCTTGGATATTTCGTCTAAATGGAATCACATAATACATAGCCTTTTGTGTCTAGACTCTTTTACTTAGCATAATGTTTTCAAGGTCATCATGTACCATATATCAGTGGTTAAATAACACTCCATTGTATGGATAGACCACATTTTGTTTATCCATTCATTAACTAATGGATATTTGAATTGATTCCACTATTTGGTTATTTTGAATAATGCTGCTATGAACATTCAGTTACAAGTTTTTTGGGTAGACATATGTTTTCAACTCTCTTGTGTATATACCTAAGAGTTGATTTGCTGGTTCATACAGTAACTCTATGTTTAACTTTTTGAGGAACTGCCTAACTGTTCCCCACAAGCAACTGTATATATGAGGGTTCCAACATTTATTATTGTCCAACTCTTTGACCATAACCATCCTAACATGAAATGGTATCTCTTTATGTTTTTATTTTTATTACCTTAATAAATAATGAAGGTCGTCCAGAAGGTCGTTACGGAAGGTTTTTCCACCGACATCTGGTCTAATTAGCATACTAGCTCTTTATTATATAGGATTTAAAATGTTTTTTTTTTAATCTTTATTGTTGAGATTATTACAGATGCCCCTCTTTTCTCCCCCCATAGCTCCTCTCCACTCAGTTACCATCCCACCCCAGGCCCTTGCCACCCTATTGTCTGTATCCATAGGTAGTGCATATATGCATATAAGTTCTTTGTCTATTCTCTTCCCACACCCCCCACACCCGCTTCCTTCTGAGAATCATCAGTCTGTTTCATTTCCATGCCCCTGAGTCTATTCCATTCACCAGTTTATTCTGTTCATCATATTTTTTATTCATTCGATTTTTAGATTCACTTGTTGATAGATATATATTTGTTGTCACTTTGTTGTTCATAATTTTTTATCTTTTCCTTTTTCTTCTTCTTCCTCTTCTTAAATAATACCCTTCAGTATTTCATATAATACTGGTTTGGTGGTGATGAAGCTTTTTCTTGTCTGTGAAACTCTTTATCTGACCTTCAATTCTAAATGATAGCTTTGCTGGGTAGAGTAATCTTGGTTGTAGGTTCTTGCTATTCATCACTTTGAATATTTCTTGCCACTTCCTTCTGGCCTGCATAGCTTCTGTTGAGAAATCAGCTGACAGTCATATGGGCACTCCCTTGTAGGTAACTAACTGTTTTTCTCTTGCTGCTTTTAAGATTCTCTCTTTGTCTTTTGCCCTTGGCATTTTAATGATGATGTGTCTTGGTGTGGTCCTCTTTGGATTCCTTTTGTTTGGGGTTCTCTGCACTTCCTGGACTTGTAAGTCTATTTCTTTTACCAGGTAGGGGAAGTTTTTTCTGTTATTATTTCTTCAAATAGGTTTTCAATATCTTGCTCTCTCTCTTCTTCTGGCACCCCCATTATTCAGATGTTGGTATGCTTGAAGTTGTCCCAGAGGCTCATTACACTATCCTCATATTTTGGGATTCTTTTTTCTTTTTGGTCTTCTGGTTGGGTGTTTTTTGCTTCCTCATATTTCAAATCATTGACTTGATTCTCAGGATCCTCTAGTCTACTGTTGAAACCCTGTATATTATTTTTTATATCAGTCAGTGTATGCTTAATTTCTGACTGGCCCTTTTCCATTTTTTTTTTTTTTTGGCATTCTCACTAAGATCCTTGAAGGTCTCACTAAGTTCCTTGGAGGTTTCTAGAAGATTCTTGAGTAACCTTATAATTGTGGTTTTGAACTCTATATCCAGTAGTTTGCTTTCTTCCATTTCTTTAATTTGTGACACGTTTTTTTGTCCACATTTTTGCTGATTCCCTGTGTTTGTTTCTATGTATTGGGTAGCTGCTAAATCTCCTTAAGTTGATAGAGTGGCCTTGTGTAGTAAGTGTCCTATAGGGCCCAATGTCTCAGCCTCCACAGTCACCTGAAGTGGACACTCTTGGTGCACTCCTGTGTTGGCTGTGTACACAGTTTTTTTGTAGTTGCACTTTGTTTGCTGTTGGTGTCACTACGAGGAATTGACCTCCAGGTCAATTGGCTGTGGGGACCAGCTGCTACTACAGTGGGAGAGCTGCTGCACAGGAGACACCCTTCAGTAGGACTTCGGTGCTCACTGAGTCTGCCCCTTGAATGTGTTGCTTATGGATGTGAAGAGTTGTAATCTGGTATGGTCTCACACTAACCACTGGGTACACTGGCTCTTGGATCTCCAGGGAGGTGCAAAGTCAGCCACTGCCTGGGGCTATCCAGCAGGAGCTACAGAGAGATCTGCAGATTCCTCCTCTTTGTGTTGGGTTTGGAAGTGCCCAGGTGAGGCCTAGCTGTAAAGCAAGGCAGGCTGGTGCCAGCCTTGGGCCTTTTATTGATAGCTTTGGAACTCTCTGACCCAGCTGCAGCTTGTTTGACAGGTTTTAGGCTGACAAAGGACAGACCATTCATATGCAAAAGCTGCTGTGCACAGCTTGGATGGGGTTGTAAATTGGGTGGGGTGGGATCTCAGGGAATCACCAGAGTGGAGCAAACAGAAATGGCTGCCAGTCAGCCTTCCACTGGGGAGGTCCCAGCACAGGAACAATGACCCCTGCAAGCACCTTCGTCTAGAAGAATGCCGACCCTGAGTTCCTTCCCTGATGCCAGTCTAGTTTCTCCCCATATGTGTCTGGGTCCCCCAGAGCCTTGTCCGGCACTGGAGGTCAGAGCAAGCAGGAGCTTGTAAGTTCAGTTCTCGGGGCCAGCCTATTAAGAGGAGTAGCTGGGTCTCCAGCAACCTATATGTCACTCAGCCCCAATCTGCACTGGTATTCACAGTCCATAGTTTTTATTGCCCATAGGTACTTGTTTCCCCCGCTTTGGGACCCTGGGCTGGGGGTCTGGTGTGGGGATGGGACCCCTCGCTCCTCCGAGTGGCCTCCATAGAAGCAATCTCCCTCCCAATTGAAAAAGCAGCACATCCAGGTGCTGGACCAGCTCGTTCTGTGCCTCCATACCTCCTACCAGTCTCAGTGTGCTTTCTTCTTTACCTCTGTAGTTGCAGTACTTCCACTCAGCCAGCTTTCCTGCAGTTCTGGATGATAGTTGTTGTTTATTTTAGTTGTAATTTTGATGTGGTTATGGCTATGCTGCTATCTTGGTTCTTCTCCCACAATGCACTTTTAATGGAAAAAATAATAAATGGTATAGCCACAACTAAGATTTTTATAGCACTTACCAAATGCCAGGCATTATTCTAAACACTTTCCATGTAGTGTTTTAATCTTCACAACACACTTGTGAGGTAGTTGCTATTTTATACCCATGTAAGAAATGAAGAAACTGAAACACAGAGGTTATGATTTGCTCAACGTTCATAACTAATAGGTAACTAAGCCAAGATCTGAACTCAAGAATTCCATTTCTAAAGTCATGCTACTAACATATATATAATCTCCTGTATGGACTACTCCAAATTTATGTATCTGAGGTATAGGATGGAGTTAAATAGACTCTGATGAAACCTGGTCATCCTATGTAATAAAAGAGTAATATGCAAATTGACCTTAATGGCAGAATGACCAGGAACAACTGGTCTCTATGACGTGCACTGACCACCAGGGGCAGACACTCAATGCAGGAGCTTCCCCTGGTGGTCAGTGTGCTCCCACAGGGGGAGATCTGCTCAGCCACAAGCTGGGCTGACAACTGAGAGTGCAGCGGCGGTGACGGGAACCTCTCCCACCTCCTCCACAGCCGCCTCCTCTGCAGCGCTAAAGGTGTCCAACTGCAGCTTAGGTCCTGTCTGGTCTCTGGGGAACCTGAGGGGTCCCAGACTGTGAGAGGGCACAGGCCATGCTGAGGGACCTTCTCTCCCCATGAGTGCATGAATTTTTGTGCACCGGGCCTCTAGTCTATATCTCTATATATAAAGATCCAGGGTCCATAACATCCAAAATGACCAAAGGCTTGACTGAACGCCAGGCGGGGGGTGAGCAGGGCAGGGCAAGGTGGGTGCTGCAAAGTTGTTAGCCTCCGGCCTGGGTGGTCTGCAGCCTCAGCGGTTGACTCCAGTAGAACCTGGGTCCTCCCCTCTGTGGACCAGAGGCCTTTTTCCCGATATCATGTCCCCAGGATCTCTCAGACCCGTTTGTGAAAGTCAGGAAATACTGCAAGTGGTCATTCCACCCTGGGGACTCCCAGGGCTGACAGCAAGGGTGGGCTTCTGTAGGGTCCCCTCTGTTATGTGATGCAGGGTCGCAAAATCCTATTGTTGACTCTGGCAGGACTTGGGCCAGTCCTCTGGTATCTGAGGTCCTGCTCCCTATACTAAAGCCCCCAAGTCTCTGAGACCCAGTTGCAGAAATTGCCTGTCATTGTCATCCCACTCTGGGGACTCCCAGGGCTTACACCGGGGGAGGGCTTTGGTGGGGTCCCCTCTGTTGTGGCATCCAGAATCCTTTTAGTGTTTCCTTGGGGTCCTCACCTTGACTCTGGCAGGACTTGGGCCAGTCTCTGCATATCTGAGGTCCCACTCCCTATACCAAAACCCCCGAGTCTCTGAGACCCGGATACAGAAATCGCCTATTGTCACCCGCCCTGGGTGGGATGATTTTGTTCTAGGGTCCAGGGTCCCTTCCTCCTCCCTCATGTTCCTCACCTTGAGCCCTGGCAGGTCCTGGGATCCTCCCTCTGTTGACCCAAGGCTGGACTCCTCAGATCAAGGCCTCACTGCCTTGAGTCCTCTGCAGGAAGTCAGTGTAGGTCACATCCAGTACCAAGCCCAGCAATTCCAAAGCCTGATGGCAGGGGCTGATATGGATTCTGTAGGGTCCTTTAGCCCTCCTTCTGATCCATACTTTGACAGGGCTTGGGCCTCCTGTCCTTTATGAACCTGAGTCTGCAATCCTCAGACCAAGGGTCTGACTACCCGAGTTCCCTGAGGAGGTAGGGTGGGGGGGGAGGTGCAGTTTTCAACATACAAACAGGAAGCCCAACTTCGGGAATTTAAATTCCTGCCTCATTCACCTTATACTGTTAAACCCCAAGTCTAGATACTATACCTACTATAATCACCCCCAAGATTTTAAACAGAGCTAAGATAACCAGCTGAGCAACTCTATTCATTAAAGACAGTCTAAAGGCAATGATTTCAACCTTGAAAACAGAAACCTAGGGAGAGTCACATGGACCGTAGAAAAAGGGGGGTGAGAGGAAAAATTTCTCTGGTAGTAGCGAAGAAGTGAATGGTTTTCAAGGTGCATAAGAGCAACCTGTACTAGGGAAGCAGGATGATTCACATCTCCACAGAGACAGTCACATTACCTTGAAAAGATTTTAGGTAAATCTTATGAAAACTAGGTAATGGTGAGGGATGAGAAAGAACAATGAACCACTGAAATGGGTAGCCTAGGGAAACGTTTAGGAAGCATCATCTCCCTACCATGTGACCCATCAGAATTGAACGTGGGGTCAATAAGTTTGAGAAGGCTTAGGAGTGCTAAAGAAATGTTCCCTTTCTCTTACCAAAGCATCTTGGTCCCTCACCCCCTCCCCATGGAAATGTCAGGATGGTGCTTTATGATGTCTAAATTTCTCTCCCTTGAGTGATAACTTGGGCAGCCCAGTAACTTCAGAGCAAGGCCAAAGACCTCAGAACTATCTATGAAGTCTCTGAAGTCTGGCCCCCAAGAAATGCTGACAGTGTGGAAGCCAAATTTTATACCTACAGGGTACACCAATAGTGATGATTAAAATAAAATTGATAACTGATTCACTTCCAGTGTAAGCATAATTTGCAGACAATTTTTATTAAATTTATTGGCATAACATCTATAGTAATAAAAGAGTAATATGCTAATTAGACCAAGAGGCCTTCCGGAGACCTTCTGACATCCTTCCTGACAAAGCCATGGTGGCGGGGCTGAGGCAGAGGTGGTTAGGGGTGATCAGGCTGGCAGGGGAGAGCAGTTGGGGGTGATCAGGCCATCAGGGGAGAGAAGTTAGAGGGATCATGCCAAAGAAGTAAAAAAAAAAAAAATAGAGGGATCATACCAGCAGGGGAGGGCAGTTGGGGGCAATCAGGCCAGCGGGGGGGGGGGGCAGTTGGGGGCAATCAGGCCAGCAGGGGGGCAGTTGGGGGCAATCAGGCTGGCATGGGGGGTAGTTGGGGACAATCAGGCTGGTAGGCAGAGGTGGTTAGGGGCGATCAGGTCAGCAGGCACAGTGGTTAGGGGCAATCAGGCAGACAGGTAGAGTGGTTAGGGGCAATCAGGCAGGCAGGTGAGCAGTTAGGAGCCGTGGTCCCTGATTGTGAGAGGGATGTCCGACTGCAGGATTGAGCCTAAACCAGCAGTTGGACATCCCCCAAGGGGTCCTGGATTGGAGAGAGTTCAGGCTGGGCTGAGGGACTACCCGCCCCCCCGCACAAACTTCATGCACCAGGCCTCTAGTATATATATAAAAGCCTAAGCAGCCAGTTGACCAGTAGCTATGATGTGCACTGACCACCAGGGGGAAGATGCTTAATGCAGGAGCTGCCCCCTGGTGGTCAGTATGCTTCCACAGCGCGAGCACCACTCAGCCAGAAACCGGGCTTATGGCTGGCAAGTGCAGCTGCAGTGGCGTGAGCCTCTCCCGCCTCCACGGCAGTGTTACTGTGTGGCAGCAGCAGACACCACCTGCTGCTTTGTGCACTCCTACATCCTCGGGGGATGTCGGACTTCCAGTATCTCCTGAGGGGTCACAGATTGTGAGAGGGTGCAGGCCAGGCTGAGGGACCCCACCGGTGCACGAATCCATGCACTGGGCCTCTAGTTTTTTAATAATACTGTTTCTACCAGAATTCATTCTTATTTAATTTAAAACAACTGACTTATGAACTCATCTTTGAAAAGTGAATTAACAAATTAATGGTCATTGTTTTATCCTTTTTGTTTTTTGAATTAGCCTAACATGTGCCATGTTTTCAAAAGAGCTTGGTTAGTGTCAAACCAGGATGCTTGAAGAAAAGTGGCAAAAGTGAGGGTTATAAATACCTGGGGATCAATTTTGAAAAGTATTCTAGGTCACACTAAGTAATTTGGGTTTGATCTTAGAGGCCATCTGTGGGCACATATTTGGAAGGCCTCAACAACTCTACAAGAATTTCTTGATTATTTTATTTGAATAGTAACTTTAAAATATAACGTAGGCATGCTCTGGATGGTCTATGACCAATGTCCTCATTTGTATCTGTATCAACAACCCCTAATGCTGAGCAATACTGCTGTAGTTAGCGAAGGTTAACGAAATGAGAAACAGATAGGGGGACTCTCTCTCTCTCTCTCTCTCTCTCTCTCTCTCTCTCTCTCTCTCTCTCTCTCTAAATATATATATATATGCCTAAGTAACCATTACGATTGAATGACCGGAAGGACCAGTCGCTATGACACACACTGACTACCAGGGGCCAGATGCTCAATGTAGGAGCTGCCCCCTGGTGGTCAGTACGCTCCCACAGCCAACCTCCTGCAGCCCCTCTCCCCTGGCCACCCAGCCCTCATCGACCTCTGGTGCTAAACCATCATACAGACTTGCTTCTGGGTCGGGGTTGCATACATAGCAGAGCAGCTCCCTCACTGCTATCTTGCCGGGGTCCAACCCCAGCGGGTCCAGGGGTCCCCAAAGGCGTAGACGGAGTCGGCGAAGAAGGAAGGACACGGAGACAGCGTTCAGTTGATCAGCAGCCTAGCCAGGATCTCCAGCCAAGTTCTGGTCTGGATCTCCAGAGAGGTTCTGCTTAGGATCTCCAGCCAGGTTCTGTGTCCATGTTCTCTTGCTAGGTTCTCCAGCCAGGTTCTGTCCAGGTTCTCCAGCCAGGTTCAGTCACCAGGTTCTAGTCAGGTTCTCTTGCCAATTTCTGTAGTCAGGTTCAGTCCAGGATCTTTTGCCATGTTCTCTCCAGCGAAGTTCTGTGTTCTAAGTTCTGTCTCCTAAGTTCTGGGTCTTGCTGTCTTATTACATCTGTATTTATACCAGTTGATTCAATCCTATCAATCTCTATTACAAAGGTTAGGGCGTTTCTTATCTCCATTCCAGGGAGTAAAGATTATGTAGCTTAAGCATGATTGTTAAAAAAAAAAAAGTGATTAATTACCCGCCTGGCACTTAGTTAAGAGGTTTTATTCCCTCCCTAACTTCAGGGGAAAATCCCTACCTGGGGAAACACCCTTTCTCAGAGACCTTGGTTAAAACACATAGTGCCAAGAAGGTGAGCAAACATATTAAGAACAGTATGCCATATATGCCAGGTCCCTTGAAACAGCAAGCATGGACCGGCTCCCGGCACTATCTATTGAAAGTCAGCCCTAGACTCAAGAGTTTGTCTTGCTCCCATCCTCTCTCTTCCTTGGGAGCCGCCCACCCACTACAGTGGCAGTGCAGTGGTGAGGGAATAAGGGGGGGAGGCAGGAAACCGCAAGGTGCTCAGGGCAGTGGTGTCAGCATCCAGCGTTCGTTCCTTCTGCGTCCAGCCTGGCAACCATCGCCACCTCTCCCGTTCCCTCTGGGGCCTTTGGGCCTGGGCTGGGTTGGGAAACCAGGGGTGGATGATGGCAGATGCGGCCCCTTTCCCCTGGGGGTCGAGGGCTGGCTCCCTCCTCAGGGCCAGCGGCCAACCTCCTTTGGTCCCTTCTCCCCTCAACCCCCCCAATGCCATGCACAAATTCATGCACCGGGCCTCTAGTAGTAAATAAGACACCAAGTGAAGGCCAATGTATCAAAGATTTTAACATACAAAATGAAACACAATGTACTAAGTACTAAAAGAAAACAGGGAAGAATGCTCTTACCATCTCAGAGTGACAAAGGGCTAAACATGACATTAAACTCAAAAGTCATATTTGAAAAAAAATGACACAATCAATTGCATAAGAAATAACAACTTTTTAAAAAGTAAGTAATAAGCCAGTATAATTTTTCAGGAATTGACCAGGCTAATGCAATGCCTTCCCCGAGGACACTGAAAACTCATCTTCCTGTGCAACTACTACCTCCATCCTTCTGGGAGAAAAACTGTAAGGTAAGTTTGAAGCAGAAAATAGTCATAGATGAATATTCCTCATAAGAATATTGTGTTAGAACAATGGTCTAGTCATCCCCATGTTGTGTCTACCAGGAGCACCAAGGAATAGATCATGAGACCTGCAATTATCTTCCATGTTCTTTATTTCTCATTGATAAGGATGGGCTTAGTTTACACCTACATGGAGAAGAGGGAGAGGACCAAAATCTATTAGCTTTGGTTCTGAGCATCCTCAGCCCCTCAGTAATGCCATAAAGGGGAATAAAGATGAGCACACTACAGCTCAGAGATGTCACACAACTTGTCCAATGATAAACACCTGGAAGATAGAAGTGATGGGCTGCAAATCCAGATCTTCCTGTCTTGACAACCCATGATCTTTTCACTACCCTTTGCTGCCTACTCTGTGCCTCCTACAACCACAACGTTCTTCTTAAGCTTGTACTCTGTTGGTCTGCTCCTAGCCTTGAGGAGATGAGTATTTATTTAAGTTATCAGAAGATTTCACTGGTGGAATCTTAAAAACCAAGGGCTCCACTATCTTCTCACTTTATTTCACTTGTAGCTAAATGGCCTCTTTCAAGGCTCTAAGGGTGCCTACAAGTTCTAAACATTCTGAGACCTGATATAAAACCAAATAATTTTATCAAATTTTTATAAACTTAAAAATTATTTTATATATTGAAGTCTATAGGGGTACAAATTGATTTTCATATACATCTTTTTATTTTTCAATTTCAGTTTACATACAATATTATATTAGTTCCAGGTGTGTAACATAGTAATTAGACATTTATGTAACTTACAAAGTCATCACTCAAATAAGTCTAGTACCCATCTAACACCACATAATTGTTACAATATTATTGATTATAATCCCTATGTTGTACTTTATATCCCCATGACTGTTGTTTTTTGCTGTTGTTGTTTTAAAGTAGGCTAAGGACATGATCTATTTTAGGTTTCTCAGAGATTTGGCTAGCAGCTGACAGAGCGGACAGCAGTGGGACAAGGGGAGGAATGGATAGAATTTCCATATATTTTGAAAGTAGTTCTGAAAGAAGTTGCTGTCAGACAGGCTATGGCAGTGGTCGGCAAACTCATTAGTCAACAGAGCCAAATATCAACAGTACTTCTTCAAAATAGACTCTCCCAGGCCGAAAACTGACTTCTGCACATGGGCCACGAAGTTTCAATCACACTGTACGCACGCCTACACATGGTATTTTGTGGAAGAGCCACATTCAAGGGGCCAAAGAGCCACATGTGGCTCGCGAGCTGCAGTTTGCCGGCTATGGGGTTGAGAGTCTGAAAGGAGTCTGGGATGAGTTGAAGGATTTGGGCTGAGGCGCTGAATGGATCGGGGTGAACTGAAGTGGGAATAGCACAGAAAAGCAGGGCTTCTGTCCTGGTTGCTCAGGGGAGACCTGGGCCTCAGCCATGCCTGGGGATGAGAAGATTGACTCATGGGAAATACACTGTAATCAAGGTCAGTATGATTTTTGTGGCAAAGAATATTAGAGAAAGACTTTTGAGATGTTTATTTTGCTTTCTTCCCACTGCTCATCCTGTTATCTGGATCCCACACCCACTTCTGCTGATGGGGAAAGCCCTGTGCCCCTTCACCTCCATTCCCAGAGCTGCAGCCCACTGCCATCTTGCCTGTCTTCTCTATAACAGTGGACAATGCACTTACCAGGAAAAAAAAAAAGCCCATGACTGTTTTTATAACTGGCAATTTGTCATATATCATGAGTTGGTCCCTAAAATCTCATTACAACTCTTTCAGAGCCCCAAGAAACCATTTGCTGACTTGTAGTCTAAAGAACTGCTTACCTACAGAGAATCTGCAGACGTGCTCTTGGCACTTAGCCAAAGGAGTCCTTGGCCTTCCCTCTCCATGGAATAGTTCTGTGCCTTTTAACAGTCTTGTCAAGAGCCACAGCTTATACCATCCCTGGGTGTATCCAGAGCCTAATCACTCTACCTTGCATATCTTTCTGTGTAGATCTGGGTCGGGGGGGGGGGGGGGAAATGACTAAAGACCAATGTCAATATATTGGTAGTATAGACAGAACCAGAGCTGAGTTGGAGGTAACAGTAAAACACCATAAGAACTGGGTCAGGTGTTCTGAGGACAGAAAGATGAGAGTACTTAACTCCTTGACAAGGCGGGTTGGCAAGGGTTACAGAAGAGAGGATCATGAGAAGTAAATAGGAAATTGCCAAGTGACGAGAGATGGGAGAGCATTCCAATTTACCAGATGGGTAGGAGCCATGACTCTTGTACTTAAAAAGTACATTTAAGGCCAGAAATGAAGCCTGAAAGGTTGGAGTCATAAGTGAAGGACCTTGTTGCCATGCTAAATGTTTGGACCGTATAGGCTACTTGGGTCACATAGAAGAATTTGAACAAGAAAATGAATGATTCCATTTACATTTTAGAAAGATCCCATATGGACATGGCAATGTGGAGGGGCAAAAAGAACTGGGTTCCCTAGCCAGTTTGGCTCTGTGGATAGAGCATCGGACTGTGGACCAAAGGGTCCTAAGTTGAGTTCCGGTCAAGGGCACGTACCTAGTTGTAGGCTCCTACCCAGCCCTGGCCTTGGTTGGGGTGCATGCAGGAGGCAACCAATCAATGTGTTTCTCTCAAATCGATATTTCTCTCTGTCTCACCCTCTTTCTTTCACTCTCTCTAAAAATCAATGAAAAAATATCCTCTGGTGAGAAGGGAAGGAGGGAGGGAGGGAAGGAGGGAGGGAGGGAGGGAGGGAGGGAGGGAAAGAAAGAAAGAAAGAAAGAAAGAAAGAAAGAAAGAAAGAAAGAAAGATAGAAAGAGAGGAAGGAATGAAGGAAGGAAGGAAGAAAAGAAGAAAGGGAGGGAGGGAGGGAGGGAGGGAGGGAGGGAGGGAGGAAGGAAGGAAGGGAGGGAGGGAGGGAGGGAGGAAGGAAGAAAGAAAGAAAGAAAGAAAGAAAGAAAGAAAGAAAGAAAGAAAGAAAGAAAGGCGGAAACTAAGATGGCGGCATAGGTAAACACCGGGAAATTGTCGCCTCACACAACAATTGAAAATTACCGCAAAGGACAGAGCAAACATCATCCAGAACAACAGAAAGGCTGGCTGAGTGTAAATTCTACAACTAGAAGGAAAGAAAAGCACGCTGAGAGCCAGAGGAGCTGCAGAGGTGAAGTACAGAGGTACAAGTGCAGAGGTACGGCTGGCGCACGCGCGAGGGGGTGGCACCTGAGGACGCGGCTGTCTTTTTGAATCACAAGCTCCCGACTGCTCTGAACTCCGGTTCCGGGAAGTCTCTGGAGACCCAGGACTCATACGGGGAGAAGCTGGTCTGTCGGGCAGTGGGCGAACTTGAAGGCAGCTTTCCCTCAGAGGTGCTTGCAGCAATTAGCGGGTCACTGAGACCCGCGACTCCGGGCAGAGAATCAGCCATAGCTCCTTGATCCGCCCTTTGATTCCCTGAGACCCCGCCCCACCGAGGCTGCGGCAGAGGCTTTTGCATGTGAATGTACCTAACTGCAGCCGAGCCAGGCAGACCCGGAACTTCCAAGAGAAGGCCCAAGGCCCCACAGCGGCTTGCATTGCTTCACAGCTGAGCCTCTTCGTGGCTCCTGCTGTGTGGCCTCAGGCAGAGGCTGAATTAGCACCTCCTTAGATCCAGGAGCCACTGTACCCAGTGGTCAGAGGGGGACCATCCAGACTGCAACTCCTCAGATCCATAAGGGACACACTCAGGGAGCAGACTCAGTGAGCACCAAAGCCCCACTGAAGCAAGTCTTGCCCCAGAAGGGTGTCTTCAGCACAGAAGTTCTCCCACTTTAGACACAGCTGATTCTCACAGCCAATTGGCCTGGAGGTCAATTCCTCCCAGTGATCCTACAACAACCAAGGCACCAAGAGTGCACCAAGAGTGTCCACCCCAGGTAACTGGGGAGGCTGAGCTACTGGGCCCTACAGGACACCTGGCGCGCAGGGCCACTCTATCAACACAGGGAAGCTGCCAAAATAAGGAGACAAAGAAACAGGTCACAAATGGCAGAAATGGAGGAAAGCAAACGATTGGATATAGAGTTCAAGGCCACGTTTATAAGGTTTTTCAAGAATTTTATGGAAACCGCCGATAAATTTAATGAATCCCTCAATAAGTATAGTGAGACCATGGAGGACATGAAAAAGGACCAACTAGAAATTAAGCATACACTGACTGAAATAAAGAATAATTTACAGAGATCCAGCAGCAGACAAGAGGATCCCAAGAATCAAGTCAAAGATTTGAAATACAAAGAAACAAAAAATACCCAACCGAAAAAGAAAAAAGAAAAGAGATTCCAAAAATATGAAGATAGTGTAAGGAACCTCTGGGACAACTTCAAGCGTACCAACATCAGAATTATAGGGGTACCAGAAGGAGAGAGAGGGCAAGATATTGAAAACCTTTTTGAAGAAATAATGACAGAAAACTTCCCCTACCTGGTGAAAGAAATGGACTTACAAGTCCAGGAAGTGCAGAGAACCCCAAACAAAAGGAATCCAAAGAGGACCACACCAAGACACATCATAATTAAAATGCCAAGAGCAAAAGATAAAGAGAGAATCTTAAAAGCAGCAAGAGAAAGACAGTCAGTTACCTACAAGGGAGTACCCATACGACTGTCAGCTGATTTCTCAACAGAAACTTTGCAGGCCAGAAGAGAGTGGCAAGAAATATTCAAAGTGATGAATAGCAAGAACCTGCAACCAAGATTACTTTATCCAGCAAAGCTATCATTCAGAATAGAAGGTCAGATAAAGAGCTTCACAGATAAGAAAACGCTAAAGGAGTTCATCACCACCAAACCAGCATTATATGAAATGCTGAAAGGTATTCTTTAAGAAGAAGAAGAAGAAAAAGGAACTCTTACCATCTGCCACAGCATGGATGGAACTGGAGAGCGGATAAATACCACATGATCTCACTCATTTGTGGAATATAATGAACAACATAAACTGAAGAACAAGGACTGATCCAGAGACGGAGGGGCATTGATTGGACTGTCGGGACTTGGAGGGAAGGTAGGGGAGGGTGGGGGTAAGGGGGAAAGATCAACCAAAGGACTTATATGCAAGCATATAGGCCTAACCAATGGACACGGACAATGGGGGGGGGGTGAGGGCATGAGCGGGGCAGGGGGGGGTAGAGGGTAACGTGGGGACAAGGACACATATGTAATATCTTAATCAATAAAAAATATATTAAAAAAAAGAAAATCTGAAAAAGAAAGAAAGAAAGAAAGGAGGGAGGGAGGGAGGGAGGGAGGGAGGGAGGAAAGAAAGAGAGAGAGAGAGAGGGAGGGAAGGAGGGAGGGATGGAGGAAGGAAGGAAGGAGAGAGAGAGAGAGAGAGAGAGAGAGAGAGAGAGAGAGAGAGAGAGAGAGAAAGAGAGAGAGAGAAAGGAAGGAAGGAAGGAAGGAAGGAAGGAAGGAAGGAAGGAAGGAAGGAAGGAGGGAAGGAAGGAAGAAAGAACTGGGGCAAGACTGAATGGAAAAAAGGACACATATGTAATACCCTTTGTAATACTTTAAGCAATAAAAAAAAAAAAAAAAGACTGAATGGATATCAATGAGGAGATGGTGGCAATAGTCCAGAAAAGGAATTAGGAAGACTTGAATTAGGATGAAGAGATTAAAGGGAGTCAAATACATGGTGACAGAGACTAGACTTTGGGTGATGAGCACACAATGAAGTATACAGATGATGTATTATAGAACTGTATACCTGAAATTTATATAATGTTATTAATCAATGTTACCCAATAAATTTAATTTTAAAAATAAATTTTAAAAATTAAATATGGGCAGTAAGGCGATGAATTCCAAATGTAAAGAAAAGACAGAATCTACATACTTGGTCAAGGATTGGCTTGGAAGAGTTTAAAAAAGAAGCATCTAGTATGATTTTGTGATTTTAATTGTTTGGTAGTGGTACTGTTAATGAAAAAAAAGTGAACGAAGGAGGAAGAGTAAGTTTATCTGAGTATGAATTTAATTTTGAGCCCATTAAATCTGAAATGCCTGAAAGGCATTCAGGTATAGATATAAAAGCATGTAGCCGATGGAATACTATGCTGCTGTAAAAAGGAAGGAACTCTTACCATTTGCAACGGCATGGATGGAACTGGAGAGCATTATGCTAAGTGAAATAAGCCAGTCAATGAAGGAAAAATACCACATGATCTCACTCATTCATGGATAATAGAGACCATTATAAACTTTTGAACAATAATAGATACAGAGGCAGAGCTGCCTCAAACAGATTGTCAAACTGCAGCGGGAAGGCCGGGGAGGGTTGGGGGACAGGAGGGAGGGGGGTAAGAGATCAACCAAAGGACTTGTATGCATGCATATAAGCATAACCAATGGACATAAGACACTGGGGGGTAGGGGAGGCTAGGGGACTGTCAAGGGCGGGGAGAAAAAAAGAACACATATGTAATACCCTTTGTAATACTTTAAGCAATAAAAAAAAAAAAGAAAAAAAAAATTAAAAAAAGCATGTAGCTTAGGAGAGTGGTATGTGTTGGGAACAAATCTGTCATAAATATATGAAATTTAGAGCAACAGAAGAAGGTGCAAAAAAAGTGAACAAAATAAGATTAAATATAGGCTTTAAACAGAGCTCTAAAAAAACCCCAACATTTAAATTAAAGGTTTTTAAGTTTTAGTGATCACAGACCCTGCTGAGAATCTGAAATAAGTCATGTCTTCACTTCTATCAAAGTACACACCTATACAACATTCTGCTTGCGACTTAAAGAAGAGGCACAGTCCTCTTGATGTAGCCAGGCACAGTCCATCAGTGTAAGACCTCCTGGTTTAAGGGAGGAATGGCAGAATAGCACACATTGAAAACAATGGCCACAAAGATCAGAGAACTGAAAAGGAGTGTACTGCGGAAGGAGTGAGCAAAAGGAAGTTAGAGAGCTGGTTGAGAGACAGATCACACAGGGCCTTATACTTAATACTAAGAGCAATGAACAGATATTGAAATTTTACACAAGGGAGCCACTTGATCAGATTTGCATATTTACAAGTTTATACTGGCTGATGGGATGATGAGTGGAAGAGAACAAAAATGTATTTGTGGCCTTTAGAACTTGGTCTGTGGACACAGACAGGTACTATGCACGTTAAATGCTCAATTTCTAAATCTTTTTTTTTAATTTACATTTTAATTCTTCTGACCACTTTAGATAATTTATGTGGCAAGGAATGTCAAAGACAACATGGTGTCCTACTACTATTTTCAAAAGATGAACAAAGGACTTCCAGACCCAGGAAGCTGGGATGAGTACTTTGAAACATTCCTGTCAGGCAAAGGTAAGCCAAATGGAAGGAACCAGTCTTACTCATGTCTGCAGAGGATAAAGTTTCCTCATAAAATTCTTCTTTCTATAAAATTATCTCCATAAAATTCACTCACAGAAGAAACTCTGATTACAGGGGGTGGAAGACAAGAGGCAACATTCCTGAGAGATGTGGCATAGCTCTGGCTACTTGTCATTGTATGTGTATCTGTGTCCAATGACAATATGTTCACTGAATAAAGCCAAAACTGTACTGTAGGGAAAGGAGCTATAATAAACGTTGGTTCCAACTCTAAACCTATACTAAATGGTTTACATGAATTTGCTTGTTTAATCTTTACAGTAATAATATCCATAATTCACAGGTGGTGAAATTGAGACTGAGTTTACAGAACTGATGATTACCCTGTTAGCAAGAGTAGGGACTAGAATTTGAACATAGGCAGGACTAATTAAGCTCAAATCCTGTGTATTTGGCTGCCATGTTAAAGTCTTCCCAATTACCTACATGTTCAACTGGAGAGAAAGGTTTTATGCATGATCAAGTTTTCTAACCGTGACCATCATGAGTTTGTAACATGGTGGCCCATGGTGCTTCGAAATAACAAACTACATGTGCAGAAATGTATGGCCTTGCAATTATGCTTCCAGTGTCAAAACTAAGTTACCACAAGATTCTTGATGTTTTCCTAAATCTCAAATACTACTAGACCTTTTAATACATCAGTCCTTCTCCTGAAGAACATTAAAAAGTGATTAAATTGCCCTAGCCGGTTTCGCTCAGTGGATAGAGCAGTCAGCCTGCTAACTGAAGGTCCCAGGTTCGATTCTACTCAAGGGCACATGCTCAGGTTGCAGGCTCAATGCTCTGTAGGGGCTGTGCAGGAGGCAACCAATCAATGATTCTGTCTCATCATTGATGTTTCTATCTCTCTCTCCCTCTCCCTTCCTCTCTGAAATCAATAAAAAATATATATTTTTTTTTAAAAAAGTGATTAAATTATTGAAACTGGGTAATGGGTTCATGGACAGTCATTATACTATTGCCTCTACTCTTGCATATATCTAAATACTTCATAGGAACAAGATTTTTCAAACATTAAAAAATGTAATTTAAGCAAACCTTTTCATGTTTATACCTTTTGGGAGGTATAATATAAGAACAGATTGTTTTGTACTTTGCAGCTTGAATTGGCAGCTTTGCATGATTAAAACCTAAGCACTACATTACTTGGTTATTTAAGCTCAAAATTTATGTCTGAAATCCTTTTGCTAATTATTTATATTGATCTATGAAGAAATAATTGCCCTCTACAGTTCTCCTATAGTTGAGTCCTAGTCCTCTGAAATAATTATGAATAAATCTGATAAAATATTCTTTTCCATGCCCGGCCAGTGTGGTTCACAGGTTGAGTGTGACCTACGAATTAGATTCAGATTCTGGGTCAGGGCACATGCCTGGATTGTGGGGCATGTAGGAAGCAGCCAATAATGATTCTCTCTCATCATTGACATTTCTACCTTTCTCCCTCTCCCTTTCTCTTTGAAATCAAACAATATTTTTAAAGTATTCTTTTCCACTGGTCTACAGTAAAGTGTGAAAATATGCCTTTAATTGCCATTTGATTTCTATAATCCTAAATGACAAAAGCTATTATTGCTAATTTGCTCCTTATAAGATACATTTTGAGAATGATCCATTTATACCCTGAGGTATTTTTACTGATTTAATGTCTTCAGCAAATTCACAGTGGATGTTCTAACAGTGATGTCAGATGCTTTTGACAAAGAATGAGCCACAAAGAAGTGACCTAGTTGAAGAATTTGAGAACATGGGACTGGGGTGATGTATAGATGGATCTTTCTAAATTAGAGCTGAGTGTAGTTCCAACTCCTTGTCCTATGTGAGGTTAAATTGTACACCATGCTGAAATCTTGGAAATCAAAACCTTGGAGGGTTCTCCTCTACAGAAAGGGAGAGAGAGAGAGAGAGAGAGAGAGAGAGAGAGAGAGAGAGAGAGAGAGAGAGAGAGAGTCCTGAAGAGAGAGAGAAAGAGAGAGAGAGAGAGTCCTGATGAAGCAGATTTGGGGTTATCCCAATCATCTCCTAGTTTCAAATGTCATCCATCTGCTGATGATCCACAGATTTGCACTTCTATTCTTGGCCTCCACCGTGTTGGGTACATAGACCCAGCTGCCTCACTGACTTCTCCATTTGGAGGACTATGAGGCATCTCAGACTTCACATGTCCAAACCCAAACTTTTGTCTTTCCTTCTGGAGGCTTCCACATCTTAGTTAATTATGACTGCCCTTTAAGTTTCTTATGCCTAAAATCTTGAACTTATCTTGAGCCTCTTTCTTTCTTACTCACCCCACCCAATCCAACAGCAAATCTGTTAACCCTACCTTCAAACTGTATCTAGAATCTTACCTATCCTGAGCACTTCTCCAACCACTTTGGTCAAATCTACCATCACACCTTCCCTGGAAAAATGAATAGCCCCTGTCCCATCTCTCAGCTTCTGATCTTGCCAAGCTACAATCTATTTTACACACAGAAACCAAGGGGATTCTATTAAAAGGGAAGTCAGACCACCTCATTCTTCAGCTCAAAGCCCACCAACGCCATTCCATTTCACTCAGAGTGAAAGCCTACGCCTGAACTGTGACCCATAAGGCCCATAGGGTTGAGCCTCCTTTCCGCTCACATTTTTTCTCCTGTTCCTTTGCCCCTCTCTTAGTCTGTCCTAGTCCCATTGGCTGCCTTGCTATACCTCAAACACAAGGCAGTTTCTGCCCCAGCACTTTACCTTGCTGTTCCGCTGCCCAGGAATGCACTTTCCTTCTTCAGGTTTTTATGCAATCTTGCCTTCTCAAAGAATCCTTCTCTGGCAAGACTATGAATATTTAAACCTTCTACATAAATGCAACATTTCCCCTCTCCTTCTCTGATTTCTTTTTTCTCCTAAACATGCATTATGATCTCATATACTACGTATTTCATATTCATCTCCTTTGTCTCGCCTACAAGATGCACTTCCAGAATAGGGCTTTCCACCTGTCTTGTCCACTGCTCTATCCCCAATACCTAGGATGGTGCTGAGCACATAGTAGGCTCTGCAGAATAAATTAATACATCCTAATATTATCTTATGACATAGGTACTATTATTGATTCTCTTTCAGAGATGAGAATTAAAATAACTGAGGCTAAGAGAGGTTAAGTAACTGGCCCAGGGTCATACAGCTATGTCAGGACTGAGATTCAAACCCAGTAGGCTCTAGAGCCTGAGTGTAATCTTGCCAGCTTCCAAAAGGAAGAAAAGTAATACAGAATATGGATATAGGATGTATAAAAAGTAAGTTCTTCTGCTCTTGTGTTGACCAAGCACACCTTCCATTCGTATTCTGAGGAAACAACTCATTTTCTCTTCTGTCTTTTCCTACTCTCACTTATGTGTTTTCCTTCCAGTGGTATGGGGTTCCTGGTTTGATCATGTGAAAGGCTGGTGGAAGAAGAAAGAGAGTCACCCCATTCTCTATCTCTTCTATGAAGAAATGATGAAAGTAAGAAATATACTTGAATTTTGACTTCACAGAATTTTTTTCCTGAGTTACAGATCCATGACAACAATGAAGGAAAGTAACATATAAAAGTTTATCTATGCAAAATATTTTGCATGCCACCTTCAATTTCTTCAATCACCTTGCCATATGACATACAAAACGCCAAACATGGTACCAGTATAGTAGCTACCTTACTCCACAGCCTGTTTCTTCCTGCTAGCCTCCCTGTACTCTAGGGCCAATTCCCACCTCATTCAGAAGCATGGAAGAGGTCTTCTGTTTGAGCCACAAGATTTTTCCCTCTTTAGCTCTCAAGGTTCCTCCTTCCAGGATCTCTACCGCCCCCCATCATTTGTTCTGACTTTCAAGAAAAAGAATTAGGACTCTTAACAGGAAAGAAGTACTGAGGAAGACTAGAGTTGTTTTAATTTGTTCACTTTTTAAAAAAGTATATTAAAGTTTTGTCACTCTAGCCTGTTTGGCTCAGTGGATAGAGCATCGGACTGCAATCCAAAGGGTCCTCGGTTTGAGACACAGCTGACTCTCATAGCCAGTTAGCCTGGAGGTCAAATCACCCCCAGTATTGCCGACAACAATCAAGGCTTAACTACAACAAGAATGAGCACAAAGACCACAAGGGGGTGCACCAAGAAAGCATAAAAAATGCGGAGACAAAGAAACATGACAGAAATGGAGGATATAGAGCTAAAAATCGCACTTTTAAGGTCTTTCAATAAGTTTCTAGAAACTGCCGATAAATGTAGTGAGATCCTCAAGAAATCTAATGAGACCCTCGATGTTGTGATAAAGAACCAACTAGAAATTAAGCATACACTGACTGAAATAAAGAATATTATACAGACTCCCAACAGCAGACCAGAGGAGCGCAAGAATCAAGTCAAAGATTTGAAATGCGAAGAAGCAAAAAACACCCAACCAGAAAAGCAAAATGAAAAAAGAATCCGAAAATACGAAGATAGTGTAAGGAGCCTCTGGGACAGCTTCAAGCATACCAATATCCGAATTATAGGGGTGCCAGAAGATGAGAGAGACCAAGATATTGAAAACCTATTTGAAGAAATAATGACAGAAAACTTCCCCCACCTGGTGAAAGAAATAGACTTACAGGTCCAGGAAGTGCAGAGAACCCCAAACAAAAGGAATCCAAAGAGGACCACACCAAGACACATCATCATTAAAATGCCAAGAGCAAAAGACAAAGAGAGAATCTTAAAAGCAGCAAGAGAAAAAGAGTTAGTTACCTACAAGGGAGTACCCATACGACTGTCAGCTGATTTCTCAACAGAAACTTTGCAGGCCAGAAGGGAATGGCAAGAAATATTCAAAGTGATGAATACCAAGAACCTACAACCAAGATTACTTTATCCAGCAAAGCTATCATTCAGAACTGAAGGTCAGATAAAGAGCTTCACAGATAAGGAAAAGCTAAAGGAGTTCATCACCACCAAACCAGTATTATATGAAATGCTGAAAGGTATCCTTTAAGAAGAGGAAGAAGAAGGAAAAGGTAAAGATACAAATTATGAACAACAAACATGCATCTATCAACAAGTGAATCTAAAAATCAAGTGAATAAATAATCTGGTGATCATAATAGAATCAGGGACATAGAAAGGGAATGGACTGACTATTCTTGGGGGGGGAAAGGGGTGTGGGAGATGCGGGAAGAGACTGGACAAAAATCGTGCACCTATGGATGAGGACAGTGGGTGGGGAGTGAGGGCGGAGGGTGGGGCGGGGACTGGGAGGAGGGGAGTTATGAGGGGGAAAAAGAGGAACAAATGTAATAATCTGAACAATAAAGATTTAATTAAATAAATAAATAAATAAAATAAAATAAAATAAGATTCCATGAAAACAGTGTTTAGAATAGTTAACCTGAATTCAAAAGCTGAAAAAAAAACAAACAAACAAACAAAAAAAACAAAGGGTCCTCGGTCTGATTCTGGTCAAGGGCACATATCTCAGTTGCAGGCTCCTCCCTGGCCCAGGCCCTGGTCAGGGTGTATGCAGGATGCAACCAATTGGTGTGTGTCTCTCACATTGATATTTCTCTCTGTCTTTCCCTCTCTCTAAAAATCAATGGAAAAATATTCTCAGGTGAGGATTAAAATAATAATAATAAATATTTAAAATAAGTTTTGTCATTTTAAATAAGATCCCCATTAGCAACATGTACAATCTCTGGTTCAAAGTCTGTCATAAATTTATATGTAAAATAAATGCCTGGCAAATGTAGCCTTGACTGGTCCACGGTTCTCCAAGCCTTGGTTTATGACATGGATTTCCTTCATTAACCATGGCCTCTCTTTTCTTCTTCTACTCTGGGTAGAAATAATGTATTGCTTCTTTCCTTCCAAATGTTTGGCTGGGGCCATACTTTCTCTCTGCAGCTTTCCTAAGTATCAGCATCACCCTCTGCTTCCCTCAGCATAGCCCTCTGTCTATTTGAAAAAGCCACAGTGAATGGGGGCCAGACCCCCCTTCTTCACTTTTGGATGAGGCAGGAACCCATTGCAGAGTGTAAGGCGCTCTCAAAAGGTCCATCATTAAACAGGTATACCCAACATGTCCAGAGTCAGGAATAAGCAATGATCCAGAGTCATCAGACATCAAAGCCAGAGAAACGTGGGCTTTGTATGTGTGTTTCTCCAATCACAAGGAAGAGACATATCTTGTTTATTTTGAATGACTGTTACCTGTTCTCTCAAATAACTTCTTATCTGCTACCTGTAAAAGTGAAGGAAAATAATAACCTTCCCAAATAAAACAATTTTCAGCCTATTCTCTTAGCATCAGCTATAGCACAATATGAAACACAATTGGTTTTAATACAATTGCACTTTATATGTACAAGCTTATTGATTTTACATTCATAAATTTAAATGTGGAATTACTGTTGTTAGAATTACTTTTAAACATAAACTAATAGATCTTTAAATGGTTTAACCATTATTCCAATGCTTAATTCTTTAAGATTTGTTCGTTGTTACATTTTTTTCCTAAGATATAAAAAACATCTACTACATTTCTTCTACTCTCCCCCATAGGACCCAAAACGTGAAATTAGAAAAGTTATGGAATTCCTGGGGAAGAACCTAAAAGAAGAGATTTTAGACAAAATTGTCTATAACACTTCATTTGATGTAATGAAAAGGAACCCCATGACCAACTACATAAATGATGTTAAAATGAATCATCGTCTTTCTCCATTCATGAGAAAAGGTGATGTATAAATGCACTTTGTATTTCCTCTGATAAAAAGAAAAACATTATCAATTTATAAAATGGTTTCCTAACATTCAAGCTCAGTGAATCACTATGTACAGTGTTTTCTGAAGTGAGTTCTTCAAAGCCTTATTAAGGGACCTAGACCATGTTGCATGTTTCACAGAGAAATGTGGGAAACTACAAATTTAAACATACACTGCCCCCTTTAAAGCACATGAACATATTACATTTTCTGAGAAGAAATTTGTTTAATTTTGTTAACTCAGAGCTTCAAAAATGTATTTGACCCAAAACTATTTCTCAAGTAAAGTCTTTAATCTCTGGGAAGCTAGTATTTCTCTCAAACTAGTATTCTGGCTTCTTGAGATGTCAAATTAGGTCACCTATTTGATATATTTTTGTTTCCCAATGTAGGCATTTATCACACTGTGCACTTTCTTCTTAGAAGTGTTTTTTTGCAGCATCCTGTAGTTTTTGGTATGTTGTGTTTCCACTTTCATTTGTTTAAAGATATTTTTATGTCCTTTTGATTTCTTCTTTGACCCATCAGTTGTGCAGAAGTATGCTTTAAATTTCAAATATTTGTGAAATACCCATAAATTATTGTTTTCTAGTTTCATACAATTGTGGTTGGAAAAAATACTTGACATGATTTCTATCTTCTTTTTTTAAAAAAATTTTGACAATAAGCTACCTTCATCCTAATACTACTACTCGTGTAAACCGGATGGAACTGGGACCTCCCCGCCCTTCAGAGATTGAGGGGAACATGGTGCCAGCACCTATTTATTTTAGGGACTATGAGAGTTCAGATCCCGCTTCGAGATTTCTGAGAATTCCTCGAGGTTAGTTTCCTTAGGATGTCCTGCTTTTCTGCACGGGCTAATATGGACATCAGATGCATAAGATCTCTTCACTAGTTTCCACTGGAATTCTATGCCTGCCAAGAACTTTGTGACGTTAATATTTTCACCAAAGATTCGTGGGGTTGCAGGATGATAGACAGTACAGCCAGCTTTCTATCATCCCAGCGGCTGTACCTCCACCCTCTGCCTCTCCAGTGCATTCAACACATACCTACCTTTACTCTGGACTGGGCAGTCCTTCACACTTAGGTCCCCGCTTCCAAGTAGCCTAATCATGGCATTTTCCCAGCAAAGGTGGGTCACATTCCCGGGTTAACGGAGCTCTGTCTGGCTATCATCCCACTGATCAGAAAGGTTGTTGTGGTGCTGAGAGTCTCCTGTTTTCTATCTCTTCATGTGGTCCATTTGGGAAATGTGAGCTTCAAAGCCAAGCTGAGGAGTTTCTACTCAAAGGATGTGAGGAATGACATTATCCGATCTCTGCTTTAAGAAGATTAATCTGGCAGGGAGGTATAAAAGCAGTTGGAACCAGGATCAGCATTAAGCATATCAGTTATAGGTCTAATGCAGTAATATTCTTCAGGTTTTCTTCTTCGCTCAAGACTGGTTGTGAAGCAGCAAAAGGAGTAAAACTGGTGTCCAGAAATGAACCTGGTGAATACCATGCCAGGTCCATCTGAGTGCAGCTGAAAAGGCAGGTTAGGGAGAAGTTGGGGTATCAGGGGTGGGCAAGATCAGAGAGAGCCCCAGAGGCAGGTTTGGCTAGTGGGGGCCCAGGGCAGCGGTCCTCATGGGATATAAATAGCCGGCTCCCACTATCTTCTTAAATGTGGTAAGACTTGTTTTGTGACCTAACATATGATCTAGGGCAGGGGTCCTCAAACTACGGCCCGCGGGCCACATGCAAATACAAATATTGTATTTGTTCCCGTTTTGTTTTTTTACTTCAAAATGAGATATGTGCAGTGTGCATAGGAATTTGCTCATACTTTTTTTAAAAACTATAGTCTGGCCCTCCAACGGTCTGAGGGACAGTGAACTGGCCCCCTGTTTAAAAAGTTTGAGGACCCCTGCTGTAGAGTGTTCTGTTTGGCTGCTTCTGGATGGAATGATATATATATATATATATATATATATATATATATATATATATATATATATTCCATTTGATATAAAGTTCATTGTTTTCTTATCTATTTCCTGCTTGTATAAACTATCCATTGTTAAAAGTGAGGTATTACTGTCTGTCTCCCTTCGGATCAGTTAGTATGTGCCTTATATATTTAAATGCTCTGATGATGTTGGGTGAATATCTATACTAATAAAAGGCCAGGCATCACGACCAGAATGACCAGAGACCAGACCACCACGGCCCCTTGCCAGGTTGGCACCGCCCCCAAGCAAGAGGTTAGGGGCAATCAGGCAGGCAGGCAGAGTGATTAGGGGTGATCAGGTAGGCAGGCCAGTGGTTAGGGGAGATCAGGTAGGCAGACGGCCCCTTGCAGGGCTGCCCTCCCTCCCCCCAGCAAAGAAAGAGGGAAGCCCAGGCCAGCCAAGCCATCGCACCCCAGCCTGTTGCCTGCAGAGGGAGGCCATCAGTGGCAGGGGAGGGGGCGGGCAGCACTGCACAGATGGCAAGCAGTGGCAGCGGCGGGGGTGGGTCCAGGTGCCTGCAGCTGGGGGAAGGAAAGCCCTGCTAGGCCCTGATATAAGGCCAGGCCTAGGGATCCTACCCAAGGGGCCCCGAATTATGAGATGGTGCAGGCTGGACTGAAGGACCCTCCCCACCCCCCCAGCCACCCACCCCGAGTGCATGAATTTTTGTGCACTGGGCCTCTAGTCTATCTATACTAATAAAAGGGTAATATGCCAACCAGGCTGGCAGGGGAGGGCTGTTGGGGGTGAGATCAGGCCAGCAGGGGAGGGCATCTTCCAGACATCTGACTTCCTTCTGGACAAAGCCATGTGGTGGGGGCCAAGACAGAGGCAGTTAGGGGTGATCAGGCCAGCAGGGGAGGGCAGTTACGGGGGAGATCAAACCGGCAGGGAGTTAGGGGCAATCGGGCTGGCAGGGTAGGGCAGTTGGGGGTGAGATCAGGCCAGCAGGGGAGGGCAGTTGGAGACAAGATCAGGCCTGCAGGGGAGGGAAATTGGGGGCAAGATCAGGCCGGCAGGGGAGAGCAGTTAGGGGTGATCAGGCAGGCAGAGGCTGTTCAGGGTGATCAGGCAGGCAGGCAGGTGAGCGGTTAGGAACCAGTGGTCCCAGATTGCGAGAGGGATGTCCGATTGCAAGGGGTCCCCGATTGGAAAGGGTGCAGACTGGGCTGAGAGAACCCCTCCTCCCCCATGCACGAATTTCATGCACTGGGCCACTAGTATATATATAAAAGCCTAAGCAATGGTTACGACCGAACCACCAGAACAATTGGTTGACCAGTTGCTATCATGTGCACTGACCACCAGGGGACAGACACTGAATGCAGGAGCTGCCCCCTGGTGGTCAGTGCACTCCCAAAGCCAACCTCCCATGGTCCCCTTCCCTTGCTGGCCAACCTTCTGCAGTCCCTCCCCCAGGCCAGCCGGCCCCCCTGATGGGCCCCAAAGGGGGATTGGGGCAGCCAGCCAACCTTCCACAGTCCTTCCCCCCAGCTAGCTGGCCCCTGCAACCTGCCACAGTCTCTCCCCGTGGCTGGTCAGTCCCCCCAATCGGCCCCGATCGCCAGCCAGGCCGAGGGACCCCACACATGCATGAATTCATGCACCAGGCCTCTAGTATATTTATAATTGTTATGTCCTTTTTATAAATTGATCCTTTTATCTTCTTGGTCTCTTGTGACAGTTTGTGACTTAAAGTTTATCTGGTCTAAGTACTTCTGTTCTCTTTTGGTTTTCATTTTTATGGAATTTTTTTTCCATCCCTTCATTTTCAACCTATTCCTTAAAGCTGAGGTTGCTTATTGTTTATTCAGCCACTCTATTTATTTTGATTGGAGAATTTAAACCATTTACATTATATATATTTTTAATATATTTTATTGATTTTTTTACAGAGAGGAAGGGAGAGGGATAGAGAGTTAGAAACATCGATGAGAGAGAAGCATCGATCCGTTGTCTCCTGCACACCTCCTACTGGGGATGTGCCTGCAACGAAGGTACATGCCCTTGACCGGAATTGAACCTGGGACCTTTCAGTCCCCAGGCCAATGCTCTATCCAGTGAGCCAAACCAGCTAGGGCAAACCATTTACATTATTAAAAGTTATTGGTACATAAGGACTTATTATTGCCATTTTATTAATTATTTTCTGAATATTTTGTAGTTTTCTCCTTTCTTCCTCTCTTGCTATCTTAATTTGTGACTGATTGTTTTTGTAGTGTTTTGCTTTGCTTCCATGAGGCTTACATAAGATATGAGTAAGATATGAGTTTATTTTAAGCTAATAACAACTTAACTTTAATTGCATATAAGACTCTACCCTTTTACTCCCACCCCCACATTTTACATTCTTTGATGTCACAGTTTACATATTTTTTATATTGTATCCATTAACAAATTATTATAGCTACAGTTATTTTTAATACTTTGTTTTTAACCTTTATGCTGGTTTAAAGATGATTTATACACCACTATTCCAGTTTTAAAGTACAGGTGACCCTTAAACTAGATGGAGAATTAGGGGTGCCAACCCCCTACACAGTCAGAAATCCACATATAACTTTTGATTCCCAAAACATAAATATTAATATCCTACTGTTGATCAGAAGCCTTACCAGTAACATATACTGTTGAGTAACATATTTTCTATATGTATTATATACTGTATTCTTAGTATAAAGTAAGCTGGAGGAAAGAAAATGTCATTAAGAAAGTCACAAAGGAAAATAAAATACATTTACAGTATTGTACATATTTATTGAGGGGAAAATCTGTGTATAAGTAGAACTGTGCAGTTCAAACCCATGGTGTTCTGGGGTTAACCATATTCTAAATTTGACTAGAGACTAAGTTTTCCAAGTGAGTTTTTACTTTCACATGTTTTCATGTTACAAATTAACACCTTTGTGTTTCACCTTGAAAAACTCCATTTAGCAGTTCTTGTATGGCAGGTCTAGTAGTGACTGACACTGTCAGTTTTTGTTTGCCTGGAAAAGTCTCTCTCCTTCACTTCTGAAGGACAGTTTTGCAGGTAAATATTCTTGGTTAACAGGTGTATGTTTTTCTTTCAGCACTTTGAATATATTATCTCACTCCTGGCCTGCAAGGTTTATGCTAAGAAATCTATATATATAAAAGCCTAAGCAACCCTTAAGATAGAACAACTGAACAACCAGTCGCTATGATGCGCACTGACCACCAGGGGGCAAACGCTCAATGCAGGAGCTGCCTCCAGCCTGCAGGCCCCAATCGCTGATGGGGCCTGCCAGCCAACCTCCCGGTCTCTCCCCGCAGCCAGCAGGCTCCGATCACCTGATCGGGGTTGGCCCTGAGCTGGGATGGGGAACTGGGGGTGGGTAGTGGTGGACACTGGCAGCAAGGGAAGGAGGTGGGAGGGAGGAGGGAACCTACTTGGCCCTGATCACCAGCCAGGCCTAGGGACCCCACCCGTGCATGAGTTTCGTGCATTGGGTCTCTAGTCTATTGATAGTTTTATTGGGATTCCTTGTATGTGAAGAGTCTCTCTTCTCTTGTTGCCTTCAAATTTATTTATCTTTGTTTTGGGACAGTGTGATTACACTGTGTCTCAGTGAGGAACTCTTTTGGGTTGAACCTGTTTAGGGACTTTTGAGCTTCATGTCCCTGGATGTATATATCTCTCCTCAGTTTTTAAAGTTTCAGCCATTATATCTTTAAGTAAGCTCTTTTCCCCTTTCTCTTCTCTTTTTGTTATTTCTATGGTTTGTATATGAGCCCTCATGATAGTGTTCCATAAATCCCATAGACTTTCTTTACTCTTTTTAATTCTTCTTTTTGCTTTTTTAATGGGTAATTTAAGTAGCTTGTCTTTGTTTTCTCAGATTTTTCCTTCTGCTTGATCAAATCTGCTATTTTCTCCCCATTTCATTCATTGTATTCTTCAGCTTCAGAATTTCTATTTGATTATTTTTTATTATTTCTATTTGTTTAAATTCTCATTTTGTTCATGTATAGTTTTCCTGATTTCCTTGAGTTGTCTGTGTTCTCTTGTAGCTTAATGAGCTCCTTAAAATAATTATTTTGAATGTTTTTCCTCTTTTCTTTTTATTTATTGTTTAAAGTTTTACATATGTCTTCTTTTTCCCTGATTGGAGCCCCTGCCCCCAGCCATTCCCACCCCAGGCAAGCCCCCACCACCCCAGTGTCTGTGTCCATTGGTTATGCTAATATGCATGCATACAAGTCCTTTGGTCGCTCTCTAACCCCTATTTTGAATTCTTGATCCAGTCATTCACAGATCTCCATTCCTTTGGAGTAGGTTACAATTGTGTTCTTTTGGCAGTGTCATGTTTCCTTGATTTTTCATGTTTCTTGTAACCTTGTGTTGATTTCTGCACATTTGATGTAGTCATTCTTCCATACTTCGTGATTTGGCTTCAATAAGGAAAGACCTTCACCTATGGGTGGGTGTGGGTTCACTGACTGGGTGAGCTGCAGCAATTCTGGCTCCAGGGAGGGCACAGCAGTGTGGGCTTTGTGGCATTCCATCAACTGGGTCAGCATCAGTGAAGATTGCAGAGGTCCCAGCATTTCTGAGGGCAGGTGGTCACAGCAGCACGAGCTGTTGCAAAGGATGCTGAGGTCCTCCTGATCTCTTTTTCTCCTATAGGGGAGCAACCATGGGACCAGGGATTAGAGTGTGGGACCTTACAGGATTGCAATGGCTCCAGGGTTCAGGGCTACTGTGATGGTGGCTTCAGGGGTCTAGGTGTGGGCACTCACAGAGAATAGTTGTAGAGCCAGAGTACAGATTGCAAGTACATGCAAATCAGCTACAGCCCTGAGGTCTGGGGCATGGATGCACTTGCTGTATTGGTGATTTCAGTATTTCTGGTGTGGTTGCTAATAAAGGGGTCATGGAGCCAGAGTCTGCAATTCAGGCACATGTGAAATGGTTGTGGGGCCTGGATATGGAGAGTGGGCATGCATGGGGTGTCTTGGGCCCTGGGGTCCAGTGCATGCATGGGGCTGAGGTAAGTGAAGGCCATGGTCTCAGAGCAGCGCAACAGTGGCTCCTTCTTGGAGAAGAGGGCACATAGTAGTGTCTCCCTCTCTAGAGGGTTCTGTGGTGGTGATGGTTGTTGCTTATCTCAGTGGGAAAATTGCCAGTTTTGTTCACAGAGCAAACCACTGGAGTCCATGCTGACAAATACTATGGAGTCCTCCTCTGTGAAAGCTACAGGGTGTTTGTACCTGTCACAAGATTATTAAGGCTTCAGGGTGGCAAAGAGTACCAGGCCCTCTCCAGAGCAGGCCACTGTGGACCACAATGACATCCACTGTGTGTTTAATACTGATAGCCTCACCCTTCTTTGCTCCTAGCCATCTCCAAACATGTCAGCTATGTCAATCTCTTCAGCAATCCTTTCTGTATGGTTATGCTCTTGTTTTTTCCCCACTGAGTTGTTTCAGGTTCTAAATTAGACACTTGAAGCCTTCCCAGGTCTATTTTTGTTCATGGATTGCTGTCTAATTATTAGTTTTTGTGGGTTGATGAAGGCTGGTATCTCCTCTACCAATTTGCTGATGCCACTTGGTCACCTAATTTTCTTGTAGGACAATTGATAAATCATATAATTTATTAAACCTAGAAAATTAAGCAAATTGACACTTTGTACATGAAAATAACATTGCACAAATATAAAAGCATAAATAAATCAGACAATATAGAGTAATCAAAAGAGAAATAGCTTTCTATGGTCTCTCTGACCATTTTTAGCTATTGAAGGTAAAAAATATAAATTCTCTATTACATAAGCATGAAACAAAATTAACCAACCCTACCACTCCTTTACTAGTATATTATACTAGAGGCCCAGTGCACGAATTTGTGCACCAGTGGGGTCCCTCAGTCTGGCCTGTGGGATCGAGCCAAAACCACCTCTCTGACATACCCCGAGGGGTTCCCAATTACGAGAGGGCACAGGCCAGGCTGAGGCATCCCTCTGGGCCATGGTCTGCACCCCTCTGGTGCATGATAGGGGCCGGGGAGGGACACAGGAGGTTCCCCAGCCAGGGAGGAATTACAGTAGGGCTCCAGGGCATGTCCAGCCCTTCTCACTCAGTCCCAATCGGCTGGACCCAGCAGCAAGCTGGACCCCCTGGTGGTCAGTGCATGTCATAAGAAGCAGTTGAATGGCCTTAGCATATCATTAGCATATTACACTTTGATTGGTTAAACTGACCACTGGATGACCGGACACTTAGCATATTAGGCTTTTATTAGATAGGATTGCTTTAATTTACTTATATATTAAAGCAATGATTATTTATTTATTTATTTTGGTTAATTCTCACCCAAGGATATTTTTTCTATTGATCTATTTTTTTAGAGAGAGTAGAAGGGAGAGGGAGAGACAGACAAAAACATTGATGTGAGAGATACACATCAATTGATTGCCTCCCACACATGCCCTGACTGGGGCCAGGGAGCCTGCAACTGAGGTATGTTCCCTTGACCAGAATCGAATCTGGGGCCCTTCAGTCCGTGGGCTGACACTCTAACCACTGAGCAACCAGCTAGGGCAACAGCAATGATCATTTAGATTAGAAAGGAGAATTCTCATTTGTATTTAACTATGAATTTTGCCTGCACTAAAGCTACAGATAAGAGGAGCAGACAGTGCTCTGAGGATGCAGCCACTCATATCAGTGCTCCAGTGATCGGTAAAGAGAAGCTAAGAAAATTAGATCCAGTTAACTTAAATAGAATGTTAGATGTACTAAGGGTTCACAAAGTACTGGTAGATTAGAGAGCTCAAGAGTGTAATGCAGAGAATTAGGCAACCCATGATCTAGATTTCAGCCCTCCCCAAATGTTTCAGAATAAAGTTTTCTATTTACAAGTACCTCACTTGTGCCATGGGTAATATTATTTCTCATTCAGTGTCAGGAGGACAATGAGCTAATGTCTAGGTAAGGATTTTAAGTACTGAGAGGAAAAGGATTACTTAAACGCAAAATGGTCAAAGTTCATAAAAGTATTATTGAATGTGTTTTACATTACTCTTTTTAGGAGTCACTGGAGATTGGAAAAATCAGTTAACTGAAGCTCAGAACAAGCAATTAAATGAAAACTATGAGAAAAATATGGCTGATACCTCTCTGTCATTCTGCATGGAGCTCTAGAAATCAGAGCATGGAAATAAGACCTACTCTCTCGCCAGCCTGAGTGAAGTAGAAGAGAACTCTGTTTCCAAACACCACTAATGGTTTACGTGACTTTATGTAAGGGTTTTAAACAATGACTTGGATATTCTTATTCCTAAATTTATGATTTACTTTTTTGAATTAACCCCAATGAGACTTCATTTATCCAGTATCAATAGTCAGCATTTTCCTTCTCTCTCTCTGCAGATTTTTCGTGTTTAGATTAATTTCAATATACCAACATGTAATATCTTATATAACAAAGAAGTAATACGCAAATTAACCCTCACACCCTTACAAGATGGCTGCCTATGACCAGGCCATCGGGGGGGTTAGTGAGGGATGGCCAAATGACTGAACAGCAGGCTGAATGGGGCCACCAGGTGAGGGGGGGAGTTAGGAGCGACCAGGTCAGTAGGGGGGCAGTTGGGAGGACCAGGCTGGCAGGGGAGGGCATTTAGGGATGACCAGGCCAGCAGGGGGGGCAGTTAAGGGTGACCAGGTCGGCAGGCAGGTGAACGATTAGGAGCCAGCGGTCAAGGATTGTGAGACCCTGGGGATAAAGAACTCATACATATCAACGCACACAAAAAAGGTGAGGGATTGTGAGCCAGCAGTCCTGGGGATCAGTCCTAAACTAGGCAGTTGGACATCCCCCAAGGGGTCCTGGTTTGGAGAGGGTGCAGGCTGGACTGAGTGGAACCCCCTCCCCCTGTCATGCATGAATTTCGTGCACCAGGTCTCTAGTATAATTTCTGTTCTTTCTATATATCCTCTTTCCATCTTCTATTATAATTTCCTTTGAATTGAAATGTTTCTTTCAAAAGTTCTGTACAATACAATCATACCTAGAAAAAAGGCCAACTCCATTCATTTGATGACAGACATATATTGAGTGCCTTATTCATGCTGGGAAATGGAGAGCATCAAAAGATGCCAACAACAAGGTGCAGCCAGTAGTGAAACTAGACAGGAAAGGGGCCTGCTGCCTGTCAGTACACAAGTCAATAAGTAGAGACAAGGTTGAATCTTTGTGGTGTGTTTTATTCAGATGGCCAGCAATCCGAGAGAGCAGCAAGAATAATACCCTGAAAGAAATTGTTCTGACATTTCATTTCAAAACGGCCCTTATGTAAGCTTAGAGGGTGGGGAAAAATTTAAAACTAGTGAGTTCCCAGGGTCTGTTTTCTATCATTGTTCTTGCAAAGATTAGCTTGGGAACACTGCAAAGATTAGCACCAGAACATGTCTCCCTTCAGATAGGTCCTTTCTTTTTTTTTAAAGTATATTTCTTTATTGATTTCAAAGAGGAAGGAAGAGGGAGAGAGAGATAGAAACATCAATGATAAGAGAGAATCATTGATTGGCTGCCTCCTGCACGCCCCCCACTGAGGATTGAGCCCGCAACCTGGGCATGTGCCCTTGGCTGGAATCGAACCTGGGACCCTAGGTCCTTTCTTTGATCTGCAATAAAAAGGTGTCTTCTTTCAGAGTAATGGACCCATCTGGGCTTCGAGGCCACCTTATCTTTACAGCCCTGTTTTACTTCTTTCAACACGTCTCCCAGTTTCCCAGGGTCTGCAAGTATAATCTCTTTTCTATGGTTAATATAGTGAATAACTTATTAAACAACTAAGACTCTATTCTTATAGCATGTTCTTCCCCTAACAGTCGGAAACTGTAGCATGGCACAGGTGAACTGTATTATCAAACAAACTGTGATACTAACATAGACTGAAAGATGCAGCAGGATCATAGAGAAGAGAAACAAAGCCACATAGTATAGAGTCACAGAAAAACTGAGGAAAATAGGAACATGACACTGTGGGTATTTCACAACAACCCATTCCCTAGCCATAAGTACATGTACCACATTTAGCACAGTCAGCATTCCTATCTTCCCATCACCCCAAAGTGCAAAAGTGCCTATTTAATAATTTAAAGTTGACCTTTAAACAAACCTGGTTTGCATTGTACACATCCACTTATACCCAGTTTTTAAAATAAATATTTAATCTTCTGTATGATTTCCTTAATTACATTTTTTCTCTAGGTCACTTTATTGGAAGAATAACATGTAACATACAAAATATGCATTGATTGAACGTTTATGTTATTAGTAAGGCTTCCAGTCAACAGTAGGCGGTTCATAGTTACCTTCGGAGGGAGTCAAAAGTTATATGCAGGTTTTTGACTGCGCTGGGGTTGGCACCCCTGACCCTTGCATTGTTTAAAGGTCAACTGTATTTCTAAAACCTCAGGGACACATAGTTCCAGAAATCCTTCAAGACCCAATGGAATAATTCTTCAATAACAAAGCCCAAAGGAAGTGAAGTTATATTTAGGAGAGAGAGAAGCATCTCTATCTTATTTCCTACCCTACCTCTAAGGCCAAAATGCAAGGTCTCTTTCCATAACAGATACTAGTTAATTCAAAATGAATAAAACACAACATTAGTCACTCATGCTCTTAAAGTTCAAAAGCTGTGGCTAGTATCTTGAATTAGAGGAAAAGTCCAAAATAAGAGGAAAAATATTTTTTACTTTGAAGTATTCATTTTTTTCCTTCAAGCGGCAGGTTACCAATTTCTTAGGCAGGTTCCCTGGAAACAGAAACTAAGATAAATATTCCTGGACACTGTGATTTATTGAGGAGTGAGGTAAGCATGACAAAGAATGCAAGGAGTCACACAAGAAAACAACATGGAGTGGGGAGATGGGGATGAGGAGAGGAGCTGCAGAAGCTGTGCTGCTTTGAGACTGTATATCCCAGTGTGGGGAGTAATGGGTTATAATTTAATTCCCAGGCACCTTGAGGCAAAGTAGCTGAAGGCTATGAACTGAGCCATGAGCTGAAGCACCTGCAGTAGCTGGGCGATGGGTATACCATCCTAACCAGGAAGCACCACCCCAGGGGATTTGGCAGGACACTAACACCTGCTATGATTAGGCATTTCCAAAGAAACAAACGTCTAAGAAAAGCTGTGAACTGAGAAGGAAAAGCACATTAGAAAACAGGAAAAGAAATTGGACTCTCCATGCTGCCCAATTCTGTAATTATACATACAACAAAACCTGTACAGAGGTATGGGAACAATATCTGAATGAGAACTGTGGGAGAGCATATAAGTTTGGTGGCTCAAATGGTATCGGTCCTAGATTACAAATGTATACCATTATCATGCTTCAACTATGTACTTTTTGAAATCTTAGCTGACCTAAACTATGGGTTGCAGATAGAAGTCTCTCTAGTCTGCAGGAAACTTTCTGTTACCACTGTCATATTTCCTCATATCTCCCACTAAATCCTTCCCTTTGCTTGGCAAGAGTCACTGCCAGTTTCCTATAGGCACAACTCCCCACTGTAACCTGCACTCACATTCCTACAATGCATATTTCTATATGATGTTCAGATTCCACATGTGAGTAGTTGTTTGTAAAATATTACTAAGTGTGTTTTAATAAAAGTTCAAAAGGCATAATGTATAGCAAGAGATAGTTACAACCAAAACAAAGACTATTTAAAAGTTCCCATGGTTGGTCATAATCAACTCTGGGCTTATTAAAAGTCAAGGCAAAAAGAGAAATAGTTTTCACTAACTTTTGAACAAATAGGAATTCCAGTCCATTGAGAGAAAGAAAGCTTTTAGATTCATTTTTGTCTGGGTTTTTGGTTTCTTAATTTTTATTTTTTTGTTAATCCTCACCCAAGGATATTTTTTACCCACTAAATTTTAGAGAGTGGAAGGGAGGGGAAAAGACAGAGAGAGAGAAACATTGATTTGTTGTCTCCCGCACTTGCCTGGACCAGGGCCGAGGATCAAGCCTGCAATGGAGGTATGTGCCCTGGACTGGAATTGAACCCTAGATCCTGCAGCCTGCAGGCCAACACTCTACTCACTTAGCAACTGGCTAGGACCATTTTTGTCTTATTTTACAGTTGTTGTTGTCTTAGAATGGAACAATAAGAGATCACATATAGGATACTAAGAGAATCTTCTTTCTTCTATTTTCTGCCTTCTCACTAGTTACCTTTATGGGCTATTATCAGGACAAATTGACAACTTCTTTCTGTATTTTTGCCTCAATGCCCAGGAGAGAATTTGACCAGCCTGCCCCCAGATAACCACCCACCCCATTCAATTAGCTGTGTGGCAGAGTGGAGGAGGCACAGACCAAACCTGGTACCTAGAAATTCAACGATAAAAAAAAAAGAAAAAAAAATAGGGGGAGGACAAAGCACCAGGATGACATAGCTGACATATCCAGAGTACAAAGAGTGTCTTGGACAAAGTTGGACATGTGAATGGGCTCAACACTGCCATCAAATGGAAGAAGCCATCATGTTATTACAGGGTCTGGCAAAAGCTTTTGCCTATGTTCAATATGTAATTAAATTAATCAATCAACCAATTAATCCTGGTAACCTCCTACCTTGAGGGGGTAGAGTAACACTCTAAAATAAGTATAATGAATTACTATCACTTTAGAGAAATTAGTTCCTCCTCTTAAAGCCAAAATATTATCTGGTTGATAAATTTATTTGAAAAAATTAGGAAAGGCCAATATGATCACAAACACATTACAGACAAATGTTATTGCTTTATAAAAGATTTTTTTTTACAGAAGATTAATGGAACATAAAAACTTAAGTCTAAGATGTCATCACCCCATCTACCTTCCTCAGATTTCTTTTTTTTCCCAATACTTATCTTGATATCTGATCTCCTATCTGATTTTGTCTGGGAATGCTACATTGTCCGGGTTGGCCTGATGTCATAGGTTGCTGGAGAAAAGAGTCTGCCAATGAGAAATTCATCCCTGAGATAGAGTCAAAGATTGCTCTCATTTCACATTGAGTAAAATTATAGTTTTCCTCTTTGATGAATGTCCAAGTTCTTTGCAAAATATAATCACAAATCTGAATAAGCAGTAAAATTTGTTCCTGCTTCTATTTATAGAATTGTAAACTTTAAACTAGAAATGGGTATATAAGCTGCTCTCAGAGAGTCCAAACTATTAGGTTAGCACTAAAAGATCCTGAGTGAGTCAGGTTCCACTCATGTCTGCCCTGTGGGTCACATAAACCAGGAAGTAGGACCAGAACCCTTCCAGGGACAGAGAGTAGATCAGTCGGCAATATGTAAAACCTCTCTTAATCTGGCAGGTGGAGCTTTTAAAGGTCTAATCCACATTGTGTTCCTCATCTCCGAGTTAAACTTGGAAAAGTACTGCAGCCTTCCTTGTACCAGGACTCCTCTGGCTGTGGTGGCTAAAGCTTATATAATCAGAGGCTTCTATGTCCATGGATGCTGTAAGGCAGGTCAAAAAGAACTTGAGGATACTTGCCTAAGATAATACTTTTGATAATGAGGCACAACGGACATTGTAGATGCAGTGCTAAAGAGGCAAGTAGGAATTAGACACAGTCCCTGCCCTTCAGGTGCTTGGGTCAGGGGTCATATCTCTATATATAAAAGCCTACTATGCAAAGTGTCCCCTCAGGAATTCGACCAGGAGACTGGGAGTTCGATCACTTGCTATGATGTGCTCTGACCACCAGGGAGTGATGCGGAACAAAGAAAGGCCCTGGCCTTGGCCAGCAGCCACTAGGGACCCTACCCATGCATGAATTTCGTGCACTGGGCCTCTAGTAACAAATAATTGTAAATCTTGTTTCCATTTTTGCTTAATTCCTATCACTAGGTGTTGGCCATAGTAGCTAATACAGGTAAGAAATTTCTAAATTCTGCCCTCAATGAGCTGAAACTCAAATGCAGAGCTAGAACCAGAAAAAGCAAACTAATACTACTTTCATGGCTATGAGAACCAGGCTATAAACTCTGCCTTAAGGAAAAGTCCAGAAAGACTCCTCATCAGGCCTTTCTCTTAAAGACATAGTTCCACCTAACTGTCCACTTAGAGCAGTGGTTTCCAACTAGTGGCTGTTGGGTTGAATATGCTGAAAAAAAAAATAACTTCTTAGTTGCTCAGAATAAGCAATTTAATAAACTGTGAAAACAATTGGCTGGAATTCTCTGGCTTTCTGCATAGAACCCTGAGAAGTAAAGCTAGATATCAAGAGTAGTTGCCCTGGCCTTAATGGCTCAATGGTTGGAGCCTTGGCCCATGCACAAAAGTGTTGCAGGTTTGATTCCCATTCAGGAGCACGTGCCTGGGTTGTGGGTTTGATTCCCCAGCCCTGGTTGGGGCACGTGTGGGAGGCAACCAACTGATGTGTCTCTCTCACATTGATGTCTCTCTCTCTTCCCCACAACCCCCACCTCTCTCTTCCCGTCCCTCCCTCTTTTCCATTCTCTCTAAAAATCAATGAAAAAAATATCCTCTGGTGAGGATTAAAAAAAAGAGTTGAAGAACATTTTGTTTTCAATGCAATTAATAATACTTATGGATTTTTGTCACACTTTAAAAATAATAATAATCTAAAAGAAAAGGAATTTACAGTAGCCTCTTTTTTTTTACCTGGCTTCCCAATGTCACCTAGGCCCATCCCTGGGGTTAGGGATAGGACAGCAGTGGATGCTTCCAGGAGAGAAAATTTTCCCCAGATATTTTGTCTCTTCAAGGTTGAATGTGCATGTTTCTAGCCTGTGACATAAGCCAGGCTAGATGACATGAATTAATAACAATTGAACATTCACTTCTACTTGAGGATGAGCTGAAGAATGTACCAGAATGTCAACAAAAGAGCTTATCTCACAGTAGTCTTAAAAAGTCCTGGGGATATTCTGCACAAAGAAGCCATCAACAAAATGAAAAGGGAGCCCACTGCATGGGAGAACATATTTGCCAATGATACATTTAATAAGGTGTTAATCTCCAAAATATATAAAGAACTTATACAACTCAACACCAGGAAGATAATCCAATTAAAAATGGGCAAAGGGCCTCAATAGACACTTCTCCAAAGAGAAGGCCAAGAGACATATGAAAAAATTCTCAATGTCACTAATCACCAGAGAGATATAAATTAAAACCATAATGAGATATCACCTCACACCTGATAGAATGCCTACCATCAATAAATCAACAAACAATAAGTGCTGGTGAGGATGTGGAGAAAAGGGAACCCTAGTGCACTGTTGGTGGGAATGCAGACTGGTGCGACTTTGGAAAACATTATGGAGCTTCAAAAAATTAAAAATGAAACTCCGATTTGACCCTGTGATCCCACTTCTAGGAATATATCCTAAAAATACCAAAAAACCAATTCAAAAGGATATATGCACTCCTATGTTCATAGCAGCATTATTTACAATAACCAAGATCTGGAAACAGCCTAAGTGCCCATCAGCAGAAGACTGGATTAAAAAGCTACAGTACATTTATTTACACAGTGGAATACTACATGGCCATAAAAAAATACCAAAGGAAATCTTACCTTTTGTGACAGCATGGATGGACCTGGAGATTACTATGCTAAGTGAAATAAGCCAGTCAGAGAAAGACACCATATGATCTCACTTATATGTGGAATCTAATGAATATAACAAACTGATGGAAAAAAAATAGGCATGGAGGAGACTGACATATCTCAGAGGGGAAGGGGTGGAGATGGGAAGAAATTTACCAAAGAACTCATATACATATATGCATAACCAGTGGACACTGACAATAGTGTGGTGAAGGCCTGGGGTGGGGCAGAGGCTTGATGTCTCCTGTTTCTGGTCTCAGAGCAACAAGATAATACAAAAATTAAAAGGGTGTTTTTAAGGATTGTTCAATTCCCAGGCATTATCTTATTATTTCCCCAATCGTCTTATGACTTGAGAGAGCAATAAATGCTGGAAAATGGAGTAGTAATATGGCAGAGACCTGGTAATAATGCCTTACATTTGTATAGTACTTTTCATAACCTGTATGTTCCCACATATTCACATAAAAATATGCCAGCATAGGTTGGGGGGGGGGCAGTCAGCACAGCATTATATACTAAGGGGAATTCTAAATGGAATAGGCATGGAATAGGCAACCAAACTCAGAAGCAGTATTCATGGCATATGCCCTTGATCCAGGGGATCCAGGAAAGAAAAATTCTTGTTTCTCTTCATCACTACTTTCCACAGGTTATGAATGAGACTAGTGGAAATGTAAAAATTTGGACTGTCTAGTGATCTTCTCAATGATAATACCTACCAATTCAATGATTACCATCCATGCATTTTCTATAATAAGACTCTTTTCAATAGTCCTAGAAATGATGGGAAGTGCAAAGGTGGAATAAGCCACATGGGGGATAGAAGGGTTGAGTTCCATACAAGGCTTCTCTTGTTTTTTATCTTTATATCCATTCCCATAGAAATCATGATTTTTAATACATATATTTTGGGTTGTATGTGTTTTTACAAAGTGAATATTTTTGCTTGAGTTTGTATAGTTTTTAATTTATATAAACTATATTGAGTTATATAGCTCATTTGGTTACTTAACTTTTTTCCTTTAAGCAAATATTGTAAAGATGTGATTGTGCTGCTGGTCCCTCCCTCCATTCCATTCTCTCTAAAAAAATCAATGGAAAAAATATCCTCAAGTGAGGATTAACAACAATGAAAAAGTTAAAAGGAAAAAGAAAACACTAAAAAAAAAATAGTTACTTCAATTTGGTAATAAATTTACAACATAAAAGGGATAATTTGTGTCAACAAAAAATAAAAAGGGATGAAGAAAAGGACAGAACTTATAATAGGCAAGTAAAGATAAAATACTATCAGCAGAGAAAGAACATTTTTAGTTATGAGACATTTCATACAAACTATATGCTAACCACAAAACAAAAATCTACAGCAGAGACACAAATTATAAAATACAAGGACTGAGAAAAACATCATAGAAAACCACCAAGTTATAATGGCAAACAGAAACATGAAAAGAAAAAACAATGGAGATAAAGAGAAAATATAAAACAGACAGTAAAATTTCAGCAGTAGGCCCTCAATGTACATATCAATAATTACACTAAATGTAAATAGAATAAACTCACCAACATAGAGTAGCTTGATGGATTAAAAAACAAGACCCAGTTATATGCTGCCTGCAGGAGACTTATCTCAGTTCTAAAGATAAAGGTTCAAAATTAAGTGGAAGATGATACTCCAAACAAATGGTAGCCAAAAGAAAGCAGGTGTAGCAATACATATATTAGACAAAATAGACTTCAAGACAAAAAAGGTAACAAGAGACACTGATAGACATTACATAATGACAAAAGGGACAATTCAACAAGATGACAACATTTATCAACACATACATATCCAACATAGAAGCACTAAAATATATAAAGCAAATATTAACAGACTTAAAGGAAGAAATTGACAGAAACTCAATGCACAGATCATCTAGACAGAAAGACCTGAAAAGTAAACCTTAAATGACATTCTTAGCCCAGATAGATTTAATCAATCTATATAGAAGATCCCATCCAAAAGCAACATAATTTACATTCTTACCAAGTGCACATGAAACATTCTCAAAGACTGACCATATGTTGGAACACAAAACAAGTCTCAATAAATCTAAGATTGAAATCCTAGCAAGAAGCTTTTCTGACTACAAAGGTATGAAACTAGAAATCAACTATACGAAGAAAACTAGAAAAAACAAAAAAATGTAGAATATAAATAACATGCTACCAAACAACTGTTGGGTCAATGAGGAAAGCAAAGAACTTTTTAAAACACACATAGAGAAAAAAGAAAAATTGACATTGCACATACTATAGTATTCAGCAAATATGGTATCATAGCAATACAGACCTACCTCAAGACACAAGAAAATTTTCAAATAAGCAATCTAACCTTATACCTAGAGGAACCAGAAAGAGAACAACAAACAAAGCCCAAACTCAGTAGTAAAAGGAAAAAAATAATAAAAATCAGAGTAGAAATAAATGAAATAGAAACTGAAAAGACAATAAAAGGATTAATTAAACTAAGAGCTGGTTCTCTGAAAACATAAACAAAATTGGTAAACCTTTAGCTACTCACTAAGAAATAAAGAGAGAAGACTCTCATAACTAAAATCAGAAATGAAAGAGGAGATGTTATTATGGATACCACAGAAATACAAGGGATCATACAAAGGACTACTATAAACAACTATACACAAAAAGAAAAAAGAAAGAAAGAAAGAAAGAAAGAAAGAAAGAAAGAAAGAAAGAAAGAAAGAAAGAAAGAAAGAAAGAAAGAAAGAGGCAGGGAGGAAGGAAGGAAGGAAGGAAGGAAGGAAGGAAGGAAGGAAGGAAGGAAGGAAGGAAGGAAGGAAGGAAGGAAGGAAGGAAAAGAAAGAAAATAAGTAAAGTATTAGAATCATACAACCTTCCAAGACTGAATCATGAAAAAGTACAAAACCTGAATAGACTGTTCACTATCAAGGAGATTGAAACAGTAATAAAGAAAAACCTCCCCCGCCTCAAAAAAAAGTCTAGAACAAGACAGCTTCATTGGTGAATTCCAACAAATATTTAAAGAAGATTTAATACCAGTTCTTCTCAAACTCTTCCCCAAATAATAAAGAGGCAGGATAAGGAAAATAGAAAAAAAATACAAGCAATATCTCTGGTAAATTTAGATGCAAAAATTATCAACAAAATATTAGTAAACTGAGTATAATGCATTAAAAGGATCTTGCCACATGATCAAGTGAGCTCTATTCCAGAAATGCAAAGATGGTTTAATATCTGCAATTCAATTAAGGTGACATACCACATTAACAAAATGAAAAATAAAAATCATATGATTATCTCCATATACGCAGAAAAAGCATTTTACAAATTGAGTATACATTTATGATTTTTCTAAAACTCAACAAAGTGGGTGTAGAAGAAATGTATCTCAAGATAACAAAGGCCATATATAACAAATCCACAGCAAGTATCAGACTCAGGGGTGAAAAACAAAAAAGCTTTCCCTCTGAAATTAGAAACAAGACAGGAATGTCCACCCTTGCCACTACTATTTAACATACTATTGGAAGTCCTAGCTAGAGCAATCAGGCAAGGAAGAAACAAAACAAAAGTTATTCAAATTGGCAAAACAGAACAAAAGCTGTCTGTAAATGACTATTTGCAGATGACATCATTTTATATATAGAAAACCCTAAAGATTACACACACACACAAACACACACACACACACACACACACACACACACACACGCTGTTAGGACTAATAAACAAATACAATAAACTTGTAGGCTATGAAATCAATACACAAAAATCTGCTGTGTTTCTATACACCAACAACAGGAAATCAGAGAAATTTTAAAATCCCATTTACAATTGCAATAAAATACTTAGAAATAAATTTAATCAAGAGGTAAAAGATCTGAACACTGAAAACTATAAGACATTGTTGAAAGAAATTGAAGAAGACACAAAAAAATTTGCAGTTATTTTTTGCTCATGGATTGGAAGAATCAATATTGTTAAAATGGCCATGTTACTGAAAGCTATCTACAGAATCAATGTCATCCCTATCAAAATCCCACCAGCATTTTTTACAGAAATAGAACAAAAATATTCTAAAGTTTGTATGGAACTATAAAAGACCCCAAATAGTCAAAGCAATCCTGAGAAAAAAGAACAATGCCAGAGATATCACACTTCCTAATTTCAAACTATACTACAAAGCTATAGTAACCAAAACAGTATGGTATTGGTTGAAAAAAAACAACAACCCAGACACATGGATTAATGGAACAAAATCAAGAGCCTAGAAATAAATGCACACATATACAGACTACCAACTTATTACAAAGGAGCCAAGAATATACAATGGATATTCAATAAATGGTTTTAGTAAAACTGGACAGCCACAATCAAAAGAATAAGATTAGATCACTATCTTACACCATACACAAAAATTAACTCAAACTGAATTAAAGACCTGAAAACCTAAAGCAGTGAAAAAGAAACAGAAGAAAACATAAGCAGCAAGATCCTTCATATCAGTTTTAGCAATGTTTTGTGGCTTCTATTCCAACAGCAAGTAAAACAAAAGCAAAAAAAAAAATGGAACTACATCAAACTAAAAAGCTTCTTCATGGCAAAGAAAACCAACAACAAAATAAAAAGGAAACCTACCGAATTGGAGAAGAGATTTGCAAATCATGCATCTGATAATGGGTTAATATCCAAAATATACTTTAAAATGCATACATCTCAACAACAACAAGATAAACCCACAACCTGATTTAAAAATGGGCAGAGGATTTGAATAGACATATTTCAAAGAAGACATGCCAATGGCCAGCAGGCAAATGCAAAAAAGTTAAACATCACCATTTATTAGGAAAATGCAAACTAAACCATAATGAAATATCACCTCACACCATTAGAATGGCTATCATCAAAAAGACAAGAAACAACAAAAGTCAAAGATGTGGGGAAAGGTACACTGTTGTACTCTGTTGGTGGGAATGTAAATTAGTACAGTAAGTCCTCACATAACATCATTGATTGACTGTAACTTTATGGAAACAATATATAATGAAACCAATTGACCAAGGCTAATTGATACAAACAATAGTTAAATTCCTATGGCATCTTATCAATGTTATAATGAAATGATGTTATTTGAGGACCTGCTGTACAACCACTATGGAAAACAGTATGAAGAGCCCTCAAAAAATAAAGAATAGAACTACCATATGGCCCAGCTATTGCACTTCTGAATGTTTATCCAAATAATATAAAAACACTAATTTGAAAAGATATATTCACACCTATGTTCATTGCAGTATTATTTACAACTAGAGACCCAGTGCACAAATTCATGCACCCGTGCAGTCCCTTGGCCTGGCCTATTGGATTGGGCCAAAACCAGCTCTCTGACATCCCCTGAGGGGTCACAGATTGTGAGAGGGCAGAGGCCAGGCCAAGGGACCCCACTGGTGCATGATTGGGGCCAGGGAGGGATGCAGGAGGTTGACCAGCCAGGGAGGGGCCACGGGAGGGCTCCAGGGTGTGTCTGGCCCATCTTGCTCAATCCTGATCAGCTGGACCCCAGCAGTAAGCTAACCTACCAGTTGGAGCGTCTGCCCCTTGATAGTCAGTGCACATCATAGCGAGCGGTTGGTCGGCCTTAACATATCATTAGCATATTACACTTTGATTTGTTGAACAGATGACTGGACACTTAGCATATTAGGCTTTTATTATATAGGATAGCCAAGATATGAAAACAACCTAAGTGTCCACAGATGGATAAATAGATAAGAATGATGTGGTATGTGCATATATCTGTGTACACACACACACACACACACACACACACACAGGAATACTACTTAGCTATTAAAAAGGTGAATTTGCAACAACATGGATAGACTGAAGATATTCTGCTAAGTGAAATAAGTCAAATGGAAAAATCAACTACAGGTGGGGGAAAAAATGGCAGCCAAGTAGGCAGACCTGTTGTGCACCTCCTCCCAGGGCCTGAATGGAAATACAACTAAATTGGAGAACATTCACCTGGAATTACCAACTGAGGCCCTGCTAAGGAGACTTACTTGTATATCAAGGAAGGAAAGAAAACACGTAGAGACCAGTAGAAAGGGCAACATTGCAAGAGGAGCTGACCCAACTTCCAGGAGAGCCAGGTCAATAGGCTGAGAGTAAGGAGGGAGCTCCTGGCTATAAGAGGGTCTGTTCCCTCAGAAGACAGAGGCCAGGAACTCAGACTGGGCTCCACAGCCCAGAGCTCCAGAGCCAAGACCAGCAGCCCACGGAACATCCAGCCATGAAAGGCAGCAGGGCTGCTGGCCTTGGCAGAGTCTGGAGCCGGTAGACCAGAGCCAGTCAGAGAGAAAGCCACCATTACATTTTTTGTTTTTAACCCAGAGCACAAGAGTTTTCATTTGCAGCTACTCACCGAGGTTTGGTTCAGGGAGGGAAGCGTGGACTCAAGGTGCCTAAGGAGAGACTAGGATAGGAAATATTAATGGGAGTTAGGGAAAAGCATAAGCCAGGAATAATTGGTCATAGGCCCCCCAAATGGAAATGGCCACGTACTTGAGAGAAATTAGCAGCTCCCAGTAGCTGCAGGGCAGGAGAAGAAACCCCCTCCCCTCACCCCCAGGTGATACAGTCTGACCCACTCTTAGGAGCTCTGTATGCCACACTCTGTATATTGACCTTTTCAGAGGAAACAAAAGCAGAGGCCAAGCCTGTGGGTTTGAACAGTCTCAGGGAGCATCAATGACTGAATTGGGAGAAAGACTATCCTGGGAACCTGTCTGATACTTTCCCCCCATAGGAGAGCTAATAGAAACTCCAGGTTTCCAGCTGATCCCATTGGTCTCCATACAAGGATCTCTGCCCAGCTGAGGGCAGACTAATATTTTGGGCCACTTGTGGAGGAGTAGGTCTGGGACAGAGAAACACACCTACCAGATTCCATAAAAGTTAAACAATGCCTCCCTCACCTAAAGCCCTTTCAGAAATAGACTTTTGAGTGGTTAAGATTGACAGCTGGATAGAAAGCAAAGGCAGGCAGAAGCAAAGCCCAGGGAACCAGGGGAAGTTTGCTGACCCAGCCCTGGGCCCCATACTGCTAACAAACCTATTTTAGAGGACAGATTGGCCCCTCCTGCTTGCAGCGAAGTGTGGAGACAGACACAAACGGTGGATTCCTTGGGGGTTTTAACCAGGTTCCTGACATTGATTAGCACCTAAGTACCTCAAAGGAAACCCAAAGTTGGCAGATAGAACATTCAGCCACAACCATCAAAAGAGTAAGATCCAAAGGGAGCTCCCATGGGGCATTAAACTCTGGTGAAACGAACACCACTTCACTTTTTTTTCCCTTTTCTCTTTTTTCTTCCTTTTTTTTTCTTTCTTTCTTTTTTTTTTTTTTACTTTCTTTTCTTTTCTTTTTTTTTATTAAATCTTTATTGTTCAGATTATTACATTTGTTCCTCTTTTTTCCCCCCCCATAACTCCCCTCCTTCCAGTTCCCACCCCACCCTCCACCCTCACTCCCTACCCACTGTCCTCATCCATAGGTGCACAATTTTTGTCCAGTCTCTTCCCCCATCTCCCACACCCCTTTCCCCTCCAAGAATAGTCAGTCCATTCCCTTTCTATGTCCCTGATTATATTATAATCAACAGTTCATTCTGTTCATCAGATTATTTATTCACTTGATTCTTAGATTCACTTGTCGATAGATGCATATTTGTTGTTCATAATTTGTATCTTTACCTATTTCTTCTTCTTCCTCTTCTTAAAGGATACCTTTCAGCATTTCATATAATACTGGTTTGGTGGTGATGAACTCCTTTAGCTTTTCCTTATCTGTGAAGCTCTTTCTCTGACCTTCAATTCTGAATGATAGCTTTGCTGGATAAAGTAATCTTGGTTGTAGGTTCTTGGCATTCATCACTTTGAATATTTCTTGCCACTCCCTTCTGGCCTGCAAAGTTTCTGTTGAGAAATCAGCTGACAGTCGTATGGGTATTCCCTTGTAGGTAACTGAGTTTCTTTCTCTTGCTGCTTTTAAGATTCTCTCTTTGTCTTTTGCTCTTGGCATTTTAATTATGATGTGTCTTGGTGTGGTCCTCTTTGGATTCCTTTTGTTTGGGGTTCTCTGCACTTCCTGGAGTTGTAAGTCTATTTCTTTCACCAGGTAGGGGAAGTTTTCTGTCATTATTTCTTCAAATAGGTTTTCAATATCTTGGTCTCTCTCATCTTCTGGCACCCCTATAATTCTGATGTTGGTACGCTTGAAGCTGTCCCAGAGGCTCCTTACACTATCTTCGTATTTTCTTCAGATTTTTTTTTCATTTTGCTTTTCCGGTTCGGTGTTTTTTGCTTCTTTGCATTTCAAATCTTTGACTTGATTCTTGCGCTCCTCTGGTCTGCTGTTGGGAGTCTGTATAGTATTCTTTATTTCAGTCCGTGTATGCTTAATTTCTAGTTGGTTCTTTATCATAACATCGAGGGTCTCGTTAGATTTCTTGTAGATCTCATTAAGTTTATCGGTGGCTTCTAGACAGTTCTTGAGAGACCTTAAAAGTGTGGTTCTGAACTCTATATCTTCCATTGACAATTTTGTCCTGTTTCTTTGTCTCCGCATTTTTTTATGCTTTCTTGGTGCACCCACTAGTGGTCTTTGTGCGCAATCTTGTTGTAGTTAAGCCTTGATTGTTGTAGTTAATACTGGGGGAATTTGACCTCCAGGCCAACTGGCTGTGAGAGTCAGCTGTGTCTGCAGTGGGAAAACTTCTGTCCTCTGGGGAGGTGCTAATCTAGCCTTTGCCTGAGGCTATCCAGCAAATGGCTCTGTGCAGGGCTTGGGCGGAGCAGGCGGGTCACACTGGTCGCACGGGATCAACAGGGCGGGCGAAGGGAAGCAGCCCTGTCCCCAGAGGCTCTGCCTCTCAGAGTCCCAGCAACCACTGCAAACCTCAGAGAGAAAGCTGCCCTCGTGTTCCAACCGATGCCAGACAGTCCCTCTTCTCCCGTTTGAGTCTGGGTTCCTAGTGACTCGCCCAGAACTGGAGCTCAGGGCCTGAGCCTCCCTCCCGATTGAAAACAACAACCGCGCCCTCAGCCACCAGCCCGCTCCGCCCACACCTCCACACCTTTGTATTTTCCGCACTGCACCTCCTCTGAGTCTCGGTATGCTGTTCTCTTTCCTTCTAGTTGAAGAATTTCCCCTCAGCCAGCTTTCCTGTGGTTCTGGGTGATGTCCGTTCCGTCTTTTAGTTGTATTTTTGAAGTGGTTGTGCGAGACAGCATTCTCCGGTGTTTACCTATGCCGCCATCTTGGTTCTCTCCTTTTCTTTTTTTGTTTACTTTCTCTCTTTCCTTTCCCCCTCCCTTTTTAAATGTATCTTCTTTATCTATCTTCTTTATTGATTTTTTATTCTAGTCCGTTGTTTTGTTCATATATCTAATTTTCCCCTTCCCTTTTTCTATTTAATTACTTTTCTTTCTTCTTTTTTTTTTTACTACTCAGTTTTTTTTCTTTTCTTTCTCTCTTTTCTTTTTCTCCTGCTTTCTCTTTTTTTTTCCTTTTCTTATTTTAGGTCTATCTGCTTTCTCCTCTATTTTCCTTTTCAAATATTTTTCTTTCTTTTCTTTTCTTCCTCCTTTATTGTAAACCATCTTCCTTCCCCCTACTCTCCTAATTCTTGTTTTCTTTATTTCAGCTCTGCATCTACATATTCTTTCCCTCCCCCTTTATTGTTGGTTTTGTGTGTGTTTTTTGTACTTTTTGTTTGTTTGTTTTGTTTTGTCCTCAGATTTTTTCTTTCTTTCTTTTATTCTATCATTATTGCTCTCTTTTCTCTTCCCTAATTCTCTCTTATCAGGTGGTTGCTTTTGTTTGTGCTGTAGGGGTCTTGTATGTGGTTTTGCTTTGTTTCTTTTGTTTTGTGTTTTCTTGTGTTGTATTTTTACCTGTTTGGTCAGCATCCATAATAGCTTGCATAATGTGGTTGGGAATGAACCACATAGTAAGGCAGCCTGAAAGGAGACTCCATCCATGAATGGGACAATAACATTCAAGACCATACTACAATAGAGGAACCCAAATAACTCAAGCAAGGGACTTTCCTAGAGCACCCAGCTCAGGAGATATAATAGACTGCATCAGTGGGTCTCACAAAACACCTAATACATAAGACCACCCCACAAAGTCTGTGAGACATAACAGTTTGATATAATACATAGAAAAAAACCACAAAGGGATAGCAAAAATAAGGAGACAAAGAAACAACCCCAAAATGTAAGGAAAGGAGGAATCACAAGAAAAGGAACTAAATGAAATGATAGAAGAAATTTGTCAGATAAAGAATTCAAAATAATGGTAATAAGGGTGCTCAAACAATTCAGTGAGAAATACAAGCAACTTAATGAAAATTACTGGTATAAGGGACTTAATGACAGCTACACCAATATGAAAACAAAGCTTGAAACAATAAATAAGAATCATTTTGAAATGAGGAATGACATAGCTGAAATAAAGAAAACCCTGGAAGGATTCAACAGTAGACTAGAAAAAGCTGAGGACTGAATCCATGTGAATTAGAAGACAAGGTAGGAAAGAAACACCCATTCAAAGCACCCAGTGGAAAAAACTTTTAAAGCAGGAGGAGAATCTAAGAGAGCTTTGGGGCAACATGAAAATAACAACATTCACATTACAGCAATGCCAGGAGGAGCAGAATCTGAGAGAGGAATAGAGAACCTGTTTGAAGAAATAATGTTAGAAAATTTTCCTAATCTGTTGAAGGAAGAAATCACTCAAGTTCATGAAACATGGAGAGTCCCAATCAGTATGAAGCCCAAAAGACCCATACCTACACACATAATAATTAAAATGGCAAGCATTAAAGACAAGGACAGAATCCTAAAAGCTGCAAGAGAGAGACAGAATGTTACCTACAAAGGAGTTGCCATTAGAATGTCAACTGACTTCGCAATGGAAACGCTTCAGGCCAGAAGGGAATGGCATGAAGTATACAAAGTAATGGAAACCAGGGACTGAATTCAAATCTACTCTATCAATTGAAGGTGAAATAAAGAGCTTTGCAGACAAAAAAAAAAAAAAAAGCTAAATGTGTTTATCATCAAACCAGCACTGTAAGAAATGATAAAGGGACTGTTGTAAGAAGAAATATAGAGAAAGAGAAGAACACAGGCATAAAGAATAAGAATGGCAATAAATAAGTGCCTATCAATCATAATCTTAAATGTAAATAACTTAAATGCTTCAAGCAAAAGACATAGGATAGCTGGATGGATAAGAAAACATGACCCACATACAAGCTGTCTACAAGAAACCCACCTCAGAACAAAGGACTCACACATTATGAAAGTGAAGGGATGGAAAAAATATTCCATGCATATGGAAATGAAAAAAGCTGGGGTAGCAATGCTCATCTGACAAAGTAGACTTCAAAGTGAAGGCCATAACAAGAGATATGAAAGGCCACTTCATAATACTAAAGGGATTGATACAACAAGATGACATAACTCTGGTAAACATATGTGCACCCAAAATTGGAGCACCTAAGTATATATAAATAACTTCTGGAGGACATAAAGGGAGAGATCGACAGCAATACAATCACAGTAGGAGACTTTAACACCCCACTGACATCACTAGATAGATCTTCTAGATAAAAAATCAACAAGGAGACAGCAATCCTAATCAACACACTAGATCAGGTGGAATTGACATTTTCAGAACATTTCACCTCAAAGCTACAGAATATATATTTTTCTCAAGTGTACACAGGAAATTTTCAAAAGATAGACCACAGGTTAGGACACAAACTAAGTCTCTACAAGTTCAAGAAGATTTTATTCATACCAAACATCTCAGATCACAATGGCATGAAATTAGAAATCAGCTACAGTGAAAACCCTCCACAACATTCAAACACAAGTGTGGGGAGCGGGCACAGCCATGGCATACTCATGCCAGCTCAGTCTGGTTCAGTGACTCTGAGTGGGGCGATGAAAGGCTTAGAAAAGACAGACAAGAAAATGAAAGCTGGGTCTCAGTGGGACGCTGCCCCTCTGATGGACAGCGCCAATGCCCACAAGCTGTGTCTTTATTTTATAGTAGATGCCACGAGGCAAAGTAAGGGTGTGATCAAGATGTTTACAACATTCTCGTGGGTTTCAATCCTACTCAACTACATGCACCTGAACTATATCACTCAGGAACGTGGGACCACGTGTTTGGACCATAGGCTCACACTTACAACTATAGCTGTTGGCTATAATTGTGCTGGGAAGGCTCTGCCCTCCAAGCTGGGACTTGCACGTGGCAATGAGAGGACTGTGCCCTCTCATCAGTCCAAGGCTTGAACTTGTCCAAAACACTGTAGCCGCGCCTCATATAGCCCCCTTTGCTTTTGTTTTTAAACACGTCTATTTACATTATCAAAGAACTCTAAACAAATTATTCAGCATAATCAAAACATCAAAACAAACTTCTGGCTATTAACAAAACCATAAACATAGCAATGTTAACAAGAGAGAACAAAACTGGCTAATAACAAAGCAATACCAATGCAAAACCAAACTACAAACATGTTAACATTTTCAGGATATCTTACTTAGAGTCCTTAGATTTGGCTGCACAAGACTTTACAGAAGACTGGCAGCTAACCAATGCTAACATAGTCATAAACATGGCTGAAGGAGCAGCTTCCACTCCTTGCTTTTCTGCCATTTGCCGGGCCTCAGTTGTTAGCTTCTTCAGCTGTCCCCATGTTGGCATCTCGGTCACTTGCATAGTAAAATGCCGCTGATGTAAAGATGTCGTAGATGCAAAACTGGTCCCCTGGATTAGGCTGCTTGGACGGTTGGCCTTGGCACTGAGTCGGCACTAGGCCCAGTCAAATCAGCCCCATCCACGCGGGTGGAAGTCCGATTCCTTCGCAGCTTCTTTCTTTAGCCATCGCTGCATGGAAACGAGTAGCCCTCGGTCCTGCAGAGCTGGAGACCTCGAACTCTGAGTCTGGGGTGTCACACAGACCCAAAGACCCAGAGAGCTATCCCGTCACAAGCAAAGATAATCAAAGCCCAGAGCAAGAGCTTACAATCTAGGTCTAAAATAAAAATTATTTCCTTAAACAACATCAACCACAGCCATTATTTTGCTTTACAGTGGCTTAAACAAAACCTACAAGATTTCTACTTTATTTTGTATCACCTATTTTCTACTTTATTTTATTTTCTACTTATTTCTAGCTCCTATTTCTGCAGCTTATTTCCTACCGCTTACTTCCTACCGCTTGCTTCCTACCGCTTACTTTCTACCGCTTACTTCTTACCACTTATTTTCTAACGTCTACTGCTTATTTTCTCCTTCTTTTCTACCTCTATCTGTGAACTATAGGTAGGCTTGGCTGTCCCTGCCCAAACCTTCCTGGGTTGCAATCCCCACAAATTCCACACTGTAACTGAACCCGCAAAACCCCACGAGGCCCAGTGCCTATCAGCAAACAAATTACCAAAATTTTACCTATACTATCTTCTACTTCTAGTTTTCCACTTAATCTGTATCTATGTTATTTTCTATCTTACCTATCTTTAAGCTTAACAAAACCTAAGAGATCTCTTATTTTCTACCGCTTATTTCTACTGCTTTTTTTCTAACATCTACTGCTTATTTCTACCGCTTATTTCTACCTTAGAAATTTAAAAATGCTCCAATAAGCATTGTTTTTAGGGATCCCCTTTTTATGCTTTTCTGCCTAATTTCTTGTCTATTTTTTACTTATTCTCTCCTTAAGAAATTTAAAAATGCTTCAATTAAGCATTGTTTTTGATGATCCCCTTCCTGGGATCCTGAATTTCCCAAGTTTTACACCGAGCTGACATTACTACACTTCTGCTCCCCACCTTACTTTCTTTTTACTTTTACTTTGCTTATTTGTACTTATTTCTCTATTTCTCTGCACGTGCTTCAAGGGAGCCTCCTTTCATCTGACTACTTTTAATTTCCCCCCAAACTCAAGCCCTGTTCGGGTGCCATATGTGGGGAGCCGGCACAGCCATGGCATACTCGTGCCAGCTCAGCCTAGTTCAGTGACCCTGAGTGGGGGCGATGAAAGGCTTAGAAAAGACAGACAAGAGAATGAAAGCTGGGTCTCGGTGGGATGCTGCCCCTCTGATGGACAGCGCCAACGCCCACAAGCTGTGTCTTTATTTTATAGTAGATGCCACGAGGCAAAGTAAGGGTGTGATCAAGATGTTTACAACATTCTCGTGGGTTTCAATCCTACTCAACTACATGCGCCTGAACTATATCACTCAGGAACGTGGGACCACATGTTCGGACCATAGGTTCACGCTTACAACTATAGCTATTGGCTATAATTGTGCTTGGAAGGCTCTGCCCTCTAAGCTAGGACTTGCACGTGGCAATTAGAGGACTGTGCCCTCTCCTCAGTCCAAGACTGGAACCTGTCCAAAACACTGTAACTGCGTCCCATACACAAGGAGGCTAAATAGCATGTTATTAAACAATGAATGGGTTACCAATGAGATCAAGAAAGAAATCAAAAACTTCCTGGAAACAAATGAAAATGAATACACAATCAAATTCTCTGGGACACAGCAAAAGCAGTCCTGAGAGGGAAGTTCATAGTAGTACAGGCCTACCACAAAGAAACATAAAAAATTAATAATAAACTATTTATTCCTACAACTTAATAAATTAGAAAGAGAACAAGAAAAGCCCAGAGTAAATAGAAGGAATGAAATAATAAAGATATGAGCAGAACTAAATGACATAGAGACTACAAAAAAAAATCAGTGAAACCAAGAGCTGGGTCTTTGAATAGATAAACAAGATTCATTAGCCAGACTCTTCAAGAAACAAAGAGAGAGGACCCAAATAAATAAAATCAGAAATGAAAGTTGGAAAGTTACCACTGACACCACAGAAATACAAAGGATTGTAAAAAAAATAAAAAATACTATAAACAAGTATATGCCAACAAGCTGGACAATGTGGATGAAATGGAAAAATTCCTAGAAAAATACAATATCCCAAAATTGAATCAGGAAGAATCAGAAAACTTGAATAGGCCAAGATAACAACTGATGAAATTGAAGCAGTAATCAAAACATTCTCAGCAAACAAAAGCCCTAGTTTCAATGGCTTCACAGGGGAATTTTTAAAGAACTAACACCTATACTCCTCAAGCTATTCCAAAAAATCCAAGAGGAAGGACCACCTCCAAGCCCTTTTTACGTGGCCGACATTATCCTAATTCAAAACCAAATAAAGACACTCCAAAAAAAGAGACTTACAGGCCAATATCCCTGATGATCATAGATGCTAAAATCCTCAACAAGATATTAGTAAATCAGCCCTGGTGGGTTTGATCAGTGGTTAGAGTGTTGGCCCAAGGACCAAAGGATCGAGGGTTCAATTCTCTGTCAAGAATCCATAGCTGGGTTGAGGGTTTGATTCTGGGCCCTGTGGTAGGGGCACATGTGGGAGACAACCAAGTGATGTATCTCTCACACATTGATGTTTCTCTCTCTGTGTCTCTCTCTCTTGTCCTTCCTCTGTCCTTCCACTCTCTGGAAATCAATGGAAAAATATCTTCAGGTGAGGATTAACAAAAACAAAAGAAAATAAAAGAAGAAATAGAGGAAGATACATACAAGTGGAAGCATACACTATATTCATGGATTGGGAGAATCTACATCATTAAAATGTCCATAATATCCAAGCAATCTATAGATTTAATGCAATTCCTATTAGAACACCAAAGGCATATTTCACAGATCTAGAACAAATATTCCAAAATTTATATGGAAGCAAAAAAAAAATCAAAAAGAGCCTCAGCAATCTTGAGAAAGAAGAATAAAGTTGGAGAAGAAAACCAAGATGGCGGCATAGGTAAACACCAGAGTTAGCTGCCTCGAACAACCACTTCACAAATACAACTAAAAGACAAAAAGGACATTGCCCAGAACCACAGGAAGACTGGCTGAGGGGAAATTCTTCAACTAGAAGGAAAGAGATCAGCATACGAGACTCAGAGGAGGCGCAGTGCGGAAAATACAAAGGTGCGGAGGTATGCGTGGAGTGGGCTGGTAGCTGAGGGCGCAGTGGTCGTTTTCAATCGGGAGGGAGTCTCAGATTCTGAGCTCCAGTTCTGGGCGAGTCTCTAGAGACCCAGACTCAAACAGGAAAAGCGGGACTGTCTGGCACTGGTCAGAATGTGAGGGCAGCTTTCTCTCCGAGGTTTGCAGCAGTTGCTGGGACTCTGAGAGGCAGAGCCTCTGGGGACGGGACTGAGAGCAGCCATAACTGCTCGCTCCACCCGCTCTGTTGATCCCGTGCGACCCGCCCCGCCCAAGCCCTGCGCAGAGCCATTTGCCAGATAGCCTCAGGCAAAGGCTAGATTAGCACCTCCCCAGAGGACAGAAGTTTTCCCACTGCAGACACAGCTGATTCTCACAGCCAGCTGGCCTGGAGGTCAAATCCCCCTGGTATTAACTACAACAATCAAGGCTTAACTACAACAAGACTGTGCACAAAGACCACTAGGGGGTGCACCAAGAAAGTATAAAAAATGTGGAGACAAAGAAACAGGACAAAACTGTCAATGGAGGATATAGAGTTCAGAACCACACTTTTAAGGTCTCTCAAGAACTGTCTAGAAGCTGCTGATAAAGTTATTGAGATCCTCAAGAAATCTAATGAGACCCTCGATGTTGTGATAAAGAACCAACTAGAAATTAAGCATACACGGACTGAAATAACAAATATTATACAGACTCCCAACAGCAGACCAGAGGAGCGCAAGAATCAAGGCAAAGATTTGAAATGCAAAGAAGCAAAAAACACCCAACCAGAAAAGCAAAATGAAAAAAGAATCTGAAGAAAATATGAAGATAGTGTAAGGAGCCTCTGGGACAGCTTCAAGCGTACCAACATCAGAATTATAGGGGTGCCAGAAGATGAGAGAGACCAAGATATTGAAAACCTATTTGAAGAAATAATGACAGAAAACTTCCCCTACCTGGTGAAAGAAATAGACTTACAACTCCAGGAAGTGCAGAGAACCCCAAACAAAAGGAATCCAAAGAGGACCACACCAAGACACATCATAATTAAAATGCCAAGAGCAAAAGACAAAGAGAGAATCTTAAAAGCAGCAAGAGAAAGAAACTCAGTTACCTACAAGGGAATACCCATACGACTGTCAGCTGATTTCTCAACAGAAACTTTGCAGGCCAGAAGGGAGTGGCAAGAAATATTCAAAGTGATGAATGCCAAGAACCTACAACCAAGATTACTTTATCCAGCAAAGCTATCATTCAGAATTGAAGGTCAGAGAAAGAGCTTCACAGATAAGGAAAAGCTAAAGGAGTTCATCACCACCAAACCAGTATTATATGAAATGCTGAAAGGTATCCTTTAAGAAGAGGAAGAAGAAGAAATAGGTAAAGATACTAATTATGAACAACAAATATGCATCTATCAACAAGTGAATCTAAGAATCAAGTGAATAAATAATCTGATGAACAGAATGAACTGGTGATTATAATAGAATCAGGGACATAGAAAGGGAATGGACTGACTATTCTTGGTGGGGAAAGGGGTGTGGGAGATGCGGGAAGAGACTGGACAAAAATTGTGCACTTAGGGATGAGGACAGTGGGGGGGTAAGGGCAGAGAGTGGGGTGGGAACTGGGTGGAGGGGAGCTATGGGGGGAAAAAAAGAGGAACAAATGTAATAATCTGAACGATAAAGATTTACTAAAAAAAAAAAAAAGACAATAAAACCAGAACTTGGCTGGAGATCCTGGCTAGAGAACCTGGCTAGAGAACATGGCTATAATGATCACCTGAAAAAAAAAAAGAAAAAGAAGAAGAATAAAGTTGGAGGGATCACAATACCATCCTATCTAATAATAGACAAACATGGTAATTAACCGTTCCTCCGACACGCTTCCCATTGGCTAATCAGGGGGATATGCAAATTAACTGCCAACCAAGATGGCAGTTAACCACCAACAAAGATGGTGGCTAATATACATACTACAGGCAGGGCGAGACAGCGCCATCCCACCTGCCCCCCTGCCATCCGGTCCTGCTATCTGTGACCAGGGCGGCAGGCAGCCCGTATGGGACCCGACCCAGGGCTGGCCTGCGGGACCACAGCCATCCGCCACCGGACATGCCCACAAACGGCCTTCTCGCAGGGATGCATGGCTGGCAGGTCCTAATGCACCGATCAGCCACCGGCTTAGCCTACAAACGGCCCTCCTGCGGGGATCCCAGGTTGGCAGGTGCCAATGCACCAACCAGCCACTGGCTACGCCCACAAACGGCCTTCCCGTGGGGATCCTGATTTGGCAGGTGCTAATGCACTGATCAGACACTGGCTGTGCCCATAAATGGCCTTCCCATGGGGATCCCAGGTTGGCCGGTGCTAATGCACCAATCAGACACCAGGTGCGCCCACAAACGGCCTTCCCGTGGGGATCCGTGGCTGGCAGGTGCTAATGCACCGATTGCCACTGGCCACGCCCACAAACGGCCCTCCCGTGGGGATCCCGGTTGGCAGGTGCTAATGCACTGATCTGCCAACACGCACACCCAAGCCGCCTTTGCCCTGCGCATACTATGCAACTGGGAGAGGGGAGTGGGGCCGCTGGGAGCAGGGTGGGAACTGCCCAGGGTTTGCATCAGGCAGCCCAGAGTGGAGTGCGAACTATCCCGACAGGTAGCTGCTTGCTCATTCACTTACTTGCTCATTCATTCACTCATTCACTCCCTCATTCATTCACTCACTCAGCAAACCCTCTCAGGTCCCTGGCACCAGGCCAGGCACTGAAAGTGAAGCAGGATAAGACAGCTATGACCTCAAGATATTACTAATTCAGTATGCAACCAGGAGAGGGGCGCCAGGCCTCTGGGAGTAGGGCGGGAACTTTCCCACGTGGGCTTCAGGCAGCCGGGAGTGGGGCCGGAACTTCTGCTGTGTTGCCATGGCAACGTGGCAGAAGTTCCGGTCATTTAGCTGCTTGCTCATTCCCTTACTCCCTCATTCATTCGCTCATTCACTCACTCATTATTCACTCACTCACCAAACCCTCTCAGGTCCCTGGCACCAGGCCAGGCACTGAAGGTGAAGCAGGATAAGACAGATCTATGTCTTCAAGATGTTAGTAATTCAGTAGGGCAAAGTACGCACATGAACAAGGCAGTTGTATGCACAGATGCAGTGTACTGGGTTCGGTGAGGGCTGTAACTAACGCCAACTTTGTTCTCTTGATAAAATGGGGCCTCGGGACCCAGGCCACCCCAAGCCTGTAGGCCTGTGCCTAGGCCAGTAGAGGCCAGGGTCCAGGAACATGACAGAGGGTGCAGGTCGGGCTGAGGGGTCTGGCCCCACCCCTCACCCTCACCCCCGAGTGCACAAATTTTTGTGCACTGGGCTACTAGTATATCAATAATACTATAAATCCACTGTAATCAAAACAGCCTAGTATTGGCACAAGAACACGCATATAAATCAATGGAACAGAATGTTAGGTTAGGTGGCTCAGGAGGCAGCATAGGAAATAAGAGTCCAGTGAATCAGAAAAAGAAAAAAAAGGAAAAGTTTTATTTCTGCGTCCCCGGGAGACCCACGTACCCCAAAGACAGGGCACATGGATTCATCCCAACAGGGAGGGGGGCGCTTTTTTTATACTGTGGTTGGGTGAGGGGCGGGGACATGAGCTGAGGTATTCAGCTGAGGAAGTTTCAGTTTCAGGGGGTCAGCAAGGTATTCAGGAAGAAGTTAGTGTCTGTGTGGGGGTATGTGGATTCAGGGAGAAGAAGCAGTATCTGTGCTTGGCACGTTGATCTGTGAGAAATTCCAGGGGAAGTCCATTATCTCATTACACATCTGCATGTATCCAATCCTGGGGTCTCTCCGACCTAACACAGAACAGAGAGCCCAGAAATCAACCCAAGCCTTTACGGTCAATTAATATTTGACAAAGGAGACAAGAGCATACAGTGAAGTAAAAACAGTCTCTTTTGGACAGCAACATGCAAAAAAATGCAACTAAACTACGAACTTACATCTTACACAAGAATAAACTCAAAATGAGTAAAAGACTTAAATATAAGTTGTGAAAACTTAAAAATCCTAGAAGAAAATATAGGCAGTGTTAACGTAAAAAAACCACTGAAACCTGTGAAGAATTTTTGTGAGTTTATTTGAGCCAAACTGTCGACATGCCGGGAAGCAGAACCTCAATGAATTGAGATAATGCTCCCGAGAATGGTGTTTACATTGTATTTATACATTTGCAATCAAAGGAGGGACATAGGTGGGTTACATGAAATTCATTGGTGATAGATTAAGGAGGAAGGATAAAGTAAAGCAGGGAAACCCCTGGGATTGGATAAAAAGTAAAATGATGGACACATACTTAGGTGGGTGCAGGATCAATTAACATGATAATGAAGGATTTGTGGTATCCTGGCACCCAGCACATTTGGTTGTGCCCCAGGGGCTCCAGAAAAAGGGAAGTTACAAGTTACCCAGACATTTCAAGGGTATGTTATCATAGATGAAAAAAGACAGATAGGCTCAGTTAAGGTAAAGGTTGACCTTGTCAGTGAAGATACTGGCCTAGGATGTAACTGGCCACCATAACTGTTTTAGTTAAAGTTTAATTTCAGACCATCCTTTGTGGTTACTTTAGGTCTCTGAGTTTGCAAGACTGCCATGCAGGCCTCCCCTGAGCTTGTCAGGTCAGCATGTGGCCCCTTTCGTCCACAGCAGTAACATCTCAGACATCTCTCACAGCAATATGTCTCCAAGGGAAAAGGAAACACAGGAAAAAATAAACAAATGGAACTACATCAGACTATAAAGCTTCTGCACAGCAAAAGAAATCATCTATAAAATTAAAAGGGAACCTACAGTATGGGAGAATATATTTGCCAATGATTCATCAGACCAGGGGTTCATCTCCAATATATATAGAAACAACTTATAAAACTCAACACCAATAAGACAAAAAATCCTATTTAAAAGTGGGCAAAAGTCCAGTGTGGCTCAGTGCTTGAGTGTCAACTTATGTACTGAAAGGACAGAACAGGACTGGTAGCTGTGTCCTTAACCCCTCTTCCAAGAAAAAGCCGCAGAATGTATCAGTTACTCAGCCTGCCCTTATCTCGGCCAATGGGAAAGGGGGGGGGAACTAGCCCAAGGCCAAAAGTATGCTAGCCACCCGCCCTGTCTTTGTGTAACCAGACCCTCGCTGCACCCTGCCCCCACCTCCGACCCCAAGCCCTATAAATTCTTTGTTCTCTTGGGACTCGGGGCTCTCTTGCATCCAGTATGGAAGCAGGGGGGGTACCAAGCGAGCTTGTATGAAAGACTCTCTGCTTTTGCATAGGACTGGCTGGCTCCCTGGTGTGGTCTTTTGGGGATCTTGAAATCTGGGCATAACAGTACCAGGAGGTGTGCTTTGATTCCAGTCAGGACATATGCCCTGGTTTCGGGCTCTGCAAAATAAGGGGTGTGCAGGAGGGAGCCTATCAATGATTCTCTCTCATCATTTATGTTTCTCTCTCTCCCTTTCCCTTCCCTTCTGAAATCAATAAAAATGTATTTTTTTTTAAAAAGTAAAATGATAAATACATGCTTCTTTTACATAGTTGGGAAAAGGCAACAATTAACAGATAACAATAACAATGAGGGAATTTGTGGTCTGTGCCCTGGCACCATTTGTTGTGCCCTGAGGGGTCTGGGAAAAGGGAAGTTACAAGTTACCCTGACATCCCACACGTTTGTTATCTCAGATGCAAAAAGCCAATAACCTCAGTAAAGATCGAAGTTGATCTTTGTCAGGGAAGACACTGGCCAAGGACATGACTACCCACTATAAACTGCTTTTAACAAAAGGTTTTAATTTCAGACCATCCTTTGTGGTTACTTTAGGTCTGAGTTTGCAAGGCCGCCATGCAGGCTTTTCCTTGAGTTAATCAGACTAGCATGTGGCCCCTTTTCCCTCACACAAGTAACAGTAAATCCCTATGCTAATTAGCTCACTACTAGTAAATATAGGGAAGTTACTGACTCACTGGCCATGTAGATCGGCCCCCAGCTTCACCCCTGTGACTGGGCTCTCAGGGGCTCCTCCCTACGTCTGCAGCCCCGGTAGGTGCCCCCGGGGCGCGGGGCTGGCATCGGGAGGAGCTAGCCTCCGCAGGAGCGGAAGCGGAAGCGCCCGGGGCGCAGCCATGGAGACGCGTGGGGTGGGGCAGCTGGAGGCGCGCCACCTTTGACCTGCCATCGGGCCACGTCAGAGGCCGGCGCAGACGCAAGTTCCAGTGGGCACCGGAGCTGCGGGCTGGGGACTGCGTGGTTGCAGGGGCCGCGGCGGGCGAGCCGCCATGGAGGTAACGCGGCCCGAGCCCTGTGCGGCGCACTTGGGTTGGGGCCCACCACCTTCTCGCCCAGCCTTGCGGCCCCGGGTTGGACGCGGGAGTAGGCCCGGGATGAGGGCTCAGCAGCTCCCCGCAGTCTCTCCCACCGTCCCCGAATCCGCCCCTCGCTGTCCCAGGCCCATTAGAGCCGCTCCTACACGATTGCTACGATCAGCCCCAGCGACAGACCCCTCCTTCCCCAGGTCTTTCTCACGGTAAAGGTTTCCTCCACCTGATCCCACGGAAGGGTTTTTCCCTCTCAAGGTTCCGCGTTCTGTTCCCGATTAGGAAAACAGTTCTGACCACTTGGGTTTGATTGTTTTGCAGGATCCTGTCCAACATGGAGTGGCTCCACCAGCCACGCCTGGAGCCGGGAAATCGAAGGTGAAGAGAATACTTGACTAGCAGGCTCCCTGGAGAGTAGAAGGCTAATGAATTGGAAAACTGCGGCATTGAGGGCGGGACGGGTTCAAAAGAAATAGCCTTTCTCCAAGGGCTTTCCCTTTTAATTTACACAGTCACCCACCTGTTCCCTTTGTAAGTTTACTGGTATGAAAAGAGTTGATTTTTTTGTTGACTTCCTGCGCCTGGTTAGCACAGCTGAGAATTCTGCAATTTTTCAGATATAAACAAAGCAGTCTAATTTATGAAGATTCATATAGTGTAGTGGAAAGAGCAGACATGGGTAGATAAGAGTCAAGGACTCTGTTCTGTAGGCTTCTCCTATGATGGGAAGAGAGTTCAATAGTGTAATTTTCATGGCCCTGTACAGCCGTTTACCCTTCACTGATTCTCACGGATAGCGGTTTATCACTTGCATGCTAAGTTTCAGGCACTCTAAACACTCCTTCATTTCAGCTTCATGGTAACCATGAGATAACTACCATTGTTCCCCAGTTTTACAGATGAGCCCACAAGTTAAGTAATTTTCCCTGAGTTTTAGTTGAAGCCGTAATGCAACATGATTCATCTTATTGCTATAAGAATTATGCTTACATGTTTTCATGTAGTCAAAGACTTGTCTTGGATAGAATGAAACACTTTTACAGCTCTAAAGAACTTTAAGTAGGATTAGTTTGTCCCCTAATTTACAATTAAAGAAATCAAAACGGAGAAAGTGTCTTCATCTCTTTCAGCAATATCTGTAAGACAATATCTGTAAGCAATATCTGAGCTATTTTTACATTTCCTAGTAGTTGCTTAACTAATAATTGAAGTTGCATTTGCTCATTTTTAAAAATGTAGTGTTTGGTTGACTTACAGTAGGATTTTCATTTTTGGGGAGATGTGATGTTCTTTTGCAGTATAGTAGAAACATGAATTATAACAAATTGGTAATGTCACTACATCTTTCAGCTGGAAACATTGCCCAAGGAAGATCTTATCAAGTTTGCCAAGAAACAAATGATGCTAATACAGAAAGCTAATTCAAGATGCACAGGTATTGGGTTGAAACTGTTTATCTTAATCACAATATTATTTAATCATAGTTAAAAATTAGTTTTTTAATAGTACATTTGTTTGTTTTGTTTACTAGTGAATCCAGTAAAATCTTAGACAGTGTAATGGAATTTGTTATTTAACATTCTATTTGCCTCTGATTATTTTTTTAACCTCACATCTCTAAACTGCAGTTCCTTTGAATTATTAAAATAAAGGAAGATATTTAAAACAATTTGTTGAATTAAGCACCTTTTTTTAACTTAATTTAGATTGTATATTCTTCTGAGTCAAGCATGTTTTCTAGAGTAGTCAGTTAAAATGTTAGAGACACAAGGTTGTGAGCCAAAGAAGTAAAACAAGGCCTAAGTAAAGTAATAAAAGATTTCCACTTCTGGAATTTTGAATTATATTTATTTGCTGAAGTTGATTGAGTCCTTATTTAGTTTGCCTTTCTTTATATTCCAAAAGGATGAATAAATTAGTATCCTTTTTAGTATGTGTGGGTTAGTGCTTAAATTTTCAGTGACTTAACAAATGTTAACTGCCCAGCCTAAAATCCAAGATTTATTTTCTGTTAGGAAAGGTCAAATTGTGTTTTGGGAGGTTGGATCAATTTGTGATAGAGAGAGTAATTTATTTGGAAAGGTGTTCTAGGCCCCAGACCTAGACATGAGTTGATGAAATAGATTAACATGTATGTTTAATATGAGGTTAGTTGTTGCTTTAAGATTCTACAGTAAGAAGTTGTTTACAGCTGAAATAATAATGTCTGGGATTTGCTTCAAAAATTTGATAGAAAGGAGAAAGTGAATGCAGGTCAGAATGAAACAAGATTGGCTATGTAATAATTGCCAAATCAAGGTGATGGGCACATGACGAATAATCAGTCTATTCTCTTTACTTTTATATATTTGGAGTTTTTCATAATAAAAAGGAAAATAACAGATAATAATGGGTTAATATTTTCTTAAATTATTTGCTGCTTCTAAAATGTATTCTTATTTATAGTGATTTTTTTTTTTTTTTTAAGAATGTACTTATTCCTTTAGCCAGTTATTTTTTATTTCTGAACTGGAATCTTTTTCTTTTTTTTTTTAAATAATTGTTTAGAATTAGAGAAAGAAATTGAAGAACTCAAATCAAAACCTGTTGCTGGAGGAACTGATGAAGTTATTAAGGTGATGAAACAGTTGTGAATATTGCTTTCATTTTGATTTATTTACTTAGAGGAAATGTCTAATGACCTATCAGATTTCTGTGAGGGCCCTCAGCCTCCTGGAGCACTCTCTAGCTTTCTGCCTCTGTTTCTCCACTTCCTCTCTGCCCTTAGATAAGTTTGTAATCACTCTGGCTGACTGTAAAAAGAGAGGGTTAAATGAGCTCTGGCTCCTTTCTGTTCTGAAATAAGTATTATTCCCTCTCCTTTTCATCAAACACACTGTAACTATGGTTGTTGACTCAGTCTCAGCCCTGTTCTTCCCTCTCCCCCTCAGAAAGCCCAGGACGTTGATGACGATTTGGGGGCTGATCATTTACATATACATTTAACCTACAGTAGATAGGTATCCCTGGACTTGACTACTGACCCATATCTCACAGGCGAATTTCTAGCTATTGGGGGGAAAATTTTTGCTCATTTCTCGAGTCTGCTCTTCAACATGACTATCCTCTTCTCTGGACAACCAGGGACAGCACCGTTTTCGAGGCCTTTAACATTAGAGACTCCCCAGCTCTCCTGTCTCTAACTGTGTGTGTGTCAGTCACCAGAGAAGTATTTTTTTTCCTTCAAGATAACGCGGTAGTTCACCCTCCTTCTCCCCATGTCCATGGCTCTGTGTGAAGCGCTTCATGTCATATGTGACTTAATTTTAATAACCCCTAACTAGGCTTTCTTTCTCTTCTTACTGCTATATCCAATTGCCAGATCACAGAATGTTATTTTTACCTTGTTATTCTGCTTAAGAACCTGAGTTGCTTATCACCTGCCATTAACCCTAATAACTAAATACTTTTTCCTTCCCCCACTTGGCCTAACCTTTTGAAAGTTTCACTTCTCAAAGCTCTGCAATCATTTTTTCCTTGCTTTTCCATATTTATAATTTGAGTTTTGCGATCTATTCTTTTATTATATGTTATCTTACACTCTTATTAGATGGCTCTAAACTTGTGAGCGGTGAGCAATTGAAAGACTCCCAGAGCTTTCCCTGCTGATAGCTCTCGCAGAAATGGTGAACGTTCCTAAAACCACCGAACTTTCTGTAAGAAGTGTGGCAAGCATCAACCCCATAAAGTTAACACAGTACAAGAAGGGCAGAGATTCTCTGTATGCACAGGGAAAACGGCGTTATGACAGGAAGCAGAGTGGCTATGGTGGGCAGACTAAGCCGATTTTCCGAAAAAAGGCTAAAACTACAAAGAAGATTGTGCTGAGGTTTGAATGAGTTGAGCCTAACTGCAGATCTAAGAGAATGCTGGCTATTAAGAGATGCAAGCATTTTGAATTGGGAGGAGATAAAAGAAAGGGTCAAGTGATCCAGTTCTAAGCTTCATATTTTGTTTGATTATATGACAATAAAATCATGATATGTTCACTTCAAAAAAAAAAAGAAAGAAAGAATGACTTCCAGAAAGTTACTACAGGAGGTCTTAAATCCCTCTGCATCTCATGCAATATACTTTTGTTCTTTATTCAGCTAAAATAGTATATAGTGAATGGCATGCACAAATACCAATACTTGGATTTAAAATGAACTGATTTATTTAAATATTACTGAATTCATAGTAGTTTTCTTTGTTTATCTGGTCATTATGTTATTTTCTTAATCAGTTCTGGCCAATGTACAACTACGTGGTATCTAAGAGTACAGTCTGGAGCCAGACTGCCTGTCAGATCTTCAGATCCCTGCCTGCTCTGCCACTTACCAGCTGTGTGACCATGGCTAAGTTTCTTCATTCTCGGTGACTCAGTTCCTTCAACTGTAGACTAGAGATAATAATACCTATTTTTTACAGGGTTGTTTAGAGTATTATGAGTAAATAAATGTATAGCACGTAGAACTGGATCTGTCACATAAGTACTTGATAATTATTCATTATCATTATTACTTTATTTTTAAAAATATTTTTATTGATTTCAGAGAGGAAGGGAGAGGGAAAGAGAGAGATAGAAACATCACGATGACAGAGAATCATTAATTGGCTACCTCTTGCACATCCCCTACTGGGGATTGAGCCCGCAACCCAGGCATATGCCCTTGACTGGAATCAAACCTGGGACCCTTCAGTACACAGGCCAATGCTCTATCCACTGAGCCAAACTGGCTAGGGCTCATTATCATTATTACTATGTATTTGTGGGAATGTTTTATGCACATTTATGTATGCACACCAGAAGGAGGCTTTTGTATTTGAAAAGAAAACCACAAAGATTCTCTTCTAATTTGTATCATTTAACTCTTAGCTCTTAAAATACTTTTTACAAAATTGCATTTTAGAATACCTAAATATCTGCCCCTTATTTGTTCCTTATCACCAATCAATGTATTCTCCTATTCTGTCAAAACTGTTCCTAGAGATGAGATTAGAAAATTTCTCTAAGTTAGCCAACATTGCCTTTTATTTTATTTTAATTTTTTGCAGGAGACATTTTTGTTGTTGTTAAATATATTTTATCGATTTTTTACAGAAAGGAAGAGAGAGGGATAGAGAGTTAGAAACATTGATGAGAGAGAAACATCGATCAGCTGCCTCCTGCACACCCCCTACTGGAGATGTGCCCGCAACCAAGGTACATGCCCTTGACTAGAATCGAACCTGGGACCCTTCAGTCCACAGGCTGACGCTCTATCCATTGAGCCAAACCGGTTAGGGCAGGTTATTAGTTTAATAATTAGCCCATGTTATCCTAACCACACAAGTCCCAGAAAGTAAAGGTTTGGCAAAAATTTAGCTGTCTTTTACAATGACTTCTGTTTTCCAAATGGTCAAATTAGTACTCTCCTGCACTAATTTGATCTAGTGGTTCTCTAGTATTGCTGCACAGCTTTCCTGGACTTGGCCTCTTGCCATGATTCTGTGAATTTCTACACTGCTTTCCTATGTTGGCCCTTCTGTTTCTAGGTCACATGTCTTCACCTTCTTGGTTAACCCTCTCATTTGGTATAGCATGTCCTTCTATAGCTTCCTAAGAATGGATGCATGGGAGGAAAATTTTTGTCATCTTATGTATTCAAATGGATTTGTTCTGCTCTCATCCTATCTAATAAAAGAGTAATATGTAAATTAGCCTTCACTCCGTGACAAAGACGGCAGCACCCATTGTGGCCGGGACGGGACACTGGCAGCTTTGCCCCGGCAACACAAGCCCAGTGTCCGTGCCCCAGCCGCATGGAGGGAGGGGAGGGAAGGGTCCTTGGGCCAGAGGCCGAGATGAGGGACACTGGCATTGTTGCAGGCTGGACTGAGGGAACTCCCCCTCCCCCCCCCCCCCGTTCATGAATTTCATGCACCGGGCCTCTAGTGTTTGAATAATAGCTATAACTTGACATAGAAGTCTAAACTTCCTACATCTCTGTTTTTTTAAATAACAGTTTTTCTTTATTATTTCAGTAGTAGCCCGGTGCATGAAATTCATGCACATTAAAAGGGAATTAATTAGAGGAAATATTTTAATATTGCTATTTGCCCTTTCTCTATAATAGAAGTGTCAGAACTGAAAGAAAATTAGTAAAATGTATATGAAAATCTTTCTCCTGTCAGAGTCTGGGGTACCTTGCGGGACCCAGAGTCAAGTCTCCCCCGCGTGCACCTTGAAATTGCGCGAGACCCAGACCCGACCTGCCCCACCCCCATTGGGCAAAATTCAGACTCGGCCAGCCTCACTCTCATCAAGCCCCGCCGGGCAGGGAGCGCAGCCTCAGGTCCCCCATCAAGCCCCGCCAGGCGGGGGTTGCAGCCTCAGGGCCCTCGTCAAGCCCTGCTGGGTGAGGGACACAGCCTCAGGTCCCCTGGCCTGGTGGGGGGGGCGCGGCCTCGGGTCCCCCTGGCCCAGGGCAGATGGCGCAGCCTGAGGTCCCCCGTCAAGCCCCACCAGGCGGGGGGTGCAGCCTCAGATCCCCTGCCCTGGCGCCACGCAGCCTCAGGTCCCTGCTGATTGCTCATTACGGGAACCCCGCCTCCGCTGTGGGCGCAGCCATCTTGTGATGGTGTGGGGGTCAATTTGCATATTGCCTCTTTATTATATAGGATATAAGTCCAGAGGTAGGCAATTCAAGGATGATGGATGATGAAATGTACTTATGATTTTAACATTAAGGATTTACTTTATATTTGTGGTGAAATGGGTCTGTGCTTTTCCTGTGAAGTCCTTGGATATCGGTATCAAGTTATGCCAGTTTTATAGAATAACTTGGGAATTCTTCTTGTTTTTCACTTTGTCTGAACAAGTTCATATGTAATTGGTATAATCTGTTCTTTTAAAATTTGATAGAACTCACCAGTTAAGCTATCTATTTCTCCTGTTTGCTTTGGTGGACAATTTTAAATAGCTGGTTTGATTTTTAAGTAGATAGAGTGGTGTTAATTAAACTTTTAATTATTTGCCTTGAGTTAATAAAGCTACATTTTTCTAGGAATTTCTATTCATTTCATTCCAGTTTTCAATTTATTGCCAAATAATTGTTCATATTACATACTCTGTTTAATCTCTGATTTATATGTAGATATTTCTCCCCCTTTTTTCATTATATTGTTTGTTGCTTCAGACTTCTTTTGATCAGTCTTACTAAAGGTTGTCTGCTTTGTTAGCTGACTCTGTAATTGTTGAACTGTTTTCAATTTTATCAATTTCCACACCTATTTAATATCTGTAGAGAATAACCCTGTCTCTGCCCTAGCCAGTTTGGTTCAGTGGATGGAGTATCGGCCTGCAGACTGAAGGGTCGCAGGTTCGATTTCGGTCAGGGGCACATGCCTGGATTGCAGGCTCGGTCTCCAGTGCAGGGTGTGTGGGAGAAGGCTGATCGCCTAGGGGCAGGTCTTATCTTCCCCTAGTGCAGCGGTTCTCAACCTGTGGGTCACGACCCCTTTGGTGGTCGAACGACCCTTTCACAGGGCTTGCCTAAGACCATCCTGCATATCAGATATTTACATTACGATTCATAACAGTAGCAACATTACAGTTATGAAGTAGCAACGAAAATAATTTTATGGTTGGGTCACAACATGAGGAACTGTATTTAAAAGGCCAGAAGGTTGAGAACCACTGCCCTAGTGGCTTCTCTAGGATTTCATGCATCTGCGTTTCCTAACCAGATTTTGCTCCTTGTCAAAGCAAATCTTAATTCTCTCTCATCATTGATGTTTCTGTCTCTCCCTCCCTCTCCCTTCCTCTCTGAAATCAGTTTTTAAAAGAAAGAAAGAAGGAAAGGAAATATATCTTTAAAAATAAAATAACCCTGTCTCTGAGGGAGACAGGACATGGGTAAATTTCTTGCCTATTATTCTAACCACTCCCTATTCATACTATCACCCAATCCCCAATTTTTGAACGCAGTATACATTGTACCTTCAACAATATCTGTTGCCTCCAGTTCCTGAGCATTTAATTCTCTAGAGTATTTCTAGTTTCTCATAAGTGTTTAGCTCTGCAAAGGCCCTTAGGTTATAGCTTTCTTCCTCTCTCTAATTCAGTTCCTCCTCTTCCACTTTCAGTTTTCCAAAAATATGTTGAAATTTCACATATCCTCATGTCCTTTCTTCTTTTCTCTTTGTTCTTATGTATGTTCCTTTTAAAATTTTTCATTCTTATTTTAGTGTGGTTTGGAAAAGGTGAGGAGATAACTTATGCATGGATCAATCCATTATATTTAACCTCGGGCAAACGAATCCTGTTTCAAACAGGCATTGTCTGAACATCTGGATGCTGTTCTTCTGGAAAAAGCAGAGACTGAGCAACAGTGTTTTTCTCTGAAGAAGGAAAATATTAAAATGAAGCAACAGGTTGAGGTAAGGCAATATTTTAATTTTTTTATTAACTTATATAGTGTGGTAATGAATTTTAGACTTAAGATCTTAAAAAGCATCTGATCTGACTTTAACAGTTTACAAACAAGAAAATGAATTGATATTTAAAAAGAAAAATAACTGAAATTACTCAACTACAAGAGATAGAGCTAACATTTCTTTGTTGCATTCTTTTTTTTTTTTTCCTTTTTGATTTCAGAGAAGAAGGGAGAGGGAGAGAGAGAGAAAAACATCAGTGATGAGAGAGAATCATTGATTGTCTGCCTCCTGCACGCCCCATACTGGGGATTGAGCCCGCAACCTGGGCATGTGCCCTTGACCAGAATCAAACCTAGGACCCTTCAGTCTGCAGGCTGATGCTCTATCCACTGAACCAAATCAGCTAGGGTTAATGTCATTCTTTAATAAAAATGGGGTAAAAAAAAAAAAAAGTATGTATTTTATGAAAAAGTATTTATGTAGGTCGAACCTCACACATATTCTAAATACTATTATCTGTTCAGTTCTAGGATATGCAGTTACCTCTTGGGTCTGGGCAAATTTTTCCAAAAAGTCTTTTATTAATCTTCTCAAGAGATAGTTGTTAAAGCCTTGTGATGTAATACAAGTTACATAATTTGTCCTTTTAAAAGAAAATTAAATTCATAAATTTCCTAGTTATTACTCTGAATGGCATTAGTACTGTTGGTATATATTGTCATATTTAAGGTAGTCAGACCCTAAGTAGAATTCTTGGAATATCAGTGTCCTATTTTTCTAAGTACTTTCCTGTTTTCTCTACTTAGCCTGTGACGAATACTTTTCTTGAGGACAGGAGTTTCTTTTGTCTTAACTAAATAATTATTTTTAATTTTTATGTCTTGATTTTTTTTTTAAGAGAGAGAGAGAGAGAGAAAAACATTGATTTGTGATTCCACTTATTTATGTATTCATTGGTTGCTGCTTTTATGTGCCCTGACCAGTGATTAAACTCACATTTGGCATATTGGGACAACACTCTAGCCAACTGAGCTATCTGCCCAGGGCTAATAAAATAATTTTTATGTACTTATTTTTATAATAGGATTCTGAAAATAAGATGGAAGATATCCACAAGGAGTTTGAACAGTCACAAAGGAACTGTATGAAGCAAATGGAAAATTTGAAAAATGAATTAATGGCAGTACATTGTAAACACAGTGAAGATAAAGCTAGATTGCTGAAGGAATTGGAAGAAGAAAAAAAAAAACAATTAGAGTTTTCAGAACAACTTAAATTTCAGAGTGACTCTGAAGATAATGTTAAAAACCTGCAAGAAGAGATTCAGAAAATTAGGGCAGCCTTTGAGGAGCAAATTTTATATCTGAAAAATCAATTAGAAGCTGCCACAAATGAAAAGGACCAAGAAATTACTCATCTTCAAAAAGTCATTGAGGCTAATTCTCAGCATTACCAAAAAGATATTGATAGTTTGCAAGAAAAACTTATGCAGTTGAAAGCTACACATCAAGAAGAAGTGAAAGAATTGATGTGCCAAAATGCAGCATCTGCTAAAGAACAAGAAGCAGAAGCCAATAATTTTAACCAGCTAAAAGAGAACTTAGTCAAACAGTGTGAGGCAAGTGAGAAGGACATTCAGGAAAAATATGAATTAGAAAACTTAGGGAAAGCCTCAAATGCAAACCAAGAAAATCAGATGTCTTCTTTGCTCTTACAAGATACTTTTGTAGAACAAATAGTAAATGAAAAAGTCAAACACTTAGAAGATACTTTAAAAGAACTAGAGTCTCAACATAATATCTTAAAAGATGAGGTAATTTATATGAATAATCTTAAATTAAAACTTGAAATTGATGCCCAACATATAAAGGATGAATTTTTTCATGAGCGGGAAGATTTAGAATTTAAAATTAACGAATTATTGCTAGTTAAAGAAGAACAGGGCTGTGTAATCGAAAAATTAAAATCTGAACTAGAAGATTCAAATAAACAACTTTGCCATATTACAGAACAGCATAACAAAGAAATACAGAGTCTTCAGGAGCAACAGCAAAAAGAAATATCAGAACTACATGAGACATTTTTGTCAGATTCAGAGAAAGAAAAATTAACATTAATGTTTGAAATACAGTGTCTTAAGGAGCAGTGTGAAAACCTACAGCAAGAAAAGCAAGAAGCAGTATTAAATTATGAAAGTTTGCGAGAGATTATGGAAATTTTACAAGCAGAACTAGGGGAATCTGCTGGAAAAATAAGTCAAGAGTTTGAATCAATGAAGCAACAACAAGCATCTGATGTTAATGACCTTCAGCAGAAGCTCAGAACTGCTTTCAATGAAAAAGATGCTCTTCTTGAAACTGTGAATCATCTCCAAATAGAAAATGAAAAGTTATTGTCACAAAAAGAACTTGTACCTGAACTTGAAAAGGCCATAAAAAATCTTCAAGAAAAGAATGACGCATATTTAGTTAGCCTCAGTCAGAGAGATTCCATGTTACAAGAATTTGAAGCAAAGATAAGTTCTCTTACAGAAGAAAAAGATAATTTCATAAGTAAAATTAAAAGTTATCATGAAGAAATGGGTAATCTCCATATAAAATGTGAAAGGGAAGAAAGATTAATTCTAGAACTTAGGGAAAAAGTGCAGCAAACTACCCAGTACAACAGTGAACTAGAACAAAAGATAAATGAATTGACAGGAGAACTCGAAGAAACTTCAAAAGAAAAAGACCAGAGTAGCCAAGAACTAGAAAAGCTTATGGTTCAATTGAAAACTCTCTCTGAAAACCAGGAAGCACTGTCATCTGAAGTGAAGTCTCTTTATGAGGAAAATAGTAAGCTAAGTTCAGAAAAGAATAATTTAAATAGAGATGTGGAAGCTTTCTTGTCTCAAAAGGAAGAATATTTTATTCTTAAGGAACACATTTCTGAATTAGAAAAGAAACTTCAGGTAACAGTTCAAGAGCGAGATAATTTAAATAAACTGTTTGAAAATGAGCAAGCCCAGAAGTTATTTGTCAAAACTCAGTTGTATGGTTTTTTTAAACAAATGGAGCTGGAAGTAGAAGAAAATGAAGAGCAAGATGTTACAAATGTTCTACAAGCTGTAGGTGAATCCTTAGCTAAAACAAATGAGGAAAAACATAACTTGCTCTTTCAATATGATAAAAAGGTATTAGAGTTAGAAAAAAATATTAAGTGCCTTGAGGAGGAGAATATAGTTCAATATGAGGAACTTAGGTCTTTACTGAGAGACTATGAACAAGAGAAAGTTCTCTTAAAGAAAGAGTTAGAAGAAACTAGGTCAGAAAAAGAGGCCCTGCAGTCTGATCTTCTAGAAATGAAAAATGCTAATGAAAGAACAAGGCTTGAAAATTTGAATCTTTCAATTCAAGTTGAAGAAATGTCTCAAAAATTGTGTAGCAACTTTGAAATCCATAATGAAAAAGAAAAGTCTTTTATAAAGGAACTTGAAAACCTAAGGCTAGCACTAAAACAAAAAGAATCTGAATTGCAAGATGTGAAAGCAGAGTTGATATTAAAGGTATTTTAATTTGAATTTTATCAATTTAAATAAATTCTTAGTTCAAATTGTGAGCTCTAGAAAATATATAAACTTTTTTACACTTCAAAGCCAGAATTTAAATTTTTGGCATTTAAACTCAAATGGGAAATTTTTGAAAAATACATTTCATGATGACTTTTTGGTTTTGGATCATTTTAGAATTATGATCTTGCATAAGATTAAGTGATATTGTGTAATTGTATAATTTAGTCAACAGCAAAACTGCACTAAGAATGAAGAAATTTGAATTTCATTCTTGTGTGATGTACGTATTACCTTTTTTAAGGTCAATATTACCTGGTCTCTCAAGGGAAGAAAAAGACTGTTCACCAAATTGCTTTTTGTTTGGATTCTTTAATAATGATTTTCTTATATTTAACATGATGGCCCATTCATCATTAGGAATAAAATGATTCTGTTTTTGTTTTTTTGTTTCCTATAAAATCTAGGATTCCTTTGAGAAATCACCTTCTGTAGAAAATAATCAACTTCCTTTAGTAAAAGAACTAGAAGAAAAAATAGGTAAGTACCGTTTTGCATATGTTGTCACAATTATACAGATTCTCCTTAGGGTTAAAGTAGGTTGGGAAATATAGAAGCCAGTTAATAAGTCTTTAAATCATAATAAGCAGCTGTCTCTTCCTAATATCCCCTTTCTTGCCCCTCTGCCATCTGTTTGTCTTCTCTTTCAAAACTGTCACTTTTTGTTTAATCCAAGTAAAGGACTAATATGATTTTATTTATAAATGGTTCCATGGTTAAATAAACAAACTATTTGAATGCCCAGTTACCTAGGCACTAGTAATAGAAAGGTGATTAAGATACAGGTCATGTCTTCAAAAAGCTCACTGCCATAAGGGGCTGTTATTACATTAGTTTGATGTGTGTGCAAGGTACAGTGCAGGTGGTACTAAAAGTAACTGCCTGTTTTAAGTTAGGAAAAACATCACAGTATAAACTACTTTTCTTGTGTCTTGAATGATGAAAAATTTTCCACAAAAGGAAGGTATTTTAGCAAGAGGAAACAGCAAGAGCTTGTATGTTAACATATATACCATCAAGGAGCATATTAGAAGTTCCTGGGGCAGCAGGAGTCTGAGCATAGACACACCAGTGCCACCTGCAGAGGAGTCAGGACTTTATTTCTCATCATTATGGGATAGCTCTTTTAAAGACAAAGAAACAGCACTAGGTGGTTGGGCTCAGTGGATAGAGCATTGGCCTGGGGACTGAAGTGTCCTGGGTTCCATTCCAGTCGAGGGCACATGCCCAGGTTGCGGGCTCGACCCCCAGGAGGAGGTGTGCAGGAGGCAGCCTCTCCTTTCCCCTTGAAATCAATAAAAATATATTTTTAAAAATATAAATAAACAAAGATAAACAAATACTTAGTGTTTTGTAATGTGCCCATAATTCCTCATTTTAGTGCTCACTTAAATTGGCAGAGAGAAGGGGAGAGGGTAGCTGGAAGAGATTAGAATGACACCCAGTTTTCTATGATGGATGATTGGGGCAAGTCAGGTTAGGGAGATCATTAGCTCAGTTTTAAATAAATTAAGTATAAGGACCAATGCAAGTGGAGATGTCAAATAGACTGCTAAATATGCGAATCCAGAATTGAGAAAAAGCTAAATCAGAGATAAAAATTTGTAATCAACATAATAGTTGGCATTAAAAGCCATGTGATTGAGATCACTAAGCAAATGAGTGTAGAAAAAGGATGAGGACCAGAGATAGTTCTCTATCATTTAAAAATCAGAAAGATAGAAACAGCAAAGAAAGTTGAGAAGGAAAGAAGGGAGGTAGGAAGAGCCAGAGCATAAAATGTCTTGGAAGCTAAGGCAAATGAAGTTCAAGTGTTTCAAGAGGGAAAAATGTTTAACCGTGTGAATGCTATGATAGGCCAAGTAACATTAGTACTAAGCACTAACCATTGGATTAAGCAACCTAGATGTCATTGGTAACTTGGTAGTAATAGTTCCCATGATAAGCCAAAGCCAGATCCTGATTGAAGTGAGTTAAAGAAACAAATGGAAGAAGAGAAATTTGAGAGCATATATAAACAACTCTTACAAGTTCTGCTATAACAGGAAGAAGAGATGGGACAATTTCCACAGAGGAAATGTGGTTTGCCTTTTTGTGTGTGTATGATGTTTCATCTATCCTATCATGACTGCAACCCTCTTTAACTGCATTCATTATTTATTCATGAGCTTAATCTCTCGATATTTTTCTTATTGTATGCTTATAAATTGGAGAAACACTAATAGAGGAGGAAGTATGCTGCACAATAAAGAAGAATTGCTACATTGGTGCCTGAGTAGGTGAGAAGATATAGGACAAAATGCAGAATTGAAACAACTGTCCTGCGTTTCACACACACAGATGGTTCATCAGTAGCAGCCAGATGTATTTGTACAGTGTATTTGAAGACAGGTGCAACTACATTAATAAGCAGGGATAGAACTAAAGTTAAGCAGTGATACCATCAAAAAGTAAAATATGCCCTGTTGAGTATGGCTCAGTTGGTTGAGTGTCAGCATAAGATAAGATAAAATAAAATAAAAATTTAAAAAGAAATTAAGGGGAGAGGTCAAGACTGGATACATAGAACACATTACAGGTTTAGTTGTAAGAATAAGACCAACCAAGACGGGTATGCTTAGGGAGCATGACTATATAACTTCATCTGGTTATATAACTTAATAACAATATAACTTCTACTTGATCCTTGTTTGAAAATTATCACCTAAAATCTTGGTATACGGGTGTTTCCAGGAAATCTTTTCAGGTTAAAGATGTCCTAACAGCCTCTCCAATTCCTAGACAGTTATGAAATGCCTGAAAAACAAAAGTAGACTATTATGGAGGATAGAAGAAAATGGAAATTTTTTACATTGTTTCCCTCACTTAGATAATGAATACTTAAGCTTTCACTTAAAAAAATAGGTATTAATACTTTTTCCAGGGCTAAAATAAGTAAATTTGGATATTTTTCTTTTTTTCCTTTTGAGTTCATATATAAGCCATTCATTTTATGTTTTTAGAGTACCTCAAAAAAGAATCCAGAGAGAAAGAGGAAAAAATAAATAAGATAAAACTAGTTGCTGTGAAGGCAAAGAAAGAACTAGATTCTAGCAGGAGAGAGGTAAGGTGACTTAATGCAAAATTCAAAAACCTTACATTTTAGAAAATCAACTTTTCTATCCATAAAACTATCTATTATATATTTAAAATAGGCCCAGACTCTAAGGGAAGAACTCAAATCTCTTCATTCAGAAAAGGATCAGTTGTCTACTTCCATGAGAGATCTAATTCAAGGAGCAGAAAGCTATAAGGTAAAAAGTTACTTCAATAACAAGATTTATTTGTAACCTCTAAGCCAGGGGTGGGCAAACTTTTTGACTCAAGGGCCACAATGGGTTCTTAAACTGGACCGGAGGGCTGGAACAAAAGCATGGATGGAGTGTTTGTGTGAACTAATATAAATTCAAAGTAAACATTACATAAAAGGGTACAGTCTTTTTTTTTTTTTTTTTTTTTTTAGTTTTATTCATTTCAAACGGGCCGGATCCGGCCCGCGGGCCGTAGTTTGCCCACAGCTGCTCTAAGCTAACAAATGTACTAGAAATTTTTGTCTATAATAATCACCTTGTGTTTTTAGTAAATCGTTTTTGTATAATGTATCATAATGTCAAGATTTTAAGTAGCTATGCTTTAAATAGTGCCTTGTATTTTAAAATTAAGATTCTGTTTTTGGATTTTATAATAAAACTAGAGGCCTGGTGCACGAATTCGTGCACGGGTGGGGTCCCTCAGCCTGGCTGGCGATGGGGGCCGATCAGGGTGGCCGGCCAACCAGGGGAAGGGACCGCTGGAGGTTGGCTATAGGAGTGCACTGACCACCAGGGGGCAGCCCCTGTGTTGAGTGTCTGCCCCCTGGTGGTCAGTGCACATCATAGCTATCGGTCGATCACTTGGTTGTTGGTAACTTAGGCTTTTATATATATAGATTAGGAACAAAAAAGATGGTATTATTACTGTTGTCTTCTATATATATAAAAGGCTAATAATATGCTAAGTGTCTGACCGTTCAACTGGTTGCTATGATGCACATGGACCATCAGGGGGGCAGACACTCAACGCAGGAGCTGCCGAGCTGCAGGGAATTGGCAGCAACGGTTCTTGGGTGACGCACCCCAAAATCAGAGAGGAGGGACCCCTATTCCTCGCAGGGCCGCATAATTCCACCTTCAGCCATGGGTTATGTTGTTGCTGGGGCACTGTCGGCCCCGAATCTGGTTTACTGCACACCTGCGTTTGCGTTCCACACCCTGTTTGACAGCAACTTTGCAGAGTGCCCTCTTGCACTCTGGGACCTCTTGGGGGATGTTGGAGAGCTGGTTTCGGCCTGATCCCTGCAGGCCAGGGCGAGGGACCTCACCTGCCGGAGGTACCCCACTCCACAGATGCCGGGGAGGGACTGCGGGAGGTTGGCTCCAGGGCGTATTCGGCCCATCTTGACCAGTCCTGCCCTGCCGGCCACCTTCTAATTAATTTTTTTTCAATGTGCACGAATCCGTGTACCGGGTCACTAGTTATTTACTACTAGAGGCCTTCACCGGTGTGGGGCATGGCTTGAGGGATCAGCCTGCTGAGGGAGCATCCTGGTCAGCCAAGCGGCGCTCCCACTGTGGGAGCACACTGACCATCAAGGGGCAGCTCCTGCATTGAGCATCTGCCCCCTGGCAGTGTGCGTCATAGCAACTGGTTGACTGGTTGTTCTGGTTGTTTTGCCATTCAGTCGCTGGGCTTTTATTATATAGGACTAGAGGCCCAGTGCACGAATTCGTGCACCAGTGGGGTCCCTCGGCCTGGCCAACATCTCCCAAAGGGTACCAGATTGTGAGAAGGCACAGGCAAGGCTGAGGGACCCCACTGATGCATGATTAGGGCCAGGAAGGGACACGGGAGGTTGGCCAGCAGGGAAGGGACCACGGGAGGGCTCCAGGGTGTGTCCAGTCCATCGCACTCAGTCCCAATCAGCTGGACCCCAGCAGCAAGCTAACCTACCCGTCGGAGCTCTACCCCCTGGTGGTCAGTGCACGTCACAGCGAGTGGTTGAGCAGCCTTAGCATATCATTAGCATATTACACTTTGATTGGTTGAACGGACAACCGGATACTTGGTATATTAGGCTTTTATTATATAGGAATTGTTCTGCCCACATGAATAAGCCATTTGAAGCTTAAACAACAGGTCTGACAGGGAAATGAAAGTATTATTATTTGGAGGTAATATGCTTTTCTACCTAAATAAAATGAGAATACTATAAAAAATAAAGTAATTTAAAATGAGAGTACAAAATTACTGAATGCAAAATAAATACCATTATGTTTCTTTATCTATTCTTTTAGCAAATATTTTTACAGCTGGGTTGAGTACTGGGGAGATGGTCACCAATATACTAAGTTATTGCCATGTTAGGACTTACATTCCAATGGCAATAACAGACAAGCAGACAAAAATACAAGATGGATACTGTATAGAAAAGTAAAGGTAGATAGGGAGTAGGCCATAATCAAGTGGGATTTGATTAAACGAAGAAAAACCCAAAGTAGCCTAAAATAAAATTTCATGAAGAACTTTAATGATAAAATTTGGAACTTAATGAAGAAAACTGCAAAACATATGTAGGATGACTCAATATTACTTGAAATATTAGTTCTCAGTTTTGTTTACAAGTTCTAAAACAATTTCACTTAATATTATAAGTTTTTTAAAATAAGTTTTTATTTTTCAGTTATAGTTGACATACAATATTATATTAGTTTCAGGTGTACATGACAGTGATTAGACATTATAAAACTTACTGAGTGCTCATCCCAAAAAATGTAACCATCTGACATCATACATAGTTACTAGAATATTATTTTTATTTTATTTTTTTGTTATTGTTAATCCTTACCCAAGGATATTTTTCTATTATTTTTAGAGAGAGTGGAAGGGAAAGGGAGAGACAGAGAGAAACATCCATGTGAGAGAGACACATCAATTGGTTACCTCCTACACGTACCCTGACCAGGGCCAGGGAACCTGCAACCAAGGTATGTGCCCTTGACCGGAATTGAACCCGGGACCCTTCAGTCGGCGGGCCAATGCTCTGTCCACTGAGCAAAACTGGCTAGGGCATAGTTATTAGAATATTATTGACTGTATTCCCTATGCTGTACTTTATACCCAAGACTATAAGTACTAATTTGAACTTCTAAAACCCTTCACCTTTCTTAACCATCCCTCAAATCCCCCTTCCATCTGGCCAACTGTCAAAATGTTCTCTGTATCTATGAATCTGCTTCTGTTCTGCTTGTTCCTTTATTTTGATTTTTAGATTCAATTGTTGATATGCACTTATTGCTATTTTGTTGTTTTTATTTAGATTGTTTAACATTTCATGTAATACTGGTAAACTTCTTTAGCTTTTCCTTGTCTGGGAAGCTGTTTATCTGACTTTGAATTCTAAATGATAGCTTTGCTGAGTAGAATTGAATTCTAAATGAGAGCTTTGCTGAGTAGAATAATCTTGCTTGTAGGTCCTTCCTTTTAATCACTTTGAATATTTCTTGCCACTCTATTCTGGCCTGCAAAGTTTCTGTTGAGAAATCAGCTGACAGTCATATGGGCGCTCCCTTGTAGGTAACTAACTGCTTTTCTCTGCTGCTTTTAAGATTCTCTCTTTGCCTTTAACCTTTGGCATTTTAATTATAATGTGTCCTGGTGTGGGCCTTTTTGGGTTTATCTTGTTTGGGACTCTCTGCACTTCCTGGACTTGTGTGTCTATTTCTTTTACCAGGTAAGGGAAATTTTCTGTCATTATTTTTTCAAATTTTGATTTCTTGCTCCCCTCCTTCCCATGACCCTTTGATGCGAATGTTGGTATGCTTGAAGTTGTACCAGAGGCTCCTTACACTATCTTCATATTTTTGGATTTCTTTTTCTTTATGCTGTTCTGATTCTTTGTTTTTTGCTTCCTTATATTCCAATTTCTTTACTTGATTCTCCACTACTCTACTGTTGATGCCCTGTAAATTATTATTCATTTCAGTTAGTGAATCGTTCATTTCTGACTGGTTCTTTTTTATACTTCCTAAGACCTTCTTCATGCTGTTGAAGTTCTCACTAAGTTCTTTGAGCATCCTTATAAACATTGTTTTGACTCTGTATCTGGTAGTTTGCTTGCTTCCATTTCGTTTCATTCTTTTTCTGGAGGTTTCTCCTGTTCTTTCTTTTACGATATGTTTCTTTGTCGCTGCATTTTTTCCGCTTCCTTGTGTTTGTTTCTATGTATTAGGTAGAGCTGTGTCTCTCGGACTTGGTAACATGGCCTTGTGTACTAGTTGTCTCATAGGGTTCTGTGGCCCAGCTGGGTGTTCCAGGTGCACCCCTGTGTGGACTGTGTGCACTGTCCTTTTGTAGTTGAGTGTTCTTTGATGTTGGTATCTCTGAAAGGAATTGACCCCCAGGCCAATTGGCTGTGAGGACCAACTGTGATTATAGCTGAAGAGCTGCTATACAGGAGCCTACCCTATGGAGCAAGACTTGCTTCAGTGGGGCTTTGGTGTTCACCTAGTCTGCCCCTTGGGTGTGTCACTAGTGGATGTGGTAGAGTTGTAATCTGGCCTGGTCTGATGCTGTCCTCTGGATGGACTGGTTTGGGGCCTACTGGGCGGTGCAAAGTCAGCCACTGCCTGGGACCACCTGTCACAAGCTACAGAGAGATCTGCAGATGGCTGCTACTTGTGTTGGGCTTGGAGTTGCCCAGCAGAGGTCAAGATCTGAACCAAAAGAGGGCTGCCACTAGTGCCAGACCTGGGGCCACTTATTGAGAGGTACAGGGTATGCTGATGTTGGTTGCTGCTTGTCTGAGAGATTTTAGGAAATTCTGAAGCATGAGGCAAGAGAGGCCAGTTGTATGGAAAAGTCACTGGAAACAACTTGGATGAGTTAGCAAGTTGGGCAGGGGTAAGGTCTCGGGGAATCACCAGAGCAAGACAAACAGTGTGAGCCAGGTTGATGGAGACTGAGATATGGTACCCACCTGTCAGTTGGGGTATTGGGAAAATGACCTCTGCCAGCACTTTTGTCTGGGAGAAAGCTGCCCCAGTAGCTCCTACCCTGATGCCAGACAATTTAGTTCCTCCTCGTGTGTCCCTGAGGTGCTGCTCCAGTGCTAGAGCTCAGAGGAAGTGAGTCTGTGTAAGTTTAAGAACTGCCTGGGACTCCAGCAGCCTCCATCTCACTGAGCCACTATCCCTGCTGGTTTTTACAGCCAGAATTCATGGAGACTTATTTTCTTGGCACTGGAACTTGGGCTGAGGTGTCTGGTGTGGGTCTGGTACTCCTTGCTCCTCAGGGGGTACCTCCGTAGCCAGGATATCCTACCCGATTTGAAACCATCACATGTGGTTGTGGAACCAGCTTGTTCTATGACTCCTCCCCTCTTACCAGTCTCAATATGGCTTCTTTAATTTCCTAGTTGTAGGACTGCCAGCCAGCCAGATTTTAGGCATTTCTGAATGATGGTTATTCTGAAGATTACTTACATTTTTTATGTGGTTGTACCATAAAGAGGTGAGTACCATGTTTACCTATGCCACCATCTTGGTCAGAAGCCTTCTAGGGTTTTTTGGTAGGGCAATCTGGACAAGTTAGCACGAATAGAAGTGAAAAGTGACATCTTGCAGACAATAAAATTTATTTCAAACCTACAATGATGTGCAAAAATAAAGCATTAATTTAATAGAAGACCTAGTGACTTTTGCATAACAACGCACAAAGTGTGTAGCCTCTCTCCTACACACTTTACATTATCACACAGAAACCAAGGAAGAAGGAATTAGAAAACTATTTCAGAAAAATCTAGGTAGACTTTTAATTCATTCCCCACACTAAAATAAAATCTGGATGGATTATAGAGTTTTGTCAAAATAAAAGCAAATTTTTAAAACCTACAATAAAATATTTGATCATTTGACTTCTGAATATGAAATACTTTTTTAAACTTAAAAGCAATGAAAGAAGTTACAAAAGAAAATATACCGAACTAAAGACAATATGAAATTAACATGAAAATATGACAAGATATTAGTGTCCTTAATATATACAGATATCTCACAAATCCATTTTTTAAACACACCTGAAATTTAAATATGGACTTTATCTTTTATGAGCCATTAGGAACTTGCTTCTTTACATATTAATGTATTATTAATTTTCTACAGAGGCAGATCATGTATGTCAATATATTTGTTTAAAATAGAGATTTGTAAAGATTGAAAACAAGAGTAGAATATTCAGGAACTGTGAGACAACTACAAAAAGTATAATAATATATGCATAATGAGATGTCATAAGGAGAAGAAAGAGAAAGGAACAAAGATTTGACACAGTAATGACTGAGAATTTTCTGAAATTTTTAACTTGGAAATGTGACGTTGTTAGACACCAAATTACAGATCCAGAAGCTCAGAGAACACTAAGCATGATAAATACCTCCAAAAAAATCTAAACCTAAGCATATCATTTGCAAATTTTAGAATATCAAAGATAAATTATGAAAAAAGAAGCAATATAGGTAAGGAAACACACCTTACCTATAAGAATTACATTCATCTTATGAGAAAACATATAAGAAAGAAGAGAATGGAATGAAATACTGAAAGTGTTGAAAGAAAAAAAACCCCCACTAACCTAGACTTCTGTGCCCTGAAAAATTATCCTCCAAAAAGTGAAGTAGAAATAAAGACTTTATCAGGTAAAACTTGAGGGAATTAGTAGACATGCCTTTCAGCAAATATTAAAAGTTCTTTAGAGAGAAGGAAAATGATACAGGTCAGATCCAGAATAGGCATATTGAAGAACAAAGTGGGAGAATTAACATCATATGGCTTCACGACTTACTATAAAGCAACAACAATCAAGATTGTGGCTGAAAAAAATGGACAGATCTATAGAACAGAATAGAGAACCCAGAAACATTATATATATACTAGAGGCCCGGTGCACAAAAATTTGTGCACTCGGGGGGAAGGTGGGGTCCCTCAGCCTGGCCTGTGCCCTCTCGCAATCTGGGACCCCTCGGGAGATAACGACCTGCTGGCTTAGGCCCACTCCCAGGTGGCAGAGGGCAGGCCCAATCCCTAGGTGCAGCCCCTGGTCGGGCTCAGAGCAGGGCCGATTGGGGAGTTGGGGCGCCTTCCCCGTCATGCACAGAGCAGGGCAGATCGGGAGGTTGCGATGCCACCCTCAGTCACGCTCAGTGTAGGGCCGATTGGGGGGTTGCAGCGCCACCCCCTGTCACGCACAGAGCAGGGCCAATCGGGGTTGGGGCGCTGCCCCCTGTCACGCACAGAGCAGGGCCCATCAGGGGGTTGAGGAGCTCCCCCCGTCACTCAGAGAGTAGGGCCGATAGGGGAGTTAGGGCACCGCCCCCTGTCACACACAGAGCAGGGCGGATCAGGGGGTTGAGGAGCTCCCCCCGTCACGCACAGAGCAGGGCCGATAGGGGAGTTGGGGCACTGCCCCCTGTCACACACAGAGCAGGGCGGATCAAGGGGTTGGGACTCCGCCACTCTCACACTCAGGGCAGGGCCGATGGAGAGGTTATGGCTCTACCTTGTCACACACAGAGCAGGGCCCGTGTGTGTGTGTGTGTGGGGGGGGGGGGGGTTGGGTCACCACACCCTGTCACACACAGAGCAGGGCCAATCAGGGGGTTGGGGCGCCACACCCTGTCACACACAGAGCCGCAGGGTGATCAGAAGTTGGGGAGCTCCCCCGTATCAGGCACAGAGCAGGGCTGATCAGGAGGTTGGGGCGCCTTCCCCTGTCACGAGCAGAGCAGGGTGGATAGGGAGGTTGTGGCCCTGCCCCATGTCGCACACAGAGCCGCAGGGCAATCAGGGGGTTTGGGCGCTGCCCCCTGTCACACTGATCCCGGTGCCGGGAGGCCTCTCAGCTCCACTGATCCCAGTGCTGGGAGGCATATTACCCTTTTACTATATAGGATAGAGGCCTGGTGCACGGGTGGGAGCTGGCTGGTTTGCCCTGAAGGGTGTCCTGAATCAGGGTGGGGGTCCCCACTGGGGTGCCTGGCCAGCCTGGGTGAGGGGATGATGTCTGTTTGCAGCTGGTTACACACCCTTCAGGGTGGGGTCCCCACTGGGCTGCCTGGCCAGTCTGGGTGAGGGGCTGAGGGCTGTTTTCAGGCTGGCGGGTGATGGAAGCTCCCAACCGCTCCTTTTTTTCTTTTTTTCTTTTTTTAATTCTGGGCCAGCTTTAGCTCTGAGGCTCCAGCTCTTAGGCCTCTGCTGGTGAAAGTAGGTAATCGAAATAATGTATAACTCCAGCTCTGAGATCCCAGCTCGTTAAAATGTTTCAAACTGCAGACTCAGAGGCCTGAAGCCGCAGGCGGGGAACTTGGTTTCCTCCGTCACTGAGGCAAGCAAGCCTCATGTTAGTTTCAAGCTGCCTGGCTGCCGACCACCATCTTGGCTGGCAGTTAATTTGCATATCTCGCTGATTAGCCAATGAAAAGGGTAGCGGTCGTACGCCAATTACCATGTTTCTCTTTTGTTAGTGTAGATAAAGAGCCAGGAGCCATCGCAACTGAATGTACAGTCGAACAGACGACCGAACAGGCTGAGTGGGACAACAAGGCCGGCAGGGGCGTTAGTGAGGGACGACCAAATGACTGAACAGCATGTTGTGTGGGGCAACCAGGCCGGCATGGGGAGACAGTGAGGGGTGACCAGGCCAGCAGGGGGGGCATTGGGGGCAACCAGGCTGGAGGGGGGGGGATGAGGGGGTGACCAAACCAGCGGGGGGGGCAGTTGGGGGCAACCAGGCCAGCGGGAGGGGGGGGCAGTGAGGGACAACCAGGCTAGCAGGGGGGCGGACAGTTGGAGGCAACCAGCTCCCAGGGGGGTGCAGTTAAGGGCGACCAGGCTGGCAGAGGGGGCCAGTAGGGGGCAACCAGGCCAGCGGGGGCGGGGGGATAAGGGGTGACCATGCTGGCCGGGTGGGGGCAGTTAGGGGCAACCAGGTTGGCAGGCAGGGGCAGTTGGAGGCAACCAGGCCAGCAGGCAGAGGCAGTTAGGGGTGATCAGGCTGGCAAGGGGGCCAGTAGGGGCGATCAGGCAGACAGGCAGGTGAGCAGTTAGGAGCCAGCAGTCCCAGGTTGTGAGAGGGAGTTCCATCTGCCGGTTTAGGCCTGATCATCTCCTGAGGGATCCCAGATTGGAGAGTGTGCAGGCTGGGCTGAGGGGTCCTCCTCCCCCTGGGCACGAATTTCATGCACCGGGCCTCTAGTATAAATATAATCAACAGATCTTTGGCAATGGAGCGAAGATGATCTTCCACCAGTGCTGCTGGAACAATAAGACATCCACATGCAACAAAAAAGATTATTGATATTAAATCCTCACAAAAATTAACTTAAAATGGATCATAGACCTAAGTATAAAACACAAAGCTATAAAATTCTTAGAATCCTATCTAATAATAGACAAACATGGTAATTGACTGTACCTTCGCTACATCTCCCATTGGCTAATCAGTGCGATATACAAATTAACCACCAACAAAAATGGCGGATAATTTGCATACTGCAGGCAGGGTGGGACAGCGCCATCCCGCCTGCCCTGCCGCCATCCAGGCCTGCTATCTGTGACCCAGGGCGGCGGACGTCCTTGTGCGACCCGACCTGGGGTGGCCGGGCGGGGCAGCAGCAATCGGCCAGCCCACCCAGGCATCCCGTGTGCAACCCCCCCAGGGCGCCCCATGTTCGACCTGACCCAGGGCGGCGCCCCAACCCCCAGATTGGCCCTGCCGTGTGCTGCCGGGAGCCGGTCCATCCTTGCTGTTTCAAAGGACCTGGCATATATGGCATACTGTCCTTAAAATGTTTGCTCACCTTCTTGGCACTATGTGTTTTAACCAAGGTCTCTGAGAAAGGTTGTTTCCCCAAGTATGGATTTTCCCCTGAAGTTAGGGAGGGAATAAGACCTCTTAACTAAGTGCCAGGGAGGTAATTAATCACTTTAACTATGAACAATCATGCTTAAGCTACATAATCTTTACTCCCTGGAATGGAGATAAGAAACACCCTAACCTTTGTAATAGAGATTGATAGGATTGAATCAACTGGTATAAATACAGATGTAATAAGACAGCAAGACACAGAACTTAGAATACAGAGCTTAGAACACAGAACTAAGAAGACAGAACCTACACAGAACTAGAGACAGAAGAACTTCGCTGGAGAGAACATGGCAAAAGATCCTGGACTGAACCTGACTACAGAAATGGGCAAGAGAACCTGACTAGAACCTGGTGACTGAACCTGGCTGGAGAACCTGGACAGAACCTGGCTGGAGAACCTAGCAAGAGAACATGGACACAGAACCTGGCTGGAGATCTGAGGCAGAACCTCTCTGGAGATCCAGACCAGAACTTGGCTGGAGATCCTGGCTGGAGATCCTGGCTAGGCTGCTGATCAACTGAACGCTGTCTCCGTGTCATTCCTTCTTTACTGACTCCGTCCACACCTTTGGGGATCCCTGGACCTGCTGGGGTTGGACCCTGGCAGTGTGCGCCACCTGGGGAGGCGGGGCAGGCACCGAGGGATCGGGCCTGCCATCTGCCACCTGGGGAGCGGGCCTAAGCCAGCAGGTGGTTATTTCCTGAGGGGTCCAGGACTGTGAGAGGGCACAAGTGGGGCTGAGGGATACCCCCCCCACTCTCCCTCCCCCGCCAGTGCACAAATTTTTGTGCGCTGGGCCTCTAGTATAATATAAGAAAGAACTAGATGACCTTGGTTATGGTGGTGACTTTTTAGATAGAACACTAAAGGCCATGAAGTAATTAACACCTAAACTTAATTAAAATGTGTCAAAAGAATGAGAAGACAAGCCACTGATTAGAAGAAAATATTTGCAAACAACATGTATTTGATAAAGGACTATTATTCAAACTATACAGAGAACTATTAAAACTCAACAATAAGAAGAAACAAAAAATCCTGATTATAAAATGGGCTGAAGACCTTAACGAATACCTCACTTAAGATATATGGATTGCAAATAAACATGAAAAGATATTCCATATCATATATTACTAGAGGCCTGCATGAAAATTAGTGCACTCTGGGCTGGGGGGGGGGGGGGGGGCGTGTCCCTCAGCCAGGCCTGCACCCTCTTGCAGACCAGGAGCCCTTGGGGGATGTCCGGCCTCCCTCTGCAGGAGGTGACCAGTGGAGCTATCGGGACGGCACCAGCCGGCAAGCAACCGGCCATGCCCCCCAGTCGCCCCTCCGACTCCACGAATTGCCGCTAGTCCCTCCGACTCCACCGGTCACTGCTGCCTGCTGGTTGCCATCCCTTCCTCTGCCCACTGGCACCCGTCTTGGCTGGCCTGACACCACCCGCTTGCCGGCCCCGCCAATCTGCCATTCAGTTGGTTTGCATATTAGGCTTTTATTATATAGTATTACGGAAATGCAAATTAAAGCAGCAATGAGATACCACTATACACCAGTTAGAGTGGTCAGAGTCTGAAAAGATGACACTGCCAAATGCTGGCAAGGACATGGAACAACTAGAACTCATTCATTGCTGATGGGAATGCCAAATGGTACAGCCACTTTGGAAGGAATTTGATATTTGCTTACAAAACTAAACATACTCTTACCATATGATTCAGCAACTGTGCTCCTTTGTATTTACCCAAATGATTTGAAAACTTAAATCCAAACAAAAACCTACATACAGGTGTTTATAGTAGCCTTATTCATAATTGTCAAAACTTGGACGCAACCAAGATGGCCTTCAGTAAGTGAATGGATGTCATGTACCACATAATGAAATTTTGGTCAATGACAGACCAAATCTATGACAGTGGTCTCATAAAATTATAATGGAGCTAAATGATAGAAATATGTGGTTCAGAAGGGATATTTTTTCACTGATGGGGGCAATATTTGTGGGGTTTGGCAATAGATTTTCTCTCACTCGCAGCACCTCAATTTTGATTGTACAAGTTACATTCCAGTCAGTCAGCAACTGAACTATCTCAGTACATAGGGGTCTGTGCCCCAATGCTACATATTCACATATTCAGAGGCCATTACAGCTCTCCCAGATCTAGCTTGATGGTCTTCAGAGTAAAAGGCTGAAAATTCTTTGTTGAGGACCTAAATCTTGTACAGAGGTCTAAAGGAGCTACTTTAACAAGGATTAAGTGCCACTGCCACTTTAGGAAAAGTTTTTACTGGCGGTAATGTGGAGCCAGCCTGTGTCTGTTCTTGGGAAATATTTTCAGGTTGTAATGATTTAAAGCAGGGGTGGGGAACATCCAGCCCATGGGCCATATAAGGCCCGAGAAATCATTTGGTCTGGCCCTGCCACGGCATTAGGGGTGAGTTAATTAAATGTTTGACCAAATATAGCAGGCTAATTTTTAAGGATAATTTGTATGGCCTGAAAATCCTATATAATAAAGATATAATATGCAAATGGTTGTTACATAACGACTGTGTAATGAACAGATCATGGATCAGCAGGAGAGTGGGGCATTGAGCTACAAGCCGGTGACAGAGAGCTACAGGAGGGGCAGGGCAGCAAGCTATGACGGGGGAGGGGTGCGGGGGGAGCTACAGGAGGGTGGCAACGAGCTACTGGCTACAAGTGGGCAGTAGAGAGCTATAGGAGGGGGCCGGGCAGCAAGCTATCGGGGGGGGGGGGGGCAGGGGGAGCTACAGGAGGGCAGGTTCAGCGGGCAGAGAGCTACAGGAGGGCAGCAGCAAGCTACTGGCCCACGGATTTGTGCACAGGGCTACTAGTGATGTTATAAATATCCAAGTGGTCCTTGGCTGAAAAAAAGGTTCCTCACCCCTGATGTAAAGCATAGTTTTATTTCTCCCATCAGTTCAATGCCATAGAGGGTTGATGGAAGTAAAAAATTACCACAGTCAAAATATTGAATCCTCAGTTCTATACCCTCTCAATGTTAAACACCCTCTTCTTTTTTTATTTTTTAAATGAGGACCACAAAGTTCCTTAACCTGACTACTGTTCCAACATGCAGTAGCTGAAACTACATTACCATGACAATCCCTACCTTCCTTTCTCTCTCCATGTTGATTTTTTTTTTTTTAGTAAATCTTTATTGTTCAGATTATTACATTTGTTCCTCTTTTTTTCCCCCCATAGCTCCCCTCCACCCAGTTCCCACCCCACCCTCTGCCCTTACCCCCCACTGTCCTCATCCCTAGGCGCACAATTTTTGTCCAGTCTCTTCCCGCATCTCCCACACCCCTTTCCCCACCAAGAATAGTCAGTCCATTCCCTTTCTATGTCCCTGATTCTATTATAATCACCAGTTCATTCTGTTCATCAGATTATTTATTCACTTGATTCTTAGATTCACTTGTTGATAGATGCATATTTGTTGTTCATAATTAGTATCTTTACCTATTTCTTCTTCTTCCTCTTCTTAAAGGATACCTTTCAGCATTTCATATAATACTGGTTTGGTGGTGATGAACTCCTTTAGCTTTTCCTTATCTGTGAAGCTCTTTCTCTGACCTTCAATTCTGAATGATAGCTTTGCTGGATAAAGTAATCTTGGTTGTAGGTTCTTGGCATTCATCACTTTGAATATTTCTTGCCACTCCCTTCTGGCCTGCAAAGTTTCTGTTGAGAAATCAGCTGACAGTCGTATGGGTATTCCCTTGTAGGTAACTGAGTTTCTTTCTCTTGCTGCTTTTAAGATTCTCTCTTTGTCTTTTGCTCTTGGCATTTTAATTATGATGTGTCTTGGTGTGGTCCTCTTTGGATTCCTTTTGTTTGGGGTTCTCTGCACTTCCTGGAGTTGTAAGTCTATTTCTTTCACCAGGTAGGGGAAGTTTTCTGTCATTATTTCTTCAAATAGGTTTTCAATATCTTGGTCTCTCTCATCTTCTGGCACCCCTATAATTCTGATGTTGGTACGCTTGAAGCTGTCCCAGAGGCTCCTTACACTATCTTCATATTTTCAGATTCTCTTTTCTTTTTGCTTTTCAGGGTGGGTGTTTTTTGCTTCTTTGCATTTCAAATCTTTGCCTTGATTCTTGCGCTCCTCTGGTCTCCTGTTGGGAGTCTGTATAATATTCGTTATTTCAGTCCGTGTATGCTTAATTTCTAGTTGGTTCTTTATCACAACATCGAGGGTCTCATTAGATTTCTTGAGGATCTCAATAACTTTATCGGCGCTTCTAGACAGTTCTTGAGAGACCTTAAAAGTGTGGTTCTGACTCAATATCCTCCATTGACAGTTTTGTCCTGTTTCTTTGTCTCCGCATTTTTTATACTTTCTTGGTGCACCCCCTAGCTGTCTTTGTGCGCAGTCTTGTTGTAGTTAAGCCTTGATTGTTGTAGTTAATACTAGGGGGATTTGACCTCCAGGCCAACTGGCTGTGAGAATCAGCTGTGTCTGCAGTGGGAAAACTTCTGTCCTCTAGGAAGGTGCTAATCTAGCCTTTGCCTGAGGCTATCTGGCAAATGGCTCTGCGCAGGGCTTGGGCGGGGCGGGTCGCACGGGATCAATAGAGCGGGTGGAGCGAGCAGTTATGGCTGCTCTCAGTCCCGTCCCCAGAGGCTCTGCCTCTCAGAGTCCCAGCAACCGCTGCAAACCTCAGAGAGAAAGCTGCCCTCGCGTTCTGACCGATGCCAGGCAGTCCCGCTTTTCCTGTTTGAGTCTGGGTCTCTAGAGACTCGCCCAGAACTGGAGCTCAGAATCTGAGACTCCCTCCCGATTGAAAACGACAACCGCGCCCTCAGCTACCAGCCCGCTCCGCGCGTACCTCCGCACCTTTGTATTTTCCGCACTGCGCCTCCTCTGAGTCTCATATGCTGATCTCTTTCCTTCTAGTTGAAGAATTTCCCCTCAGCCAGTCTTCCTGTGGTTCTGGGCGATGTCCGTTCCGTCTTTTAGTTGTATTTGTGAAGTGGTTGTTCGAGGCAGCTAACTCTGGTGTTTACCTATGCCACCATCTTGGTTTTCTCCAGCCATGTTGATTTCTTATTCCTACTGATCCTCAGGCCATCTCTCACTCCTTCCTGACATTATTATGGTAATCTATGTCTTAACTAGCCAGCCTTCCCTCAATACTTCCAATCAGTCCAGCACACATTCCTGTTTATGGAGCAGCATGAACAGCTTTATGTTCTATTTTTGACTGTCCAGTGGAAGCAAGGTATGGCTTTGGGGACTGTGTTTATAAAGTCTGTAGTAGTGCTATAGGCCTTCACGTTCACTCATCACTCACTGGTTGACTCACCCAGAGCAACTTCCAGTCCTGCGAGCTCCATTTATGGTGAGTGCCCTATACAACTGTACCATTTTTTAAATATTTTCTACTGTATTTTTGCTGTACTTTTTTTACATTTAGATACAGAAATACTTAACCATTGTGTTACAATTGCCTACAGTATTCAGTACCATACATGCTGTACACTCAGGCTTCTAGCCCAGGAGCCTAGGTATATAGGAGGCTAGATCATCAAGGTTTGTGTAAGTGCCTCAATGATGTTCCCGTGATGAAACTACCTAATGATGTATCTATCAGAGCTTATTCCCATCATTAAGTGATTAATGACTGTATTCTGCACTAAAAAGAAATCAGCTATCAAGCCATGAAAAGACATGGGAGAAACTTAAATGCATACCACTATTAAGTGAAAATAGCCAATATGAAAATACATTTGATTCCAACTATATGACATTATGGAAACAGTAAAACTACCGATACAGTAAAAAACAAACAAACAAACAAACAAACAAAAAAAACAATGGTTCTGAGGGTTTGTGGGGGAAAAGAGAAGAATAGGTGGAATACAGGATTTTTAGGGCAGTAGAACTGCGCTGTAATAGTGACTATATGTCATTATACATTTATTCAAACCCATAGAATGTACAACACCAACAGTGAACCCTAATATAAACTATGGATTTAGGGTAATGATGTTGTTCATCAATGGTGAACCAATGTAGTAGGTTTATCTATTGTAATGTACCACTCTGGTGGTGAACGTTGATGATGAAGGAGGTTATCTATTGGAGAAAGATGGGTATAGGGAATTCTCTATACTTTCCCCTCAGTTTTTGTATAAACCTAAAACTTTTAAATGATAAAGTCTGTTAAAACATTTTTAATTTTTTTTATTGTTGAAAGTAGTACATATGTCCCCTTTTCTCCCCGTTTAATCCCTCCAGCCTGCCCTTGCCCTCTGCCCCAAGCCTTCAACACCCAATTACCGGTGTCCATGGATTATACATATATGCATGCATACAGAGTTCTTGGGTTTATCACCTCCCACCCACCCACCCTCCCCCATCTTCCCTCCAAGATTTTGCACTCTGTTCCACACTTCTGGATCCACTCTGTACATCAGTTTATTTTAATTAGATTCCACATATGAGTGAGATCATGTGATACTTGTCTTTGTCTGACTGACTTATTTCACTTAGCATAATACCCTTAAGGCCCCTCAGTGCTGACTCTTACTGCTGCATAGTATTCCATGGTATAAATGTACCACAGCTTTTTTATCCACTCATCTACTGATAGGCACTTGGGCTGTTTTTATGCTTGGGTATTGTAAATTATGCTATCATGAACATACATTCTTTCTGATTGGTGTTTTGTTTTCTTAGGATATATTCCTAGAAGTATGATCACTGGGTCAAGTGGCAGTTCCATATTTAATTTTTTGAAGAAACTCCATACTGTTTTCCATAATGGCTGCACCAGTCTGCATTCCCACCATCAGTGTACTAGGATTCTCTTTTCTCCACATCCTTACCAGCACTTGTCATTTGTTGATTTATTGATGGTAGCCATTCTGACAGATGTGAGGTGATACCTCATTATCGTTTTGATTTGTATCTCTCTGATGATCAGTGATTGAGCATTTTTTTCATGTGTCTTGGTCATCTGAATGTCTACTTTGGAGAAGTGTCTATTTAGGTTATTTACCCATTTTTCAATTGGATTGTTTGTCTTTTGTTAATTTGTATTCAGTTCCTTATATATTTTGGATATTAACCCTTTATCAGATGTATCATTGCCAGATATGTTCTCCCATACAGTCAGCTCCCTTTTTATTTTGTTGATGATTTCTTTTGTAGTACAGAAGCTTGTTCTTTTGATGTAGTCCCATTTGTATATTTTCTCCTTAGTTTCTTTTGACCTAGGACCATGGTCGGCAAACTGTGGCTCGTGAGCCACATGCGGCTCTTTGGCCCCTTGAGTGTGGCTCTTCCTAAGCCTTAAGAGTACCCTAATTAAGTTAATAACAGTGTACCTACCTATATAGTTTAAGTTTAAAAATTTTGGCTTTCAAAAGAAATTTCAATCGTTGTACTGTTGATATTTGGCTCTGTTGACTAATGAGTTTGCCGACCACTGACCTAGGAGATGTATTGGGAAATATATTGTTAGGAGAGATGTCTGAGATTTTGCTGCCTATGGTTTCTTCTACGATTTCTATGATTTTCCAACTTACATTTAAGTCTTTTATCCATTTTCCTTTTATTCTTGTATATGGTGGTCTAGTTTCTTTTTTTTTTTTTTTCATGTATCTGTCCAATTTTACCAACACCATTTATTGAAGAGACTGTGTTGACTCCATTTGTATGCTCTTGCCTCCTTTGTCATTATAATTGAGCGTATGGCTTGGGTCAGTTTTTTGGGCTGTCGTTCTGTTCCATTGATCTATGTGCCTGTTCTTGTGCCAGAACCAGGCTGTTATGATTACGGTGGGTTTGTAGTATACCTTGATATCTGCTAGTGTGATTCCTCCCAACATTGTTCTTCTTTTGCAATTTGATGAAGCTATTCGGTATCTTTTTTGGTTCCATATACCAGGTGTACCAGTTAATAATGCGGAATTTTTTCAATAGATGGATTTACACATATGTTGATATATATGCGATTTGATATGTATGCTATTTTGTTGTATTGACAGCGAGCTTCAAAACTTCATATGTCAAATTTTCTGAAGGTGTTAACATCATAATATTTTTACACTTAAAAATGTTGAATTTCGTGACAAAAAAAGAGCATTTGCGGGAAGTTTTAATTCACTACTTTATTTTGAAGAAAAGTGCTGCTGAAAGTTATCATATAGTTCAGGAAGCTTATGGTGAACATGCTCCATATCAAGATACTTGTGAAGGCTGGTTTAAACGCTTTAAAGTAATGCTTTTGAAGTGAAAGACAAAGAATGTTCAGGTAAACCAAAAAAGTTTGAAGACCAACAATTACAAGCATTATTGGATGAAGATGCACGTTGAACTCAAAAACAACTTGCAGAAAGATTAAACGTTGCTCAGCAAACAGTTTCCGATCGTTTACAAGCAATGGGAAAGATTTTAAAGGGAGGAAAATGGGTGCCACATCAAATGAACAAAAGACAAATGGAAAACTGAAAAGTCATCAGTAAAATGTTGTTTCAATGGCACAAAAGAAAGTCTTTTTTGTATCGAATTGTAACTGGCGATGAAAAACGGGTTTATTTTTAGAATCCTAAATGCACAAAATCATGGGTTGATCCAGGTCAACCATCAACATCGACTGCAAGGCCAAATTGCTTCAGAAAGAAGACAATGCTCTGCTTTTGATGGGATCAGGAATGTGTGGTGTATTATGACCTTCTAAAACCAGGTGAAACCATTAATACTGATTGCTGCCAACAACAAATAATCAATTTGAACCATGCGTTGACCGTGCATGAAACCAGAATGTGCCAGAAGACACAGCAAAGTAATTTTGCTTCATGATGACGCACAATCACACACTTCAAAACCAGTTAAAGACACATTAAAACATCTTGCCTGGGAAGTATTAACCCACCCACTGTATTCACCAGATCTTGCTCCTTCAGATTACCACTTGTTCCGATTGGCACGCGCACTTTCTGAGCAGCACTTCAAAACGTACAAAGAAGTGGAAAATTGGGCCCTAACCGGTTTGGCTCAATGGATAGAGCGTTGGCCTGTGGACTGAAGGGTCCCGGGTTTGATTCCGGTCAAGGGCATGTACCTTAGTTGCGGGCACATCCCCAGTGGGAAGTGTGCAAGACGCAGCTGATCGATGTTTCTCTCTCATCAATGTTTCTAATTCTCTATCCCTCTCCCCTCCTCTCTGTAAAAAAATCAATAAAATATATTTTTTTAAAAAAGAAGTGGAAAATTAGGTCTCTGAATGGTTTGCCTCAAAACAAGAAAAGTTCTATTGGGACAGTATCCACAAATTACCTGAAAGATGGGGGAAATGTGTAGCTAGCGATGGACATTACTTTGAATAAAGCACTTTTGATGTTTCACTTGAAATTATCATGTTTTCTTTGATTACAAAATTCGCATTAACTGGTACACCTGGTAAATTTCTACATTTGTGAAATATACCATTGGTATTTTAATAGATATTGCATTGAATCTATAGATTGCCTTGAATAGTATAGACTTTTTTTTTTAATATATATTTTATTGATTTTTTACAGAGAGGAAGGGAGAGAGATAGAGAGTTAGAAACATCGATGAGAGAGAAACATCGATCAGCTGCCTCCTGCACATCTCCCACTGGGGATATGCTCACAACCCAGGTACATGCCCTTGACCGGAATCAAACCCGGGACCCTTCAGTCCGCAGGCCGACGCTCTATCCACTGAGCCAAACCGGTTTCGGCTAGTATAGACATTTTAATTATGTTATTTCTAACAATCCATGAACACGGTACAGTCTTTAAGTTTATATCTTCTTCTGTCTCTTTTTTCAACGTCCTGTAGTTTTCCCAGTACAAGTTTTTACTTTATTTGTAAAATGGTAAACTTACAAGTAACTTATAATTTATTTGTTAAAATGGTAAATAGGATTGTTTGTTTACTTTCTCTTTCTGAGAGTTCATTATTGCTGTGTTAAAAAGCCATAGATTTGTGGTGTTGATTTTGTATCCTACTACATTCTCAAATTCATTTATTAAATCTAGTCGTTTTTTGGTGGAGTCTTTAGGGTTTTCTCGGTACAATATCATGTCATCTGCGAGTACGGACAATTTTACTTCCTCCTTTTCAATTTGAATGCCTTGTATTTATTCTTCTTGTCTGATCACTGTGGCTAGTACCTAAATTACTGTGTTGAATAAGAGTGGTGAAAGTGGACATCCTCGTCTTATTCCTGTTCTTAGGAGAAATGGTTTTAGTTTTTGCCCATTGAGTATGATGTAGCCTGTAGGTTTGTCATATATGGCCTTTATATGTTGAGATATGCTCCCTCTCTTCCTGCTTTGCCTAGTTTTTATTTTAAAAAATGGGTGTTCAATTTTGTTGAATGCTTTCTCTGCTTCTATTGATATGATCATGTGATTTTTGTCTTTCAAATTTTTTATATGATGCATCATGTTTATTGATTTGCAAATATTTTACCATCCTTGCATCCCTGGAATAAATCCCTCTTGGTCATGGTGTATAATCTCTTCAATATATCGTTGAATCTTATTTGGTAATAGTTTGTTTGAGGATTTTAGCATTTATGTTCATCAGGGATATTGGCCTGTAATGCTCTTTCTTTATAGTGTCTTTATCTGGTTTTGGAATTAGGGTAATACTGGCCTCATAAAAAGGGCTTGGAAGTGATTCTTCCTCTGGGATTGTTTTGCATAATTTGAGGAGTATAGATGTTAGTTCTTTGAATGTTTGGGAAAACTCCCTGTGAAGCCATCTGGACCAGGTCTTTTAATGGCTAGAAGTTGTTGTTTTTTATTACTGCCTCTATTTCATCAGTTGTTATTGGCCTATTCAGGTTTTCTGATTCTTCCTGATTCAGTTTTGGGATTTTTCTAGGAATTTGTCTATTTCATCCATATTGTCCAGCTTGTTGGCATGTATTTGTTCATAGTATTTTCTTACAATCCTTTGTATTTCTATTGTGTCACTGCTTACTTCACTGCTTTCATGTCTGGTTTTATTTATTTGGGTTCTCTGTTTGTTTCTTGATGAGTCTGGCTTATGGTTCATCAATCTTGTTTATCTTTTCAAAGAACCAGCTCTTGGTTTCATTAATTTTTTTGTATTGTTTTTCTATGTAATTTATTTCTGCTCTAATCTTCATTATTTCCTTCCTACTTACTCTGGGCTTTTCTTGTTGTTGTCTTTATAATTCCTGAAGTTGTAGGGTTAAATAGTTTATTTGCCCTTTTTCTTATTTCTTGAGGTAGGCTTACGTTACTATGAACTTCCCTTACAGAACTGCTTTTGCTGTGTCCCACAGATTTTGTGTTGTTGTGTGTTCATTTTCATTTGTTTCCAGGAAGTGTTTTCATTTTTCTTGATCTCATTGGTAACCCATTCATTGCTTAATAACATGCTAATAACATGCTATTTAGCCTCCATGTATTTGAATGTTTTGGGGTGTTTATACTCTAGTTGATTTCTAATTTCATTCCACTGTGTTCTGAGATGCTTGATATGTTTTCAATCTTCTTGAACTTGTAGAGACTTGTTTTGTATCCTAACATGTGGTCTGTCCTTGTGAATGACCCATGTTGACAAGAATGTATATTCTGAAGCTTTGGGGTGAAATATTCTATAATTTTCAATTGAATCCATCTGGCCCTGACTGGTTTTGCTCAGTGGATAGAGCGTCGGCCTGCGGACTGAAGGGTCCCAGGTTTGATTCCTGTCAAAGGCATGTACCTTGGTTGCCAGCACATCCCGAGTAGGGGTGTGTAGGAGGCAGCTGATCAATGTTTCTCTCTCATCAATGTTTCTAACTCTCTATCCCTCTCCCTTCCTCTCTGTAAAAAAATCAATAAAAATATATTAAAAAAAATTAAATCCATCTGATCTAGTTTGTCCTTTAGAGCAGTGGTCACCAACCAGTGGTCCGCGGACCACTGGTGGTCTTTGAGGTCTGAAAGGTTGTTGACCACTGCTTTAGAGTCACTGTTCCCTTGTTAATTTTTTGTCTGGATGATGTATTCAGTAAAGCCAGCAGGTGTTAAAATACCCTACTATGACTGAATTATTTTCGATCTTTCCCTTAATGTCTTCTAGAAGTTTCTTATACATTTAGGTGTTTCTATATTGGGTGCATATATGTTTACCAGGGTTCTATACATCCTCTTGTTGGATTAATCCCTTTAGTATTATGTAGTGACCTTTATTTCCTCTTGTGATAGCCTTCATTTTGAAGTCTATATTGTCCAATATGAGTATTGTTAATCCAGCTTTTTTCTTTCCCATTTGCCTGGAAAAAAATTTTCCATTCCTTCACTCTCATCCTGTATGACTCTTCTGTAGAATTTTCTTGTTCTTTGATTTGGGGGTTGTTTCTTTGTCTCATTGTTTTGGCTGCCTATTTGCATTTGTGACTATATATTAGGTAGATCTACTACACCTCTCAATCTCTAGTGTAGGACTGTTTCAAATGCTGTTTCTGGCAAATTAGATCAGGCAAAGACTCAACGCCTCCAAAGACCCACTTCATCCTGGATTGGATTCAGTCTTGAGTAGTCCTCTGGCAATCATCCACAGATGGAGTAAGAGGTTTTCCAATAGGGTGGAGCAATTGCTTCTACTTGGAGGCTAATTGTTATTCTAGTCTCTTAATTGTCCACAGAAACTCCACAGGGTGGGACAAGGGGTTTTTTAATAGGGTGGGTCAACTGTCTGCTCCCCACGCAAAAGCTGGTTGGCTAGCAAATGTGTGCCTGAGAAAGATGATCTCTGCTGCTGATGGAATGACTCAGCACAGGAAATAGGGGTGTCTGTCTCCAGAGCTCTAACTCCATTGTCCCCAACCCTGGCTTCTGCTTACATAGCTCCAATCCACTGTGGCCTCCCTCTGCGGAGCCCAAGATGAGAGGCTGTACATGAAGTTTTGTGTGTTGGCCCTTTAAGTGGATGCCTGCATTTCCAGCCATCTCTCTCTCTGGTAGACAACAACCCTTCTGCTTTTCACAGCCAGATGTTATGTTGGCAACTTTCTCAGTTCTGATGCTCTTTGCTGGGGTGCCCAGCTTGGGGTTTAGACCCCAGAGTACTTGGTTGGAACCCCCCACAGCTGAAATGTCCCTCCAGAACTTCAGCTGCTGTCTGTGGGTGCCTGGCCAGCCCTTTTTTGGCCTCCAGTCTCTATGTAGTCTCCACTTCCCTTCCTTGGTTTTCAGGGTTCTCTCCAGTTAGTCCTCAGTTGATTATTCAAGATTTTTTTTTTTGTATTTCAGTTATAATTTCAGAGTGGTCTTGGGAACGTGCCAGTGTAGCATCCATTTACTCCCCCTTGGTTTTGTTAAATACTTAAATGTTTTAAATTGGGGTAAAATAAAAAACAAAGTTCACCATCTCCACCATTTTTAAGGGTAGCTATTGACAACTTTTAAAACCCTAATGAGTAAAAACATTAGACAGAGTCTAAGAGGATAAAGACCTTTGATTTTTTAATTTAGAGGAATCCACATAAATACAAAATAAGCATGCCATCATCTCTCTATGAGATAGAAGACATGATTTCTCAATTCCATATTTATGTATGCTAGGATTTGTCAGAATCCTCAGACAAATGAACATGGACAAATAAATTTATAAGCCAGATTTTAGATTCCCAATTCCTGCCTTTGCCAATGAATAAATAGGTAGACCATAAAATAGAACCTCAGATTCTGTCACCAGTGTGGATAGTAATTGACTATGAATAAATCAGAATTAGAAACAAAATTAGATTTGGCCGGAACCAGAAAGAACACATAAATCCATGCATGGGGGGCAGAGGAGCCTGGGAAGGTTAGCCAAAAACTCAAGAGGTCCAGGGCTGGATGAAAGTCACTTTTCAAAGAAAACTGAGAAACATTTTCTTAGTCATTTTGCACACAAATTCATTTATGTGAAGGAGAACAGTCAGTAGTTGTCCAGAAACAAAGCCAAAAACAGGATTTAGAAGAGAGGGTAAAGAGGAGAAACTATAGGCAATCTGGAAACAGTGAGTCTTATTTACATATTTCTTTTTTTTATATTTTTATTGATTTTTTTTACAGAGAGGAAGGGAGAGGTATAGAGAGTTAGAAACATCAATGAGAGAGAAACAGCTGCCTCCTGTACACCCCCTACTGGGGATGTGCCTGCAACCAAGGTACATGCCCTTGACTGGAATCGAACCCGGGACCCTTCAATCTGCAGGCCGATGCTCTATCCACTGAGCCAAACCAGTCAGGGCTTATTTACATATTTCTGGCAGAGTAACCTGATTGGCTGCTATGTAGCAGAAAGGTCTCTGTGGGCATTTTGTCCTGGAATAATGGACATGTGGGACTATCCAAAAAATTCATTTGGTTTTAGAGTCTTCAGAAAATATTGAATGTTTTACTATAAGATGTAAGGGGCTGTATTTATATAATGTCTATTCATGTTCTACCATTAGCACTTCTACTTTATATTAGACTAGACCTGAAACATTTCCTTTATCAGAATTCTTTAGGTGGAGCTAAATAAGTGACCAGGTTAAACTTTTTTTCCTTCCTCAAATTTTGTTTACATTTCAGAAGTTTGTTTTTGTTGATGAATCGAAGATTTAACTTGGAAATTACTGTCTATACTAATAAAACAGTAATTTGCTAATTAGACCGGGAAACCTTCCAGAGACCTTCTGGACAAAGCCGGGGGCTTGGCCGGCCTGCAAACCGCCCTCACCCAGGCTGGCCCTGCCCCGCAGTGGGGACCCCCCACCCTGAAGGGGGTGTGGCCAGCCTGAAAACGGCCCTCAGCCCCTAGCCCAGGCTGGCGATGCCCCCCCAGTGGGGACCCCCGCCCCCCAAGGGGACCCCCACCCTGATCCGGGACCCCCTTCAGGGAAGACCAGCCAGCCCCTACCTGTGCACCAGGCCTCTGTCTATACTAATAAAAGAGTAATATGCTAATTAGATCGGGAGACTTTCTGGGAGACCTTCCAGACATCCTTCTGGACAAAGCCATGGCAGCGGGGCCGAGACAGAGGCAGTTAGGGGCTATCAAGCCAGGAGGGGAAGGCAGTTGGAAGTGATCAGGTTGGCGGTGGGGGAGCAGTAGGGGAAGAGCAGGCCGGCAGGGGGGGGGCCAGTTGGGAGTGAGCAGGCTGGCAGGAGGGCATTTTGGGGGCAAGCAGGTTGGCAGTGGGGGTCAGTTGGGGCATTCAGGCCGGCAAGGGGGGCAGTTGGAGGTGAGCAAGCCAGCAGGGGGGGGCAGTTGGGGGCGAGAGCAGGCTGGTGGGAGGGGCAGTTGGGGGCAATCAGGCCGGCAGGGGCGGCAGTTGGGGGTGTGAAGGCCAGCAAGTGGGGAAGTTGGGGGCGAGCAGGCCAGCAGGCCGAGTGGTTAGGGGTGATCAGGCAGGCAGGCAAGTGAGCAGTTAGGAGCCAGCAGTCTCGGATTGTGAGGGGGATGTTTGACTGCCGGTTTAGGCCTGATCCCATAGAGATCAGGCCTAAACCAGCAGTTGGACATCCCCCGAGGGGTCCCAGATTGGAGAGGGTGCAGGCCAGGCTGAAGGACAACCCCCTACCCTCTGTGCACAAATTTCGTGCAGCAGGCCACTCGTATAAATATAAAATCCTCTTCCCCTTCAATAGAGTCCCCTCATACTTAAAATAATCTGAATTATGATAATTTTATTATATAATGCCAAATAGGTATTCTGTCAAATGTTGAATTTAGGTAAATGTTTAAGCTTCCAGAATGGACTCATAAACCTTATATAAAGATGGCTTGATGTTGCCGGAACCGGTTTGGCTCGGTGGATGGAGCGTCGGCCTGTGGACTGGGGGGTCCCGGGTTCGATTCCGGTCAAGGGCATGTGCCTGGGTTGCGGGCACATCCCCAGTGGGAGATGTGCAGGAGGCAGCTGATTGATGTTTCTCTCTCATCGATGTTTCTGGCTCTCTATCTCTCTCCCTTCCTCTCTGTGAAAAATTAATAAAATATATTTAAAAAAAAAAAAAAAAAAAGATGGCTTGATGTTATAGTCTGACTGGTTGAGTGTATAATAATATCCTAAAATTAAATTATTTTGTTTTTTATTAAAGAACCTTTTACTGGAATATGATAAGCAATCAGAGCACTTGGATATAGAAAAAGAACGTGCTAATAATTTTGAGCATCAAGTAGAAGACCTTACAAGACAATTAAGGAATTCAACTTTTCAGGTAACTTTAAATTGAGAAAATGCATACATGAAAATTATAATAAGTAGATTTCATTTTCAGTATATTTGCATAAAATAAAATTAATACATAAGCAGAAACTTAATTTCATTTTCTTTTCCCACTGTTGGGAAAAAAATTAGCAACTATCCTATCTTACTTACTGCTCTGATCCAAGCATGTCAAACTCGTGGCCCACAACGAATATTTTTGCAGTCCAGCCAATATAATGCTATGTAAGAAATGTTTAAATAAAAATTTTTAACTTAATTTTTACAATATCCTGTTATACATAACTATTAATAATGAACTACAATGTTCCCTAATGACTGATTACTATAATTGTGTTGCATTCATTTCCCTTGTGCACAGGCACACCATTTCTCTCCACTAATACTAGCAGCGAATATTTTAGCAGCCAACTGCCATGTCATTAGTCTTGGACTGGCTAGTTTGGTGTGCAAAACAGGAAATACTTTGCTTTCAGAGAACAAGAAAAATAGGTTTATTTGCCTTGCACTTATTAATTTGTGTTTGCTAAGTTAATGTTCAAGAAAAAATATTAATTCTTATTAAAATATTCTATTTCAGCCCTTTGTATTCAGCGTGTCTTTATTGAAATAAACCTACGTTTCTATGAAAATTGAAGCTTTTTTTTTTTGTAGCCCACATAAACTTAAACCTTTGTTTATTTGGCCCCTGTTAGTCTTTGAGTTTGACATGCTTGCTCTAATCTCAGTTCCCTTTGGGATTCCTTGGTTTTGATTCATTTTCGCCATTTTATCTGCCAGTGTTCCTAGTCTTTTATACTGTTTGCCAAATTAATGTCCACAATTATAGTGTTTAAAACTTATCCTCAACTTAACATTGTCATTCTTTGAAACTGATTTTGAAATCTTCATTTTTTAATACTATGGAAACATTTTTTTTTTTTAATATATTTTATTGATTTTTTACAGAGAGGAAGGGAGAGGGATAGAGAGTTAGAAACATCTATGAGAGAGAAACATGGATCAGCTGCCTCCTGCCCGCAACCAAGGTACATGCCCTTAACCGAATCGAACCTGGGACTCTTCAGTCCACAGGCCGACGCTCTAGCCACTGAGCCACACTGGTCAGGGCGTTAATATACCATTTTATTCTTTCATTCCTGTATATATTTTGTGTGTGTATACAATAATCAGTAATTTCTCATTCTAGTGTGAAAAATTAAATTCTGACAATGATGATCTCCTGGCTCATGTTGAAACACTACAGTCTAATGTCAAGTTATTGGAAGTACAGATTTTAGAGGTCCAAAAAGCCAAAGCAATGGTAGACAAAGAATTGGAAGCTGAGAAACTTAAGAAAGAGCAGAAGATCAAGGTAAAAATAGTCCCGTGGGATTAATTCATGTTATACATTGATGTTTTTATCAAAGTATTATTTACAAGACTAGAGGCCCAGTACACGAATTTCGTGCACGGGTAGGGTCCCTAGTGGCTGTTGGCTACCGGCCACGGCCTCCCTTCCCCTGGCTGCCTGCCGCCGCTACCAGCCGGGTCCTTCCTTCCCCCCGCTGTCAGCCAGGGCCTCCCTTCACACCTGCCTTGGCCTGGTGCCACTTGCTCACCTGCTCCACCACCCCACCGTGGTCCCACTCTCATTGGGGCCCATCGGGGCCAGCAGCACCTCCACTGCCTCCCATGGCCAGCACCGTGTCACCGACGCCCACCATGTTCCGCACCGACCCCTGGTGGTCAGTGCACGTCTAACTCCCGGTTGGTCAAACTCCTGCCCATAGGGACAATTTACATATTAACCTTTTATTATATAGGATGGAAAGATTGTTCTGGACAGTTTGGTTCAGTGGTTAGAGTGCTGGCCCATGGTCCAAAGCATCATGGGTTCAATTCCCAGTCAAGGGCACAGTACCTCAGTTTCAGGTTCAATCCCAGTCCTGGTCAGGAGGCAACCAATCCATGTGTCTCTCTTTCCCCCCACCCCACCTCTATTCCCCTCCTCCTGTTTCACTCTCTAAAAAAAAAAAAACAATTGAAAAAATATCCTCAGGTAAGGATTAATAACAACAAAAAAGATGGAAAGATTACTGAATAGCATTTGTTAATACAGCAAAATTCATTAATTCCTTAATGTATGCTAACTATGAATTTCAGAACCCAAGTTATGACTTTTGAGTGTACAGTAGGTCCTCAGGTTATGTTGGAGATCCATTCCTACGGTGCGAGGTAACGTGATTTTCGCCATAAGTCGGAACCCACCTATGTAAACACCTATGTCACTCACATGGAGCACATACACAGCAGTAATGAAGTGAAACAGTAAAAAAAATGTAAAAGAAAGATAATAATTCCTGACCTTTGTGGTAAAAAATAATAAAAAACATAAAGCACATATGTACATATGTCAAAATGACAAAACTTTTTTTTATAAATACTGTAAATGGGAGATGGTGACATAACCACGAAACAACGTACATCGAGTCCGAAGTAACCCAAAGACTGCCTGTATATTTTTTAAATATTGAAAGATTTCAAACACTTTGTATTTTATTATGTCAGATTTTATAGTTCCTTACAAATACCTTTTTAATGTTGGTTGGCTTGGGGTGGGGGGTGGGGGTTTTTAATTTTTAATTTTAGGAGCATGCCAGTTCTGTAAATGAACTTGAAGAACTTCAGCTACAACTTCAAAAGGAAAAGAAACAGCTACAGAAAACCATGCAAGAATTAGAACTGGTTAAAAAGGTAAAATAAAACATCAGACTCATAACTGATGTCAGTAATTATCTTTGTTAAACTATTCTATAAACATGGAAAAGAAATCTTTGAAAAACATGGTTACTTACTTGCTGTACTAAAATAATCCTATCTAATAATAGACAAACATGGTAATTGACTGTACCTTCACTACACCTCCCATTGGCTAATCAGCACGATATGCAAATTAACCACCAACAAAGATGGTGGCTAATTTGCATACCGCAGGCAGATCCCGCTGCGCCGCCCCACCTGGGGCTAGTGGCAGCGTGATCCCCAGCTGCCAGCTGCCCCAGCGCGAAATCCGGGCCTGCCGTGTGCGGGGCGGGGTGGGCAGGGCGGGCAGCAACACGATCTGAGCGGCCACCTGACCCAGTGCAGGATCCGGGCGTGCCATCTGCAACCGGGGGAGACTGGGCAGACACCGCGGGATTGGGCATGCCATCTGCCACCAGGGGAGCGGGCCTAAGCCAGCAGGTGGTTATTTCGAGAGGGGTCCCAGACTGTGAGAGGGCACAGGTTGGGCTGAGGGACCCCCCCTGCCAGTCCACAAATTTTTGTGCACCGGGCTTCTAGTCATTTATAAATTGCTTGCCTCGTAATATTGAAAATTGAACTTATTTCTCTGAATGCCTATCCCTCCAGAAGAATCTAGGCTAAGGAATTATTGGATATTTTGGATATTGGGTTGGTATTTTATTTTTGTACATGATTATTGTATGACACATGAAGATTTAACTTTGGCTTATTTTTCTCAACTTTTTCCAAGTACTGTACAAGCTGTTTAAAATATTAGTATTTATAAATAAGAGCCCAATAAGAGAATAACTACCAATTGAGGTTAATAAAAAATAAGAGATACAATGAAACTGAGAAAGTTAGATTAAATAAACTGTTACAAAACACATTTTGAAATTACAAAGTATTCAACTTTTAATTTCTTCATTACTGTATAAACTTTATTTCAGAAAAGCATAGTAGAATCTGTTTATTCCTATGGCATCATTTTAGTAAGTTTACATTTGAAATTAACTAATCTTTTATTTTGTGGATCATTTATTTATAATATGTGCAGGATGCCCAACAAACCACATTGATGAATATGGAAATAGCTGATTATGAACGTTTGATGAAAGAACTAAATCAAAAGTTAACTAATAAAAACAGCAAGATAGAAGATTTGGAGCAAGAAGTAAAAATTCAAAAACAGAAACAAGAAGCCCTACAAGAAGAAATGAGTGAGTAAAACACAGTTCTTTTTTAATATATTTTATTGATATTTTACAGAGAGGAAGGGAGAGGAATAGAGAGTTAGAAACATCGATCAGCTGCCTGCTGCACACCCCCTACTAGGGATGTGCCTGCAACCCAGGCATATGCCCTTGACCAGAATTGAACCTGGGACCCTTTAGTTCACAGGCTGATGCTCTAGCCACTGAGCCAAATCAGCTCAGCTCGTGCTCTGTTAATGATTTTTTTTTTTTTTTTTTGAGCACCCAAAGCTTTTTTATATTTTGCTGCAGAGGTATTTTCGATGTATTATTAGTCACTATGTAATTTGTAAACTGCTCATTCATACCCTACATGTACAAAATCATTTTACAAAAATTATTGAAAAAGTAGTAGATAATGTGTCTTCTGCTGGGATCTTACTGGAAGGTGTATCTGGGCAGGTGACAGGATTAGCAGCAGCAGCAGCCAGTACTGTGGCTGCCTCTCTATCTGGCCCTGTCTTCCAACCACCTCGTAAATTCCCAAGTCCACTGCATCTTGGTTCTTCACCTTTCTCCCCTCTTCTGTCGCTGTCTTCTCACTGGGACCAGCCTCTTCACAGATGGCCATGCAGGATAAACGAGGAATAGAAATACATCTTTGTACCTTTCTCCCTTCAGGGAGAACAGTTCTGGTTCTCTGGGACATTCAGCAATCTTATTTCCAGTGGACTTTTTTATCCCACAATGAACCACTTCAAACTTAAATAAATCTCCTTCAATTAGAGTTCTCAAGTAGCCTGCATGAGAGCTTTTGAGTCTTCCTTTTACACTTAGTCCTTCAAGTATCTATTACAATATTTTAACCTTCGTGATCAAAACAACTAAGAACGCTGTTTTGTTACTATTGCGTTATGTTCCATCTCACTAGGAGCTCTACTAAGAAAATACAAAAAGGAAAAGTTCAGCTCGATAATCAGCTGCAGCACGTTCTTAATGTGTGCTACTAGGGGAAGTCTCTAGGCCAAAATTATTGCAATCAGATATCCAGTTCTTCCGAACATCACCAGACAATCCAGGGTCATGGGCCAGACCAGAAGTCCACTGTGATGTTGACATATAAAGGATTGTAATCCACGGATAGTAATTTATAAACACAACTGTTCAACCCATCTGTCCTCCAGACTCGTGACACCTGATGTAAGAGCTTCATCCGCCCTATGTTCACCTCATTGCCTCGGTCTCTAGTGTGGAAGATCATTGTATATTTACCCACATCCGGCATCGGCCGGATTATTTTCATTCTATAAAGTTCAACCCCAGGGTGTTTGCTGGAGTCCAACCCCAGCAGGTCCAGGGGTCCCCAAAGGTGTGGACGGAGTTGGCGAAGAAGGAATGACACGGAGACAGCGTTCAGTTGATGAGCAGCCTAGCCAGGATCTCTAGCCAAGTTCTGGTTCAGTTCTCTCACTAGGTTCTCCAGCCAGGTTCGGTCGCCAGATTCTGTAGCCAGGTTCTTCAGCCAGGTTCTGTCTAGGTTCTCCAGCCAAGTTCTGTAGCCAGGTTCTGTCTCTAGGTTCTGTTGCCAGTTTCTGTCCAGGATCTTTTGCCATGTTCCGTCTCTAGGTTCTGTTGTTAATGATTTTTAACCTAATTCTTTTGTAGTTAGAGAACATACTCTGTATGATTTAGTCCTTTTAAATTTACTGAGTTTTGTTTTATGGCCCAGAATGATTTATTTTGGTAAATGTTTCATTCACTTGAAAATAATGTGTAAGTCTATATTAGTTGTTAGATTGTTCTATCTAATGTCAATTAGATCAAGTCAGTTGACAGTGTTTAACCCTTTGAGTGCCAACAATATCGTAGGAACTATGCTAAAATTGCCAAGGCATTTTTGCTGATTTTACAGCAGTTTGGGAAAAAATTATGAAAATTAGGCAGATAAATGCTAGTGGTCAATTTTAGAACTACAAACATTCGGCATCTTAAGTAATCTGCACTTAGGTGCCATCTGTCAATAAAGAGTGAACTACTGAGCGGTGGCCCAGCTCCGGCCCGGCATGCGCCGGGCTGTCGGGTTCCCTGGGGGGTCGCCCGCCCTCAGATGTGTGGGAGGGGGGCCTGGTGGGCCTCGCCTTCTACACCTGGAAAAAAAAAAAAAAAAGAGTGAACTACTAGCATCTAATAGTGACACTGCATGAGGAGCGCAATAGCGCTCCCAGCACTTTTGGAGAAAGACAGGAGGAGCGCGATCGCCGACACTCTAGAGGTTAAGTTTTCTACATCCTTAGTGATTTTTCACTACTCTTCTACCAAGGGCTGAGAGAGGTATGTTGAATTCTCTCACCATAATTCTGAATTTCTTTTTCTTTTTGGTTCTGAAACATGGGGCTCAGAGTGCAGATTCTTCCTGTGGGTCCTTGCCCTGTGAAGTTTGAAGAATAAACTCATGGACTAAAAGATTTCTTTATAAAAATGTAGAAGTTTATTGGAAGCATATACAAACTCCATCTAGGCAGGGGGGGTCCCCAAAAGGGCAAAAGTCTGCTTTCTCTCTCTCTCTAATGGGAAAAAAATCTAAATCCAAAATCTGTTTCTGCTGAGTCTTTGTCTCCTGGTTTATAAAGGCTGCAGTTCTTTGTCTGGTCTTAACCCTTCCTAATTGGACTCTTCCTTAATTTAGGAGTCCTGTGCTTTCCTCATTGGTCACTCTGCTACATAGTATTACTTTCAAAGTCTAAAGCCCACGTAGTGCCCCTCACTGCCTCTCCCCCTTACTTTGCAACATTGTCCATCTTATCTGTTCAGGTTGGAGTTGCTTTTGATCCCCCTTATGGCTCTTTCTCAGTTGTCCTAGCGGGAGATGTTTCATTACCCCTTATGGCTCTCTCAGCTGCTCAGGTCAGGGCTGCTTTTGATCTACCATATGGCTATTTTAATTGTTCAGGCCAGAAATGCCTCCATCCTCTCTGGACACTCCCCTTCCTGTCTGCCTCATTAAGCTAGGTAGCTAACCCTTATCAGTTCCTATTGAAGTTGCTTCATATATTTAGAAACTCCAGAATTAGCTACATGTATATTTAGTACTAGGGGCCCAATGCACAAATTCATGCACCTTGAAAGGAACTGTGAGCCGTGAGACTGCGGGGGGCACGGGTGGGTGTTGGCCCATCCTCCATGCCCCCTCCTGCCATGACCCCTGGTCCCCTGTCTGCCGGCAGCCCCGCCCCCACCGCCGCCATTCCCATGCACTGATGGCGCCAGCTCCACTTGCACCCGCTGATGGCGTGGAGCGATTGGGGCCGGTGTCAACAGCAGGTGTGAACAGTGGCTGCCAGCCCCGATCACCCCTCAGGAGCAGGGGGAGGTGGAGAAGCCCTCAGGGATGATCAGGGCCAGCAGCTGCCACTCGCACCCACTGATGGCACCAAGCAATTGAGGCCAGCGCTGGGTGCCGGCAGCGGGTGGGAGCAGGGCAAGTGCCGGCAGCAGGTGCGAGCACCAGGCGGGACAACAGTGCATGGAAGCAAAGAATTTTCAGTATCCACCAGAGGCTTGCCCTGATGACAGCGACCGGCACCCCACCTTGGTCTGGCACCCCTGCTCAGCTGCTCCACCATCTGCCACAGCCAATGCTCACCATGTTCTGTATGCACCACGGCCAGCACACGTCATAGTAACTGGTTGTTCAGTTGTTCCCCCATTTGATCTATTTGCATATTAGGGTTTTACATATATAGTTGGTCATTTTTGGTGATTTGATGCCTCTATGATTGTGAAATGTCATTTTTTTATCACTGGTAATATTTCTTTTTCTAAAGTCCACTTTGATGTTAATATTAATATAACCATTTCAGCTTTCTTTTGTTTCCTATTTACATGACATATCTTTTCTCATTCTTTGGCTTTCAAAGTACGTAAATCTGTAAAGTGTTTCTTTTTTTTTTTAAATGAATCTTTGTTCAGATTATTACAGATGTTCCTCTTTTTTCCCCCCATACCTCCCCTCCACCTGATTCCCACCCCATGCCCTACCCCCACCACTGTCCTCATCCAGATGTGTAAGATTTTTGTCCAATCTCTTCCTGCACCCCTCACACCCCCTTCCCCCCGATAATTGTCAGTCCACTCCCTTTCTATGCCCCTGCTTCTATTGTATTCACCAGTTTATTCTGTTCATCAGATTTTTTTTTATTGACTTAATTTTTAGATTCACTTGTTGATAGATATGTATTGTCGCTGTGTTGTTCATAATTTTTATCTTTACCTTTTTCTACTTCTTCTTCCTTTTCTTAAAGAATACCCTTCAGCATTTCATATAATCCTGGTTTAGTGGTGATGAACTACTTTAGCTTTTTCTTGTCTGTGAAGCTCTTTATCTGACCTTCAATTCTGAATGATAGCTTTCCTGGGTAGAGTAATCTTGGTTGCAGGTTCTTGCTATTCATCACTTTGAATATTTCTTGCCACTCCCTTCTGGCCTGCATAGTTTCTGTTGAGAAATCAGCTGACAGTCATATGGGTACGCCCTTGTAGGTAACTGACTGTTTTTCTCTTGCTGCTTTTAATATTCTCTCTTTGTCTTTTGCCCTTGGCATTTTAATTATGATGTGTCTTGATGTGGTCCTCTTTGGATTCCTCTTATTTGGGGTTCTCTTTGCTTCCTGGACTTGTAAGTCTATTTCTTTCACCAGGTGGGGGAAGTTTTCTGTCATTATTTCTTCTAATAGGCTTTCTATATCTTGCTCTCTCTCATCTTCTGGCACCCCTATAATTCAGATGTTGGTACTTTTGAAGTTGTCCCAGAGGCTCCTTACACTATCTTCATATTTTGGGATTCTCTTTTCTTTTTGCTTTTCAGGGTGGGTGTTTTTTGCTTCCTCGTATTTCAAATCTTTGACTTGATTCTTGTGATCCTCTAGTCTGCTGTTGGATCTCTGTATATTATTCTTTATTTTAGTCAGTGTATGCTTAATTTCTGACTGGTCCTTTCCATTTTTTTGGCATTCTCATTAAGATCCTTGAAGGTCTCACTAAGTTCCTCGGAGGTTTGTAGAAGATTTTTGAGTAACCGTATAACTGTGGTTTTGAACTCTATATCCAGTAGTTTGCTTGGTTCCATTTCTTTCATTTGTGACATGTTTCTTTGTCTCTGCATTTCAGCTGCTTCCCTGTGTTGATAAAGTGTCTTTGTGTGCTAGGTGTCATATAGGGCCCAGTGGCTCAGCCTCCCCAATCACCTGAGGTGGACACTCTTGAGGCACCACCCCTTTGTGGGCTGTGTGCACAGGCTTGTTGTAGTTAAGCCTTGACTGCTCTTGGTATCTCTAGGAGGAAATGACCTCCAGGCCAATTGACTGCGAGGACCCGCTGTGTCTATAGTGGAAGAACTGCTGTGCTGGAGACACCCTTATGGGGCAGGACTTGCTTCAGTGGGGCTTTGGTGCTCACTGAGTCTGCCTCTTGAGTGTGTCACTTATGGATGTGAGGAGTTGAAATCTGGTATCTGACCACTGGGTACACTGGCTCCTGGATCTCCAAAGAGGTGCAAAGTCAGCTACTGAGTGAGTCCACCCTGCAGGAGCTACAGCAAGATCTGCAGATTTCTCCTCTTTGTTTGGGGTTTGGAAGTTTTGGGGCTCTCTGACCCAGCTGCAGTTTGTTAGGTTAGGCTGCAAAAGGACAGGCGATTCATTTGCACCGCTGCGCACAGCTTTGGTGGGGTTGTACATTGGGTGGGGCGGGGTCTCAGAGAATCTCCAGGGCAGAGCAAACAGCAATGGCTGTCCATCAGCCCTCTCCGCGTCTCCGGGTCTCCGTGTCCCCGAGTCCCGCACCCCCACAATAACAATGATCCCTGCGAGCAGCTCTGCGAGAAAGCCACCCTTGCTTTCTGACCCGCTGCCAGAGAGTCCAGTTTCTCCCTGTAGGAGTCTGGGTTCCCAGAGTCTTGCCGGAAATGGGTTCAGTGCAGTCAGGGAGCTTGTATCTCCCTTCCAATTGAAAAAAACCGCGCGCCCAGTTGCAGCCCGTTTCGTGTGCCTCCGTACCTCTGCTCTTGGATCCTCCGCACCTCCTACCCAGTCTAAATGCACTTTTTTCTTTCCTTCTAGTTGTAGAACTTCCACCCAGCCAGCTTTCCCGTTGTTCTGGATGATAGCTGTTTTGTATTTTAGTTGTAGTTTTGATGTGGTTGTGTGGGGCGGCATGTACAGGTATATACCTATGCCAACATCTTCTAAAGCTGTAAAGTGTTTCTTAAGTATGTAGTTGAGTCTTGTTTTTCTCTCCAAGGTGACAGTCTGTTATTTAATTGAGATGTTTAAGCTATTTATTTTTAATTATCAAATGATTTAGTTTAAATCTATCACCATGCTATTTGTTTGCTATTTGTCTTACAATTTCTTAACCTTTTACTTTTTCTGCCATCTTTTGAAATAATTATTTTATATTGTTTTATCTCTTTTTTTTTTTTAAATATGTTTTATTGATTTTTTACAGAGAGGAAGGGAGATAGAGAGTTAGAAACATCGATGAGAGAGAAACATCGATCAGCTGCCTCCTGCACATCTCCTACTGGGGATGTGCCCGCAACCCAGGTACATGCCCTTGACCAGAATCGAACCTGGAACCTTTCAGTCCGCAGGCCGACGCTCTATCCACTGAGCCAAACCGGTTTTAGCTTGTTTTATCTCTTTTATTAGCTATACCAATTTGTTAGATTTTAGTGGTTGCTTTATGGTTTATAGTGTACATCTGGAACTTAATAGAGATTACTTTCAAGTAGATTATACCACTTCATCCTATATAATAAAAGGCTAATATGCAAATCAACCGAACAACAGAACAACTGGTCACTATGAAGCACACTGACCACCAGGGGGCAGATGCTCAACGCAGGAGCTTCCCCCTGATGCTTAGTGTGCTCCCACAGAGGGAGTGCTGCTGAGCCAGAAGCCGGGTTCACAGCTGGCGAGCCTAGCAGCAGTGGCGGGAGCCTCTCCTGCGTCTGTGGCAGCACTAAGGATGTCTGACACTTAGGCGGGGAGGGATCCTAAGCCGTCAGTTGGACATTCCCCAAGGGCTCCCAGACTGCGAGAGGGCGCAGGCCGGGCTGAAGGACCCCCATCCTGGAGTGCACAAATGTGGTGCACTGGGCCTCTAGTATCCTATCTAATAAAAGAGAAACATGGTAATTGGCGTACGACCGCTACCCTTTTCATTGGCTAATCAGCGAGATATGCAAATTAACTGCCAGCCAAGATGGCGGCCGGCAGCCAGGCAGCTTGAAACTAACATGAGGCTTGCTTGCTTCAGTGACGGAGGACTCCAACGTTCCCCGCCTGCCTTGCCGGCCTCTGAGCTTGCAGTTTAAGAAACATTGTAACAAATATAGAAGCTTAACAAAACCCCAGAAACCTGCTTTCAGCGAGCCCGGGATCTCAGAGCTGGAGTTATACATTGTTTCGATTATAGAACCGAAACAAACCAAATACCTTCTTTCAGCAGCAGAGGCCTCAGAGCTGGAGCCAGAGCTCAAGCTGGCCCAGAATAAAAAATTAAAAAAAGAAAAAAAGGAGCAGTTGGAAGCTTCATTCTGCCTGAAAACAGCCCTCAGCCCCTCACCCAGACTGGCCAGGCACCCCAGTGGGGACCCCCACCCTGAAGGGTGTGTGACCAGCTGCAAACAGCCATCATCCCCTCACCCAGGCTGGCCAGGCACCCTAGTGGGGACCCCCACCCTGATCCAGGACACCCTTCAGGGCAAACCAGCCAGCCCCACCCATGCACCAGGCCTCTATCCTATATAGTAAAAGGGTAATATGCCTCCCAGCACCAGGATCAGCATGACGGGGGCAGCGCCCAAACCCCCTGATCACCCTGCAGCTCTGTGTGTGACAGGGGGCGGGGCCACAACCTCTTTATCCGCCCTGCTCTGTGCCTAATAGGGGGGACCTCCCCAACCCCCTGATTGCCCTGCGGCTCAGTGTGCGACAGGGTGTGGCGCCTCAACCCCCTGATGGGCCCTGCTCTGTGTGTGACAGGGTGCGGCGCCCCACCCCCCCCCCCCCCCCCCGCTTCCCCGGGCCCTGCTCTGTGTGTGACGGGGTAGAGCCATAACCTCCCCATCGGCCCTGCCCTGAGTGTGAGAGTGGCGGCGCCCCAACCCCCTGATCGGCCCTGCTCTGTGGATGATAGAGGGCGGTGCCCCAACCCCCTGATCCGCCCTGCCCTGAGTGTGACGGGGCGGTGCCCCAACTCCCCTATCGGCCCTACTCTGTGAGTGACAGGGGGGAGTTCCTCAACCCCCTGATCCGCCCTGCTCTGTGCATGACGGGGGGAGCTCCCCAACCCCCTGATTGACCCTGCTCTGTGTGTGACAGTATGGAGCCCCAACCCCCCTGATGGGCCCTGCTCTGTGCATGACTGGGTGCAGCGCCCCAACCCCCTGATTGGCCCTGCTCTGTGCATGACCAGGTACGGATCCCCAACCCCCCTGATGGGCCCTGCTCTGTGCGTGACAGGGGTTGGCACCGCAACCTCCCCATCGACCCTGCCTTGAGTGTGACGGGGCGGTGCCCCAACCCCCCAATCGGCCCTACCCTGAGCGTGACTGAGGGTGGCATCACAACCTCCCAATCTGCCCTGCTCTGTGCATGACAGGGAAAGGCGCCCAACTCCCCAATCGGCCCTGCTCTGAGCCCGACCAGGGGCTGCACCTAGGGATTGGGCCTGCCCTCTGCCACCCGGGAGCAGGCCTAAGCCAGCAGGTCGTTATCTCCCGAGGGGTCCCAGACTGCGAGAGGGCAGAGGCCGGGCTGAGGGACCCCCCCCCAACCCCCCCCACCCCCCACCCCCGTGCACAAATTTTTGTGCACCGGACCTCTAGTATTATATAAGAATCTTACAATGGCACTCTTCATTTGTCTCCCCTTTTCTCCTTTGTGCTGTTTTGTCATACATTTTCATTCTACATGTGTTACAATACATTGTTGTTATTTTTGTTTGAAAATAGTTATCATTTTAGGTCAGTGAACAGTGGCCCACAGCCCAGTTGTCTATTTTTATAAATAAAAGTTTTGTAGAAACACAACTATGTTCATTTGTTTATATCATTTTTTACTACTTTCATGCTGCAACAGCACAGTTCAGTAATTGTCACAGAAACTGCATGACCTGCAAGCCTATGATATTTATTATCTGACCATTTTAGTGTTTATCAACCCATTTTAAAGAAATGAAAAACTTAGAGAATTTGTTTTTAATATTCAGCCACATGTTTATCATTCTGGTGCTCTTCACTCCTGCATATATATCCCAATTCTGTCCAAAAGGTATAACTTTCCTTATGCCTGAAGAACTTCCTTTAATACATCTTTTGACACAGGCTACAGGCATTGAATTCTCTTGTGTTTCATTTGTCTGAAAACAACTTTAACCTGCCTTCCTTTTTGAAGGATACTTTTGCTGGGTATAGAGCTTTAAGATATGTGTTTGTGCATTTTTTCCTTGTTTGTATTTATGATATATTGAACTTCTTTTTTTAAAATATATTTTATTGATTTTTTACAGAGAGGAAGGGAGAGGGATAGAGAGTTAGAAACATCGATGAGCGAGAAACATCGATCAGCTGCCTCCTGCACAGCCCCTACTGGGGATGTGCCTACAACCAAGGTACATGCCCTTGACCAGAATTGAACCCGGGACCCTTTGGTCCGCAGTCCGACACTCTATCCACTGAGCCAGACCGGTCAAGGCTATTGAACTTCTTTGATGTATGGAGTTTTTATAGTTTTCTTCAGGTTTGTCATAATTTTGGTGATTATTTTCTTTAATATTTTGTGTATAAACCTCCCTTTCTTTTCTTTTCCCAAGAATCCAATTACACACATTAGACCACTGATAAAGTCCTAGAACTCAGTCATTTTCCTTTTTCTTTCTTTTTTTTTATATTCTGAGCTTATTTATAGATTGTTTACATTATTATGTCTTTCAATTCTCTCACCTGCAGTGTCTATCTAATCTGTTAATCGTATTTGGTGACATTCTCACTTTAGATACTGTATTTTTTTATCTCCAGATTCCCATTTGTTTTGTTGTTTTTATTTTTCATTTATTTCTACTTTATGTTCATGTTTTTATTTAAGTACTTAAGAATATTGTAGCTATTTTAATTTCATTATTTGCTAATTTCACCATTTCTGTAATTTCTCATTCTATTTCTATTGATTGGGTGGGTTTTTTTTCTGTTTATGAGTAATGTTTTCTTGCTTTTTTTATGGGAAATAATCTTTTAATTGGTTGTGAATTTGACATTTTTGAATGCTAAAATTTTTATATACATTTGAAGAGTTAAATTTTGTATGACAAGAAGTTATTTGTGGATCAGTTTTATCCTTTTGTGGCTTGTTTTTCATCTTCTTTAGGACAAGTGTAGAATAGCCTTTCCTAACGATCCAGTTCAGTCCCAATATTAAGGTGGGAATCATCTGAGGACTACTGAGTGCCCATGTACTCAACAACATTTCTTACTGTAGCTGGTAGGAATATGAATAATTTATAGTGCTGTATAAAATCTGAGAATTACTCAGATTACAGCTCTCTGTGCATTATTTTGTTCCTGTTAATCTTTGCAAGACCTCTGCTCTGTTTGGGATTCCCTTCCTGCACCATAGTTTAAAAATTGCTTCAGGCAGAGAACAGGGACTATATAATAGGGCTTTTACCTCATTTGTTATTTACCTCCTTTTAGGGATCACAGTACTACATTGCTTACTGTCCAATGTCAGAAGACAGGTTTTTTTCACATATTTGTTCAGGTTTCTTTTTTATTATTTAAAGAAAAAATGGAAGTCATTAAATGTCATTGTCTTTTTTTTTTTTTTATCACCCCTCTCCCCTTTGGCAATCATCAGCTTGTTCTCTATATTTGTGGGTCTGGTTTTTTTGTTTGTTTGTTTATTTATTTATTTATTTATTTATTTGTTGTTTTATATCACATATAAGTAAAATCATATAGTATTTATCTTTTTAAAATATATATATATATATATATATTATTGATTTTTCACAGAGAAGAAGGGAGAGGGATAGAGAGTTAGAAACATCGATCAGCTGCCTCCTGCACACCCCCTGCCCACCAGGGATGTGCCTGCAACCAAGGTACATGCCTTTGACCGGAATCGAGCCTGGGACCCTTTAGTGTACAGGCTGACACTCTACCCACTGAGCCAAACCGGCTAGGGCAATATTTATCTTTCTTTGTCTATCTTATTGCACTTAGCATAACACCCTGTAGGTCCAGCCATGTTGTCACAAATGGCAAGATTTTGTTCTTTTTTATTGCTGAATAATATTTCAGTGTGTGTGTGTGTGCGCGCGTGCGCGCACGCGCTAGAGGCCCGGTGCACGATATTTGTGCATGGGTGTGCCGGGGTCCAACCCCAGCGGGTCCAGGGGTAGACGGAGTCGGCCAAGAAGGAAGGACACGGAGACAGTGTTCAGTTGATCAGCAGCCTAGCCAGGATCTCCAGCCAAGTTCTGGTCTGGATCTCCAGAGAGGTTCTGCTTAGGATCTCCAGCCAGGTTCTGTGTCCATGTTCTCTTGCTAGGTTCTCCAGCCAGGTTCTGTCCAGGTTCTCCAGCCAGGTTCAGTCACCAGGTTCTAGTCAGGTTCTCTTGCCAATTTCTGTAGTCAGGTTCAGTCCAGGATCTTTTGCCATGTTCTCTCGCTAGGTTCTGTCTCTAGGTTCTGAGGCCAGTTTCTGTCCAGGAACTTTTGCCATGTTCTCTCCAGCGAAGTTCTTCTGTCTCTAGAGAACGTTCTGTGTAGGTTCTGTGCCTAGGTTCCGTCTCTCCTCGTTCTGTCTTCTTACATCTGTATTTATACCAGTTGATTCCAATCCTATCAATCTCTATTTCAAAGGTTAGGGCGTTTCTTATCTCCATTCCAGGGAGTAAAGATTATGTAGCTTAAGCATGATTGTTCGTAGTTAAAGTGATTAATTACCCACCTGGCACTTAGTTAAGAGGTTTTATTCCCTCCCTAACTTCAGGGGAAAATCCCTACCTGGGGAAACAACCTTTCTCAGAGACCTTGGTTAAAACACATAGTGCCAAGAAGGTGAGCAAACATATTAAGAACAGTATGCCATATATGCCAGGTCCCTTGAAACAGCAAGCATGGACCGGCTCCCGGCATGGGTGCGGTCCCTAGGTCGATTGGAGGCTGGGCCAGCCGGGGGAGTGGGGCCAATGGGGGCCCAGATCAGGCTGGTTGGCTGCCGCAGTGCATGTTATAGCCAATGGTCGTTCTGGTCGTTCTGCCATTCTAGTCGCTAGGCCAGGGGTGGGCAAACTTTTTGACTCGAGGGCCACAATGGGTTCTTAAACTAGACTGGAGGTCCGGAACAAAAGCATGGATGGAGTGTTTGTGTGAACTAATATAAATTCAAAGTAAACATCATTGCATAAAAGGGTACGGTCTTTTTTTTTCAATAGTTTTACTCATTTCAAACGGGCCGGATCCGGCCCGCGGGCCGTAGTTTGCCCTCGGCTGCACTAGGCTTTTATATATATATAGATTATTGTATTATTTTTTATATGAACAACTTTAAACCTAGTTTTGCCCTGTTCTATATATACTAAAATATTTACAAATGAATGTACTAGTATATCTTGTAAAAAAAGTAAAAGAAGAAGGAGGGGGAGGGGAAGAGTAGGTGAGGCTATAGGTCAGGGGTTGGCAAGCTTGTTTTATAAAGGGCCAGGCCATAAATGTTTTATTTTCAAGCCATGTAGTCTCTATCATGTTAGTCAAGATTACTATTTATTGTTGCACTAAAGCAGCCTTAAAAATGCTATGTAAATAAATGAGCCTGTGTTTTAATAAAATTATTCACAGAAACAGACAGCAGCCAGATTTGACCTGTGGGACTGACTGGGTGAAATAAGATTGGCCATGTGTTGGTAATTGTTAAAGCCAGGTAATGGGCACGGTAGTGTTTATTGCACTATCATCACAACTGTCATTTATGTCTGAAATGTTCCATAATAAAAAGTTAAGACAAGTTTCTTTAAAAGATAGGTTAAAGAAAAGACTTGTCACTTGTTTATTTAAATACATTCATGAAAATAATTTCATCTCTTCTGAAATAATTTCTTAATACTAGCTTCACTACAGACTTCATTGCAACAATATGAAGAAAACAACACCAAAATCAAGCAATTGCTTATGAAAACCAAGAAAGAACTGGCAGATTCAAAGCAAGCAGTATGTTAATTCCTCAGTTTCACATTTTAATACTTACTTATAATGTATTTATGAATAACTTCTTTTTAAAATTTAACCAAGATTCTTATTCTGTAGGAAACTGATCACTTAATGCTTCAAGCATCTTTAAAGAGCGAGCTAGAGGCAAGCCAGCAGCAAATAGAAGTCTATAAAGTAAGATTCGTTTTACTTTTTAAGATTTAGAAAAAATCTTCCATGTAGAAGTAAAATACCATTTAGGGATTTTGCTAAATATTATTGTATATCAATCATACACATAGTTGGCCCTTCATAGCTGCGGGTTTTGCATCCTCAGGTTCAACCAACCATCTGCAGATGTGAAGAGCCAACTGTATGCATTGTTCTGTGCCATTTTATATTAGGGGCTTGAGCATCCACGGATTTTGTAACACTGGGTTTCGGGAACCAATCCCCGACAGATACTGGGGTGGGGGGGGGGGTCAGTTGAATCCCCCCGCCCCCAAATATAGTTCCATTGAACTATAGTCTGGAATTCTTTTTCATGACTTTTTTTAAGGAAACCTAATTTATTTTAAAAAATGTTTCAATAATAAATAATTCTGATATTTATGTCACTTAATTATTTGAAACTCATGTCTCTAAACTCAAGTTTATGTTTAAAGAAAGTCTGTTTAACAAGTGAAAATCATATTTGCTAGAGCTTAATTAAAAGATTTTGCCTCCAGATTCAGCTGGCTGAAATAACATCTGAGAAACACAACGCTCACGAACACCTGAAGGCCTCTGTAGACCAGCACCAGCGCGCCCTGAGCGTATACCAGCAGAAAGTGGCAGCCCTTCGGGAAGAGTGCCGTGCTGCCAAGGTTTGTTCCTCATCCAGAAGCAGCATGTCAGAGACGCTGTTACCCACTGGGTAGCACTTCACTTAAGGGCGGTGGTCTGGCTTTTTAGTGTTTGCTGTCATTTAAGAACACTTACTAAATGAATACCAGATTCAGCTCATCTGACCCTAACCCCAACCCTATCACAACCCTGTCACATGGATAACTCTTTCTTTGCCAAGAGGAAAGACATGCATACATGTTGTTTTCACTCCAACTTTGTTTTACAATTTCCATGTGTAAGAAAGTTACTGTTTTAAAGTTTTTATTAGAGAAGTGTTACAGTTCTTTCTGAGGGCTAAATGATTATAAAATATTCTAGTAGAATGGGGTCTGGGGCCTACTTACTTGCATACAAAACAGAAACAGTACAGTAGCTTTGTTAGAGGATAAAACTCTTATCTATGTGTTCTTGGCAGAAGGGTCATGGGAGTTTACAGATCATTGCAGGAAAGTGGAAATCCTAGAATTTAATTTTTCCACTTTCTTGAAAACTGAAGTGCAAGTAACTTAATTTCTTTGAATTATTTTTCTTTATTTATGTATTCATAAATCTTAATTGTTGAAAGTATTACATATGTCCCCATGTTTCCCCCATTGACCCCTACAGCCCACCACTGCCACCCACCCCAGGCCTTCACTATCCTATTTGTGTCCATGGGCTATGCATATGTGCATACAAGTTCTTTGGTTGATCACTTCCCACCCACCCACCCACCCTTCCCCACCTTCCCACAAGGTTCCACAGTCTGTTCTGTGTTTCTGTGTCTCTGGATCTATTTTGTTCATCAGTTTGTTTTGTTACTTAGATTCCACATATGAGTAAGATCATGTGTCTTTCTCTGACTGGCTTATTTCCCTTAGCATAATACTCTCCAGGTCCCTCCATGCTGTCTCAAAGGGTAAGAGATCTGTCCTTTTTCCTGCTGCATAGTAATCCATGGTATAAATGTACCACAGCTTTTTTATTCACTCATCTACTGGACACAAGGGGGTTTCCATATCTTACCTATTATAATTGTGCTGCTGTGAGCATAGGGGCACATACATTCGTTCTGATTGGTGTTTCAGGTTTCTTAGTATATATTCCTAGAAGTGGGATCACTGGATCAAGTGGCAGTTTCATATTTAATTTTTTGAGGAAACTCCATATTGTTTTCCATAATGGCTGCACCAGTCTGCATTCCCACCAGCAGCATACAGGGGCTCCCTTTTCTCCACATCCTGACCACCACTTGTCATTTGTTGATTTGTTGATGGTAGCCATTCTGACAAGTGTGAGGTGATATTTCATTGATGTTTAAATTTGCATCTCTCTGATGATCAGTGACTTTCAGCATTTTTTCATGTCTCTGAGCCATCTGAATGTCCACTTTGGAGAGTGTCTATTTAGGTCCTTTGCCCATTTTTCAATTGGATTGTCTTCCTTTTGTTAATTTGTATGAGTTTCTTATATATTTTGTATATTAACCTTTTATCAAATGTATCATTGCCAAATATGTTCTCCCTACATTTTGTTGATGGTTTCTTTTTGCTGTGCAAAAGCTTTTAATTTTGATATTCTCCTTAGGTTTCTTTGCCCTAGGACTGTGGTCGGCAAACTGCGGCTCGCGAGCCACATGCGGCTCTCTGGCCCCTTGAGTGTGGCTCTTCCTAAGCCTTAGGAGTACCCTAATTAAGTTAATAACAATGTACTTACCTACATAGTTTGTTTAAAAAATTTGGCTCTCAAAAGAAATTTTAATCATTGTACTGTTGATATTTGGCTCTGTTGACTAATGAGTTTGCCGACCCCTGCCTAGGACAGGCGTCCTCAAACTACGGCCCGCAGGCCACATGCAGCCCGTCGAAAACATTTATCCGGCCCGCTGGGTGTTTTTGCCGCCACTGCCTGTCCTGCTTAGCAGCCGACTTCTCCCGGGCCCGCAGTGCGCATGTGTGGAATGTCTGAGGGACAGTGAACTGGCCCCCTGTTTAAAAAGTTTGAGGACCTCTGGCCTAGGAGATATATCCATAAACATATTGCTACAAGAGATGTCTGAGATTTTGCTGCCTATGGTTTCTTCTAGCATTTTTATGGTTTTACATTTATGACTTTTTATTGTTTTTGGGTTTATTTTTGTGTATGGTGTAAGTTGTTTGTCTAGTTTCACTTTTTTGCATGTATCTGTCCCGTGTTCCTAACACCATTTATTGGAGAGATTGTCTTGACACCATTGTATGTTCTTACCTCCTTTGTCAAAAATTAATTGAGCATAATGGCTTGGGTCGATTTCTGGCATCTCTGTTTTGTTCCATTAATCTATATGCCTATTCTTGTGCCATTACCAGGCTGTTTTGATTACAGTCACTTTGTAGTATAAGTTGATATCTGATATTGTAATCCCTCCAACTTTGTTCTTCTTTCTCAAGATTGCTGAAGGTATTCCGGGTCTTTTTTTAATTCCATATAAAATTTTGGAGAGTTTGTTTTAGGTCTGTGAAATATGCCGTTAGTATTTTAATAGGGATTCCATTGAATCTGTAGATTGCTTTGAGTAGTATGAACATTTTAGTGATGTTAATAATACCAATCCATTAACACAGTATATTCTTTAAATTGTTTATATCTTTCTCTATCTCTTTTTTCCACATCCTGTAGTTTTCAGAACACAGGTCTTTTACCTCCTTGGTTAAGTTTATTCCTAGATCTTAATTTTCTTGTTGCACTGGTAAATGAGTTTTTGTTTGTTTGTTTAGTTTCTCTTTCTGTGAGTTCTTTATAGGTGTATAGAAATGCCATAGGTTTCTGAGGGTTAAGTTTGTATCCTTCTACATTGCTGAATTCATTTGTTAAATCTAGTAGTTTTTTGGTGGAGTTGTTAGGGTTTTCTATGTACAATATCATGTCATCTGCAAATAATGAGAGTTTTAGTTCCTCTTTTCCAATTGAGATGCCTTTTATTTCTTCTTGTCTGATCACTATGGCCAGTACTCCCAGTGCTATGTTGAATAAGAATGGTGAAAGTGGGCATCCCTGTCTTGTTCCTGTTCTTAGGGGAAATGGTTTTAGTTTTTGCCCATTGAGTATGATGTTGGCTGTCATATAACGCTTTTACTATATTGAAGTATGATCCCTCCATTCCCACTTTGCTGACAGTTTTTATCAAAAACGGATGTTGGATTTTGTCAAATGCTTTTTATGCATCAATTTATATGGTCATATGATTTTTGTCTTGCAATCTGTTAATGTGCTGCATCACATTTATTGATTTGCGGATATTGTACTGTTGAAATGTCCCCCGCAAATCACACAAGGATGCCTCAAGAAGTCGAATTAAGGAGTCACATTTATTGAAAATCCGGCACTACAAGGGGGGCATGCACTCCAAATCTCGCAGTAATTACCTAGCCCCAACACCAGATTTATATAGGCAAAAGTCACAAAGGTATTGATTACATCTCAGGGTTTGAAATGAGGAACCTGGTTTGCAAAAAAGCAGTTTACAGAAGCAGAATTGAGCAAGTTAGTTAAATTATAGTTTTGGGTCTACGGATCACTGAACCAACGGAAACACATTGCCTGGAGCCATGGGTCTTAGGACCACTGAGTTGACAGGAACATGTTATCTGGAGCCACTGAGGCAATTTAGAGTAATTGTGCAGTCCTGGTCTTGGGACCACTGAGTCAACCACAACACATTATCTGTAGCCACTGAAGCAATTTAGGATAATTGTGCTGTTCTGGTTCCCAGGTACAGAAGAATGTGCTTTCACAACCAATGGGATATTCAAACCACCAACAACGGAGGATTCAATCAATTGGGGTAGCATACATAAGTTCAGAAAAATCAAAGTAACTTTTCTATTGTTAAACAAAGCAAATAAGTACAGAAGCCAAACAGCAGGGTTAAAGTTAAACTACAGTTTCTACCTGAGATGATTGCTACCATACTTCAGTACCAGTTTTGCATCACTGGAATAAATCCCACTTGGTTATGGTGTATGAACTTTTCAGGTATTGCCGGATGCAATTTGCTAATATTTTGTTGAAGATTTTAGCATCTATGTTCATCAGGGATATTGGCCTGTAATTATCTTTCTTTGTAGTGTCTTTATCTGGTTTGGGATTAGAGTAATGCTGGCCTCATAGAAAGAGCTTGGAAGTGTTCCTTCCTCTTTAATTTTTTTGGAATAGTTTGAAGAGGACAGGTGTTATTTCTTCTTTGAATGTTGGGTAAAACTCCCTGTGAAGCCATCCAGACCAGCCCTTTTGTTTGCTAGAAGATTTTTTATTATTGCTTCAATTTCATCAGTAGTTATTGGCCTTTCAGGTTTTCTGATTCTTCCTGATTGAGTTTTGGAAGATTGTATTTTTCTAGGAATATGTCCATTTTGTCCATGATGTCTCGTTTGTTGGAATGGAGTTGGTCATAGTATTTTGTTTCTAATCCTTTGTATTTTTGTGGGGTCAGTAGTTACTTCACCTCTTTCCTTTCTGATTTTGTTTATTTACGTCCTCTCTGTTTCTTGATGGGTCTGGCTAGAGGTTCATAAATCTTGTTTATCCTTTCAAAGAACCAGTTTTTTTTGTGTGTGTTTTTTTGTTTTTTGTTTTTTTTGTTTTGTTTTGTTTTGTTTTGGTCTCTATGTCATTTATTTCTGCTCTGATCTTTATGATTTCCTCCCATCTACTTACTCTGAATTTTTCATGTTGCTCTCGTTTTGTTTCGTTTTGTTTTGTTTTGTTTTGTTTTTACATAGGCCAGTAGCCCTATGAACTTCCCTCTCAGGACTGCTTTCACTGTGCCCCATAGATTTTGGATTGTTGTGTTTTCATTGTTATTTGTTTCCAGGATGTTTTTCATTTCTTCTTTGATCTCTTTGGTAACTGTTTAATAGCATGCTATTTAGCCTCCATGTGATTGAATGTTTTTTAGTATTTTTATTGTACCTGATTTCTAATTTCATGCCATTGTGATCTGAGAAGATTCTTGATATGATTAAAATCTTCTTGAACTTGTAGAGGCTTACTGTGTGTCTTAACCTGAGGTCTATCTTTGAAATTTTCCTATGTACATTTGAGAAAATATATATATTCTGTAGCTTTGTGGTGAAATGTTCTGAAAATGTCAATTAATTCCAACTGATCTATTGTACTGATTAGGATTGCTGTCTCCTTGTTGATGTTTTGTCTAGAATATCTATATTGTGATGTCAATGGGGTGTTAACGTACCCTGCTATGATTGTATTGCTGTCAATCTCTCCCTTTATCCTCCAGAAGTTATTTATATATATTTAGGTGCTCCTGTATTGGGTGCATATGCTTACTAGAATTATATCATCTTGTTGTATTGATCCCTTTAGTATTATGCAGTGGCCTTCATTATCTCTTGTTATGGCCCTCACTTTGAGGTCTATTTTCTCAGACATAAGTATTGCTACCCCAGCTTTTATTTCATTTTCATTTACCTGAAGAATTTTTTCCATCCCTTAACTTTTTCTGGGTGAATCCTTTGTTCTTTGTTGAGGTCGGTCTCTTGTAGACAGTATATAGTTGGGTCATGTTTTTGTATCCATTCATTCACCCTATGTCTTTTGACTGGAGCATTTACTCCATTTACATTTAGTTATTATTGATAGGTATTTATTTATTGCAATTTTTGTTCTGTATGCCTGGGCTTCTCTATTTCTTCTTCTCATTACAGCAGTCCCTTTAGGACAGCAGTTCTCAACTTATGGGTCGCAACCCCTTTGGCGGTTGAACGACCCTTTCACAGAGGTGGCCTAAGACCATCCTGCATATCAGATATTTTACACTACGATTCATAACAGTAGCAACATTACAGTTATGAATTAGCAACGAAAATAATTTTATGGTTGGGTCACAACATGAGGAACTGTGTTTAAAGGGCCAGAAGGTTGAGAACCACTGCTTTAGGATTTCCTGTAGTGCAGATTTGGTGATAATAAGCTCCTCTAGCCTTACTTTGTCTGGAAAGCTCCTTTTGATTTAGCTCTTCTTCTGGAGAATTATCTTGTTCTTTCTTTTGGTGGTTGTTTTTATTGTCTCCTCATTTTGGCTGTCTATTTGGGTTTGTGACTGTATATTAAGTAGATCTGCTACGCCTTCCAATGTCAAATGCTGTTTCTGACTAATTAGATCAGGCAAATATTCAAAGCCTCCAGAGACCTGCCTCTACCTGCGTAATGATTGGATTCAGTTTTGATAATCATCCAGAGGTGGGGCAACAGTTTTTCCAACAGAGTGGGGAATTGCCTGGAGGTGAAATGTTATTCTCAGTCTCTTAATTGGCCTCAGAAACTCCACATGCTGCGGCAAGAGGTTTTCCAATAGGGTGGGTTAACTATCTTTTCCCCAGGAAAAAAACTGCCTGTATAGCAAATGTCTGCATCAGAAAGATGTCCTCTGCATTGTGAGGGAATCACTCAGCACAGGAAACTGGAGTGTGTGCCTTCCCAGACCCCCCAACCCTGGCTTCTAGTCACACAGCTCCAGTCTACTCTGCCCTCCCTTTGCCAGAATCCAAGGTGAGTGGGTGCACACGAAATTCTGTGCTTAGCCCTTTAAGAGGGTGCCTGCATTTCCAACCATCTCTCCCTAGCAGACAGCAACCCTGCTGCTTTCTGCAGCCAGATGCTATGTGGGCACCTTTCTCAGTTCTGGTGGTCTCTGCTTGGGGGCTCAGCTTGGGGTTTAGACCCCAGAGGGCAACCCTCTACAGCTGAGATACCCCTCCATACCTTCAGCTGCTGTCTGTGGCAGTCCAACCAGCCCTTTCTCACCCCCACCCTTCCACTCTCTATGTGGCCTCCACTTTCTGTCCTTGGTTATCAGGGTTCTCTCCAGCTAGTTTTCAGTTGATTATTCAGGATGGTGGGTTTTTTTAAAATTATAATTGTAATTCCACATTGGTCCTGGGAGCATGTCTGTGCAGCATCCATTGACTCTACAGTTTTAATCTCTGCTTTTCTTGTATTTATACAAAGAGGATACACCATACATGAAAATCTGTCTAAATTTCTAAAGGCAAATAGTGTCATTATAAAATGTATGGATAGTAAATTATTCTACCAGGTGTCAACAAATTGTCATTAGTGCCAATTTCACGCCAATAAGAATCATCACTTTGGAGTGCAGTGAAGAAAATCTTTATTCAGTGCAAACAGCTCGGTTGTGATACAGCATGACTATAACAACAGTACTGCTGTGAAGGCAGCCCTGGGAAGAGGCAACAGTTGGCCAGGCCCCTCTTCTGCTAGGCAGCTCTGTTCTGCTCCTCACTAGTCTGCTTTGCCCAGTGCTGGTCTGGTCCACTCTGTTCCAATGAGGCATTTTTGGTGGTTCAGCTTAGCCGGAGAAATGCACTCTTCAGTGGAATGGAAAAGTGTGGCCTCAGAGCCAGAGAGGAGCTGACTTATATAGAAAGGAGTCCATGCCCCTAGTTCCTAGTTAGTCTATCCTCATGCGAATGAGGACTCCAAGTCCTTGATTGGTCTAAAAGGCAATTCCTAATTGGTCAGAAAAGAGCTGTTTCTCTTTTCAGTTGGACTAGGGAAAGCCTTAGTCCAATTGGTTGAAACAGGATTCCAGGAATTCCTATAAGATAGGCTGACTCAGGTGGCAGGAGCACGTGCAGGCAGACAGTTCAGTGTAGAGGCAGTTAGTTCAGGGCAGGTTTCTCCCTGATGTGCAGTTTGCATGAGGGACCCCTTTGTAGAAATGGCTGTTAGGCCTGTTTTCTACTGATTGATCTGTGGGGGGAGGAAGAGGGAGAAACAGTTGTTGTTCCACTTATTTATGCATTCATTGGTTGATTCTTATGGTTGCCCTGACTAGGATCGAACCCATAACCTTGATGTATTGGGACGATGCCATAACCAACTGAGCTGTCAGGCCAGGGTTAGGCTGTTTTTTATTTTTATTTTAATTTAATTTCTCTCTCTTTTTTAAAAATCTTTATTGTTGAGAGTATTACTGATGTCCCTCTTTCCCACCTTGCCCCCTCCACCTGGTTCCCACCCAGCCCCAGGCCCTCACCACCCTACTGTCTGTGTCCACAGGTAAGATCTTTGGTTAATGTCTTACCTCTGAGATTCATCAGTTTGTTCCAAGTTTCCATGCCTCTGGTTCTATTTTATTCATCAGTTCATTTTGTTCATTAAATTTCTTGTTCACTTTTATCGATTTATAGATTCATTTGTTGGTAGATACGTATTTATTGCCATTTTATTGTTCATGGTTTTTATCTTTTTTTTCTTCTTCTTCTTCCTCTTCTTAAAGAATACCCTTCAACATTTCATGTAATACTGGTTTGGTGGTGATGAACTCCTTTAGCTTTTTCTTGTCTGTGAAGCTCTTTATCTGACCTTCAATTCTCAATGAGAGTTTTGCTGGGTAGAGTAATCTTGGTTGTAGGTCCTTGTTATCATCACTATGAATATGTCTTGCCACTCCCTTCTGGCCTGCAAAGTTTCTGTTGAGAAATCAGCTGACAGTTGTATGGATGCTACCTTGTAAGTAACTAACTGCTTTTCCCTTGCTACTTTTAAGATTCTCTCTTTGTCTTTTGCTCTTGGCATTTTAATGATGATGTGTCTTGGTGTGGTCCTCTTTGGATTCCTTTTGTTTGGGGTTCTCTGTGCTTCCTGGACTTGTAAGTCTATTTCTTTCACCAGGTAGGGGAAGTTTTCTGTCATTATTTCTTCAAATAGGTTTTCAGTATCTTGCTATCTTCTCCTTATGGCACCCCCATGATGCAAATGGTATGCTTGAAGTTGTGCTAGAAGCTCCTTAAACTATCTCCATATTTGGATTCTTTTTTCCTTTTTGCTCTTCTGATTGGGTGTTTTTCGCTTTCTCATATTCCAAATTGTTTATTTGATTCTGGTACTACTCTACTGTTAAATCCCTCTAAATTTTTCTTTATTTCAGTTAGTGTATGCTTAATTTCTGACTGGTCCTTTTCCATGTCTTTGACATTTGCACTAAGATCCTCAAAAGTCTCACTAAGTCCCATGAAGATCCTTGAGTAACCTTATAACCATGGTTTTGAACCCTATATCCAGTAGTTTGCTTGGTTCCATTTCTTTCATTTATGACATGTTTCTTTGTCTCCACATTTTGGCTGCTTCCCTATGTTTGTATCTATGTATTAGGTAGAGCTGTTATGTCTCCTAGAATTGGTAGAGTAGCCTTGTGTAGTAGTTGTCCTATAGGGCCCAGTGGCTCAGCCTCCCTAGTCACCTGAGCGGGGCACTCTAGGTATGCCCCTGTGTGGGCTGTATGCAGTCTTATAGTTAAGACTTGATTGTTGTTGGTGTCACTGGAAGGAATTGACCTCCAGGCCACTTGGCTGTGAGGAGCAACTTCAATTACAGTGGGAGAGCTGCTGTGCAGGAAACACTCCTATGGAGCTGGACTTGCTTCAGTGGGGCTTTGGTGCTCATTGAGTATGCCTCTTGAGTAGGTCACTTGTGGATGTGTAGAGTTGTAATCTGCTATGGTTTGAAGCTGTCCACCAGGTGCACAGGCTCTAGGGCCTTCAGGGAAGTGCAGAGTCAGCCAGTGCCTAGGGCTATGCGGCAGGAGCTACAGAGGGATCTACAGATGGCTGTTATTTGCATTGGGCTTAGAGGTGCCCAGGTTAGGCCCAGCTGTGAAGCAAGGCAGGGTGGTGCTAGTGCCAGGTCTTGGGCCTTTTATTGATAGGTTTGGGGCATACTGTCACCAACTACAGCTTATTTAAGAGATTTTAGCAAAGTCTGAAGCCTGTGCCCAGTCTGGCCATTCATATGGAAAAGCTGCTACAAACAGCTTATGTGGGACTGAAAATTGGATGGGGTGGGATCTCAGGGAATTCCCAGGGCAGAACTAACAGTATGCTCCAGGCTGATGGAGACTCAGATATGTCTGCCAGTCAGCCTGTGATAGGGAAGGTCCCAGGACAGGAACACTGTCCCCTGTGAGCACTCCTATCTGGTAAGAAAGCCACCCCTGAATTTCTTCTCTGATGCCAGACAATCCAGTTCCTCCCTGTATGTGTCTGGGTCCCCTAAAGCTGCCCAGTGCTGGAGCTCAGAGTGATCGAGTCAGTAAGTTCGTGCACTGGCCCTTTAAGAGGAACACCCGGGTCTCCAGCAGCCTCTGTGTCACTCAGCCACAATTCCTGCTGGTTTCTATAATCCATGGTTATAGCGACTTCTCTCCCCATCTCTGGGAGCCTGGGCTGGGAGGTTTGGTGTGGGGCTAGGACGCCTTGCTCCACGCTGGTAGCCTCCACAGAGACAATCTCACTTCGATTAAATAAAGGGCACACAAGGGCGTCGGACCAACCTCTTCTGCGCCTCCACCTCTCCTACCAGTCTCAAAGTGCTTTCTTATTTATTTCTCTAGTTGTAGGACTTCCATTCAGGCAGCTTTCAGATAGTTCTGAATGATCGTTGTTCTGTATTTTAGTTGTAATTTTGATTGGTTGTGGGAGGCAATGAGTACAGGCTTTCACCTACACCAAGATCTTCCAGGCTTTGTACTTTAAAATTTGAGCCATTTAGCCACCAGGAGCCCTTCTTAATAGGTATCTTCTTTCTCGGTCCACACAGGGAATAAAACATGGTAGATGCATATCTCTAGTTAGACAAAATTACATCATTCAAAATCTTTTAAAAAGTGTAAGACCAATCACAATTTTTAGCCAAAGTTAATAATTAAAGGCTTAAAGGTGTTAGCCATTGTCCTCATTTTCAAAAACAAGTTGTCATCTTAATGCATTACTCTCTGAAAGACAATAGAGGATCATGTTACAATAGAAAATGTGCCCAGCCATCGTTGCTCAGTGGTTGGGAGTCGGCCTATGAACCAGGAGGTCACGGTTCAATTCCCAGTCAGGACACATGCCTGGGTTGTGGGTTCAATCCCCAGTGTGGGGTATGCAGAAGGCATCCAATCAGTGATTCTTTCTTATCATTTATGTTTCCTTCTCTCACTCCACCTCCCTTCCTCTCTGAGATCAATAAAAAATATATGTGTGTATATATATGTATATATATATATATTTTTTTTTAAGAAAATTTTTCTCTCTTTTAAATATTATAGGTGGAACAAGCTGCTATAACCTCTGAATTTGAAAGCTACAAAGTCCGAGTTCATAATGTTCTGAAACAACAGAAAAATAAATCTGCCTCTCAGGGTGAAACTGAGGAAGCTAAACAAGAAAGGTAAAATCTGAATTATAGGAAACATGCAGGGTTTTTCTCCCCATGGCACATTCTTCACCCAGTAGGTTGAAAATCCTACTTTGATTTCTTTTGACTGGTATTTTACATGTAATCAACAACGAGGAAGGTATTGGCTTCACTGTGTTCCAGACAGCAGCAGGGAAAGGTCACTGTGAAAAGCACTGTTACAAACTCAAAAATATGTGTAAAGGAAACAGTGAAACCAGGCTACAGGCTTTGAAATACAGGCATAATATTTTCACCTTGCAGTAGAATCTGGTCATAGTGAAACAGAGATGAAGTTACATTGTAAGTTTCCCAATCTTGAAAGTTTAGAAATACAAGAATAAAAAGGTTTCCACGATGTACTTATTTCACAAGTTTTAAATTAAGTACTAAATTTTTGGTCTAGAATTGGATTTTCTTAAGTTTATGATCATCTCAGTTACTACTTCAATAGTGTATTGTTTAATGCTTTCCTAAAACTAGCATACTTTTGTAAATTATTTTAAAATATGCTAGGAATAAATGATAAGGCATTCTACAGCATGTGTATTTTCTTTTTAAAAGTACAAGTTCAGTGTTAAAGCAGTTTTACATCTGACTCTTACTGTTCCAAATAGAACTAAATATCCTGCAGTATTTGTATGTTTTTGCTTGTATTAATTTTTGTTTAGGTGTCCATTAAAAATAGCAACTATAGGATGAAAATGATGAGATATTTTCTCTATCAATAGCTCATCTTAAAGCTAAAGTTGAATATTTATACAATATAAAAATGTCACCATTTCCAAGACTTGACTTTTTAATTGTGCCAGAATTTGCGGTTCACATTATTTTAATATGAGTGTTATATGTTCCTTCTACTTTCTTTTTCTTTTTTTCTATGCCTAATTTCCAAAGTGCTTTATTGTTAAAACAGGTCACAAGACTAAGCCTTGGGCCAGTTCTGCCAATGCATAAGCTACAAATGCTTGTCTGGCAGCTAAGGGGCGCTCTCATAGCATGTTTGAGAATTGAATAAAAATCCATATAAAACAAACATCCATATAGTTTCCATAGGAACACAGATAAGTGTGACCCCATCACCTAGGCCTTCCACCTTGTTCCATCTGTGCCAACCACACTTACAAAGAAATTTCAAACTAGCAATCATTAAGTTAATGGTTCCCCCCCCCCCCCCCAATCCCTTAAGTCAAGCTACAGTCGCATAACAGTTACAAGAATGGCTTCTACGTTAATGCGAGCTGATATGCAGGCTGCTGGGAGGCGTTCCATCCCGCTCTCCCAGGCGCAGGACACAGGTAGGGTGCCGGCATCCTCCTCTGCCTTGGCGGGAAGTCTCGGTTCTGGACTTGCTGCATCAGTTGCCATGTCGGCCCTGACATCACATAATAGATAGTCAGCCTCTGAAATTCATTAAAAGTAGAAGCAGCAGCCATGGTGTAAGCACCCATGTTTTCAAAGAGCATCCAGTCTCCCACGTGCATCTCGGACAAGCCACAATGCTCAAAGATGCGATTGAGGCCATCACAGATGGGTCCCCAGATGCTGGATGAGTAATACTTCTCATCTGGTTTAGGCCTCTTCTGCAGAAGGGGCTTCATGTGCGCATAGTTGTAGAGGATGCAATTACATGATCCATGTACTCCTTCATTCTCATAATACATAAAGTTTTTCTTGCTCAACTCATCTTCATCATCAGAGCCTGTTTGTTCTTTAAGACCAGTTTTTTGGCAATGATATTAACTGCAAGTATGAATGCTGATGCAACATAGTACCTGCCTGGCTCAGCTACAAGTGTCACTCCCGAGTCTGATGGAAAATACTTGTCCAGCTCTGGGTTGATTACACAAACCAGCTTTGCCTTTGATGTGCCCTGGCAGCTTTCATCAGCTCAACTTCACTATCGAAAGTCATCATCTGGACTCTGTTATTGGCAGCATATTTAATCTGAGATGCTTGTTTACTAGGGTTTGCATAGGTGATCCTCTCTGGAGACACCTCAAGACTCTGCACCAACTGTATTTCAGTCTTGCTGGCACAGTCCAATCCCATCCGGATGGCGGCTAGGGTCTTCACTATGGTCCTGCTGTCATTGCATTTGACTGCATAATGGGGCGACCCGAGGAAGAGCTTTTAGCCATCTCAGATGTTTCTTTAGAATGTCTCCCACGTCTGCAACATAGAATGCATCCTTATCATCAGAAGAAGAGAATTCATTAATTTTTTGGTCCAGAATGTCCTTGGCAGTAAAGCCCTCATCAAGGAAATCGCAGTCAAACTCTTCATTGCTAATGTTGTTCGTGTTCATATGGTTTCTGGATGTTCCAAAATGCAACACAAAGGAAAATGAAGAGATGGGACTTAGGAAATTACTGCCAGCTGTTCATAAACACAGCTATCCAGGAATTTCCAGTCCACGGAAGATGGGTTCTCTCAGTGCAGCCGTGGGAATGTCCTCAGAACACAAGACGCCTCACGCTGATCCCATGGAGCTGCTGTGCAGAGCACGCAGGACCACTGGCCTCGCTCCCTCCCCCGCCAGACCACTTGCCCGAGTGGCGAGTGGCTCTGGAGCACTGGCAGAGGGGTGGCGGCAGAGGCTGAGGGGACTGACCCCTTCTACTTTCTTATACATTACTTAAAAAAAAAAGAAACTAATCACTATAGTGTGCTGTACTAGCTGTGGTAGAATTACTGGTTGGAATCCGAGATCTAGCTACAAAGTCCAAGTTCTCCAGGGACTTCCTTTCTCCAAGTACTTTTTTGTTTGTTTTTCTCCAAGGACTTGTTTAACTATAACTTGATCTAACCTACCATCCTCATAATGATTAACTTAGAACTGTGTTATTTTTTTTTCTTTTTAAATTAATGGCATAGTCCTACAACATAAAATTTGTTATTTTGATGCCTTGTAATGGTCTGCCCCTTTTGAATATGAAACTTATTAGTTTAAACCTGAAGTGCCTGAGATCTAAAATCTGACAATGTCTTTTGCATCATATTTAACTCTAGTCTCTGAATTCTTCTGATTATTTTATTTACTTTAGAATCATCCATAATAATAACAAAAGTCTGACATTGAAAGATTAAAAGTAAAATTTTAATCATGCTCACTTCTTTCAAAAATATTTTAAACTGTTTATTTCTGTTTATTTTAGAGAACACCTGGAAATGCTGGTTGACCAACTAAAGATCAAATTACAAGATACCCAAAATAATTTTCAGATCAATGTGTCTGAACTTCAGACATTACAGTCTGAACATGATACTCTGCTAGAAAGGCACAACAAGATGCTGCAGGAAACGGTGTCTAAAGAGGCAGAACTCCGGGAAAAGTACGGTCGCTAACAGCACTAACAGTGTTTGTCCCAGGCAGCAAAATATTTCTGCCTTTGAAGTTTCTATCTTAAAGCTCTCCCTTTTGGTTATTTTTGTTCTTAGCTTGTTTAAGAGAAAGTATTCATTCAATACTCTGTCTTTCCTGTAGCCTTCATGGCCAGAATGTTTCCTTAAAAAAAGCCCCAAAAAACACTACCTTGCTACCATGTGTCAAATTACAAGTATTTTTTTCTTTCTCTTTAGAGGAAAATATGTAAAAAAATAGCTGCTGTCTAAAAAGAATATGCAACCTCTACCTTTGCAGCTCTGTCTTCAACTTGTTACTTTTGTTAATCAGTATAAATAGACATTAGGGGTATTGGCAGAAAAGTAGATTATTGTAAACAAGGAACTTTGAATTCTTGTCATAAAGAAATTGAGTGGTAATGTTAGTTGTATCCTAGGTTGAGGAAAAGGATTCTTCATTGAGTGTCTTTCATCAAAGATACTTTATGTATCTCAGATGTGTTTATAATACATGCCCAATTGTATACTAATCTTAAAAGTTAAAGCATTTTATTTTTTTGGCTTTTTAATCTTTAACAGTGTGATTTATGTATGTTAATTTCATAAATCAAAAGTTTCAGGAAAGATCTATCAATTTTCTAACTATCACCAGGGTTTACCATGAGGTTAGTTTATATTATAATGATGTGTATACTTGATGTTTACTTCAGAAATTTCCAACACTTATTCTTTACTCTAGAAAAGTTAATGCTAACTATATTGCTAACACAAATAAAGTGCAAGTGATGCCTCTGAAGTAATTCAGTCATTCCATACATGTTTTTGAGCACCTACTATGTGCCAGTCACTTTTCTAAGTGCTGGACAGTGTTCATAGCATTTTGAGATATTTATAGGGGTCTTCCCCAAAAATATGAAAAACTAATGATATTATTGACCTAGCCAGGTAGTTCAGTTGATATATTGACCCAGTACATCAAGGTTGTGTGTGCGATCCCTGGTCATGGCACATACAAGAGGCAACCAATGAATGCATGAATAAGTGGAACCAGAAATCGATGTCTCTCTCTCTCTCTCTTCCTCTAATGATATTGTGCTGTCTGTGCCCTAGCCCAAACAAATAGCCTTTTCTTTATATATTCTCTGTTTTAAACATTTTAATATTCATACTTTACTGTATGAGAATTTTTTAAGTGGTAGAGGAATAAATAGAGACCTAATTAATATAAACACCCCAGTAACAGCTGGGACAAGAACAGAGGACTTTCCTCATCATCACAGTTGTTCCAGTTCCAGGTGTGACTTAAACTTCTACCTCTCTCAAACAGGCAGATTCAGAAGTGTCACTGACACCACCTGAAAACCCTAGTTCTAAAATGCAGCTTTTATCTTCCTTAGAAAATTATTATGATAGCTAATGGTTCTTTCTTTACTTCCTTGATACATATTAAACAAAATTCTTTCAGGAAAAATGCAGGGTTAAGGGGTAGCATATATATTATCATTCTTTAAACTCATTAATTGATATGAATTTGGCATTTAAGATACCTTTCTGGCCCTAGCTGGTGTGGCTCAGTTGGTTGGAATGTTGTCCCATGCACCAAAGGGTCTCAGGTTTGATTCCCGGTCAGGGCACATACCCAGGTTGCGAGTTTGATCACCAGTCGGGGTGCATATGGGAAGTGATCAGGGTTTCTCTCTCACGTCAATGTTTCTTTCTCTCTCTCTCCTCATTCCTCTCTCTCTCTAAAAATCAATAAAAACGTATTTTCAGGGTCACAGGCTCAATTCTCGTCAAGGGCACGTCCCTCCTCTGTTGCAGGCTCAATCCCTGGCCCCAGTTGGGGCGTATGTGGGAGGCAGCCAATCGATGCATGTCTCTCACAGATGGATGTTTCCCTCTCTGTCTCTCCCCCTCCCTTCTATTCTCTGTAAGAACCAATGGAAAAAATATCCTCAGGTGAGGATTGATAAAACAAGCACCTTTTCTGAAGCATGATTCTTTATTGCATATGTCCCTCTTTAGCAACTAAATCTTGTTTTAAAACCGTATATGGTGTCCATATGTGTAACACATACAAAAGAGATTTTGGAAAGCTACATGCTAGACCATTAATGAATTTTACCCCTGTAGTTGGGGTTTTACACTGTAGGGGTAGGGAGGTGTGAATAAAAAGAGGGATTTAACTGTTTTTCTATAATTGCTTCTGTATTGTTTGAATTTTTATGGTAGTGTACTTGTGGATCCCTTGTGTTAAAAAAAAAAAAAAATAATGTTTTGTTTTACCAAAGTCAAACATAGAACATCAATACTACAACTAAGCTATTAAAAATAGTAGTTTCCAAATAGTAGGTCCCTTACTAGTATCAGTGTGACTACATAAAAATCACATGGAAAACTGCTAAAAGTAGGCAACTTCTAGGATTACCTTTGGATATTGTGATTCAGTGGCTCGAGGAAGAGAACTAGATGCCTGTATTTTTAATTGGGTACCTGGGTGCAGGGAACTTCAGAAGCAGTTACAGTAAGCTAAGTCTTTGTGTTTCGGAGTGTCATGTTAATTCGCTCAGAAGGCGATGCTTTCCTTTAAGGCTTTCCTTATGAATCAAAAGAGTGTTCTTTTTGTGTGTTTTTGGGATAATCGAAAAATACATTAATCCTGTATTTGTTTGAGCTACCACATAAGATAACCTAAAGTGCACTAATTAAAAGTATAATATTTATGCCCTAAAAATAGTGCTTTTTTCTGCTAAACTATGAAGGAAGTTTCTCATCTAAACCATACAACATAGTTCCTCAACCAAGGTTCCTCTCTGAACTACGGAACATAGACTAGGATTTGAACTAGATGACAGCCAGTGTCATTTCTCCCCAGATTGTTACACGGCTAGTCCCATCCTAGATGCATAGGAGAGAAGTTCATTCCTATCTCAGGGCTAATTCTCTTGCAGGGCCCAGTTAAGAAAGGCTGAGTCGGCATCTTAAGTTGAAAGATCTCATATGAATTACGTGCCTGTCACCCTTCAGGTTATGTTCAATACAATCAGAGAACATGATGATGAAGTCTGAACATGCACAGACTGTAAGTCACCTGACATCCCAGAATGAGGTCCTTCGCAGCAGCTTCCGAGATCAAGTGAGGCACTTGCAGGACGAGCACAGAAAGACAGTGGAAACTTTGCAGCAACAGCTCTCCAAGGTGGAAACTCAGCTTTTCCAGCTTAAGAGTGAATCGACCACAAAAAGTATGTATGTACACATGGAAACAATCATTGTTTATGTTCTCATGTATTTATGTCACTCAAATACATTCTTCACAAATTCTTAAGAAAATAGAAAATTTACTAGGTGGCAGCCAGTATTGATTCTGTGATTAATGAATTTTAGATTTGCTCACACAGAAGATATTGGAACCATTCTTGATTGTGCTTAAACCAGCCTATGTAACCAGAGAATATTGATTTTCATGTATTTGTCAACCTCCATGTAATAGAGTATTTCCTTTCTCTGACTCCAACATACTGTGTCAGTTTCATGACCTGTCAGATTTAAATGTTCACTGGATTTGTTTGGTGTTACTCACTAGTCATCAAAATGTATGTATTTCTTAATTAGAAATATTAAGAGAGCAAGAGGCTTGAAAACACTCAAGTAGCACTGAACGTACAGGGTTGGTTGGCCAATACAGCTCTTCCCTCTCAAGTTTCTGATTAGTTGGAGTTTTAGTTCAGCCACACCCAGTAGCAGTCTACTTTCTGGAAGAGATGGAAATATGTCAGCCCAAATGAGGCTACATTTTAGTATTAAGTATCAGCTTCATACTTAACACTGTTTCCCATGGAAAAATGTCATCAGTTAAAAGTCACTCATCAGGGTCAGAAACCAACTTTTAAGAAAACGTAACATATGCCAAGAATCAGCACAGGAAGTAATCAGCCAGGGAAACATGGGTTGCATAAGAGATTGTAGTCTAAGAATCAGCAGTAGAATAGCAGTTAGGAAAATATCAGAAATCCAGGAAAATGCCTCAACAAATGTATCCAGAGGGCTAATGTTTGAAAGAAAATGGGAGGCCACCAAGCCAGCATGTCTCAGTGGTTGGTCGTTGACCCATGAACCCGGAGGTCACAGTTTGATTTGTGGTCAGGGCACATGTCCGGGCTGTAGGCTCAATCCCCAGTGTGGATTGATCAATAGTTCTCTCTCATCATTGATGTTTCTGTCACTCTCTCTCCCTCTCCCTTCCTCTCTGAAATCAACAAAAATATATTAAAAGAAAATGGGAGGCAACTTCATGGAATGGGAAATAAGTGAAATTTGAAGTTTGGGTTAGAATTTGTGTTAGAATTCTGGTCCCTAACCCAGCTCTGAGACCCTGGGCAAAGTCATTTATTTTCTCTGAACTTCAGGTTTCTTGGGATCGATAATGTGATGTGTTTGAAAGTGTCTTACCAACCGTATGTTTCTTTGCAAGTGTTCACTACCAGCAAGCAGGAGAGCCTTGCCCGTGAATTAGTGCTGATTAGTTCCCTGTCCTGAACTCTAGGTTCTTCTTGCCTGAACACTGAGCAGACAATGGTAGGAATCAGTAGAGATATAAGGGCAGTGATCAACAATAACGTTTGCTGAGCAGACGTCAGCAAGTCTGTTGTATCAGAAAGTATGCAGCCAGCTGAAATACCTAATCCTCAAAAATAGCTGGAATCTAGTTTTAGAATTTCTACCAATGTTGAGGTCTCTATGTTGTGAGCTTTGTGTTATCTAATAGTTTATCATATCTAACTAGTAGTAATTAATTTGTAGCTTCTGCTGAAATGACTTAAGTGTAGTTACAAGTTCAGTTTTTAGGACTATTTTAGAAATTATTTTTTATACATCATTTACTTTTTATTCTATTTATTCAAATTCCTTGTCATATCATCTGACATTCCTAGGATCATTTTAATTTTATTGTGTATCTCTGTTAATGCTGAATTTATCAATTTTGAACACTCTCTCACTTCCCCTTTTAAAAAAATAAAATAAAATAAAAGGCCCAGCTTCCTTCCACCAACCTGTGAAGAACCTTCGAGAAAAGAGAAACACAGACCTCCCCCTGCTGGACATGCATTGTATAACCCGGGAGGAGGGAGAAGGGATGGAGACCACTGACACAGAGTCTGTATCTTCCACTGGCACTCACACGCAGTCTTTAGAGCAGCTTCTTAATTCTCCTGAAACTAAACTTGGTACGTTTCTCTTTTTAAATATGTTTTTATTTAATTTTACTGTCTTGTCTAATCAATATTACTCAAAATTACAAATGCTTTTATATCTACTCCAGTAAAATTTCTTTCAGTGTTCCACCCGTTTTCAAATGGAAAACTTTCCTGCAAGATGAAGGAACAAAAAAATTGCTTAATTAAAATTAGTCCTGCCTAAGCTTGAGCCAGAAATAGATAGCTGGAAGTTCTAAGGTAGTATTACAAAGTATGATATTCTCTCACCATTCTAAGAAACAATTTTATTCCTCTCAATAAAGCAGTAGTGCTAAATTTGCCTTCTTCCATATACTAGTGAAGTTGTGGTATATTTTTCTTCCTATAATGAATACTAACTAATGTTCACAATTCAGGGGGAATCTATCATCTTTCTGAAGTTTCAGGATCTGGAGTCCTTGATTATCCACAGTCATTGATTATGATGTGGGTAGAGGCTGTACTCCTGGTTCCTTAAGTGAAGTTAATAGTGGTGAGATGGAAGCATCACTATAGAGTGGCACTAGACCCTAGAATCAGACTTGGCTTTGTGATTTTGCCAAAATGTTGACTCTAGCTTGTTTCAAAATTTGTAAAATTTGAATAATAATTACTCCACCTCATATAAAATTCTTGAGGCGCCATGATATGAGTGATCAGTAAATGTTACTACTTCATTTATAAGTAAAATGACACAAGCTCTTGGAACATTAATAGATAGAAGAGGTTGAGTGATAAATCTAATAAAATGATTTATAAATAAAAGCCTAATAAATTGCAGAATTGGGGCTCATAGAACTTATGTGTAATTAGATTATATGCCTTACAACAGAGATTGTCTTTGTTACATTTAACATGTAAGTTTTTAACTCTGTTATGATGACTAGAGGAATGGCAAAGAAAGTGGACCTATGTAATATTACAGGGCAAAATATCTGTACTAAGATATTTCTCTTATTTAGAATCTTCATCTGTAATCTTGATTTTGAAAATTAATTACTGGAACAACATCTTACAGAGCCTCCTTTGTGGCATGTTGAATTTACCAAAGAAGAATTGATGCAAAAGCTCAGTTCCACAACAAAAAGTGCCGATCACTTAAATGGCCTGCTTCGGGAAACAGAAGCAACCAATGCAATCCTTATGGAGCAAATTAAGGTAAGGCTCAAAAACTGCCAAAGAAAATGCAATTTGGGTGTATTGGCCCTCTACACACACTTATCTAAGTTTAAAAATTCACAGATCAGGTGTATCCATAACATCTTGATTCCTAATGGTATTACATTCCCGAAATCAAGAAATATTAATTGCTTTTATATCTATTATATAAATACTATTTTAACTCCTACTTTTTCTAAGAAACGTAATAGATTTAGAATGTAGACATATGTTCACAAGTCATTATTCTACATGTACTTAAAACTTAATGGGTATTTAAAGATAAACCATGGAGCATTTCTTATTCAGATTATTCTGCTATTTATGGCACTAAACTACTTTCCACAGATGGTAAAATAGCATAGGGAGTTTTTCCTCCTTTAAAGACACCAGAAATGTGTAGGAACAAGGTATATTGTGGAGCAGTTGAGTATTACACAAATTATATAGTCCACCCTAGCTCAATGGTATATAGACTCTCTAAATATTGTCATACTACTTGTTGAGTAGTTCTCATGAGCCAGGCCCTGGGTTTTTAACATTTAGCAAGAATAGCATTTAGTGAGAACCACCAGACCTTGAGACCCTTGTCCTTTCTAACAAAAGCACTGAAGAGAACACCTGAAGCTGATAAATGGTGGAGCAAAATTCCAACCCCTGGCTTTCCAAGAAACACATGCTTCTGCCTGTGCCATGCAGGACCACCAGTTGTCCTTGTCAAAATAACTTTTTTAATGCCAAGTTATTCAGTTATTTGCAGTACATCCATATATGTAAAAGGCTAATATGCTAAGTGTCCGACCATTTGACAGGTAGCTATTACACATACTGACCACCAGGGGGCAGACGCTCAACACACAGGCATGGAAACATGGAACAGACTGATGAATCTCAGAGGGAAGGGGGGAGGGCAGGAAGAGATTAACTAAAGATCTTATATGCATACTAGAGGCCCAGTGCACGGATTTATGCACCAGTGGGATTCCTCAGCCTGGCCTGCGGGGATCGGGCCGAAACCAGGTCTCCAACTTCCCCCGAGGGGTCCCAGATTGCAAGAGGAAGCAAGCCAGGCCAAGGGATCCCACCAGTGCATGAATCCGTGCACCAGGCCTCTGTTTAAATATATTATGACATCCCATTACTAACTATTTTAGTTTGCATCTCTATTTAAAAAAAAACAACAAAAAAAACATTTTCCCACATAGTCAAAATATTATCACATCTAACAAATCACTAATCCCGTGAACCTAAGTGACTATTTATATTTTTATTTCCACAAATATACATTCTCATATGATTTCTTAGACCTTATTGTCACTTTTCTAAAATGGCCCTGGGTTTTAGGACAGAGTTGGCTAACTTTCCTGGACTAACCTATAAAATGATGAACTAAAACAATATATATTTTTTTGTTTCAACCCAGAAATATTCCTCAAAGACTAACATTCTACCATCTTCTTCATATCTTTTGCTCCATTTTCCTTGTATTTTAGATTATCTTGCACTCCAGAATTTTCACTCTATCCTAAAATAGACTTTATTTTTCGTGAAATGCTGTTCATCATGTAAACATAATTTTCTTGTTTGCATCTTAACTGCTGGGGGTTCTGGGAGCAGGTCAGGGAAAGGGGTTGGTGGTGGATACAGATGTTCACTCTGCCCCTGCTCTTAGACTGGCTTGCACTCCTTAAAATGTGTTTAGCAACCCAAAGCCCTGAGCCCTCTGGCTTAGTTTCTATAGAGAGTACACAGGTGGAGGGAACATCTGGTACTAACCTACATAGACTTTATGTAGTCCTCAGTTTTCATGGTAACCTGTACTTCTGAGGCAGGAGATTCTCTGTGTTTCTGTGGAATCCATTCTCTCCTCTTTGTCTTTGGTACTTGGTCAGCAGCTGGTCTCCCATTTTCTGGGACTTTCTTGATATTTCTCATCTACATTTTTCTCCTCTCCTAGGCTCTCCATTATTGTCATTTTGGGGGCATGACAGGGGGAAGAGAAGAAAAATGCATGTGTTCAGTCTGCCATGTTTAACCAGAGCTCCTAAGACCCACTTTTAAGTCATTTCTCTAATACTAGCTTCTCAAAAATGAAGTTAGAAGATTGGAAAGAAATCAAGAGCGAGAGAAGTCCGTAGCTAACCTGGAGTACTTGAAGAATGTCTTGCTACAGTTCATTTTCCTAAAACCAGGTAGTGAAAGAGAGAGGCTTCTTCCTGTCATAGACACAATGTTACAGCTCAGCCCTGAAGAAAAGGGAAAACTTGCTGCAATTGCTCAAGGTATGTGAAGCAAAGTCTTAAAACTTGTTTTATGACTTACACTAAATGTTGTCTTGTGGTTGAGACTTTGTGTGTATACTTAAAATCTTTTTCTTAACACTATGACTTAAAATTATAACTTTTAAATCTTGTTTATTGATGTTTCTCACCCTCTCCCTCTTCCTTCCTCTCTCTAAAATGAACATTTCCTAGTTGGTCCGATGGTTGTGGGTTATTGTTAAGCTCATAAAATGAACATATCCTCAAGTGAGGGTTTGGAAAGAAAAAAAAAGACACATCAGAACACATTGAATTTAGTAAGAATAAGAATTATTTCCTGAAACTCTCTAGGTATATGTATGGATATTGATTATTTGTCTCACTGTGTCAGTTCCTAATATAAAATGTCTTTTTTTTTTCCCTATGGGTTTAGGTCACAAATATTTGAGAAGCGTTAGTTTAGGGAATAAGGTTATCCAACTCTGATAAGTGACATTAAAATCCTTATTATAAACACCTCTTAAGGGCCCGACTTGCACCCCAAGCAAGTGTTATGAGCTCCTGGTTGCTGCCTGTTACATCTCTATATAAGTAACACAACATAAAGTGCCACATTAGTCCCAAAAATGTGACATGAAGAAGACACTGCTGAGAAAATATGGTCACTCTACTTGCAATGTAAATGTTAACTCAGCTTGCTCCCTGCTTATCAGATCCCAGCACAACTCACAGATTGCAGTTCACTGAGATACAACTTGTGATAAATCAGCTCTGCTCTCCAGACATGTTAATTACATAGTACTTCCCTGTGCAAAACTGGAATCTCAGCTCTGCTGCTCTGGCCAGAACTAAAAGTTGCTTCTGTACATCTTTACTCCCTAACTAGGTTATCATTTACAGAGCTGTATATTGTTACTTATATACCAAGGTCCAACATTATGTACACATAAACAGGAAAAAGTCCAACAAACCCAATGGGGAAAAATGCAAAGACTGTCATAAGCTTTTTTTTTAATTGATTAAAAATTTTAATCAATTTTTATTGATTTGAGAGAGAGAGAGGAAGGAAGAGAGAGAGAGAAACATCCATCAGTTGCCTCCACACACAGGGGATCGAACCCACAACCTGGGCATGTGCCCTCACCAGAAATCGAACCCTTGACCCTTCAGTGCACGCTGACATACTCACTGTAAGTGCCTGGTTGGATCTGCAGAGGCTATAGAACCTTATCAGAACAGAACAGTTGCTCAGGCAAGAGCAGAGGCACCATATCTTAGCATGGCTCTGCTCTGGTTACTTACTTGAGATGAATAGCTGCCAGGAATATTGACAGAGCAGAGACATGCCAGATCTGAGAACACAGATTGAGTTTTATTGTGTCACAAGACCTATACTCAGAGTATATCATTTATTCCAGATGAACACACAATAATCTCTGCATTTTGTATTGGGAAATGTGTACAGTCTCCTAGCTCTCATTGTTCCTGGGAGCAAAGCCACCTCCTCTGATGGGAGAAAGCAGAGTCAGTGCCCAGTTATCTATCCCTAAATAAAGAGCTTTCTAGAAGCTCTTCTTGCAGATTGTGGAAGACAGACTTCTACAAGGCCTCCTGCCCCATTAATTGCTCCTCCATGTATCTGTGCCTTTATGTAATCCTCTCCCCTTAAATGGCCAGTAAGCTGGCCTGGTGATCAATCTCCCATGTCCTCCCTGGCCTTGATAGTGCAGCGGTGGGGTCTCTCAGCCTGGCCTGTTCCCTCTCGCAATCTGGGACCCCTCAGGGGATGTCAGAGAGCCGGTTTCGGCCCGATGGCAGAACAACCAGTCGCTGTGATGCGCGCTGACTACTAGGGGGCAGACGCTCAATGCAGGAGCTGCCCCCTGGTGGTCAGTGTGCTCCCACAGGGGCTACACCACTCAGCCAGAAGCTGGGCTCACGGTTGGTAAGCGCAGTGGCAGTGGCGGGAGACTTTCCCACCTCTGCAGCAGTGGTAAGGATGTCCGACTTAAGCCGTTAGTCAGACAACCCCCCGAGGGCTCCCAGACTGCGAGAGGGTGCAGGCCAGGCTGAGGGACGCACGCCGCCCCCCCGCCCCCGCATGAATAAAACCAGACAATGAAGAGAAAAAGAAATGAAAGTGATGTGTAAACTGTAGAGTTTTTCCATTTAAAACTTTGAAAATGCTTCTCTGAATGAGACCCAACTGTACATATATGTCTGAAAACACAGAAAGATGTCTGGAAGGGTACATGCTAAATGTAATGATGGTTGCCTCTGTGGAGGGGAGGGGAGGAGTGAAGGATAAGTTAAGCATACCTTCACTGTACAGCAACAGTCCCATTCCAAGGTGTTTAGAAAACCTATGTCTACACAAAGAAAAACATGAAACTCATGAACATATTAAAAACCACTAAATTTATACCCTAAAAGGGTGAATTTTATGGTATGTGAACTAGTTCACAAATTTTTAAATTAAAAACCTAGGCACAGCCCTGGCCAGCATGGCTCAGTGGTTAAATCCTTGGCCCATGCACCAAAGGGTCACGGTTGGATTCCTGGTCAAGGGCATGTACATGAGTTGCAGGTTCTTTCCCCCATCCTGCTCTGGGTGCGTACAGGAAGTAATCAATGAATGTGTCTCTTTCACATCAATGATTCTCTCTGTCTCTCATTCTCTCCCTCCCTCCTTCCCTTCCTGCCTTCTACTCTCTTAGAAAAAAAAAATCAATGGGCCGACACCGGTTTGGCTCAGTGGATAGAGCGTTGGCCTGCGGACTGGAGGGTCCTGGGTTCAATTCCGGTCGGGGGCATGTGCCTGGGTTGTGGGCACATCCCCAGTGGGAGATGTGCAGGGGGCAGCTGATCGATGTTTCTCTCTCATCGATATTTCTGACTATCTCTCTCCCTTCCTTCTCTGTGGAAAATCAATAAAATATATTTATATAAAAAAAAAATCAATGGGAAAAAATATCCTGGGGTGAGGATTAGCAAAAAACAACAATACCTGTGCACAAATGTTTATAGCAGCTTCATTTTTTTTAATTTAAATTCTTTATTGTTGAAAGTATTACATGTGTCTTCTTTTTCCCCCATTGACCTCTCCCCAGCCACTCCCACCCCCAGCACATGCCCACTATAGCAGCTTCATTTTAAATTGCTAAAAACTAGAAACAACTCAAATATCCTTCACTGGTAAATAAGTAAACAAACTGGTGCAGACACACAATGGAATACTACTCAGCAGTAAAAAAAAAAAAAAAAAAGAGTGAACTGATACACACAGCAGCATGGATGGTTCTTGAATGAATTGTGCAAGTGGAAGACGACTATAAGACTCAACAAGACTATATACAATGTGATTCAATTTACATGAATTTCTAGGAAAAAACAACACTGTAAGGACAGAAAACCAAGCAGTGGTTATAAAGGAGTAGCAGGGGTGCTGGCAAACAAGCACGAGAAAACTTTGACACATTATACCTTGGTTGGGGTGGTGCTACACTTAAAAGGTTGAATTTTACTGTAAGTAAATTATACTTCAATAAGCCTAATTTTTAAATGATTAAAAAACAGTTGTTTGGGGTTTGTTTTGAGGTTTACCATAAATTGATTGGTTTTAGGTTCTAAGTTATGTAAAGGCTTCTGTTTTAAAAGAATATAAAAAGTTACTTTTATTTTCAATAATATGTAATGGCACTGGAGAGTTTATTTTGGAATTATCTAATAGAGAAAGACAATAAACAATAAATACTGAAAGTTTAAGAACAGAAAAATTCGTAACATCGAAGTATGATATGAGAAGATTAATACTTTTTTTTTTTTTTAACTCCCCAAAGGTGAGGAAGAAAATGCTTCCCGTTCCTCCGGATGGGCATCCTATCTGCATAGCTGGTCTGGACTTAGATAGATGGATGGAAAGAACATTCTTTATTAACCAAATGGAATCCATTTGGCAAAAATGGTTCACATATATTGCTGTTATTCTTTCATCAAAAAGTGTGTGTATATCCATATCCACACGTGTTTGTACATATGTGTGCACATATACAGGGGTGGGCAAAAGTACGTTTACTGTTGTAATACAAATAAATAATATACAAATAAACTGTGTTTCACGTACTCATAGCTGAAAGCCTACATTTACCCACCCCTGTATCCTGTATTTAAAAGTCTCAGCTTGAAGTAAAAGTACAACAGCCTGCACTGTTGATACCAGCCCACAGCTCTTTGGTCATCCACGCATGCCAGGGGAAAGCACCAAGAGCTCACTCCGTTCTCTAGAACCTCAGGACCTGCCTATTTCTGAGCAGTACTGTGAATGTTAAAATTAAGCGACATTTTGGTATCATATCAACTGGAATTTAGGCTTTTAAAATAATATTACACAAATATTTGTTGCAAGGTCGGGCTGGTAGATTGTAATTAGCTATAAATTGTTAAAGAAATTTGTTAATTAGAACATGAAGGAAAATGCTTTATTGTTAAAGTTGGTTTGTTTATTAAGGGACTATATGTTAAATATACTACAGTTAATTATGAGATTAAGTTAAAATACAATTTATATAGTTATTTACTTTAAAATTAACTGGGTTTTTTCTACTCTAAAGTAAGTTATATCAAAACTCACTGTGTTGTCAAAGCCCTTTATTGGCTGGTGTAACACTGAATGTGAGTAGATGGAACCACCACCTCACCGTGGGCTGATTTCATGGTGTCTCTCCAGGCTCTTGTTACAGCTCAACTACTTTTAAGCCATGAGTCTATTTTGAGAATTCTCTCCATCTCCCCAAATAAAAATTTATCAGAACAATGACTGTATTACTCAGCATTTTATCAAAATATGAAACTGGTGCTTCCCATGTTTCAGCAGATAATGTTATTCTGTAAGTTTTCCATTAGAAGAATTTAAGAGACACCCCTTACAAATCCACAGTTCTTTTTTTTTTTTAATATATTTTATTGATTTTTCACAGAGAAGAAGGGAGAGGGGCAGAGAGTTAGAAACATCGATGAGAGAGAGACATCAATCAGCCGCCTCCTGCACACACACCCCTGGGGATGTGCCTGCAACCAAGGTACATGCCCCTGACTGGAATCGAACCTGGGACCCTTGAGTCCGCAGGCCGAAGCTCTATCCATTGAGCCAAACCGGTCAGGGTCACAGTTCTTCTTAATAACTCTAGATGGTGTTATGACTTGCTTTGATGCCTCTGAATGTATTTTATTGACTACAAAAAAATTGTGTTCTTAAATCATAATGAGAATTCTATTTTTAATATTTGTTACAGTATGTTCTATGAAGGTCTCTCTTGAGCTTTTCAATTTATATTCTAATTTTCACTCTCAGCTGGTGAACCGACTTGTACTTTGGTTACTCAGAACATTGGCTTCCAATTTAATTTAACTGAAATGTGATGCTGACTTGTTGAGTCATATATCTATCTTCCTTCCTGTTTTATGCATCTATTTCAGAGCTGACTTTAAAAGATTAATTTTTTTTTACTTTATATACTGTGAATATAAGTATGCCAACAGCATACCATGAAACTGTAATAGTACTTAAATAAATCCCACTTTCTCTTTAAGTCTAGGCCTTTTTTAAGTCTATACACTTGTTTTGAAATATAGTTTCTGCTTATGAATGTAATAACAAAAATACTTTTTTGCATGATTAAAAAGTTATTTGATTACAAAAGGAATATTCTTTCATGATTTTAGCAATGAGGAAATATAGTGATTATTTTAATATTTCTATTAAATATGTTTATATATTATGTTTTCATGCTTACTCTTTCTTTTAGACACTGTCTCTTTGGGTTTTAAATTAGTTTATGAGTGGGAATTGCAAAGTCCTTAATGACCATCTTTAGACAGTTGGGACATAGAATATCAGGTGCTTGAGAGAACAGAGGTCAGCCTTTTGGTACGTGATGTGTAGACCGAGGTGCCTTCATGTCTGACAACCATCTTACACCTTAAACTGCAAGCCTTGCTTAGCCTTTCTGTGGGCACTTTAGATTTCAGCCTCTCTGTGATGTAAGGCATCTTTTCTGTATAATGAGTTTTGCTTACGCTCCAAACAGTATAAGATCAAGAATTATATTCCTTTAAACAAACTTTGGGAATTAACCATACATTCTTTTATACAAACTTTGTCAAATGTGTAACCAAACTACACACTAGCAAAGCTAAATCTTGGTAAAGGCCCACAGTGCTGTGTGTTCTTTTTACACCTCACGTTAATTGATTATGTAGTTGGAAATATATAGTGTTGGGGAGTGTAGCATTTTCCATAAAGACACAACTTTGGTACTGGGTGAATGGTGCAACACAAAAAAAAAGTACATATACGGCAATGAAACACATGTTAGGCTGCCTGCAGCAACAAAAACCAAACTTGTAAGATAGGTGCTGGTACAAAAGGGAAGAGTTTTATTCAGGTGGCATGATCTGGAGAATGGTAGACTCCCTTCTAAAAGACCATCTCCCTTTCCTGCTCAAGCCTGTAGTTCTTATAGGAATAGGGAGTGGAGGGCTTTTTTTCTGTCTAGTTACTTTTTTAGCTTTTGGTGTGATTGGGCCCTATCCATTCATCTTTTTAGCTTTTGGCATGCTCAGTGTAAGAACCTCTCCCTGTGCCATCTTGGCCAATGGGAGAGACTCCCCTGTGCTCCCTGACTATGATAACAATTCTCCCCTTCAGAACTCTGGACCCGTATATTCTTACAAGGGTAAATAGATAAAGGCTTATCTTCTGTAGTTTCTTCCTGCTGTCAAAGGATGTAGTCTTACCCATCCCTGGTTCCAGAGATTCTTGCTATCTACTAAAGGAAGAAGGGGGTCAAGAATAGAGAGAAGCCTTTACAAGAGGGAGGAGAATTGCTGTCTATGGAAGGCGACATATGCAGCATCTAGAGGATGGCACTGCTGAACAAGTGAAGCTGGTAGACTGCTTCATATTTCAATGGGGTGGTGTTGCTGATGGGCTTCCAAAATGAGACCTATTGTTTAGACAACAAATCAAGTATTTAGTGAGGGGTATGCCCAGCAGTGCAGGGGAAATTATAACAAAATTAGAAACGAGAGACTGAACAATTCCCTGAGTGAGGCTTTGGGTGGCACACCCAACAGCAGGGTAAGGTTGCCGAGGAAGCCACTATTTGGGGGATGCTGACAAAGGTTTATCAATCCAAGCATGGGCATAAAGTATAGCAATTGTAAAAAATAATAAAATACAAGTAACATTGTCACTTAGCTTTGGGAGGCGCTGTCCTTTTCTGAAAGGAGTTTTAAATCTCCTTCAGGAGCGCAGGTACAGTTTTCCCTTGCAGTATCAACAGCAGCAGTCAGATCCAAGTCCTCCTCAGGTGGTGCCCACTTGATCCATGTGTGGTGGATCCAAGGCTTGATTTCCTATGAGCTTTAGGGAAGAGTGTGTTGTCAGCAGGTCATAGGGACCAGTCCATTACTTGGCTAACTGCTGTTCAGCTATTTAGTAAGACTTCCAGGTCTTTAGTAAGATTTGGTCAGCCGACCTGTGTGGCTCAGTGGTTGAGCATCGACCCATGAACCAAGAAGTCGCCGGTTGGATTCCCAGTCAGGGCACATGCGGGTTATGGGCTTGATCCCCAGTAAGGGCCATGCAGGAGGCAGCTGATCGGTTCTCATCATTGATGTTTCTATCTCTCCCTCTCCCTCTCTGAAATCAATAAAAATATATTAAAAAAACAAAAACACTTGGTCTCCTGGCTGAAACAGGTGTATAAGGGTACATCAGACAAGTAGATGTGCAATGAGCGAACTTGTGCAGAGTTGTTAGTGTTTGCCCTAAATGTGGTACATATTGTTTGATTTTTTATATATGTTCTAAATCTAAAGGGGGTGTTCTTAAAGCAGAAACTTGGAAGGGCCTCCCATTTCAAAGAGGCTTCATTTAAGTCTGCTTCTGGGCACTATCCTAATCCAGAGCAAAGCAATAGGGAGTGCCTGGTCCCATTTAAAATGTGTTTCCTGGCATATTTTTGCCAGGGTCTTCTTTATTGTGTGCTTTGTTTTCTTAGTCTTCCCTGTAGATTGGGGGTCTCCAAGATGCATGTAGTTACCATTGAATCTGGTGCCTGTCCTATCTCCTGGGAGATTTCTGAACAACAGTCCATTGTCTCTCTGAACACTGTAAAGAAGTCCAAACCTAAGGGCTATTTTTTTTTTTTTTTTTTTTTTTTTTTTTTTTTTTTTAGTAAAAGTGTTATTACCTCAGTTACCTTCTCAGTCCTAGTGGGTATGCCTCTACTCATCCAGAAAAGATGTCTACAAAAACAAAAAAATTTAAAGTTTCTGTGTGAATTCAAACTGCCAGTCCTCTAATGGGTATACTCTATATATTGTACTCCCTTTCCTGTTGGGGCACGTTCTGTCTTAGAATTGTTTTGGGTGCATATCTGACAGGCTTGGATAATCTTCTGAATGCCCTTTGTAAATGAGGGCCCTTCAAATGATGTCTAATGAGGTCCATTAAAACATCCCTTCCACAGCAGGTCCCTTCATGTAGGTGTTTGAGGATGGGATCTTCAGGGAGGAAGGTCATACCATGGGTGTTGATCTTCCATATAGAATTAGGGTCAGTGTTAAGAGAATCCCTGTTCCCTGGCCCATTCCTCATCTTGTTCTGTGTAATGAGGTTTGAATTCTGACAAGTCCAGGTGGGGAATTAAAGTCCCAAGAAGTGGCAGTCTTGGGTGGCTTGTCTTACTATTTTATCGGCAGTTTGGTTTCCCTCGCTTGTTTTGGAACTGTCCCGGTGTCCTGGGTAATGCATTATGGCAATCTGATTTGGTAGATTCACTGCCTCTAGCAATTTTTAAATCTCTTGCATGTTTGATGTCCTTAGTCCCCAAAGTTAAGAGCCCTCTTTTTTTTTTAATATATATATTTTATTGATTTTTTACAGAGAAGAAGGGAGAGAGATAGAGAGTTAGAAACATCGATGAGAGATAAACATCGATCAGCTGCCTCCTGCACACCTCCCACTGGGGATGTGCCCGCAACCCAGGTACATGCCCTTGACCGGAATCGAACCTGGGACCCTTCAGTCCGCAGGCCGACGCTCTATCCACTGAGCCAAACCGGTTTCGGCAAGAGCCCTCTTTTTATATAAGGCCATGGGCATGGACTACCATGAAGTCAGTGTATATGTTAATATTCTTTCTCTGGGATAAATCTAAGGCTCTGGTGAGGCTATCAGTTCAGCCTTTTGTGCTGAGGTTCCTACAGCAAGGACATGGGTTCCTATTACCTTGTCTATGGCGACTACCACATACACGGTTTGTCATTGCCATCCCCCATGAATCTGCTCCCATCTGTATATAATTTCCAGTCAGATTCTGTCAGCAGCTGATCCAATAGATCAGATCTACTGGAGTTCTGTCAGCCCAAACAGCTGGATTGACCTGGTCATAGATCTCGGGTGGGAAGAGTTCACCTATGGGTTCTATCAGGTAAGTCAGGAGCACCTGGGGCTGGAGAGCATGTTCAGGCAGGATTCCTAAACGTAACTGCTATTTCTCAGAGGAAAAAGTTATTTGTGCATGCAGTTTACAAAATAAATCTTGACCCAATGATGGAATGGGCAGTCTGGCAGGTAGAGAAAATTATGCATAAGTTTTTTATATCCACCCTGGCATTCTAGATGTTGAAGGAATGCCTGTTTTTGTAATTGTCCAATAACTCCAGTAACCATCACCGCAGCTGCACTTTTTTCTGTTAGTTTATTTTTTAATTTAAATTCTTATTTCTGAAAGTATTACATATGTCTCCTTTTTTCCCCCATTGACCTCTCCCTGGCTGCTCCCACTCCCCAGCACATGACCTCACCCCCCTACTGTCTGTGTCCTTTGGTTATGCTTATATGCATTCTCAGTTACTTTGGTATTTAGCACTAAATATGTAGCTTCCATATCTACAAGGAAGTCAATTAGCTTGTTCCCCACTGTCAGTTGTACCCTAGGCTCCTGTGGGGAAATGGTAATAGGTTGGGAGGTGTCTAGGGGAGCCTTTGGGCATCCAGATTCTTCATTCTTCCTAACACTTCTAGGTGAGGGTTTCCATCCTTTTTATTTTTATTTTTGAGTTCTGGGTAGTCCTTTCTCTCATGGCCCTCCACTTTGCAATAGGCACATTCATTGGTGCCTAGTGGGCCTTTCCCTTTTCCTTCCAAATCCCCCCTCTTCTGGTTTCCTGCACTGTTTCTAGGAAAATGGTAACCTGCTTTAATTTCCTTGTTTCCAGGGCATGAACTTTAAAGGCTATGTCCACCAGCTGGGAGGGATTCATTCCCAACAGCCTGTCTAAGTGGTGGAGCCTGTTTCTGATACTAGGGCACTTTGCCCAGTGAAAGTCATATTTACCATCTAGACATTTTCATTTTCTGGTACCTGTGGGTCAAAATCAGTGTGCTTTCAATAGACCTGATAGAATACATATATGCATAGCCCATGGACACTCAATAGTGTAGGGAATACCTGGGCTGGGGTGAGGGCTGGGAAAAGGGGGACAAAGGTAGAGGGGGGAAGATGGGTGATATCTATAATACTGTCAACAATAAATGTTTTAAATAGTGTAAAAAAAATAGGCCTGATAAATCCTTTCTAAAAACTCAGAAGGGCCCTGGACAGCTTGGCTCAGTAGTTAGAGTGTCAGCCTGTACATCAGAGGGTCATGGGTTCAAGTCCCAATCAAAGGCATGTCCCTGGGTTGCAGGTCTGATCCCTGCCCCAGTGGGGTGCTGTGGGAGGCAACCAATTGATGTGTCTCTGTCACATCAATATTGGGTTTTTTTAATGTTTTTTCTATGTTTTATTTAACTTATTTCTGCTCTAATCTTTATTATTTTCTAACTTTTACTACCTTAATTTTAGTTTCTTTTTCTTTTGCTAGTCTCTTGAACTATAAACTTAGGTGTTTTTTTTTGTTTGTTTGTTTGTTTGTTTTAAATATATTTTATTGATTTTTTACAGAGAGGAAGGGAGAGAGATTGAGAGTTAGAAACATCGATCAGCCGCCTCCTGCACATCTCCTACTGGGGATGTGCCCGCAACCCAGGTACACGGCCTTGACCGGAATCGAACCTGGGACCTTTCAGTCTGCAGGCCGACGCTCTATCCACTGAGCCAAACCGGTTTCGGCTAGGTGTGTTTTTTTAATCTTTATTGTTGAAAGTATTACATATGTCCCCTTTTTTCCTCCATTGACCCTTTCTAGCCCAACCCTGCTCCCCACCCCAGGCCTTCACATCCTATTGTCTGTGTCCATGGGTTATACAGATATGCATACAAGTTTTATGGTTGATCTCCTCCCTCCCAACCACCCTTCTCCTTCCCTATGAGGATCATCAGTCTATCCCATGCTTCTATGTCTCTGGATCTATTTTGTTCATCAGTTTATTTTGTTCATAAGATTCCACTTATGAGTGAGATCATGTAATACCTGTCTTTCTCTGACAGGCTTATTTCACTTAGCATGGGTTCAAGTCCCATTCAAGGTCCTTCCATGGTATTGCAAATGGTATGAGTTCTCTTTCTTTTACTGCGAAATATTCCATTGTGTCAATGTGCCACGGTTTTTTTATTCACTTATCTGCTAATGGGCACTTGAGCTGTTTCCAGATCTTAGCTATGGCAAATTTTGCTGCTATGAACATAGGGGTGCATACATTCTTTCTGATTGGTGTTTCAGATTTCTTAGGATATATTCCTAGACGGGGGAATAACTGGGTCAAATGGCAGTTCCATATTTAATTTTTTTAGGAAACCCCATACTGTTTTCCATAATGGCTGCACCAGTCTACATTCCCACCAGCAGTGTATTAGGGTTTCCTTTTCTCCACATCCTTGCCAGCATTTGTCATTTGTTGATTTGTTGATGGTAGCCATTCTGAAAGGTGTGAGATGATAGCTCATTGTCATTTTTCTTTGCATCTCTCTGATGATCAGTGACTTTGTGAACATTTTTTAAACATGTCTCTTGGACATCTATATGACCACTTTGGAGAAGTGTCTATTTAGGTCCTTTGCCCATTTTTAGTTGGATTGTTTGTCTTCCTTTTGTTAAAGTGTAGAAGTTTCTTATATATTTTGGATACTAACCCTTTATCAGATGTATCATTGACAAATAGTTCTCCGATAAGGTGGCACCCTTCTCATTTTGTTGATGGTTTCTTTTGTTGTGCAGAAGCTTTTAATTTTGATGTAGTCTCATTTGTTTATTTTCTCCTTAGTTTCCTTTGCCCTAAGAGATGTAACTGTAAACACACTCCTACAAGAGACATCTGAGATTTTGCTTTATATGGTTTATTTTATGATTTTTATAGTTTCCTGACTTACATTTAAGTCTTTTATCCATTTTGACTTTATTCTTGTGTATGGTGGAAGTTTGTGGTCTAGTTTTATTCTTTTTGCATGTATCTGTTCAATTTTCTCAATACAATTTATTGAAGAGACTGTCTTGACTCCATTGTATGCTCTTGCCTTCTATGTCAAATATTAATTGAGCGTAATGGCTTAGGTCAGTTTCTGGGCTCTCTGTTCTGTTCCATTGATCTATATGCCTGTTCGTGTGCCAGTACCAGGCTGTTTTGATTACGGTGGCTTTGTAGTACAACTTGATATCTGGTATTGTGATTCCTCCAACATTGTTCTTCTTTCTCAAGATTGCTGAAGCTATTCAGGGTCTTTTTTGGTTCCATATAAATTTTGGCATCTTTGTTTTGGATCTCTGAAATATGCTGTTGGTATTTTAATAGGAATTGCATTGAATCTCTAGATTTCCTTGGGTAGTATGGATATTTTAATGATGTTGATTATATCAATCCATGAACATGGTATATTCTTCAACTTGTTTATATCTTCTTCTATCTCTTTTTTCAACATCCTGTAGTTTTCTAAGTATGGGCCTTTTGTCTCCTTGGTTAAGTTTATTCCTAAGAATCTTACTTTTTTTGTTGCAATATAATGGGATTAGTTTTTTAGTTTCTCTTTCTGAGAATTCATTATTGGTATTTTAAAAAACCATTGATTTGGGAGTGTTGATATTTGCATACTGCTACATTGCCAAATTTTTTAATTCTAGTAGTTTTTTGGTGGAGTCTTTAGGGTTTTCTATATACAATACCATGTCATCTGCGAATAATGAGAGTTTTACTTCCTCCTTTCCAACTTGGATGCCTTTTAGTTCTTGTCTGATCGCTGTGGCTAGGACTTCCAGTACTATCCTATAAAATAAAAGCCCAGCGACTGAATGGTGGAACAACCAGAACGACCTTGTCAACCAATCACTATGATGCATACTGACCACCAGGAGACAGACGCTCAATGCAGGAGCTGCCCTCTGGTAGTCAGTGTGCTCCCACAGGGGGAGCGCCGCTCAGCCAGAAGCTGGGCTCATGGCTGGGTACCACAGCAGCAGTGGCAGGAGCCTCTCCTGCCTCTGTGGCAGCACTAAGGAGCAGTGAGCCAGGCAGTAAGGAGCGAGAGGTCCCGGACTGCAAGAAGGATGTCCAACTGCCAGCTTAGTCAGACATGGGGCATCAGCTGGCAGGCAGACATCCCCCCGAGGGGTCCAGAACTGTGAAAGGTGATGAATTTTGTGCACCAGGCCTCTAATGTTGAATAAGAGTGGTGAAAGCAGATATTCCTGTCTTGTTCTTGTTCTTAGGGGAAATGGTTTGAGGTTGCCCATTGAGTATGATATTGGCTGTAGGTTTGTCATATATGGCCTTTATCATGTAGAGATATGCTCCCTCTATTTCCACTTTGCTGAAAGTATCAAAAAAGTGTGTTGGATTTTGTCAAATACTTTTTCTGCATCTATTGATATGATCATGTGATTTTTGTCTTTCAGTTTGTTTATATGATGTATCACGTTTATTGATCTGTGAATATTGTACCAGCCTTGCATTATCTGGAATAAATCCCATTTGGTCATGGTGTATGATCTTTTTAATATGTTGGTGGATGCGATTTGCTAATATTTTGTTAAGGATTTTAGCATGTATGTTCATCAGAGATATTGGCCTATAATTCTCTTTCTTTGTAGTGTCTTTATCTGGTTTTGGAATTAGGGTCATTCTGGCCTCATAAGAAGAGTAAATGTTCCTTTCTCTTGAATTTTATGGGATAGGTTGAGGAGTATAGATGTTAGTTCTTCTTTGAATATTTGGTAAACTCCTCTGTGACTCCATCTGGACCCGAGATTTTGTTTGCTGGGATTTTTTTTTTATTATACCTTCTATTTCATCAGTTGTTATTGGCCTATTCAGGCTTTCTGATTCTTCCTGATTCAGTTTGGGAGATTGTATTTTTGGGGGAATTTTTCCATTTTATCTACATAGTCCAGCTTGTTGGCATATAGTTCAATCCTTTGTATTTCCATGATGTCAGGGGTAACTTCTCAACTTTCATTTCTGATTTTATTTACTTGGGTCCTCTCTCTTTGTTTCTTTATGAGTCTGGTTAACAGTTCATCAACCTTGTTTACCCTTTCAAAGACCCAGCGGTTGGTCTCATTGATTTTTTTGTATTGTTTTGTGTGTGTGTGTGTGTCTATGTCATTTATTTCTGCCCTAATTTTTCTTATTTCCTTCCTTCTACTTACTCTGGGCTTTTCTTTTTTTAAATATATTTTTATTGATTTCGGAGAGGATGGGAGAGGGAGAGACAGATAGAAAAATCAATGGTGAGAGAGAATCATTGATCAGCTGCCTCCTGCATGCCACCTACTGGGGATGGAGCCCACAACCTGGGCATGTGCCCTGCCAGGAAATCGAATCATGACCTCCTGGTTTATAGATCAACACTCAACCACTGAGCCAAACTGGCTGGGCCCCTTGTAAACATTTTTAAGCCTGAAAACTATTAACCAAATATATTTAAATTCTCAAAATGCACGTTTTAAACAATACTTTTTATAAGTGATTAGCATCCTCTTCTATCCAGGATAGCAGTGGCTTTAACACCAATTGTTCTCATATAATTATTAATAGCACCCACCCACTTTCATTCCCAAAAGTCCCAACTTGGAAGATAAATATCAGTGCCATTCTGCCAATACAGGAAATACAGAAATGTTAGGAGAATTTGAAATAATAAACATCGTCAGTGTATTCCCTTCACTCTGTGCTCCATGTAACTCACCCTTCACCTAGTATAACCTCCACCAGTACGTCTTTTACCTATACATCGTGTACATCCTCTACCTGTACAACCTTCACCTGGACATCCTCCTCCTGTACATATTTTACCTGTACATCTTCTGCCTGTATAATCTCCACCTAGGTACAGCCTGGATAGCAGTAACAAAGCTTTACCAGCCATTGAATAAATATAAAGGTTACTCTGATTAAGAAAAATAAGATTGGGGTGACTTCTTTCATTTAAACTTTCTTGTATAATGTACATTTGTGATTATTTATTAAGAATAAGAAAATGACCCGGAGTGAGAACCAAGATGGCAGCATAGGTAAACACCTGCACTCACTGCCTCCCACAACCACATCAAAATTACAACTAAAATACAGAATAACCATCATCCAGAACCGCCTGAAAGCTGGCCAAATGGAAGTCCTACAACTAGAGAAGTAAAGAAGAAAGCACATTGAGACTGGTAGGTGGAGTGAGGAATGAGCTGGACTGGCACCCACATGTGCTGCTTTTTTAATTGGGAGGGAGATCATCTCTGCGGAGTCCCCCCTGTGAGGAGGAAGGGATCCCATTCCCACACCAGACCCCCAGCTCAGGCTCCCAGAGCTGGGAAAAGAAGTCCCCGTAACTGTAGACTGTAAAAGCCAGCAGGGATTGGGACTCAGTGACACGGAGGCTGCTGGAGACCCAGGTGATCCTCTTAAAGGGTCAGCACATGAACTGAACTTACAAGGTCCCACTTCTGAACTCCAGTGTCAGGGTGAGGATCTGGGGGACACAGACACAGGAGGACTGTCTGGCATCAGGGCAGGAACTCGGGGGCAGCTTTCTCCCAGACAGAGGTGCTCATAGGGACCATTGTTACTATGATGGACCTCTCTGGTCACAGGTGTAACTGGCAGCCATTTCTGTTACCTCTGCCCTGGTAATTCCCTGAGACCCCGCCCCATCCAATTTGCTGCACCACCTAACCTGTGGGCAGCGGCTTTTGCATATGAATGGCCTATCCTTGGTCAGGCTTCAGATTTTGCTAAAGACTCAAGTAAACTGCAGCTGGGTCAGGGAGCTCCAAACCTATCAATAAAAGGCCTAAGACCCAGCACTAGCGCCAGCCTGCCTTATTTCACAGCTGGGCCTTCAGTGGGCACTCCTAAACATGATACAAATAGGAAGAATCAGCAGATCTCTCTGTAGCTCCTGCTGGATAGCCCCAGGCACTGGCTGACTGCACCACCCTGAAGGCCCTAGAGCAGCCGTGGGCAAACTATGGCCCGCGGGCCGGATCCGGCCCATTTGAAATGAATAAAACTAAAAAAAAAAAAAAAACGACCGTACCCTTTTATGTAATGATGTTTACTTTGAATTTATATTAGTTCACACAAACACTTCATCCATGCTTTTGTTCCGGCCCTCTGGTCCAGTTTAAGAACCCATTGTGGCCCTCGAGTCAAAAAGTTTGCCCACCCCTGCCCTAGAGCTTGTGCACCTGATGAACAGCTTCAGACTATAGCAAATTACAACTCTATACATCCATAAGTGACACACTCAAGAGGCAGACTCAGTGAGCACCAAAGCCCCACTGAAGCAAGTCCTGCTCCATAGAGATATCTCCTGCATAGCAGCTCTCTCACTGTAGTCAAAGCTGGTCCTCACAGCCAAGTGGCTTGGAGGTCAATTCCTCCCAGTGACACCAACAGCAATCACGTCTCAACAAGACTGTGCACACAGCCCACACAGGGGTGCACCTAGAGTGCCCAACTCAGGTGACCAGGGAGGCCAAGCCATTTGGCTCTCTAGACCACCTAATACACAAGGCCACTCTACCAACTCAAGGAGACATAAGCAGCTCTACCCAATACATAGAAACAAACACAGGGAAGCAGCCAAAATGCGGAGACAAAGAAACACCACAACTCTGGATATAGAGTTCAAAACCATGGTTAAGGTTACTCAAACTCTAACTGGTTTGGCTCTGTGGATAGAGCATCAGCCTACGGACTGAAAGGTCCCAGGTTCGATCCCAGTCAAGGGCATGTACATTCGTTGTGGGCACATCCCCAGTAGGAGGTGTGCAGGAAGCAGCTGACCGATGTTTCTCTCTAATCAATGTTTCTAACTCTCTATCCCTCTCTGTAAAATAATGAAATACATTAAAAAAGAGAGAAAAGAATCTTCATGAGATCTTCAAGGGATTTAATGAGACTTTCAAAGATCTTAGTGAGAATGCCAAAAAAATGGAAAGGACCAGTCAGAAATTAAGCATATATTAACTGAAATAAAATATAATTTACAGGGATTCAACAGTAGAGTAGAGGATTCTGAGAATAAAATCAATGATTTGAAATATGAGGAAATAAAAAACATCCAATCAGAAGAGCACAAAGCATCCAAAAATATGAATATAGTGTAAAGAGTCTCTGGGACAACTTCAAGTATACCAACATTTGTATAATGGGCGTGCCAGAAGAAGAGAGAGAGCAAAATATTGAAAACCTATTTGAAGAAATAGTAACAGAAAACTTCCCCTACCTGGTGAAAGAAATAGACTTACAAGTCCAGGAAGCACAGAGAGTCCCAAACAAGAGGAACCCAAAGAGGATCACACCAAGACACATCATAATTAAAATGCCAAGGGCTAAAGGCAATGAGAGAATCTTAAGCAGCAAGAGAAAAGCAGTTCGTTATCTACAAGGGAGTGCTCATACAACTGTCAGCTGATTTCTCAACAGAAATTTTGCAAGCCAGAAGAGAGTGGCAAGAAATACTCAAGTGATGAATAGCAAGGACCTACAACCAAGATTACTCTTCCCAGCAAAGCTATCATGAGGATATTTTTTCCATTTGCTTTTAGAGAAAGAGGAAGGGAGGGAGGGAGGGAGGGAGGGAGGGAGAGAGAGAGAGAGAGAGAGAGAGAGAGAGAGAGAGATGTGAGATAGACAGATCAATTGGATGCCTCCTACACACACCCCAACTCGGCCCAGGGAACGAACCTGCAACCCTTCAGTTTGCCAGTCAATACCACTGAACCACACTGGCCAGGGGTATTTATTTTATTTTAAAGGATTATGATAAAAAACATTAATCCTATGCTCCACTTTTCTGATCCTAGGCCCTCTACCTGGTTCCTGCCCTGCCCCAGGCCTTCATCACCCTATTGTCTGTGTAAATAGGTAATGCATATATGCATATAAGAGCTTTGAGTGGAATGTATATTCCGTGGCTTTGGGGTGAAGTGTTCTGAAGATGTCAATTAAGTCCATCTGATCTAGTGAGTCATTTAGGATTGCTGTTTCTTTGCTGATTGTTTGTCTAGAGGATTTATCCAGTGATGTCAGTGGTGTATTAAAGTCCCCTACTATGATTGTTGTTGTCAATCTCTCTGATATCTTCCAGGAGTTTTTTTATGTATTTGGGTGCTCCTGCATTGGGTGCATATATGTTTACCAGGGTTATATCTTCTTGTTGTATTGATCCCTTTAGTATTATGAAGTGGCCTTCCTTATCTCTTGTTATGGCCTTCACTTTGAGGTCTATTTTGTCTGATATAAGTATTGCTACCCCAGCTTTCTTTTCCTTTCCATTTGCCTGAAAGATATTTTTCCATCCCTTCACTTTCAGTCTGTGTGAGTCCCTTCTAATGAGGTGGGTCTCTTGTAGACAGCAAATGTATGGGTCATGTTTTTTTTATCCATTCAGCCACTCGATGTCTTTTGTTTGGAGCATTTAGTCCATTTACATTTAAAGTTATTATTGAAAGGTACTTGTTTGTAGCCATTTCATTTTTTGTGTGACTGTTTTCTTTCTGAGCTTTTTATTTCTTCTTTTTACACCAGTCCCTTTAGCATTTCTTGCATTGCTGGCTTGGTGGTGATAAACTCCCTTAGCCTTTTTTTGTCTGTAAAGCTTCTTATTTCCCCTTCAATTTTGAATGATGGCCTTGCTGGATAGAGTATTCTTGGATTCAGTCCTTTGCTTTGCATCACTTTGTAAATTTCCGTCCATTCTTTTCTGGCTTGATGTGTTTCTGTTGAGAAATCATTTGATAATCTAATGGGAGATCCCTTGTATGTAACTTTTCGTCACTCTCTTGCAGCCTGTAAGATTCTCTCTTTTTTATTATTATTATTATTTTTTAATTTTTTAATTTTTTTATTTTTTTAAGATTCTCTCTTTGTCCTGAACATTTACCATAGTAATTATGATGTGTCTTGGTGTGGGTCTTTTCGGGTTCACCTTGTTTGGGACTCTCTGGGCTTGTGTGACTTTTTTCTTCCCCACCTCAGGGAAGTTTTCTGATATCATTTCTTTGAATAGGTTTTCTAATCCTTGTTCCTCTTTCTGTTGTTCTGGCACCCCTATTATTCATATGTTGTTTCGTTTCATGTTGTCCCAAAGTTCCCTTAGGCTCTCCTCTTCTCTTTTAATTTTTTTATCCAATTGCAGTACATTTTGGGTGTGTTTTGCTTCCTTGTCTTCTAATTCACTAATTTGGTCCTCCACTTCTCCTAGTCTACTGTTGATACTTTCAATGGTGTTGTTTATTGCAGCTATATTGATCTTCATTTCTTCTTGGGTCTTACATAAGTTATTGATTTTTTCATCTGTTTCTTCTTGCTTCTTGCATAAGTTATTGATTTTTTCCTCCATCCGGTTTATGCACTCTAGGACCCTTATTCTGAATTATTTTTCTGTCATGTTGCATGCCTCTGTATCACTTAGCTGCTTTTCTGGTGAGTCCTCCTTTTCTTTCCTTTGGGGGTTTCTTTGTCTACCCATGTTTGATCTCACTGATATATCTAGATGTTGAATCGTTCAGTGGCTGCTCCCTGGGTGGCAGTGGCTCCTTGGGCTGTGGTTGCTCCTTGGGCAGTTGCAGTAGCAGCTGCTCCTCAGTTGGCAGCAGCTCCTCTGGTGGGTGCTGCTCACAGCTGTGGTGGCTCTTCTGCTTGGTGGGGGGAGGCTTCACGTACAGCTGCTGTTCCTCAGACAGAGGGTGTGGTGATCAGGAGGCTGCTGTTGCTTGGATCTGCTGTGTTGATTTAAAGGCACAAAATACAACACAACAAGGCACAACGTACCAGGCACTGAACACGAATATATTCATGATATTAATAACCCCAAATAAAGGTGACCACCCGAATTAAGAGAATTAGGGGATAAGGAAGAAAGAAGAGAAAAAGATAAAAGAGAAAAAAGAAAAGAAAAATAAGAAAAAAAAGGAGTGCAAAAATGAAATTGGGAAAAAGGAGGGGGAAAAAAGAAAAAAAGAGAGAATGAAGTAGAAGAGGGGAAGAGACTATTTTTTTTTTCAGTGTAAAATTTTTATATTTAGAATTAGGCAGCTGGACTCAGTTTAGATGATTCCAATTTTGTTGGCAACATCCAAAGCATCATAGTCAGGACCCAATCGAACATATGCCTTCTTCTCACCATCAGGCCTGATCAGGGTGTTGACCTTGGCCACATCAATGTCATAGAGCTTCTTCACAGCCTGTTTGATCTGGTGCTTGTTGGCCTTGACATCCACAATGAACACTAGTGTATTATTGTCTTCTATCTTCTTCATGGCTGACTCAGTAGTCAGGGGGAATTTGATGATGGCATAGTGGTCAAGCTTGTTTCTCCTGGGTGCGCTCTTACGAGGGTATTTAGGCTGCCTCCGGAGCCTTAGTGTCTTTGGCCGTCGGAAAGTGGGTGACGTGCGGATCTTTTTTTTTTGTGGCTGTGGACGCCTTTCAACACTGCTTTCTTTGCCTTCAAAGCCTTTGCTTTGGCTTCGGCTTTGGGAGGGGCAGGGGCTTCCTTCTTAGCTTTCGGCGCCATCTTCGTAAAAAGCGGGGAAGAGACTATTATATGAGGAGAAAACTCCAATAGAACCACCACTAATCCCAACAAATTCCAGCAGCAGATCCCTGAAGACGAATGCAAACTACAAACAACCAATAATATCAAGAGAGGCAAGGGAAAACAAAAGCACAAAAATAACCGGGAGTGGGGGGAGGGAGGGAAAAAGCAGCAGGAAAAATAAAAAGAAAAAGCAAAACAACCTCACAACCAGTCCTAAAAAAAAAACAGAAAACAAACAAAACAAAAAAAAACCAATATACTCAACAATCAAGCAAACAGCAACAAACCAATAGAAAGATAAAAGAAGAGAGAAAAAAATTTTGGATAATGAAGAAAGATAAGGCATAGGTGTATAAGGATTTAGAGCAGTGGATTGGAAATAGGATATATAAGTAGGGTGAAATTTTGACAGGGGGTAAAAAGAAGGAATAGGGAAAATCTAAAGCAGGAATAGGGTAAGAGAAACAGGACAACAAAAGGGGGAAAGTGAGGAAGAAGGTTTTAGCATAGAGGTAAAATTGAGGTAGGGAAAACTGATGCTAAAGGAACGACGAAAATAGAATGGAGAATACTAATCCCAAAATAAAATAAAGAGAAAATAAAATGGCACTTTAAAACATGGTAAAGTGGTAGCAGTAATAATGCTGGTTAAAAATAAAAATGTAGTAATTAAAAGGGTAAAATCGGGTGATGGAAAAAGAAAAAAAAATTGGTTTCTTAGTTAAAAGGTGAAAAAAGAAAACAAAAAATGTTTGCAGTAGTGAAGGTCCTTCGGTTCTTCTACTCTTCATTCTGGCTCACCTTAGTCCTGCCAGGTATTCAGGAGAGTGTTGAATTTCCCTGCGATACACTGTTCCTCCGTGTTGTAAACCACATTCCTGATTTTAAAGCAGGCCGTATTTGTGTCCCGGACTACCTTAATTTGTATTTACCTAAGAGTCAGTTTGTGGCTCAGCCTCTGGGTGGCAGTGTTTTTGGGTTGGCCTCTGAGGCTATATGGCTTCTCTATCCAGTAGCAAGGGTTTATTTTCTCTATTGCACTTAAAACTGGTTTTCGGTTGATCTCTTCTTACCCGTCCTGCCTGCCCACCCTCTGAGGTTCAACAGTGTGTTCTATGATTCTGGGTCTATTTTTCATCATCAGTTTATTTAGTTCATTAGATTCCACATATGAGTGTGATCATGTGATACTTATCTTTCTCTGACTGGCTTATTTCAGTCAGCATAATACTCTCCAGGTCCATCCATGCTGTGGCAAATGGTAAGAGTTCTTTCTTTTTTATTGCTGGATAGTATTCCATTGTGTAAAAGTACCATAGTTTTTTGTCCACTCATCTGCTGATGGGCACTTAGGCTGTTTCCAAGCCTTAGCTATTGTAAATTGAGCTGCTAAGAACATAGGGATGCATATATTCTTTCTGATGGTTGTTTCAATTTTCTTAGGATATATTCCTAAAAGTGGGATGACTGGGTCAAATGGGAGTTCCATTTTTAATTTCTTTCTTTTTTTTTATTAAATCTTTATTGTTCAGATTATTACAGTTGTTCCTTTTTGTCCCCCCATAGCTCCCCTCTACCCAGTTCCCCTCCCACCCTCTGCCCTCACCCCCCTACCACTGTCCTCATTCATAGGTGCACGATTTTTGTCCAGTCTCTTCCCGCATCCCCCACACCCCTTTCCCCCGCAAGATTAGTCAGTCCACTCCCTTTCTATACCCCTGATTCTATTATAATCACCAGTTTATTCTGATCATCAGATTACTTATTCACTTGATTTTTAGATTCACTTGTTGACAGATGTGTATTTATTGTTCATAATTTGTATCTTTACCTTTTTCTTCTTCTTCCTCTTCTTAAAGGATACCTTTCAGCATTTCATGTAATACTGGTTTGGTGGTGATGAACTCCTTTAGCTTTTCCTTATGAGTGAAGTTCTTTATCTGACCTTCAATTCTGAATGATAGCTTTTCTGGATAAAGTATTCTTGGTTGTAGGTTCTTGCTTGGTATTCATCACTTTGAATATTTCTTGCCACTCCCTTCTGGCCTGCAAAGTTTCTGTTGAGAAACCAGCTGACAGTCGTATGCATACTCCCTTGTAGATAATTGACTGTCTTTCTCTTGCTGCTTTTAAGATTCTCTCTTTGTCTTTTGCTCTTGGCATTTTAATTATGATGTGTCTTGGTGTGGTCCTCTTTGGATTCCTTTTGTTTGGGGTTCTCTGTGCTTCCTGGACTTGTAAGTCTATTTCTTCCACCAGGTAGGGGAAGTTTTCTGTCATTATTTCTTCAAATAGGTTTTCAATATCTTGCTCTCTCTCTTCTTCTGGCACCCCTTTAATTCGGATGTTGGTACTTTTGAAGTTGTCCCAGAGGCTCCTTACACTATCTTCATATTTTTGGATTCTTTTTTCATTTTGCTTTTCCGGTTGGGTGTTTTTTGCTTCTTCGGATTTCAGATCTTTGACTTGATTCTTGCAATCCTCTGGCCTGCTGTTGGGAGTCTGTATAATATTCTTTATTTCAGTCAGTGTATGCTTAATTTCTAGTTGGTCCTTTATCACAACATCAAGGGTCTCACTAGATTTCTTGAGGGTCTCATTAAGTTTATCGGCGGTTTCTAGAAAATTCTTGAAAAACCTTAAAAGTGTTGTTTTGAACTCTATATCCAGTAGTTTACTTTCCTCCATTTCTGTCATTTGTGTCCTGTTTCTTTGTCTTGGCATTTTTTATGCTTCGCTGTGTTGATAGAGTGGCTTTCTGTGCTAAGTGTCTTTTAGGGCACAGTGGCTGAGCCTCCCCAATTACCTGAGGTAGACACTCTTGGTGCACCCCCTTGTGGACTTTGTGCACAGTCTTGTTGTAGTTAAGCCTTGATTGTTGTAGGTAACACTGGGAGGAATTGACCTCCAGGCCAATTGCCTGTGAGAATCAGCTGTGTCTACGGTGGGAGAACTTCTGTGCAGAAGACACCCTTATGGGGCAAGATTTGCTTCAGTGGGGCTTTGGTGCTCACTGAGTCTGCCCCCTGAGTTTGTCCCTTATGGATCTGAGAAGTAATTGGATGGTCCCAATCTGACCACTGGGTACACTGGCTCTTGGATCTAAGGAGGTGCTAATCTAGCCTCTGCCTGAGGCTACCCAGCAGAAGCCAGCTGTAAAGCAATGCAAGTTGCCCTGGGGCCTTGGGGCAGCTTCAGTTTGTTAAGTAATTTTCAGATTACAAAGGTCCGGGCCTTTCATATGCAAAAGCCTCTGTGCAGGGCTTGGGCAGGGCGGGGTCCCAGGGGATCAACAGGGTGGGCGGGCGGAGCGAGCAGTATGGCTGCTGTCAGTCCTGCCCTTAGAGGCCCCGGCAATTGCTGTGAGCGCCTCCAAGAGAAAGCTGCCCTTGAGTTCCCACAGATGCCAGTCCCGTTTCTCCCCGTATGAGTCTGGGTCCCCAAAGTCTCACCCAGAACTGGAGCTCAGAGCTTGAGACTCCCTCCTGATTGAAAAAGACAATTGTGTCCTCAGCCACCAGCCCTCTCTGCATGCACCTCCGCACCTTTGTATTTTACTTCCGCACCGCACCTCCTCTGAGTCTCAGTATGCTTTTCTCTTTCCTTCTCGTTGTATAATTTCCACTCAGCCAGCCTTCCTGTGGTTCTGGATGATGTCTGTTCCATCATTTAGTTGTATTTTTGAAGTGGTTGTGCGAGGCAGCAATCTCCGATGTTTACCTATGCCGCCATCTTGGTTTCCTCCTAATTTTTTTCTTTTTTGATTGATTATTTTACAGAGAGGAAGGGAGAAGGATAGAGAGTTAGAAACATCGATGAGAAAGAAGCATTGATCAGCTGCCTCATGCACACCTCCTACTGGAGATGTGCCTGCAACCAAGGTACATGCCCTTGACCAGAATCAAACCTGGGATCTTTCAGTTCATAGGCTGACACTCTATCCACTGAGCCAAACTGCTTAGGGCCATTTTTAATTTCTTGAGGAAACTCCATACTGTTTTCCATAATGGTTGCACCAGTCTGCTTTCCCACCAGCAGTGTACTAGGCTTCCCTTTTCTGCACAACCTCGCCAACACTTGTTGGTTGATGATAACCATTCTGACAGGTGTGAGGTGGTAGGTTATGTCATTTTGATTTGCATCTCTCAGATGATTAGTGAGGATGAAATTCTTATCATCAAATTTCTCTCCATAGAAGGGCTTGCTGTCTGTACCATTATGGCATGTGACGTCACCAACCTGGCACATAAATTCCAAATAATTCTGTGAAATCAGGAATCTTTGTAACCAGATCCCACCCACCACCACCACCCCCCACCCCTGCCCCCCTGGCCACCAGTGCTCAGAGCACAAGAGTTTTCTGCTGTCTTTGAAACTTGTCTGCAAACAGCATGAAGGAGACATAGCCTAAAGGGCTCACCTGCAATGGAGATGTCAAAGAACACAGTAGGATTCATCATGGTTGGTCATGGGCAGCTCTGGGGCATTCACATCTGCAAAGCAGCCTATTTTTATTTTTTAACTAGAGGCCTGGTGCACAAAATTCATGCATGGAGTGGGGGTTCCCTCAGCCCAGCCTGAACCCACTCCAATCGGGGACCCCTCGGGGGATGTCTGACCACCAGTTTAGGCCCACCTAAACCGGCGTTCGGACACCCCTCTCACAATCTGGGACCATTGGCTCCTAACCACTCACCTGCCTGCCTGCCTGATTACCCCTAACCCCTCTGTCTGTCTGCCTGATCGCCCCTAACCTCTCTGCCTGCCTGCCTGACCACCCCTAACTGCCCTCCCCTGCCGGCCTGATTGATCCCCCAACTGCCTCTGCCTACCTGATCACCCTTAACTGCCCTCCCTTGCCAGCCTGATCTCGACCCCTACTGCCCTCCCCTGCTGTCTTGATTTCACCCTCAACAGCCCTCCCCTGCTGCCCTGATCTCGCCCCTAACTGCTCTCCTCTGCTGGCCTGATCGCCCCTAACTGCCTCTGCCTGCCTGATCACCCCTAAAAGCCCTCCCCTGCAGGCCTGATCTCACCCCCAACTGCCGTCCTCTTTTGGCCAATTTGGTTCTGATTGGTCAGTTTCTATGACAGTCAGCATCAAAAGCTCTGCCTCCTAGGCAGCCATTGGCTCCTTACATTCACCCAGATCTGGTTCTGATTGGTCAGTTTCTATGCCAGTCAGTGTCTCTTGGCCTATCAATGGGGCCTGATCAGAAAGGCGGGGCTGATCAGCATCCCTGGTGGAGGCCTGGAGAGAAATGGAGGTGCAGCTGTTGGCCAGGCAGGGAGAGAAAGAGAGGCAAGTTCTGATCAATGGCTGCCACAGAGGCTATGAATCAGACCCTGCCTCTCTCTCTCTCTCTGCAGCCTCTCTCCAGGCCGCAGCCTCCTAGTCAGTCAGTGCTGGGTCGGGCCCCCTGCAGTGGCCCAGTCAGTGTTGGGTCACCATGGCAACCCAGCACTGACTTCAGGTCTGGTCAGCCTTTGGTCATAACGGTCATTATGACCCTGGCTCTTTATTATATAGACTAGAGGCCTGGTGCACAAAAATTTGTGCACTCGGGAGGGGGGTCCCTCAGCCCGGCCTGTGCCCTCTCGCAGTCTGGGACCCCTCGGGGGATGACCACCTGCTGGCTTAGGCCTGCTCCCCGAGGGATTGGGCCTAAGATGGCAATCAGACATCCCTCTGGCAGCCCGGCAGCCCTTTGGGGATGTCCACTTGCCGGCAGGGAGCAGACTTAACCTGCAGTGGGACATCCTTAGCACTTCTGAGGAGGCAGGAGAGGCTTCAACCACCACTGCTGTACTGGCAGCCATCAGCCTGGCTTGTGGCTGAGCAGAGCTCCCCCATTGGGAGTGCACTGACCACCAGAGGGCAGCTCCTGCATTGAGCGTCTGCCCCCTGGTGGTCAGTGTGTGTCATAGTGACCAGTCATTCCCAATCTTTCTGCTGTTAGGGTCAGTTTGCATATTACCGTTTTATTATATAGGATAGAGGCCTGGTGCACTGGTGAGGCTTGGCTGGTTTGCCCTGAAGGGTGTCCCGGATCAGGGTGGGGGTCCCGCTTGGGTGCCTGGCCAGCCTAGGTGAGGGGCTGATTGCTATTTGCAGCTGGTCACACCCCCTTCAGGGTGGAGGTCCCCACTGGGGTGCCTGGCCAGCCTGGGTGAGGGGCTGATGGCTGTTTGCAGCTGGTCACACACCCTTCAGGGTGGGGGTCCCCACTGGGGTGCCTGGCCAGCCTGGGTGAGGGGCTGAGGGCCGTTTTCAGGCTGGCCAACGACTGAAGCTCCCAGCCTCTCCTTTTTTTCTTTTTTTTAATTCTGGGACTTATTTACCTTCTATAATTGAAACTTTGTTGCTGTCACTGGAGCTGAGAGCCAGCTCCAGCTCTGAGGCCACAGCCTGCTGAAAGCAAGTATCTGGGGTTTGTTTAGCTTGTATAATTGAAACTTTGTTGCTTTTGGAGCTTAGAGCCGGGCCGTGGCAGGCGGGGAACCTTGGCTTCCTCCATCACTGGAGCAAGCAAGCCTCCTGCTCGCTTCAGCTGTGTGGCTGCCGGCCGCCATCTTGGTTGGCGGTTAATTTGCATATCACCCTGATTAGCCAATGGGAAGCATAGCGAAGGTACGATCAATTACCCTTTTTGTCTTTTATTAGATAGGATAGCTGCATAACATTATATATTAAAACCATAATTTATTTATGTCCTGTTTAAATAAACTTTCTCAGTTGCTCTTCAAAACAAAACTACGAAGATTCTCCTTGTATATTCTTTCCAGTTTTAAAACATTTTCATTATGAAATTTTAAATATACACTAAAGTAGACAAACTAATATAAAGAACTCCATATACCTATAAGCCAGCTTCACCAGTTATGAACTTATGGCCAATTTTGTTTCACTGATACTCCTACACACATCCCCCACCCCACCCCCACATTTTAAAGAAAATTCCAGTCATTATGTCATTTACTTTATAAATTGTTTCCTAGACATCTTTAAAACCTGTGCATACTGTTTGTGTACACATAAGACTACATCTGTAAGATAAATGCCAGAATGTGGATTTCCTGATCAAAGTGGAGTTGAATTTCACATTATGATATTGCCCACTTGTCCTCTACAAAAATTGTGTGGATTTATTCTCCCATCAACAGTAAACCAAAGCACCTGTTCCCTGTATCCTCATCAAAACAGTATATTGTCCAATTGTTAATCTTTGCCCATATATTAAAAAATGGTATTTTAAATTTTTTTTATTTTTATTTTTTTTTGTTAATCCTCACTCAAGGATATTTTTCCATTGATTTTTAGAGAGAATGGAAGAGAGAGGGAAAGACATAGAGAAATATCTATGTGAGAGAAACATCGATTTTGTTGTGTCTGGCCCAAGGCCGGGGCAGGGGAGGAGCCTGCAACTGAGGTACTTGCCCTTGACTGGAATCACACCCAGGACTCTGGTCTGCAGGCCAAGGCTCTATCCACTGAGCCAACAGGCCTGGGGCTTAAATTTTTATTTGATATTGGATACTTTCTTGTGCCTTTAAAAATCATTCGGATTTCTTTTTTTTCTGTGGAAACCTGTGTATATACCTTGTCTATTTTTCGGGATTAGTGAACGTTTTCTTACTGATTCTTTTGTCATAAAGAAATTAGACTTTTTTTTGGTCATTACATTTATCGATATCAAATTTTATGACTTCTGGGGTTTATATCTTGTTTGGGAAGTTTCTCTTCCCTCCAACATTAATTTTTTTCTCCCAAGTTTTCTTCTAGTATTTTTACATGTTCTTTTTTTACATGTAAATTTTTGCTCTACTTAGAATTTATCTTGATTTAAGGATGTCAAAGGCATACAGTGTTTCTCATCACATATCTAGCCTAGTAGGAGACAAAAGTTTTCATTCCGTAATTAGAAATTAAGTATAGTTACAAAATCATCAGATATCTTAGCCCAGACTGAGGGGCTCAGTTGGTAGAGCAATGGTCTTGTGCACCGAAAGTTGCCCCTTGGATTCCTGGTCTGGGAACAAACCTCGGTTGCCAGTTCCCAGTCCGGGCACCTAGGAAGGCAACCAATTGATGTTTCTATCTCACATCGTTTTTCTCTCTCTCTTCCCCTTCCTCTCTCTAAGCATGTCCTCGGATGAGGATTAAAGAAAACAAAAAATCAGATATCCTGGAAGAGATTCTTTTTTATGTCCGGGGTAATTAACCTATATTAGATGCTTTGCAGATTTCAAGTTTTGGTAGAGTGAATTGGCAGAAGGGACGAGGGCAAGGAGGAAGGAAACAGGCAGAGATAAGACGGGGGTGTTTCAAGAAAGGTTAGGTTTCCTAGTTCTCAATTCGTAAGCGCAGTGAACAACCCAGTGAGCACCCCAGAACGCGCCAGGTTTCGTGCACAGACAGGGATTCGGTGCTGGCCACCTTCCTATGGAGTCGCCTCAGGCCCCCTCACCAGGACAGGTTGGAACTCCGTAGACCCCAACACCTTGCGCCCAACTGCCCCCTCCTGAGCCACGCGGTCCGTGAGCAAAGCTGAATCAGAGACGTCGTGGGGAATAAGAGCCGCCGGCTCCTCCCGCTCCCGGTGAGCGACGCTGTCACCCAAGACAGGCGGCCGAGTCCAGTCCTGGGACCTCTCCGCCTCAAGCCCTGGGCTCCCGGCCGCTCACCCCAGCGCGTGTGTGGGGCGGGGCGGGGCGGGGCGGGGCGGGGCCTCTGCGACTCCCGCCCGCCACGCCCCCACTGCCCCTTCCCCTGCGCCGCGCGCCCTCGCGTGGCCAGCCCGGCCCTTAGCCGGCTCCGGGAAGAGGCGGAGGCGGAGGCGGTGGCCTCCCCGCCCCTGGTCCTCCTCTCCTTCCTGTCGGCGGCCCGCCCGTCGGCCCACACCCGGCTGCGGCGGAGAGGAAGGAAGACGCGGCTGGGGCGCCGGGGACCGAGGTGCGGAGGAACGGCGGCCCACGCGGAGAGATGCTGGGCGTGGCGGCAGGAATGACCAACAGGTAAAGGTCGGGCCCCTTCCCGGCCGCCCGCGCTGAGCACCCGCCACGTAGGCTGCGAGCGGCCGCCGGCCCAGTCGCCGGCCTGGGCGCCGGCCTGGCTCTCCGCGCCCCTTCCGGCCGGGGAGCCCCTCGCGGGACCGCCCTGGGTCCGGCTGCTCTCCGGGGCCCGCTTCCGCCTCCCCGCGCCCCGCAGCCGGGGACTGGCTTGCGGCTCCTCAGAGGGGTGGTAGCAGGCACCGGGAACGTGTCCGATATGTTATGAGCACTTTGAATATTGTCTTAGTGCTTAGCAAAGTACTCAGCAGCAAATATTTGAATAATTTACATTCTAGCAGTAGGAATAGAATATAGGCCAGCGGTCTTAGCACCCATTTTAAAAATAGAAATTAACTTATGGTAGTTATGCCAATAGGTATTTACTATATTAGAAATGAAAACTGAGACATTTAAAAATGCTTTGCATAGAAGACAACTGGATTTTCCTATCTCCTTTGCCTCAGTTTATTGCCATATATTTTGATTGAATTATTTGAAGAAAATGTGGTCTTACACAAATAAGTAGTTGGAAAGGGGAGGAGTGTTTTAATAGACTTTTAAGTAATTGTGGGTATTCTTTGTTACTACACCTAAACGAGGTAACTGATAGTTTCTTAAAGATTAATTTGGATGTGAAATCTGAAACCTTACAAATGAACTTTATACATGTGGTACATTAACATTAATTGTTCTGTCCTGCAGTTTAAATGGGCTAGTTACCCATTGTAACATCTTATGTTTATCATTTGGAAAGTAAATGATTCACCAAGTTAAGGCAGATCTTCCAAATTGCTGACACATTTCATTATACGATATCACTAAATCATTTTTTAGTATCACCATTGATTTCCCTTAAGTATTGAGAAGCAGTCAAGCTCAAGGTGGTGGATACAAGTTTTCCAACATTCTAATTTTCAGTTGAAATCTTGACTTTTATTATTGGTAGAAAACTATTATCAATTGTTTTCCTCAAAGTGACAGGTTCATTTTGTTGAATTTCAAGAAACATCTACAAACCATGATTTGTCTTGTTATTGTTTCCAGTAAAACTGTATCATGAAAAAAGCATTTAATTTACGTTCTTATAACGTATGTGCTTTTCCTTGAGACAGCTGGCTTAACTTGGTATGTAGCAGAAGAGCATTATGCATACCTCTTTTTTTAAAACTTTTTAAAAAAAATTGATTTCAGAGAGAGAGAAAAACATCCATGTGAGAAAGAAACATCGATCAGTTTCCCCCAACTGGGAATCAAACCGCAACCTGAGCATGTGCCGGGAATCGAACCCACCACCTTTTGGTGCTCCAACCATCTGAGCCACAATGGCTAGGATATGCATACCTTTCTTTTCATCAGAAGTGACAAAAATGAAGGTCAAGGATCAAGATTTAATAACATTCATAATTTGTACTGCTTCATCAAGGATATCTTCCTTTATTAAAAATGTATTAAATATTAAGTTGATATAATATTTAAAATATATGTAAAATATAAAGACTAATAATACAGTGGATATATAGTATCAGTAAAGAGTATAACATTTGGGCTGTTTGCAATTTAGGGCTACCTATATATTTAAAGGCTAATATGCAAAGTGTCCCTTCAGGAGTTTGACCTGGAGACCAGGAGTTTGATAGCTCGCTATGATGTGTGCTGACCACCAGGGGGCGGCGCGGAACAAAGGAAGGCCCTGCTGGGCAGCTGGGGAAGGAAGACCCCGTTGGCAGCCGGAAGGCCCTGATTGGCCCTGATCGCTGGCCAGGCCTAGGGATCCTACCCGTGCACGAATTTCATGCACCAGGCCTCTAGTTAATAATAAAGCTATTGTGAAATTTGTGGACAGGTTTTTATGTAAACACTAGAGGCCCAGTGCACGAATTCATGCACCAGTGGGGTCCCTCAGCCTGGCCTGCAGGATTAGGCCAAAATCAGCTCTTTGACATCCCCCAAGGGGTCCTGGATTGCGAGAGGGTGCAGGCCAGGCCGAGGGACCCCACTGGTGCACAATTAGGGCCAGGGAGAGATGCAGGAGGTTGGCCAGCTGGGGAGGGACTGCGGGAGGGCTCCAGTGTGTGCCTGGCCCATCTCACTCAGTCCCGATCAGTCAGACCCCAGCAGCAAGCTAACCTACCAATCAGTGTGTCTGCCCCCTGGTGGTCAGTGTACGTCATAGCAAGCGGTTGAGCGGCCTTAGCATATCATTAGCATATTACGCTTTGATTGGTTGAATGGCCGACCCGGCAACCGGACACTTAGCACATTAGGCTTTTGTTATATAGGATAAGTTTTCTTTTCTCTGGGAAAGTACAATTGCCAGGTTGTTTGACAGACTTTTCCAGAGTGGCTGTACCATTTTCATCAAGGACACTTAAAAGAGAAATTGGCGCCCTAACCGGTTTAGCTCAGTGGATAGAGCCTCGGCCTGTGGACTGAAGGGTCCCAGGTTCGATTCCAGTCAAGGGCATGTACCTTGGTTGCGGGCACATTCCCAGTAGATGGTGTGCAGGAGGCAGCTGATCGATGCTTCTCTCTCATTGATGTTTCTAACTCTCTATCCCTCTCCCTTCCTCTCTGTGAAAAATCAATAAAATATATTTTTTTTTAAAAAGAGAAATTGGCATTGTTTTCCTGTTAAGTACATGAAGAATTTGGTTATGCTACAACTGCTTTGATTAGTGCTGAGAGACCAGCAGTTGTACCTGTTACTGCTTTTGCACTGTCAGCAAAAGGGTCAACACAGTGCACAAGGCTATATCAGTATATCAGCTTCTTAGGAACTCCTTAGCATTATTATGAACAATAGTTTTGATCTGCTAGACTTCTTGGAAAGGTCTTACAGACCACTCGGCCCTTCCCGCCTCAGGTTTCCAGACCATACTTTGGGAACCACTGTTAATGACATAATTCTAAATGATGAGGGAAGTGCACATATTTGAGATATTTAAAAAGGACTGTATACAGAGATTTCTCTTAAAAGTATGTACTGGATGCTTGTTGTAGTATGTGCTTTCTAGTTTTGGTGGGACTTAATAGCTAAGCCATGAAGAACCACTAGAAAAACAGCCATTAAGGATTTTCCCTGACACTGTGGCCACTGTTGCTACGAAAAGGGTAAATGTCATGGAAGTGAGTGTGTTCCTAAAACTTCAGTGCTCTGTGCTGGTTTATACTAAAATGCACATATACTAAAATTGGACGATCCAGAAAAGATTGGCATAGCCCCAGTGCAAATTTGTGAAGTGTTCCATATTTTTTAAAAACCCACAAAAACAACAAAACTTCAGTGCTCTATGCCTGTTTGTATGGTTAGGAAATAGAGCTCTAAATTTTTTTTTATTGATTTGAAAGAGAGAGAAACATTGATTTGTTGTGCCACTTATTCGTGCATTCATTGGTTGATTCTTTTATGTGCCCTTACTGGGAATCCAACCCGTGACCTTGGCATATTGGGATAATGCTCTAAGTAACTGAGCTACCCTGCCAGGGCTGAGCTCTTAATTTTTTAGTAAATGAATGAAGATTTGTTGGTAGAAAAGATACCTTTCAGTTCTGGTTGTTCTGTACCCTATAGTCCTAGAGAAAACTATCAGGACTGTGCTGTCTTGACTTGTTTGTTTGTTTATGTATGTATGTATGTATTTATTTATAAATCTCATCCCTTTCCTTTGTGGTAGTTCCTTGAACCATCTTCTGGATGGCTTTTTCTGTTGCTAAATGTGGGCACAGGAAGTGAGCTTTCATTTCTGCCCCTCCACTGGGCCAGGGAAACATCAACAGCTACGGATTGGTGATGGAAGAGAAGAGCTTTATTCTGACACTCTTTATTTTCAGTAATGTTGTGTTTGTTCTTCAGATAATCATTTAAATAAACCTTAGTAGAGGTCATGTTTATAGCTAGGGTTGTACTAAACTAGAAGGAAAATTATCCCAGATTTGTTGATTTTACATTTCTTGTAATTATGTTTTAAGCTGTGACTTCCTGCCCATAGGAATATCATCTATATTACATGCTGGACTGTTGACATGTTGTCTTCTAAAACTTTAATTTTTAATGTACTTGAGAGACAAGAGCTGCAAAGCCTGTTGCCACATACTGTGCATTCTCCAACAGCCATGGTTCTATCCCTTCTCGTGCCAGCCTTTCATCTCTCTTATTTGATCTCATCAGACATGTCCACACTGGAGCTGACAGGAGGCAAGGAGCGAGCTTTTCCTGAATATTTTTTTCATGTTGGAACATATTTTGGAGCTTGATGAGTCTACAGTGACATTTAACATAGAGGTTGGGAAGCTGATTAGATAAACCAGAATCTGAATAGCTTGTTCTGTGTGAGGTAGGAAAAGGGTGCTAGGAATTGAGTTTGAATGCCACAGATGGGGTGGGAGACGCAGAACTCAGCGTTAGCATGTGGGGAAGTCTGGAGCCTTACTAGGTTGTCTGAGTCAGGTAAGAGAGTAAGATAAAGGATAAAAAATTTCTACAAAAAATATTTTTATATATATATATATATATCCATACACATTCTCTTTGTACAGACATGGAATCAAAACCGTACAGTCATGGCCCTGGCTGCTTTAGCTCAGTGGATAGAGCGTTGGCCCACAGACTGAAGGGTTGCGGGTTTGATTCCAGTCAAGGGCACGTACCTGGGTTGCAGGCTCCATCCCTGGCCCCGGTCAGGGTGCGTGTGGAAGGCAATCAATCGATGTGTCTCTGTCTCTCTCCCTCCCTTTCACTCTCTCTAAAAATCAGTGGAAAAATATCCTCAGGTGAAGATTAACAAAAATAAAAAAAATCATACTGTTGTGCAATTGCTGTTTTTTCAGGATTTTAAAAATTGTGGTAAGTTATGTGTAACATAAAATGTACCTTTTCAGTGTATATTCAAGGCATTAAAGTACATTCACATTAAGTATATTCACATCTCCAGATCTTTTTCATCTTCCAAACTGAATCTCTATGCTCAATGAACAACAATTGCCTATTTCTGGCAATTGCTTTTTTTTTTTTTAAATATATATTTTTATTGATTTCAGAGAGGACGGGAGAGGGATCGAGAGAGAGAAACATCAATGATGAGAGAGAATCATTGACTGGCTGCCACCCTACTGGGGGGTGGGGGTAAATCGTGCCCGCAGCCCCAGCATGTGCCCTTGGCCAGATTGAACCTGGGACCCTTCAGTCTGCAGACCGATGCTCTATCCACTGAGCCAAAACAGCTAGCTTGGCAATTGCTTTTTTAACCTCATAAGCTGTCTTTGAGGTTTTCCTGTGTGGAATATCTGGGTATCTGTTTTATGTTTTTTAACCTTAGTTTTCATGGCTATGTGGTATTTCACAGTATACATGTGATATAATTTATATAACCAGTCTTTGATGGACATTTGGGTTCCATTTTTTGTTGTTGTTGCAAACACTTGACCACTTGTGCCAGTATTTCTGTAGGAGATCCCTGAGTATATAGAGGTGTGAGCATGGATCGTTGGGCCTGTGTGCCAATCCCAGCTCTGACTCTTCATTGGCTCTGTGGCTTTGCCCTCTCAGCCTCTTTAAAGTTCAGTTTCTTAATTTATAAAGTAATACCACCTGTCTCAGAGAGTTGTGAGAGTTAAATATGAAGGCAAATTAAACATTTCTGAAAGGATACAAATGAAATTGTTAATAATTGTTGCCCCTGAAGAGGGAGTCTAGTAATCTAAGGAGTTCAGGAATCCAGAATGAGACGGAAGTTTTTTATACTGTTTTGATATTTTTTAACCATGTGCACGTAGTAATTTTTAAAGAATTTAACATCATGCCAGGAACCTACTAGATGCTCTGTTAATGTTAATTGTAGTTGTTGGGGTTGATTTTTTCCTACCATCCTGCTGCTTTTCTCCAAATTTACAGCTTCTGACTTCATCATGTCTGTTAATGGCACTAACATAGTGAGTTTTTATTTCATCCTTTCTTTCACTTCCTGTATCCACTTTCTTGCTGAGCTCCTACCTTAGAATTTTCTTTTGAATCCTCTTTCTTACTCTGTTTTACTGACTTCATTTTCACTCTCATCCTGATTATCTTTTAAGACTGGGAAAGATTTTAGAGAATGCAAAATAAAATCCCATTGCATATTAAACGTTTGAAATGGAACAATAGTTTTTTGTTTTTTTTTAAAATATATTTTATTGATTCTTTACAGAGAGAAAGGGAGCGAGATAGAGAGTTAGAAACATCAATGAGAGAGAAACATCAATCAGCTGCCTCCTGCACATCTCCCACTGGGGATATGCCCGCAACCCAGGTACATGCCCTTGACCGGAATCGAACCTGGGACCCTTCAATCCGCAGGCCGACGCTCTATCCACTGAGCCAAACCGGTTTCGGCGGAACAATAGTTTTTGGTTTGTTCTGTTTTTCATCTATGTTGATAAAGTACAGAGTCTTTTAAAGGGGTTACAGAATTGGTGGTAACATTTACATAGTATATGCTTTATTAACATATACTAGAAATAAAATTAGGGTAACATGAAGATCTAAGAAATCTTCACCTTGCTGCCTTGCTAATATAGTAAGGAAGAAATTGGGAGAATAACAGCGGGTAGGGAATTGCTACCTATTTCTCCACAGCTGGTTCCTCCTCCTCAATGCAGTAGATTCAACAGATTTCTTTTATTAGTACATGCAGGGCACAATGCAGGTGTAGCAGTGGAAATTCAAAAGGGGAACGAGACATGGTCCCTCCTCTTGAGAATCTTTCAACTTAACTGTTCTATCAATCATATTGGCTCCGGATTCGCATAGAGCACACTTTGGTCATACTATATTGCCTCTCTTCAAAATATTAAGATGACTTCTTATTGACAGTCAAATAAGTCCAAACACCAGAGCTTGGAATTTAAGGCTGTTTGTGGTCTGGCCCCCAGCCAGTCTTTATAGCTTCTCACACACTGTTCCTTTGGTCGTTTTGCTAAACTCGAACCCATTTGCCATTTTCTGGAAACACCTGATGCTTTCCCATGTCAGTGCTTTTGCTCATGCTGTTCTCTTGGATTAGACAACTATCTTCTCTGCAATTGGAGCAAAATTGTCGCTTCTTCCATGAAATAACTAATTTCTGGAATATTTATTGAGCGAGCCCTTGTTGTGTGCTAGCAAATTGGGGATTCAGAGTTTGTATTTGTTCTGTTTTTGACTTCTTTTTTGGTAGTTATAAACTGCTGTTTTGTATAATAGTTATTAGTTTATATGTCTAATCTTTTCTGCCACATTGTAATCCCTGTAAGTAAAGGAATATCTTAATCACATTTGTTAAATGTCCAAAGAAAAATAAACTGGATTTAAATGCATTTGATTTTTCCTTTTATCCCTACATTTATTTTAGAGAATTGAAAAGTTCAGAGCTGGCTCTGCTTGGCACCTGTGACATTGTTTGAATAAATTCACGACACTTTGAGTAAGACAAGATTGCTTTCACATTTGGTTTAACTTAACTCTACAGTGTATTACATACTAGTGGCAGAGACCCAACATTCACGGTACATTGGAAAGAAATAAAAATGAAGTTTAATCATCTCTGTTTAGATTATTTCATTTCACTGCCAAGTCATTCTTTTGAAAACTTTCTTGGTAATAACAAACTTTTATTACCTACTTTGACAAAAAGTACTTTTAAAGTTGTGAAACATCTATGTAGCAAACCTTATCTTCACAGCCACACCATAAAGTAGGTTTTTATGCCCACTTTACAGATGGCGAAACTGAGCTCAGGAGGATAAAAACGCACCAAGTCACACAGTTAATGCCAGAGCTGGGGTTCACATTGAAGTGCCCTGCAGAAATCTGTGTCTTCTCAGTTCATTGTTCAACAAAAGGTTACAGCTCCTTACTTCTTTTCCTAGGTTTCAAGGCTTTCTCTTCACATGCCCAACCAACCTAATGTTTTTTAGCTTACCTCATCTTATTGCCAAGACACATCACAGTCCTCTCTGATGAATGTGGCTTTTCCTTTATTAGGAGGTAGATAGAGGGTTCAGACTCACTATCAAAGCCCAGCTTAAACTCTTCTGTCTTGAAGATGGCTTCCCTGACTGCTTCAACCTCTATTAGTCTTTTCTTTCCTGACCTTATAAAGAACATATCAGATAAGAATAAATTCTTAAATTTAATATGTATGTACTTGTGTGTAACACAAACTTCTGTTGTTTTCATTTTGAAATCTTGGCCACACTTGTATATACCAAAGTGGTTTTTACAAACTTGGGGACATGTTCTAGTTCAGTGTGTCCATTGTGTAGACTGTACTGTGGGCCATGGAGCATATAATTACAATATTATGAGGGATTGTACATTGTCTATCTTGTATTGTAGCTATTTATATATAAGTACCATAGATGAAGTTAAAAATAGTCTTTTAGATATTTAAGTGCAGAAATGTTCATTTGTCACCAGTTATTATAGGCTTATTATTTATTTAAGACTTGAGGAGCAGTCAAATGTTTATTGAGCTCTCTCAGGAGAGGATGTGTGCCAGTCTGGCAGTGTCTCAGAGGCCTGACTGATTTGGACTATTGTGGGGAAATTCAGAAGCAAGGAGAGCAGTACTCTCAGAACATGGCTGCGGACCACTCATGACATGGCATTCACAGATTGTTCAGCCTCATTCTTTATTTCTTGGGGGAAGAATGCCATGAAATCTGTAATTTTTAAAAATATATATTTTTAATTGAATTTATTGGGGTGGTACTGGTTAATAAAGTTATATAAGTTTCAGGTGTACAATTCTATAATACATCATCTGTGTATTGTATTGTGTGTTAGTATCCTAAGTCAAGTCTCCTTCCATCACTATTATCCCCCCTTTACCTTCATTTACCTCCCCTACCCCCTACCCCTCGGAAAATCATCATATTGTTATCTGTGAGTCTTTTATTTTCTTTGCTTAATCCCTTTACTCTTCTCACCAAGCCCCCAACCTCCTCCCCTCTAACAGCTGTCAGTCTGTTCTCTGTATCTCTGAGTCTGTTTCTTTTCTTTTCTAAAATATATTTTATTGATTTTTACAGAGAGGAAGGGAGAGAAGTAGAGAGTTAGAAACCTCGATGAGAGAGAAACACTGATCAGCTGCCTCCTGCACACCCCCCACCGGGGATGTGCCCACAACCAAGGTACATGCCCTTGACTGGAATCAAACCTGGGACCCCTGAGTCCGCAGACCGACACTATCCACTGAGCCAAACCGGCCAGGGCTCTTTTCTTTTTTTTAATCAACTCAGTATATTTATTTATTTTAAATTTTATCGGGGTAACATTAGTCAACATGAACATATAGGTTTCATGTGTGGATTACTAATTTACTGAGTCTATTTCTATTTTGTTTGTTTACTTTGTTCATTAGATTCCACATATAAGTGAAATCAAATGGTACTTAACCTTTCTCTGACTGGCTTATTTTACTTAGCATAATAATCTCCAGCTCCATCCATGCTGTTGCAAAAGGTAAGATTTCCTTCTTTTTTACAGCTGAGGAGTATTCCATTGTTGGTGAGGATGTAAAGAAAGGGGAACCATTTTGCACTATTGGTGGGAATGCAAATTGATGCAGCTCCTGTGGAAAATAGATGGAGTTAACTAAAAATAAACTGAACTGCCTTATGACCCAGTGATCCCACCTCTAGGAATATATCCAAAGAAACCCAAAACACTAATTCAAAAGAACATATGCACCTCTTATGTTCATTGCAGCATTATTTACAAGTAGTGGCCTGGTGCACAAAATTCATGCACATTAAAAGGGAATTAATTAGAGGAAATTTTTATTTTTTTAAAAATATATTTTATTGATTTTTTACAGAGAGGAAGGGAGAGGGATAGAGAGAGAGAGAGAAACATCGATGAGAGGGAAACATCGACCAGCCGCCCCCTGCACACTCCCCACTGGGGATGTGCCCGCAACCAAGGTACATGCCCTTGACCGGAACCGAACCTGGGACCCTTCAGTTCGCAGGCCGACGCTCCATCCACTGAGCCAAACCGGTTAGGACTAGAGGAAATATTTTAATATTGCTATTTGCCCTTTCTCTATAATAGAAGTATCAGAGATGAAAGAAAATTAGTAAAATGTATATGGAAATCTTCCTCCTGTCAGAGTCTGGGGCACACCACAGGACCCAGAGTCAAGTCCCTGCCCACCTGCGTGCACCTCGAAATCGCACGAGACCCAGACCCAGCCGGCCCCACCCCCATTGGGCAAGATCCAGACCCGGCTGGCCCCACCCCCGTCAAGCCCCACCAGGTGGGGGCACGCAGCCTCAGGACCCCCGTCAAGCCCCGCTGGGTGGGGAGCACAGCCTCAGGGCTCCCGGCGCACCCTCAGGTCCCCTGGCCCGGGGCGGGAGTGTGTGGCCTGAGGTGCCCTGTCAAGCCCTGCCGGGCAAAGGGTGCAACCTCAGGTCCCCCCCAGCACCGGGGCGAGTGGTGCAGCCTCAGGTCCCCTGTCAAGTCCCACTGGGAGGCGGGGGGGCGCGGCCTCAGGTCCCCCCGCCTGGTGCCAGGGTGTGGGGGTGTGGCCTGAGGTCCCCTGGCTTGGCACTGGGGCAGGGTGGGGGGGGGGCAGCCTCAGGTCCCCAGCCCCAGCCCAGCGCCACTCAGGTCCCTGCTGATAGCTTGTTATGGCTCTTTACTGGAACCCCACCTCTGCTGTGGGTGCAGCCATCTTGTGATGGCATGATGGGGTGAGGGTCAATTTGCATATTACCTCTTTATTATATAGGATATCCAAGGTTGGGAAACAGCCCAAATACCCATCAGTAGATGAGTGGATAAAAAAGCTGTGGTACATTTACACAGTGGAGTATTACGTAGCTGTAAAAAGAGGAACTCTACCCTTTGGGACAGCATGGATGGACCTGGAGATTATTATGCTAAGCGCATTAAGCCAGTCAGAGAAGGACAAATATCACATGATCTCACTTATATGTGGAATCTAAAGAACAAAATACGACCAGAGGCATGGATACATGGAACAGACTGACAGATCTCAGAGGGGAGAAGTGTGGGGAGGATGAGAAGAGATCAACCAAAGAAACTATAGGTATAGCGCATGGACACAGACAATTATGTGGTGAAAGCTGGGAGAGGGGCAGGGTGGAAAGAGGCAAAGGGAAGGGAAAATGGGGGATATCTGTAATAGAGTCAATAATTTTATTTAATTTATTTCTTATTATTATTTTTTTAAAATATATTTTATTGATTTTTTACAGAGCGGAAGGGAGAGAGATAGAGAGTTAGAAACATCGATGAGAGAGAAACATCGATCAGCTGCCTCCTGCACATCTCCTACTGGGGATATGCCCGCAACCCAGGTACATGCCCTTGACCGGAATCGAACCTGGGACCTTTCAGTCCGCAGGCCGACGCTCTATCCACTGAGCCAACCGGTTTCGGCTAATTTATTTATTTATTTATTTTTTAAATATATTTTATTGATTTTTTACAGACAGGAAGGGAGAGAGATAGAGAGTTAGAAACATCGATGAGAGAGCAACATTGATCAGCTACCTCCTGCACATCTCCCACTGGGGATGTGCCCGCAACCAAGGCACATGCCCTCGACCGGAATCGAACCTGGGACCTCTCCGTCCGCAGGCCGATGCTCTATCCACTGAGCCAAACCGGTCTTGGCAAGTCAATAATTTTAAACAAAATTTTTTGTATGGGGGTAAAAAAGCTGTGGTACATTTACATAAGGGAATACTTCTCAAATGTAGAAATATCTACTCTAAAATTTCCTGTTATGGATAACTTAAGACATATACAAAAATAGAATAATGTAGGCCTATGTGTTACTATTTAGCTTCAATAATTATTGACTCAGAGCCAGTCTTTTTTCACTTTTCTCTCCCTGTTGCATATTATAAAGATTTTAATATGTATTCTTAAAAGATAAGGACTCTTCTAAAAATTTTTAAAACATAACTACATCATTATCACACATAAAAAGATTACTAATAATTCCTTGATATCATCAACTACCCAGTTGGTGTTCAATTTTCCATTTATCTCATATCCATTTTATGTTATAACTAGAGGCCATGTGCACTGGGGAAGGGGGAATCCCTTAGCCCAGCCTGCGCCCTCTTGCAGTCCAGGACCCCTCAGGGGATGTCCACCTGGGGATCAGGCCTAAGCCGGCAGTCAGACATCCCTCTCACAGTCCCGGGCTCTAGCAATCCGGAACTCCTCACTCCTTACGGCCTGCCTGCAGTGGAGGCGGGAGAGGCTTCCATCATCGCTGCTGCGCTTGTTGGCCGTGAGCCGGTTGAGTGGCACTCACTTTGTGGGAGTGCACTGACCACCAGGGGCCAGATCCTGTGTTGAGCGTCTGTCTCTTTGTGGTCAGTGCATATCATAGCGACCAATTGTTCTGCCATTCGGTCGATTTGCATACTAGTCTTTTATTGTGTAGGATTTTTCCAAATTGGGATCTAAATAAGGTTGACACATTTTGATAGCTTGATGAGTCTTTTTATTCCTTCTAGCAAATAGGTACTCCTTCCGTCCTCCCCCCTCCTTCATCCCCATTTTTTTGTTGTTGAAGAAACTGGGTTGTTTGTCTTGAAGCATTTCCTACAGTCTGGATTTGGCAGATTGCATCCTAAGGGTATATATAGTTTAACATTTTGTTTTGCTTTCTATGTAGCCAATAAATTGGTATTTGAATCTAAAGAAGCAGTTTTTAAACTTCTTTTTTTTTTTTTAATATATTTTATTGATTTTTTACAGAGAGGAAGGGAGAGGAATAGAGAGTTAGAAACATCGATAAGAGAGAGAAACATTGATCAGCTGCCTCCTGCACACCCCCTACTGGGGATGTGCCCGCAACCAAGGTACACACCCTTGACCGGAATCGAACCTGGGACCTTCCAGTCCGCAGGCCGATGCTCTATCCAGTGAGCCAAACCTGCTACGGCAGTTTTCAAACTTTTTGGTCTCAGGATCGTTTTACACTCTTAACAATTATTGAGGACCCTGAAGAACTTACTGATATTTGCTGTATTTGAAATTTAATAAACCTGCTTTTGTATGTTAACATAAATAATAGTTTATAATTATTTTCCAAAAGAAAAAAATTACTGAGAAGTGCTTTGAGTATTTATTTTTCAAATCTGTTTTATGTCTCTTTTTTTAAAAAATATATTTTATTGATTTTTTTTACAGAGAGGAAGGGAGAGGGATAGAGAGTTAGAAATACCGATGAGAGAGAAACATCGATCAGCTGCCTCCTGCACACCCTATACTGGGGACTGCCCACAACCAAGGTACATGCCCTTGACCGGAATTGAACCTGGGACCCTTCAGTTCACAGGCTGACGCTTTATCCACTGAGCCAAACTGGTCAGGGCTATTTTATGTCTTACTGGAAATTAGCTGGCATTTAGTCTTTGTACTATTTCATGTCATGTACTTTCTGAAAAACTCCACTGTGCACTTGTGAGAGAATGAGAATAAATAAGACAAATATATTGTAATATCTTAATGTTATAAAAATAGTTTTGACTTCTAGGTCTATCAGCAGTTTGCTCCTTGGATCTAAAGATCTGATAAGATTCTCATTACTGGCCCTGGCCTCTTTGGCTCAGTAGAGAGAGCGTCGGCCTACGGACTGAAGGGTCCCAGGTTCGATTCAGGCCAAGGGCACATGCCTGGGTTGCGGGCTCAATCCCCAGTAGGGGGGCGTGCAGGAGGCAGCCGATCAATGATTCTCTCTCATCATGATGTTTCTCTCTCTCTCTCCCTCTCCCTTCCTCTCTGAAATCAATCAATAAATATATTAAAAAAAAAAGATTCTCATTACTACATGATAGATGGCATTGGGTTCTTCCATTAGGAGGTACATAATGTCTGGTTTTGTCTCTTTTTGTGATTTCAACAGCTGTTGATAATCAGTGCTCTAGATCAGAGGTTGACAAACATTTTACCTAACAGGCCAGATAGTAAATATTTTCAGCTTAGACTATAGGGTCTCTGTCACAACTACTCAACTGTGCTGTTGTAGCATGAATGCAGCCAAAGACAATATATAATTAAATGAGCATGACTGCATTCTAATAAGATTTTAATTGTAGACTCTGAAATTTGAATTGCATATAATTTTCATATCACAAAATATTATTTTTTTATCTCCCTCCCTCCCAACATTTAAAATCTAAGACCCTGGAGGAGAATATGGATCAGATCAGATGTACACTTTCCTACTTCTCCCACTAGTATAACTAAAACACTGGACATTATTTGTAACCCTAGATTACAAAGTAGCAGTTAGCCTGACTTCCTGTGTGCTTCCACACTTACTGATAGTGTAGTTGAACTTTTTATGTTGCTGGGAAGTAGGCCAAGTCATATTCCAGGATGGTGGACAACCAGGCGGGACTTTTGTGGGAATGGCCAGTGTTTTATACTTCATCATTGAAGGCCCGGTGTTGGGGAAAGGGTGGAATTTGATGAGGTTGAGATAATAGAACGTGATGGTGAGAGAATATTCAGCTAAGGTTAGCTTGACCTGCTGGCTCCAGGTGGTTGGACATCCTCTCCAGTAGTAATTCTCTCAGTCCTGGGCTCTCAAAGAAACAATGCAGAAGTAGTCAGATAAAAATGACGAGTGTCGAGCCCATAATTAAAAAAGGGACCTTTGGCACTTTGAATTATGCCATCTATCCACCTTAGATTTATATTTCAGATATTTTAGAATCTTAAAGCATATGAATATAGGTTAGATTTAGCCTGATTCCTCAGGCTTGAGTTGAATGCCTCTGTTATTCTAATTGGACATTTTTCTTTCTTCTTTTTTTTTTATCCCCCCTTTTTAGGGTTGGTTTAGGGCAGTGATGGCGAACCTATGACACGCGTGTCAGAGGTGACATGCGAACTCATTTTTTTGGTTGATTTTTCTTTGTTAAATTGCATTTAAATATATAAAGTAAATATCAAAAATATAAGCCTTTGTTTTACTATGGTTGCAAATATCAAAACATTTCTATATGTGACATGGCACCAGAGTTAAGTTAGGTTTTTTCAAAATGCTGACACGCCGAGCTCAAAAGGTTCGCCATCACTGGTTTAGGGTTAGGTTTAGGACTAGGGCTAGGATTAGGTTTAAGATTAGGATTAGGGCTAGGTTTAGGACTAGTGCTAGAGTTAGAGTTACGTCATTGAACATTTTAGACATTCTAATATTCAGAGAGTGTGTGGGAAAATGTCCAAAACATCACAGGTTGATGTCATTGCCAACAAGAGAATACACTGATTCCTTTGAGATTTAATGGATTGCTGTCAAAATAATCCTTTTTTTGGGAATACAATGTAGATCTTGTCATGGTGAAGCATGTTTTGGGAAGTAAAGAGTAGTCTTTATTAGAATCTTGAGATGGAATAATTCATCTACCAAATGAGCAGCCTTTTGTCTTAGGGGTCTGTGTAACTATATGTTTTTATAATAGCTATGAGGCCTTTATAAACATGGCTAGAGACTAGTTTACTCTTTTTTAAAACTAGTTGAACAAAGTAAGAGCTTTGTGAATAGCCCATTACATCTGGAAAGTTCCATTAGCACTTAGCTCATTTTAGGTGATTGACATGATTGAGAATAATGATGAAAAAATGTGTTTAAAATCTTTAAGATATATGTGTAGGAAACAGGCTATCTGTTTTATAAGATGGACCAGAATTACAATGATGTTACTTTAAAGTGTATGCAAGGTTAATGTTTGAAATAATGTATTTATTTACTTATTTACTTATGTATTTTAAAATATATTTTTATTGATTTTAGAGTGGGAGGGAGAGGGAGAGAGAGATAGAAACATCAATGATGAGAGAGAATCATTGATTGGCTGCCTCCTGCACGCCCTACACTGGGGACCGAGCCCGAAACCCCGGGCATGTGCCCTTGACTAGACTCGAACCCGGGACCCTCCCAGTCCAAAGGCCGACCCTCTATCCACTGAGCCAAACCAGCGAGGGCTGAAATAATTTAATAGTGTTTCTGGACTTAATGTGTTTTTTGTTTATCTGTTTGTTTTTCAAAGCTGGCTAACCCATATCAGGAAATGAGAGCATTTTTGGTCTTTTGGGCATTTGCCAGATCTATACAAAGCATGAAACATCTGCCGATGTCCTTTTAAGGCAATATCTTTATGCTTTGTAATGGAATGTTTTAATCATGAGTACATGAATATTATACAGTTGTATGACAGCTACTTTATTTTTGCTACTCTGTTTTAGAGGTGGATTTCCCAGTACTTTTCCCTTTGAGGAAGGGCATTGGTGAAGTGTAGAAAGTAATGTTTAATTTTAATACATAACTCTACTGAATTTACCAAAAAAAATCACACAAAAATTCCAGTGATTTGTGAAAATATCAGAGATCTGTTTTTTCCCACTTGGATCAGTTTGGTTCCATGAGACCAGACTTAAAGAATTGTCTAAACTTGAGACTTTTTTAAAAAAATATATATTTTATTGATTTTTTAGAGAGAGGAAGAGAGAGGGATAGAGAGTTAGAAACATCGATGAGAAAGAAACATCAATCAGTCGCCTCCCGCACACCTCCTGCTGGGGATGTGCCCGCAACCGAGGTACATGCCCTTGACCAGAATTGAACCTGGGACCTTTCAGTCCGCAGGCCGACGCTCTAGCCACTGAGCCAAACCAGTCAGGGCGAGACTTTTTGATTTTTAAAATAAAGTAGCTACATCTCTTTCTGCTAATATGTTTGGTCATTTAGATAGCGGTCACCAACCTTTCGGACCTCACGGACCACCATGGACCACCGGTTGGCGACCGCTGAATGATTTCTATGGAGGAAGTGGTGGTGATAGGTTCTGGAATGTGAAGGCTGCAGCAAACATGAGTTGTTTAAGAGGGAAATGGGAACTCCAAGGATACAGGGCTTGGGAACTGTTTAGAAATGAAGTTTTCTTTTGCTGTGTCAGGGTTAATCATGCTTTCCAGGAGGAAGCATTGCTGGAGATTAGCTAAAGAAATGGGATAAAAGTCAAAATAAGAGATTGGAGTTTTTAGATAAACTTTGATAAATAGGTGAAGTTGTAAGTATATATAGCATTGTCCTAGAAAAGCTACTTATGCTTTCTAAGAAACCTGTTTCCCATGTTCATGTAACAATGTATAGCACACAATAGACACTCAGTAAATACTTGTCAAGTGAATAAATAATGATGCAATATGTCTTAATTTGGTAACTTTTTTTTTGTTTAGTGTAGTATATTTCTTTAAATATTGCCATAAATATGTGAGTAAATGCTAATAAGGTACCTTTCAGTTGGCATTAAATTGTACATGAAGGGTTAGTCCAACAGTAATACTGTCAAATATTTCTTTTCTTAGTTTTTAGTGCAGGAACAGTCGTTTGACATGGAAGGAAGCTGCTAGAGCAGCGGTTCTCAATCTGTGGGTCGCAACCCCTTTGGGGGTCAAACGACTCTTTCACAGGGGTCGCCTAAGACCATCGGAAAACACATATATAATTACATATTGTTTTTGTGATCAATCACTATGCGTTAATTATGTTCAATTTGTAACAATGAAATTGGGGTCACTACAACATGAGGAACTGTATTAAAGGGTCGCGGCATTAGAAGGTTGAGAACCACTGTTCTACAGGGAATGTGTTAAATCTTTTAGATCAAACATTAGCAATTTTTCTTGTGAACTTCTTTCGTTTTTCATATTAACATACAGTTTTAATACTATTAATGAAAATTCCAGGTGGAACTCTTGGTACAATTGACAGAATTATCCTTTGTTGAGTTAGTTCAAAGTGTGTTGGTGATTTGCTTAGCGGCAACCACAAAAAAACGGTCTTCCACTAGCTAGTTAATACTTTCTTCTTAGCAGATGTCTGTGTTCTAATCCAGCACAGCTTCGTAGATGTACCTTAGGCAGTGTTGAGGGCTGTGATTATTTATTATTTCTCTATGTTGTGAATGGGAAGAGAAAAAAAGTTTTTCTCCAGTAAGATGAAATTAGGCTACTAATCTCCTTTCTGTATCTTCCCCTCGTCCTCTTTTCTGAAGAACTCTCTGTTACCAGAAAGGGGACCTGGCCCTGAGTGGGTCGGCCTCAGGCCAGCCAATGGTGTGTGGTTCTTGACTTCATGCAGGAAAAATTTCACCACACGAATCCAGGTGAATTTTAGGGGATGTTTATTAGAGCTGGGGATGTGAAACAAGGGGCTGGGGAAATGAGCCTAGGCTGGTCCGCTCTGACTCACTAAGAAGTCAGGAAAAGGGCGCACTGGGGATAGGTTCAGGGGTTGCCTGGGATGAACTGCCACTGCCATTACTGCCCTGGTTGCAAGGCTCATGGGGTTCTTTAGTTTAGGAGATGCATGCCTGTGGGGGACAAAGGAGAGTGAAGGCACGGGCATGCTCCTGAGAGAGAAAGTGTGGGCTGGGATCTTTGTTTTGAGGGGTCTTAAAGACTGGATGCTTAGGGATAGTCTTAGGGGAGGATTTCAGTAGAATATTCAACAGCCTTATACTGATATATTAAAATAAGATTTATTCTTTACTTGCTCTGTTCTTGAGTGTGGTTGGCAAATGACACTAATTGGATTTCTGTCACCTGTGTCCCCTAGTAGGGTGGTTGAAGCTGTTTACCCTCTGGTTGGGGAGGAGAAGTGCAAACCATTTACATATTCTTAAGTGTCCCTGATATAGGGAAGATGGAATTTACTAGATGGTTACAAACTGCTGTTTAACTGTCTGTCTCACTTTCCCCATTTTGCCTATCCTGGCTTACTGGCCTTTCTCATTTCCCTCTCAGACACTTCCATCCCTGAAATCTTTTTTGCTGGAATAAAACAAGCAGTGATAATTTGACAGATCATCTTTATTTGTAGTTTAAATATTTCTGGTGATGTCGTCAGATGCTCAGGTAAATTTTGTATGGTTGACATTGCATCAGTAGTTCTTAGTAATTCCAAGTCAAAAAATGGAAGAAAAATAAAACATTAGCTTGGAGGGTTGAAGGCAACTAGGAGAATTCATAAATCAGTTTAATTCACAGATAAAAACACAACTTTATATTTTGGGGACTAATTTCCATTGAAACAAAATTTTTCTCCTTAAAATTGTTATTTTTATTAAAGAGACTATATTTAATTTGGCCTGATTATTTGCTGAAACACAACAAGAAAAGCAGCAGTTGATCATATAGGCTCTTTGAAATTTGCTTTGCTGGAATTTCACATACAAGGAATCTTCAGATTGTGCTTTTAGTCAGCCCTTCAGGGCACAGAAGCCAAGCCGCACAGTTGCCACCTGCAAGGGTTTGGATGGATTTCTCAAGTTCTTGAGGTCCCCCAAATGTCTTGAGGTTCTCTCTCTCTCTTTTTTTTTTAATTTAATTTTATTTTATATATATTTTTTTATTGCTTAAAGTATTACAAAGGGTATTACATATGTGTCCATTTTTTTCCCCCTGCCCTTGACAGTCCCCTAGCCTCCCCTATCCCCCAGTGTCTTATGTCCATTGGTTATGCTTATATGCATGCATACAAGTCCTTTGGTTGATCTCTTACCCCCCTCTCTCTTTTGTTTTTTAATATATTTTATTGATTTTTTTACAGAGAGAAAGGGAGAGGGATAGTCAGAAACATTGATGAGAGAGAAACATCAACCAGCTGCCTTCTGCACACTCCCCACTGGGGATGTGCCTGCAACCAGTGTACATGCCCTTGACTGGGATCGAACCTGGGACCTTTCAGTCTGCAGGCCGACGCTCTATCCACTGAGCCAAACCGGTTCTCTCTTTGCCATTTGCCAGGAAAGCAATCTTCATCCCTTACCTGGAAAGACTGTCATGAACCACGTGAACAAGCAAGGTACCAGGCCATTTCTTCAAGGGACTTTTATTGGCTTCCGTAAGTCTTTTTGATGACACCAAGAATCCAGGCACGTCTCTCTTGATTATGATATTGCAGTCAAAGGTTTGGTTAGTAAAACCACAATTGGAACCTGGTTTTATGTGTCCCATTATAAAGAGAACAGATTCTTATTGGATTTATGCAATATTGTCATGAAAATAATACACACTCATTGTCAAGGGCGGGGGGGAAAAAAGGACACATATGTAATACCCTTTGTAATACTTTAAGCAATAAAAAAAAAAAAAGAAAATAATACACACTCATTGAGAGTTGCCAAATTCTGGAGGGTTTAGGAGGGAGAAAAATATAAATGCTCTAGTATTGTTTATAAGGATAAAATTTACCAAATTGTTCAAGGAAAAGAGAAATAAGCTTCCTTATCTGGAAAACAGAATGGTTTTTTAAAAATCAGTATTTTTTTAAAAAAATATATTTTATTGATTTTTTACAGAGAAGAAGGGAGAGAGATAGAGAGTTAGAAACATCGATGAGAGAGAAACATCGATCAGCTGCCTCCTGCACACCTCCCACTGGGGATGTGCCCGCAACCCAGGTACATGCCCTTGACTAGAATCGAACCTGGGACCCTTCAGTCCGCAGGCCGACGCTCTATCCACTGAGTCAAACCGGTTTCGGCTTAAAAATCAATATTTTTAACAAAGTTGTAATAATAATTATTGTTAGTTCATTCAGTCCCATATAACCAATTTTTGTTCTGATTATTTGCCAGTATTTTTATGAATCCAGTTATTTCTTAGGGTTCTATACATTTTTTTTCTACTTCAAAGAGATGATCTGCTTAGCCCTGGCCAGTGTGCTCAGGGGTTAGAGTGCCGGACCAGGCACCAAAGGGTCGTAGGTTCAGTTCCCAGCCAAGGGCATGTCCCTCGGTCATAGGTTCCATTTGAGGTCCCAGTAGGAGCGTGTGTGGGAAGCATTGACGTGTCTCTCTCACAGTGATGTTTCTTTCCCTCTCCCCCCTCCCTCACTTCCCCCTTCTCTCCTTCTACCCCTCTTCCTCCCCCCTGCCACTCTCTTAAAAAATCAATGGAATAAATGTCCTCAGGTGAGGATTAACAACAACAAAAAGAGATGATCCGCTTAGAAATCTGTAATTTAGAGTCCTTTTCGTGAATCTTTACAAAGTCTTAACATATTTGCAAATGCATCAGAGTAAAACAATGACTGTATAAATGACAAAGCTGAATGACATGATTATAGACTTGATTACAATGCAATTTATAAAAAATTTTGCTTTTCTTTAAGCCATAACATTCCAAGATAAATTTTGGTAAATAACAATTATTATTATTTTTTTTTTATATATTTTATTGATTTTTTACAGAGAGGAAGGGAGAGAGATAGAGAGTCAGAAACATCGATGAGAGAGAAACATCGATCAGCTGCCTCCTGCACATCCCCCACCAGGGATGTGCCCGCAACCCAGGTACATGCTCTTGACCGGAATCGAACCTGGGACCTTCCAGTCCGCAGGCCGACGCTCTATGCACTGAGCCAAACCGGTTTCGGCAACAATTATGAAATTACATAAAACAATACAAAGCTCACATTTTTAGATTTAATACACAATTTTAATATATAAGGAATAACATGCAAGACTTTAAACACTGCACATGACTCATTAGAAGTGTGTACTGAGCACTGGAAACAATTCATATACACCCCAGTGTGTGGGTCACAAACATCTGGAGTGCTACTGCTGAACATCCCCATAAAGAACCATTACTCTTGGCTTGTCTTGTGACAGGGCACCTGCTACCTGAGAGATTCCTATTTGAGCTTGGCTTTGATTTTTGCAAGTTTCTTCCTAGAGCAGACTGAAATTTCTAGCACATCCATTTTTATAAAATATATGTATATAAATAGAATATAGTTATTAACTTTTATTTGGCACAGCTTTTCAAGTAATTTTACAAGCATATTAATAGGCCTAATTATTTTAAAACACTTAGGAGAGAGAATAAATCCTTGCGGTATTCCAGGGCCCACTGGAATAACTCAAAAGTTATTTCTTGGTTTAAAAAAGTCTCTTAAAATTTAAGCTTTGGGAAGGTTGTCAGACAAATTTACCCAAAAGATTATATCATAAACTTTTTGTAAATCTAGCTAAAACAAACACATTTTATGGTAATAACTCTACTAGTAAAAGATATTAATTAAACTTAAACTAGTTTTAATATCAAATATTTTGTTCAGACCACAGGATTCTGTTTAATCTATATTTATATGTATAAAAGCCTAAGCGAACTTTCTATTGTTCGACTGGTAGCTATGATGCACACTGACCACCAGGGGCCAGACGCTCCATGCACAGGATTGGAAACATGGAACAGACTGATAAATCTCAGAGGGAAGCGGGGAGCGGGGAGGGTGAGAAGAGATTAACCAAAGATCTTATATGCATACTAGAGGTCCAGTGGGGTCCCTCAGCCTGGCCTGTGGGGATCGGGCTGAAACTGGCAGTCTGACATCCTCCGAGGGGTCCTGGATTGCGCGAGGGCACATGCCAGGCCGAGGGACCCCACCGGTGCACGAATGCATGCATCAGGCCTCTAGTAGGTATATATCTTTTTAGGCCAATAAAACATCACACCCTTGAAATGCCATCTGGAGGCAGAAAACACACCACTTTATAATACACAGATAAATATGGATCACATAGAGACCATACACAAGAAGACTAAGCACATAAAGACCATACACATTATCCGAATTATTAATTTTTGTAGAGAAGACTCAAGATTGTTTTCATTTGCTTTTGATGACTTTTGCGAAGGCTAGAAAAGGGGAGGGAAGTTTCTAAATACCAAGCAGGGAAGACTTGTTGAGATTTTCAAGGGTGTCAAGGGCTGTGAATGAGCTGTGAAAATAAAGTCTATGCTCCAGTTGGAATGAAGCAACAGGAGAGAGCCTGGGCAGGGCTGCATAAGCTCCCTAGAAATGATATAGAAAAGAAGTGAGTCTGGATGGGGCTGCTTTGGCTCTCTGAAAAGTCAGAAACCCCCGTGACATAAGATGTCACATGACAATAGTGGGGTTGTCACAATCTTTGTTAAAAATGCTAAATATAAGAAGGTTTACCTCATGTCCTGAAGGTGGCCTTACCAGTGACCGGGACCTTGGGTAGATGCCTTGGGAATGGATGTCTCATACTGAACTCAGTGCCATCAAATGAGCAGGAGAGAAGGGGTCTCTTCACACGTCAGGGGTGATCAGGCCCTGATTCAACAGACCCCACCACCCAGGTGTCACTTGGGGATGGTGTGTGGGCGGGTGACTCCATGTCCATAAGGCAGGCTTACCTTGCATCTCAGCATTGACTAGACACGTTTTGATGAAGGATTTACTGACATCTGACAGGTAGGTTTCTCCATACTGACATGGGCAAGAGGGAGTGCAGTGAAAACAACTCCAGCTCCAAGGGTCATCAGATAATGTCCCCAGATAGAAATCAGGTCGGGGAAGGAGGACTGGAGCCAGACTGGACTCTTTCTATAAACACTTAAAACTTTTATAAATTTTTACAACCTTCATAACCTTCTATAAGTCTTTCTATAATTTTACCCATTCAGAAATAACATCATTAGAATAATTCGATTTTAATTCTTGTCCTGCAAAGATGTATCTCTCTGTTTTAGGCCTACAATTTCTTTCTAATTTAATTTGAACTTTTAATTCTTAGGAACTTCAATTTCCAGTGATAACCAAAAAGTAAATAGCCAGCATTCCTTAGATTGACTTTTATAAACACATTTTAAACACACTCTCACTTTCAAGAAACACACCTTTGTCCTGCTGGCATGGCTTAATGGTTGAACGTCGACCTATGAACCAGGAGGTCATGGACATGCCGGGGTTGTGGGCTTGATCCCAAGTGTGGGGCGTGCAGGAGGCAACCAATCAATGATTCTCTCTCAGCATTGATGATTCTATCTCTCTCCCTCTCTCTTCCTCTCCAAAATCAATAAAAATATATTTAAAAAACCACACCACCTTCAGTAAAGCACAAGACATTACATCAACAGTTCCAAATCCACTTTACAGACTTTCTGCAATAAAAAGCCGAAAGCAGGTGAACTTAAGACTGGTCTAGCAATTAACATTTCAGTATTTCATGTTATTTCAAAATATTTTGATATTTAATAACTCTAAAATTCACTAATTTAAAAAGGAATGGCTGAAATAAGTTAAATGGATCTGCTTAAATGGCTAGGGTTTTTCCCCATTTGATAAGAGTCACCATAGATTTGCATTTTAAAAAGATGGCCCAGATAAGAGTTCTGGATGAAGATCTGGAATTTGACTTTGATTTCCTAAAGCCAATTATCTAAAAGCTTCCTGAGATGAATAGGGGAGGTTTGGGGAAGGTAAAAGGAATTGGTGGGTTTTGAATTGTTTCTGGAGCCACACCTCTGGTCCTGTGAAGACTTCATTTGTAAAACAAGGACAGTCATCTTCAATAACTCAGGGACTGGGTTGCCACCCAAATGTTGGCACTGGACTGACAAATCTATTCACCCATTTTTGGAATGTTTCTTTCTATTTGGGTACATTTTTATAGCTTACAGAAAGTACATAGCTTAGGGTCACCTGAGAGTCATAAAGGTTTGGGTGTATGGGACTGCATTGGGAGTGGTCAACTGGTCTAGTTGTATGATAGTATTAAAATTAATGGTGCCATTAACTGGTCAGACCTCTCCATTGCCCACTTTATATCAGAACCAGGCTGTGTTATAAAAGAATAGCCTTTTTCTTGAGGGACTCAGGGTCAAATTTCTCCCAGTTGGGACAAGTTGAAGCAGTGTGGACTGGGCTGTTTTGGGCCATTCTGAGTAGAATGGGTACCCTGTTAAGCCTCTCTGAGGCTCTCATGGAAGTTAATAATGAAGAAATGATAGTTAGCAAACATTCAGTCATCTCAAGATTAGTTTCCTCTTGGGACGTTCCTTTTTGTTAATCCTCACCTGAGGATATTTTCTGTTTATTTTTTAGAGAGAGTGAGGTGGAGGGGGAGAGAAACTTCAATGTGAGAGAGACACATGGATTGGTTACCTCCCGCACACACCCCTACCGGGACCGGAGATCAAGCCTACAACCGAGGTACATGCCCTTGACCAGAATGGAACCCCAAACCCTTCAATCCTCAAGCCAACCCTCTATCTCAGTGGTTCTCAACCTTGGCTGCACATTAGAATCACCTGGGAATCTTTTTAAAATCCTGATTTCTGGGCCTCATCCTCCGGAAATTCTGTTTCTTTGTTGTGGCCCCACCCTATAACAAAGAAACAGAACTTCCGAAGAATGAGGCCCAGAAATCAGGATTTTAAAAAGATTCCCAGGTGATTCTAATGTGCAGCCAAGGTTGAGAACCGCTGCTCTATCTGTTGTAGGCGGTGCTGACTGGTGGGATTCAGCAACCTCGGTACTTGGGTTCTGGCTAGGAAAGAATTCAGAGCAAGACCCAAACTGTAAGAGAACATTTATTTGGTAAATTACAGAGGTAGAAGAAGTAATTCCTAGAAGAAATGGTCTTGAAAAATAAGTTATAAAGGTAAAGTAAGGGTCTTTGGAGCTTGGAGTGGGGAAGCTAATGGTAATGTGCCTGAGGGAGAGGCAGGGGAGGTAGAGGAGAAAGGAAAAGGCACCAGCGAGCCCACTGGGTCCCCCTTTCTAAGGGTTTTAAGGGTGGAGATTTTAGGGGAGGTCCCTGGGGAAGGTCTCAATAGAATATTCAGCAGCTTTTCAGGTGTGTCCATTCAGGGTTGAGGTCTCTGCTGATTGATTGGCGGGTACCAGGGCAGGGGGACATTTATTCAATACAGCTGGTCCTGAGGTCAGCCTTGCTGGTTGTGTTGCTTATATGGACCTGAGCTGAAATACAACTAAGGCCTAGATCAGTGATGGCGAACCTTTTGAGCTCGGCATGTCAGCATTTTAACTTAACTCTGGTGCTGTGTCACATATAGAATTTTTTTGATATTTGAAACCATAGTAAAACAAAGATTTATATTTTTTATATTTGTTTTATATATTTAAATGCCATTTAACAAAGAAAAATCAACCAAAAATATGAGTTCTCGTGTCACCTCTGACACGCGTATCATAGGTTCACCATCACTGGCCTAGATGTTATCTATAGAGAGGAAAACTCACCGTGGGTGCAAGGTCCCATCCTACAATTCATTGTCCATTGCTAGGTACATGGGAATTTCTATCCTGGTGACCTGTATCTGTCCCATTGTCTTTGCTGTGCTCCTAACTGCCTACAGCATATCCACTGAGCCAAACCAGCTAGGGCAGAAGGTTCCTTTTAAAAATCATTATTTTCCCTTTTGGTTTAGTATCTGGTTCATTTAGTTCTAAATATATATATATTATTACCCTTCTGGAAAAAGCATATGTGGATGTCACTGATTAAAAAAATATACACAACCTCACCATATCAGGTGAATTGGGGCAGATTTAATTAGCAAATATATATACTTGAGGCCCGGTGCACGAATCATTCTTGCACATTGAAAGTAAATGAATTAGAAGGTAGCCAGGGGGGCGGGACTGAGCAAGACCAGCTGGACACGCCCTGGAGCCAACCTCCTGCGGTCCCTCCCCAGCCACACCTGGGGTGGTGCCAGGGCTCGAAGGGCATCTGTGGAGTGAGCGGGGTCCCTCTGGCAGATGGGGTCCCTCTGCCTGGCCTGTGGGGATCGGGCCGAAACCAGCAGTACTACATCCCCCAAGAGGTTCCGGAGTGTGAGAGGGCACTGTACAAAGTTGCTGTCACTCGGCAGCTCCTGTGTTGAGCGTCTGCCCCCTGGTGGTCAGTGTGCATTATACCTACTGGCCGATTGCTGATTGCATAGACTTTTATATATATAGAAGATATATTCCCATAACATTCCTAGTTGGAAGGGAAACAGGTTCTGATTTGAAAACAGGCGTTGAAGCTTTACTCTGAAGGAGAAGGCAATTTGTGGGTGTGGTTAAAAACAGATAAAGTAGACCCAGTGGCCTTAAATGCTTTCTTTTATGATAATTTCAACTTCTCCCAAAACTATCAGTGAGAAGGAGAAACACCCTTGGAGGATGTTAGGGTTGCCAAAGGAGGAATGCACAAGGCCAAAAGGGGAAAAGAATTAGGAATTTATTAGGTCATCTGGAAACCAAATGGGCTGAGCCCCCAAATGGCATAAACACCCAGGGACAGGGAGTCAAGAGATTTTAAAGGACTCTAGGCCGGCTTTTACTGGGCAGAGAATTCTCTGGGCAGGTTCTGAGGGGAAAGATAATGGTCTTAGCAAGTGAAATGTGGTCTTAGCAAATGCTAAGCAAAAGGGAATGTCTCTTGTGAAGTGGTCTAAAGGTCAGTTCCCAAGGGAAAGGGGTGTGCATTCAGTTATTCTATCAGACCTAACAGAGGAACCCTAAGCTTGTTTCTGTTTTTGTTTGTTTGTGCTTTTTTAAATATTTTATTGATTTTTTACAGAGAGGAAGGGAGAGGGATAGAGAGTTAGAAACATCAATCAGCTGCTTCCTGCACACCCCCTACTGAGGATGTGCCCGCAACCATGGTACATGCCCTTGGCCGGAATCGAACCCGGAACCATTCAGTCCACAGGCCAGCGCTCTATCCACTGAGCCAAACCGGTTAGAGCTGTTTCTATTTTTTGTTGTTGTTGTTTTTCCTTTCTACGTCCCATTTTGGTTTTCATTAATTCTTTTTAAAGTGACCTGGCCTTGTACAATAGAAACGGACCCCTCTATAGTTTCCTAGCAGACCCCATTTAGCACTTCTCTTGCCTTGGTCCCAGAAACCAGTAGTTGTATTAATTGGAATAGGTCAGAATAGCCAGTACTATATTCTTTAACAGTACTATATTCTTTAAATAAAATTCTTTTGCAAACCTATCTGTGTCCAGGAGGAAAGAATGTATACAATCGCTGTTCTCCTCTTGCCTTAAACCAGCTTTTCTGGTTTATGGAATTGACTTTTGCTCCTCCCAGGAACTTCTAATTTGCAGTCAAGATAAGCTTCCCACTCACTCAGTTTTCACTCTAAAGCCTCTTTTTAAAATTTTGTATGCAAAAGAATTAATTTAGGCATCAACAGAGCTACATTTTTGCCATCTTAAGTTGATATCACTTCTAGTTAACACTCCTGTAAGTCAGGAGTGTTAATGGGGGTTGGGAGTTTCTGGCCTTGGAGGCATAATTTCCCATGTTGATTTTAGTTTTGTTTTTAGGTTTGCAGAGTCTAAATAAGCCTCCAGCTATGCTGTGTACTGGGTTAAACCGTGCTGCCTGTGTGCCGAGCTCCAAGTCATAATCAAACCTTTCCACATCTCTTGGCTTTCCCTCCGCTTCCAAAGATTCTCTCAGTTGCCTAAGAATGTTTGAGATGCGAGCCAGGGGGACTAAGCACCCCCTCATCCGCAGAGCCTAAGGAACCTAGGCTCACATTCATGCGGTATAAGATTTTGTTCAGACCCCCAGAGAGCAACTTCAATTGAAAAGTCCAAGTAAAGAATGAGCCATCCATTTCCCTCTCTGTCCTGAGTTAGCCTGTTTTGTTTTGTTTTTGTGTGTGTGTGTTTTTTATAATCTTAACCTTTAGCTCTACTATTTTGAGGATTTTTTAAAAAACAGATCAAAGAAAGCCAGCCTGAATTCAACTTCAGATATGAGGGAAGGGGAAAAAAGGGAAGAAAATAATTGTAATGGGACAAACAATGTGTCATGCTGCCTGTCACTACTTGAGCAGAGAGACAGGGTTGAAATGTGTATGAGCGTTTGTTCCAATACTGCTGGCAATATGGGAGAACAGCAGGGCGTCCACAAAAATATGCTCTGCATATCACCACCATAAGCCAGCTGCTTATATTGGGTAAAAAGGACAAAGATTACATGGGGAAATAGCCAAAGGGTATGCCAAATGGGCAGTTCACAGATAAGGAGAGGGCTGGGGATCTTCAAAGGGCTAGTGATATGCAAAGGCTGGGGTCTTCAGAAGGCTGGCAGTTTTGGTTTCTGGCTCTGGTTTCTGCCACAGGTTGTTAATCTTTCCATGATAATAGGCAGCTCCAAATGGGGAGAATAAGCTGCATTTCCAGGTGAGCTCCCAGGTCCCACAGGCAATTGCCAGCCAGGTTAAAATGTGCCTTCTTTAATCAGAATAAAACCATCACGGTTAACAGAGCATGATTAATATTTCTTACAATTCTAGCTGGTTCCCCAACATTCTATTTCTGCCCCTATCAGAATGTCCTTTCAGCCAGAAGGCAAGGACCGACCTCTCCATGGGAACTGGTAACCTGACAGTGGAGAACCATGGAGAAGGGCCATCTGTGATTTTTTAAAAAAATTTTATCTTTTTAAAATATATATTTTATTGATTTTTTTACAGAGAGGAAGGGAAAGGGATAGAGGGTTAGAAACATCCATGAAAGAGAAACATGGAATCAGCTGCCTCCTGCACATCCCCCACTAGGGATGTGCCCACAACCGCGGTACATGCCCTTGACCGGAATCGAACCCGGGACCCTTGAGTCGGCAGGCCAATGCTCTATCCACTGAGCCAAACCAGTCAGGGCCCATCTGTGATTTTAACTACTCCTGGATGCATGGATATTGTCTTGCAGTTGGTGGGGTGCCTTGTACAAACTTCCCTGGTCCATGACTGACTTATCCTGGTCACTGGAATCTTTAAAAGCAGTCCCCTAATGGCTCCTAAGTGCTCCTCTCATACTGCAGAGTACAGCAATCCCCAGAGAGAGAAAACCCGTTAGCCAAAGGAAAAGATGCAAGGAGGAAAGAAAACACAATCAGTCAGGTCCTTCGAGCCAAGGCAGCTAGAATGACTGGCTTACCAGTAACGAAGCAATCTATGAGTCACAGTACCATAATGTTGGCAACAGCTAAAAGGCACCAATTGTTATGGAGTTTGGAGAGAGGATATCAAGGGTAATGCGCCTGAGGGGAGGGGTTGGGGGGACGGGACAAAGAGGGGGAAGGGAAGGGCGCAGGCATGCTTCAGGGTTACCATTTGGAGTTCACATCTGGGTTGCCAGAGAATGTTACCAGAAAGGGGACCTGGCCCTCAGTGGGTCTGCTTCAGGTCAGCCGGTAGTGTGTGGATTCTTTGTGCAGGAAAAATTTCACAAGTTCAGGTGAACTTTAGAGGACATTTGTTAAAGCTGAGGGAATGAGCCTAGGCTGGTCTGCTTTGGTTCACTAAGAAGTCAGAGAAAAGGGGGCCTTGGGGACAGGTTCAGGGGGTTGGCCTTGGATGAATTGCCACTGCCCATTGCTGCCCTGGTTGCAAGCCTCATGGGGTCCCTTAGAGATTTTTGTTTTTGTTTCTTTTTAAATCAGCACTCCTGGCCATTTTATTTATTATTTTTCAAATATATTTTTATAGATTTTAGAGAGGAAGGGAAAGGGATAGAGAGATTGAAATATCAATGATGAGAGAGAATCATTGATGAGCTGCCTCCTGCTTGCCCCCTACTGGGGATGGAGCCCACAACCTGGGCATGTGCCCTTGAGTGGAATTGAACCTGGGCCCCGCAGGACACCTACTACACAAGGCCACTCTTCCAGACTAGGAGATATAGCCATCTACCTAATGCATAGAAACAAACACAGGGAGGCAGCTAAAATGAAGAGGTAAAGAAACATGTCCCAAATGAAAGAATAAGACAAAACTTCAGGAAAAAACAAACAAACAACTAAACAAAATGGAGGCAAGCAATCTACCAGATGTAAAGTTCAAAACACTGGTTGTAAGGATGTTTAATGAACTTAGGGGAAGAATAGATTATCTGAGGACTTTGAAAAAGAGATAGGAAACATTAAAAAGGAGATAGAAAACATAAGAAATAACCAGTCAGAAATGGAGAATACAATTAACTGAAATTAAGAATACATTAAATGGACTCAGCAACAGATTAGAAGAAGCAGAGGATTGAATCAGCAATTTGGAATCAAGGTAGTGGAAAACACCCATTGGAACAGCAAAAGGAAAAAAAAGAATTTTTTAAAAATGAGGATAGTTTAAGGGACCTAAGGGACAACATCAAGCATAGGAACGTCGTCATCCTAGGGGTACCAGAAGAGGAGGAAAGAGCAAGGAATCAAAAACCTATTTGAGGAAATAATGACTGAAAACTTACCTAACTTGGTAAAGGAAATAGACATTCAAATCCAGGAAGTGTAGATTCCCAAACAAAATGAATGCAAAGATGCCCACACCAAGACACATAATTAAAATGCCAAAGATTGAAGACAGAGAGAATCTTAAAAGCAACAAGAGAAAAGCAGTTAGTTACATACAACAGAGCTCCCATAAGACTGTCAGCCAATTTTTCAAAAGAATCTTTGCAGAACAAAAGGGATTGGCATGAAATATTCTAAGTGGTGAAAAGAAAGGACCTACAACCAAGATTAATCTACCCAGCAAGGCTTCCATTTAGAATTAAAGGAGGAATAAAGGGCTTCCCAGACAAGAAAAGTTGAAGGATTTCATCACCATCAAACCAGCATTACAGGAAATGTTAGAGTCTTCTTTAAGAAGAAAGAAGAGAAATAAAAAATATGAATAAAAATATTGCAAAGAAAAAATTCTCACAGACAAAGGGTCACAAGCTAAAAACAGTGGATAAACCAACACTTTAGCAAGTACAAAGGTTAAAAGGCAAACTGGGATGATCATGTAATTACAACAGTAAATTAAAGGATACACACAAACACAACACAAAAAAGAAGTAAAAGGTAATGTCAAAAACATAAATGAGGAGAGGGTGAGTAAAAATGGTAGCGATTTTAGAATGTGTTTGAACTTGAGCAAACTTCAACTTAAAATAGACTGCTATAAAAATAGCTTGTTATTGCCCTAACTGGTTTGGCTTAGTGGATAGAGCGTTGGCCTGTGGACTGAAGGGTCCCAGGTTCGATTCCGGTCAAGGGCAAGTACTGTGGTTGCGGACACATCCCCAGTAGGGGGTGTGCAGGAGGCAGCTGATTGATGTTTCTCATCAATGTTTCTAACTCTCTATCCCTCTCCCTTCCTGTCTGTAAAAAATCAATAAAATATATATATTTTTAAAAAATAGCTTGTTATATATGAAGCACATGGTAGCCACAAGCCAAAAAATTATGAGAGACAACAATATAGAGAAAGGAATCCAACCACAGCACTAAAAAGTCATCAACATATAAAGGAAGATAGCAACAGAATAAGAAAGGAACAGAGAACTACAAAAAAGATTAGAAAACAATAAAATGTCAGTAACTACATACCTATCGATCACTGTAAATGTAAAAATAGATTAAATGCTCCAATCAAAAGAGGAGTGGACAAAGACAGTGTGGTACATAAGTACAATGGAATGCTCCATATTCTTTGAATGATCTTACCATTTGTGACAACATATGGACCTAGTGGGAAATATGCTAAATCAAATAAGTCAGTCAGATAAAGACAATACCATATGATTTCACTTATATGTGGAATCTGAAAAACAAAATTAATGAACAAACAACACAGAAACAGATTCATAGATATAAAAAACAAATTGGGGGTTGCAAGACTGGGTGAAAAAGGTGAAGGAATTAAGAAGTACAAATTGGCAATTGCAGAATAGTCATGAGGATGTATAGCATAGGGAATAGAGTCTATAATATTTAATAACTGTATGGTGTCAGGTGTGAGCAAGACCTATTGGGAGACCATTTCATAAGTTATATAAATGTCAAATTGTTATGCTATACACCTGAAACTAATATTGAATGTCAACTGTAATTGAAAAGAATTTATTTAAAAAGAGGAAAATGTGGGGCATTCCTTTTTGTAAGTACCATTTCTTTCATGTCTATAGTGCCACCTTTGTAAGGCATAAAATAATAAAGAAATCATTGAATGTTTTCAAAAGGACCTAGAGTAGATATGCTGGATCAAATCTTTCCCCATGTATTAGTCATTTAAATGAAATATTGAAAGATGGCAATTTTGGTTAAAAGGCCTCTATTGTAGTTTTTAAAGCTGAGTTACATATTATGCTGTATAAGGAAGTGAGTAATTCAGAGTTCTCTAGTCGCTCTAAAGGGATATTAGTCATGGTCTCATCAGATTTTCTTGGGATGAGTCTTTTCCAGTTTATCATCTGTGGTGTCATTTGGCTCGAGATTCCCATATCTGGAGTGGATAGTCTGCCTGGTCTAATTTGGCCATGTGCCCAACCTTGGCTGGTGGAAGTTAGGGCTTCCTTATTCAGTCTCACCAAAGGAGCATACATGTGTTAATACTAGAAGAGAGGGAATTAGTGCCAAACAATATATGCTAGTATAAGGGCTTTATCTAATTTGTGGTTCATTCCTTTTAAAAACAAAGGTAATTGAAGTCCCATTAATCATAGCACCTAGTGCCCAATCAAGTATGCAAAGACACCTAAGATGGATTCCTTTTAAACAATTTCCAGTATGTAGTTTTTTACTGGTGTTGAAAAGAGAGAGACATAGACAAAGAAGTTCTGAAATCTGATAATGAATAGAGATGAAGTAGGACTTCAGAAAATGTAGTGATCAGTATGAGGTAGAGAACACTTTATTAGTTTGAAAAACATGGCAGGGGTATTTTAATTCACATAATAAATAGTATTTCTATTATTATTTTTTGTTAATCCTCGCTTGAGGATATTTTTTCCATTGATTTTTTTAGAGAAGAGTGGAATGTGAGAGACACATATCAATTGGTTGCCTCCTGAATGCACCCTCACTGGGGCCAGGGATAGAACCTGCAACCAAGGTACATGCCCTTGACCGGGAATCAAACCTTGTCCCTTAAGTTCTTGGGCCAACACCAATAACCACTGAGCAACACTGGCCAGGGTATATATAGTATTTTAAGAAACACATCTTCACACTAAAAACTGTATCTAAGCTACTGACCCTAGGAGGTACTGGATTGACATAGTTTTGATGTAATTCACTATCTTGTAATTCTGCAACTTAACTATAAACACCAAAAAAGGTTCCTCAAAAACACTTCAATGTACATGCCCATAAAAGTTAATGTCTGCTTTTGAGGAATAGAGATAGAGGTCTCATTCATCTGAGACCTCTATGTCAAGGCCATATCTAAGTACAAAATAAGCCAAGTTTAACCAGATGGATCCTGAAGAAGGTACCAAAGCACCAGAAATCACTGCTTGTGCTGATCAGCTGTTAAAGGGAAAACCATAAAAAGAGTGAGCCTCATCCTTCCATGAGAGAATAGGCTACTACTTCTTACTGTGAAGCTCCATGCTGTCCCAGACACATCCTGTTACTGCTCAGATTCAGCCTGTCTCAGTGCAAGTAAATTCCTTCTGAGGGAGAGAAGTTTATTCCTCTGGGTTCACTGTTCTTTAAAAGAGTGTTTTTAAGTTTTGGTACTCTTAAAAACCATTGCTTCATGACTGAAGCAAATGGCCATATTAACTGTTTCATAAATTTAAAGAGCCAGTTGAAGACAGCAGCTGCTATTTGGCAGGATTAAATGGGGATCATGATAATAGAGGCTTTGATAACAATGGAATCTGTGTTAAGCTTTCTCTGAGGCGAGCCTCAGGATCACAGAAGCCCAAAATGGCAGAGTTGGAAGAGACTTTAGAGGACTAGCCAGTCCCCTCTTTCATAAAAACAATAACAGTTTGCATCAATTTTGTGGTATTTTCTCTGTACAGAAAGAAGAACCACTCACTTTGTAAACTTGATCAGTGTGATACACTGCAAAGGAACAGGAAATTCCAAATTGCAGGCAGGTGCAGACCCAATGTAGCCTTTCCTGAATCTCTGGGGATCTGGCTTCCGGCCGTGCATCACAAGTGCTGCTGTGGACCCCAGTGGATGTGTAAATGGAGGAATCACGGGCCAAATTATTTTCAACATAAATATACAGAATTACAGAAGTCTCTAGAATGTGAGGAAACCTGAGACTGCTCACCCTCCATATGAAGAGCTTTGAATGATAGAGACGGACATTTGTATAGAGTTTCATGATTTACAAAGGACTTTTCTCCTATGCCATTTAAAAAAATATATATTTTATTGATTTTTTACAGAGAAGAAGGGAGAGGGATAGAGAGTTAGAAACATCGATGAGAGAGAAACATCTATCAGCTGCCTCCTGCATACCTCCTATTGGGGATGTGCCCGCAACCAAGGTACATGCCCTTGACCAGAATCGAACCCGGGACCCTTCAGTCCGCAGGCCGACACTCTATTCACTGAGCCAAACCAGTTAGGGCTCTCCTTTGCCATTTTATTTAATCCCCACATTTCAGATGAACATACTGAGACAGAAAATACTTTGTCTAGTCACATAGCTGATTAGTAAAGTGGCAGAACTGAAATTAGGACCTGGATATCGGAATTTCAAATCCCACACATTTCCTGTGGTATTGCCTCTGGGTAATCCATTCAGTAGGGCAGAATAAAAATTTTGACCTGTTTATTCTGAAACCGTGGAAACTGAGGAAAGGAGAAGGGAAGGGAGGAGGGGCGAGGTCAAGTCAGGAGGAATGACAGCTCCTGTCAGGGTCAGATGGTTATGGAAATCCTATACAGGTGGGGTGATAAATGCAAGTTATTCATACATAATGCTTGCCATTGGGGATAGAGTACATTTTTTATTCATCACCTGATCATTTTGGCAAGTGTTCCGTATAAAAGGCTTCTTAGTTTCTGGATGCCTCAGGGTAATTTGTCACCCACAGTACTCAATGTCCACTGCCATTGCAGCTCAGAGCAGTGTGCTGGACTGTAAAACCCAGAGCCCAGTTGGCAGCCAGCTTGACCAGTTATGTATATGACAACTTGAGGAGGCTGTCAGATACTCTAGTAATCAGAGGAGGGGAATAATTTAGTTAAGGGTACACAAACTGTTGTTGAGTAGCTCCTGCCTGTAGGGAGGGACCAGCAGCCTCAGCATTGTACAGATGGTTGTAAATGCAGAATCTTGGGCCCTACCGCATACCTACTGAATCTGAATCTACATTTTAATGAGATCCCCAGGAGAATTTGTCTGCATATTAAAGTTTGAGAAGTTCTAGTATACTGAGCATTGTTGATTGCTTATCAGTATCCATTTCCCTTGCTTTTCTTAATACAAAATGCAGATGTGTTTGTTCTTTCCCCCTAGTTATTTCCCCATCATTTCTTGACAGCTATGTTAACCCATCCTTTGTCTAAGCTAGTCAGAGAATGGTGACTTGATGGTTCAGTGGTAGTCATGTGACACAGGTTGCTTCAGTCATCAGGGAAGACTTAATCTTTGTTTTGGGTAAGCATTTTCTCGCATATCCAGCAAGGGAGGGGAGAAAATGAAGCATCATCCTCTTCCTCCTCCTCCTATATAATAAAAGGCTAATATGCAAATTGTCCCCTTGACCAAGAATTCGACTGGGAGTTTGACCAGGGGGCGGGGCCAGCCGGCCAACCGTCCACGACCCCTCCCCTGGCCAGCCCCGCCTAATCGGCCCTTATCAGGGCAGGCCAGCTGGACCCCAGCTGTGCACAAATTCGTGCACCGGGCTCTAGTCGTCATCATAATGAATCTTCAAATAATGAAAATGTAGCCCTTATTTTCACTGACAGCCATCTAGTGACCATGAAAAAATCAGTCTTGATATGAATCTCATGCAAGTTGTCAGAGCAGAAAGATGGAAGGAACTTGGATTCTTAATTTTGGCATTGAGCTGCTGATCTATCTTCTGCTTGGATCGCCTCCTGTCTCTGATCTTCCAGTTATGTGTGATACATTTCATCACCAGTTTTTAGTTTGGGAGTTTTTTATTACTTGAAGCTAGAAAGCATCCTAATATATTCAAACATGGACACAGATGCTGATTCTCCGGTAAAATATGTACTTTTTCAGATGGCTATAGATTTTTCTTCTGGTCTTTTGAATAATCTTTTTATCCTGTAGTGATCATTGAGTTGTTCAGGTGAAGGTTCGTGTAGGAAGAGGAAAGCTATAAGAGAAGAATGGCCAGGCTGTCCTAAGAAAATGAAGAAGAAGGTAAATTTGCATTCACTAAGAAATATTGTGTGCTAGATAGTAAGCCCACTGAGCAGAGTGCTGAGCCATGCTTTGCCCCTGATTTGGTGTTTGGACCTCAGTTTCCCATTTATAAAATGAAAGAATAATAATGAAATAGTGGAAGTGGAAATTTAAAAACTTGACTTTTCTTTCTAGTTTATGTCTTATTTCTAATTGTTTTTGTTTTTTCCTTATTGTGGAAAATGTAAGTAATGTAAAATTTACCATTTAACTATTTGTAAGTATATAGTTTACATTAAGTTTACATTAACAATGTGTGTAACCATCACCACTCTTTCCAGGAATTTTTTTTTTTATCATCACAAAGAAATGTTGTCCCCATTAAACAATAACTCTCCAGTCTCACCTCTCCCAGCCCCCAGGAATCTCTATTCCAGTTTCTCTTTATGAATTTAACTGCTCTAGGGATCTCATACGAATGGAATCATACAATATTTGTACTTTTTGTGACTGGCTTATTTCCCTTAGCATAATGTTCTCAAAATTCATCATGATGTAACATATGTCAGAATTGTATTCCTTTTATAGCTGAACTAGAGGCTCGGTGCACGGATTCACGCACCGGTGGGGTCTTGGCGTGGCCTGTGGGGACCAGACTGAAACCGGCAGTCCAATGCCACCTGCCACTCCTGCCTGCCGCTCCTGTCATCCTGGCCCCACTGCAACTGCTGCTGTCACTCAGTAGGCTCGCTGCTGTTCCCTGCGGTCTCCGGGCTGTGGTAGCCAGCCGTGAGCCCTGTGTCTGGCACTTGTAGGTCAGCTGAGCAGTGCTCCCACTGTGGGAGCACACTGACCACCAGGGGGCAGCTCCTGTATTGAGCATCTGCCCCTTGGTGGTCAGTGCATGTCATAGTGACAGGTCGAATGGTCGCTTAGGGATAGATATATATATAGACTAGAATCTCAATGCACGAAATTCGTGCAAGGGGCTTGGCCTTCGCAGCCCCGGCTGCCTTGGCTGGCCCTCACAGCTTTGGCCAGCCCTCACAGACCCTCACAGCCTCAGCCGGCCTTCGCAGCCCTGGCTTCGTCCAGAAGGTCAACTGGACAGTCGTCTGGAATGTCATCCAGATGGTCATTCGGCTGTTTGGTCTAATTAGCATATTAGCTCTTTATTATATAGGGTAATATTCCATTGTATGTATGGACCACATTTTGTTTATCTTCTTTTTTTTGTTTTTTTTGTTTATCTTCTTACCTGTTGAAGGACACTTGGGTTATTTCCACCTTTTGACTCTTTCGAGTAATGCTGCTGTGAACATTGGTGTACAAACATCTATTTTGTGACCCCACTTTTAATTCTTTTGAGTATATACCTAGGAGTAGAATTGCTGGATCATATGGCAATTCTGTGTTTAATTTTTGAGGAACTTCCAACATTTTAAAAACTTGACTCTTCAAAAAAAAAAAAATGAGTGGTTGCTCTTTGCTTCTGGACTTCTTTGGGGCCAGCAGCACCTGACCTGGCGCCCAGGGGCACAGGCTTAGCTGATTACCATGGGCTCTGTGTCAAACCAAGATGCCAAGCTGCCAGAGATTGTGGCCCAGGTGGCAGAGGAGCTGCAGCTGCTGCTTGGTGCCAGCATATGTAAGGGTTTAATGTGTGCGTGAGTTCTGCTTCCTGTTCATGGCTGCTCTCACCGTGTTCTCGCTCCATCCACTGGTGGGTGTCTTTTTGCACCAGGGGAGCTTCTGGAGCCTGCAGGGTGATGAGGCAGTAAAGTTCACCTTTAAGAAGTCTGCGAAGGGCCTAGAATGTATCTGAGTTACTGGCCCTGGTGTGGCATTCTTATTGGAAGTGAGAGAGGTGGCCAAAAGGGAAGAACATGCAGAAGTGCCAGCCGAAGGGAGAGAGGAGCTGCAACTGTGGAGGTCTAGCCAGAGGTCCTCAAACTACGGCCCGCGGGCCACATGCGGCCTGCTGAAAACATTTATCCAGCCCGCCGGGTGTTTTTGCTGCCACTGTGTGCATAGGAATTTGTTCATAGTTTTTTTTTAAACTATAGTCCGGCCCTCCAACGGTCTGAGGGACAGTGAACTGGCCCCCTGTTTAAAAAGTTTGAGGACCCCTGGTAGACCATCATGCCAAGGAATGCAAGCAGCCACTTCAGCCCAAGAAGTGCTATTTCTGTCAGAGCATCAGCCATATGGTGGCCTTGTGTCCACTGAAGGCCCTGCAGGTCCTAGCTCACAGGGAAAGCCAGCCTACTTTCAGGAGGAAGAAGAGATCCATAACTTTGCCCTGTTCCCAGATGCCCAGAATTGAGCCACCGTCGGGGGGGGGTGGGGGGGGGCGGTCTATGCTTTTGTGATCTGGGAGTTTCAAGGAGCAGGCATCAGTTGGCACAATGGAGAAAGTCGGGGACACAAGGTGGATAGGGGGCAACTGGCACTGCCATGTATCTCAGGCCAAGTTCCATAGCATCACTCCCTCTTCTCTCTTGGCCGAGGATGAGAGGGGAGGCAAAATAACTCCACATTCTATGCACATGCATGTGAAGGCTTTGGGGGAAATCCCTCCCTACATGCTTTATCTGAGTCTCTACCCCCGGGATCTCTAGCTTTTGAAAATGGCCTGGATAGGGAAGCTGTTTTTCTTTTTTATTTATTAATTTACTTATTTTTAATCCTCACCGAGGATATTTTTCCCATTGCTTTTTAGAGGGAGTAAAAGGGAGGGAGGGAGGGTGGGCGAGGGGATGGAGGGAGAAGAGAACCATCAATGAGAGAGGCACATCAATTGGTTGACTCCCACACATGCCCTGACTGGGGCTAGGGATTCAATCTGCAACCCAGGTAGGCTGCTTTGACTGGGAATCGAACCCGCCCCCCTCAGTGAATGGGCCAACACCCCAACCACTGAGCACACCAGCCAGGAGAAGAAGCTAATTTCTTTTTAAAGAAGGAAGTGTAATAATATTTTCCCTGCCAGAGTGAAAAGATTGGCATGAGACCAGACTGATGAACCCAACCCACAAATAACTACATTCTGTGGGAGGGAATCTCTCAGGGGTACAATAGGCTTTTTATACATCTTGTCTCCTCATAAACTACTCTTGGGATAAGATGCTGAGAATTGTCCCAAGCAATGGGTTGTGACCATAGGCAAAAGGAGTCATTGGGGGAACAGCTGCAGATCTGCTGCTCCTAAGCTCACTCCCACCCCATTTCTGGGCCAATACAATTTTATTTATTTGGTCCCTTGGATAACTGTACCTTGGGTCCTACTTTCTCCAGGATGCTAACTGTACTATCTGTGTGTGAAGGACAAATCTTGGCATTTTAATTTTGTGTGTGTAACATTCTGGTTTTGTATTTTTGTGTATTTTAATGTAAGGCTCTCACTCCTGCATTGTGTTCCTAGGTGCATGAGCAATCTCAAGGTTGAGTGGCAGCAACTTCAGGTCTGCACGGCAGGAATGCTTTTTGTTGTTTTATCATCAGGGAGAACAGTGGTTTGGAGTGTATAGCGCCTATTGAATACCTCATCTTGCCACTTAGAGCTGGCTCTTTTGTCATAGTATCCTCTTGAAACCCTTCCCTCCAGACTAGAGTTAACTGGGTGGCCCCATTAGTTGATCTCTTTCTACTGGAATATTGGAGATGAATCTGAACAGGACTAGGTGGTTGGTGCAGAGGTTAGGAGAAACTGGGCTAGGTGAAAGGCGCAGAGGGGAAGCCAAGGTTAGGTGAGGTTGTCTATATATGTATAACCAGGGATTCCTGTTCTTGACCAGTAGTCACTTTGCATACCAGATTCATCTCTCACTGGGTTTGGGTAGGCATACTATGCACAACAAGGTGTATGTACAACAAGGTGTATGTATGTGTGTTTGTAAAAAATGATGAGTTGGGAAATACGGATTTTAAGAATGATACCTCTGTACCCAGGTTGGACAGTTATCAGGAAAGAGTGAACGTTCAGAGACCAGTTAGAAGGCTGTTGCATTACTCCAAGTGAGAGGTGATAGTGCCAGAAGTAGGTGCTGGCCACAGGAATAAGAAGTGAATAGACTGGATATTTAAATGTATGAGGATGTTTCAGGAGCTGCAGGTGATTCCCATGTTTCTGGCTTTGGCCACTGGGTGGGTGGTGGTACTTTGTGTGGAGAAGAGCTCATGTCAGGAGGGAAATAGGGTTGTCATGTAGTTCTGAAGTGTTGAGTTGGCATGCCTAAGCAGACCATGTTTAACTTAATACTTAGGTATGAGCAACTGTTCCCCAATAAATTACTTCTGGGATTCCAGCTCTGCTATTAGGGCCCTCATACTCCAACATAGCTTGTTCCTCTCCTGTTATGTCCGTGGGTTACTAGAGTCTTTCTACAATATTTCCATGGGAATTTTGGCATGGCAAAATTCTGCTCTCATACTTTGGAAAGGTTTTGGTCAGAGTGGATATTAAGAATTATATCTTGCTCAAACTACAAGACTCCCAGAGTTAGGAGCATTTAGGACCAAATGCTGCTCTTTCTTAGGTATTATTATGGCTAGAGCAGGCTACTAGAGGCCTGGTGCACGAATTTGTGCACGGGTGGGGTCCCTCTGGTGGCTTGCAGGGATTGGGCCGAAACCCGCAGTCCAATGCCGCCTGGAGCTCCTACCTGCCACTCCCACTCATCCCAGCCCCATTGTGCTTGCAGTGGGCTTACGCCCAATCAGTCCCGATCAGGAGAGGCTCGCGCTGCCAGAGCAGCACTCGCCAGCCATGAACCCTGCATCTGGCGCCCTCCCAAGGGGAGTGGCCTTCGGAATCAGGCTGAAACTGGCTCTCCAACATTCCCTGAGGGGTTCCGGATTGCAAGAGGGCACAGGCCAGGCTGAGGGACCTCACCGGTGCACAATTGGGCTGAGGAGGGACTGTGGGAGGGCTCCAGGGCGTGTCCGGCCCATTTCGCTCAGTCCCTATTGGCCGGACCCCAGCAGCAAACTAATCTACTTTTTGGAGCATCTGTCCCCTGTGGTCAGTGCGCGTCATAACGAGCAGTTGGGCAACCTTAGCATATCATTGGCATATTACGCTTTGATTGGTTGTTCGGTTCTGTCCTTCGGTTTATTTGCATATTACCCTTTTATTATACAGGATTATTATATAGGATTTTCTTGACATAACTTCATCTGAGTTTGAAAATACTTGCAAATTGGGGACTTCCTTGATTAAAAAGTTATAATTCTAGTTGGAATTTTTTGTTACAGTGTTTTCATTTTAATAGTATGTAATATTGTGTATTATTTAATGGGTCAGGTCAAACCCTGACAGGTATCCCTCAGACACTAAATCAGTACTTTTGCCATTAGGTAGCTCAATGGCCTCAGAAGTCCTGTGGGGCAGCAGTTCATAGTGAGCTAGAACTATTCCCTGGGGAGCAACTGTGGGGCATTTGTTTTGTTACTTCAGTGATGGGGCTAAGGCAGCCATGGGCAAACTACGACCCACGGGCCGGATCCGGCCCATTTGAAATGAATAAAACTAAAAAAAAAAAAGACCATACCCTTTTATGTAATGATGTTTACTTTGAATTTATATTAGTTCACACAAACACTCCATCCATGCTTTTGTTCCGGCCCTCCGGTCCAGTTTAAGAACCCATTGTGGGTTCGAGTCAAAAAGTTTGCCCACCCTTGGGCTAAGGGCACTTAGGCACTGAGTTGGGTAGGCCCAAAGATGCTGAATGTCATGGAGTTAAAAAGAACAACTTTGTATAGTTATCTGAGTGTATTCAGTTTTATTTATTTTAATTCTCACCTGTGGATATGTTTATTGATTTAAGGGAAAGAGAAACATCGATGTGAGAAACATTGATGTGTTGTCCCTGCACTCGCCCCAACCGGGGGTTGGACCCACAACCTAGGTATGTGCCCTCACCGGGAGTCGAACCCACACCCTATTGGTGTACAGGACAATGCTCCAAACAACTTAGCCACCTGGCCAGAGCCATAATTCTATTTTAGATATAGTCATGGGGTACTTTTACACGGTTTCAATAAACACCATGTTTTTCTGGAATGCCATGAAATTTGTAAAGTGAGTGAAAAATGAAGTTTGCTTGGGATTTTACTTTAAGCTTTACTGTCATAGGTGGTATTACTTTCTTATTTATAAGCTTAAAGCCTTTAAGACAAGGATTAGGATATATTGAAAAAGTTTTTGGTTTTGTTTTTTTGAAAATTTTATTTTATTTTTTTATTTTTTTAAAATATATTTTATTGATTTTTTACAGAGAGGAAGGGAGAGGGATAGAGAGTTAGAAACATCAATGAGAGAGAAACATCGATCAGCTGCCTCCTGCACACCCCCTACTGGGGATGTGCCTGCAACCAAGGTACATGCCCTTGACTGGAATCGAACCTGGGACCCTTCAGTCCGCAGGCCGATGCTCTATCCACTGAGCCAAACCAGTTAGGGTGAAAATTTTATTTTTATTAATATATTTTTTAGTATTATTGACATAGAGTATTATATTAGTTTTGGGTGTACAAAATAGTGATTCAACATTTATATACTTTACAAAGTCGTCACCACAATAATGATGCTTTCTTTTTAATGAATTTATTGGAGTGATTGTTTCAGTTGTACAATTCTGTTATACAGCATCTGTATATTACATTGTGTGCTCACAACCCCAAGACAATTCCCCTTCCATCACCATTTATCCCCACTGTACGTTTGTTTTTAAATGGGAGGTGGTTGCTAAACTAATGTTTTCCCTGGTGAATTAGAGTAGAGACCTCAGGGAAAGCATATGCCCTGCCCCCCAGCTCTTAGCTCCCCCCTGGGTTTCCGATCACTGTCAGTGGCAGGGGGCTTCTTCCTGCTTTCCCTTTCGCCTCCCTGCATTGTGCCTACATATGCAAATTAACCGCCATCTTGTTGGCAGTTAACTGCCAATCTTAGTTGGCAGTTAATTTGCATATAGCCCTGATTAGCCAATGAAAAGGGTAGCGTCGTACGCCAATTACCATTTTTCTCTTTTATTAGTGTAGATATTTGGAAAATTAGCCTAAGCCACACCAATGATTCAAGTTTGTGCTTTTCTGTGTTCCAGGGAAGAATCAAATGATCTTTTGTTTTATTGTGTCAAAACAAAATTTTGCATGTGTTAAATACATAATTCTTATTCAAATATATAATAACAAATGCAAAAGTTCTGTTTAACTCAATGAAGGGACTGGTAGGATGATAATGGTGTCCAAATGTGATTTCCAAAGATGAAAGCCTAAAGTAAAACTGCTAAAATAAATACAGTCTGGCTAATGTCCTATAGGACAATAAAACCATCACTTTTTGAATTGGTGTGTCTTCTAGACAGAAATTAGTTACATCTTTAAAAGCCTAAAAATTCTTTTCATCTCATTTTGCTGATCATTATATGTAACTTTCCAGGGCTGTAAAATGTCAAAACATATGGAACTTATTTAATTGTAAATAGTGTGTCTGAGTTATGTGTTTAATAGAAAAGGAAATGATCATTCTGTGGGCCTCTAATGCCCCAATTATACTGAAAGGATTTGTTGTCAACATTTTATTCCGGGCCTGTGCTGGGCTGCAGCATGTGCTCGCTTCCTGGGGCCAGCGATGGACCCAGGAGGCTGCGAGCTTGGTTTGGCGGGGCTGGTGACGGTCCCGGGAGGCTGCGGGCGTAGCTTGGCGTCGCCGCCCTCACCTCCTGGGGCCGGCAATGGTCCCGGGAGCCCGCCGGAGTGGTGCCTATCCCTGGGACCCAGGGACCCCATCCCCAGCCACTTGGCATCTGCATATGCAAATTAACCTGCCATCTCTGTTGGGTTAATTTGCATACTCACTCTGATTGGCTGGTGGGTGTCATGGAGGGGTGGTCAATTTGCATCTTTCTCTTTTATTAGTGTAGACTAGAGGCCCGGTGCACAAAAATTTGTGCACTGGGGGGGGGGGTCCCTCAGCCCGGCCTGTGCCCTCTCGCAGTCTGGGACCCCTCGGGAGATAACGCCCTGCTGGCTTAGGCCTGCTCGCGGGTGGCAGAGGGCAGGCCCAATCCCTAGGTGCAGCCCCTGGTCGGGCTCAGAGCAGGGCTGATTGGGGAGTTGAGGCGCCGCCCCCTGTCATGCACAGAGCAGGGAGGATCGGGAGGTTGTGATGCACCCTCAGTCACACTCAGGGTAGGGCCGATTGGGGTGTTGGGGCACCGACCCTGTCACACTCAAGGCAGGGTCGATGGGGAGGTTGCGGTGCCACTCCCTGTCACGCACAGAGCAGGGCTGATCGGGGGTTGAGGAGCTCCCCCCTGTCACTCACAGAGTAGGGCCGATAGGGGAGTTGGGGCACCGCTCCCTGTATCACACAGAGCAGGGCGGATCAGGGGGTTGGGGCGCCGCACCCTGTCACACTCAGACCAGGGCCGATCGGGAGGTTATGGCTCTACCCCATCACTCACAGAGCAGGGCCCATGGGGGGGGGGGAGGGTTGGGGTGCCGCCCTCTATCACCCACAGAGCAGGGCCGATCAGGGGGTTGGGGCGCCGCCACTGTCACACACAGAGCAGGGCCGATCAGGGGGTTGGGGCGCCACACCCTGTCACACACAGAGCCGCAGGGCGATCAGGGGGTTGGGAAGCTCCCCTGTATCAGGCACAGAGCAGGGCTGATCAGGGGGTTGGGGCGCCTTCCCCTGTCACGAACAGAGCAGGGCGGATAGGGAGGTTGTGGCCCCACCCCCTGTCACACACAGAGCTGCAGGGCGATCAGGGGGTTTGGTCACTGCCCTCTGTCACGCTGATCCTGGTGCTGGGAGGCCTTGCTGCTCCGCTGATCCCGGTGCTTGGAGGCATATTACCCTTTTACTATATAGGATAGAGGCCTGGTGCATGGGTGGGGCTGGCTGGTTTGCCCTGAAGGGTGTCCTGGATCAGGGTGGGGGTCCCCACTGGGGTGCCTGGCCAGCCTGGGTGAGGGGCTGAGGGCTGTTTGCAGCTGGTCACACACCCTTCAGGGTGGGGGTCCCCATTGGGGTGCCTGGCCAGTCTGGGTGAGGGGCTGAGGGCTGTTTTCAGGCTGGCGGGTGACTGAAGTTCCCAACCGCTCCTTTTTTTCTTTTTTCTTTTTTTATTCTGGGCCAGCTTTAGCTCTTAGGCTTGGCTCCAGCTCTGAGGCCTCCGCAGCTGAAAGCAGGTATCTGGTTTATTTGGGTTCTATAATCGAAACACTGTTTCAACTCCAGCTCTGAGATCCCGGCTGACTGAAAGCAGGTTTCTGGGGTTTTGTTTAGCTTCTATATTTGTAACAGTGTTTCAAACTGCAAGCTCGGAGGCCGGCAGCGGCAGGCAGGGAACGTTGGAGTCCTCCGTCACTGGAGCAAGCAAGCCTCATGTTAGCTTCAAGCTGCCTGGCTACCGGCCGCCATCTTGGCTGGCAGTTAATTTGCATATCACCCTTATTAGCCAATGGGAAGGATAGCGGAGGTACGGCTAATTACCATGTTTCTCTTTTATTAGATAGGATAGTGCAGGGTGATAAATGAAGGATTGGGACAACAACAGATGTCAGAATGTCAAATGTTTCCCTCTTGGGTTTTAATTGCAATAACATAATTTTAGCTTAGAAGACTTCTGTTCTATTTTTCTTCTCCCAGGAGAGACCATGACTGCTCTCCAGGGTTTATATCTGAGGTGTGGGACTGTCCCTAAGTGGGAATGGGCTGAACAGCTTGCTTTTCACTACAAACAAACAGCCTTTGCACTTTCCACTTCTTTTTTTATTTTAAATAAATCTTTATTATTCAGATTATTATAGTTGTATTGGAGGGGGGGTGTTCTCTCTTCCTGTGACCAGCGCAGAGAGAGAGAATGCGGAGGTTCATGAAATCTTGAATAAAACACAACGAGGTTTAAGGAAAAATGAAAAAACACAAGACTGAGACAGAAATAGAGTGAAAGCTGGGCCGGAGTGTTGAATCTGCCCTCTGATGGAGGGACAGATGCAGAGAGAGTCAGCACCAGAAGGAGTTTATTAAATACTTGAATAACAGGAAGTTACATCACATCTGGGTGGGCCTTGAGTTCCTGGTGACACCATGAGATCCATCCCCTTAACACTGGGCGGGAAAGTCAGACTCAGTGGCGTCCCAATCTCTTGATTAGGTCTGCCCCCAGGGCGTGGTTCTGCCTGCACTCTGAGTTTCAGGCAACATAATTAAAGATGTCCGAAGGTTTTGCCAGAGGCCCTCAACACAGTTGTTCCTCTTTTTTCTCCCCATAGCTCTCCTCCACCTGATTCCCACCCCACAACATGCCCTTACCCACCCCCCATTGTCCTTGTCCATAGGTGTTCGATCTTGTCCAGTCTCTTCCTGGACCCTCCACATCCCCTTCCCCCCGAGAATTGTCAGTCCACTACCTTTCTATGCCCCTGATTCTATTATATTCACGCGTTTATTCTGTTCATCAATTTTTTTATTCACTTGATTTTTAGATTCACTTGTTGCTAGATATATATTTGTTGTCACTTTGTTGTTCATAATTTTTATCTTTACCTTTTTCTTCTTCTTCCTCTTCTTAAAGACTACCCTTCAGCATTTCATATAATACTGGTTTGGTGGTGATGAACTCCTTTAGCTTGTTCTTATCTGTGAAGCTCTTTATCTGACCTTCAATTCTAAATGATAGCTTTGCTGGGTAGAGTAATTTTAGGTGTAGGTTCTTGCTATTCATCACTTTGAATATTTCTTGCCACTCTCTTCTGGCCTGCATAGTTTCTGTTGAGAAATCAGCTGACAGTCGTATGGGTACTCCCTTGTAGGTAATTAACTATTTTTCTCTTGCTGCTTTTAATATTCTCTCTTTGTTTTTTGCCCTTGGCGTTTTAATTATGATGTGTCTTGGTGTGGTCCTCTTTGGATTCCTTTTGTTTGGGGTTCTCTGCGCTTCCTGGAGCTGAAAGTCTATTTCTTTCACCGGGTAGGGGAAGTTTTCTGTCATTATTTCTTCAAATAGGTTTTCAATATTTTGCTCTTTCTCTTCTTCTGGCACCCCCATAATTCAGATATTGGTACGCTTGAAGTTGTCCCAGAGGCTCCTTACACTATCTTCATTTTTTTTTTAAATTATTCTTTTTGCTTTTCTGGTTGGGTGTTTTTGCCTCCTTATATATTGCTGAGTCTCAGCATTCCCTACTCTACTGTTGGTTCCCTGTAAATTAATTTTCTTTTCAGTTAGTGTATCCTTCATTTCTGACTGGTTCTTTGCTATGGTTTCTATATCCTGTTTTATGCTATTGATGTTCTCACTAAGTTCCTTGAAGTTCTCAGTAAATTCCTTGAGCATCCTTATAACCATTGTTTTGAACTCTATACAGGCAGTCCTTGGGTTATGTTGGACTCGGCGTATGTCGTTTTGTGGTTATGTCACCATCTCCCATTTACAGTATTTATAAAAAAAAATTCCGTCATTTTGACATATGTACATATGTGCTTTATGTTTTTCATTATTTATTTACCACAAGTAAAGGTCAGGAATTGTTATCTTTCTTTTAAATTTTTTTTACTGTTTCACTTCATTACTGCTGTGTATGTGCTCCATGTGAGTGACGTAGGTGCTTATGTAGGTGGGTTCCGACTTACGGCCAAAATTGCATTATATGCTGCTGTAGGAATGGATCTCCGACATATCCCGAGGACCTACTGTATTTGGTAGTTTGCTTGCTTCCTTTTCATTTAGTTGTTTTTGTTTTGTTTTATTTTAGAGAGGAGGGCAGAGGGAGAGAGAGATAGAAACATCAATGATGAGAGAGAATCATTGATCAGCTGCCTCCTGCACACCCCACACTGGGAATCAAGCCCACAACCCAGGCCTGTGCCCTAACCAGGAATCAAACTGTGACCTCCTGGTTCATAGGTTGACGCTCAGCCACTGAGCCACACCAGCCATGTTCATTTAGTTCTTTTTCTGGAGATTTCTCCTGTTCTTTCATTTGGGACCTATTTCTTTGTCTCCACATTTTGCCTGCTTCCCTTTTGTTTCTATGTGTTAGGTAGAGCTGCTGTGTCTCCTGGATTTGGTAGAGTGGCCTTGTGTAGTAGGTGTTCTGTAGTGTCCAGTGGTACAGCCTCCCTGATCCACCCAACCTGGGCACTCCAGGTGCACCTCCATGTGGGCTATGTAAACCCTCCTGTTGTAGTTGAGTGTTTATTGTTGTTAGCACATCAGTGGAAGGGATTTACCTCTAGGCCAATCAGCTGAGAGGACTGTCTGTGACTACCAACCATTATGGAGGATAGATACAGGGGCATGCTGAGGCCAGGTGCTGCTTATTTGAGAGATTTTAGGAAATATATCTGTTGTTCATTTTTCTGCATATCACAAATGCTTTCCATAAGTTTGCGGATGAATTTCTTAACTTAAGGTATATAAAAGAGCTTAACAGGATGTGAGTTATGACATTTAAGGGTGTTGTCTTATTGCTTCAGAATTGTGGGGTTATCATGTAACACACCATGTCACATGATTGACTGAATTCAGGGGAAAAACCCTCAGCTTGCTTTCATTTGCTTAAATATAGTTCAAGGGCACAGATGCAAAGTTAAGATGAGGAAGTATTATACAGTATAGGAAGCAGAAGCTTTTAAAGATAATTCAGCATGATGTGAAGCTCATTTCCCAGGCTCTAATAAATGAGTGAATACAAGAGCTGAAATTAAGAGGAATTAAGAGGAAGGGAGCTAGGAGGCACATCAGGTAAGTGCTTGGAGTATCGGCTTGCTTTTGCAGAGATGGGGCTTTGTGCACAAAGTTGTTAAGACTGAGGAGTGGAAGTTTGAGAGAAGAAATGCATGTGATAGCCTCGTTGAGCCAAATGCAGGGTATTGTTGTATTTCCAGATTTGTTTTCCTTATGAACTATCTTTCTTAGTTATTGAAAAGCAAATATAAAAGATAGTTGCCTAAATTTGCATATATAATAACAGAAAGTGTCTTGGATAAGTTGCAATAGCTTCTGGCCATGCTGATTAAAATTTTTCTCCTCCCTGCTACAGAGAATGGTGTATATTTAATTATTGAAAACGTGTAAAACCAATTTCATCTTATATTGGTTTTAAAGCAAAAATTCTTTACTCTTGCAAGAAAACATTAGCAACCTTGATAATGTTTAGTGCCATAAAGTTTAAGGTCCTGCAGGACTTATAGTACAAAAGACCTTAGTAATTCTTTTTGGCATCTTATTATATTATATATTTTTAACTCAAATTCTGCCTTTGGTCTTAAAACAAACAAAGAAACAGTCAATCATATGCTGTACAATACTATGGTTAGTGAACTTTTGTCTTGCCATAGCTGGAAAAGAGCAACCAGTTGAGGAGTTACTAGTTTTTATTAACCTATATAATTCTTTTTAAAAAACTGTCTTAGTGCACCAAAACTACATTTGTAAAACATTTATTAAGAAGTGATTTTTCAGCCCTGGCCAGTGTGGCTCAGAGTTTAAAGTGGTGTCCCATGCACTGAAGGGTCATAGGTTCAATTTCTGGTCAGGGCACACACTTAGGTTGCAGGTTCGATCCCTGGTCTGGTCGGGGCATGTACAGGAGACTACCAGTTGATGTCTGTCTCTCTCTCTCTCCCTCCCTCCCTCCCTCCCTCCCTCCCTCCCTCCCTCCCTCCCTCCCTCCCTCTCTCCCTCTCTCTCTAAAATCAATAAAAACATATCAGGTGAGGATTTTTTTTAAAAAGGTGGATATTTACCCCAAAAGGATCTTGAGTCTACACAAGATTTGCCTTACATGATGAATTTCCTTAGACATATAATGTATTTGTGAAAAAATAATGTATTTATTTTACAATTAATGCCCTAAAACATGATAACCTTGAGAGGAATATACCTGTGATATAGAATGGAGTGATGTATAAGGAAGGTTCTTATTTTATATATATTACATATTTTTATATGTTTTAAAACATATAAACAATTGTGAAATATGGCATAGTTATAGTGATTAGGCGAACACTATCTGGAACAAGAAAGAAAAAGTTAAAAAGAGGATGATCACTTATTTTGATCTTTCAAATTAATAAAAAGCTGAGTGCTGTCAAGTTTTGGGGGATAACCAAAGGGAAGCAATGCCTATAATTCTTAAGGATGGCACCATTTAGTTGATGATTTTTGAGTTGGATTTTGAAGAATGAGTGCATTTCAATGTAAAAATGATGGGACAGTGTTCTAGGCAGTGTTGGCAACAGCTTACTCAAAGGTTTGTAGGTCAGTTTTACTTCATTGCCTTTTCACGTTACCTAGAATGAAACCCACAGTCCCTATTCTGGTCTACAGGGCATACTTGATCTGCACCTTGCCCTCGACCCCTGTCTTTCAGATGCCAGGTATCTCCTGCCCTTTCACTAGATTGTTAAGATCCCCCAAGCAGGGGCTTTGTCTTAATTGTTCCCTCTGTGTCCCAGAGCCTAGAGTACCAAGTGCTCAATAAATGAATGTTGATTGAATGGAATAAATTCAAAAGGCTAATGTGCTATAGGATGTAAGATGTTTTCGAGGGGTGAAAGTAACAGGAAACATACATGAAATACTGGTCTTAAATGCAATAAAATATGGGGCCATTTTGCAGTGAGGTGCTAATCACATAGCCCTGTAGAGCATGGAGTGGGAAGAGAATGGAGATTGCAGTACCATATACCAGCTTTGTCAACAATTCCTTCATTCAGTTGACATTTGATCTGTTTGTTCCATGCTAAGCACTGTGCTCGGTTCTGAGTATACAAAGATGACTGAGAAGTGGTTCTAGTTGGTGGGACCAGATATGAGAATATACTGAAATTGAGGTTTTAAGAAAGTAAGGTGTGTGGGGCTTAAACCTGGCCTTGTCAGAGAGGTGGGATTGAGTCTTAAATCTCATAGACAATTTCTTGATGTCAATAGCGCTGAGAGTTCCCCAGAAAAAAATAAAGCTTTTAAAGGAACTTATATGTCAACTATACATCAATAAATGTTTTTAAATTGTTTTTAGGCATGTGGTTTTTTTTTTAATGCAGAGGCCTTACAGTGATTTTGAATTAGGTCTTGTCAATATATTGATTAATCCATTCATTCTCAGAAGAAAATGTATTTCGGGTGTATTTCTATATATATAAAAGCCTAAGCGACCGGCCAACCGGCTGGTAGCTATGCTGCACAATGACCTCCAAGGAGCAGACACTCAATGCAGGAGCTGCCGAGCGATAGCAACTTTGCAGTGTACCCTCTTGCACTCCGGAACCCTGCAGGGTATGTTGGACTGCAGTTTCAGCCCGATCCCAACGGCCAAGCCAAGGGAGCCCACCTGCCAGATGGACGCTGCTCACTCTGCAGATGCTCTTTGAGCCCTGGTGCTGCCTCAGGTGCAGCTGGCTGGGGAGAGACCACGGGAGGTTGGCTCCAGGACGTGTCCGGCCCATCTCACCCAGTCCCATCCTGCTGGCCACCTTCTAATTAATTTCCTTTCAGTATGCACGAATCTGTGCACTGGGCCTCTAGTATATTGCCTGTATTCTAGCTCAGATTTCAGCTCCAAGTTAGTGTGTCACTTCTGGGACATAGTTGACCAGTTTGAAGAATAGAGAGGTTGATGTCCATCCTATGAAGTTAAGTGATTGATTAAATTAAATGAGGTGATACATAGGAAAATATTTTATTCACTAAACATTGCTACAAATATATGATGGTATTGTTGGGGGTGGGAGGTGGTGAGGATGGATACTCTAACATATCAGATGAGAATTTAGGATAGGATATATATAGAACATGAAAGATTAAAAAACACATTTTACCAGATATTCTGGGTACGGGGCAGGGATGGGGTGTGTGGAGAAGAGGCAAATTTCCCTAAGTAAAATATCCATAAGGCTTAAAAACTATGCTTAAAGGAAGTTTGCTACTGCACAGATGTTTATTTGTAGCCTAGGAAAGTATTTGAACACGTAGCTCTTTAGAGCTATCAGGCCTGAGTTCAAATCTTCTGCCACTTGCAAGATTCTGAACAAATGAAAAATTTAACAGTTGAGTCACAGATTTCTTATCTGTAAGTGGCAATAATACCAATCTGTAAGTAGTGAGGATTAATTGAGATAATGTACGCAAAATGATCCTAGCTTGATACTTAATGGGATTTAGGTGGTCAACAAATCTTCCTTTCATTCCCTGTTTTATTATTGTGGTAAAATACATATACCATAAAATTTGTTATTTTAAGAACATAAAATTTTCATTTAAACCATTTTAAGTATAAAATTCAGAGGCATTAGTTACATTCACAATGTTGTGCAAACATCATCACTGTATACACACAAAAAAATGTATACACACATTTTGAATAATTATAAAGGCAGTGTTTATTAAAATACATTTCATTGAGCTATTAGCTGCTGAAGTGTGTATATATTTTTGGGGGGCACCCTATATTTCCAAAACTTTTTGTTGCCCCATACAAATACTTCATACCCATTAAGCATTAACTCTCCATTTCTTCCAAACCCCTCATAACTTCTACTTTCTTTTCTTTTTTAGATTATTTATTTATTTGTTAATTCTCACCTGAGGATATTTTCTATTGCTTTTTAAATTTTTTTAAAAAAATCTTTCTTGAGAGTATTACAGATGTCATCCCCCCCACCCCACCCCGCCATTGTTCCCCTCCACCCAATTCCTGCACCACCCCATTGTCTTTGTCCATAGGTAATGCATATATGCATATAAGATCTTTGGTTAATCTCTTCTCACCTTTTCTTCCCCCTTCCCTTTGAGATTTGTCAGTCTGTTTCATGTTTCAATTCCTCTGATTCTATTTTACTCACCAGTTTTCTGTCATTTTTTCAAATAGGTTTTCAATTTCTTGCTCCCTCTCTTCTTCCAGCACATCCATGATGCGAATGTTGGTATGCTTGAAGTTGTCCCAGAGGTGTCTTACATTGTCTTCATGTTTTTTTATTCTTTTTCTTTTTGCTGTTCTGATTGGGTATTTTTTGCTTCCTCATATTCCAAATTCTTGATTTGATTCTCGGTGTCCTCTACTCTACTTTGATCCCTTGTAAATTACTCATTTCTGACTGATCTTTTTTTATGATGTTGAAGTTCTAAGTTCCTTGAAGTTTTAAGTTCCTTGAGCATCCTTATAACCGTTTTGAATTCTATTTCTAGTCGTTTGCTTGCTTCCACTTAATTTCATTCTTTTTCTGAATATTTCTTCTATTCTTTTATTTATGACATGTTTCTTTGTCTCCTCATTTTGTCTGTTTCCCTGTGTTTGTTTCTATGTATTAAGTAGAGCTGCTATGTCTCTTGGAATTGGTAGAGTGGCCTTGTGTAGTAAGTGTCCTGTAGGGCCGATGGCTCAGCCTCCCCAGTCACCTGAGCTGGGTACTCTGTGTGTGCTGCTGTGTGAGCTGTGTGCACTGTCCTATTGTAGTTGTGCCTTGATTGATATTTGTGTCACTAGTAGGGATTGATCCCCATGCCAATTGGCAGTGAGGACCAGCTGCGACTACAGCAGAAGAGCTGTTGTGCAGGAGCCAACCCTGTGGAGCAGGACTTGCTTCAGTCGGGCTCTGGTGCTCACTGAGTCCGCCTGTTGAGTGTGTCATTCATGAAGGTGGTAGGGTTGTAATCTGGTGTGGTTAATACTGACCACCAGGTGCACTGGCTCTGGGGTCTCCCGGGAGGTGCAAACTGCCTATTTCCTGCCCAGGGCCACTCAGCATAAACTACAAAACAATCTGTAGGTGGCTGCTACTTGAGTTGAGCCTGGAGGTGCCCAGGAGAGGCCAACCAGTGAGCCAGGGTAGGGTGCCACTAGTGCTAGGCCTGGGGCTACTTATTGAGAGGTACTGGGCATGCTGGTGCCAGTTGCTACTTGTTTGGGAGAATTTAGGAAAGTTCAAAGCATGAGACGAGAGGCCAGTTGTATGGGAAAGCCACTGGAAATGGTTTGGATGAGCCTGTATGTAGGGAGGGGCGGGGTCTCAGGGAGTCACCAGTGCAGAGCAAAAAGGGTGAGCCAGGTTCATGGAGACTCAGATATGGTGTCTGCCGATCGGCTCTTTGTGGGGAAGACCCAGAAAAAGCACAATGGTCTCTGCCATTACTTCTGTCTGGGAGAAAGCTGCCCCTCCAGTTCTCCCTGATTCCATACCAGTTAGTTCCTCCACGAATGTCCCAGGTTCCTTTCAAGCTGCTGCCCCAGTGCTGGAGCTCTGAGGGAGTAAGTCTGTGCGTGGGCCCTTTAAGAGAAACTGCCTCAGTTGGGCTGGTGTGGCTCAGTGGTTGAGTGTCAACCCATGAACCAAGAGGTCACCAGTTCAGTTCCTGGTCAGGGCATATGCCCAGGTTGTGGGCTCGATTCCCAGTAGGGGCTTGTGGGAGGCAATTGATTGATGTTTCTCTCCCTCTCCCTTCTTCTCTCTCTAAAATCAATAAAAACTTTTTTTTTTTAAGTGAGTAACTCTGAGACTCCAGGAGATTCATGTCACTCAGCCACATCCCTGCTGGTTTTTACAGCCAGAAGTTGTGGGGACTTCTCTTCCCAGCACTGGAACCCTGGGCTGGGGGCCTGGTGTGGGGCAGAGACCGCTCGCTACTCAGGGAAACCTCCACAACCAGGATATCCCTCCTGATTTTAAAGCAACATACATGGGTGTGGGACCAGTGGTTTCTGCAATTCTGCCTGCGTCTCTGCACCTCCTAACAGTCTTGATGTGCTGCTTCTTTAATTCCCTAATTGTAGGACTTCTGCTCAGCTAGAATGATGGTTCTGTATTTTAGTTGTAAATTTTGATGTGGGAAGCAGCGAATACTGCGTTTACCTATGCCTCCATCTTGACCAGATATTCACCATTGACGTTTATTTTACTAAGACCATTATAAAGATCTTCATTCATGATGTATCTAATGAGACACTAGGGGAAATAAAGGATTTATCCATGTGTCTTAGGAGAATGAAGTGTACACACATGAAACAGCTAAAATTATAGCAAAGTTTCATTTACATTTGAGCAGTAGCAGTGATGTATGGATAACAATCCTATGGAGAAAATGAGCAGCAGACAGAATTTTGAACTTAATTTTAATGAATTGCTACGTGGATGAACAGAGAGGAGATGGGAAGAATATGGCAGAAAAACAGGAATATATAATGCAGCTATGGGGAAGGGAATAGATTTTGCCTATAAAGGTCTACATACAACCCCTGCATATAATGGTGAATTCTGTGGAAGTAATTAAAGTGATGAGAAGGAAAAAAGAAAATTGGAATCTAAACTGTCCATGACTAACCCCAAGATGACTAAATCAGCTATGGGAATCCTGTGTTGACAGGATTTCTAAGACCTTAAAAGAAAGGGAAATAAATCTGCCCAGCCAGCATGGCTCAGTGGTTTAGCATGGACCTATGAACCAGGAGGTCATGGTTTGAAACTCGGTCAGGGTACTTGCCTGGGTTGCGGGCTTGATCCCCTGTGGGGCATGCAGGAGGCAGTTGATCAATGATTCTCTCTCATCATTGATGTTTCTAACTCTCTCTCCCTCTCCCTCTCCCTTCCTTCCTCTCTGAAATCAATTTAAAAAAAATTTTTTTAAAGGACGTAACATTTACTGAGAATGCACTTCTTGTTGCTAAATGCTGAAATGCCTTCTGAAATTTTGTGTTAAGTCCTTGACCATGGTGAGATATTTTTATAATGCTCACATTACATATGAAGAAACTAACCTGCAGGTGAAGAATTTTGCCTTTGCTAATAAGAGATGGAGCCAGGTTATAATCCTGTGTGTATTTATACTTAAACCACATCTCAATTTGGATTAGCCACATTTCAAGTGGCTAGCAAATTGGACTGCATAGATCTAAGAAAAAGGTAGTGAGATTCATCCTAAAAGAGGCTCTGCCTTTGAAGCAGTTGGAAGAATTGTTGTGGGGCAAGAGAACAGCTTAACCTAAGATGGAAAACTGTGGAAAAAAGGTATCATACATAAAAGGCAGGGCTGCTCTTTAAAAGAAAATGAAGGTATTACCACATACTGTAAGGACATTACTGACCAAACACCATTTATGGAGAGCAGTAAAGCCATGCTGACCTTTATCACCACCACAGCAGTGACCACAGGAGAACTGTGTGTTGTTGACAGCTAATGCTAAACCATATTTGGTGAGGGGATGACATATCTTGGCATATCTACTAACCATTAAGAATGGAAACCACAGTCTTTAACCCTTTGCAGTCCAATGTTATTTTTGGAATTCAAACAGTCTGGTCCAAATTAATTGACGGAATTGAATGTTGAACTTTGTAATGTTCTTATTGCTCAATGTTGGACCTGCTCCTAGCGCCTGGTCTGTTGAGTCAGCCTCGAGGTTGGACTGAAAAGGGTTAATATATACATGATTGCCATTGCCAAAGAGTCTTTTCTTCCAAATTCCAGATCCCTTTACAGAAGGGAAGCTATAATGTTAGCTTCAGGAAATAACCATGAACAAAATACCTTATATGGGAATTTCCACAGACCTCAAATCTACCCGGAACAAGATAAATGATAGTTTCAGACTTCTATTCCAGCAATACAGAAATTATTCATAGTGTTCTTGGGATTTCCTTTTCATCCTTTTTCTAACTGTGATTCTGCCTACTTTGTTGTCTTTGTCCCATTTAACCTTTCTCTTTCAGTCTTTTATTATTATACTAGAGGCCCAGTGCAGGAATTCGTTTACAGGTGGGCTCTGGCTGGCCCTGCCCTAATCAGGGTGGATTGGGGCTGGGCCTTTCAGGAGACGACAGCGGGAGGTTGGCCGGCTAGGGGGTGGGGCTGCAGGCGATTGGCTGGTGGGCCCCGCCCCCGATTGGTGTGTGTGTGGGGGGTGATTGGGGGTGGAGCTGGATGCGGGGAGAGGCCACAGGCTGATCAGGGTGGTGGAGGCTGATTGAGGGTGAGGCTGGCTGAGGGGAGGGGTGGTGTGCAGTGGGCCAGCCGGCCCTGCCCCCAAATGGAATGGGGGGGCTAACTGGGGGTCAGCGGCCTGGGGAGGAGCCACAGGCATTTGGCCAGTGTCCCTGCCCCTGATCGGGGGGGGGGGGTCGATCTGGGGTGGGGATGGCCAGTGGAAGGGGCTACAGGAGGTTGGCCAGTGGCCCTGTCCCTATTAGGGTTGGGGGTCGATTAGGGGTGGAGCCAGCCAGGAGAGGGGCTGCGGGCCGATCAGGGTGGGGTGGGCCGATCAGGGGTGAGGTGGCCTGAGGGAAGGTTCGTGGGGGTTTGGCCAGCTGCACTACCCTCAATTGTGGTGGGAGAGGCTGATGAGGGGCGGGACAACCTGGTGGAAGGGCTGCAGGGTGGGGGTTGGTGGCTGCCAAGCCCTCGATTGGGGTGGGAGAGGCTGATCAGGGGCAGGGCCAGCTGGGGGTAGGGCCCGCGGGAGGTTGGCCACCGGCCCCACCCCCCAATCGGGCAGGTTCGCTAGCCGCATTGGGCGTCATAGCCACCGGTCATTCTGGTCGTTACGGCATTATGGTCGCTGGCTTCTTATATATATAGACTAGAGGCCCTGTGCATGAAATTCGTGCACTGGGGGATGGGGTTCCCTCAGCCCAGCCTGCCCCTCTCACAGTCCGGGAGCCCTCAGTGGATGTCCTACTGATGGCCACAGTCTGGCAGCAGGGGCTTGGAGCAGGCGTCCCGTGTGTGTGTGTGTGTGTCTGTCTGTCTGTCTGTCTGCTGGGGCCTGTCCCCAGCCGCGCCATGTAGGTTCGAAGCAGTTGCCGTGTGTGTGTGTGTGTGTGTGTGTGTGTGTGTGTCCACTGGGGGTCTGCCCCCAGCCACATTGGAGGCTCAGAGCAGGCACTGTGTGTGTGTGTTTGTCTGCTGGGGGCCTGCCCCCAGCCACACCATGGAGGCTTGGAGCAGGAGCCCCTCTGTGTTGATCTCTCAGGCTCCTGGCCTTCAGTGCATGTTGTACTCTCCCTTGAGCTATGGCCAGGATGGGGGTGCTGCTTGCAAGCCGGGCTTTCCTGCTCCCAGATCGCCATGGCGACCGGGGAGCAGGCCCAGCTGGGGGCTGCCCGCAGGCTGGGCTTTCCTGCTCCCGTATCAGGCCCAGCTTGGGGCTGCCCGCAGGCCAGGCTTGCTTTCCTGCTCCCAGATCCTCATGGCGACCGGGGAGAAGACGCAGCTGGGGGCTGCCTGCAGGCCGGGCTTGCTTTCCTGCTCCCGGATCAGGCGAAGCTGGGGGCTGCCTACAGGCCGCACTTTTCTACTTACCAATGGCCGGATCACCACAGCGACCCAGGGCCTAGCGGCACTTTCCTGCTCTCCAATAGCCATAAGGTCCTGGCTGGAGGCGGGGCTTAGGCGGCACGGGGGTCCCAGCTGGGGGCTCAGGTGGCACACAGGGGTCCCGGCTGGGGGCGGGGCTTATGCCCCGCTGCCCAGGGCTGCACATGGGGCCCGGATGGCAGCTCGCGCTGTCCCGCCTTGCCTGTAGTATAGGATAGAGGCCTGGTGCATGGGTGGGGGCCAGCTGGTTTGCTCAGACAGTGTTCTGGATCAGGCTGGGGGTCCCGCTTGGGTGCCTGGCCAGCCTGGATGACAGGCTGAAGGCTGTTTGCAGCTGGTCACACCCCCTTCAGGGTGGGGGTCCCCACTGGGGTGCCTGGCCAGTCTGGGTGAGGGCCTGAGAGCCGTTTTCAGGTTGGAGGGCAACTTAAGCTCCCAGCCTCTCCTTTTTTTTCTTTTTTTTTAATTCTGGGATTTATTTACCTTCTATAGCTGTCACTGGAGCTGAGAGCTGGCTCCAGCTCTGAGGGCTGAAAGCAGGTATCTGGGTTTGTTTGGGTTCTATAATTGAAACTCTGTTGCCATCACAGCAGCTCTAAGCTCTGAGGCCGAAGCTGGCTGAAAGCAGGTCTCTGGAGCTTGTTTAGCTTCTATAATTGCAACATAGTTGCTTAGAGTGCAGTTCAGAGGCTGGCAGCGGCAGGCCAGGAACGTTAGCTTCCTCCGTCACTGGAGCAAACAAGCCTCCTGTTCGCTTCAGCTGCGTGGCTGCCGGCCGCCATCTTGGTTGCCAGTTAATTTGCATATCCTGATTAGCCAATGGGAAGGGTGTTGGGGTTATGGTCAATTTGCATGTTTCTCTTTTATTAGATAGGATACTGTGTTTTGTTTGTTTTTTTGTGGTAAGCTATATACTAGGAATTACCCAGATCCTACTCTTTGCTCTTTTAACGGTGGGACTTTAATTGTTTCTTCATTTGAAAAATGATAAAGATTAGATTATCTTTAATAGATTATCTTTAAAAGATTAGATTATCTTTAATAATTTCTAAAGATTAGATTATCTTTAATAATTTCTAATATCTTTAGAAATTATTTAATAGTGTTTAATTTTGCAACTTGGAGCCTCATTTAAAGAAAATCATGGTGAAATACATTTTTAAGTGGCATTAAGTACATTCATAATATTGTGCTACCGTCTACAGAACTCTTCTCATTCTGCAAAACAGAAAAAAATGTGCCCATTAAGCTATAATTTCCCATCTCACCCTCTTCCCAGCCCCTGGCAGCTACCATTCTCCTTGCTGTCTCTATGGATTTGACTATTCTAGATACCTCATATAAGTGAAATCATATAGTATTTGTCTTCTTGTGACTAGCTTATTTCACCAAGTGTAATGTTTTTAAGATTCATCCATATTGTAGCTCGTGTCAGAATTTCCTTCTGTCGTAGGGCTGAATATTATATTAGTAGAGGCCTGGTGCACAAAAATTTGTGCACTCAGCGGGAGAGGATTCCCTCAGCCCGGCCTAAGCCCTCTTGCAGTCTGGGACCCTTCGGAAGATGTCCTCCTGCTGGCTTAGGCCTGCTCCCTGGGGGATTGGGCCCACGCTGGCAGTCAGACATCCCTCTGGCAGCCCGGCAGCCCTTAGGAGTTATCTACTTACCAGCAGGGAGCAGACCTAAGCTGCAGTCAGACATCCTTAGTGCTGCTGAGGAGGCGGGAGAGGCTCCCGCCACCACCGCTGTGCTGGCAGCCTTAAGCCTGGCTTGTGGCTGAGCAGAGCTCGCCCTGTGGGAGCACACTGACCACCAGGGGACAGCTCCTGCATTGAGTGACCAGTCATTCCCAGTCGTTCTGCTGTTAAGGTCAGTTTGCATATTACCCTTTTATTATATAGGATAGAGGTCTGGTGCACGGGTGGGGGCCGGCTGGTTTGCCCTGAAGGGTGTCCCAGATCAGGGTAGGGGTCTTGCTTAGGTGCCTGGCCAGCCTAGGTGAGGGGCTGATTGCTATTTGCAGCTGGTCACACCCCCTTCAGGGTGGGGGTCCCCACTGGGGTGCCTGGCCAGCCTGGGTGAGGGGCTGATGGCTGTTTGCAGCTGGTCACACCTCCTTCAGGGTAGGGGTCCCCACTGGGCTGCCTGGCCAGCCTGGGTGAGGGGCTGATGGCCGTTTTCAGGCTGGCCACACACCCTTTAGGATTGGGGGTCCCCACTGGGGTGCCTGGCCAGTCTGGGTGAGGGGCTGAGGGCCATTTTCAGGCTGGCCAAGCCACCCAGCAACAGAAGCTCCCAGCCTCTCCTTTTTTTCTTTTTTTTTTTATTCTGGAATTTATTTACCTTCTATAATTGAAACTTTGTAGCCTTGAGTGGAGCTCAGAGCCAGCCAGGGCAGGCAGGAAGCTTTGCTTCCTCCATCGCCAGGGGCAACCCAAGCCTCCTGCTCGCTCCAGCTCCATGGCTACAGCCGGCTGAAAGCAGGTGTCTGGGGTTTATTTATCTTCTATAATTGAAACGTTGTTGCCTTGAGTGGAGCTCAGAGCCGGCCGTGGCAGGCGGGAAGCTTGGCTTCCTCCATCACTGGGGCAACCAAGCCTCCTGCTCGCTCCACCTCAGTGGCTGCCGGCCGCAATCTTGGTTGGGTTAATTTGCATATAGTCACTCTGATTGGCTGGTAGGCGTGGCTTCAGGCATAGCGAAGGTATGGTCAATTTGCAAGTTTGTCTTTTATTAGTGTAGATATGTATAGGCCACATTTTGTTTATATTGAGGAACACTTGGGATGTTTCCACCTTTTGAGTAATACTGCTATGAATATGGATGTAGAAAAATTTCTTGCAGTTTTTAATTCTTTCAGATGTATATCTGGATATAGAATTGCTGGGTCATATGGTAATTCTTTTTTTAAGTACTGCCATACTATTTTCTTAAGCAACTGCACCATTTTATATCCCCACTAACAGTGCACATGTGTTTCAGTTTCTCCACAACTCCAGCATTTGTTATTTTCTTTTCTTATATTCTTTGTTTTTAATAGTGACCACACTAATGGGTATGAAGTGGTATCTCTTGTGTTTGTTTGTTGTTGTTGTTTTTAATGTCACTTGAGGATATTTTTTTCCATTGATTTTTATTTTTTATTTTTTTATTTTTTATTTTTTTAAATATATTTTTGTTGATTTCAGAAAGGAAGGGAGAGGGAGTGAGAGATACAAACATTAATGATGAAAGAGAATCATTGATCGGCTGCCTCCTGCACACCCCCAAATGGGGATCGAGCCCACAACCCAGGCATGTGCCCTTGACTGGAATCAAACCTGGGACCCTTTGGTCCGCAGTCCGACACTCTATCCACTGAGCCAAACCAGCAAAGGCTCCATTGATTTTTAGTGAGAGTAGAAGAGAGGGAGGGAGAGAAAGAGAGAAATATTGATGTGAGAGAGCCACGGGAATTGGTTGCCTCCCGCACACTCTGTGGCTGGGCCAGGGTATCAACCTGCAACCCAGGTATATGCCCTTGACTGGGAATCAAACTCAAGACCCTTTGGTGCGTGGGCTGACGATTTAACCACTAAACACCAGCCAGAACTCATGTGGTTTTGATTTGCATTTTCCTAATGATTTGGTGATGTTGAACATCATCTTTTCTTTATTTACTACTTTTTTATATCTTTTATGGAGAAAAGTCTATTCAAGTCCCTGGCCCATTTTTAAATTTTGTTGGTTTTTTTGTTGTTGAATTGTACTAGTTCTTGATAGATTATAGTTATTAACTCCTTATCATATATATGATTTGCAAATATTTTCTCCCATTCCATGAGTTGATTTTTAACACTGTGGAATGTGTCCTTTGATGCACAGGTTTTAATGTTGATGTAGTCTCATTTGTCTATTTTTACTTTTGTTGCCTGTGCTTTTGGTGTCAAGAAATCATTGCTCAGTCCAACAACATGCAGCTTTCCCCCCTTTGTTCCTATTAAGAGTTTTATTTGACCCATTTGGAGTTAATATCATATGAAGTGGAAGTCCAGATCTATTATTTTGCACGTGGATATACATTTTTCCACCACCATTTGTTGAAAAGACTGTCCTTTCCTTATTGAACATCTTTGCACCTTTGTTGAAATCATTTGACTGTATTTGTGTGGGCTTATTTCTAGGCTCTCAGTTCTGATCCATTGGTCTTTGTGTCTGTCTTTAGGCCAGTACCACACTCTTTTGACTGCTGGAACTTTGCAGTAAATTTTGAAATCAGGAAATGTGAGACCTCCAATTTTGTCTTTTTCAAGATTGTTTTGGCTTTACGGGAGGTCCCTTGAAAATCCATATAAACTTTAGGATGGATTTTTCTATTTCTGCAAAAAAATATCATTGAAATTTTGATAGAGATTAAAGCCTCATTTTTTAATTCTGTAAAACAAAAGTGTTATTTTTGCCCAGTGCTTTAATTCAAGGCAGAAGTTTCTACCTATAGCAACATGTCAAATAAGGGCTGGCGGCTTGGGGACAACCTTAGGCACCCATGGATGATGTAGAATTTACACTCAGCCAGCCTTTCTGTTGTTCTGGATGATGTTTGCTCAGTCCTTTGCGGTAATTTTCAATTGTTGTGTGAGGCGACAATTTCCCGGTGTTTACCTATGCCGCCATCTTAGTTTCTTTCCCACTTTGAATATTTCTTGCCACTCCCTTCTGGCCTGCAAAGTTTCTGTTGAGAAATCAGCTGACAGTCGTATGGGTACTCCCTTGTAGGTAACTGACTGTCTTTCTCTTGCTGCTTTTAAGATTCTCTCTTTGTCTTTTGCTCTTGGCATTTTAATTATGATGTGTCTTGGTGTGGTCCTCTTTGGATTCCTTTTGTTTGGGGTTCTCTGCGCTTCCTGGAGTTGTAAGTTTATTTCTTTCACCAGGTAGGGGAAGTTTTCTGTCATTATTCCTTCAAATAGGTTTTCAATATCTTGCTCTCTCTCATCTTCTGGCACCCCTATAATTCTGATGTTGGTACGCTTGAAGCTGTCCCAGAGGCTCCTTACACTATCTTCATATTTTTGGATTCTTTTTTCATTTTGCTTTTCCGGTTGGGTGTTTTTTGCTTCTTCGCATTTCAAATCTTTGACTTGATTCTTGCGCTCCTTTGGTCTGCTGTTGGGAGTCTGTATAGTATTCTTTATTTCAGTCAGTGTATGCTTAATTTCTAGTTGGTTCTTTATCATAACATCGAGGGTCTTATTAGATTTCTTGTAGATCTCATTAAGTTTATGGGCGGCTTCTAGACAGTTCTTGAGAGACCTTAAAAGTGTGGTTCTGAACTCTATATCTTCCATTGACAATTTTGTCCTGTTTCTTTGTCTCCGCATTTTTTATACTTTCTTGGTGCACCCCCTAGTGGTCTTTGTGCGCAGTCTTGTTGTAGTTAAGCCTTTGATTGTTGTAGTTAATACCAGGGGGATTTGACCTCCAGGCCAACTGGCTGTGAGAGTCAGCTGTGTCTGCAGTGGGAAAACTTCTGTCCTCTGGGGAGGTGCTAATCTAGCCTTTGCCTGAGGCTATCCGGTAAATGGCTCTGTGCAGGGCTTGGGTGGGGCGGGTCCCAGGGGATCTACAGGGCGGGCGGAGGGAGCAGTTATGGCTGCTCTCAGTCCCGTCCCCAGAGGCTCTGCCTCTCAGAGTCCCAGCAACCGCTGCAAACCTCGGAGAGAAAGCTGTCCTCGAGTTCTGACCGATGCCAGACAGTCCCGCTTCTCCCGTTTGAGTCTGGGTCCCTAGAGACTCGCCCAGAACTGGAGCTCAGGGCCTGAGCCTCCCTCCCGATTGAAACCGACAACCGCGCCCTCAGCCACCAGCCCGCTCCGCGCTCACCTCCGCACCTTCGTATTTTCCGCACTGTGCTTCCTCTGAGTCGCGGTGTGCTGTTCTCTTTCCTTCTAGTTGAAGAATTTCCCCTCAGCCAGCTTTCCTGTGGTTCTGGGTGATGTCCGTTCCGTCTTTTAGTTGTATTTTTGAAGTGGTTGTGCGAGGCAGCATTCTCCGGTGTTTACCTATGCCGCCATCTTGGTTCTCCCCAGCTTTTGATTTCATTGATCTTTTCTATTGCTTAATTAGATTCTATTTCACTTATTTCTACTGTGATCTTTTAAAAAATATTAGCAAAGTTTTACTTCAACATTTTTTTCTGCTCACAAATAACTCTGAAAAGCCAATATGCAAAAGGCTATCCCACTGCTATCTATAGGTAACATCAAGGCCTGGCCTGGCCTGGCCCTGAGGCACTTAGTGAGAAGCAGCAGGTGAGGGTCCCAGGGTGGTGGCAGGGGATTACCTGGCACCTCCAGCTCTGGACTGCCTGTATACTTATGTTTATTTCCAGATGTGGTCTGCTCTGTAAGCACTGGCAGCCTTGGCCCAGTAGTGTAGGGGGTGTCAGGGTGAGGAGGGACAGACCCTGGGCCGGGCATCACTGGTAAAAACCAGTGATTCCTCCTCTTTATATGGGGTTTGAAAGTGCCCAGATGAGGCCCAGCTGTGCAACAGGGCAGGCTGCTGCTGCCAGGCCTTGGGCCTTCTTTTGGACACTTTGGGGCTCTCTGACCCAGCTGCAGCTTGACAGGTTTTAAGCTAAGAAAGTACAGGCCATTCATATGCAAAAGCTGCTGTGCACAGCTTGGGTGGGGTTGTTAATTGGGTGGGGTGGGGTCTCAGGGAATCACCAGAGCAGAGCAAACAGCAATGGCTGCCAGTTAGCCCTGCACCGGAGAGGTCCCCGCATCTCCGTATCTGACTCCCCCGTGTAGGAACAATGATCACTGTGAGCACCTCTGAGAGAAAGCCGCCCTCATGTTCTCGCCCAATGCCAGACAGTCCAGTTTCTCCCCATATGAGTCTGGGTCCCCAGAGTCTCACCCAGTACTGGAGTTCAGAGCAATCTGGAGTTTGTATCTCCCTCACGATAGACAAAACAACAACCGTGCACCCGGTTGCCAGCCCGTTCTGTGCGCGCCTCCACACCTCCACACCTCCTACCCATCTCAGTGCACTTTTTTCTTTCCTTCTAGCTGTAGAACTTCCACTCAGCCAGCCTTCCTGTGGTTCTGGATAATAGTTGTTTTGTCTTTTAGTTGTAGTTTTGATGTGAATGTGAGAGGCAGCAAGTATAGGTGTTTACCTATGCCGCCATCTTGGTTCTCCATTACAGTGGCTTTTGAGAACATTTTTTAATTGTCTAATGAAAGATTATAGATGAAAAAAAATTAAAAATAAATAAAAATAAAAAACCACACACACACACACACACACACACACAAAAGACTATAGATGACCCCATGTTGCTGAATGTGACAGGCTTGTGAGTTTCTGACTCAGAATTATATGCTAAGTTCTCACAAGTTTGTTTTGTTTTTTTGCAATGTTTTGTATTGATCTGAGAGAAGAAGGGAGGTGGTAGAGGGGGAGGACATCAGTGTGAGAGAGAGAAATATCGATCATTTTCCTCCTGTACGCACTTCGACTGGGGATTGAACCTGCAACCTGTTATGTGCCTCAACCTGAAATTGGACCTTCAACCTTTCGGTGCAGGAGATGACTCTCCAAGCAGTTGAGCCACATTTGCCAGGTCCTCACAAGCCCCCCCCCCCCTTTTTTTTTAATACGTATTTACTGACTTCAGAGAGGAAGGGAGAGAGAGATAGAAACATCAATGATGAGAGAGAATCATTGATTGGCTGCCTCCTGCACACCCCCTACTGGGGATTGAGCCCGCAACCCCAGCACATGCCCCTGACCGGAATTGAACCTGGGACCCTTCAGTCCGCAAGCCGATGCTCTATCCTCTGAGCCAAACCAGCTAGGGCCCTCACAAGCTTTTGATGACAGTTCAACCTGTCCTCTTGAGATCTACAAAAAGGCTGATTAAGGAAAATTGTTCACAGTGGGTTGTGGACTATTGCAATATTATCTACTTATGAACAGAACCATGTTTTAGTGATTTCTTTTTTCTGACTCTGAGCTGTTTTTCTTGATGATTCTGCCTCTCATACTCTGTGCTCTGGTTAATTTGAACTTGAATCTACTCATAATAGCATATCATAGTTTGAAGTCTTCTGAAGCAGGCCTGTTTTCAACACTGGGGCCGTTCTTCATATTGACTGCCTATGACACTGGTGAGAGGACACATTTAGGAAGATAGCATAGCTGGAAAGTAAATGTTAAGAAGATTAATGTATTGGAAATATTGAGGAAGGATATTCTTGCTTTATCACAGAAAGTTTTCTTTCCCCTGTAAATGATTACTCATGAGATAAAATTTAAACTAAAAAAGGATTTATTTCTATTAAGTTCAAAGTCATTTGCAAAACATAAAAATCTTCTCTTACCATATGTCACACAAGAAAATTAATGGCCTGGAAATGTACAGCTGCTTGATCATTTTACAGGCCTTTATTACCTAGTATAAAAGGCACTACTAATGAGGCCCAGTGAACTCTAACTCTGCCATTGAAGCCAGTTTGTAGCTGTCTTAATTCTGTATAGGGATAGAACTGATGGTTCATTAATTCTATCGATTTTAGAGGTTCAATGTTTAACTAGGTTTCTTTACTCACTGATGCTTGGGAGAGGGGCAGGGTGGGGAGGGCTACTTAGACCAAGTATACTGAAAACTGGACTATGTCAGATATAGGTAAAAATCTAGGCTAGTTTTTAAATTCTTATTCCAAATGGAGAGTTTATACTTGTTAAAGGCACTGTTCAACTCTACAAATATGAAAAGCTTCTGAGTTTTTTACAATCTCACCAGGAAAGTAAATTTTTCCAAAATTAGAATTGACGTGCCTTTTAAAAACCTCATTTAGGTAATGTTAAGTGTTAAATTATTTTTTACAAGTTTCAAAACTCTAGAGCTTCAATCTCAAACATAGCATTGTAAAGTAATTAGGCTCTCAAATCAATTGTTTAACAACTAAACCAAAAAACTTACTCATTTAACAAATACAAATGTCTACCGTATGTACACATTTGTAGACACAGTAATAAATTAGATATATTGCTGCCCTCAAAGAGCTTGTATTCCAAAAGGAGAGTTGATAAAGAAAGAACTCATTATGAGACTGTGGTTCCAATGACAGAAGTAAGCACAGGGAATTCTGGGGACACACAGAAGGGAATTGTGGGTGTCCAGGGTCTAGAAAGGCTTCTTATACGGGATGACCTTTGCACTGAGTCCTAGTGGGATGACGAGGAGCTAGTCAGAGCCTTCTTAAAGTCTTATGAAGCTGCATGTGAAAAGGCCAGGAGGTGAGAGGAAGCCATGTGTGCCCTGGTACCACCTGGAGTTCAGTGCAGTGCAGGTGGGTGAGCAGGGCTCAGGCGGAGCAGGATGATAGAGGAGCCATTGAAAGGTTTTTCAGCAGGATCAATAAGTGATGAAATTACATTTTGAAAAGAACACTTTGAAATTTGGAGGATAGATTAGAAGAGGGTAAGATCAGTGATAAAAAGAGCAGTTAGGAGGCTGAAAGAAATTAAGGGGAGACAAAAGGAATTTCTGAACTAGTGTCTAGCGGCGCCCAGTGCAGGGCACCAAGTAAATGTGTTAAAAGAACAATTGAGATCAAAAGGCCTACACTGTGATGTTGAAAGTTTTCAGAAAAGGAGGAGATGAATGCAAATTGGAAGATCTCTGATAAAGTCCATTTATTGGCTTCTGAAGGATCTTGTAGTTCCCTGAAATGGTTATAAAATTTTATGTTCACATGCATTTTCTAAAACAGCATCATTAACTTTCATCAGATTCATAAAAGGTACATGCCCTCCATAAAATGGAAAACTACTGGGTTAGGAGTTAGCCTGGCAGAACAGATTCCTTGTGTGATGCTCTATAGAGCTTTGTATTTAGTCTTTTCAATGAAGGGCGTATGTTTATGGAGGTGATTATCAGCTATGCTGGTGACACAGGCTGGGACAGGTATCTAAGTATACTGGTAGTCTAAGGACAGATTCAAAGAGAACCCAACAAGTTGGACAGAAGTGAATAAAAAGTTGTAGTTAGGTTCATAGATCAGCTGCACTATAGAAGTGAAATGGAAGATGCTCATCTTAACAATTTTTGTGAACTATTCTTCTTAACAGCCATTGTATGTGGAGGAGAGGAGAGAGCACTAGGAGTTTTATGAGGTAGTAAGTGCTTCACTGGAATTGTCTAAAAAGAGGCAGAATCCCAGGTCATGGATATTGTACAAGAGTGAGGCTATGTGGAGAATGAGAGTAGAGACTTCTGCATTGAATAGGAGACTAGACTGGAGATTGTTTAGAGTGCTAAAAAGAAAAATTTCCCTATATAGAGAGTCACAGAAAATGTACTTACATAGATCTCCCTCTGTACTGTCAATAGCATCCTAAGGCAGTTGTTTGAAATTTAAAACTAATTTTAAATAGGCCTGATCTGAGAATCAGGCACAATTGATAACTCTGTTTCTGTAGAAAAATATTAAAGGAAAAGAAATGAGGACACAAAACTGCCTTTGCATATGATGGCCCTGCTATGTTTCAGAGACCTGTTTTCCCTCCCTATTGCTGATGTACAGGTGCTGGGGTCCAACCCCAGCAGGTCCAGGGGTTCCCAAAGGTGTGGATGGAGTCGGCGAAGAAGGAACGACACAGAGGCAGCGTTCAGTTGATCAGCAGCCTAGCCAGGGTCTCTAGCCAAGTTCTGGTCAGGATCTCTAGCCAAGTTCTGGTCAGGATCTCCAGCGAAGTTCTGGAGCCAGGTTCTCTCGCTAGGTTCTGTCTCTAGGTTCTGTGGCCAGTTTCTGTCCAGGATCTTTTGCCATGTTCTGTCTCTAGGTTCTGTCTCTAGGTTCTGTCTCCAGTTTCTGTCCAGGATCTTTTGCCATGTTCTCTCCAGCGAAGTTCTTCTGTCTCTAGGTTCTGTGTAGGTTCTGTGTCTAGGTTCTGTGTCCTGTTGTCTTGTTACATCTGTATTTATACCAGTTGATTCCAATCCTATCAATCTCTATTCCAAAGGTTAGGGTGTTTCTTATCTCCATTCCAGGGAGTAAAGATTATGTAGCTTGAGCATGATTGTTCGTAGTTAAAGTGATTAATTACCCGCCTGGCACTTAGTTAAGGGGTTTTATTCCCTCCCTAACTTCAGGGGAAAATCCCTACCTGGGGAAACAACCTTTCTCAGAGAGGTGACCTTCGTTAAAACACATAGTGCCAAGAAGGTGAGCAAACATATTAAGAACATTATGCCATATATGCCAGGTCCCTTGAAACAGCAAGGATGGACCGGCTCCTGGCATACAGGAACCGGGAATAGTTGCTAATCTGGCTGCAGCATAAACCAGTAATAGTAGATTGATACCATGTGTGAATTTCCCTTTCAGAGATTGTGTGGGTACCTGTGTACCCTTTAATTAGTTCTACTTTATAGCACAGTAAAATTTCAAGGTATATTTGAAGGGCTGCTAGGGAAAAAGAGAAAGCCTTTTCTTCTCTGTCTCTGTGTTTTCAATGAAAAGACAATATTTAAAGGAACTTTTCCCAAAGCCCCAGAATTTAAATTTACTCAGTTGTGACAATTTTGTTAGAATGAAAGCATTGATTTATTGAAATCCCTACTTGTCATTACAGCTATTTTAAAAATTAGAGAGCAAGAATTGTTTCAGTTGGCTTTATTATAAAGCTTGGGAACTTTTTTCTGTTCACATCAGAGAGGAAGGGAGAGAGAGATAGAAACATCAATGATGAGATAGAGTCATTGACTGGCTGCCTCCTGCATGCCCCACACTGGGGACTGAGTCTGTAATTTAGGCATGTGCCCTGACCAGGGATTGAACCATGAGCTCCTGGTTCATAGATCGACGCTCAACCACTGAGCCACGCCAGCCAGGATGTTCACATTCTTTTAATCTTAGACTCATCAAAAACAGAATTCATGCCGAAACCGGTTTGGCTCAGTGGATAGAGCGTCAGCCTGCGGACTGAAAGGTCCCAGGTTCGATTCCGGTCAAGGGCATGTACCAGGGTTGCAGGCACATCCCCAGTAGGAGATGTGCAGGAGGCAGCTGATCAATGTTTCTCTCTCATCGATGTTTCTAACTCTCTATCTCTCTCCCTTCCTCTCTGTAAAAAATCAATAAAAAAAAAAAAAAAAAAAACACAAAAAAACAGAATTCATCCCACACAATTAAGTGTTTCCTGTCTTGTTTAACCTTTAGTAGTTACCAAGCTCTTTTTCCTTGTCAGCTGATGCATTACTTTTTAAAACACTCTTTCAAAAATTAAACTCTCAAAGAAATAAATAATAAGTAAATAAAATAAAAATCAAGCCCTCTCATTTACATTTTTCTATACAAACAAGTCGTATTTATTTATTTATTTATTTATTTATTTATTTCGCTAGAGAAAATTTATTTGAACAAGCAAAGAGAAAGTACACTCGAAGAGAAATTTCAAGCAGGCAGCTTAAATAGCTACTCCAAACAAGTCCTGTTGAATATTGAGGTTTCTGTGTTTGCAGTGAATACAATTAACTTGTATTTTATTCATCAGGCATTTATTCTGTTTTGATGCTTAGAGTAAAAAAAATCAAAGCTTGATGGTTGTTTCTCTTCATTTGTTTTTCACCTGTCTTGACAAAAATGTGAGAATTAGACACTTTACGAATCCTAATTTTGTTTGTATTACTGTAAACTTTTTTATATTTTATACTTCTGTAGGATCCTAGGGTTCCATACAAAAGACATGTAAATCTTCTAAATTACTTCTAATATTTGAATAGGCAATATATTTAAAATTCAGAAGTTATGTACCAGAAAGGCTTTCTTTTGCTACTGTTCCTCCACAGGCACCCAGTATCATCTATCAGCTTTTTGTGTCCCTTCCAGGGAAAGAAATACATCTGACACCTTTTTTAAAAAACATCTTTTATCACTAATTAAATCTAGTATAGTAACAAAATAGTAATTTTTTCCTTACATTTTTAAAAACATACATTATATTTTGATGGCAGCTATAGAAAGTTGTCTGTTTTCCATTAGGGCCATAGAAGCAGGGTGACAAATGGTATCCCTAAGTGGATCTAGCTGGCATCTGCATGTCCTGAGTGAAGGAGTAAGATCTACCCTCCCCTTTCCTTGTGGGGTGCCTTAATATTTGTATGTATAATACAGATACTTTTAAGTGAGGAATAGATTGACTTTTTAATTCTTGTAACAGAAAGTTTCAGACCCACTTCTCTGTACTCTTGTTAGGGGGATTTTAGAATGGAAAGAAGCTGATACAGTTACTCAGAGAGAACTTACTGGAACCATAAAGCTCAACTATTGGCTAAGAACTTGCCAAGGACTAAACTATGTCTGTGATATTCTGATATGTATTGAGTGGGATTCAGTCAGATTGGAGGCGGGATCCTTGCCTACTCTTGCACTACCATCATTTGGAGCTGAATGATAAAGGGGATGGGAGGCCTGGGTGAAAGAGGTGAAGGGATTAGCAGTAAAAATTGGTAGTTACAGCATAGTCCCAGAGTACAGCATAGAGAATATAGTCAATAAGAGCGTCATAACTATGTATGGGGACAGGTGGTCCTTGAAATATCAGAGGGGCCAATTTATAAAGTACATGATTTTCTAACCACTTTGCTGTATATCTGAAACTAATAAAGAACAATATTGAATGTGAACTGTAATTGAAAAATAAAAGAAAAAAGAGAACTTGCCCCATATTATCATCTTCCACTATCCACAAACTCCCCTTACAAACACTCACCCATACCCTGCCCCACCAACCCAAAACCTCCTTTCTAACTTTGTCACTGTGTAGGGTCAAATATACAGATAAATAAATACAGGGGCTGCACAGGCACTGCAATAGTGATTAAACTGCGGTGCACATTTTATGATGGGAGTATTCAATGGGTAGTTGTAGATTTAGAAAATCATTGAATGGAGGTTGATAAGAAAGCACTTTACTTTCATTTATGAATTTTTGAGTGATAGTGGGGGAAAGATACTTTCTTTCTAAAGAGGCTTTAGAGTCTAGTGTGAGAGGGAGGAATTGGACTGTTTTTCTTACAATTCTGTCTTTCCCCCTTTTTAAGGAAAATATCCCAAAGAGCTCATGATGACCAGGCACTTCTTTATACTGACAGCTGCTTGTGAAATGATAATGGTTTCCTAACAAATAAAATAAGGCAGGGCCCTTCTTTAGTTATTACCTTACTGGAGCTTTTTAGCCCAATTTTAATGCAGAATGATGCTAAAAAGATTTATAAAAGAATTGGTGCAGTTATTCATAACAGTTAAATTTTGCTTATTAATGAGCAACCCAGGTCATTATGTGAGTAACCCAGGCCACACACCCTTCCTCCCGCCCTGTCTCCTCCCCTCACACACATATACACACCCTCCAAGGTGCAAGACCCAGAGAGAAGGCAAGCCAGGCCTTGCGAGGAGGGCGTGTACCAGCAGAAAAACAGGAAGCTGTGCTTCAGCGCCGGCCTGCCTGGAAGTTTCTAACTCTGGGTCAGGTGTGCTTAGGTTCCGCAGCAGGGGCACTGTCTTTCTGAGCCCTGGCAGCCACACTGCTCAGCATAAATGCTTTAAAGTGTCAATAATTTATGTATAGAGAGAAGTATGACTGAATTACAGCTTAAAGAGCTTTCACATTCAGGTCTCTACAGGAGAAGACGAGATCGCCCTGATAGTTTGAGACTAACTGGGTTACCGGAGGAAGGGCTAAGGTGAGTGCAAAGTCATGGTTGGCTAAAGGTCAAGGCACCATATGACTGCAGTGAGATTCGTGCCTAAGTGGATACAGCAATGGGGGTACACATTGAGAGGATTCCTCTAGGAACCTCTTAGTCTGTAATTAAAGACTGTATTTTATATAATCCCGGATTGTGCTTGATTGGAACTGTGCAAAACTATAATTCTTTTTCCCATTTTTTCACAAATCCTGTAAGTTGTTTTAGCTCTTCCCCAAACCTGTAGTATTTTTATGTCTTTAAAAACTATATAATTACCACAGTAATAATTAAAACTGGAAACTATTTTACCCCATTGGTTTTAAGGATAGATTGCTTTGGTTTATTAGAACATGTTTCCGTGAGGAATTTTTCTTTAATTTTTGGTGGTGAGTGTAGTTTGTGGTGTTTTGGGCATCAGGGGGTGTTCATATGGGATTCTTTGTTATTGAAATGGATTTAAGAAAGGAATGTAGAGAAACTATTGCATATAACCTGGGAAGGAAGGACATCAAAAATCTGGGGGCCATTTTAACTATAAAGGTTAAGGATTTTTGTTTTTGAAGTTAATTTGCCCAAAATAACACAATTTTGGTTTTTGTTACAATTGTTGAATTTCTTTTTAGATTTTAGGTTCGGAAAAGCCCGTGCAATTTAAGCTATATGTTAAAATACTGTTAACTGGAAGGGTTTAGAGTTTGTTTCTGAAATGAAGAGTTCCTGTTTTAGTGCTGGCAGAAGGTTGCCGTAAAGAGAGACTTCCTTTTCTTTTTATTACATATACTGTCTAGTACTTAATTTATTCGTGGACTCTCAAGTGTTTGAATGTTAAATTTAAATGGTGGGAGGGATATTTGTGTGTGTACTACTGCTCTTTTTCCTATAAATTCATTTTTAGAGTTTATTTTAAATTCTCTATTTAAATTTGATAGGGAAAAATTGACAAGGAAGCTTTTTTAAACATATCAAATTTGTATTTTTCCCATCCCCATCCTCCTCCCCTTTGGCAACCATCAGCTTGTTCTCTATATCTATGGATCTGCTTGTGTTTTATTTATTCTTTTGTTGTTGTTGTTAAATTCCACATATAAGTGAAGTCATAACAGTATTTGCCTTTCTCTGCCTGACTTATTTCAACTTAGTCAGCTATACTACAGGAACTATACTTTGAGAGGGAAACATTTATTTGAAAATTATCAACTCTTATTACCTTTAAAAAGAATAGTAACATTAAAGAACTGTTATTGGGAGCATTTGAGCTCTTGCTTCCCGACATTGTCCTCAGTTTGGCTCAAATAAATGCTTATGAAAAGTCTCAAAAAAACCCCAAAAACTGTTATTGACCTAACATTATTAGCGTTTTCCCCTGCTATATCAGGGGTCTCTTAGTTACATTTAATGTATAAACTAAGAATTGGTTAGACTAAACAGAACTTGAAAGCTTCAGAGTTTGAAAAGTTATAAATTTTTAAGCATGAGTTTTAGTGAAAATATTGAGTTTTTCTTGCTAACCAGATAGGCTGTTGGAAATTACCTCTAAAATTGACTTTTAGTTGTAAACTCCAATCTACTCTTGATCCAAGAGTGAACAGTTACCAAAAACAGTTTTAATTTTAGATTTGCGGTCCTAAGGAATTTTTTTTTTTTTTAATTAAGATACGTAAAACAGCCCTGGCCGGCTTGGCTCAGTGGATGGAGCGTCAGCCTGTGGATTGAAGGGTCCCAGGTTCGATTCCGGCCAAGGGCACATGCCTGGGTTGCAGGCTTGATCCTCAGTGGGGGGTGTGCAGTAGGCAGCCGATCAGTGATTCTCTCTCATCATTGATGTTTCTTTCTCTCTCTCTCCTTCTCCCTTCCTCTCTGAAATCAATAAAGAAATATATTTAAAAAAAAGACTACCAACTTCTGAACACCTCTCATTATTAAAAAAAAAAAAAAAATAGATACGTAAAACACCATTTGAGAACAACCACTTTTATTTATTGTCAGACGGTAGTGAAAGTACACATGTATACCAGAGGAGGCAGTTTTCATAGTTATAATGACCTTTGAAGCAACAAAATTTTTCCTTTTGTCTAGAGTTTAAATTAAAGGAGGAAGAGTGACTCTTAAGAAGTATTGCTTGTTTCATTAGGTTAAGAGGAAATATTTTTCCATCCATTCTAGTAATGTAGTTTCTTGGTGATAATAGTAGATTTATTACATCTCTTCCATTTCTCTGTCCCTTAATGCAGAGAGAATGACCATTTTCCTTATTTTATGAGTGTAGGGTTGAGCTAGGAAAAGTAGACAATTGACTTTTTATCAATGTAGAGTGGCAAGGGTTTTCTTTCCTAGTTGTGTTTTTAGTATTCAGCCAGGTTTCTTGACTAATAGGAACTGGGGAGAGGAGATTTTTAAATTAGGCACAGCTATTCCATTGCCACCCAATTAGACAAGTTAGGTCACTTCGTTGAACCTCAGTTTGTTCCTCTTTAAATACCTACCATTATCAGACATCGTTTATCTCATAAAATCCTCATCAACCAATTTAGTAATCTTATAAATAGTGCTTTAGGGTTAATGCCTTTCATGTATTATTCAACTAATTTTTATTGAGTGCCTATTGTGTGCACTCAATAAAAAGATGCAGTCATGGATCAGTCATAGTTCCTCCCCTCAAGGTACACCTAGGTTTTGGCACATTGAATGTGACAACAGATGCTCTTCCTAGGAGCAGTTATTTGATGTTGAATGTATGTACTATCAGTTATCTTTCATGCTGTCTTGAGTATTACACAAGACCCATTCCTTCTCTAATTCCTGCTTATTCACATATTCTTTTTCTTGGTGTGTTTATGGACTCTAGCAGAAAAACTGCCAGAAAATATTTCTCTTTTAAGTTTAAGTAAAAGACTACTTTGAAACATAATACATGTGTTTAAAGAGCACTGTAATAAACATGAAACTAATTCTGGCTTTAAACATGAAATAGTTTAAAACAGAAGCATGTGAAAAGCAGCATGAAAATCACTGACTATATATATTTTTATTTTAAAATATTAAATGTAATCTGAAACTTACTATACTTGCATGCTTTTGTACAATGTATTTGAGGGTTGTATTGTAGCAATTTGTCTTGTTTAAATATAATTGTCACTACTGGTAGAAAATGTCCTGTGGGCTTTTATCTTAAGTTCTAGAACATGTCCTTAATTTTGGCTAGAATCTGACATGTCTAAGAAGCAGTTGGAAATATTTTTCTTTATAAAGTTAAATGTTAAGGATTTGGGTAAAGCATGTGTATTTGTTTATATACATAAATATGGATAGTCTTTGTGTCCCTCTCCTCACAACCTGGATGGAACTGACATGACTTTCCAGTTTAAGCAGTGGATTCATTAGAGTGAAGTAGTTCACACTCTTGCTCTTTGGGCTCTGACATTGAGCCTCAACTTTACCAGGGTATTGACCCTTTATTCCCTGAAACTTTTATTGACCAAAAATAACATGCAAGATAACGTCTATTCTAGCTGTTAAATTATGTTGCCCCAAAACAAAATGTAGTGTTTTTTTTTGTTTTTTAGGAACCTTAATGAAAAACACACCTCAACAATTCACAACCCCGCCCTTCTTTAAAATTGTTAAAGTCACCTTTGTTGTGCCTTGAATATAAAGGTTCTATAACTAACTGATTTGGGACACCTCAAAATGCAAGTCTTTGCTGGTTGGATTGGAAACATAGTTTAATAAAGCAGGGGTTAGAGAACTGTGACCCTTAGGCCCAATCTGGCCCACTGCCTAATTTTGTATGGTCCATAAGTTTAGGATAGATTTTCCAGTTTTCAAACGTTTTGGGGGAAAAGAAGAGTATTTAACAACATACGAAAATTACATGAAATTCAGATTTCAATGTTCATAAATAAGGTTTTATTATAACACGACCATGCTTATTTTGTACATATTGTCTAGGGTGGTTTCTTGCTGCGGTGGCACAGTTGAGCTGTGACACAGATCCCTGTGCCTACAAAGACAAAAGTATTTACTCTCTGGCCCTTCACAGTAATCCCTGGCCCAGTGCTCTTACCCCATTGTTCCCACTCCCCCATCTCCCGTTACAGTTATGATTGATGAAATTAGGGCTGTGTCAGTCTTTTGAAATGAATGTGAATCAAGAAAATGTACTTAGGCCCTAGCTGGTTTGGCTCAGTGGATAGAGTTGGCTTCAGTCGGCCTGTGGACTGAAGGATCCCAGGTTCGATTTCAGTCAAGGACACATGCCCGGGTTGCAGGCCCCACCCCAGTAGGCAGCGTGCAAGAGGCAGCCAATAAATGATTCTCATCATTGATGTTTCTATCTCTTTCTCCCTCTCTATTCCTCTCTGAAATCAATAAAAATATAGTTTAAAAAAAGAAAATGCACTTAGAAATTTGGATCCCTATGTAAAGTTGACTAGATGAACATCCTTATGCTTTCCTTTTCTGTCCTTTCCCAATGGAACTGGGTAACCAGGAATGGGAGGAAGTACAAAGAAAAGTGACCTTTACTTCCTGATTATTCAATAAACCTGTTGGGTACAATATCATGCATGTATCATGTTATGTATCATGGATGAGTACACTTGAAACCTATATAATCTTATTAACCAATGTCACACCAATAAATTTAATTAAAAATATAAATCAATAAACCTTTGCAGCTCACAACTTTCTATTTTATTTATTTATATTGTTGGCACTATTACAGATATCCCCCATTTCCACCCCACTTTGTCCCCCTTCACTTAGCCCCTGCCCCCCCACCACCCTGCCCTTCACCACATGAGCTCATATCTTTTAAGATATAGGATATATAGTTTTTAAGTAGTGGGAATGTCCATGACAAGGTTTGAGATTAGAAAACTCAGATCATGTGTTCCTGAATAATACATCACCCTTGATTGATTGAGCCCTTATTATGGGCCAGGCACTGTATTAAGAACTTCTGTGTTTTTTAACTCACAATCCTGTAAGGGTGGAGGAAGAACCTAAGGCTGAAAAGGCGATCATCCTATATAATAAAGAGCTAATATGCAAATGATCCTCGCACCCTCACACCGGGCCAGGGGACCTGAGGCTGCACTCCCCGCCTGGCAGGACTTGACGGGGGACCTGAGGCTGCGCCCCCTGCCCTGCAGGGCTTGACGGGGGTGGGACCGGCCGGGTCTGGGTCTTGCATGATTTTGAAGCGCGCACGGGTGGGGCAGGGACTTGACTCTGGGTCCCGTGGCGTGCCCCAGACTCTGACAGGAGGGAGATTTTCATATACATTTTACTAATTTTCTTTGATCTCTGACACTTCTATTATAGAGAAAGGGCAAATATCAATATTTCCTCTAATTAATTCCCTTTGTGCATGAATTTTGTGCACCGGGCCACTAGTTGTTATATAACAAGTTCTTGTCTTTGATTCAAGTAAGTTAGTGCTACGAGTTCAGCTGAGGTTGGAATTGGTCAGCCTAGGATATACATTTCCTTGCATATCCATTTTTGCAGTTTGTTGATCATTTTTCTGGCCTTTTGACTGAAAAACCAATGTTTGTATTGAAATTTTTGAAATAGAGTCTGTTAGACAATTAGGGGGATAAAATTGCAACTTTGCCATTTTTGTCTGTTCTCATTCATTATTTAATGGTTCAGTGAGAGCACATTTAATTTTCCTAGTTAGTCACATTGCACAGTTAATAACAGATTTTTTTTCTCTTTGGTACTGAACGGTATCAATTAGTTAGTGTTGCTTTTGTTAGTTTGTTTGTTTATTAATCCTCACCTGAGGATATTTTTTCCATTGCTCTTCAGAGAGAGTGGGGGGTGGGGGGAGGTAGAAAGAGGGCTGGGGGTAAAGGGAGAGAGGTGAGAGAGACACATTGACTGGTTGCTTCCTGCAACTTCAACCCAGGTACGTGCCCTGGGAATCAAACACCTGACCCTTTGGTTCATGGGCTGATGCTCTAAGCACTGACCCACCAGCCAGGGCAGCAGTGTTGCTTTTAAATGGTAGGAGTACTTTCTTATATGTGTTTCAGAGTATAATCCACATATACATACAATATCATATTCACCCATGAAAAAGAAGAAAATCCTGCCATTTGTGACAACATGGATGAACCTTGAGGGCATTATGCTAAGTGAAATAAGTCAGACAGAGGAACACAAATATTAAATATAGTATGGTCTCATTTATATGTGGAATCTACAAAAGCTAAACTTATAAAAACAGAGTAGCATGGTTATGACCGGTTTGGAGGAGTGTGCAAATTGGAGAGATGTTGTTTTAAAGGTACAAATTTGGGACTAGTTTAAGAGATCTAATGCTCTGATCGGTGTTGCTCGGTGGTTAGAGCATTGGCCCTTGCACTGAAGGGTCTCAGGTTCAATTCCATATCAAGGGCACATACCAGGGTGGCAGGTTCAATCCCCTGCCCCATTGGGATGTGTGCAGGAGGCAACCAATCAATGTGTCCCTCTCACATTGATGTCTCTCTTTCTTTCCTCCCCTCTCTCTCTCTCCCCCTTCCTCCTTCCCTTCCACACTCTCTAAGAATCAGTGGAGGAGAAGAATTAAGATAGAGGTGTAGGTAAACTCAGTACTCACATCCTCCAACAGCCACATCACAGTTACAACTAAAATGCAGAATAGCCATCTTCAGAACTGCCTGAAATCTGGCTGAATGGAAGTCTTACCACTAGACGATTAAAGAAGAAAGCACATTGAGACTGGTAGGAGGGGTGGAGATGCGGACTGGGCTGGTCCAACACCCACATATGGCGTGGCTGCTAGACTCTGCTTTTACATTTAAGCCCAGTTAGGTACCAAGAGTCCTTCTTGGTAGGTAACTTCTTTTTCAGGGTCCGCAGGGCTAGATGGCTCTTTTATTTATATTTAGTCCATATGATTTTACTTTATTTGAACTGTTATCAGAATCTCGTCATTTAATTTGGTGAACCTTGAGAAAGAAGACATCTACTAAGAAAGGCTCCTGGTGGCTAACTGAGCTCAAATTTTAAAAACCAGAGCGTAGCACCCATTTCTATACAGGGGCCTCTCATGCCGTATGCACTTCAGGAAGAAGCCTGCACTGAACTGTCTACCTGCACTGTGTTCCTGCATCTGAACCAGCCCTTAAAAAGGAGTTTCTGGAATCCTATCTCAACAAATAGAACTGATGCTTTCCCCATCTAATTGGAGCTGTGCAACTATATCCCCGTCAACATCTTTACCAACCAATCAGTGCAACTCCATTCTCCATTAGGACAGTGCATTTTAGACCAATCAAATTGTGAGGATTTGGCGTCCTTATTTGCATGAGGACAGACCAATCAGGGACCAGAGGTAGGGACTGCTGTCTACAATTCAGTCCCCCTCTGGCTCTGGGAGCACATTTTCCCTTTCCATGGAAGATTAAAGACTGCATTTCCCCAACTGAGCTGAAATATTAAAGCTGTCTCGCCAGAGCAGACCAGTACAGAGCAGACCATTGAGCAGAGCAGAGCTGTCTAGCCTGAAAGGAGGCTGGCCCCAGGGTGGCCTCACAGCTGTGCTATTTTCACAGCTGTGCTGCATCACAATTGAGCTGATTTGCACTGAATAAAGTTTCCCACTTCACTTCCCAAAATTGTGGATTCCTGTCCATCAGTTGACAGTTTGATTTCTTACTAGAGTCTATGCTCTTTGAGAACTGAACTATTTTGTTCTGTTTTCCCAGCTTAGAAATTTGACCTAGTGCCAGGTTAGTTTGATGACATTTTTGTGTTCTGTTTTACTCTTTACTGTGTTTCGTTAAAGCAGCGGTTCTCAACCTGTGGGTCACGACCCCTTTGGCGGTCGAACGACCCTTTCACAGGGGTCGCCTAAGACCATCCTGTATATCAGATATTTACATTATGATTCATAACAGTAGCAACATTACAGTTATAAAGTAGCAACGAAAATAATTTTATGGTTGGGTCACAACATGAGGAACTGTATTTAAAGGGCCAGAAGGTTGAGAACCACTGGGTTAAAGGCTGGAATTGAAGGGTGGGGATAGGCACAGAGTTGTGCAAGTTTGCTGTACTACACTGAAACCCACTCCTGATATCAGTTCTGTTTATGAAAGGGTTAGAGCAGGGTGTCCTTGCCCTGTAATCAGGAAGGTTTAAGTTTCATTTTATATTACTTGAGTCATTAAATATTAACATACATATGTGCGAGTGCCTCATAACAAAACATAACTGACTCCCTGAGCTCTATGGTGTGAAAGCCTTTTTCTTGATTCTTTCGTGCACATTGTTCTTTAGAAGTAGTATTTTTTGAAGGTTTGTGATTGAGTTGGGAATTGGATAGTAGCTCTAGACTCTGTGGCAGAGTAGAGGTGAAGCACTACGAGAAGGAACAAGAGGTGTCCTCAGGCGTCCAGTCACAAAGACAGCTCAGGGGAAGTCTGTTAGTCACTGGCCTGTTTGGGGTGACAGATATTCTTCTATCAGGATGTTGGTGAAGGGAGGGAAAGAATGTCTACAGGGCTACTTTCTGTTCTCTGTTATGACAGCTTCCATCTTCCACACAAGCATTCACTTTTTTGTGACTTTCATGTTAATTTATCACTCCTACTGTTACCAGGCCCTGCACTGGTCTGCCTCGGGCTGACCTGCAGTGTGTGGGTTCTTGCCTTCATACAGGAAAGATTTGTCAACGTGAGTCCAGGTGATTTTGAGAGTACATTTATTAAAGCTGGGGACAGTGAAACAAAAAAAGCTCAGGATAGAAGAAGCAACAGGAAAGCCTAGGCTTGCTTTGACTTTTTAGAAATGTAGGAAAGAAGTGGGCCATGCTTGGCTGCTCTTAGTTCACTGAGAAGTAAATGTCACAGTGACAAAAGTGAACCAAGGAGGGGCTGCTGTCAGCTCACTGGGAAGTCAGAGAATAAGGGGGCCTTGGAGACAGGTTCAGGGGGTTAGCCCGAGGTGAGCTGCTGCCGCCCATTGCTTCCCTGGTTGCAAGTCTGATGGGGCCCTTTGTCTTGAGTCTTTTTATCTTTTCTTGGAGAAAATGCTGGGAGAGATCTCAGGTGAGGGTCTTAACAGAATATTCATTAGCTTCCCAGGTGTGTCCTTCAATATGTTGATTTATCAAAATGTGCATATAGATGGGCCATGATTATCTTCTGGTTAATTTCCTTTTTAAAGAACATCATTGAGAGAGAATCATTGATCAGTTGCCTCCTGAACGCCCACTACTGGGGATTGAGCCTGCAACCCGGGCATGTGCCCTGACTGAGAATTGAACCATGACCTCCTAGTTCATAGATCGACACTCAAACACTAACCACACTGTCTAGGTCAGCCATGGGCAAACTACGGCCCGCGGGCCGGATCCAGCCCGTTTGAAATGAATAAAACTAAAAAAAAAAAAAAAGACCGTACCCTTTTATGTAATGATGTTTACTTTGAATTTATATTAGTTCACACAAACACTCCATCCATGCTTTTGTTCCGGCCCTCCGGTCCAGTTTAAGAACCCATTGTGGCCCTTGAGTCAAAAAGTTTGCCCACCCCTGGTCTAGGTTGTACTTTTTTTTTTTTTAAATATATTTTATTGATTTTTTACAGAGCGGAAGGGAGAGAGATAGAGAGCTAGAAACATCGATGAGAGAGAAACATCGATCAGCTGCCTCCTGCACGTCTCCTACTGGGGATGTGCCCGCAACCCAGGTACATGCCCTTGACCGGAATCGAACCCGGGACCCTTCAGTCCGCAGGCTGACGCTCTATCCACTGAGCCAAACCGGTTTCAGCGGTACTTTTATTTTATAACCTAATCCTTTATTCCTAACTAGTTTCAAAAGCATACACAATTGTTTTAAGTGGCTAAGTGAAACGTGTTTCGTGTTGAATAAAGGGCCTATGAGGTTCTAAGAACAGAGTCCTGACTTTAGCCTCTTGTATCTGTCTGGGTTCGATTAGGAGAGAACTACATAGTAATTTGAATGAGTAAGGTTTAGTATAAAGATAGGAAGAATTGTCAACTCTAACAGGAGGCTGAGGTAATAAAGGATTGGCTAGTAAGACGTAGAACATTCAAGGTTATAGGAATAGCAGCTACATGGAGCTGAGATAGAATGTCACACCCCTGCATGCACACACTGTGGAGGCTCACAGAACGGCAGAGAAGTTGCTATGGTGCCAGGCCAGTGAAACTTGCTACAAATGTCAACTTGTAGGAGACCCTCCCTCTGGGGTACCAGGAAGGCAGTTCCTGTGAGGTGTCTCACCAGACGCACTCCACTACAGAACTGCTGAGAGTGGGGGAGGGTCAGTGTGCTGTGGTCTGCCACACACCGTAAGAGTCTGAGGCCACCTGCTGCAAAACCACCAGGGAAGCTGCCTGCCCCTGGCTGCTTCTGGTGCCATGCCTGTAAGAGCTGGACCACCGACAAAGCTGTGTGTGCTGCAGGAGGCTAGTGCAGAAGAAAGCCCTATGCTCAGGAACTTGCCAAGTGAGCACATGGGACCAGGATGCAAAAACATTTCCTCCAACAGGTCTCTTTAGCGCCCTCTACTGAAAAGCCCCAGTGCAGCAAAGGAGAACAACCACTTGCACAGAGCAGGCAGTAACTCTGTAACTGGCACACCAAAGATGTTCCATCAAGAAAATGAGTGGGTCTGTCTGCAGTCATAATTATCATGCTTTTATATATTACTAGAGGCCCGGTGCACGAAATTTGTGCACAGGTGGGGTCCCTCCACCTGGCCGGTGATCAGGGCCAATCAGGGCCATCTCGTCCAGTCCCGATCAGGGCTGGTGGCTGGGGAGAGACTGTGGGAGGGCTCCAGGGTGTGTCCAACCCCATCTGGCCCAGTCCTGATCAGCCGGACCCCAGCAACAAGCTAACTTACTGGTCAAAGCATCTGCCCCCTGGTGGTCAGTGCACATCATAGTGACCAGTCATCATAGCGACCAGTCGGTTGACCGCTCGGTCAGACACTTAGCATATCAGGCTTTTATATATATAGATTGTAACTCATGGCGTGGAATGCTTGGCACGCACTTTCCCTCCAGCCCCTGGTCTTGGAGACCTCATGTCCTTCCAAGGCTCTGCTCACCCTCTTCAGTTGCCACACGAAGTAAATTGCATTGTGTGAGTGGAAACCCTTTGCAGGCTCCATGGGTGTGTCTTTACTTCACTGCAGTTCTGATTATCCCAACATAAGGAGAGACACCCTCATTATCAGGTAACACCATCATGGTAAGACCCCTGCTCAGCCTACTGCAGCAGTTTTAACTAGGCCATGGGCCGCCCTAGATGGTTTGGCTCAGTGGATAAAGCCACTGCCTGTGGACTGAAAGATAACTGGGTTCAATTCCGGTCAAAGACACATTCCTGGGTTGCGGGCTCTATCCCCAGTAGGGGGAGTGCAGGAGGAGGAGATCGATTCTCTCTCATCATTGATGTTTCTGTCTCTCTCTCCCTCTGCCTTCCTCTCTGAAATCAGTAAAAATATACAGTATTAACAAAAATAAAAATAGCCCTAGCTGGTTTCGCTCAGTGGATAGAGCACTGGCCTGCGGACCAAAGGGTCCCGGGTTCGATTCTGGTCAACGGCACATGCCTGGGTTGCTGGGTCAATCCTCAGTAGGGCCTGTGCAAGAGACAGCCGATCAATGATTCTCTCTCATTGCTGATGCTTCGCTCTCTCTTCCTTTCTAAAATAAAAAATATATATATATTTAAAAAATAATTATAAATAAATAAATATAACTAGGCCATGAATCAAACATCACCACTCTCCATCCAGTCCCCTTACACCCTCTTTTGTCTTTGCTCCCCGCCCGCCCCCCCCCCCACACACACACCCTACACACACACAGACTCTGATGGGGTCTGTAAAATGGGGTCAGGATTTCTACTTCAACCAAAGACGATGCTTCTGCACAGCCCTCCTTCCCTGCCCATCTCTGTTCCCAGTCCTGTGGGGTCTCTCCCTCCTTCCTCTCCATCTAACTTGGTGGGCCCTGCTCCCCCCCCTCCCCCTGTGACCTCCTGTCTGCAGCCTTCCCCTTTCTCCTCCAGTGGCTGAGCTCCCCAAAGGCGGGGCGGGGCGGGGCAGGCCTTGCCGTGGTGCGGAGCTGCAGCAGGCCAGCCCAGACAGGGCCTGGAGGAGAGCTGGGGTGACGGGTCAAGAGGAGGAGGAGGAGGAGGAAGAGAGGGAGGGACGGACGTGGAGCCTGTCCCTTGGGAGAGGCACCGGGCTCCTCGGCTGCCCCGACCCAGCAACTTTTCTAGGCCCCTGCGCAGCTGTCACCCTCCACTCCTCGCTGCCTCCTGTTTCCTTTCAAGTTTTGGACTCAATTTCTCTGACTCAGCCCCGCCCCCCTCTCTGCTGTGTCACCACAAGCCCAAGGCTGCCCCTTGGCCTTGGGCAGGTGCGCCTGTCCTGTCGCCCATAATGGTGCTACCCGCTCTCCTGGAGTAGTTAGTGAAACTTAACAAATACAAAGAAGCAGCTCTGAAGATTATAAATTGCGCAGTGGGAACACCACAGGCTGCAGAGGGCTGTGCAACCGGGGTTCGGGCCAAACTCTGGGAGCTTCCTGATGGCTCTCACCTCACATCTCCCTTTCCAGTCCAGCCCACCAAACACCCACAGCAAACTAACCTCTCGGTTGGAGCATCTGCCCCCTGGTGGTCAGTGCATGTCATAGCGACTGGTCGAGAGGTTGAACTCCCAGTGGAACTTCGGTCGAGGGGACAATTTGCATATTAGGCTTTTATTATATAGGATTGCCAGATTTTTTAGAATATGGCTTCTTGAGAAGAGCTAAAGGAATTGAACGAAGAGTTTCCCACCTAACCCTATAAACTGCTTTCAAAAACCCAATTTCCTCCTGTGACAGAAGATGGTAAGCTCAATGGGAAGAGAGAAGGGCTGAGGACAGGAGCCAGAATAAGAGGAGAAACATGCAAAAGACACATGGGAGAAACTGAAGACCTGGGATGTGTTGGACACTATTATACTGACAGCCATAGGTAGGCCTCTTGTGGCCTCCTCTCATTTTCACTGCTTGAGGTCACGCATATGGGAAAAACTAAGTCATGGTAGCTAAAATAATTCCTTGACTTTCTATATACACTTAGTGAAGCTTGAAGTTAATGAAAGAGGAGGAACTTTTTAAAAGTTAGCAAAATACAAATTTCAGTTCTGCTTAATCCTGTCCAATATTTTCAAATGTTGCTTAATACAGTAACATATACATGAAAGCATGTCCTATGTTAAAAAGAAAACAAGTGGGAATGAAATATATGTAGGTTTAAATTTGAAAGGATTGTTTTTACTTGACTTGAGTAAAATGTTTTTTCTGTCCTTCCATACTGAAATTCTCGTTTTCGTTTACCTTATCATTGAGGAAAGTAGACCTCACGTTAAACTTAGTCAAGAAATAAAAACTCCTGACTTCCCCTACCAATTTAGCTGAAGGTCAGTGCTCAGTGAGCTGTTCCTAGCTGAGTCAGAACTAAATTAAGGATATAATTAGAGCCAGAAAACTTGGTGCTGGCAGCCACCACAGTGTCTGAGGAGCTCACAGATACACTAGAAGAGTTTCCCTGTGGGCATTCTCTTAAGTCAACACTCTTTAGCTAATAATACTGTTGTATATTTGAAATACAAGTCTTTCTTAAACTTGTCTATTTGGTCAGGACACAATATATCTTTTTGAAAAGACGTTTAGGAGTGAGAATATGTGTTAATAGGTCACAATACAAATGCCAGAAAGAAATTATTTGAATAACAGGAGCTGCTACAGAGACATTTGCCAGTAAAGATGTTTAAAAATTGAAAAGTTGAACAGTCTATGAAAGATAATTTTCAGAATGTTTTTTCAGTTGACCAAATACTGCTTATTTGAGTGACCATGGGATGGGGATTCAGTGAGAGAAAATTTGTGAGAGAGCTTATAGATTTCACACTGTAGTGATGATAGTTAAATTAGTTGCCTTTACTTGGAGGAGGAAGTCCTCTGAAGTCCATGAGCTCCATGGAACTTGTCTGAGCTCCTGCAGAAGGAAGCAGCTCACCAGCACTTGTCCACATGTTTTTTTGGATGTATCACCCAGTACTAGGGATGTTTGATCATCATAATATTAAAAGTAATTCTGAGCAGTCACCTTGCAACAATCCTGTTTTTATTTAAAATCATATATTAAATAGTGATCAAATGTTAAAGTGCTTATCTATAGTTGGCAGAAATATCAGTGAGTCTTCTCTGACTTTTATTAATTTTCTGCAGTAAATTACTTTTGGGCTGAAGGAGGTAGGGAAATTAAACATCAAACAAAATGATGGTCCTGTGAGCTCATATTTTACACACTTGGGGCTTGCAAAATTGGGGCTGCCCCATTGTTCAAATTCTTCGTTAGTTTTCTGCTATTGATGATTTGGGCTTTTCTGCTACACGTTCTGCTGCTTTCTTAGCCTAGTGTTGTACCTGCCTATGGTGGGTCCCTTCTGTGATGAGAATGTCTTTCTGCCCTTGAGGCAGGCAGCTAGTTGCAGTTAGTCAGGTCTGCTGTGTTCGTGTGGACAGGAGGGGTCACAAGCCTTGAACTCTTTTTAAGTTTTCTCTGCACATGATTCAGAATGTACCTGAGTAAAAACAGTTGCATGGAGAATAGAAACACTGTGTTTTAATTGTTGGTTTTAGGACTAAAAGTGTGCCTTCTAGTTTACATACTGAAATATTTCAACCTGAAATTGAAATATTCACTCATTTTTTATGAGGGGTATGAACATTTCTTAAAATACCACAAAGGTTGGGGTGCTAGAACTCTTCTGTCTCCAACACTAAAAATAGTCTAACTTTAGGTGAGTTTCCTTTGAAAGGGTGTTACAATGAAGATGGCAAATCGCCTTCTCTGATCACAGCCTCCTTGTCACTGCTGGATTGGTCTGAGTATTTGGGATGAGATGGAGCTGAAAAGGGCAGTTGATAGTGTATAGGGATCATTCACTCCCTCTTCATTTGTGTTAGGTGCTAAAGTTTTTCACTTAGTCTCTTCAGTTATTTCTAATATACTCTAATGGGGCCCAAAAGGCTCTTCCTTGCTTTGATCATGATCCTGAAAAGCAATGCCAGTGGAATTCAGTTTTCTTCATTTTAAATTTGAGCTGTGCACGTTATTTCACTCTCACTGTCTCGCCCCTGTTGTAATGAATACTTACTTTTTGCTTGTGCAATCAGGAATTGGGAAACAATTTGAACAGACAGAGCAAAATGTCATATTCATTGCAATCCATATCCTTTTCTCACCCGTTTTTGTCTATTTCCTCACCGTCTGTAAAAAGAAAACTGCATTTGCCCAGGAAGCTGGGAAACAGGAAAGAACTTTCCAGCTCCATTATCTTTACTTGCATGTTATGATTGTTTTTTTTTAGTAACAAGGAAAAATCAGATTAAATTTTCCATGTGAGTGGGATTGAGAATCACAGTGAAAGTAATTTATTTTACCATTGGTAATTTAACCAAGCCATCTCAACAATTTGAATACCCCAGCATTCATGGAAGCCTTTGATTGACATTAGAGATGCTTCATGCTGTTAGTTAGGTTATTGCCAAGTGTTTGGTTTAGCCATATTAGAGTCCCCTGGTTTTGTTTTTTTTGTGTTTTGTTTTTTAAATATATTTTATTGATTTTTTACAGAGAGGAAGGGAGAGGGATAGAGAGTTAGAAACATCGATGAGAGAGAAACATCGATCAGCTGCCTCCTGCACACCTCCTACTGGGGATGTGCCCACAACCAAGGTACATGCCCTTGACCGGAATCGAACCTGGGACCTTTCAGTCCGCAGGCCGACGCTCTATCCACTGAGCCAAACCGGTTAGGGCTAGAGTCCTGTGTTTCAATGGCATTTGCTCAACATGTTCACCTTGGGTTTTAAAAATCACATAGATGAAATATTTGGTAGTGATGTACATAATTCAGTAGTTGCTATTTGAGAGAATTTTAATTTAGAAATACCAGTTATTAAAAAGTTGATTTTTAAATTTGGCAGTGCTCATGATTATATCCCGGCTTTAAGTATTCAAGTTCCCGGGATTAATTGCAGTTTATTTTTGTATGATAGGTCTAAAAACGTTATTTACCTCTGGCTATGTGTTGTATCAGTGGAATTGGTTTGGGCTGGAACCATGGGATTTCAGAGGGGTGGTGCACCCTACTGTAATCCCCCAGATTACAGTAGGACCTAGCAGGTAATCCCCCAGAAATCCCAAAAAAGGAAGAAATCCCCCAGACAGCCCTGAGCAGTGGAATTGGTTTGGGCTGGAACCATGTGTTGTATCAGTGGAATTGGTTTGGGCTGGAACCATGGAATTGGTTTGGGATGGAATCTGAAGCTCTGCAGCACTCTTTGTGGGACCCAGAGTGGTCAGCTTAACATCAGAAACGCTGTGTGTGGCTTGGCATCTAACAGGCTGTTAGGGGCACTCAGCAAGGGTCCTAGTCCTACCTGCTATGGTTTGTATCTCTCCCCCAGAATATTTTGGATCTGATGGTGTTTCTGGCAGGAAAATGAACATGATTTACAATCACTGGACCTAATACAAATTAAGGACTGTAAAGAATATTGTAAGGCAAACAAACAAATAAGAACCTGACAGTTCTACATCATCATCATCATCTTCTCTGCTGACATCATTACAAGACCTGTAATATGGTGTAATAAGACATGCCAGTGGCATCCTTATTCGTGATAAAGACCAAAAAATATTAGCTCACCTAACTTACAGGATTAGCTGGGAATCAGATACAAAGAGTTCTAACTAAATTCCAGCTCCTATTAACTCTTGCATACATCAATTCACTGAATACATTATTGAACTCTTAGTATGTGCCACTTGTGAGGAGAGTAAGTTAAACATAGTTCTTTATTGCACTAATTCAGAATCCTGGGGAAGGAACATAGGGCACATCTGCAAGTATGGCCTGGGCATCGGGATGCTCCTCAGAGTGTGCCAGCAGTGCCACCTCACCAGGAGCTTATTGAAAACAGAATTTCTAGGAGTGGGGGATGACATGCTCTCCAGGAGAGGCTTATGCTCACCCAGGCTGAGAAGCACAGCGTTAGTGTTGTTGAAGCCCAGCAGCAGCCAGCAGCGTACATGGCTATTTCTTTCTCTGGAGGCCTGCCAGACAGCCCTCTCTTCCTGTAGTAGAGATTACAGCCCATTGGAAGCTGTTCAGCAAAGACTGCGTTGCTATTTTTTTGTGATGTTTTCTAGAGCTTCCAAAATGCCTCTGTAAATCAGGACTTTCTTTATTGCTGGAGCTCTTAATGTGAAGGTCAGCAAGCCTGGGGCTGACGTGTGTGAGGACAGTGGGAGTGACCCTGGCACGGAAGAAGGGGAGGCCTGGACATTGTTTCTCTGGTCTCCTGTCCCGCTGCTCTCTGCCCTGGGCTCCAAGCTCCAGAGCACCCATGATGGCGTTCCCGAGTAGGGTGCACCACCCCTCTGAAATCCCAAAAAAGGAAGAAATCCCTCAGACAGCCCTGAGCAGTGTCCGCCAGGCTAATGGCAATGAAGACGAGAGGGCTGTATCCAAACTGCAGCGCAGGCAGAGTGATGTCAAAGTCTACAAGGAGTTCTGTGACTTTTATGCGAAATTGTGAGTGTCTCCTTTCCCAGAGTTCCTTCTTCCAGATGTCTCCTACGTGGGCTCTGAGCAGGGGCTGCCAGGGTGGGGCAGCAGGCTCCAGCAGACAGCTGGGTTGCCTGGTCATGTACGCTTGTGCTGGCTGAAGTGCAGATGTGAAGGAAAATGCTACCGTTAAAGTCATAGTAGTGATAGCTTTGTCTTCAGCAGGCTCCTGATAATAGTACACTTCACTGTGTAGTCCAAGAGGGAGGTCTATGGTTTTCTTTGATAGAATTATAATAGAAAATGTTTATACTCTAAAACTCCCCACAGATAAGGGACAGGTTAGGAAATTGAAAAATGAGTTACAGGCTGCTGATAAAAATACAGACTTTTGTTATGTTTAACAATCAATTTAAAGTATGCTAAGTGGGTTTCTTAATACTGTCTCTAGGGTAGTGGTTCTCAACCTTCCTAATGCCGCGACCCTTTAATACAGTTCCTCATGTTGTGGTGACCCCCAACCATAAAATTATTTTCGTTGCTACTTCATAACTAATTTTGCTACTGTTATGAATCGTAATGTAAATATCTGATATGTAGGATATATTTTCATTGTTACAAATTGAACATAATTAAAACATAGTGATTAATCACAAAAACAATATGTAATTATATATGTGTTTTCCAGTGGTCTTAGGCGACCCCTGTGAAAGGGTCGTTCAACCCCCAAAGGGGTGGCGACCCACAGGTTGAGAACCACTGCTCTAGGGGCATTGAAGGAATAAAAAAGGATGTTGTGTAACTTGCAAATATATATATCATGCAGTTAACCCTAGAATTTTGTCTGATGCATATTATTAAATGGGTTTTAGCAAACAGTTTATTTTTTTAAATAGTATGGAGTAGTATTTAGACCAACTCATGCAAGATTGTTTGACCTTATACAAATTGTAATCTTGGAATTATTGCAAATTCCCAGTTAGTCATTTGAGAGTTAAGGAAGATTTGACTGACCTGATTTTCTATTTCCATGAATTCATTCTGTGTGGTATTGCAACAGATGTCATTTTCACAACTCATAAAGAGTTCTTTTTAAGCATAATTGGGCAGTTATAATTATACTGTAACTAAAATGCTTGGTGAACTCTCAAGATGCTTTTTGGATTTATACATTTTTTTGTATTTTAACACCAGAAAATTTGTTTCACATATACTTTGGTAAGTGAGGCACTTAAATAATGAAAAACTTTATGATGTTAAGCTTTCTGTGTGTGCCTGATTTTTGGAAATAGATCAGCTGAAACAGCTGTGACTAGCCAGTTAGTTATGAAGATTCCATACTAAAGGCATATACATACATATATATAATAAACATATATCTATAGCCCTGGCCGGTGTGGCTAAGTGGTAATATAGCCTCAGTTGTGCACCAAACAGTCATGAGTTCGATCTTGGCCCTGTGAGTGAGGCAAGCAATCTATGTGTCTTTCTCACATCAATGTTTCTCTCTCTCTCCTCCCCTCTCCTCTCCTCTCCTCTCCTCTCCTCTCCTCCCCCCACACCCCTGCCCCACCCTCCTTCCCTTCCAGGCTCTCTAAAAATCAATAGAAAAAAATTTTATATATATATATGGAGAGAGAGAGCGAGAGAGAATCTGCCCAATGTATATATTCATTGCCATCAACACTTGTGTTGAAAAATTTTCTGAGAAATTAATTTATTATAGCTAACCAAATGACAGTATATCATTCATGACTTTAAAAAAGTAACTTTTATTATGTGTATTAAATCTAAAAGTCAACTCTTTAAAAAGTACATATGTCAATGTAGATTCATCCATTATAACAAATGTGCCACTTGGATGTGGGATGTTGGTGATGGGGGAGCTGTGCATGTGTGGGTCGGGGGCTATATGGGGAATCGCTGTTCCTTCCACTCAGTTTTTCTGTGAACCTAAAACTGCTCTAAAAAATAGTCCATTAAATAAGCAATCAAACAAAAACATAGTGCCAGAGGATCAAAGTCAGAAAGAAAAGGGAAATGTAAAGAGTTTAGTAGGTTAGTGAGATTATTGGAATTTTTTTCCTGAAAATTTCGTCTAATGTACTGTTTCTTTTCCTTATTTTAATGAAAAGGAATACTTAAATATATATATTACATTATTTCTAAAACTAGTTTATTTTTCCTGTGGTAAAAGCAAACCACTATATGCTTCTTTTTATAATGTTTCTACCTATTTTCTAATTCTAACTATTTGAGTATTTTAACTTGAATGTAAACAGCAATTTTCAACCTTTTTCATCTCATGACACATATTAACTAATTACTAAAATTCTGTGCCAACCAAATTTTGTCAGATTGGCAAAAAAATATACATTTTTTTTGCCAGTCTGACAAAAACAGGTATAATTTTGATTCATTCACATTGGACAGCTATTGTTGTGCTGGCTGTAGTCTTATTTTTATTTGATAATCTTTTATTTATTTACTAGGACCCAGTGCACAAATTCGTGCACTTTGAAAGGAGCTGTGGGCCGCGAGGCTGCAGTGGGCACAGGGGCTGGTCTCAGCCCATCCTCCGCGCCCCTAGTCCCCTATCTGCTGGCAGCCCTGCTCCCACCACTGCTATTCCCACACACTGATGGCACTGGCCCCACTCACACCTGCTGACGGCATGGAGCAATTGGAGCTGGCGCCAGCATCGGGTGCAAGCGGGGCTGGCACCATCAGCAGGTGTGAGCAGCAGCTGCTGCTCCTATCACCCCTCCGGAGCAGGGGGAGGTGGAGAAGCCCTCAGGTGTGATTGGGGCTGGCAGCTGCCACTCACACCCGCTGATGGTACCAAGCAATCGGGACTGGTGCCGGGTGCCAGCAGCAGATGTGAGCAGCGGCTCTGGAGCCGGTTGCAGGGGCAGGCAGAGCAGTTGGTGCAAGAGACTGCTGCTGGCCCCAATCGCCCCTCAGGAGCAGGGGGAGGTGGAGAAGCTCTGAGGGGTGATTGGGGCTGGGGCCGGGAGCTGTAAGCAGGGCTGGCTCCAGCAGTAGGTGCAAGCCCTCAGCAGGACCACAGTGCATGGGAGCAAAGAATTTTCAGTAACCACCAGAGGCTCGCCCCGATGACAGCAATCAGCATCCTGCCTTGGTCTGGTGCCCCCGCTCACCTGCTCCACCATTCCACCGCGGCCAATGCCCACCATGTTCCACCACTCTGCTGCCTGATGCCAATGTCCGCCATATTCCACACGTGCCCCATGGTGGTCAGCACACATCATAGTGACTGGTTGTTCGGTTGTTCAGTTGTTCTACTGTTTGGTCTATTTGCATATTAGGGTTTTATGTATATAGATTTAATCCTCACCAGAGGATATATTTCCATTGATTTTTAGAGAGAGGGAAAGATAGAGTGAAATATCAATGTGAAAGAAACACATAGATTGGTTGCTCCTGCATGTGCCTCCACCAGGGCCAAGGCCAGGGAGGTGCCTGCAACTGGAATTGAACCCAGGACCCTTTGGTCCACAGGCCAGCGTTCTACCCACTAAGCCAAACCAGCTAGGGTTTATTTGATAATATAAGGGAAAAGAGATCAGTGCCCCTGACTAACTAGTTAGGTACTGCATGTTTCAAATTCTTGTAGCACACTGGTTGAAAATTGCTATTCTATAGTACATACATCAATGACAAACATTTTGACCTTGACCCTTGAGATTTTGTTTTATCAATATTTACTGTATCAGAAAATAAATATCTTAAGTATTTATTAGTTCACTTAAAACATCAATTTCAGCCCTGGCCAGTGTGGTGAAGTTTGTTGGACATCGTCCTGTGCACCGAAAGGTTGCTGGTTTGATTCCCTGTCAGGGCACATGCCCAGGTTGTGGGCTGGATCTCTGGTAGGGGACACGCAGGAGACAGCCAATCGATGTTCCACTCTCACATTAAAGTTTCTCTCTCTAAAAAAATCAGCTGAAACCGGTTTGGCTCAGTGGATAGAGCGTCGGCCTGCAGACTGAAAGGTCTCAGGTTCGATTCCAGTCAAGGGCATGTGCCTGGGTTGCGGGCACATCCCCAGTAGGAGATGTGCAGGAGGCAGCTGATCGATGTTTCTCTCTCATCGATGTTTCTAGCTTTCTATCTCTCTCTCCCTTCCTCTCTGTGAAAAATCAATAAAATATTTTTAAATAGTAATCTTGTGCAATAGTATTAATAAACATTAATATTAATTTTTAGTGACAAAAATAAGTGTTTTTAAAACAAGAAACACTTGGTGGGAAGTATAGCACTGTGTTACATTTTTGCAAATATCATTAACCTCTGTCTTAATAAAAGACAGTTTCTCATAACTGCTTCTGCATTCATCCTGTTGTAACGTATTGTTTTCTGTAAAATCTGCAAAGGAAAGGTGGTGTTCCATAGAGATGTGATTGGAAAAGAAGGACCTTTTGAATATCTAAAAGGGTCACAGTGGGCCCTAAATTTTGAGAACCACTGAATTAAGACATTCCAGGATGGTCTTATTTTCTAGCTTTTTTGAAATTCCATTAAAATCATTGAGAATTTGGTGAATCTTTTGAAAGGGTTTATAATTAACTAGAGGCACAAAATTTGTGCAAGAATAGGCCTTCCTTCCCCCAGCTGCCAGCACCGGCTTTCCTCTGGCACCCGGGACCCAGGCTTCCCTCGCAGCCCTGGCTTCGTCAGGAAAGGTCATCCGGAAGGATGTCCAGTCTAATTAGCATATTACGCTTTTATTACTGTAGATAATAATGCTTTATATTTGAGTAGCATCTTCTGGTTTTCACAGTGGTTTTATATACTTTTTCTTATTTCATCTTCAAAACAGTACCAAGAAGTATCCAGGTAGGTGTGGGCTTACCATGCTTCATCCTGGGACACCTGTGGATTAGTCAGGAGAAAGGAGGAAGCACAGCCCTTTCTAGAGCTTTGCTAAAACTCCCACAGTTTGTCTGGCTTATGGCAAAGCCAGGTGAAGAAGGGAATTTTACAGATTTTTCTTCCTAACCCACAACAATTTTGAAATGACAGAGTAGAAAATTTATTTTAGTGTGAGGTGTAAGCAAGGTTTGCCAAGTAGTGAGGCTGCCTCCCTTCCTCCCTTTCTCCTTTTTTTGGGAGGGTTGGGGTGGGTGGGGAGGGAGTTAATTCTGCATTTAATCCTATGAAGTTAAATTGAGTGTGATTGTTATGAAGTTATAAACATGGTACTGAGTAAGTTATGGCAAAGCTACAAAATAGGAATACTGTTCTTTGAAGCATTTGGGGGAGAAAGGCAAAGTTGTCTTCCATTGGGGTGGAGTGAAGGTGAAACAAGGTTATTTGTGAAGACATTTGTTAAACAAACAGCAAAACAAGGCCTTAATCTGTCTGTGAAATGGAGACTCTCCTTCCACCTGTCTCACAGGGTGGTGGTGAAGATTCAGAACGTTGGCAGGAACTTGATCAGATGGTCAGAAGCTGCACCAGGGGACCAGACACACAGGTGCAACTTGTGCTCTGAGTGGGCATCTGAAAATAAACTTACCAAATTACAAAGAGTGGCTTAGCTTAGCCTGTTTAGGGGACCTTCTTCACTTGGAGGCCTTTCAGAAACAAAACAGTTCTTTATGTGAAATTCAGGGAAGCCATTAGAGAATAACTAATTGTCTGATTATATGCCTTATTATATCCTCTTCTTGCAAACTGCACAATGGTTAGGTGGAACTTGGGACCACTTATTGAATGTGTCCTGTGTGTTTCCAGGTATAGTGGAATGGTTGGCGAGGAAGTTACCAACACCTTGGGCTCACCATCAGTGCTCATTTGACTGCCTGGTTTTACTTTCCCCATCTGCAAAGTGTGGTGGTGTCCCTATAGTGTGTTCTCAAGTGTTTTAAAATTGATATTATAATATGATTGTGATTTTATTAGTAGGGGACCTGGATTCTCATCCTATATCTTCCATTAACTAATTAGTTTTGTAGGTTTGGGCTAGTCACTCCATTCCTCCAAACTCCCATTTCATCATCTGTAAAGTGATCTTTATAATGTAAAATTCTGTGATTTTAAGATATATTTTATAATATTAGTGTTTAATATTTGTCTTACCAATTGGATTATAGGACTAAGGAATTTTGACTGGTTTTAAGAGTTACTTGAGCAGTTGCTTTCAATAGGATCTAATCAAAAGAGGGATCATCTGTGTCTGTGCAATGGCATGGCATTCATTAACATGAAAACACAAAATTGGGCTGTATAGATAAAATATGATATTTGTGATCAGATAGAATGTGCTCTTTAGTTCTTTCTGTTTTTTGGTCTTATGTCTAAAAAAAGGTTAATCTGTGACTTCCTGTCCTTTGTTTTTTACAGTAACATGGCCAATGCCCTGGCCAATGCCACTTGTGAGCGCTGCAGGGGGGGTTTTGCACCCGCCGAGAAGATTGTGAACAGTAATGGCGAGCTGTACCACGAGCAGTGTTTTGTATGTGCTCAGTGCTTCCAGCAGTTCCCGGAAGGACTTTTCTATGAGGTAAGTCAACTTGGAGAGAAGCCTAAAGGTACCATTCTTTTTCCCTCCTCTCCCCTCCCCTTCTTCCTTAAACTTCAGTGTCAAAGATTGTATTGAAGTGCCAGATACAGTGCCAGATATTTGGTATCTGTCAGGTTAGTACGGATGGCTTAGATATGGAATGCTTTGACAGACCCCGCCATTTACACTCTTTATTTCATCCTATTTCAGAACCCATGGTGTCTGTGACTCAGCCTATCAGACCTGAGCACTTCAGCTCAGCAGACAAAATTCTTTTATACACTTCAGCCTCGGTTTTTCTGGCTTCTCCACTCAGGTCCCCACTTGCTTGCTCCTGCACATACCTTTCTGAGTCCTGCCTCTGTGTCCTCCTCTCTCTGAGGGCACCACTGGACGCCCTCTCTGAAGGCAGGCATTTGTTACCTGCTCCAAAACTTTCAGGCAGCTAGTGCAGCCTTGCTTGCATTTATTTTTTAAAGAGGATCTTGTTTGAAAATGAGTATTTTGGGGGGATACTCTGTCCATATTTAGCTCTTCTATGTATCTTATATTCTTTTCGACATACTTGTTTTTCTTGATCCTCTAGATGACCATGTGCTCTATACTCCATTTGCATTTATTCTTACTATGAATGATGCCCCCTTCTCAAAGTAAATGTCTACTTTTGGGACTGGTCTAGGGAGACTGACCTCATGGTGTTGATGAAGATAGAGTGTGGTATATGTGTGTGTAGTGAGAGAGAGAGATTAGATAATTTACTTTTACCAACTTACTCCTTACATGTTTGTGTATATATGTTATTCATATATGTATCCCTATATAATAAGAATTTGATGACTATTAGGTACTTAATAAGTAAAATAATATGTATATTGCCTGTCCTCCCTACCCTATTGAGCTCATGCCTTGTGAAAAAAACTGCAGACTACAGCCAGCCTGGGGCCATTCTACATACTTTGTTTGGAAGGCTCTCGAGGAAGTCCAGGCAGCCTCAAGGAGTGCCAGAGAAGCTATCAGATAAAGGAAGATCTTGGGCCTTTTATTGATCTTCCCATGGTCTCAGAGCTACTGGAAGCCAGCCTTTGTACATAGCTTGGCCCCTCCCATGTGCTAGCAGGCTCAGTAGAGGCAGTCACAAACTGCAGATAACTTGGTAGCTTCAGAAAAGTATCCCAAGGCCAGTTATAGGCAATGTCTGATATTGACCTACACTGGGGTCCTGCCCAAGTGGACCCAGAACCAACATACCTGGTAATGGGCTTCAGATCACAGCAGAGCACCACCCAGTTAGTCATGCAAGTAGCACAACCAAAGAGAGATCCCGGCAGGCACCAGACGAGGCTGGGGCCAACTCTGCTTTGGGTGGCAACCCACCACTATGGCTCAGGTTCAGTCCTCATACTCTGCCAGCTTGAGAGTTAACCCCAATCACGGATGGGCCAACAGCAATCAAGACTCAACTACACACCCCAGCCGGTGTGCTTGACCCTCGAACTATGAACCAGGAGGTCATGGTTTGATTCCCGATCAGAGCACATATCTGGGTTGTGAGCTTGATCCCAGTGGGCATTGTGCAGGAGGCAACCAGTCAATGATACTTTCTCATCATTGATGTTTCTATCTCTCTCCCCCTCCTCCTCTGAAGTCAATAAAAATATATTTAAAAATATTTTTTAAAACAGACTCAACTATAGCAAGAGGGCTCACATAACCCACACAAGGAATATTCCTGGAGCACCTAGGTCAGGTGATCAGGAAGATTGCACCATGGAGCCCCACAAGATTCCAACAGCATAAGACCACCATACCAAGATTGGGAGTCATAGCAGACCTACCTAATACACAAAGACAAACAAAAAAAGGCAGACAAAATGGGGAAACAAAGAAATATGCCCCAAATGAAAGAACAGGAAAAGTTCCCAGAAAAAGAACTAAATGAAATGTAGCAGCTACCAGATGCAGAGTTCAAAACAATGGTTATAAGGATGCTTGAGGAACTTAAGAATGGATGAATTCAGTGAGAATTTAACCAGAGAAAATAAGCATTAAAAAAGACATAAAAACCATAAAAAAGAATCAGACGTAAAGACAGTATCTGAAATGAAGAATACACTAGAAGGAATCAATAGAAGATTAGATAAAGCAGACGATTAAATTTAGAAGACAAGATAACAGAAAACTCCCAGGCAGAGCAACAAAAAGAAAAAAGGAATTTTAAAAAATGAGGGAAGTCTAAAGACCTTTGTGAGAACATCAAGCATAGCAACATTTGCATTTTTTAATGAGAGAGAGATGTGGTGATGAGCCTCGTCTGGTGCCTGCTGGGATCTCTCTTTGGTTGTGCTACTTGCATGACTAACTGGGTGGTGCTCTGCTGTGATCTGAAGCCCATCACCGGGTATGTTGGTTCTGGGTCCACTTACCAGAAGGAGAAGAGAGAGAGCAAGGGATTGAGAACCTCTTTAAAGAGATAATGACTGAAAACTTTCCTAATCTGGTCAAGGTAAAAGACACACAAGACCAGGAAGTGCAGATAGTCCAAAATAAGATGAGTCCAAAAAGGCCCACACCAAGACAAATCATAATTAAAATGGCAAAGGTTAAAGGCAAAGAATCTTAAGAGCAGCAAGGGAAAGATACTTCCTTACCTCCAAGGGAGCTCCCATAAGACTCTCAGCTAACTTCTCAATAGAAACACTAGAAGGAATTGGCATGAAATACTCAAAGTAATGAAAATCAAGGACCTACAACCAAGATTACTCTACCCAGCAAGGCTTTCATTTACAATTGAAAGGGAAATAAAGAGCTTCCCAGATAAGAAAAAAGATAAAGGATTTTAGTTGTGAATAGACTCTGAGAAGAACTGAGTCATGATGTGTTTTTAGTATCATGTGGACCACTGACTTTATATGTTGGTTCAGGCCAATGTGGGGTTTTCTTTTCTTAAGTCACCAAGGGCATGTTTCCATTTATTCTAGAGAGAGGGGGGAAGGGAGAGGTAGAAGGAGAGAGAGAGAAACATCAACTAATTGTCTCCCACACTCACTGACCAGGGATCAAACCTGCTACCTAGGAATGTACCCTGACTAGGAATTGAATTCGCAACCCTTCGGTGAGGGACAGCGCCCCAATCAACTGATCCACACCAGCCAGGGCTGTGGTGGTGTTTTTATTTAAAATATACAGAAAAGTTGAAAGAATAGTACAATGAATGTCACGTACCCTACACATCTTATAATATTGACATTTGCCTTTCAATACTTGTGAGGATGATTCATGATTTGACTCTTATCTGGGTTGTTTGGGGGTAAGGGACAATGGAAGAGTCATAATTAAGAGATAATTTTTGGCCAAAACCGGTTTGGCTCAGTGGATAGAGCGTCGGCCTGCGGACTGAAGGGTTCCGGGTTTGATTCCGGTCAAGGGCATGTACCTGGGTTGCGGGCACATCCCCAGTGGGGGATGTGCAGGAGGCAGCTGATCGATGTTTCTCTCTCATCGATATTTCTAACTCTCTATCTCTCTCTCTTCCACTCTGTAAAAAAATCAATAAAAATATATTTAAAAAAAAAAAAGAGATAATTTTTGGAATACTGGCATTACCAAATGTTCTGTTTTTGAATGACGTGTTATATATCAAGTTGGGATTTTAATATAATCACTTCTGATAATGGAGTATCATTTCTTCTTTTTTTTTAATATATATTTTATTGATTTTTTACAGAGAGAAAGGGAGAGGGCTAGAGAGTTAGAAACATTTATGAGAGAGAAACATCGATCAGCTGCCTCCTGCACACCCCCTACTGGGGATGTGCCTGCAACCAAGGTACATGCCCTTGACCGGAATTGAACTTGGGACCCTTCAGTCCGCAGGCCGACGCTCTATCCACTGAGCCAAACCGGTTAGGGCTGGAGTATCATTTCTTGAATTAAAAATTATTCTCACCCTAGTTTATTTAAATAATTCAAATAAGTTTAAATGCTGTTTTGAAGAGCAGACATTCAAAGGAAAAGAGATCTGAATTCTCTTCTTTTTAAGTATGTGCCAGAGTTATTGACTCACTTCTAACAGGGATAGAGAAAGGTAAAGTAGTAACTCTGCAGTGGGGAAACCTGGAAGATACCATCTTAACCAACTGATTAAGGTTAACATCACCCAAGTAAGAAAAAGTCATATTGATATCATGTATTCCCCAGTGTATGCATATTACTACATACAAGTAGAGCATATTATTATGTGGTATTCTTCACCAAAACTAAAACTTCAGTCTAATCATGAGACAACTCATAAAGAGGTGTATTCCACAGAACACCTGACCAGTGCCCTTCAAAAGTATCATGCAAGACAGGGCATTTGTCACAGATTGGAGGAATCTAAGGAGCTTCATTGGTCTGACTTCCGTAAGATTTTGTGAGTGACATTTATTCCTTCATTAATTGACCTGCCCATCCATTCAAAAAATATTTATAGTATCAATCAGTTACAATGTTCCAGGCACCATTTTATATTTTAGAATGATGAGCAAGATAGATTTGGTTTTCAAGGAATTTATTTAATATGGATTATACTAGACCAACCAAGTCTTTGATTTGAGGTATGTCTGTAGTCGTATGAACTTACCTCTCAGGACTGCTTTAGCTGTGTCCCAGGGATTTCAGGTGGTTGTGTGTTCATTTTCATTTGTTTCCAGGAAGTTTTTTATTTCTTTCTTGATCTTGTTGGTAACCCATTCATTGTTTAATAACATGCTATTTAGCCTCCATGTGTTTGGATGTTTTGGGGTGTTTTTACTGTAGTTGATTTCTAATTTCATTCCACTGTGATCTGAGAAGATGCTTGCTATGATTTCAATCTTCTTGAACTTGTAGAGACTTGTTTTGTGCCCTAACATGTAGTCTATCTTTGTGAATAATCCATGTACACTTGAGAAGAATGTATATATTCTGCTGCTTTCAGGTGAAATGTTCTATAAATGTCAATTAAATCCCTCTGATCCAGTGTGTCCTTTAGAAACTCTGTTTCCTTGTTAAGTTTTTGTCTGGAAGATCTATCCAGTGAAGTCAGTGGGGTGTTAAAGTCCCCTACTATGACTGTATTGTTATCGATCCCTCCATTAAAGTCCTCTAGAAGTTTTCCTATATATTTAGGTGTTCCTGTATTGGGTGCATATATGTTTACCAAGGTTATATCCTCTTGTTAGATCGATGCCTTTAGTATTATGTAGTGACCTCAGTTGTCTCTTTGAAGGCCTTGATTTTGAAGTCTATTTTGCCGGATATGCTCAGGCTACTCCAGGTTTTTCTTTCTTTTCCATTTGCATGGAAAAATTTTTTCCATCCCTTCACTCGCATCCTGTGTGTGTCTCTTGTTCTTAGTGGGTCTTTTGTTGACAGCATATAGTTGGGTCATGTTTTTGTATTCATTCAGCCACCCTATGCCTTTTGATTGAAGCATTTAATCCATTTACATTTAGGGTTATTGATAGATACTTATTTATTGCTATTTTGATTCTGTATGCCTTGGTTTCTCTCTCTGTTTCTTCTTCTCAGCAATCCCTTTCACATTCTTGTAATGCTGGCTTGGTGGTGATGTACTCCTTTAGCCTTTTTTTTGTCTGGGAAGTTCTTTATTGGACCATTTTATTTTGAATGATATCCTTGCTAGATATAGTAATCTTGGTTTCAGATGCTTGCTTTCCATTACCTTGAGTACTTCATGCCATTTCCTTATGGCCTCTAGAGTTTCTGATGAGAAATCAGGTGTCAGCCTTGTTGGAGCTCCTTTGTAGATAACAGTTTGCTTTTCTCTTGCTGCCCTTAAGATTCTCTCTTTGTCTTTAATTTTTGGCATTTTAATTAGAATGTGTCTGGGTGTGGGCCTGCTTGGGTTCTTCTTGCTTGGGGTTCTCTGTGCCTCCTAAACTTGTGTGACTTTTTCCTTTATCAGGTTAGGGAAGTTCTCTGCCATTATTTCTTCAAACACATTCTCTATCCTTTTCTTTCTTTCTGCCTCTTCTGAGACATCTACTATTCTAATATTATTATGTTTCACATTGTCCCACAGCTCCCTTAAGCTGTCTTTCTGTTTTTTAATTGTTTTTTCTTATTGGTTCTCTGATTGAGTGGTTTTTTTCAACCCTGTTTTCTAATTCACTGATTCTATCCTTAGCTTCCCCTAATCTGCTGTGTATTCCTTCCAATGTGTTCTTTATTTGTGTTATGTCATTCTTTATTTCCTACTGTTTTTGGGGGTTATTTTGCATAGTTACTATATCTTTTTTCATGCTGTTGAGCATCTTTACCATCATTACTCTGAACTCTGTTTCAGATAAATTCCTTATCTCTGCTTCAGTTATCTCTTCTTCTGGAAAATTCTCTTGTTCTTTCATTTGAGGCTTATTTTTTTGTCTCCTCATTTTGGCTGTCTGTTTGGATTTGTGACTATGTATTAGGTCAAACTCAAAGGCTAATGCGGGCCAAATAAACACAGTTTAAGTTTATGTGGGCTACAAGAAACAAGTTTCAGTTTTCATAGAAATGTAGGTTTATTTCTATAGAGACATGCTGAATACAAAGGACAGAAATAAATAAGTACTGTTAACATAAAATAATAGAACATTTTAATAAAAATTAATGTTTTTAGCAGACACTGAATAACTGCACAAATTAATAAGCATAACACAAATAAACCTATTTTTCTAGTTCTCTGAAAGTGAAATATTTCCTGTTGCGCACACCAAACAAAACAGTCCAAGACTAATGACATGGCAATCAGCTGCTAAAATATTGACTGCTAGCATTAGTGGAGAGAAATGGTGTGCCTGCACATAAGGTGTGTAAGGGAAATGAATGTAACACGATTATAGTAATCAGTCATTAGCAAACATTGTAGTTCGTTATTCATAACTAGAGGCCCGGTGCATGAATCGTGCACAGGTTGGGGCCCTCGGCCTGGCCGGCAATTGAGGCCTATCAGGGGGCCAGCCAGCTGGGGGGAGGGATCCCAGGGGTTGATCAGCCGGTTGAGGGGGGAGCTGCCTGGGGTGCGGGGTGCATAGGAGGTTGGCCGACCGGGGGGAGGGGCCACAGAAGGTTAGACAGTCAGCTGGAGGGAGATGCTGCAGGAGGTTGGCCAGCCAGGGGGAGGAGCCGCAGAAGGGTGGCTGTGGGAGCATACTGACCACCCAGGGGCAGCTCCTGCATTGAGCGTCTGCCCCATGGTGGTCAGTGCACATCATAGCGACTGTTCACTCAATCATTCTGGTCACTTGGTTGTAACGGTCGCTTAGGCTTTTATATATAGATTATGTATAAAGACTATTGTAAAAGTTAAGTTACAGAATTTTTATTATAATGTTTCTTACATACCATTGTATTGGCTGGGCCACAAAAATATTCATTGTGGGCCAGGAGTTTGCCATGCTTGTATTAAGTAGATCATCTACACTTCTCAATCTTTAGTGAAGGATAGTGTCAAACAGTTTTTGACTAATTAGATCAGGCAATGACTCAAAGCCTCCAGAGACCACCTCTGCCTATAGACTGATAGGATTCAACTTGAATGGTCCCAGGCAATCACCCTCAGGTGTGTTGAGAGTTTTTTCCCAACACGGTGGGGCAGTTGCTTCTGCCTGGAGGCTAATTGTTATTTTTAGTCTCTTAAGTGGCCTCAGGGCAAGGTATTTTCCAATAGGGTGGGTCAACTGCCTTCCCCTCAGGCAGGCAAATGTTTTTGTAGGAAAGATGTCCTCTGCTGTGTGAGGGAATGACTCAGCACAGGAAAGCGAGGGTATCTGCCTTCTCAGCTCTACCTCCTGACTTCCCAATCCTGGCTTCTGCTCACACAGCTCCAGTCCACTCTGCCCTCCCTCTGCCAGAGCCCAAGGTGGGTGGCTCCACGGGAATTTTGTGTGTTGGCCCTTTAACCCTTTCCGGTCCAACGTCGAGGCTGACTCGACAGACCAGGCGCTAGTAGCAGGTCCAACGTCGAGGCTGACTTGACAGACCAGGCGCTAGGAGCAGGCCCAACGTCAAGGCTGAGGTCGACTCCGCAAACCGGTTCAACATTCAATCCCGTCAATTAATTTGGACCAGACTGTTTGAATTCCAAAAATAAAATTGGATCGCAAAGGGTTAAGAGAGTGCCTGAATTTTCAGCTGTCACTCCCTGGCAGACAGCAACCCCATTGCTTTAAACAGCCAGATGTTATGAGGGTACCCTTCTCAGTTGTGGTGCTCTCTGCTTGGGCGGGGGGGGGGGGGGGTGCACTTTGCGGATTAGATCCCACAGTGTCCTTTACATTGTAGGATATTTAGTGGCATCCCTAGTCTACCCACTAGATCAGTGATGGTGAACCTATGACACGCATGTCAGAGGTGTCACATGAACTAATTTTTTTGGTTGATTTTTCTTTGTTAAATGGCATTTAAATATGTAAAATAAATATCAAAAATATGTCTTTGTTTTACTATGGTTGCAAATATCAAAAAATTTCTATATGTGACACGGCACCAGAGTTAAGTTAGGGTTTTTCAAAATGCTGACACGCCAAGCTCAAAAGGTTCGCCATCACTGCTCTAGTGTCTAGGAGATCGTCTGCCTCCAGAACTACAATTCCCAGCATTCCTTGTGCTCCACGCGCTCTGGGCTTCCGCTTCAGGTCCTGGGGCTGCCCCCAGAACTACTATTCCCAGAATTCCTGGTGCTCCCCGTGCCCTTTGTTTTCCCTTCCTGCTCTGTCTCCATCCCATGGCCTCCCACTCTGCCAGGTCCTCCAAGCCACCAGCTCTCTCTCTCTGCTCTCCGTCTGGCGGCTTGGGGAGCCAAGTTCCCCAAGCTGCTCCAATCTCTGCCAGCTCTCCCACTCTGCTCTCTGCCCAGCAGCTTGGGGGAGCAACTGAGAGAGCCATGTCCCCCCAAGCTGGCAGCTCTCCTGCGCTGCTCGCCACCCAGCGCCTGTGTATGCAAATTAACCCACCATCTTTGTCGGGTTAATTTGCATACTCACTCCTGATTGGCTGGTGGGCATAGTTGAGGGACAGTCAATTTACATGTTTCTCTTTTATTATATGGGATGTTCATTAAATTGAATGAGCTAAATCTGCAGATAATTTTCATAATTGAGGAAATTGAGTTGACAAGTGATACATTATTTAAAGTGAATTTTGATAATCAAAGAGTATGTGATTTTTTAATACATAACTTACAAGGTGCTTAAAGATTCAAAGGAAGACTTTATATAATTCCTACAACTTTTTTAGGTGAAAAGGATAAAAGCAATACTAAAAATAGAAAATTAATCTAGAATGGGTTTTTCTAGTGGTAAGTCATATTTATCCACAGAAGCATGAAATAATTATGAGGGGAAAAGAGTAGCCTTGCTCATCTCATTAAGGTATGCTTTCCAAGTAAATTAGTAGTAAAATTAAAATTTAACATTTGTAACTTATGTTTTACTAATAATCATTATAATGACAACTTAATCCAAAAGAAAAGGATATTCCTTTTAGAGTCTTATGAATTCATAAAGTAAAGCATTTAATTGTAGTGAAGTATGGTAGGGTGATCAATTAAAGACACTAGCATAAAAAATAGACTAGGATAAAACTTTGAGGGAAATAAAATAGAAACAGCCCTGACTGGTTTGGCTCAGTGGATAGAGCATCGGCCTGCAGACTGAAGGGTCCCAGGTTCGATTCTGGTCAAGGGCATGTACCTTGGTTGCGGGCACATCCCCAGCAGTGGGTGTGCGGGAGGCAGCCTATCGATGTTTCTAACTCTCCATCCCTCTCCCTTCCTCTCTGTAAAAAATCAATGAAATATACTTTAAAAAATAAATAAATAAAAATAAAATAGAAACAGTTCAAGGAGAGAAATGAAGGATGTAAATAAGCATTTGGTGCTATTTTAAGATGTTTAAATTTTAAATATGCTGGAATGTTTACCCTTTGCAAATATTTAAGCCTAGAGTAAAATATTTTAGATAACAACCTTAAAGAATGTGGAAAAGGACTTGTATGTATATGTGTATTTTCTGGGGAGTGGGGTCTGTAGTTTTCATCAGATTCTTAAACATGGAGCATGTGAGAAAAAAAACAAAACAACAACAATTAAGTATAGTTATAGGCCAGGTCACTGCATTCTTTGGGCACTATGTTAATTCTAGCCTCAACTTGTTCATTGTATTTTTCCTGAGCCCACATGTAGATGTATGGAAGATACAAAAGTATATCTGCTTTTAAAAATCTTAGTAGAATTATAAATTTTTAGGGCAGAGCTCTTAGATCAAAACTATCTTTCCTATTTGTCTGCATAGAACAAGTATATTCATGTTTACAAATACTTTCTATTTCAGTTTGAAGGGAGGAAGTACTGTGAACATGATTTTCAGATGCTCTTTGCACCCTGCTGCCATCAGTGTGGTAAGTCTCACTGCTGAATGTAAAATAAAAAGTAAGTTTCAAAGTTACTTAACACATTAAGCGCCCAGCCTGTTTTGTCTTCCGGACAGAAAGTATAGTGTCAGTCACCTGTGATTAACTGGGCGCTTAATATGTTAAGTTGTTTAAGTGTCAATGATAAAAGTGGGTTTTGGTGCTCATTAGGAATGACATTTAGGTACTTTTCTGTCCTCTTGCCTATTAGTCCTATATAATAAAACCCTAATACGCAGATCGACCAAACGGCAGAACGACCGGTCGCCATGATGCACACTGACCACCAGGGGGCAAGCACTCAATGCAGGAGCTGACCCCTGTTGGTCAGTACGCTCCCACAGGGGGAGCACTGCTCAGCCAGAAGCCAGACTCACGGCTGGCAAGCAGAACAGTGGTGGTGGGAGCCTCTCCTGCCTCCACTGCAGGCGGGCGGTAGGAGCAAGGGGTCCTGGACTGCGAAAGACCCAGACTGCAAGAGGGCGCAGGCTGGGCTGAGGAACTCTCTCCCCCATCCTGCCCCCCCCCTCCAACCCCTCTCCCCCGCCCACCTGCCAAAATTCGTGCACCGGGCCTCTAATAATATATAACAAACTGAAAGAGTATAAAAACCCAGAGAGAATTGATTTTTAAGGACATCTAGTATAAAGTTATTTCAGGACTAACTGAGACTTTGGTTAAATTAACATTTATGGAATGTTCATTTACCCTACTTGCTTTTGGGTTTGCCAGGAGGGAGACAGAGAAGATTGTCAGTGAGGTGCATAGTTGCTTAGAGATTGCCTGTGGTTACAGGTGCTGGGCTGGCTTGCACGTTAGCCACTTCGCTGGTTGCTAACAGCTCTACTAGAAGGCCTCCAGAGATTGGAGAAACTGAGTAGAACGTTATAAAGAACATGAGAGAAGAAATTAAGCCTAAAAAAATTAAGCCTTAAAAGAAAATGTGCTGTGGATTTTAGTTTTCTGTATCATTAATGGCCAGAAATTACCAAAAGGCTTTCTAGAGAGCTCGGTAATTGTTTGGGATAGGAAAGGCAGATTCAGAGATTTAATAAGACAGCCCGAAAATACAGAACTACAGAAAAAAACAAGCACTCAGATGATATAGAAAACGTTTTCTAATATAATGCTTGTTATGTTATACACATACATAAAAAGTTCCTTTCTGTGGAGAAAGGTTTAAATGTGTGTGTTTTTCCTTCGTGTTTTTTCCCTTCACTGCTTTTAGCAATAAAATGCCACAATGGATATACTTTGTGTGTCACTTTTACTCAGGTGAATTCATCATTGGCCGAGTTATCAAAGCCATGAATAATAGCTGGCATCCTGAGTGCTTCTGCTGTGACCTCTGCCAGGAAGTCCTGGCAGATATCGGGTTTGTCAAGAATGCTGGAAGGTAGGAGTATTTTATCCTTGTCAGGTGTAGGTGGATAAAGTGACTACTACAAGTCATGCGTATTTTCTCATGGGATGTGAGGCGGTGCTTTGGGACACCCAGTTTAAGACATAAGGATTCAAACTGGTCCTGTTAGGAGAGGGCCCTGGAGTTTCTGGGTAGCAGCAGTGTTTGACTGCCATTTGTGTTCCTGGGCCTCACAAAAGGTGGGACAAGCATTTTAAATTTTCTAAAATATCAGTCAGATCATTTGCATTTTTCATATGAAAAGTAGAAGTCTGCGCTATTAAGTCAACAGTGATTTCTAAAGAAATGGTTTCTTTAATTTCTTTTGAGAGATATAGTAAGCATATTTCTTTTTCTCTATTTTTTCTTTCTTTTTTTTCTCAGCACATTTCTTTTTAATTATTAGGAAGAACCCTAGATTTTAAATTTAAGTTTCTAAAAAAATTTTGGCTCTGTTTAGGCATCTGTGTCGCCCCTGTCATAATCGTGAGAAAGCCAGGGGCCTTGGAAAATACATTTGCCAGAAATGCCACGCCATCATTGACGAGCAGCCTCTGATATTCAAGAACGACCCTTACCATCCAGACCACTTCAACTGTGCCAACTGCGGGTATTGCAATTTCTTTGTTACTGCACAATAGTGGAGATGAAGGGTAACATTTATCTGTATTTCTGTTACTCCGGCAAACCAAATTTGTTTTTCTCCAAGTTTTAATCTGGGAAATTTTTAATCTATAGAAAAGTCATGAGAATAATATGAAGAATACCTACATGCCTTAATTTAGTTTTATCAGTTAACATTTTGCCACAGTTGATTGCGTGTGCAGCATACTTGAATGTCCGTGTGCCTGCATGTACAGACTTTGAAGTAATCAGACCATATTAAAATATCCTCAATCATCCAAAAACTGTTTTCCAATAAAGGATTAAAAATTTAAAAAGCTTTAGAAAGTCTTACCTTTGTACATATATAACTTTTGCATTTGTAATAATTAGGGTGTTATCTCAAAATGTCTTAAATTCTATCTAAAGGTTTGTGGGGTTTTTTCCTTCAAAAACTCGTGATATATTGTTAGGCTGTGATTCTCTGAATTTGTTGTCTAGTATAAAAATTTAAAGGAAAAAGATACTTTACTATAATGAATATGAATGTACATGCTAAATTGTAGTAGGGAAGACAAGGTAGGCTCAAGGTCAAGCAAACTGTTTTGCAATGTAAGAACAGCCACCTCATCTTTTTTGTGATTATCAGTTTGTGGCTTTTCTGCTTTTCTTGCCTATCCTTGCTCTGGTGGAATATTTTTTCACTTTTTGTTAGCACTTTTAAATAATTATTTAAACAGATGAAATTCAAACAATTCCATTTGGCTAATTGGGGCTATCTCTGGCATGTTTATTGACACAGGAGATGGAAAATAATAGCATACTTAAGCATTTGGAAACAGAAAATTCTGGTCATTTCATTTGTTTATTTTCTGTTAAACTGTAACTATTCCTAAAAGCTTGTCACAGTTTAAATAATAATTATGAATGGAACTAATCTCCAAACTCCTTGGTTATTTTGGAAAGATAATGTCACTGAGTCTATCCTCAGTATTGTTATTATTCGCTAGCTTTTTAAGGAAGACAAATGGACTGTAATGTGATAATAGACAAAGAAATGTTAGCTAATACTAGTGTGATGGTATGTATCTGACTTGTACGTTTTACCATTAGTGTATGATACTGATGTTTTGATAGGAATCTGGAACCTATTCAAACTTATTAATTCAGGTTACACTGATTGTCAGGAGGGAAAAGAAGTTACAGGAATTGTTGTAGTGATAAATTCAAACATCTCTTAAAAAGTATTAGCCACATTGCTTCCATTTGTTTCTCTCTTGATGGTATCATTCAATTGGCTACCTTTCCCATGGACAGGAAGGAGCTGACTGCTGATGCCCGGGAGCTGAAAGGAGAACTGTATTGCTTGCCATGCCATGATAAAATGGGGGTCCCCATCTGTGGTGCTTGTCGGCGGCCCATTGAAGGGCGTGTGGTAAATGCCATGGGCAAACAGTGGCATGTGGAGGTAAGTTCTACATGTGTGATGTAGGGGCAACTGGTACTTTTTAATTTCCTTGGTTCAGATGTGTTAGCAAGATTAGGAGATTTTAAAAATTTAAATGTGAACATTTTAAAGACAACTGCCTTTGTAGAAAATTAGGAATATAGAATATACACTGCTTTTGTGAGCTCTTGGTAATAATACAGGATCTGCTCTTCTATTCTTAAATCTTCTAGCCCTGGCTTGTGTGGCTTGAGGTGTTGGGTGCCGTCCAGTACACTGGAAGATTGCAGATTTGATTCCTGGTCAGGGCACATTACTTTATGTTCATTATATCCCACATATGAGTGAGATCATGTGATATTTATCTTTCTCTGACTGGCTTATTTTGGTTAGCATAATGCTCTCCAGTTCTATCCATGCTGTTGCAAATGGTAAAAGTTTCTTCTTTTTTATAGCGGCATAGTATTCCATTGTGTAGATGTGCTACAGTTTTCTACTCCACTCATCTGCTGATGGGCACTTAGGCTGTTACCAAATCTTAGCTATTATAAATTGTGCTGCTATGAATGTAGGGGTGCATATATCCTTTCTGATTGGTATTTCTGATTTCTTGGGATATAGTCCTAGAAGTGGATCAAATGGGAGTTCCATTTTTAACTTTTTGTGGAAACTCCATACTGTTTTCCACAGTGGCTGCACCAGTCTGCATTCCCACCAGTAGTGCACAAGGGTTCCTTTTTCTCCACATCCTCTCCAGCACTTGTTTGTGGATTTGTTGCTGATAGCCATTCTGACAGGTGTGAGATGGTACCTCATTGTTGTTTTGATTTGCATCTCTCAGATGATTAGTGACTTTGAGCATGTTTTCATATGTCTCTTCGCCTTCTATATGTCCTCTTTCGAAAAGTGTCTATTTAGGTCCTTTGCCCATTTTTTGAGTAGATTGTTTATCTTCCTTTTGTTAAGTTGTATGAGTTCCCTGTAAATTTTGGAGGTTAAACTCTTACATGAGATAGCATTGGCAAATATGTTTTTCCATGCAGTGGGCTTTCTTGTTGTTTTGTTGATGGTTTCTTTTTGCAGAAGCTTTTTATTTTGATGTCCCATTTGTTTCTTTTCTCCTTAGTTTCCATTGCTCTAGGAGCTGTATCAGTAAAGATATTGCTATGACATATGTCTGCTTTTTTGCTGCCTATGGAGTCTTCTAAGATTGTATGGTTCCCGTCTTACACTTAAGTCCTTTAACCATTTTGAGTTTATTTTTGTGTATGGTGTAAGTTGATGATCTGGTTTCATTTTTTTTGCATGTATTTCACCAATTTTCCCAGCACCATTTATTGAAGAGATTTTCTTGACTCAGTTGTATGCTCTTGATATCTGGTATTGTGATCCCTCCAACTTTATTCTTCTTTCTTAGGATTGCTGTGGCTAGTCCAGGGTCTTTTTATATTTCAGATGAATTTTTGGAAGGTTTGTTCTAGGTCTGTGAAATATGTCATTGGTATGTTAATGGGGATTGCATTAAATCTATAGATTGCTTTGGGTAGTATGGACATTTTAATGATGTTGATTCTACCAATCCATGAACATGGTATATTCTTCCATTTGTTTATGTCTTCCTCTACCTTTTTTCAGTGTCTTTTACCTCCTTGGTTAAGTTTATTCCTAGGCATCTTAATTTTTTTGGTGCAATGGTAAATGGGATTGTTTTTTAGTTTCTCTTTCTGTGAGTTCATTATTGGTATATAAAAAAGCCATAGATTTCTGGGAACTAATTTTGTATCCTGCTATGTTGCCAAATTCAATTATTAAGCCTAGTAATTTTTTTATGAGTCTTTAGGGTTTTCTATGTACAATATCATGTCATCTGCGAATAATCACAGTTTTACTTCTTTTCCAATTTGTATGCCTTTTATTTCTTCTTGTTTCTGATCGCTATGGCTAGCACTTCCAGTACTATGTTGAGCAGGAGTGGAGAAAGTGGGCATCCCTGTCTTGTTCCTGTTCTTAGGGGAAATGAGTTTAGTTTTGGCCCATTGAGTATGATGTTGGCTGTAGTTTTATCATATAAGGCTTTTATTATGTTGAGGTATGATCCCTCTATTCCTACTTGCTGAGAGTTTTTATCAAGAAAGGGTGTTGGATTTTGTCAAATGCTTTTTCTGCATTGATTGATATGATTATGTGGTTTTTGTCTCTCAATTTTTTTATGATAATAAATAAATCTTCTTGAGGCAAAAAGTGTCATAGTCCATCTCCAGCAACAGCCCTTGCTTACAGATGACTCTCAGACGTTCGCCTGTTTTCTCATTGTGTGATGTTTGAATAGGCTGGGTCTTAGAGTAACTTGTCAGACACCTGAATTAAAAATGAAAGGGCTACAGGAGAACCCATGAAATGGCTGCCTCAAGCCTGCAGGTATCATCTCTGAGGATAGTGTAACTTTGGAGTTTTATTTCATTTAATAAATAAAATATAGCAATTCAAAAATGACATGTAGCAATTTTTTTTTCAGCATTTTGTTTGTGCCAAGTGTGAAAAACCCTTTCTTGGACATCGCCATTATGAAAGGAAGGGCCTTGCATATTGTGAAACCCACTATAACCAGGTATTGTTTGTATTCATTGGATACTCGATATACTTTTATGAATTTAAGCTTGTCAATATTTTAGTTAAAAGAAATCACTTAGAAAAATTTTTTCCACTCCAATACTGTACCCAGTTTGGGCTGTCATGTTCATTTAGCTTCCTTAAATATGGAACATCTCCAGAGGTTTTTTTGGTTTTGATAGTGATGAAAAGTAAATTATTTTCATCATACGTAAAAATTAGTCCATGAACTGCTACTCATCTTCTCTAGTAATGATAAAATCTGGACTTAGGTAACCAGCTATTTGTTTTTAAGTGAAAGAATGAACCAAATTTTGTTAAATGTTTGGTGTTTTAAACTTAGTTCTAACATATCTTGAATTTTTACCATTTTTTCATTTTTCAGCTATTTGGTGATGTTTGTTTCCACTGCAACCGTGTTATAGAAGGTGATGGTAAGTAACTGTAGAAATTTTATATGGCACCATTTTGACACAAAAACATTTGAGAATTGTGAAAATTGAAAGAAGTTGATTGCTATAATTTGGAATGTGATTATTATCAGTTACTTTTTCTCTTTCTTTGGCATATTTCCCAAGGAATTTATAGCAGTGAGATGATAATGATCTAAGAGTTGGATTTGTTACTCATTTGTTATAATACTTTAGGCTAGTGCCGCAGGGTTGTTACCTTAGGAAGTGTAGAACGCATTTATGGCCAACCCTGAAACCTATGTCTCTTTCCTTTCCCTAGAACCATATAACTTGGAAGCTGTAGAGCAGTGTTTATTAAGAACACTTTAATCTGCATGGTAGTTAGGAAGACTCACTTTAACCTTGCAGATGTTAAAACCTGGCAGTTACCTGTAGACATTTCTAGGACTTAGCACCCTTGTACTGGGTTAATTAGGCACAGCTGATGGACTAGAACTGAAGGCAGCTGTATTTGGTAACAGTTGCTAGCACAGTTCTGCCAGACACTTATTGTCAAGATTTTAAACATTCCTGTTTTCAGCATGCTTCATGGTTCTCAGCAGAGAACCTAACTTGGAATACTTGCTGAAATATGTGGTTTGCAAAGGATTAGTTCAAGAAAGTTTCTTAGTGCCACTGAAAATAAAAGTTCCTCCTACATGGGATGGTTACCAGATGAAAGAAACTGTCAACGGAAGCGCTTAGCTTTGAAGCACTGCTGTAGGTGAATACATTAATGTCTGGGCTTTTTTTCTTTAATTACTTCTCTAGTCCATATTTCTTTGTTGGACCAGTGGCAATAGGGATAGGAAAGTAGTGGAAAGTGTGCTGGTAGGCAAGCATTGTGCGCAAAAAGCTCGTCTGAGTGATGTAATAATGCATGTTATGTACCCTCTGCATTGTCCACAAGAGTGAGAGGACTTAAGCTTTGGTGTGAAGACATGGTACATACCATTTACTGTATAGGCCTCATAGGATACTCAAGGGAAAGAAAAAGATATTTAACTATAAATAAAGGTTGATGTGCAGTTTCCTAAATTCATGCCTTCAGTGAATTGGTCTCCTAATAAGTGAAACTCAGTCAAATATTTTCAAGAGACACAGAGTAGTAATAATTAACTCATAAAGTTTCATACAGAAAGAAAAAGTAGATTTCTGTGTATATTCTTTAAAAATACAAGTTTAAGCCAGCACCGGTTTGGCTCAGTGGATAGAGCGTCGGCCTGCGGACTCAGGGGTCCCGGGTTCGATTCCGGTCAGGGGCATGTACCTTGGTTGCGAGCACATACCCAGTGGGACATGTGCAGGAGGCAGCTGATCGATGTTTCTCTCTCATCGATGTTTCTGACTCTCTATCCCTCTCCCTTCCTCTCTGTAAAAAAAAAAAATAAAAAAAATAAATAAAAAAAATAAAAATACAAGTTTAAAAGGGCAATAATAAATAGCCCTGGCTGGCATGGTTTAGTGGTTAGACCATCGGCCTATACACCGGATGGTCTCGCGGTGGTCGGCAAACTCATTAGTCAACAGAGCCAAATATCAACAGTACAACAATTGAAATTTCTTTTACGAGCCAAATTTTTTTTTTTTAATATATTTTATTGATTTTTTACAGAGAGGAAGGGAGAGAGATAGAGAGTTAGAAACATCGATGAGAGAGAAACATCAATCAGCTGCCTCCTGCACATCTCCCACTGGGGATGTGCCTGCAACCCAGGTACATGCCCTTGACCGGAATCGAACCTGGGACCTTTCAGTCCGCAGGCCGACGCTCTATCCACTGAGCCAAACCGGTTTTGGCAAGAGCCAAATTTTTTAAACTTAAACTATATAGGTAGGTACATTGTTATTAACTTAATTAGGGTACTCCTAAGGCTTAGGAAGAGCCACCCTCAAGGGGCCAAAGAGCCGCATGTGGCTCGCGAGCTACAGTTTGCCGACCACAGCTCTAGGGTTCTATTCCCGGTCTAGGGTGCATACCTGGGTTGCAGGTTTGATCTCCATCCCCATTCAGGGCATGTGTGGGAGGCTACCAGTCAATGTCTCTCTCACATCAGTGTTTCTCTCCTTTGTCTCTCAGCCTTTCCACTCTCTCTTTTAAAAAAAATTAATGGAAAAAAATACCGTCACTTCTCTGGTGAGGATTAAAAAACACACATGCAAAAAAGAGCCTGGCTGGCGTGGCTCAGTCGTTGAGCATCAACCTATGAACCAGGAGGCCACAGTTCAGTTCCTAATCAGGCCACATACCTGGGTTGTGAGCTTGATCCACAGTAGGGGGCGTGCATGAGGCAGCTGATCATTGATTCTCTCTCATCATTGGTGTTTCTCTCTCTTCCTCTCTGGGGGGGAAAAAAAAGTTCTGTTTTGTTTTGTTTTTAAGAAAAGAAAGAAAAAGGAAAGGGCAATAATGATCATTCCTAAGATGAAGCCTTGGAAGACAAATACTCAGTTTGTATGTTTTTAATGTGAAAAAATAAATTAATAAAATTGATTGATTCAATAAACATTAATTAATTACACTAAAGTTTTTAGCTATGTGGTTCTTTTGCAAGCAAACCTCTTGACAGCCTCTGCCAGGTGTCTTGGAAATAACCTTAATTCTGCTGTAGATTTGAAAATTTAAGCTCCCCCACTTCCCGTACCAATATGTCACCAAATGTCTTTCCTCTTTCTCTAGTGGTCTCCGCTCTTAACAAGGCCTGGTGTGTGAACTGTTTTGCCTGTTCTACCTGCAATACTAAATTAACACTCAAGTAAGTATACATTTTGATCCAGCGTGAATCCTTACACTGAAAACTTTAGGGTAACGTTTTTTAAAACAGAATTTTTAAAAACAGAATTATTTGATTCATTTTTTCTTCTTTCTACTCAGGCCTTCTGAAACTAAAAGTTCTTCCTTTAATTGTTCCCTGTTCTTTCTTCTATTCCTTCTTTGTCCTGCTCAAAGGGATAAGTTTGTTGAAATTGATCTAAAACCAGTCTGCAAACACTGTTATGAGAAAATGCCAGAAGAATTTAAGAGGCGACTTGCCAAACGGGAGAGAGAAGCAAAGGATAAGGACAAGCAGAAAAAGAAAAAGCCTGTCTGTCTGTAAACTTTCTATCCCTTCTGTCATTTTCACAGCTTTCTTCTTTGCTTAGTCCTTTAGAATATGTTTTTATCTTTTACATTCTAAATTTCTTTTTGGTGTGTATTGTAAACGCTAGAGTAAAATACAAGTATCTGTCCTGTGTAGAGTTGGTCCTTTTATATAATTCTTAAAATTATAGAGCTTAAATTAATAAGGCTCACACTTAATACCAGCTTGTACTTCCCTTATTTCCCTTAATCTGTAGATTTCCTCATCTCTTTTTTTAAATTACAATATGGGATGGATTTCTGTCTCTTTTTGTTTAATGGATTCAAAGGAAAGAATTTCCATCTCTTGATACTGGAAAAGTTTTAAAGTACTTTTGTCTGATAATTGTAGCTTTTAAAATCCTGATTTGGGGTTTCTTTGCATAAATTAACTTAATTGATAGAGTCCAAGTCTCCTGTTCTAAGTTCTGTAATAAGTTAAGTTCTTTCAGTGTGTTTCAGATCTAAGCAAATGCCACGTAATGTACATAATAAGATATGTACTGTCTTTGGTATATGTACAGGGTGGGACAAAAGGAGGTTTACAATTGTTCGTATGGGAAATAATACGATAGTAAATAATAATAATTAAGAATAAACTCTTTTGCTGCTCACAGCTGTAAAACTCATTTTGCCCCACCTGGTATGTGTGCTTTCATATAATGTCCATATGCTACTGTTAATGAATTCTTTTTCTTGATGTTTCTAAACTCTGTCTGATTCTTATGAGAAATATTTCAATTTGAAATTCTGTTGAATTGTTAGCATAATTATTCCATGCTTCCTTTATGGGTACCATTGTGTTTGAAGTTCTTTATTTTTTCAAGTTTTGATGTTTCTTTGTATAAAGAGGAGTTAAAATTCAAATATGAGATTAAAACAATAGAGTGGCCCTGGCCAGTGTGGCTCGATGGGTTGAGTGTCGTCCCATGCACTGAAAGGTTGCCAGTTCGATTCCTGGTCAGGGCACATGCCCAGGTGGGGGGCATGCAGGAGGCAGCTGATTGATGTTGCACTCTCACACTATGTTTCTCTCCCTTTGTCTATTTCTGAAAATCCATAAACTATTCTTTTTTTTTTTTTTAATATATTTTTATTGATTTCTTACAGAGAGGAAGGGAGAGAGATAGAGAGTCAGAAACATCGATGAGAGAGAAACATCGATCAGCTGCCTCCTACACACCCTACTGGGGATGTGCCCGCAACCAAGGTACATGCCCTTGACCGGAATCGAACCTGGGACCTTTCAGTCTGCAGGCCAACGCTCTATCCACTGAGCCAAACCAGTCAGGGCCATAAACTATTCTTTAAAAAAATAAAAATGGAAGGTTTGCTTAGCAGTATCTCCAAAAGCAGTGATAATTTCCTTCAATTTAAAAAAACAATGGCCTAGCTGGCGTGGCTCAATGGTTGAGCATCTACCTATGAACCAGGAGGTAACGGTTCTTTTCCAGGTCAGGGCACATGCCCCGGTTGCAGGCTCACCCCAGTGGGGGCATGGAGGAGACAGCTGATCAATGCCTCTCTCTCATCATTCATGTTTCTCTCTCTCCCTCGCCCTTACTCTGGAAATCAATGAAAATATATTTTTTTTTAATGACAGTTTTAATAGCTTCTGTTCTAAAAAGACTTTGGGAGAAATTTTTTAGCTCAATAGTTTAAATCAAACTGACAATTAAAATATAACATTTGAATTAGGATCTCTGAAAACCAGCTAGAAAATAATTACCATATGGAGCTTTAAAATAAAAGGTTTTAGCAGATTTATTCATTTGTCATAGATGACAGTATACTTCCAGACTTGTTCCAGAAATGCTTCTTAAATATAATTTCACAGAAAATGAACAAGTTATAAAGTTGTGTATTTACTTGATTCACAATGAAGGACCCTGATTTTAACAGTAATAAGCTATTATAATTACAAGTTAGCACACTATTCAGATAGGAGGCCATCTGAAAACTGTCCTCTCCAGAACTAAATAAATTAACAATGTGTACTGCTCTAGCTTCTTTTTTTAAATATATTTTTATTGATTTCAGAGAGGAAGGGAGAGAGAGATAGAATCATCAAATGATGAAAAGAGAATCATTGATCGATTGCCTCCTGCATGCCCCACACTGGGAATCGAGCCTGCAACCCGGGCATGTGCCCTGAACAGGAATGAAACCATGACCTCCTGGTTCATAGGTCAATGCTCAACCACTGAGCCACGCCAAACAGTTTACTGCTCTTACTTTTAAAGAGAAGACCTGAGTTCTCCAACCAGGGAATCTGATTCACTTGTGCTCATGAAGAGGAATTGAAACCTTACTGTATCTCCCCTGTCAGCCTTTCTGTTAACCAACCAACCAAAATAACCCATTCTGATGTAAGATTTATTTCAGATGATTTTTTGGGGGGTGGGGTGGGAGGCAGACCTTTTTTTACCAGGAAAGACAAAACCTTATTGCTACCTAATTTTAAAAGTGTTCTCATGGTATTTTAAATATGACTGACTTTACTTCCCTAATTCTATTTACACTACATTTCCTGAACACTTAGCACTGACTACACTGTAGTATACATTCTATATTACATAGGTTAATGCATAGGATCAATTTACAGGAAAGTATTTTCAAATATTGTGAATTTTTACATCTACCACATGATAGGAATTGAGATTAGAATTATAGTTGTTTTGCTAACATATCATCATATAGTATCTTTATTTACTTCAATAAAATTATTTCACATTATTTATGTGTTTATGTTAAATATATTTTCACTAATTTTTTTATCATTATCTTTAGGAATAAATTTGTGGAGTTTGATATGAAGCCAGTCTGTAAAAAGTGCTATGAGAAATTTCCATTGGAGCTGAAGAAAAGACTTAAGAAACTAGCTGAGACCTTAGGAAGGAAATAACTTCCTTTGTTTTATTTTTTTTCTCTTTTCTGCAAAGATAAGAAAGTAACAATGTTATTGACCTGATCCATCCTTATTTAAATTTGTCCCTCAAAGCAGTTGAGTGAAGAGGACCTAGATGAACATTTTCTTCATCTCCTTTGTCTCATTAAAAAAGAAAAAAGTTTGTGATCATATTTAAAACACAGATGAAATAAAGATTTGCCTTTGTCAATAACCCTTTTCAATTTACTAAAATGTAGACTATACTTAATAGCAAAAACCATATGGTTAAATGTTAAATTTTAATTTAGGTCCCAAAATGAAAGTAAGGAGTCACCTTTTACATGACTCAGATTAAAAAATATAAACATTATTTTACTTTGTACTAAAAAGAAAGTTAATTTCAACTGCTTTTAGGGAGGATATAGGAAGAAAAATAACCAAGAAAAATCTTATGGAATTTTAGTATGCTTATCAAACTGGTACCTATAAAATGAATATACACATTACTAACACAAAACAAGTGTATTCAGAACTACTTGGACTTTTTGTTGTTGTTAAATGCAATAATTATGCTTAGTTTTTTAAAATTATGCTTAGCTTTATATATTATTCTCCTTGTGAACTTCTCCCTTCATACAATTAACAGTAGTTATAGCTGGCTAAATAGTTCGCCTTTTTAAATTTTGTGCAAAAAATTTTATCCTCTGTATTTGAAAATACAATATACTTTGCAGTATTGGAAAATGGAAGTTTTTTTATGTTGTAATTACAATAGTTATGCTTCTAAGCTTAATATCAAAGATGTAGTCCTAGACTAGGACATGAAATTAAATTTTATGTAGCTTGAAATGTATCACTTAAAAAAAAGTGAATGTATTTGGTCATATTGCCTTTATAACCACGTTTTAGTCATATTGCCTTTATAACCAAGTTAATATCTATGCTTTGTACATAAACTTGCCCTGCCTTAGAAAAACACACACTAATCAGGAATTCTAGCTGTTCCGTATAGTACTAACTAAAAACAAGTGTATTGGTTGAGATTTATAAACTCAGAATCATTTACCACATTATGATTATATGTTTAAAATTCGTTTTCTCCCTTTTTGGGAAACACATTAAAATTAATTTCTGCCATCTTATTAGAAGAGAATCATGTTGATACGTGTTTCAAGTTTTTCATTTCAGATCTCACAATTATTTGATTTTATTTGCTTTAAGTAAGATATATAAATTGCACTTAAATTAGAAGAGGGATGTTTAGGTGTCAATTTTAAGTCAAAAGTAGTGAGTTATTCTATTTCATAAAAGGTTTTATTCTGAAGTTTCTGGACCATTCTTTCTTGATAAACTTGTATGCAAAGCATTTAGTTGTGAACATTATTTACATGTTTCTCTTGTGTTATCATTTAAAAGAAAAGTGCCAAGATGGACTTCTAAGGGGAAAGTTATTGTTTTTTACAAAAATTGCTAAAATACTGCTTTGCCATTAAAAATATCGCCTCACAATGCTACCACTCTGCCATTAAAATATTTGTATTGAAAAGTTTGTGTATGCATGTTACAGGGCAAATTCAATTTCAGGTTTCAGATAACTTATAACCAATAACTTATTTTTAGTATTCTTCTAGAGTTCAAAGAATTACAAATGATTGAAAATAATTAAATATATAGTTTAAGACTGCATGTGTTCAGAAGTTTAAAAGTCTTTGCATTTGACAGTAAGAATCAAAATCTCTTCAGTGTGCCTTGTCAGCTGATTTATGACCAGCAATGAAAACCTTGAAGGTATTTATTAATATATATACTATGGATAGAGGTAAAAGAGTACGTACAGGGTTTGCAGTGTAGAGTCTTGATGCTAAATTCTAAAAATATGCCTACACCAGAAATACAGAGCAGAAAAGCAAACAATTAACTAGATTCTTTTTCTTTTCACCTATATTCTGAATCCCTGTGAAGGCGTGTGCCCTGGGCTGGGCTGCTTTGTTTACACACCTATGTGGCCGCCTGCCCTGCAGCCAGAGGTCCCAGTGCTGTTTTGACTCCTTCTTTTAAAGCATGAATTAATATTTTCTGGAAGTTCAACTTATTAGGGTATTTTATCTAGATACAGTACTTTCTTCCCTTATAGGGCTATCATTGGAGCTCTTAAAGGTGAGAAAGGAAGAAAAAGTTGAAAAGTTGTATTGGAATAGAAGACAAATTTGGTGTAGTTCATAATATTTTTTGTGAAGCTTTTTCTATCTAGCTGTGAAAAAACTCAGGCTAGTAAGCATTTCTTTGTTTAAAGTCCAGCAAGGCAGTTTTAACTTCCAGTTAAAATTCATTGTTGTTACCAAATTTCTAAGTGCTTTTTTTTTTTTCTTTTTCTTTTTTTGCCAAGCCTGATATAATTGGGGGAAAATGCCTGGATACAAATTAAACATTCTTTGGGTCAAGTTCAAAGCCTTATTAACACTGCACCTGAAATCATAGGTCATTTTTCCTCACTTACTTCCAAAATAGCCATTTCTAAGTTCAGGAAATTTCAAGGTAGGCTTACAGAATTCTTATTGTATTTCATTTTAGATTGTACGCTCAATGGCAGGGACACTATATTGCTAATTCTGTTTTTATATAGCAACCTTTGCAATATACTCTTGGTACCTAATAAATGTTCATAATTATTAACAATAACGTGTTGTGCATTGATTTGAATGGTTTTGAGACAGAACTATGAGAAGATAAGGCTAATGTTTAAGAAAGCTCTTTTGGCCCTAACCAGTTTGGCTCAGTGGATAGAGCATCGGCCTGCGGACTCAAGGGTCCCAGGTTCGATTCCAGTCAAGGGCATGTACCTTGGTTGCAGGCACATACCCAGTGGGGAGTGTGCAGGAGGCAGCTGATTGATGTTTCTAACTCTCTATCCCTCTCCCTTCCTCTCTGTAAAAAATCAATAAAATATAAAAAAAAAATTAAAAAGAAAAGCTCTTTTGGAATGGATAAAGAAAGTGTGTGTGTGTGTGTGTGTGTGTGCGCGTGCGCACGCACGCACAGATATACTGGACTATTGCTCAGCCACAAAATAAGGAAATCTTGCTATTTACAACAACATGGATGGGGTTTGAAGATTTTATGCTGCTAAGTGATATAAGTCAGACAAAGAAAATTACTATATGATTTCACTTACATGTGAAATCTAAAAACAAAACAAAACAAGCTTATAGAGAAGAAATGGTGACTGCCAGAGATGGGGGTAGGGTGTGGACAAAATTAATGAAGAGGGTCAAAAGGCACTAACATCCAGTTATAAAATAATTAAATTAGAGGGATGTGATGCACAGCACAGTGACTATACTAATAAAAGAGTAATATGCTAATTAGACCAGACGTCATCCGGACGTCCTCCCTGACAAAGCCAGCAAGGCGAAGCAACGGCACCAGCGCCTGCGGCTGGCTGCAGCCCAGGAGACAGAGAAGCCACCCGCCCCGAGGTCCCAGGCCACAGCCAGCCAGAGAAGCTGCCCACCCTATGGTCCCAGGCGTCAGCGCCTGTGGCTCAGGAGATAAGTTCCCTCTTCTCCCACTGCAGTCATTACTCCAATATTCCCCTTCTGAATTTCTCTCTGCTGCCCCGACCCAACTCCACTTTCATCTAAATGATAGGGAACAGAGAGAGCAATCATAAAAGCGTACATTTTTAAGCAGGTAAGATTGGTTCTTAAACATATAAATGGAAAACTAGAGTCCTTAAGGTAACAAAGACTAGAAAGGGAGGGGACAGGGACAGGGCAAGACATATTGTATCCAGCAATCCAATGATGAAACTGAAAACTGCAATGATGACAATCAGTGGAGATATGAATCAACTAAAATAGTTGACAGGAACAATTCTTCCGTCTTTGAAAATATCTATATCAAGTCTGTTTAAATAGATTTTCATCTGCATAATATAACACATTCTGACAAGACCACCACCACCAATGTGGTCAGTGTTGTGCTGGTAAATGTTTAACAACTGGCTCTAAAGAAAACAAAACCCTGGTTTATAGGATCAGCCAATTTCTGTGGCATAAATTCTCTATCCATGGCTGATGTTGGCTGCTAATGTGATGCCACTAAATGCAAAGCTGAGGAGAAACGTGCAGTAATACACTATTATATTCCACCAGAAAGACCCAAAAGATACAGTGTCAAGAGTCAGAACAGTAAAATGTAGTAAATAATTGAGGAGTGATGAATTTAGAGTACGTATTACCTTTGGTTTTAATGTAATTTATTCACTTCTAAGATTATATGATTTAATTTTTAATAATGACCATGTTTAACAACCAGCTTGCAAAATTCCTGAGAATTTGTGAGCCAGTAAGAGCAGGTTCCAGCACAATACTGAGTGGAGTATAATGGTTAAAGGGCATGGCTCATGGACTTGAAACAAGACTTAGCCACTTAGGTTTTACTGGTCAAGTTACCTGATCTCTCTATCCCTCAGGGTTCTCATCTGTGTAATTATAGTACCTACTGTATACAGTTGTTGCAAAGATAAAATGAAATCTCTGTATGACACAGCACAGTACCTGAAACAATAATTCACTCAATTTGTTATAAACTGTTACTACCTCAATACGTTGTTGACAAAATTACTCTACTCATGCTGAAAGAATGAAATTTTATTGATGAGGAAAATATTTTGCGATCTACATGGAGACAGTCAATTTTGCTTCCTAGGCAGTAGATGGTAATCTACTACTAGAAACTGCAAGGGGGAAAATGACCTCAATCAACATGATTGAGGCAATGTATTATTAGCTGGATCATAAAGCAGAGAGGATGCCATACATTCTGGCATACATCTGCAGTAAGAGGCTTCACCTCAGGTATTAATTCTGATCAACTAAGCATCAGACTTAAGATGAATGGTGAGAAGGATTCTGAGGCTGCTCCTAGACTTAGCAGGAATAGCACTTTAATACATAAGCAACAGTTACTATGGTTAATGGTGAGAAAAAACACACTATGATCTATACTAATAAAAGGGTAATATGCTAATTAGACTGGACGTCTTCCAGATGACCATCTGCACATCCTTCCTAACAGCCGGGCCTTGGCACCAGCACCAGTGGCTGGCTGCAGCCTGGGAGACAGAGAAGCTGCCTGCCCCACAGTCCCAGGTGCCAGCGCCTGCGGCTACAGCCCAGGCAAAGCCACCTGCCCACCGTCCCCTGCGGCTGCAGCTAGCCTAGGCAAAGCCGGCCCGGGTCCCAGGTGCCTGTAGCCGGCGAGAGGAAGAGAAGCCCGGGTCCTTGGTGCCTGCGGCCGGATGGAGGAGGGAATCCTGGGTCCCGGTTGCAGGGTCGAGGCAGAGGTGGTTAGGGGTGATCAAGCCAGCAGGGGAGCAGTTAGGGGTGATCAGGCTGGCAGGCAGAAGCAGTTAGGGGCAATCAGGCAGGCAGGCAGGCAGGCAAGCAGTTAGGAGCCAGGAGTCCCAGATTGTGAGAGGGATGTCCAACTGCTAGTTTAGGCCCTGCGGGATCGAGCCTAAACCGGCAGTCAGACATCCCTCAAGGGGTCTCAGATTGGAGAGGGTGCAGGCTGGACTGAGGGACACAGCCCCTTCCTGCCCCTCCCCCCCCCTTGCACTGGGCCATGCTAATTTCATGCACCAGGCCACTACTAGTTAATAATACTGTATTGTATATTTAAAAGTTGCTAAAAAAATAAATATTAAAAGTTCTCATCATAAGAAAAGTTTTATAACTATGTGGTGATGGAGTTTAACTAGACTTATTGTAGTGACCATTTCACAATATATATAAATATTGAATCATGTACATTTAAAATTAATGTCATATATCAATTTTATCTCAATTTTTAAAAAAGAGTTCCACATTTTTTATTTTTTTATTTTTTTAATTTTATTGCTTAAAGTATTACAAAGGGTATTACATATGTGTCCATTTCCCCCCCCCACCCCCCCCCCTGCCCTAGACAGTCCCCTAGCCTCCCCTATCCCCCAGTGTCTTATGTCCATTGGTTATGCTTATATGCATGCATACAAGTCCTTTGGTTGATCTCTTTCCCCCCTTCCTCCTGCCCCCCGGCCTTCCCGCTGCAGTTTGACAATCTGTTTGAGGCAGCTCTGCCTCTGTATCTATTATTGTTCAAAAGTTTATAATGGTCTCTCTTATCCATGAATGAGTGAGATCATGTGGTATTTTTCCTTCATTGACTGGCTTATTTCACTTAGCATAATGCTCTCCAGTTCCATCCATGCTGTTGCAAATGGTAAGAGTTCCTTACTTTTTAGAGCAGCATAGTATTCCATCGTGTAGATGTACCACAGTTTTCTAATCCATTCATCTACTGATGGGCACTTAGGCTGTTTCCAGATCTTAGCTATGGTGAATTGTGCTGCTATGAACATAGAGGTGCATATATCCTTTCTGATTGGTGTTTCTTGTTTCTTGGGATATATTCCTAGAAGTGGGATCACAGGGTCAAATGGGAGTTCCATTTTCAGTTTTTTAAGGAAACTCCATACTGTCTTCCATAGTGGCTGCACCAGTCTGCATTCCCACCAGCAGTGCACAAGTGTTCCTTTTTCTCCACATCCTCTCCAGCACTTGTTGTTTGTTGATTTGTTGATGATAGACAGTCTGACAGGTGTGAAATGGTACCTCATTGTCATTTTGATTTGCATCTCTCGGATGATTAGTGACTTTGAGCATGTTTTCATGTCTCTTGGCTTTCTGAATGTCCTCTTTTGAAAGGTGTCTATTTAGGTCCTTTGCCCATTTTTTGATTGGATTGTTTATCTTCCTTTTGTTAAGTTGTATGAGTTCCCTATAAATTTTGGAGATTAGGCCCTTATCAGATATGACATTGGCAAATATGTTTTCCCACACAGTGGGTTTTCTCATTGTTTTGTTGATGGTTTCTTTTGCTGTGCAGAAGCTTTTTATTTTGATGTAGTCCCATTTGTTCATTTTCTCTTTAGCTTCAAGTGCCCTAGGAGCTGTATCAGTGAAGAAATTGCTTCGGCATATGTCTGAGATTTTGTTGCCTTTGGGTTCTTCTAGAATTTTTATGGTTTCCTGTCGTACATTTAAGTCCTTTATCCATTTTGAGTTTATTTTTGTGTATGGTGTAAGTTGGTGGTCTAGTTTCATTTTCTTGCATATATCTGTCCAATTTTCCCAACACCATTTATTGAAGAGACTATCTTGGCTCCATTGTATGTTCTTGCCTCCTTTGTCAAATATTAATTGAGCATATTGGTTCGGGCCGATTTCTGGGCTCTCTATTCTATTCCATTGATCTATATGCCTATTCTTGTGCCAGTACCAGGCAGTTTTGAGAACACTGGCTTTGTAATACAGCTTGATATCTGGTATTGAGATCCCACCTACTTTCTTCTTTTTCAGGATTGCTGCAGCTATTCGGGGTCTTTTTTTTATTCCAGATGAATTTTTGGAGAGTTCGTTCTAGATCTATGAAGTATGCCGTTGGTATTTTAATGGGAAGTGCGTTGAATTTATAGATTGCTTTGGGTAGTATGGACATTTTAATGATGTTGATTCTACCAATCCATGAACACGGTATGTTCTTCCATCTGTATATGTCTTCCTCTATATCTTTTTTCAACGTCCTGTAGTTTTCTGAGTAGAGGTCTTTTACCTCTTTAGTTAAGTTTATTCCTAGGTAGCTTAATTTTTTTGGTGCGATGGTAAACGGGATTGTTTTTATAATCTCTCTTTCTGAAAGTTCACTATTGGTGTATAGAAATGCCTCAGATTTCTTGGGGTTAATTTTGTATCCTGCTACATTGCCAAATTCATGTATTAAGTCTAGTAGCTTCTTGATGGAGTCTCTAGGGTTTTGTATGTATAATATCATGTCGTCTGCACATAAGGACAGTTTTACTTCCTCTTTTCCAATTTGGATGCCTTTTATTTCTTCTTCTTGCCTAATTGCAATGGCTAACACTTCCAGTACTATGTTGAACAGGAGTGGTGAGAGGGGGCATCCCTGTCTTGTTCCTGTTCTTAGGGGAAATGGTGTTACATTTTGTCCATTGAGTATGATGTTGGCTGTGGGCCTGTCATATATGGCTTTTATTATGTTGAGGTATGATCCTTCTACTCCCGCCTTACTGAGAGTTTTTATCAAAAATGGGTGTTGAATTTTGTCAAATGCTTTTTCTGCATCAATTGATATGACCATGTGGTTTTTTTCTTTCAATTTGTTTATGTGATGTATCACGTTTATTGATTTGCGGATATTGTACCATCCTTGCATTCCTGGGATAAATCCTACTTGGTCATGGTGTATGATCTTTCTGATGTACTGCTGGATCCGATTTGCTAAGATTTTGTTGAGGATTTTGGCATCTATGTTCATGAGGGATGTTGGCCTGTAATTCTCTTTCTTTTTTTTTTTTTTTTTTAAATATATTTTATTGATTTTTTACAGAGAGGAAGGGAGAGAGATAGAGAGTTAGAAACATCGATGAGAGAGAAACATCGATCAGCTGCCTCCTGCACATCACCTACTGGGGATATGCCCGCAACCCAGGTACATGCCCTTGACCGGAATCGAACCTGGGACCTTTCAGTCCGCAGGCTGACGCTCTATCCACTGAGCCAAACCGGTTTCGGCTGTAATTCTCTTTCATTGTGTTGTCTTTACCTGGTTTTGGTATTAGGGTGATGCTGGCTTCATAGAATGAGCTTGGAAGTGTTCCTTCCTCTTGAATTTTTTGTAGTAGTCTGAGGAGGATAGGTTTCAGTTCTTCCTTGAATGTTTGGTAAAACTCCCCTGTGAAGCCGTCTGGTCCTGGGCTTTTGTTTGATGGAAGCTTTTTGATGACTGCTTCAATTTCTTCCATACTTATTGGCCTGTTGAGATTTTTAGATTCTTCCTGATTGAGTTTTGGAATGTTGTATTTTTCTAGGAATTTGTCCATTTCCTCCAGGTTGTCTAGTTTGTTGGAGTAGAGCTGTCCATAGTATTTTTTAACAATCAATTGTATTTCTGTGGGGTCTGTTGTTATTTCGCCTCTATCGTTTCTGCTTTTGTTTATTTGGGTCCTCTTTGCTTCTTGGTGAGTCTGGCTAGAGGTTTGTCAATCTTGTTTATCCTTTCAAAGAACCAGCTCTTGGTTTCATTGATTTTCTGTATTGTTTTTTTGGTCTCTATGTCATTTATTTCTGCTCTAATCTTTATTATCTCCTTCCTTCTGCTCACTCTGGGGTTTTCTTGTTGCTGTCTTCCTAATTCTTTGAGTTGTAGAGTTAGATAATTTACTACCATTTTTTCTTGTTTTTTGAGATAGGCCTGTAGAGCTATAAACTTCCCTCTCAGGACTGCTTTCATTGTGTCCCATAGGTTTTGGATTGTTGTGTTGTCATTGTCATTAGTTTCCAGGATGTTTTTAATTTCTTCTTTGATCTCATTGGTAACCCAATCAATATTTAATAGCATGCTATTCAGCTTCCAGGTGATTGAGTATTTTGGGTTGTTTTTATTGTAGTTTATTTCTAATATTATGCCATCGTGGTCTGCGAAGATGCTTTTTATGATTTCATTCTTCTTGAATTTGGGGATACTTTGCTTGTGACCCAATATATGGTCTATTTTTGAATATGTCTTATGAGCATTTGAGTAGAATGTATATTCCCTGGCTTTGGGGTGAAGTGTTCTGAAGATGTCTATTAAGTCCATCTGATCTAGTGAGTCATTTTGGATTGCTGTATCTTTGCTGATTGTCTAGAGGGCTTATCCAGTGCTGTCAGTGGTGTATTAAAGTCCCCTACTATGATTGTATTGTTGTCGATCTCTCATTTGATATCTTTCAGGTGTTTTTTTATGAATTTGGGTGCTCCTGCATTGGGTGCATATATGTTTAACAGGGTTATATCTTCTTGTTGTATTGATCCCTTTAGTATTATGAAGTGGCCTTCCTTATCTCTTGTTATGGCCTTCACTTTGAGGTCTATATTGTCCGATATAAGTATTGCTATCCCAGCTTTCTTTTCCTTTCCATTTGCCTGAAAGATATTTTTCCATCCTTTCACTTTCAGTCTGTGTGAGTCCCTTCTAATGAGGTGGGTTTCTTGTAGACAGTAGATGTATGGGTCATGTTTTTTTATCCATTCAGCCACTCGATGTCTTTTGTTTGGAGCATTTAGTCCATTTACGTTTAAAGTTATTATTGAAAGGTACTTGTTTGTAGCCATTTCTTTTTTTGTGTGGCTGTTTTCTTTTGAGCTTTTTATTTCTTCTTTTTATACCAGACCCTTTAGCATTCCTTGCATTGCTGGCTTGGTGGTGATAAACCCCCTTAGCCTTTTTTTGTCTGTGAAACTTCTTATTTCCCCTTCAAGTTTGAATGATAGCCTTGCTGGATAGAGTATTCTTGGATTCAGTCCTTTGCTTTGCATTACTTTGTAAATTTCTGTTCATTCTTTTCTGGCCTGATGTGTTTCTGTTGAGAAATCATTTGATAATCTAATGGGAGATCCCTTGTATGTAACTTTCCGTCTCTCTCTTGCAGCCTGTAAGATTCTCTCTTTGTCCTGAACATTTGCCATGGTAATTATGATGTGTCTTGGTGTGGGTCTTTTCGGGTTCACCTTGTTTGGGACTCTCTGGGCTTGTGTGACTTTTTTCTTCCCCACCTCAGGGAAGTTATCTGATATTATTTCTTTGAATAGGTTTTCTAATCATTGTTCATCTTTCTGTTGTTCTGGTACCCCTATTATTCGTATGTTGTTTCGTTTCATGTTGTCCCAAAGCTCCCTTAGGCTCTCCTCCTGTCTTTTCATTTTTTTCTCCAATTGCAGTACATTTTGGGTGTGTTTTGCTTCCTTGTCTTCTAATTCACTAATTCGGTCCTCCGCTTCTCCTAGTCTACTGTTGATACTTTCTATGGTGTTTTTTATTGCAGCTATATCACTATTCATTTCTTCTTGGTTCTTACTTAAGTTGTTGATTTTTTCATCTGTTTCTTCTAGCTTCTTCCATATGTTATTGATTTTTTCATCTGTTTCTTCTTGCTTCTTGCAGAGGTTGTTGATTTTTTCCTCCATCCGGTTTATGCACTCTAGGACCCTTATTCTGAATTATTTTTTTGTCATGTTGCATGCCTCTGTATTACTTAGCTGTTTTTCTGGAGAGTCCTCCTTCTTTTTCCTTTGGGGGTTTCTTTGTCTACCCATGTTTGATCTCACTGACATATCTAGACGTTGAGTCGTTCAGTGGCTGCTCCCTGGGTGGCAGTGACTCCTTTGTCTGTGGTTGCTCTTCGGGTGGTTGCGGTAGCAGCTGCTCTTCAGTTGGCAGCAGCTCCTCTGGTGGGTGCTGTTCACAGCTGTGGTGGCTCTTCTGGCTGGTGGGGGGAAGTTTCACGTACAGCTGCTGTTCCTCAGCAGAGGGTGTGGTGCTCAGGAGGCTGCTGTTGCTTGGATCTGCTGCGTTGATTTAAAGGCATAAAATACAACACAACAAGGCACCACGTACCAGGCACTAAACACAAATATATTCACGATATTAATAACCCCAAATAAAGGTGACCGCCCGAATTAAGAGAATTAGGGGATAAGGAAGAAGGAAGATAAAAGAGAAAAAAGAAAAGAAAAGTAGGGACCAAAAAAAGGAGTGCAAAAATGAAATTGGGAAAAAGGAGGGGGGAAAATAAAAGTGAGACAAGAAAAGAATAAAAAGAGCGAAAAGAGAGAATGAAGTGGAAGAGGGGAAGAGACTTTTTATATGAGGAGAATACTCCTATAGAACCGCCACTAATCCCAACAAATTCCAGCAACAGCTCCCTGGAGATGGATGCAAACTAGAAACAACCAATAATATAACGATGAAAATAGAATGGAGAACACTAATCCCAAAATAAAATAAAGAGAAAATAAAATGGCACTTTAAAAAATGGTAAAATGGTCGCAGCAATAATACTGGTTAAAAAATAAGAAGGTAGTAATTAAAAGGGTAAAATCAGGTGATGGAAAAAGAAGAAGAAAGAAAGAAAAAGAAAGAAAAAAGAAAAAAAAGTAGAAAAAAAAGGGGAAAAAATTGGTTTCTTAGTTAAAAGGTGAAAAAAGAAAAAAAAATTGCAGTAGTGAAGGTCCTTCGGTTCTTCTATTCTTCAGTCTGGCTCGCCTTTAGTCCTGCCAGGTATTCAGGAGAGTGTTGAGTTTCCCTGCGATACACTGTTCCTCTGTGTTGTAAACCATAGTCCTTATTTTAAAGCAGGCTGTATTTGTTTCCCAGACTGCCTTATTTTGTGTTTAGCAAAGAGTCAGTTTGTGGCTCAGCCTCTGGGTGGCAGTGTTCTGGGGTTGGCCTCTGAGGCTATACGGCATCTCTATCGCACTTAAAAGTGATTTGGAGAGGTCAACTATCCAGAGCTGGTTCCTTAATAGTTACCCGCTCTGTGTTGTTGCTGGGGTTGCAAAGAGTTCCACATTTTTTAAAAGGCATTTTTACTATCTAAATCCACATGAAAATATCTAATTAAACATTCTCTATATAAAATTCACAAAGGAGTTTCCACAAACATTGCCTTTTTTTTTTTTAATATGGAACACTTCATGAATTTGTGCATCATCTTTGCACAAGGGCCATGCTAATCTTCTCTGTATTGTTCCAATTTTAGTATAGGTGCTGCCAAAGCAAGCACAGACACTGTCTTTTTTTTTTTTAATCCTTACCACTATGAGTTACTCAGAACTCCTCCCACTCTCATATTAGAGGATTTGTATAGTTGATGATAAGTAGGTCCTGTTTCTCTTGGCATGTGTGTTTATGTGTTTGCATGTATAAGAAAATTCAAGTATTCTTGAATATATAGTAGAAACATTCATAAATAAGAATAAAAGAAAATGATCTGGTTGTTATGTATAAGCCAGATATTAGAAGCATATAGAATGGTGGTGGAGTCTTCCCACTATTCACCATAAATTCTGATAGTTTTCAGGTTTTTTTTAACTTAAGTTTATTTAACAACGAGACACTTGACTTTAAGGGAAAACTAGGATTTTTATTTTTTATTTTTTTAGTAATTTGTTCCTACTTAAAGACAAATTGCCCTACATGTAACAGCTACATACAAAAAAGTTATAAAATTGTCCTTGGTCTTACAATGATAAGTGAAAATCATTAAAATTCTCCAATCGAATAAGGTATGCAAGGATGTTTATGTTAAACAGTGAGAACGAAGTAACTTACTGGAATATAGAGATGAGGGCTGAATAAGCATGCCACTAATGGGAAAAGGGGGTATTTTCACAGAGCCACTATTTTTTCCCATCCTATCTCCATTTTATGCTCATCAAAGCATACCATTGGGCCAGGCCAGCATGGCTCAGTGGTTGAGAGTCGACCTATGAACCAGGAGGTCATAGCTCAATTCCCAGTCAGGGCATATGTCTGGGTTGCGGGCTCCATCCCCAGCATGGGGTGTGCAGGAGGCAGCCAATCAATGATCTCATCATTGATGTTTCTATCCCTCTCCATCCCACTCTGAAATTAATAAAAAAAAATGTTATTTAAAAAACATACCATTGGGTCCTGGCCGATGTGGCTCTTGGTTGGTTGGAGTGCTATCCTATGCACCAATAAGTCACAGGTTCAATTCCTGGTCAGGGCAGGTGCCCAGCCCAGGTTGTGGGTTCAATCTCCAGTCAGGGCAGGTACAGGAGGCAGCAAGTCTACCTTTCTCTTTCACATTTATGTTTCTCCCTCTATATATAGCTATATATATAAAAGGCTAATATGCTAAGTGCCCAACTGTTCAACCAGTAGCTATGATGCTCACTGACCACCAGAGGGCAGACGCTCAATGCACAGGCATGGAAACATGGAACAGACTGATGAATTTCATAGGGAAGCGGGAGGGTGTGAAGAGATTAACCAAAGATTTTATATGCATACTAGAGGCCTGGTGCACAGATTTGTGTACCGGTGGGGTCCCTCAGCATGGCCTATGGGGATCGGGCCTAAACCAGCAGTCTGACACCCCCTGAGGGGTCCCAGATTGTGAAAGGGTGCAGGAGGTGGGGGAACTAAATGGCAGTTTTCTACTTAAGAATATGTCTTGGTCTGAAGAAACCAAGTTCTGGAGTAAAGCACTGTTTAGTAGGCCCCTCCTCTCTGCTACAGGAATACATCCATTGTATCTTCATCCTCCATGTCCAACTGTGCAGTGTGTCTGCTTCATTGACAGGCTGCCCATTAAATTGGAAGCTGATCTGCCTCATTGACAAACCCTGTTCACCACATTAGTTTACTAAGAGATGTGCCTCTTAATTTTACACTGCACTACAGAACCACCCTGCCCCATCACCTTCAAATGAATATGATGGTTGTTTTCAGTCTGGACTCCTTCTTAGGGCTTTTCTTCGGCTATGGTGAGCACCAGTCTTGGCTGCCACAAAGAGGTACTAGGTTCCCAACAAAAGAGCACACAAGCAGCACTAGGGGTGGCTGATAACATATCTTAATACATCACCCAGAAAGCCTGAGGCACTCTGTGATGTGCTGGGGAAATGGTGCTCACTGCCAGGCTTCATCCCCTTAAGCAGAGAAGGGGGTACTCCGATTTGAGTCTCACACTCATTTTCCTCCCCTGGGCAGGTGCAGAGCTTTGATTTCCTCCTGCCCAGGTAGGAGGGATGAGTAATTACTAAATATGGAAAGTATTGTGATGGAGTGAGCATAGGGGTTTTCAAAATCACAACAGCAGCAACCCCAGCAGAGGGGGTGGGAAGGCTTTCTAGGAGAGCTGGGTCTCCAAAGGAGAATAGAAGTTACCCAGGCATGGGAGGAGGCCAGGAGATGGCCTGCGCACACCCTCTTCCATTTCCTATTTTCTCTGTTTCCCATAGCAGCAACACCAACTATTGAGGCTTCCAACCTAATATCTAGTTGACTCCTACTCTTCCCTCCCCATGATTTCCACCTGTCCCCACATCTGAGTATTACAAATTTTATCACTTCACCTGTAGAAAGGTCCTAGAAACCTTTCTTCTGACTTGCAGCCCTGCCTGCCTTCATGCTATTTATCTCAACTCTTCTCTGACTTCAAGCAACCATCAATCAACTCTCCCTTGTTTGTTCATCATGGCTGGGCTTACTGAAACAATAGAATAAAACCCCAACTCTTTCCTATGGTATCAAGGACTTTCATAGACAGGTTCCAACCTGATAAGTCTTTGTCTCCCAATGGCCAATGTGCATGCTACACAGAACTGTCTCAGATCTCGACCAGCCCTCCTGTAATAAATGTACTCTCCTCACTTTTGAGACTCAGCTCAAATCTCATCCCAGTTTTTAAGCCTTGCCTGACTTCTTCAAGTAAAAGGAGCCATTCTTCTTTGCTTCCCTAGCTCTCTGCTGGCACCTCTATTTCAGTTCTTAAGTGCACTGCATGTCTTGGTTTCTGTTCCCACCAAAAGGCCAGCTCCTGGAGAGAAGAACTGGGTTTTTGTTGTTGTGGTGGTGGTTTTTTAATACATTTTTTTTCAGAGAGGAAGAGAGATGGAGAGAGAGAGAGAGAGAGAGAGAGAGACATCGATGATGAGAGAGAATCATTGATCAGCTGCCTCCTACATGCCCCACACTGGGGATCAAGCCCACAACCCTGGCATGTGTCCTGACCGGAAATTGAACCGCAACCTCGTGGTACACAGGTCAATGCTCAACCACTGAGCCACGCCAGCTGGGCAAGAACTGGGTTGTTTCAATCTTTGTATCTTCCATGCCTCTCACAATGCCCATCGCCCAATGGGAGTCCATTGATTACTGAGTGACAGACTGAATGTCTGGGCAATGTACATTACACTTTTACCCGTTTTAAGTATTCTACAAAGTGTTAGAATTTTTAAAGCTAAGAACCAGCACAAAGACGAGGATTTTCTGCCTAAAAACAAATGTCATCCCTTCCAAGTTCTTATAATGAATATTAAAAGCAGGTCCCAACATTTTATACAGGACCATCATAAATATTTGCAAAAAAGCTTTTTTTAAACACACACACACACACACACACACACACACACACACACACACACTTCTATTGATTTCAGAGAGGAAGGGAGAGGGGGAGAGAGAGAGAAACATCAATGATGCCCTAACTGGTTTGGCTCAGTGGATAGAGGGTCGGCCTGCGGACTCAAGAGTCCCAGGTTTGATTCAGGTCAAGGGCATGTACCTTGGTTGCAGGCACATCTCCAGTGGGATGTGCAGGAGGCAGCTGATCGATGTTTCTCTCTCATTGATGTTTCTAACTTTCTATCCCTCTCCGTTCCTCTCTGTAAAAAATCAATAAAATATATTTTTTAAAAAAGAAAGAAACATCAATGATGAGAGAGAATCGTTGATCGGTTGCTTGTTGCAGGCCCCCCACTGGGGACTGAGCCCACAACCCAGGCAAGTGCTCTTGACCAGAATCAAATCCGAAACCCTTCAGTCCGCAGGCTGATGCTCTGTCCACTGAGCCAAACCGGCTAGGGCAACAAAAAAGCTTTTTTAAAATATGGCAGAAATATATGAAAATGGTTCTTAGATTTTTTTGTTTGGAGGTTTTGGTTTTTTTAAAATAAATCTTTATTGTTCAGATTATTAAAGTTGTTCCTCTTTCTCCCCCCCCCCATAGCTACCCTCAAACCAGTTCCCACCCCACCCTCTGCCCTTACCCCCCCCCCACTGTCCTCATCCATAGATGTACGATTTTTGTCCAGTCTCTTCCCACACCCCCACACTCCTTTCCCCCCGAGAATTGTCAGTCCACTCCCTTTTTATGCCCCTGATTCTATTATATTCACCAGATTACTCTGTTCATCAGATTTTTTATTCACTTGATTTTTAGATTCACTTGTTGATAGATATGTATTTGTTGTTCATAATTTGTATCTTTACCTTTTTCTTCTTCTTCCTCTTCTTAAAGAATACCTTTCAGCATTTCATATAATACTGGTTTGGTGGTGTTGAACTCCTTTAGCTTTTTCTTATCTGTGAAGCTCTTTATCTGACCTTCAATTCTGAATGATAGCTTTGCTGGGTAAAGTAATCTTGGTTGTAGGTTCTTGGTATTCATCACTTTGAATATTTCTTGCCCCTCCCTTCTGGCCTGCATAGTTTCTGTTGAGAAATCAGCTGACTCCCTTGTAGGTAACTAACTGTTTTTCTCTTGCTACTTTTAAGAGTCTCTCTTTGTCTTTAGCCCTTGACATTTTAATTATGATGTGTCTTGGTGTGGTCCTCTTTGGATTCCTTTTGTTTGGGGTTCTCTGCGCTTCCTAGACTTGTAAGTCTATTTCTTTCACCAGGTAGGGGAAGTTTTCTGTCATTATTTCTTCAAATAGGTTTTCAATATCTTGCTCGCTCTCTTCTTCTGGCACCCCTATAATTCGGATGTTAGTACGCTTGAAGTTGTCCCAGAGGCTCCTTACACTATCTTCATATTTTTGGATTCTTTTTTCTTTTTGCTTTTCCAGTTGGGTGTTTTTGCTTCTTCATTTTTCAAATCTTTGACTTGATTCTTGCGATCCTCTTGTCTGCTGTTGGATCTCTGTATATTATTCTTTATTTCAGTCAGTGTATGCTTAATTTCTAGTTGGTCCTTTTTCATATCCTCGAGGGTCTCACTAAATTTATCGGTGGTTTCTAGAAAATTCTTGAAAAACCTTATAACTGTGGTTTTGAACTCTATATTTAGTAGTTTGCTTTCCTCCATTTCTATCATTTGTGACTTGTTTCTTTGTCTCCACATTTTTTTTATGCTTCCCTGTGTTGATAGAGTGGCTTTGTGGGCTAGGTGTCCTATAGTGCCCAGTGGCTCCGCCTCCCCAATTACCTGAGGTGGACACTCTTGGTGCACCCCTTTTTGGGGTGTGTACACAGTCTTGTTGTAGTTAAGCCTTGATTGTTGTGGGTATCACTGGGAGGAATTGACCTCCAGGCCAGTTGGCTGTGAGAATCAGCTGTGTCTGCAGTGGGAAAACTTCTGTGCTGAAGACACCCTTATGCGGCAAGACTTGCTTCAGTGGGGCTTTGGTGCTCACTGAGTCTGCCCCCTGAGTGTGTCCCTTATGGATCTGAGGAGTTGTAATCTGGATGGTCCCAATCTGACCACTGGGTACATGGGCTCTTGGATCTCTAAGGAGGTGCTAATTTAGCCTGTGCCTGAGGCTACCCAGCAGGAGCTACAGAGAGATCTGCAGATTCCTCTCCTTTGTTTGGGGTTTGGAGGTGCCCAGATGAGGCCCAGCTGTGAAGCAATGCAAGCTGCTGTGGGGCCTTGAGCCTTCTTTTGGTAGTTCTGGGTCTCTCTGACCTAGCTGCAGTTTGTTATGTAATTTTAGATTGCAAAGGGCCAGGCCATTCATATGCAAAAGCCTCTGCTCACAGCTTGGGTGGGGCAGGGTCTCAGGGAATCAACAGTGTGGATCAAACAGCTATGAGTGCTCCTCAGTCCTACCCTAAGAGGCCCCCGGGTCTCAGTGTCCCATGGTAATCGCTGCAAGCACCTCTGAGAGAAAGCCGCCCTCGAGTTCCTCCCAATGCCAGACAGTCCAGTTTCTCCTCGTATGAGTCTGGGTCCCCAGAGACTTGCCTGGAACTGGAGTTCAGGGCCATTGGGAGCTTGAGACTCCCTCCCGATTGAAAAAGACACTAGCGTCCTCCATTGCCAGCTCTTTCCGCATGCGCCTCCGTACCTCTGCACTTTATTTCTGCACCTCCTCTGAGTTTCAGTGTGCTTTTCTCTTTCCTTCTAGTTGTAGAATTTCCACTCAGCCAGCCTTCCTGTGGTCCTGGATGATGTCTGTTTTGTCTCTTAGTTGTAGTTTTGAAGTGGTTGTGCGAGGCAGCAATTTCAGGTGTTTACCTATGCCGTCATCTTGGTTTCTCCTCTCTGTTTGAGTTTTTTGAGGAATAGGGAGAAAGAGGACTCTATTTAGGTAGTATTTTTCAGTTTGCCAACATAAATGTTATGTTACTGTAATGGGAAATACTAGTTTTATTTTTTTAATGTGTTCTATGAGTTAAACATGTGTCCTATATCATTGTTTACAACTTTTGTTGTTTTGGCAAATTTTATTTTACTCCACCTATGACTCAATGTCAGCTCAAAGCAGCTTCTACCTAAATAATCACAAATTCTAACTTAGAGTTGAAAGAAAAGGATTGTTCCAGGTGTGCTCCAAAAACTGCTGTGATCACCTGAACTTTAAAACCTTACTTGGTGGATCATAAGTTCAGCGCCTCAGACACACACCCCTCCTTCCTCACTTTATATAATTCCCAGGGAACACTGGTCAGCACAAGTGAGCAAGTTAACGTGTGCTGACCTGCCTCACCTGAGACTCAACTTCTCTACTGGCAATCCCAATATTTTAGAATGAGAAAAAGTAGTTTCTCCTCATTTCAAAAACGTCAGGATTTCCTTCTTTACTTTCTCATCTTGCTATCATATTGGAATTTTTGATGCCACAAGATTAAGTAGGAGACTCTCCCATTAATGACTGTAACTAATCTGCACTGCAAAAGCAAGTGGGGTTTTCAATCTAACATTGTGCCTAGCAGGCACTCACAAGTCCCAGAAGTGTAAGTCATACTCACTGTTCACAATAGGGATCTATCTCAAGAATGTGGAGGCATGCATGATGAAAGGAACAGCTTATTAAAAAGATATGCTTTTGCTATGTAACATTAGCGTAAGATGAACTATATTGGAGCAAAGGTATCAGCATTATGAAAATTATTCACACTACATTCCAATTAATAAGCCCCCAAATAATAAAACCACACATTTAATCAGGAATAGTACTGTTCTTGAACATTATTCTCTATTTTGACATTTTACATGGATATTTCCCTTTAGAACTATGTACACAATTCTAACAAGTTTAATGAGTTTCCTATCTATATATAAAAAGTCTGTGGTCATGATGCCCTCATGCCATAATGACCGTTCACCAGGAGGCTGCGTGCATGGCAAGGCACAGGCAGGTGACCGGGGATTTGACGCTGCATCCCGGCAGATGCCGGTGGGTCTGGATCTCATGCAATTTCGAGGCATGCATGGGTGGATGGGGCTGCGTGCGTAGCAAGGGGTTCATGGGTGGGCAGGGACTTGATTCTGGGTCTCACGGCACCAGCAGGACTTGATGCTGAGTCTCCGCAGACACTGGCCCAGACTCTGACAGGAGGGAGGAGGGATCTGGATACCCGCAATATTAAAATATTTCCTCTAATTAATTCTTTTTTAATGTGCACGAATTTCGTGCATAAGGCCACTTGTACCAAATAAAAGGATGCAAATTAGCAGTAGAGAGAATGTAAGAAATTAAAGAAACATTTATTGAATGTCAACTTTTGTCAACCCTTGTGCTGGAAGATAATAAAAAAAGCGATAAACTTTCAGTCCTTGTAAAGCTGAGAGTTTATCAGGGACCATCAAGAACGCATCAGATATAGTGTGATAAGAACCATTAGGAATATGGTGGAAAGGGAGGGGGTAGGAGGAAAAAGGCAGGACATCTGTAATACTCTCAACCATAAAGATTAAGAAAGAAAAGAAAAATTAGTAGGATAGAAAGATTCCTCAGAAGAGAGAATGGTTAATTCTAGGGACTCTAGAAGACTTCTCAAAGGTGATGATGGATAAACTGGGGTTTGAAAGATACTGAAAGAGCTTTCCAGAAGGAGAAAGTGGCTTTCTATACAAGAAAACATCCTGCAAAAAGAACCTGGTGAGAATTTCCATTTAGTTGGGCCCCAGGAACCAAAAGTCTGAAGGAGGGAATTTTCTCCAATTGATGGAGTTATAGACCTGAGGGACAAAACCGTTGGTGTTGCATTTGTTCCAATTCTGTTCTCTCAATGCTCTGCCCCAAATGTAGGAGTGCACAGCAGAGCTGAGTAAGTAAAGTCTCAGTTTTCTGATTGGAAGACTAAAATGAGAAGCCCCAGGAAACAAAAGTAACAGGGAAATTGCTAAGAGAGTTGTTCAGGGAAATAACCCCATTAAGTTGTCTATGGAGCCCACCGGTTCATTCCTGAGCTGCTCCTGCCTGGATCTGGTACTATGTTCCCAATTTCCCCCCTTTGCCCAACTCCACTCACCACCCCTGCCCCCCCCCCCGCCATACTGTTATATGTGTCTATGGGTTATGCATATATGTTCTTTTATCAATATTTATTATTTTTAAATTATAGTTCATACACAATATTAGATTAATTTCAGGTGTACAACTCCATCATTAGACATTTACATAACTTATGAAGTGATCATCCCAATAAATCTAATACCGTATATAGGCATTACAATATTATTGACTATAATACCTACCTGTACTTCTCTATCCCTTCACCTTTTTCACCCAATCTTCCTCCCCTCTGGCAACTATCAGTCTGTTCTTTGTATCTATGAGTCTGTTTCTGTTTTGCATAGACGTTTCTCCAAAGAGGACATACAGATGGCTAACAGGCATATGAAAAGATGCTCAACATCACTAATCATCAGGGAAATGCAAATTAAAACAATAACAAAAAACAAAAACAAACCAACAATGAGATGTCACTTCACACCAATCAGAATGGCTACCATCAATAAATCAACAAACAAGTGTTGGTGCGGATGTGGAGAAAAGGGAACCTTCATGCACTGTTGATGGGAATGCAGACTGGAGCAACCACTGTGGAAAGCATTATGGAGGTTCCTCAAAAAATTAAAAATGGAACTCCCGTTTGGCCCAGTGATCCCACTTCTAGAAATATATACCAAGAAGCCAGAAACACTGATAAGAAAGGATACATTCACCCCTATGTTCATAGCAGCACAATTTATAAGAGCTAAGATTTGGAAACAGCCTAAGTGCCCATCAGCAGAGGAAAGGATTAAAAACGATGGTACATCTACACAATGGAATACTACGCTGCTGTAAAAAGGAAGGAACTCTTACCATTTGCAACAGCATGGATGGACCCGGAGAGCATTATGCTAAGTGAAATAAGCCAGTCAGAGAAAGATAAATATCACATGACCACACTCATTTGTGGAATATAATGGGCAACATAAACTGATGAACAAAAACAGAGCCTGAGGAAAAAAATATTTTAGAATAAAATGGCACTAATCCTGTTATTTTCAGATTTTTAATATTTCCTACAAATATTGTGATATTATGCTATGTTAATACAGTTTAGGTAATATAATTATATTTAAAATCTTTTTTTCTTGAAATATTGCATGTAAATGGCTGATTATTTTGTACCTACAATCTGGTAATAGATTTATTTTGTTAAAAAATTTAAAAATGAAACCCCCTATGACACAGTGATTCCACTTCTAGGTATATATCCAAAGAAAGCCAAAATACTAATTTGAAATAATACAATCACCACTATGTTCACTGCAGCATTATTTACAATAGCCAAGATATAATAGCAACCCAAGTGCCCATTGATAGATAAATGGATTAAAAAGATGTGGTACAAAGGAATATTACTTGTCCATAAAAAGCACAAAATCTGACCATTTGCAATAGCATGGATGGAACTAGAGAGTATTATGCTAAGTCAAATAAGTCAGTCAGAAAAAGACAAATACGAGATGATTTCACTTACATGAGGAATGTAAAGAATACCCTCTAGGACTAGGTCCATCCATGTTGTTGCAGAGGGTAAAATTTCATTCTTTTTCATGGCTGAATCATATTCCATTGTATGTATACAGCACTTCTTCTTAATCCATTCATCTATTGATGGACACTTAGGTTGCTTCCATATCTTATCTATTGTAAATAATGATAAGATAAACATACAAATGTATATATACCTGATATATCGTTATGATATATATTTTGGATTTCTTTGGATAAATACCCAGAAGTGGAATTGCTGGATCCTTTTTTGTCTCTTGTTATAGCCTTTGTTTTAAAATCTATTTTGTCTGGTATAAGTATTGCTACCCCAGCATTATTTTTTAATAATTCTTTATTGTTGAAAGTATTACATATATCCCTCTTTTTCCTCCATTGACCCCCTCTAGCCCACCCCAGCCCCTTGTCCCAGGCCTTCAGCATCCTATTGTCAGTGTCCATGGTTATGCATACTATATATGCATACAAGGTCTTTAGTTGATTACCTCCCACCCACCCACCATCCCCTGCCTTCCCTCTGAGATTCTGCACTCTGTTCCATGCTTCCATGTCTCTGGATGCACTCCGTTCACCAGTTTATTTTGTTACTTAGATTCCACATATGAGTGCAATCATGTGATACTTGTCTTTCTCTGACTGGCTTATTTCACTTAACATAATAATCTCTAGGTCCATCCATGCTGTCTCAAAGGGTAAGAGATTATTCATTTTTACTGCTGCACAGTATCCCATGGTATACATGTACCACAGCTTTTTTTATCCACTCATCTACTGATGGACACTTGGGCTGTTTTCAGATCTTAGCTACTGTATATTGTGCTGCTATGAACATAGGGGTGCATACATTCTTTCTGATTGGTGCTTCAGGGTTTTTTTTTACAGAGAGGAAGGGAGAGGGATAGAGAGTTAGAAACATCGATGAGAGAGAAACATCGATCAGCTGCCTCCTGCACACCTCCCACTGGATATGTGCCCGCAACCAAGGTACATGCCCTTGACGGGAATCGAACCTGGGACCTTTCAGCCCTCAGGCTGATGCTCTATCCACTGAGCCAAACCGGTTTCGGCAAGTGCTTCAGGTTTTTTAGGATATATTCCTAGAAATGGGATCACTGGGTCAAAGGGAACTTCCATATTTAATTTTTTGAGGAAACTCTATACTGTTTTCCATAATGGCTGCACTAGTCTGTAATCCCTGTACTAGAGTTCTCTTTTCTCCACATCCTCACCAGCACTTGTCATTTGTTGATGGTAGCCATTCTGACAGGTGTGAGGTGATACTTTATTATCATTTTAATTTGCATCTCTCAGATGATCAGCGACTTTGAGCATTTTTTCATGTGCCCCTTGGCCATCTTTATGTCCACTTTGGAGAAGTTTCTATTTAAAGTCCTTGAAAGGTTTGGAGTGGGCTGGGGTTGTGCGCCTGTGACATGAGGCTGTAATGTATTAAAAAAGTTTTTATTGCAGGCACCTGGGTGCAGATGGGCTGAGTCCGACAAAAAGTCAGTGGAGAGTGCAGGGATGGGGAAGACTTTTATCAGCTATTGCTGGCTGCAAGCAGTTCGGCTGACGTAAGGGTCCAGTCCTTTGTTTCTCCCACCACCAGTGTCTTCTGGTTATCTGAGCTATGTGGTGTTCAAGGCTGCAAGATATCTGCTAAGCGCAGTAAGTTTTTCTCTGCCCCGTTTTATTCTCTTTAACCCTTAACCCTTTCACTCCCGTCTTAAAGGGTATATATATAAAGAAAAGAAGGGTGATGAGGTCGCCATTTCTCTTGTACTACTTCCTGCATGAGAGGGGATATAGTGGACACCTAAGGAGTAAATTCAGATTATTTCCTAGGATATAGGCCTGTAGGGTCCCTTTACCTGGGTAAGGACGAACTATCCTACTGTCTGGTTAACTAGGACTTATAATCTTGTTTGTATAAATTTGGTAACTATTCTGAAACTGCAGGGCCTGAAGAGGAGGAGGAGGAGAAATAGTGTTAGGGGGCCTGTAAGGGGGTAAAAGCCAGGTTAATTTGGGCAGAGCTGCTTGTAGGCTGGACCATATGGACTGCTCTATACTATCCTGACTGCTCTCCTTGAGCCATTGAGCACTCTGTAGAATGTGTTGTGTTCTTTCCTCTATTTGACCTGTACAGTTTAGATAAAAACAACAGGAGGTGTTAGCAACTAAACATACTCCTCCTCTTTGGCTAAAAGATAGTCTAGGGCTAGTCAGTTGTCTATAACCATGCAAGCTAGGGAATCTAAAGATTTAGAGAGCAGTTTGAAATTTCCCCCTGTGTCTTCTGCGATGGTTGTCATGGTTGCTGTCATGTTTTTCAGAGTGACAGCATTGTATACTATTCCCCCAGCTAGTCCCATGGCCGTGGCTGCTGCAACTGCTCCTATAACAACAGCACTGATACCAAAGTCCCTCTTGTTTCGCTTGAGACTGAGGGATGTGGTCCAAGAGGCGTTATAAGGCCTGAATGATTAGAGTGCCTGCCTCTGGGGTGACAGAGCCAATGGCTCAGAGGCCCCGCTGCCAGATTGGATCTAAGCACGGGACAGCTGTTCCTATCTGTGCCTTTGTAATGTCATGGGCCCCTAGGAACATGATTCCTGTTGGTAGGCAGAGGATTCCAGTGTTGTTTGGGCCCTGAGAGTCTGACCTTAGACCTAAAGTTAGGCTGGAGTGGTTAAACCAAGAAATGCAGATGGTTGTGTTAAAGGAGCACCCGGGAGTAGTGGCTAATTTCTATGGAGTGGTTGCCCTGGAACTTCCCCCATTGTGACAAGGCTAAGTCATGCTGAGTCTCATTGCACCTATTGCCTGAAACTAGAATTGTAAGATTGCAAGTTGCTGCTGTCAGGTTGAGATAAAGGTTAGATGTAATACTGACTTGAGTACCAACAGTATAGTTGAAGGTTGTGTTAGAAAGCCATGGTATGTAAAGGTACAAATGAACTGGTAGCTGGTATAAATAGATGGTCTGGAGAGCAATGGTGTCTATCCCTGGGGTTAAAGTGGGGAAACATTAGGTTTGTGGCTAAGGTGGCCTGGGGAACGTGAAGATAGTACAAATGGTGAGCCTTCTGGTTAATATTAAAGAGTAAAGCGGGGTTTGGTGTGCCTGGCTCTTGGCATGTAGGGCTGCTTCATAGTATGTCAGACAAGTTTGTGGTAATTCCCCATAATAGGGGAGTGTTACCAGGGGAAGGTTGTTTGTGACATATCCACTGTGTCGTATTGGAGGATTGATGAATTTGATAGCCCACAGCTCTAACAGTCTGGACTACAGAGTTATTGTGCCAGACTGTGCTGGTGAGGAGGGTGAGTAGGGGTGAGAAGGAAGAGGATTAGTAGCAGGGGGCCATTTTAGGGATCTGGGAGAATCAGAAGCATTATGAAGGTAAACAAATAAGTGTGATCTGGAGTGAAATCCTGTAAATCACCCTGGAACCAGAGGTCTGCAATGAATTAAAAAATATCTTGCATGTTCTGATGGGGTGGGCTGTGTCAGGTGGGGAAATGTTGTCACAAACAATCTGCATGAGTGTGAAAGCCTGGGTATATAATCTATTGGTCATTTGGCTGACATGCGAGAGGGGCTATTCTTTTTCAGGAAGGCTAGTGTGGGGAGGGGTGACTTGGGGTCCCAGCAGGGACAAAAGAGGGTACCCCTGGGAATTATCCTAGGATTGTGATGATACTTAAAATAAGACAGAATGAGAATGATTAGGAAAGGAAAGGCAGTAAGTATCCAAAGGTACCAGAGGATGACTAGGAGGGTAAGTCCTCCGGGATTCTAGTGAGCTGGAGGGTGGTTGGTGAGATGACCTTGGACCTCCACCTAGGGTGAGGCTCCAGGGGGGGCTATCTTAATTTTTGTCTGGTGTATCCAATGAGGCAGACCACAGACCTTAACTGCCGTAGGTGACAGTATACGGTCCATTCAGCTTGTAATTTGTCTGTGGGTTAGAACTTGCTGTCCAGCTAAGTTGTCTTTGTTCCTGTGATCAGGGTTAGGAGAGGGTAAGAGAGTGTTGACAGTGTCCCTGAAGATAGCTCTGGTAGTTTGTAATGCTGGTAAATAGTCTCCCATCGGTTCTGCCTCACCTACTAAGTCATGACCTAGTAGAAATGTTTGGCAGTACATTATTTCAAAAGGGCTATAGAAGGTGGGAGCCCTGGGAGTGGACCTAATTCTCATAAGGGATAAAGGTAGTGTCTCCATCCAAGGCATTTTAACTTCTTGGGCCAATTTGGATAGATGAGTCTTTAAGATTGAAGTCATTTTTTCTACGTTGCCTGAGGATTGAGGCCGGTAAGGAATATGTAAGTGCCATTTTATTCCTAAGACTCGAGACACTGCTTGAGTAATTTGACTTATGAATGCTAGTCCATTATCTGATTGTATGCTGGTGAGTAAACCAAAACCGGGAATAATCTGATTGAGGAGTGTCTGAGATACAGTGTCTGCTGTCTCAGAGGTGGTGGGAAAGGCCTCAACCTACCCCAAGAAGGTGTCTACAAAGACTGAGATACTTGCTTCTCTTTATGGGAGGCATGTGGGTGAAGTTGACCTGCCAGTCTTGTCCTGGGGTAAAGCCTCAGGCCTGATAGGTGGGATAAGAAGGAGGCCTTAGGGATCCCTGAGGAGAAGTGGTGCAGCATATAGAACAGCTGTGCATCAGGTAATAGATACAGTCAGACAAGTGTGAACAGGTGAAGACGGGGGTAAGGAGGTGTATAAGAGGTTCAGGGCCTATATGGAAGGACTGATGTAAGGAATGTAAGATGGAATCTGCTTGGTTCTCTGGCAAAATATATATACCATTGAGTAGAAACCATGGCCCTTTTTGTTCAAATTTTTACTGGCTAAAGTCTGCGCTTTCTGCTGGAGAATATTCAGGTGTGTAGGAAGCTAAAGATAGAAATTGGCGCCTTTCCGACGGTGACGACCTTCCCACAACATGCCTCTCGCCAAGGATCTCCTCCATCCCTCTCCAGAAGAGAAGAGGAAACAAAAGAAGAAGCGCCTGGTGCAGAGCCCCAATCCCTACTTCATGGATGTGAAATGCCCAGGAAGCTATAAAATCACCACCGTCTGTAGCCAGGCACAAACGGTAGTTTTGTACACTGTTCGGTCTGCCAACAGGAGGAAAAGCAAGGCTTACAGAAGGATGCTCCTTCAGAAGGAAGCAGCACTAAAAGCACCTCAAATCAAGATGAGTGGGAAACCATCCCAATAAACACATTTTGGATACAAAAAAGAAAAAGAAAAAGATAGAAACTGGCTACTTATAGTCTGCCACTAACTGCCTTGCAATTGTATCAGCATAATTGTTTCCCCGGGCTATTGGTGACCCTGAGGCCTGATGACCTCTGCACTGTATGACTGTGGCCTCTAGGGGACGTTGAGCTGCCTCAGGAGTTGTTGTACACCAGTAAGTCTTCCCTTTATTATGGGGGTTCCTTGGGTAGAAAGGAAACTTCTTTGTTTCCAAATGGCCACATGGGAGTGTATTATATGGAAGGCATATAGAGTCAGTATATATGTTTATTCTTTTCCCTTCTGCTAGTGTTAGGGCTCTGGTTAATGCTATTAATTCTGCTCTCTTGAGGTGGTGCCCTAGGGAAGAGGGTTGGCCTCAACAATACTTTGAGGGTTCATGCACACAATGGAGTATCCTGCATAGGAGATATTGTCTGAGATGTAGGCACTCCCGTCAATGAACCATGTTTGTGTCTCTGCAGAGAGAGATCGTCCTTTATGTGAGGGAAAGGGAAAAGGGAGAGGTCCAAGGCCTGGATACAGGCATGTGTCTGTGAGTTGCCTGCCCCTGATGATATGGGGAGTAGTGTGGCTGGGTTAAGCGAGGGAGTCGAAGCTATGATTACTTGAAGTGTTTGGAGAAAAAGAATGTGTAGTTGTTGAATGTGAGAGGGAGCCATAATGTTCTGTAGATGTCTTTGAGATAACATGTCTTTAATGTTATGTGAAGAATATACTATGACCGGACTATGGAGGGTAATTTTCAGGCTTCCTAGAGTTAAAATAGCTGTTGCCTCAAGATTTTTTAGGCATGAAGGCCATCCTAAAACAGTGTTGTCTAACTGCTTGGAGAGATATGCAACTGCCTGGAGGGTGGGCCCCTTGTGAGGCCCCAAGAGTCCACTGCTGTTCCCTGTCTTTCAGTAGTATATAAACAGAAAGGTTTAGACATGTCGGAGAGGGTGAGGACTGGGGCCTGGAGAAGGGTCTCTTGGGGAGTTTTGGGATCTAGGGGTTCATGAGGGTCTCCTTAGGCTGCCTGGTATAGGGGTTTTGCTAAAACAGCATAGTTGGGGATCCACTGACGAAAGTATCCAACGAGACCTAAGAAAGAGAGGAGTTCTTTTTTTGTTTTTTTAATATATTTTATTGATTTTTTACAGAGAGGAAGGGAGAGAGATAGAAAGTCAGAAACATCGATGAGAGAGAAACATCGATCAGCCGCCTCTTGCACATTCCCCACTGGGGATGTGCCCGCAACCCAGGTACATGCCCTTGACCGGAATCGAACCTGGGACCCTTCAGTCCGCAGGCCGACGCTCTATCCACTGAGCCAAACAGGTTTCGGCAAGAGAGGAGTTCTTGTTTGGTTGTCGGGGTGGGCATTTTGGAGAAGAGGTGTCTTCTGGTTATCTGAGCTATTCGGTGTTCAAGGCTGCAAGCTTTCTGCAAGATATCTGCTAAGCACAATAAGTTTCCTCTGCCCCATTTTATTCTTTTAACCCTTTCAGCCCATTTTTTAATTGGATTGCCTTCCTTTTGTTCAGTTGTATGAGTTCCTTATATATTTTATATACTAACCCTGTATCAGATGTATCATTGCCAAATATGTTCTTCCATACGTGGGCTCTCTTTTTGTTTTGTTGATGATTTCTTTTACTGTGCTGAAGCTTTTCATTTTGATGTAGTCCCATTTGTTTATTTTCTCCTTAGTTTCCTTTGCCTTAAGAGATGTATCTGTAAACATATCCCCAGCATTATTTTTTGTTTGTTTCTATTTTCATGAAATATCTTTTTCCATCCTTGTACTTTCACTCTGTGTGTGTCTTTCAATGAAGTGACTCTTGTAGACAACATAGGTAAGGGTGTTGTTTTGTAATCCATTCAGCCACCACGTGTCTTTTGATTGGAGCATTTAATCCATTTGCATTTAAAGTAGTTGTTGACATATGTATATATTGCAATTTTATTCATATTTTTATCTTTTTATCACTTATGTTTTTAAAATATATTTTTATTGATTTCAGAGAGGAAGGGAGAGAGAGAGAGAGAGAGAGAGAGAGAGAGAGAGAGAGAGAGAGAGAGAGAGAGAGAGAAACATCCATGATGAGAGAGAAATCATTGATTGGCTGCGGTCTGCACATCCCCTACTGGGGATTGAGCCTGCAACCTGGGTATGTGCCCTTGACCAGAATCAAAACTGGCTAGGGCTTTTTTCCCTTCTTAAACAAGACCCTTTAACATTTCTTGTAATACTGGTTTGGTGGTGATGAACTCCTTTAGGTTTTGTCTTGGAAGCTCTTATCTGTCTTTTGATTCTAAATGATAGCTTTGCTAGGTAGAGTGATCTTGGTTGTATGTCTTTGCTTTTCATCACTTTGAATATTTTGTGCCAATCCTTCTGGCCTGAGAAGTTTCTGTTGAGAAATCAGCTTATGTAAATAGTCTTTTGGAAGCTCCCTTGTAGGTAACTAATTGCTTTGCTCTTGATGCTTTAAGATTCTCTCTTTGTCTTTAATCTTTGGCATTTTAATTATATGTCTGGGTGTGAGCCCCTGCTTGTTTGGGTTTTGTGGACCTTGCAGAGATTTCAGGTGAATCTGCAGCATGAGTCCAGGCTGGCCACTTATAAGGAACAGCCCGCCAACAGAGGTTCCAGCCTATTCATGAATTTGGTGGGATGGGTTCTCAGGGAATCACCATGGTGGGGCAAGTGGGGTTAACGGAGATTAAGATTTGGAATCTGCCTGCTCCTGTAGGCTGAGAGGTGGGAGTGTTCAGCCAGGGAACAATGGCACCTGCTAGCCAGCTGTGTGGGGACAACTCAACAAAAGAACAATGGCACCTACGGTATTTTTTATCCTGGCCAGAGCTGTACCTCCAGCCCTCGCCCTGAAGCCAGACAGTTGAGTTTCTCACCCTATGTCCCTGGTACTTTTTGAGTTGTAGCTCCATTGATGGAGCTCAGATAAAGTGAGTCTGTCAACAAGTAAGTCCATATACATTTTGTTTAAGCAGAACATCTGGGATTCTAGCAGCCCTCTGTCTCATTGCTGATTTTCACAGCTGATTGTTGTTGTAACACTGGTCATCAGCTGGGGAGCCTAGTGTGGGGCTGGGACCCCATGCTTTTCATGTTGGATCTCCCAAGCCAAGATATCCTTCCTGATTCTTTATTTTTTAAATATATTTGTATTGATTTCAGAGAGGAAGGGAGAAGGATAGAGTGATAGAAACATTAATGATCAGAGAGAATAATAAATCGGCTGCCTCTTGCATGCCCCTGACTGGGGATTGAGCCCACAACATAGGCATATACTCTGAACGGGAATCGAACTCTGATCTCCTGGTTCACAGGTTAATGCTCAACCACTGAGCTACGCCAGCCAGATCCTCCTGATTCTTAACCATCACATGTGGATGTGTGGTCAGCTCATTTTGTGTCTCTGCCCCTCCTACCAGTCTGTAACTGGTTTCTTCTTTATATCCTTATCAATAGGAACTCTGTTCAGTGGCTCTGCAATTTGGTTGTAATTTCAATATGGTCATGGGAGGAGGCGAGCACTACACTAACCTGCTCTGCCATCTGACTAGAAGTCTAAATATCTTATTGTGGTTTTGGTTTGCAATCCTCTATTGATTAGTGATATTTAGCATCTTTTCATGTGCTGGCTTGACATCCTATCTAATAAAAGAGAAACATGGTAATTAGCCGTACCTCCGCTACCATTCCCATTGGCTAATCAGAGCGATTTGCAAATTAACTGCCAGCCAAGATGGCGGCCGGCAGCCAGGCAGCTTGAAGCAAACATGAGGCTTGCTTGCTTCAGTGATGGAGGACTCCAACGTTCCCCGCCTGCCACTGCCGGCCTCTGAGCTTGCAGTTTGAAACATTGTTACAAATATAGAAGCTAAACAAAACCCCAGAAACCTGCTTTCAGCCAGCCAGGATCTCAGAGCTGGAGTTGAAACAGTGTTTCGATTATAGAATCCAAACAAACCAGATACCTGCTTTCAGCAGCGGAGGCCTAAGAGCTGGAGCCAAGCCTAAGAGCTAAAGCTGGCCAAGAATAAAAAAAACAAAGGAAAAAAGGAGCAGTTGGGAGCTTCAGTCACCCGCCAGCCTGAAAACAGCCCTCAGCCCCTCGCCCAGACTGGCCAGGCACCCCAGTGGGGACCCCACCCTAAAGGGTGTGTGACCAGCTGAAAACAGCCATCATCCCCTCATCCAGGCTGGCCAGGCACCCCAGTGGAGACCCCCACCCTGATCCAGGACACCCTTCAGGGCAAACCAGCCGGCCCCCACCCATGCACCAGGCCTCTATCCTATATAGTAAAAGGGTAATATGCCTCCAAGCACCGGGATCAGCCAAGCCGCGAGGCCTCCCGGCACCGGGATCAGCGTGACAGGGGCCAGCGCCCAAACCCCATGATCACCCTGCGGCTCTGTGTGTGACAGGGTGCGCCCCCCCACCCCCATGGGCCCTGCTCTGTGTGCGACGGGGTAGAGCCATAACCTCCCCATCGGCCCTGCCCTGAGTGTGACAGGGTGTGGCGCCCCAACCCCCTGATCCCCCCTGCTCTGTGTGTGACAGGGGGCAGCGCCCCAACCCCCTGATTGGCCCTGCTCTGTGTGTGACAGGGGTGGTGCCCCAACCTCCCCATCTACCCTGCCTTGAGTGTGATAGAGGGCAGTGCCCCAACCCCCCAATCAGCCCTACCCTGAGCGTGACTTAGGGTGGCATTGCAACCTCCCGATCCGCCCTGCTCTGTGCATGACAGGTGGCGGCGCCCCAACTCCCCAATCAGCCCTGCTCTGAGCCTGACCAGGGGCTGCACCTAGGGATTGGGCCTGCCCTCTGCCACCCGGGAGCAGGCCTAAGCCAGCAGGTCATTATCTCCCGAGGGGTCCCATACTTCAAGAGGGCACAGGCTGGGCTGAGAAACCCCCTCTCTCCCCCCGAGTGCACAAATTTTGTGCACCGGGCCTCTAGTCTGTATATATCATCTTTGGAGAAGTGTTTATTTAAGTTCTCTGACCATTTTAAATTGGTTGTGTTGTTGTTAATTGTCTAGTTTCTATTTCACTACTTTCAGCTCTAATCTTTATTATTTTCTTCCTTTTGCTCACTTTAGGCTTTATTTGCTCTTCTCTTCCTATGTCTTAAGGCAGAATTTAGGTTACTCATTTAAAATCATTCTTACTTTTTAAACATAGGACTGTACAACCTAAACTTTCCTCCAAGTAGTACTTTAGCTGCATCCCATGTGTTTAGTATGTTGTATCCTCATTTCCATTCATCTCAAGGTATTTTTCTAATTCCCATTGTAAATTATTCTTTTACTCATTGATTACAGTGTTTAATTTCTATGTTTGTGAGTTTCTCTCTATAATAGATTTCTAATTTCATACCATTGTTGTGGGAAAACATAATTTGTATGATTTCAATTATTTTAAATTTGAGGTTTTTGTCTTATGCTATAGCTTATGGTCTATGCTGGAGAATGTTCCATGTGCACTTGAGAGGAGTATGTATTCTGCTATTATTGGGTGGAGTTTTCTATAGATGTCTTTTAGATCCAGTTAATTTATAGTGTTTTTATTTTTATTTTTTTAAAATATATTTTATTGATTTTTTACAGAGAGGAAGGGAGAGGGATAGAGAGTCAGAAATATTGATGAGAGAGAAACATCGACCAGCTGCCTCCTGCACACTCCCCACTGGGGATGCGCCCACAACTAAGGTACATGCCCTTGACCGGAATCGAACCTGGGACCCCTGAGTCCGCAGCCTGACGCCCTATCCACTGAGCCAAACCGGTTAGGGCATATAGTGTTTTTAAAGTCTTCTATTTCCTTGTTGATTTGTATAGTGGATCGATTCATTATTGCCCTTTAAAACATATTAGATAATTGAAAAATTTATAACATTGTTCAGTGGAATTTACATTGCATGTAAATGTAATATGACATCTATAATATAATCTATTATCTAAAGGGGGAAGAAAAATTATACATGGTTATAAGGTTTGTACATTTTACTTGAAATGGTATTCATTCTGCCCTGGCCAGTGTGGCTCATTTGGTTGGGTGTCCTCCCGTACACCAGAAGGTTGCCAGTTCGATTCCGAGACAGGGCACATGCCTGGGTTATGGGCTTGCTCCCAGGTAGCGGGTATGCAGGAGGCAGCTCTCCCATGAATGTTTCTTTCTCTCTCTTCCTTTCCTTTTCTCTCTCTTTAAAAATCAATAAACTATTATTTTTTAAATCCTCACCCAAGGAGTGAGGATATTTTTTCCATTAATTTTTAGAGATTGTGGAAGAGAAGGAGTACTGGGAAAGAAAGAAACATCAATGTGAGAGAGACATATAGATTGGTTGCCTCCTGCACATGCCCTGGTGGAGGCCGGGGATGGAACCTGCAACCCAGGTGGTACCCTTGACTTGGAATCAAACCTGTGACCCTCTGGTGCACAGGCTGACGCTCTAATCACTGAGCAACACTGGCTCTAAAAACTGAGCAGAGCACAATAAACTATTCTTTAAAAAGAGTATTCATTCTAAGTAGTCTGTGAATAATGATGTAAGTATATTGTAATCCCTATAGCCACTGAAAAATGACTATACAAAGAGATATATTTAACAACAATGAATAAATTAAAACAGAATGAGTATATTATTAAAAATATTCAAATAAACCAAAAGAAGCCAGAAGAGTAAATAGGAATTAAAAAATGGAACAAACAGAAGCTAAATAATAAAATGGCAGACATATAATTAATTAAGCATAATTTATACTTAATAACTATACATACAATTAAAAGACGATATTGTCAGAGTGCATAAAATACCTAACTATGTACTGTATAAGAAATTTGCTTTCCCCTAACCAGTTTGGCTTAGTGGATAGAGTGTTGTTGGCCTGCGGACTGAAGGATCCCAGGTTCAATTCTGGTCAAGGGCATGTACCTTGGTTGTGGGCACATCCCCAGTAGGGGGTTTGCAGGAGACAGCTGATCAATGTTTCTCTCTCATCGATGTTTCTAACTCTCTATCTTTCTACCTTCCTCTCTGTAAAAAAAATCAATAAAATAAAAAAAGAAACTTGCTTTAAATTGAAAGGGATAGAAAGAGAAATACCACAAATGCATTAATTAAAAAGCTAGAGTGGCCCTAACCAGTTTGGCTCAGTGGATAGAGCATCAGCCCGAGGACTGAAGGGTTCCAGGTTCAATTCCGGTCAAGGGCACATACCTTGGTTGCAGGCTCATGCCCTGGTCGGGGCACATGCAGGAGGCAACCAATGGATGTGTCTCTCTTATATTGATGTTTCTCTCTCTGTGTCTCTCCCCCTCCCTTCCACTCTTTCTAAAATATCAATGGAAAAGTATTCTCAAGTGAGGATAAACCAAACAAAAAAGAGCTAGAGTGGCTATATTAGTATCAGTCAAAGTAGATTTAAGAGTAAAATAAATCATCAGGGATAATGAAGAACATTGCATAATGATAAAAGGGCCAGTTTACCAAAAAGACATAACAATCCTAAATGTGTTTGCATCTAACGCCAGAACTTCATGAAGCAAAAACTTACATTCATGAAAGGAAGGACAGACAAATCCAGTTATAGTTGGAGACTTTAATATTCCACTCTCTATAGTTGATATACGTAATAGGAAATCAATAAAGACACAGAAAAACTGAACAGGACCATCAAACAACTATATCTAATTGACATTTGTACAATACTCGACCCTTCAACAAGAAAATATCCATTCAAGTACATATGAAAGATTCACCAATATAGACTATATCCTGAGTCATAAAACAAACCTTAACAATTTTAAAATAATTGAAATCATGCAAAATTGAATCGAGTAATGGTATATAAAAGGTATATTCAGCCTTAAAAAGCCATGAAATTCAGGGAGCATTTGAGATCTTGCTCATCGGTATGTGTTGTTAGTTTGACTCAAATCAACTCTTATGAAAATTCTCAAAAAAAAAAAGGCCATAAAATACTGAAAAATATTACACCATAGATGAACCATGAAAACATTATGCTAAGTCGAATAAGACAGACGCAAAAAGACAAATACTATATGATTTCAATTATTTGAGATTCCTAGAATTGGCAAATTTCTTTTTTTATATCTTTACTAGAGGCCTAGTGCATGAAATTCGTGTAACGTGCATAGGTAGGGTCCCCAAGACTGGACTGTGATTTGGGCTGATCGGGGCCTTCCTTCATTCCACGTCGCCCCCTGGCGGTCAATGCACATCATAGCACGTGACTGAACTCCCAAGGGGACACTTTGCATATTAGCCTTTTATATATATTAGTATACATTGTTGAAAGTATTACTTAGGTCCTCCTTTTTTCTGCATGAACCTCATCCAGCCTGCTCCTGTACCACCCAGAGGCCCTTACCACCCCATTGTCTGTGTCCATGGGTTATTCCTCACCACCCCATTATCTGTGTCCATGGGTTATACATATATGCATACAAATTCATTGGTTGAGCACTTCCCACTCACCCTCCCCTACCTTCCCTCTGAGGTTCAAGAGTACATTCACGCTTCTATGATTCTGGGCCTATTTTTGATCATTAGCTTATTTGGTTCAGTAGATTCCAGATATGAGTGAGATCATGTGCTACTTATCTTTCTCTGACTGGCTTATTTCCCTTAGCATAATATTCTCCAGGTCCCTCCATTCTATTGCAAATGGTAAGTGTTCTTTCTTTTTTATTGCCTCATAGTATTCCACTGTGTACTAGTAAATGTACTATGGTTTTTTTATCCACTCATATGCTGATGGGCACTGCTGTTTCCAAGTCTTAAGTATTGTAAATTGCACTGCTATGAACATACAGGAGCATATATTCTTTCTTATGAGTGTTTCAGATTTCTAAGGATATATTTCTAGAAATGGGATGACTGGGTCAAATGGGAGTTCCATTTTTAATTTCTTGAGGAAACTCCATACTGTTTTCCACAGTGGCTGCACCAGTCTGCATTCCCATCAGCAGTGTACTAGGGTCCCCTTTTCTCCACATCCTCAACAGCACTTGTTAATTGTTGATTTGTTGATGATAGCCATTCTGGCAAATGTGAGATGGTACTACATTGTCGTTTTGATTTGCATCTCTCGGATGATTAGTGACTTAGAGCATTTTTTCATATGCCTTCTGGCCATTTGTATGTCCACTTTGGAGAAGTGTCTATTTAGGTCCTTTGCCCATTTTTTTTTTTATTGGATTGTCTTCCTTTTGTTAAGTTGTATGAGTTTCCTACATATTTTGGAGATCAACCCTCATCAGTTGTGTCATTGGCAAATATGTTCTCCCATGTAATGGGCTCTTGTTATTTTGATGATGGTTTCTTTGGCCGTGTAGAAGCTTTTTATTTTCATGTAATCCATTTGTTTATTTTCTCTTTAGTTCCCATTGTCCTAGGAGATTGCTAAGAGAGATGTTTGAGATTTTGGTGCCTATGGTTTCTTATAGGACTTTTATGGTTTCACAGCTTACATTTAAGTCATTTATCCATTTTGATTTTATTCTTGTGTATGATCTAGTTTCATTTTTTTGCATGTACCTGTCCAATTTTCCCAACACCACTTATTGAAGAGACTGTTTCTGCTTCAATGTATGCTCCTGCCTCCTTTGTCAAATATTAATTGAGCTTAGTGGCTTGAGTTGATTTCTGGGTTCTCTGTTCTGTTCCATTGATCTATATGCCTGTTCCTGTGCCAGTACCAGGCTGTTTTGATTACAGTGGCTTTGTAGTATAACTTGATATCTGGTATTGTGATTCCTCCAACTTTGTCCTTCTTTCTCAAGATTGCTACAGCTATTCGGGGTCTTTTTTGGTTCCATATACATTTTTGGAATGTTTGTTCTAGGTCTGTGAAAAATGCTATTGATATTTTAATAAGGATTGCATTGAATCTGTAGATTGCTTTGGGTAGTATGGACATTTCAGTGATGTTGATTCTACCAATCCATGAACATGGTATATTCTTCCATGTGTTTATTATATCTTCCTCTATCTCTTTTTTCAACATCCTGTCATTTTCAGAGTACAGTGCTTTTACCTCCTTGGTTAAGTTTATTGCTAAGCATCTTAATTATTTTGTTGCAATGGTAAATGGAATTTGTTTTTTTAGTTTTTCTTTCTGAGAGTTCACTCTTGGTGTATAAAAATGATATGCAGAAAAAAAAGAAAAAATAATATGCATTTTTGGGTGTTAATTTTGTATCCTGCTATGTTTCTAAATTTATTTATTAAATCTAGTAGTTTTTTGATGGAGTCTTTAGGGTTTTCTATGTATAATCTCATGTCATCTGCAAATAATGAGAGTTTTACTTCCTCCTTTTCAATTTGGATGCCTTTTATCTTCTTGTCTGATCGCTATGGACAGGAGTTCCAGAACTATGTTGAACAAGAGTGGTTCTACAGCCCTCTGTCTTGTTCCTGTTCTTAGGGGAAATGGTTTTAGTTTTTGCCCATTGAGTATGATATTGGCTGTAGATTTGTCATTTTATTATGTGAGGTATGATCCCTCCATTTTGCTGAGAGTTTTTATCAAAAAGGGTGTTGGATTTTGTTGAATGTTTTTTCTGCATTGATTGATATGGTCATGTGATTTTTGTCTTGCAATCTGTTTATGTGATGTATCACATATATTGACTTGTGAATATTGTGCCAGCCTTGCATCCCTGGAATAAAGCCCACTTGGTCATGATGTATTATCTTTTTAATGCATTGCTGGATCCTGTTTGCTAAAATCTTGTTGAGGATTTTAGTGTCTATATTCTTCTGGGATATTGGCCTGTAGTTCTCTTTCTTTGTCGTGTCTTTATCTAGTTTTGGAATTAGGGTGATGGTGGCCTCATAGAAAGAGCTTGGAAATATTTCTTCCTCTTGAATTTTTTGAATAGTTTGAGGAGTAGAGGTGTTATTTCTTCTTTAACTATTTGTAAAACTCCCCTGTGAAGCCGTCTGGACCAGGGCTTTTGTTTGCTGGGAGTTTTTTATTTTTTATTACTGCTTCTATTTCATCCTTAGTTATTGGTATATTCAGGTTTTCTGATTCTTCCTGATTGAGTTTTTGGAGGTTGTATTTTTCTAGGAATATGTCCATTTCGTCCAGGTTGTCCTGTTTGTTGGAATAAAGTTGTTCATAGTATTTTATTACAATCCTTTGTATTTTTTGTTGGGTCAGTTGTTACTTCACCTCTTTTGTTTCTGATTTTGCTTATTTGGGTCCTTTCTTTTTGTTTCCTGGTGAGCCTGGTTAGAGGTCCATAGTCTTGTTTATGCTTTTGAAGAACCATCTCTTGGTTTTATTGATTTTATGCATTTTTTTTGGGGGGGGGGTCTCTTTGTTATTTATTTCAGCTCCAGTCTTTATTATTTCCTTTCTTCTACTTGTTTTGGGCTTTTCTTGTTCTTCTTTAATTCTTTAAGTTGTAGTTTTTGATAACTTTTTACCAGTTTTTCTTGTGTTTTTTTGTTTGGGGTGTGTGTGTGTGTGTGTGTGTGTGTGTGTGTGTGTGTGTGTGTTTAGGTAAGCCTGTAGTGCTATGAACTTACCTCTTAGGACTGCTTTCAATGTTTCTCATAGGTTTTGGATTGTTGTGTGTTTATTTTAATTTGTTTCCAGGATGTTTTTAATTTATTCTTTGATCTCTTTGGTAACCCATTCATTGTTTAATGGTATGCTGTTTAGCCTCCATGTATTTGATGGCTTTTGAGCATTTTTATTGTAGCTGATTTTTAATTTCATTGTAGTCTGAGAAGATGCTTGAGATGATTTCAATCTTCTTGAATTTGTAGAGATTTAGCTTGTGTCCTAACATGTGGTCTATCTTTGAAAATGTCCCATGTGCACTTCAAAATAATGTATATTCTGTAGCTCTGGGGTGAAGATGTCAAATTAGTTCCATCTGTTCTAGAGTGTTATTTAGGATTGCTGTTTCTTTGTTGATTTTTTGTCTAGAAGATTTTTTTAAAATATATTTTTATTGATTTAAGAGAGGGATAGAGAGAGAGAGATAGAAACATCAATGATGAGCATCGTTGATCAGCTGCCTCCTGCATGCCCCCCACTAGGGATTGAGCCTGCAACCTGGGCATGTGCCCTTGATGAGAATCGAACCTGGGACTCTTCAGTCCACAGACCGATGCTCTATCCACTGAGCAAAACTGGCAAGGGCTTCTCTAGAAGATTTATCCAGTGATGTTAGTGGGGTATTAAAGTCCCCTACTATGATTGTATTGCTGTCGATCTCTCCCTTGATATCTTCCTGAAGTTTCTTTTAAAAATATATTTCAATGCTCCTGTATTGCATATATATTTACCAGAGTTAGAGCCACTTGTTGTATTTATCTCTGTAGTATTATGAAGTGCCTTTCTTTATCTCTTGTTATGGACTTCACTTTGAAGTCTATTTTGTCAGATATAGGTATTGCTACCCCAGCTTTATTTTTAATTTCCATTTACCTGAAAAAATTTTTTTCAATCTCTTCACTTTCAGTCTGTGTGAGTCCTTTGTTCTAAGATGGGTCTCTTGTAGACAACATATAGAGGGGTCATATTTTCTTATCCATTCAGCTACCCTATGTTTTTTTATTGAAGCATTTAATCCATTTATGTTTAAGGTTATTAATAGATACTTGTTTGTTGCCATTTTTATTCTGTATTTGTGTTTCTGCTTCCCTTTCTATTTTTTCTTTTTACAACAGTCCCTTTAGCATTTCTTGCATTACTGGCTTGGTGGTAATAAACTTCATTAGCCCCTTTTTGTCAGTGAAGCTCCTGATTTCCCCTTCAATTTTGAATGATAACCTTGTTAGATAGAGTATTCTTAGATTCAGTCCCTTGATTTGCATCACTCTGTATACTTCATTCCATACCCTTCTGGCCTGATGTGTTTCTGTTGAGAAATCAGTTGATAGTCTAATGGGAGATCTCTTGTAGGTAACTATCTGTCTCTCTCTGGCAGCCTTTAAGATTCTTATTTTGCTGTTGATGTTTGCCAATTTAATTATGATGTGCCTCAGTGTTGGTTGTTTTGGTTCATCTTGTTTGGGACTCTCTGTACTTCTTGGATTTGTTTGAGTTTTTTCTTCCCAATGTGAGGGAAGTTTTCTGTCATTATTTCTGAAAACAGGTTTTTTATTCCTTGCTCAGCTTCCTCTTGAATGTTGTTTTGTTTAGTGCTGTCCGAGAGCTCCCTTAGACTCTTCTCCTGCTCTTCAATTTTTTTTCATTTGCTGTTATGCTTGGGTGTTTTCTTCTACTTTGTCTTCTAACTTGCGATTTGGTCCTCAGCCTCTTCTAGTCTAGTGTTGAAACCTTCCATTGTGTTTTTTATTGCAGCTACATCTTTCTTCATTTCCTCTTGATTCTTACACATGTTTGTGAATATCTCATCCAGACGCTTGAGAATCCTTATAATCATTACTCTGAATTCTTTCTCTGACAAGTTCCTTGCCTCCATTTCATTTAGTTCCTTTTCTAGTGACTTCTCCTTTTCTTTCATTTGGGGGTTGTTTCTTTTTCTCCCCACTGTTGCTGTTCCTTTGTAATTGATTCTGTGTATTAAACTGCTATGCCACTCAGATTTTTAAAATTGGTTTTATGTAGTAGATGTTTTGTGAAACCTAGTTGTGCAAGTCTCTCAATTGTTCTGGGCTGGGTGTTCTAGGAAGACCGCCTACTTGAGATATCTGGGTTGTTCTGATGTAGTTGGGTCTTGAATGTTATTGTCTGGTTCGTGGATGGAGTTTCCTCTAAGGGTGTTTGATTATGTGGCTCTCTCCCTACCACATTGTGCCAACTATTGTGGAGGCACTAAAATACAACATGAGAAGACACGACACAGAAGGGACAGAACACGAATGTACACAAGAGACCTATAACCCCAATAAAAGTGATTGCCAGAGAAAAGAGAATTAGGAAGGAGAAATGAGAGCAAGAATGATAGTGAGAAAAAAAAGAAAGAATATGGGGAGAAAACACAACAAAATAAACAAATTAATCAAAAAGCATAAACAAAAACCACTGGAAAAAAGGGAGGTGGGGGGAAGAACCTGTAATTGCAGAGCTTAAATAGAAAAAATAAGGTTAAGGAATTGGATGAAAGGGGGAAGGACCATGGTTTAGGATAGAGGAAGGAGAAAAAAGAAATGAGAAGACAAGAAGAAAAGAAAACTTTTTTTTTTTTTAAAGAAGCATAGAGAAGAGAGAAGATAGGCTTAAATTTAGGAAGTGAAACAAGTTAAAAAATTAGGAGAAGAGCCCTGGCCAGTTTGGCTCAGTTGAGAGAGAGCCTGCAGACTGAAGGGCCCTGGGTTCGATTCTGGTCAAGGGCACAAACCTTGATTGCATGTTCCCCAGCCCTGTGTGCAGGAGACAACCAGTCAAGGTGTCTATCTTACTTTGATGTTTCTCTCTGTCTCTCCCTCTCCCTTCCACTCTCTCTAAAAATTAATGGAAAAATATCCTCAGATGAGGATTAACCAAAAAATAAAAAAATTAAGAAAAAATTTAGGAGAAGAAAAAAGCAAGAGAATAGAGAAAGAAGAAAATAATTGACTAGTAAAGTAAAAAAAAAAAAAAAAAAAAAAAAGAGGAGGAGAAATGGAGTAGGAGCAGGGAAGAGGAAATTAGATATTTGAATAAACCAAGAGATTAGAATAATAACACATCAATAAAACAGATAAAGAAGATCCATTTTTAAAAAGGGGACAAAAGAAACAGTAAAACTAAAATGGGAAAAGGAGAAGATAAATGGGAGGAAAACAGAGAAGTGTGGAAGAAAAAGGTGCAAACAATAAAAAATAAGATAAAATAAAAAAAAATTTAAAAATTTTAAATAATAAAAATTAAAAAGTGAAGCATCCTTCATTTCAGCCAAGTTTTAATGCCCCACGGGAATTGGTTTAGATCTCCACTCTTCTGTTCTGCCTGCTAATTCTGGGCTTCCTGCTAGCTACTTAGGTGCTGGCCACTGCCATGCACTTTCTTTTGGCTTTTAGCACCCTGCTTGAAGCTCCTTCCACAGGTCCTCTGCTCGTGTCTGTCTCCACAATCTTTGGCTGCAAGCAGGCAGGGCCAATCTGCCCTCTTTGTCTGTCTGCCAGCTGTCAGTCTTAATCATTTAAGCTTCTGTATCTGATATTGTTTTATGAGGGGATGGCGTTGTTTTGCTTTCAGGGGACAAGATGGGTGCTTTGTTTTGTTTTTTCCTGATCTAGAGCTACTCCTCTGAGAGTGGCCCAAAATATTACTCTGGCCTTGGTTGGTCACAGATCCTTCTATGGAGACCAATGGGGTTGGCTGGCAACCTGGAGTTTTTATTAGTCTGGTTCCCAGAATATCGGGCTCAACAGGGCCCTCTTCCAATCCAGTCACTGAGGACTCTTTGGGACTATTCAGACCCATAAACTTGGCCTCTGCCTTTGTTTCCTCTGTAATGCCCCAAATGCAGGGTGTGGCAAGCTTCCTTGAGGCTACTGGGAGGGGCTAGCTCTTCTGGGGAGAAATGGCCACTTAGATTTGGCAGTTTAAGAATGTCCCTTTTAGGGAGAGTGGAAGAGAGAGGGAAAGACAGAGAGAAACATCGATTGGTTGTCTCCTGCATAAGCCACGACCAGAGCCTGGGTCAGGGAGGAGCCTGCAACTGAGGTACATGCCCTTGACTGGAATAAAACCCAGGACCTTGTGGTCTGCAGGCCAGAGCTCTATCCACTGAGAAAAATTGTCTAGGGTGGTTTCATTTTTAGAGTCAGTGTTCCTAATACATGTCTACTTTAAAAAATAGGTGTGCATGAGACATATCAGGATACTGCAGCTGACATGTAAACAAAAGAGATGAGTCCTGCCCTAACTGGTTTGGCTCAGTGGATAGAGCATCGGCCTGTGGACTGAAGGGTCCCAAGTTCGATTCCGGTCAAGGGCATGTACCGTGGTTGCAGGCACATCCCCAGTAGGAGGTGTGCAGGAGGCAGCTGATCGATGTTTCTCTCTCATCGATGTTTCTAGCTCTCTATCCCTCTCCCTTCCTCTCTGTAAAAAATCAATAAAATATATTTAAAAAAAAAAAGAGATGAGTCCTTTAACACTGACATGTTCTATTCAAACTACTCATTTGAAGCATGTCCTTTGGTTCAAAATAAAAAATACGTGCTAATCAAAAGCAAAGCCTCTATCCTTTCAGGTGTGGTCCCTTCCACCTGCACACTGTTCCCTTATTGCCACAAAATAGATTGAAAAGCCAGTAGGGCCAAGCTGAAGTATGACATCCAAGTCATGATGGTCCTTAGGTTAGTGGAGGAAGGCCCTGCCTCCCCACACTGTGCATCTAGCTTACTGGGTATGTACTAAAGCCACAAGTGAGGCAGAGCACCTCTGGGGAAGAGATGACCATTATTCATGTTAGTTTCCCCCATGCCTATTACACTGCCTCTCACAGAGGAGATTTTGAATAAATGATTGGAATGAATGAGGAGGAATCCTATATAATAAAAGACTAATATGCAAATTGTCCCCCTGACCGGGAGTTCGACTGCCGGGAGTTCAATTAGGAGTTCGACCGGGGGGTGGGGCTGGCCAACTGACCACAGCACCTCTCCCCAGCTGGCCTTGCCCTGGCTAGCGGCAGCAGCAGGCAGCCGGGGAAAGGGAGGCCCTGGCTGGCAGCCGGCAGCCAGCAGGCGGCAGCTGCTAGGGACTCTACCCTTGCACAAATTTCATGCACTGGGCCTTTAGTCTATAATAATAAAAGTGTAATATATTAATTAGACCAGACATCCTTCTGATGACTTTCTGGATGAAGCTGGGGCTGCAAGGGAAGCCTGGGTCCCGGGTGCCAGAGGGAAGCTGCTGCCGGCAGCTGGGGGAAGGAAGGCCTACTCTTGCACGAATTTTGTGCATCAGGCCTCTCGTCCTAATATATAAAAAGCCAGGGGCCGTCACAACCGAAACAACTGGACAAACAACTGAACAGCAGGCTGTGTGGGGCAACAAGGCCAGCAGGGGAGTTAGTGAGGGACGACCAAATGACTGAACAGCAGGCTGTATGGGGTGACCAGGCTGGCAGAGGAGGGCAATTGGGGGCGCCCAGGCTGGCGGGGGGGGGGGGGGGGGGAGAACGTCCCAATGCAGGACTCCTGGTCGCATCTCCCTGCCCTGCTTCCTTTCCCAGCCTCTCCTCAGGCACCTCAAGTCTGTGCCTCTCTCCCTGCTCCAAACCCTTGGGTGAGTGTTTGCAATTGAAAAGTCCTTTGTTCTGGATTTAGAGAATAAAAGCAAAGACCAAACAAAACCAAAACAAACTGCAGGCTTGTCTCTTCCCAGCACTGTGCTGCTTGGCTGCCTTTCACTACGCAGACTTTCATGTCTGTGGTCTTGGGTCTAGATTCCCCTGCAGCCAGCAGCCCTGTGGCTTTTCCTTTTAACAGGTGGATGTTATGCTTGTTGCCAAGGGATGCGACTTTGGTGCAATGCAGCTTCCTTGTCACCCTCTTGGCCCACTGGCCAGCCTCCTATCTCGATTCCCATTCTTACCTGTCTTCAGGCGTCCTCTGCCCTTCCTTATTGTAAATTGTCTCCTCAGCTGTGTCTAACTTGTTAATTCCAGGTGGATGTTCACCAATTTAGTTGTATTCCTAGTCTGTCCCTGGGACAAGGTGCACAACACATCTGCCTATTCAGCTGCCATTTTTTCCACCTCTCAGAATTGGCAAATTAATAGACACACAGAGAAGAGTAGAAGTTAACAGGGTCTGGGGAGGGAGAATGCAAAGTTATTGTTTAATGTATAGTTTCTCTTTGGTATGAAAAAAATCTTTTGGAAATAGATAGTTGTAATGATTCCCTAACATTGTAAATACACTTAATGCCACTGAATTTAACTAATTAAAAATAGTTAAAATGGTAAATTTTGTCATGTGTATTTTACCACAAATAACAGACAAACAAAACACATCTCAAATACATGGGGGTTTATCCTGGGAATTCTAGGATGGTCTAATATTCTAAAATCAAGCAACAGAATCATAGTAATAGCTTAAAGAAAAAAAAATTAAGTGATCACATCAAGTAATACAGAAAAAGCATTTGACATAACTAAATGTTCATTCAAGATAAAAACTGTTAGCAAACTAGGAATAGAGGTCATTTTCTTCACCTGATAAAGGCATCTACAAATAATCTACAGCTAATATCTACTTAATGGTGAAAGTCTTTCCCCTTAAGATCAGAAACAAGGGAAGGATGTCCTCTTTTACCAGTCTCATTCGACATTGTAGACCAATGAAATAAAGCAAGATAAAGAAATAAAAGTCATACAAATTAGAAATAAAAGGCATACATAATCATATAAATTTTCTATGTCAATGTAAAATGCCAAGGAACCTACAAAAAAAACCCTCCTAGAACTAATAGGTCAGTTTAACAATGTCACAGGATACAAGGTCAACACAAAAATCAATTGTATTTCTCTATACTAGCGATGTTCAATGGAAGCTGAGAAATCTAATAAAAACAATACCATTTATATTAGCTCAATGAAAAAGGAAATAACTATAACTTAACAAAACATGTACAGAATTTATATGCTTAAAACCACAAAATGTCAAAAAAACAAACAAACAAACAAACAAAAACCCCACAAAATGTTGATGAAAGCAAAGAAGACCTAAATAAATGGTCATTCCTATTCTCATGGATTGGAAGACACAATAAACATGGCAATTCTCCCTATATTTATCTGTAGATTAAACATATGTCCAAGAGTTCCTACCATAATTTTCAATAGAATATTTGATTTTAGGATGTATTTGAAAAGACAAAGGATCTAATATATAACAATTTTTACAAATAAGTCAAAAATTGGAGGAATAACACCACTCAATTTTTTAAAAGATATTTTTATTGATTTCAGAGAGGAAAAAAGAGGGAGAGAGAGATAGAAACATCAATGATGAGAGAGAATCATTGCTCGGCTGCCTCCTGCATGCCCCACACTGGGGATTGAGCCTGCAACCTGAGCATGTGCCCTGACCGGGAATCGAACCTCCTGGTTCATAGGTCGATGCTCAACCACTGATCCACTCCAGCCAGGCTCACACTACTAAATTTTAAGACATATAAAGCTACAGTAATCAAGACAGTGAAGTGTCTGCATAAAGACAGATACATAAACTAATGAAACGAAATGGAGAATCCTGATATAGACCTATGATAATATGGTCATTTGATTTCTACAAAGGGGCAATAGCAATTTAATAGAGAAAGGATAATGCTGGAACAGATGGATATCCATATACAAAGAAAGGCTCTTGACATAAACCTTCCACTTAGAACAAAAATTAACTCAATTTGGATCACAGATCTAAATATAAAGTGTATGGCATAGAAGAAAATCTTTGTGACTTGGGGTTAAGCAAAGAGTTCTTAGACATGACATCAAATCATGATTCATAAAAGAAAAATGGATATGTTAAACTTTATCAAAATAAAAAATGTTTGCTCTGTAGAAGACACTGTTTAGAGAATGAAAAAAACTACACACTGGGAGAAAATGCCAATCATATGATAGAGAGCTTGCAATCAGAAGACATAAAGTCCTCTCAAAACTCAACAGTAAGACAACAAACAACCAGATGAAAACATAGGCAACTAAAACACAGTTTACCAAGCAAGATATATGGTTGGCAAACATCCATATGGGAAAAAAACATTCAATAAGAACATTTTAATTGGCTAAATCCTATTAAGGACTAAAATAAAATGACAACAAGATCTGCTATACACTTTTTAGAATGATTTAAATAAAAACATACTGACAATACCAAGTGATGACAAGGATGCAGAGCAACTGGATCTTTCATATATTTCTGAAAGGAATGCAAAAATGATATAGCCACTCTAGAAAAGTTGGGCTGTTTCTTATAAAGTTAAACCTGACACCCACCATAGGACCCACCACTCCTGAGTCTGTAGAGTAGGTTTAAGCAAAGTTTTTCCTTAAGAGGCCAGATAGTAAATATTTTTTTAAAATATATTTTACTGATTTTTTACAGAGAGGAAGGGAGAGAGATAGAGAGTTAGAAACATCAATGAGAGAGAAACATCGATCAGCTGCCTCCTGCACATCTCCTACTGGGGATGTGCCCGCAACCCAGGTACATGCCCTTGACTGGAATCGAACCTGGGACCCTTCAGTCCACAGGCCGACGCTCTATCCACTGAGCCAAACCGGTTTCGGCAGATAGTAAATATTTTAAGTTTATTGAACATAAGTCTCTCACAACTACTCAACTTTGTCATTGTAGTGCAAAAGTTGCCATAAGACAATATGTAGAGGAATGGGCATGGCTGCATTGCAATAAACTCATTTGTAAAAACAGGCAGCCAGCCCACAGGCCATAGTTTGTCAACCCTTACTCTAGAGAGCACAATAAATAAAAACTTGTGTTCATTGAAAACATGTATACAAATGTTTATAGCATTATATTTGTAATCATCCAAAACTGGTAATGACCCAAATGCCCTACAACTGGTAAATGACAAACCTGTAGTATATTCATACCATGGATCACAAATCAGCAAAATGAAAAGAGTAATCTATTAATATATGCAAAAACTTGGATGAATTCCAAAGGCATTATACTGAATGAAAGAAGCAAGTATCAAAAGGTTACATACACGTGTATAATTCCATTCATGATATTCCTTAGAAGACAAAACCATAGTGTGGAGAAGTGATCAATGGTGAAGAAAGCAACTATAAAGTAATACTATGAATGTATATTTTTGGGTAATGGAATTGTTTTGTGGTAGCTGACTCTGGTAGTGGTTACATGAATATACGTATATATCTTAAAATTCATAAAACTATATCCCTCCCAAGTCAGCAATTTTTCTATATGATTATCTACTGAAAATACCAACAACTGTTCTCCCTATTAAAAAATAATAATCATCACTTTGCGTCTTCATTTCCTTAACCATTTGCAAGCTGGTTTTTGCCTGCACCATTTCTTTTAAAAATTAATTATTAGTGCCCTAGCCAGTTTGGCTCGGTGGATAAAGATTTGGCTTGTGGACTGAAGGGTCCTGGGTTCAATTCCAGTCAAGGGCACATGCCCGGGGTTGTGGACTCAATCCCCAGTGTGGGGCATGCTGGAGGCAGCTGATCAATGATTCTCTCTCATTATTGATGTTTCTATCTCTCTCTCCCTCTCTATTCCTCTCTGAAATCAATAAAAATATATATTTAAAAAGTTAACTGTTAGTAAGTAAGTCTAGAGAGTTTTTTCAGTCATAATTTCTGATCTTTTTGCAGCATTTTATGTTGTTGATCAGTCTTTCCTTAAAGCTCTGGTATTTAGCTTCTGAGTTGCTGTGCTTTTTGAATTTTCCATCAAATACATTGACTGCTACAGGTAGTATCCTGTTTTCTTACATAACCTGTTTCCTTTTTTAACAAATTATATTTTTATTGATTTCACAGAGGAAGGGAGTGGGAGGGAGAGATAAGCTGCTTCTGCACACCCCACACTAGGGATTGAGCCTGCAACCTGGGCATGTGCCCTGACCGGGAATAGAACCATGACCTTCTGGTTCACAGGTCGACGCTCAGCCACTGAGCCACGCCAGCTGCACAGCCTGTTCCTTTATTACTAGTAAGTTTTTAAAAAAATATATTTTATTGAATTTTTTACAGAGAGGAAGAGAGAGGGATAGAGAATTAGAAACATCAATCAGTTGCCTCTTGCACACCCCCTACTGGGGATGTGCCCGCAAGAAAGGTACATGCCCTTGACCGGAATTGAACTGGGACTCTTCAGTCCATAGGCTGATGCTCTATCCACTGAGCCAAACCGGTTAGGGCACTAGTAAGTTTAATGTCTGAACAAGCAATAGAATTATATAGAGCCATACTGTCCAATGTATATTGGACATATGGCAACTAAACATCTGAAATGTAGCTAGTGTTACTGAATAACTGAATTTTTAATTTGACCTAATTTTAATTTTAAAACTTAAAACTTGATATTCAGTTCTATTATTGACAACTTTTAAATATGTTTGGAACAACTTGGGTATATAAACCTATTTTTTCAACCCTAAATTTCATGAAATCTAAATGCAGACCTAAAAGTATTTCTGATAAAAACTTAGCATCTGAATTATATATATATATATTACATATATATATATATATAACAAATATATATATATATATTACAGATTTTGAATGCTTAGTACAAATTTTGAATGCTTAGTACAAAAAAAAATGTAAGATAGCTCACTAACAATTTGTATTAATTGAATGTTGAAATTATATTTTAAATAGATTGGGTTGAATAAAAGATTATTAAAATTAATTTATCCTGTTCCTTTCTACTTTTTAAAATGTGACTTCTAGAAAACTTTAAACTTCATGTTGTGTCACATTATATTTATACTAGAGGCCCGGCTCATGAATTCGTGCATGGTGGGGTATGGCTGGCCCACCCTGATCAGGGCTGATTGGGCCAGTCGGCAGGGGGTAGGGGACGTGAGAGGTTGGCTGGCCGGCCCTGCCCCCGATTGGGGTAGGGAGGCTGATCAGGGGCCGGGCCATCTAGGGGGAGGGGCCATGGGTAGTTGGGGGTTGCCGATCAGGGCCCCAGTTAGGCCAGTTGGCTGCTGCAGTGCTTGTCATAGTGACCAGTCGTTCTGGTCATTCCGGTCACTTGGCTTTTATATATATACTAGAGGCCCGATGCACGAAATTCATGCAAGAGTAGGCCTTCCTCCGGATGCCCGCATTGGCTTCCCTCTGGCACCCGGAACCCAGGCTTCCCTCCAGCCACTGGCAGGCACCTGGGACCCAGGGTTTGCTCTGGCCCTGACTTCATCTGGAAGGATGTCTGGAATGACATCCGGAATGATGTCTGGTCTAATTAGCATATTACCCTTTTAGTACTATAGATAGATTTGCACTGATTTGGGGATTCAATTCCCATAGATACATACACACACACCTATGTATGTATAGATATATACATACAAATTCATATACATATGTGCATATATGTTCCTTCATTTAGGATTTGTGCAAGTCCTGCCTCAAATGAGTCCAGGCAGGATTGTGTTATCATGTGATAGCTCCAAATCCTTCCTCAGTTAATAGGTGAAAGATCAGTTTCTGCACATGACAGGCAGTTTTGGTTATGGACATCAAGAGCAACATGTGCAGCCCTGGCTGGTTTGGCTCAGTGGATAGAGTGTCAGCCTGCGGACTGAAGGGTCCCAGGTTTAATTCCAGTCAAGGGCATGTATCTTGGTTGCGGGCACATCCCCAGTAGGGGGTGTGCAGGAGGCAGCTGGTTGATGTTTCTCTCTCATCAATGTTTCTCACTCTCTATCCCTCTCCCTTCCTCTCTGTAAAAAATCAATAAAATATATATTTTTAAAAAAAGAGCAACATGTGCAAAAGCCTCTACTTTCAGAGATGGAATCAACAGAAAAGTTTCCAAATGAAAAGAACTTAAATATGTCCAAGAAAGAAAGGTAATGTCAGTGGCAATGTGGTTTCTCTTATTTCTGAACTTCCTTTTCCCCCTCTGGTTTTTTCTTTTTAATCAGCTCCATGAAGGACATCCTAAATGCTACATGAAACACAAACTATTATTTTTCCTTCCAGTATTTAAAAAATGATATTTATAAATATATTAAAGAAACTTCTATATACAGTAGGTCCTCAGGTTACGTCAGAGATCCGTTCCTACGGCGCGATGTAATGCGATTTTCACCATAAGTCGAAATCCACTTACGTAAGCACCTACATCACTCACATGGAGCACATAACAGCAGTAATGAAGTGAAACAGTAAAATAAATTTAAAAGAAAGATAACAATTCCTGACCTTTACTTGTGGTAAATAAATAATAAAAAACATAAAGCACATATACATATGTTGAAATGACGGAACCTCTTTTTAATAAATAAACGGGAGATGGCGATGTAACCACAAAACAACGTACGTCAAGTCCAACATAACCTGAGGACTGGTTGTAATCAGGACAGTGATCATTAGTAAAAACATCTCTAAGTAATCATATATTTTTTAAAAATATATTTTATTGATTTTTTACAGAGAGGAAGGGAGAAGGATAGAGAGTTAGAAACATCAATGAGAGAGAAACATCGATCAGCTGCCTCCTGCACACCTCCTACTGGGGATGTGCCCAAACCAAGGTACATGCATTTGACCGGAATCGAACCCGGGACCCCTCAGTCTGCAGGCTGACGCTCTATCCACTGAGCCAAAGCGGCTAGGGCTAAGTAATCATATTCTTGATTTCTGGTAGTCACATTTGGAAATTGCTTCCTAACAATGATGTGAGAGTTTTTAAACTGTTCCTAGATGCACAAGGGGAGAAAAATCTCTGGGGGAGAAAAATCAGACTGGCCAAATATTTTTTTTTTGCTAGAATCCATCCTGACAGCCCAAACTTAAAATAGTATAAAGAAAAATATTAGACTCTATAAATGTCCCAGAATTTGTCTTTAATTGGGAAAAGAATTAAACACACATGGAACTTTCTAAAATATCTTTAACAAGCCACTTTGGGAGCTCAATTCAGAAACAGAAGTCAATATACTGAAACAGTTATTTCTGTGCAGCTCCAAAATTCTTTATAAATACAGCCATTTGGAAGGATGACCCTGGATCAAAAGTTTTATACCTGTGTATTACATTAGGTGTGCATGCCTCATCTGAGTTGCCATAAATTGTCTCTGTAATTTCCTCCTGAGTAGCAGTCCTAACCACCCTGACTACCACCATAGTCTCTGGAGCTTCCATATCCATATCCTAGGTCCATGGTCGGCAAACTGCGGCTCGCGAGCCACATGCGGCTCTTTGGCCCCTTGAGTGTGGCTCTTCCTAAGCCTTAGGAGTACCCTAATTAAGTTAATAACAATGTACCTACCTATATAGTTTAAGTTTAAAAAATTTGGCTCTCAAAAGAAATTTCAATCATTGTACTGTTGATATTTGGCTCTGTTGACTAATGAGTTTGCCTACCACTGCTCTAGGTTGACTGTCATACCTGCCACTCCCATATCTCGGTCCATGCCCATGGGCCCCAAAGTTTGGTTCTCTGGGCAGACTTGCCTACATGGTTCACACAGGTCTGGCAACAGTCCAGAGACTCTCCATTCAGGGCTCTCATGGCATCTGAAGCATTCTTTGGACTGGTGAAGGTAATGAAGCCAAAACATTGGGATCACTGAATCTCTGGTCCTGGACAACAACGACCTCAGAAATAGTCCTGAAGCTGAAGTGATCTTCCAGAGCCTACTCATCAGTGTTGAAATTGAGCCCTCCAACCAAGAGCTTCCCTCCTTCAGAGGACATGCAATGAATCTGAGTCCTGGAAATTAAGAAGCAAAAGGGTTGAGCATCGACCTCTGAACCAGGAGGTTACGTTCGATTCCTGGTCAGGGCACATGCCTGGGTTGCCAGTAGAGAGTGTGCAGGAGGCAGCCAATCAATGATTTTCTCTCATCATTGATGTTTCTATCTCTCACTCCCTCTCCCTTCCTCTCTGAAATAAATAAAACATAAAATAAAATCAACAAAAAATAAAAGGGATAGATGGAACGTTAGCACTGAACTTCTTTACGAACATTGTTAACCCGTCATGTCTACTAAGTTCAAAGCCATGAGAATATTCAAAGTACAACCTACAAAGCAGTTATTTAAGATTACTATAGAAACATACAAACTGGGAGTGCTGAGAAAATGGTGAGATGAAATGGCAGTATAAATGACTCTAGGAAAAGAATCATGTGACATGTGAAAGATAATCATAATACATGTCTGCAGTGGATGACGATCAGCAACAGAGCATAAAAGTACTTCAGGAGATAAAAGCAACTCTTGAGTTTGATTTGCAACAATGTTGGATGACTGTTCAATTAATTCAGAAGTTGAGCACTCAGACAAATTAGGTAAATCTGGTTCTAATCTATAATAATAAAAGCATAATATGCTAATTAGACCGGACATCCTTCTGGATGACCTTCCAGACAAAGCCAGGGCTGCAAGGGAAGCCCAGGTCCCAGGTGCTGGAGGAAAGCTTCATTCCCGGGTGCCAGAGAGAAGCTGGTGCCGGCAGCTGGGGGAAGGAAGGCCTACTCTTGCATGAATTTCGTGCATTGGGCCTCTAGTAAAAAATAAAACAAGCTAGATAATTTCTATGGATTCAACTTATTCGAATTGAATGTACAATCAGCATAAGTGGTGGAACCTTTAGAATAGAATTCACCTGCTGCTATGGGATTCTTTGTTAGAAGACATTATAATTAGGTGTGTGGTTTGGGGGAAGAAAAGTTTTTTATGTTTCTCGGAAGGTTCTCTCTTGGGCCCATTCCTTTTTAGTATGTTCAACTTAAGCAAATTAATTTTTTGGATTCTTTATCTGTAAAACTGAGGATAATAATAAATAATAGTATCCTCATAAGGTGTTTGGGAAAATTAAATGAGTTAATACATATGAAGTACTAAGAAAAGGACATGGAACAGAGGAGGGGCTTACTTATTAGCTATGGCTATTATTACTAACACTTTTTCCAGGCAAACTCATTATGTCAACTATTACTGGGAGCTTTATGATTTCTAAGTCTATCAGACATCTTGGTCCTATTATTTCATCTACCTAATAGGCATCTCTGCTTGGATATATAAATGGCACCTCAAGTGAAATAAATCAACTACCTAGAATAGGATTTCGGCTCTGGCCAGTTTGGCTCAGTTGTTTGGAGTGTCATCCAATACACTGAAAGGTTGCGGGTTCAATTTCTGGTTTGGGCACATACCCAGGTTTCCGGTTCAATCCCTGGTTGGGGTGGGTATCGGAGGCAACCAGCCAATGTTTCTCTCTCTCTTTCTCCATTTCCCTCTTACTAAAATCAATCAATAAGCATGTCCTCAGGTGAGGATTAAATTAATTAAAAAATAGGATTTCCACCCCAAACGAGGTTCTTTTTACATGCATGTTAATGTATGTCAGTCACGCTGGTAACCTCAGACTCATCATTTCCTTTTCTCTTGTTCACATCCAATATGATTGAAATAGAACAAAATGCTGTTTTTTCCTTTTTATAAAGGCAATACTTGTTCATTGTAGAAAACTTGGAAAATATGGAAAAATAAAAAATATTATCCATAACAATAACATCCTAAACTTTGTGTTAAGAATTTCAACATAATTTTCTATTTTCCCAGATATTCAAGAGCCTACTGTATATATACATGTGATCTTTTAAAATCTAAAAATGTCTTCACTATTGGAAACATTTTGTAAAACTTGTTTTCAACTGAGATTTTAAAATTCAAATTCTAAAAGAAAACATTTTTGAAGGTTTGGAAAATACAGATAACTCAACATCTTGAGATGATTACTGTTAACATTTTGGTGTACCCTGTTTTGCTACTGAAATATAAATTTGGGGGGCATTCATATGTATGTACACATAGGTGTAATATAGTTATAAAAGTCCAAAAACAGTATTTGTGGCCTACCTTAAATTATGAACTTCTAATTTTTCATATGCTTTTAAAAGCATGAATTAAATTTAACATATATGCTTCATACTCATACATGTCCAACATAATATATTTAACCAATTGTCTCCAAAAGGTTCCAATTGGAACACGCTCACCAAAATGGCCTGAGTGCTAAAGAGAACAAAAGACCAAAACTTTTGAGAACACATCAGGTAAAAGATCATTTCATTGATATAGTTCAGCAATTTTCAACCTTTTTCATCTCATGGCACACATAAATTAATTATTAAAAATTCTGTGGCACACTGAAAAAAATAATTTTTGCTGATCTGACAAGAAAAGGTATGATTTTGATTCATTCTAGATGACTATTGTGTGGGCTGTTGTCATTTTTAAAATATTTATTAAAAATATTTTTATTGGCTTCAGAGAGGAAGGGAGAGGGAGAGAGATAGAAACATCAATGAGAGAATCATTGATCAGCTGCCTCCTGCCTGTCCCACACTGTGGATTGAGCCCACAACCCAGGGATGTGCCCTTGACTGGAATTGAACCTGGGACCCATCAGTCTTCAGGCCGAAGCTCTATCCACTGAGCCAAACCAGCTAGGGCTGTTGTCATTTTTTAAAATAAATATTTTTTATTCTTAATATGTTTTTTATTGATTTTTAAAGAGAGAAGAGAAGAGGCAGGGAGATAAAAACATCAACGAGTTGCCTCCCTTAGAACCCCAGGGGTGGGGTATCAAACCCTCAACCTGGGTATGTGCTCCGACAAAGAATCGAACCAGCAACCTTTCGGTGCACTGGCCCACGTTCAACCAAGTGACCCACACCAGCCAGGGCTGTTGTCATTTTTTTTACTTGGCAATCTAAGGGAAAATAGGTCATTACCCCTGATTGAATAATCAGGTAGTGCATGCTTTAAAAATTCTTGCGGCACACCGCTGAAAATCGCTGATCTAGCCTAGTCCTTAGCCCATGTCTGATAAACACTTGTTTCCCAGACCAGCGCTGCTCATTCTCTGACAGCAAATAGGAATGTGACTTGTGACCCGCAGGCGCGGAGCCCGGGAGAATGGGGCCAGAAGGAGGTGCCATCAGGATGAGCGCTGCGCGAAGTACGACGTGGGAGGTGCGCAGTGGGAGTGCGGCCGCAGTCGTGGGCGAGGCGCATAGTGCTGACGCAAGACGCACGCGGGGTGGTCCTCTCCTCTGCCGGAGACGGCGCTGCGTCACTGGCTTTAGGCGCTCGGCGACTGGAAACGGTGACTGTTTGGGCCTCAGCGCTGGCCTGTCGCGCCCTGGGGTCCAGGCTGGCGGCGCGATGAGGCGCAGCAAGGCGGAGGTGGAACGGTACATCGCTTCGGTGCAGGGTTTCACCCCGTCGTCCCGAGAGGTGAGCGGGTACTGAAGAGACGGGTGGCTTCCGCCCAGGCCTGGCCGTGGCCCCGCGTGGCGCTCGCCTCGCGCCCGCCTCTCGCCCTCCTCATGGCTCACGGCGGCCGCCGCTCCCCGGGATTTCTGTTGAGACGCCGGCCGGCTTGCGCGGTCCGATGGCGGCGTGGGGTTCTCGAGCTTGAGGGGCACTGGAGGAGGGGTGAGGCCGCGGCGGGCGGCCTTGGGTTGCCAGCGCTTCCTCTTTCTCTGGCCCCTTCTGACTCACCCGTGGGCCCAGCCTGGCCCGGGTTTCCTTGGGCGCGGGCGGCCCGCGAGGCCTCGTCCCCGGGCGTGGGCGCCTCCCACAGCCAGCGGGGTTCTTTTCGTCTCCTGGACAGTTACCCGCCGCGGCGGAGGCGGCGCCTTCCGGCTTTGGAGGGTGGTGGAACCCCGCGGGGATTGGCACGGCTCCGGGTGGGCCCTTGCTGCTATGACGGACCAGTGTGGGCGTGCAGGTGACCCGCAGCAGGGACAGTCACGTGTGCAACTGCCTGGCTGGTAGACCGCGCAAAGGATACTGGAAGTGCTCCTTGTTTTGAGGCGGGTTCCACCTCCCGCCCCAGCACTCTGAAAACTTGTGTGTTTTTTTTTTAAAGTAAAACGGAATCTTGGGAATTCTAAGTTTCTTGCAGGGAGTTGTTACTATGCCTTAAAAATTTTGACTTTTTCGACCACATGCTCTTAGAGCATTTTTGCTCTTTTAAAATAAATACTGTACTAGATAAATTTTGTGTTCAACGTGACTTTAGTGATTGTGTGTGTGTAGTGTGAGGAAAAAGGAATTAAGGGTGGCTGTACACAGAATCTTGAGTCGGTTTGCCTGTGGTTGAAACTACTATTTGGTTTATAAGCTGTGGGACTTGAGACAAGTTGAACGTATTTCATCAATAAGATGGAGTTTTTTTTTTTTTTTTTATAGGAGCATGTAGGATAATCCATGCTGAGCGTTTAGGGCAATGCTTGGCACACAGTAAGCACTAAATGAATGTTGATGTTAAAAAGAATCAGTCATTCTGACCTGTTGTGGGCAAGGACCTATAAGAATAAAAATAAGTGAGGTAATTTTTTAAAAAATATCCCCAAAACTCAAAGAGGATCAACACATAATTGTATCTTTTGTCATATACTGGACATTTGTTATCTTAATTTGTGCTCCCAACAACCCTGTGGATATTGACACCCGGAGAAATTAAAGATACTTATTCAAGTTCAATAGGTGTTTCAACAGGACTTTGATAGTGGGTCTGATTTAGTATTTTTTAGGAATAGTGGAGTAGGTTACAGCCTGTTTCTTCAGAGAAGAATGGGTACCTACAAATTGCTGGTGTAGTCATGAACACATGTGGTGTCCGAATATAAAACAGAACCTTACTAAGGGTTTTTGTACCCTTGAAATTGATACGATGCCCCCCTCCCATGGCAAATGGGTTTTATTTATTTTATTTTTATAATTCTTTATTGTTTAAAGTATTAGATACCACTTTTGTTTTTAAAAGCAGGTTTAGCCCTAACCAGTTTGGCTCAGTGGATAGAGCATCGGCCTGCGGACTCAAGGGTCCCAGGTTCGATTCTGGTCAAGGGCATGTACCTTGGTTGTGGGCACATCCCCAGTAGCGGGTGTGCAGGAGGCAGCTGATCGATGTTTCTCTCTCATTGATGTTTCTAACTCTCTATCCCTCTCCCTTCCTCTCTGTAAAAAATCAATAAAATATATTTAAAAAATGTTTCTAACTCTCTATCCCTCTCCCTTCCTCTCTGTAAAAAATCAATAAAATATGTTAAAAAAAAAAAGACAGTGGAGGGCACCCTCAAAGGCTCTAAGGGAGAACCATTCCTTGCCTTTAAAAAAAAAAAAAAAAAAAAAAAAAAAGCAGGTTTAAAGCTTTCATGAGATTGTTAGTGGGCACTCTTGCTCCTCAAAATTAAGAACCGCTATTCTAGACAGAAGTTAGAATGTTCTTTGAATTACCTAGCTCTTCTATCACATAAAGAGGGTTGGAGGCAAATTTTTAAGGATTGGTTATTATGGCCATCTCTCTTTTACATTTATTTATTTTTAAAAATATATGTATTTTATTGATTTTTTTTACAGAGAGGAAGGGCGAGGGATAGAGAGTTAGAAACATCAATGAGAGAGGAACATCGATCAGCTGCCTCCTGCACACTCCCTACTGGGGATGTGCCTGCAATGAAGGTATATGCCCTTCACTGGAATCGAACCTGGCACCCATCAGTCCGCAGGCGGACTCTCTATCCACTGAGCAAAACTGGTTAGGGCTCTCTTTTCCATTTAAAGAGTATTATTTTAATCAGATGTTTTTCTTCAAACAAGGAGAAATAGTTTACTTTAGAGCCTGGTGGAACTCATGATGGCATTCGTTAAACTTGCCTCTAAGTGAAATGACAAAAATGGGTGCTTTGGATAACAGAAGGGAGGTGGTGGAGGCAGCTGTGAAGAGTAGAAAGACTAGTATTTACTTGGCTCCCATTTGGCAGAGACTGGCCCTGTGTGAACTGATCATGCTTTCTAGGTTATCCTATTTCTGGAGTGAGGTGTTGGGTTCATATTCTCAGATTTTCCCTTGCTGCCATTTGTTCATCTCTTGTTTTGCCATTTTTCTTCTTCTTTACACCAGCCCTTGTTGAAATTTTCACTTGTGCTTCTTTAATTTTTATTTTTCCACATGGCTTCTATTTAGTTTTTTAGATTTCTGTCTAGTTAGCTTTTCATTCCAGACCCCTGATTCCTACTCCTCGGAAGCAATTTGTCAACTCTTACTTGTTTGCCCTACCATTCAGCTGTACTTCTGAATAACGTGTATACTTTTTTCTTTTTTTTTTTTTACAGAGAGGAAGGGAGAGGGATAGAGAGTTAGAAACATCGATGAAAGAGAAACATCGATCAGCTGCCTCCTGCACACTCCCTACTGGGGATGTGCCTGTAACCAAGGTACATGCCCTTGACCGGAATCGAACCTGGGATCCTTCAGTCCGTAGGCGGACACTATCCACTGAGCCAAACCGGTTAGGGCAGTGGTTCTCAACCTTCCTAATGCCGCGACCCTTTAATACAGTTCCTCATGTTGTGGTGACCCCCAACCATAAAATTATTTTCGTTGCTACTTCATAACTGTAATTTTGCTACTGTTATGAATCGTAATGTAAATATCTGATATGCAGGATGTATTTTCATTGTTACAAATTGAACTTATTTAAAGCATAGTGGTTAATCACAAAAACAATATGTAATTATATATGTGTTTTCCAATGGTCTTAGGCGACCCCTGTGAAAGGGTCGTTCGACCCCCAAAGGGGTCCTGACCCACAGGTTGAGAACCACTGGGTTAGGGCAACATGTATACTTTTATTTCTTGATCTTCTCTCCATTTTAGACACTTTCTGCTCTGTTCCTCCAGACGTCTGCCCACAGATGTTTTTTCCCACCCCTTGTTCTTCCAGAACTGTTTCTGTAATTTTTAGTTAAATGAATATTTAGTGTTTATATAATTACGAGAAAGTATATGTCTTTGAACTTGAGTTGTCTTTATTGTGTTATTTTTTTCTGGAGTTAACAATTGGTTTATTTTTTGGTGTGTTTAGCTTTCGGTGATGTATTATTAATTCTTTACTCAAACCCAATTTAAACTCTCAAGTGTGATCAAACAATTCACATCACCCACAATTTCAAGTTAAAAAACATTTTTTTTTTTTAAGTGTATTCCTTCTGGAGCACTCTTGTTTTACTGCTCCAGCCTGGAGTGGTTTCTGTTTCTCTGCTACACAGCTGTGTTCCTGGGACTTTTCCTTTATCATCATTTTGAGAAATCCCTTCACTTTTCTGTGTTAGACTTTTGGTTTCTTGTAACTCTTGTCCTCTTACTTCCTCTGTTTTGGTTTAGCACAATCTCCAGTTTGCTTTGAGAAGGAATGAGGGGGGAATTTTTAACATAGTGTGTCTGATTACCTAATTTAACTGATAGTTTGGTTATCAGATTCTAGATTTGAAATAATGTTTTCCTTAATTTTGAGAGCATTGCTTAATTTTCTGATCTTTTGTACTATTGTTAGATGTTTGATGTGATTCTTGTTGATAGCTTATAGGTTTTCTGAAGATTCTTTTCAATTGGCAAACTTATTTCTTTCAGTTCTGGGACATTTCTTTGAGCCACTGTCTGTCTCTTTTTTCTGTCATCTTTCAGATGTGTTTGCTTGTTTATTATTCAATATTGTTCTTCTCTTTTTAATAGGCTTTGTTATTGATTTTAGAGAAAGAGGAAGGGAGAGAGAGAGAGAAACATTGATGAGAGAGAAACATTAATTGGCTGCCTCCTGCACACCCCCTACCAGGGATGGAGCCGGCGACCCAGGCATTTCAACCTTTTGGTACCAGAGACTACACTCAACCAACTGAGCTACACCAGCCAGGGCTCAATATTGTTCCTTAGTAATTTCAGATATACAGCATAGTGGTTAGAAAATCGTGTACTTTACAGAATGGGCCTTCTGTTGCTTCACGTACCCACCTGTCCCCATACATAGTTATGATACTAGAGCAGTGATGGCAAACCTTTTGAGCTCGGCGTGTCAAAATTTTGAAAAACCCTAACTTAACTCTGGTGCCGTGTCACATATAGAAATATTCATAATTTTTTTTTTGATATTTGCAACCATAGTAAAAAAAAGATATATATATATATATATTTTTTTTAATTAAATCTTTATTGTTCAGATTATTACATTAGTTACTCTTTTTTTCCCACCATAACTCCCCTCCACCCAGTTCCCACCCCACCCTCCGCCCTCACTCCCCACCCACTGTCCTCATCCATAGGTGCACGATTATTGTCCAATCTCTTCTGTCACCACCCCCCCCCCCCAAGAATAGTCCATTCCCTTTCTATGTCCCTGATTCTATTACAATCACCAGTTCATACTGTTCATCAGATTATTTATTCACTTGATTTTTAGATTCACTTGTTGATAGATATGTATTTGTTGTTCATAATTTGTATCTTTACCTTTTTCTTCTTCTTCCTCTTCTTAAAGGATACCTTTCAGCATTTCATATAATACTGGTTTGGTGGTGATGAACTCCTTTAGCTGCTTCTTATCTGTGAAGCTCTTTATCTGGCCTTCACTTCTGAATGATAGCTTTGCTGGATAAAGTAATCTTGGCTGTAGGTTTTTGGTATTCATCACTTTGAATATTTTTTGCCACTCCCTTCTGGCCTGCAAAGTTTCTGTTGATAATTCAGCTGACACATCCAGGGGTGGGCAAACTTTTTGACTCGAGGGCCACAATGGGTTCTTAAACTGGACCGGAGGGCCAGAACAAAAGCATGGATGGAGTGTTTGTGTGAACTAATATAAATTCAAAGTAAACATCATTACATAAAAGGGTATGGTCTTTTTTTTCAATAGTTTTATTCATTTCAAACGGGCCGGATCCAGCCTGCGGGCCGTAGTTTGCCCACGGCTGGTTGTATGGGTACTCACTTGTAGGTAACTGATTTTCTTTCTCTTGCTGCTTTTAGGATTCTCTCTTTCTCTTTTGCTCTTGGCATTTTAATTATGATGTGTCTTGGTGTGGTCCTCTTTGGATTCCTTTTGTTTGGGGTTCTCTGCGTTTTCTGGACTTGTAAGTCTATTTCTTTCACCAGGTAGGGGAAGTTTTCTGTCATTATTTCTTCAAAGAGGTTTTCAATATCTTGCTCTCTCTCTTCTTCTGGCACCCCTATAATTCGGATGTTGGTATGCTTGAAGCTGTCCCAGAGGCTCCTTACGCTATCTTCGTATTTTTGGATTCTTTTTTCATTTTGCTTTTCCGGATGGGTGTTTTTTGCTTCTTCGTATTTCAAATCTTTGACTTGATTCTTGCGATCCTCTGGTCTGCTGTTGGGAGTCTGTATAATATTCTTTATTTCAGTCAGTGTATGCTTAATTTCTAGTTGGTCCTTTATCACAACCTCAAGGGTCTCATTAGATTTCTTGAGGATCTCACTACATTTATCAACGGTCTCACTAGTCTTCTTGAAGATCTCACTACATTTATCGGGGGGTCTCACCAGTCTTTTCGAGGGCTTTATTAAATTTATCGACAGCTTCTAGACAGTTCTTTAAAGACCTTAAAAGTGTGGTTTTGAACTCTATATCCAGCAGTTTGCTTTCCTCCCATTCTGTCATTTGTGTCCTGTTTCTTTGTCTCGGCATTTTTTATGCTTCGCTGTGTCGATAGAGTGCCTTTCTGTCCCAATTACCTGAGGTAGACACTCTTGGTGCACCCCCTTGTGGGCTTTGTGCACAGTCTTGTAATTAAGCCTTGATTGTTGTAGTTATCACTGTGAGGAATTGACCTACAGGCCAATTGGCTGTGAGAATCAGCTGTGTCTGCAGTGGGAGAACTTCTGCGCTGGAGACCCCTCTGGGGCTAGACTTGCTTCCATGGGGCTTTGGTGCTCACTGAGTCTGCCCCCTGAGTGTGTCTTTTATGGTTCCACGGAGCTGCAAACTGGATGGTCCCACTCTGACCTCTGGGCTTCCTGGCTCCTGGATCTCTAGGGAGGTGCTAATCTAGCCTTTGCCTGAGGCTATTCAGCAAAAGTCTCCCTGCAGGGCTTGGGCGGGGCAGGTCCCACGGGATCAACAGGGTAGGGTTAGCAATTATGGCTGCTCTCAGTCTTGCCCTCAGAGGCTCTGCTTCTCAGTGTCCCAGTAATCGCTGCAAGCCCCACGGAGAGAAAGCTGCCCTAGGGTTCTGAGCGATGCCAGACTGTCCCGCTTCTCCCGTATGAGTCTGGGTCCCTAGAGACTCGCCCAGAACTGGAGCTCAGAGCCTGAGACTCCCTCCCGATTGAAAACAACAACCATGTCCTCAGCCGCCAGCCCGCTCCTCATGCACTCCACACCTTAGTATTTTACTTCAGCACTGCGCCTCCTCTGAGTCTCGGTATGCTTTTCTCTTTCCTCCTAGTTGTAGAACTTCCACTCAGTCAGCCTTCCTGTGGTTCTGGATGATGTCCGTTCTGTCTTTTAGTTGTATTTTTGAAGTGGTTGTTCGAGGCAGCAAACTCCGGTGTTTACCTATGCCGCCATCTTGGTTTCTAGATTTATATTTTTGATATTTATTTTACATATTTAAATGCCATTTAACAAAGAAAAATCGACCAAAGTATGTATAAAATGAACAAAAACAGAAAAACAATGTATATTTAGGAAAAAATAATAATAAAAACAATAATAATCAAATGGTACGAAAACTAGAAATTAGTGATTTTTTTGGTGCTGAAGTTTGTCTTCTAATTCTTCGATTGCAGGTTCATACTTGGTGCACTTCAAGGCCAAGCAAGCGCCACTCACTTCCTCTGTTAGCTGGTTTCTTTTGTTCGTTTTAATATTATTTAATGCTGAGAACAAAGTCTCACAAAAATATGTTGATGAAAAAACTGTTAGCAAAGCCATCGCTAGATTTTTGTATGTTGCTAAAAGTGTCAGTTACTCTGTTCCAAGCACTCAAAATTTCTTGTTCAAGTTGCACTCTTCTTCATTATTCAAATGATTTTGTTCCAGATTTTCAAGTTTCGACCTTAAGTCGACAAACACATGAGTCCAAATGCTACCTTGAAAATCTGCGAGTTGCACCTCTAAATCATCAGTTTGCATCCATTGGAAATCCTTTAATTCCAAAGTACTGTAAACAACTACATCTGGATACTTAATTATTTTAATGGTCTGTTCTAGGCTTCTAAATTGGTCGAATCTTTCGCTGAACTGTTCCAATAAGGAGTTTACTATATACTGGTACTCGATTGCACTTGTTGTAGTGGCCTTCTCGAAATAGTTTTTTATCTGAGGAAAATACAAGATTTAGTTTCAATATCTTGCTTGAAAATTTTAAGTTTACTTTCAAAAGATTTGATGTATCCAAACCGGTTTCGGCGGAATCTTTATTTTTAACGGGGAAAGAAAGTTCTGTTCCTTTTAAATGCCATTTTGATTGTTACATATTATTGTCATAAGTTATTGTCATTCCTCATATCTTTGAAATTTATGAGTTCATGATGGTGGGGCGGTGGGTGGGGGGCCTCTGTATACCCAATTCTGGTATATTCCTTTGCTTTGTAAAAGTATATTTGATTTTCTTGACCTGTTTTTGCAGCGTTAAGAATACTGAATGAGCCGTAACCGGTTTGGCTCAGTGGATAGAGCGTTGGCCTATGGACTTAAAGGTCCCAGGTTCGATTCCAGTCAAGGGCATGTACCTTGGTTGTGGGCACATCCCCAGTAGGGGGTGAGCAGGAGGCAGCTGATCGATGTTTCTCTCTCATCGATGTTTCTAACTCTCTATCTCCTTTCCTCTCTGTAAAAAATCAATAAAATATATATTAAAAAAAGTACTGAATGAAGTTTAAGATTGCTTATAGTTCTTTAGTTTAGAATATACTCTGTTAAAAAAGATGTAGTGTCAAGACTGTCATACTAAGATCACTTGGAATAATTTCCTTAGTATATGTCAGTATTTTGACATAAAATTAGAGTATATTTTTAACAGCTTTACTGAGATGTAACTCACATACCATACAGATGAGTTTTGGTATGTTACTTTATTGATGTTTTAAATTGTGGTAAAATATATATAACAAAAGTTGCCATTTTTACCACCATTAAGTATATAATTCAGTTGTATTAATTACATTCATAATGTTGTTCAGCCATCACCATTATCTACATAGTTATGTTTTTGAGGAGTCCAATTATACATGGATTTTTGATTGCATGGGAGGTCAGTACCCCTACACACCCAGGGGTCAACTGTCTTTGTAAAACTTTTCATCACCTTGAACAGAAACTTGGTAACAATTAAGCAATAACTCTCATGTTACCCTTCTCCCCCTAGCCCTGGTTACCTCTAATCTTCTTTCTTTCTCTATGAATTTGCCTATTTTTGATATTTCATATAAGTGGTCACATACAATTTTCTTTTGTTTCTGGCTTTGAATTTCACTTAGCATGTTTTAAGGATTCATCCATGTTGTAGCCAGTGTCAAAATTTTATTCTTTATTATTACTGAATAATAATTCATTATGTGCATATTCCACATTTTGTTTATTCATTCATCTGTTGAAGGATACTTGGATTGTTTCACCTTTTGGCTATTATAAGTAATGATGCTGTGAATATGGGTATACAAATCTGTTTGAGACCTTGTTTTCCATTTTTTGGGGGGACATTTATCAGGTTGTACAGTTATGGGGCCATAGTCTATGCTTAGCTTTTGAGGAATCACCAACCTTTTCCACAATGGCTGCACCATTTTATCTCACAGCAATGTAAGAAGAATGGTTTGTTACTCCACATCCTTGCTAAACTTTGCTATTTTCTTTCTTCTTTAAAAAAAAATTTTTTCTTGAAGCTAATGTAGTAGGTGGTTTCCCATGGTGGTTTTGATATGCATTTTCTTTCTTTTTTTTTTAAAGTATATTTTTATTGCTTTCAAAGAGGAAGGGCGAGAGATAGAGGTCGAGATAGAGACATCAATGATGAGAGATAATCATTGATCGACTGCCTCCCGCACACCCCACACATTGGGATCGCACACCCCACACGTTGGGATCGAGCCCGCAAACCGGGCATGTGTCCTCACCGGGAATCGAACTGTGACCTCCTGGTTCATAGGTCGACGCTCAACCACTGAGCTACGCTGGCTGGGCTGCATTTTCTTAATTACTAATAATATTGAGCACCTTTTCCTGGCTTATTGGCAATTTGCATATCTTTAGAGAAATGTCTGTTTAGGTTCTTTGCCTTGGTTTTAAGTGCATATTTGGTTTCTGTTGTTGGTTTGTAGAAATTCTTTATATATGTAAGATGATTTCTAAATAATTTTATAATTTTGTAGGTCGCCTTTTCACTTTCTTTATAATTTCAGTTGATGCACAGTAGTTTTTAGTTTAGATGAATTTCATTTTACCCACTTTTTTCTTTCATGTCTTGTGGGGTCATGTCTGATAATACATTGCCAAATCCAAGGTTATGAAAACTTACCCTTTTGTTTTTTTCTAAGAGTTTATGATTTTTAACTGTTATATTTAAGTTGTTGTATATGTTGTGAGGAAGGGGTCCAATTTCATTCTTTTGTATTTGCAAGTTCAGTTTTACCATCATCATCTATTGAAGAGGCTATTATTTTCCCATTGAATGGACTTGACACCTTTGTCAGGAATCAGTTGACCATCGATTTATGGGTTTATCTCTGAACAATCAATTCTCTTCCATTGGCCTACATGTCTGTTCTTATGTTAGTACCACACTGTCATTGTTTTTTAATCCTCACCCGAGGATGTGTTTTTTTCCCTCATTGATTTTATGAAGAGGATGGGGGTAGAGAGAGGGAGAGAAGGCAAGAGAGAAGAAATAATTGCTGTGAGAGAAAAACATTGATCGGTTGCCTACATCACCCACCCTGACGAGGGATTGAACCCACAACCCAGGTATGTGTTCTGACCAAATAGAACCAGCAGCCTTTTAGCGCACAGGATGATGCTCAACCAACTGAGCCGCTCTGGCTGAGCTGTGTGTAGGTTTTTGTGACAAGTTCTGAACTCCTCTGGGTAAATACCAAGGAGCACAATTGATGAATCATATGTTTAGTATTATAAGAAACAGCCAAACTGTCTTCCTATGTGGATACACCATTTTGCTTTCCCACTAGCAATGAAAGAGTTCCTGTAGCACCACATCCTCACCAGCATTTGGTGGTGAAAGTGTTCTGGATTTTGGCTCTTATAATAGGAATGAATATAATGTCCCCTCATTGTGCTTTTTAAAAAATCCTCACCTGAGGATTGATTATTTTAGAGGGCGGATGAGAGAGAGAGAGAGAAACATTGCTGTGAGAAACATGATCATCATCAATTGGTTGGCTCCCTTACATGCCCTGACTGGGGATCGAACTTGGAAACCTAGGTGTGTGTCCTGACCGGGAATTGGACCTACAACATTTTGGTGTACAGAAGGATGCTCCAACAAACTGAGCCACCTGGCGTGGGTAGTACCCTCCACATTAGCTTGTTTAATTTTTATATGTTTATTTGCTGTCTCTATGTCTTCTTTGGTGATGTGTCTGTTCAGGTCTTTGACTTTGACCCATTTTTTAATTGGGTTGTTTTCTTATTGTTGATTTTTAAGAGTTATTTGTGTACTTTGGATAATAGGCCTTTCTCAGATGTTCCTTGCAAATAATTTCTCCTGGGGTGTGGCTTCTCTTCATTCTCTTGACAGTGTCTTTGGTAGAACAGAAAAATTTAATTTTAATGAAATAGAACTTATTAATTCTTCCATGGATTGTGCCATTGGTGCTGTATCTAAAAAGTTATAGCCAAACTCGTGGTCATCTAGATTTTCTCCTATGTTATTTACTAGGAGTTTTATAGTTTTGTGTTTTACATTTAGGTCTGTGATTCATTTTGAGTTAAATTCTGTGAAGGGTGGGTGTGAGGTCTGTGTCTAGATTCATTACTTTGCACGTGGATGTCCAATTGTTCTAACCTTTGTTGAAAGACTTTTCTCCATTATATTGTCTTTCCTCCTTTGTTGCAGTTATTTGACTCATTTCTGGGCACTCTGTTCTGTCTGATTTTACTGTTTATACTTTCGCTTATATCACACATTGTCTTGATTACTCTAGCTTTGTGTTGAAGTCAGGTAGTGTCTGTCCTCCCAACTTTCTTCAGTATCTTGGTGGCTATTATTGTTATTCTACGTAAACTTGGGAATCAGATGTAGATATGCTGGATTGCATCATTAATTGTTTTTTGCTGAGCTAGTGTTGCATACCTGGGATAAATACCAATTGTTCATGACATATACTTCTTTTTATACATTTTAGGATTCAGTTGCTAATATTTTCTTGAGGGTTTTTTTTTTTTTTTTTGAATTTATGTTTGCGAGCATTGTTGGTCTGCAGTTACCTTTTCTTGTAATGTCTTTGTCTGGTTTTAATATTAAGGTAGTGTTGGCCTCAGAATGAGTTAGGAGGTGTTTCCTTTGTTTTTAGCCTCGGAAAGATTATAGGGAATTGGAGTAATTTCTTCCTTAAATGTTTGATAGAATTCATTAGTGAGCCCATCTGGGCGTGGTGATTTTCTGTTTTGGGAGGTGATTAATTATTGATTCAATTTCTTTAATAAAAATAGGCCTGTTCAGGCCAGCTATTTCTCCTAGTGTGAATTTTGGCAGATTGTGTCTCTTAAGGAATTGGTTCATGTCATCTAGGTTATCAGATTTGTGGGCATTGAGTTGTTCATAATCTTCCTTTATTATCCTTTTAGTCATGTGTTTTTAGGCGCATACCACATTAAGGACTTTCATGTCTCCTAGGAGAATTGACTACTACATCAATATGTAATGCTTCTCTTCATCCAGTAGCTTTCCTTGCTCTGAAGTCTTCTCTGCCTGAAATTAAGATAGCTTCTCTTTCTTTCTTCTTTTTTTTTTTTTTAATATATTTTATTGATTTTTTACAGAGAGGAAGGGAGAGGAATAGAGAGTTAGAAACATCAATGAGAGAGAAACATCGATCAGCTGCCTCCTGCACACCTCCTTCTGGGGATGTGCTCACAACCAAGGTACATGCCTTTGACCGGAATCAAACCTGGGACCCTTCAGTCCGCAGGCCGATGCTCTATCCACTGAGCCAAACCAGTTAGGGCTCTTGCTTTCTTTTGACTAGTATTAGATTGGTATATCTTTCCCCAACTATTCATATTTATTTATTTATTACCTCTATATATAAAAGCCCAGCGACCAAATGGCAGAATGACTGGTCGACCAATCACTATGACGCACACTGACCACCAGGGGGCAGACGCTCAATGCAGGAGCTTCCCTCTGGTGGTCAGTGCACTCCCATAGTGGGAACACCACTTGGCTGACTGGGATAAGCGATGCTCCTACAGCGGGAGCAGCTGCTCAGAGGGCAGGTTCACAGCTGCTTGGCTGACCTAGATGAGTGGCACTCCTACAGTGGGCCGATCCCCGCAGGTCACGCCCTTCCCAGTGCATGAATCCATGCAATGGGCCTCTAGTTAAGGTATAATTAGCATACAATATTATGTTATTTCAGGTGTACAACATGATTCCTTGTTTGTATAGATTGTGAAATGATTGCCACAATAAGTCTAATTAACATCTGTCACTATACATAGCTACAGAACTTTTTTTTATATATATACTAGAGGCCCGGTGCACAAAAATTTGTGCACTCGGGGGGGTTCCTCAGCCCGGCCTGTGCCCTCTCCCAGTCTGGGACCCCTCGGGAGATAACGCCCTGCTGGCTTAGGCCTGCTCCCGGGTGGCAGAGGGCAGGCCCAATCCCTAGGTGCAGCCCCTGGTCAGGCTCAGAGAAGGGCCGATTGGGGAGTTGGGGCGCCGTCCCGTCATGCACAGAGCAGGGCAGATTGGGAGGTTGCTATGCCACCCTCAGTCATGCTCAGGGTAGGGCCGATTGGGGGGTTGGGGCACCGTCCCCTGTCACACTCAAGGCAGGGTCAATGGGGAGGTTGGGGCACCACCCCCTGTCACACACAGAGCAGGGCGTATCAGGGGGTTGAGGCACTGCCCCCTGTCACTCACAGAGCAGGGCCCATCAGGGGGGTTGGGGCTCTGTACCCTGTCACGCACAGAGCAGGGCCAATCGGGGTTGGGGCGCTGCCCCCTGTCACGCACAGAGCAGGGCCCATCAGGGGGTTGGGGTGCCGCCACTCTCACACTCAGGGCAGGGCCGATGGGGAGGTTATGGCTCTACCCTGTCACACACAGAGCAGGGCCCGTGGGGGGGGGGGGTGGTTGGGGCGCCGCACCCTGTCACACACAGAGCAGGGCTGATCAGGGGGGTGGGGCGCCTTCCCTTGTCACGAACAGAGCAGGGCGGATAGGGAGGTTGTGGCCCCACCCGCTGTCACACACAGAGCCGCAGGGCGATCAGGGGGTTTGGGTGCTGCCCCCTGTCACGCTGATCCCGGTGCTAGGAGGCATATTACCCTTTTACTATATAGGATAGAGGCCAGGTGCACGGGTGTGTGCCGGCTGGTTTGCCCTGAAGGGTGTCCTGGATCAGGGTGGAGGTCCCCACTGGGGTGCCTGGCCAGCCTGGGTGAGGGGATCATGTCTGTTTGCAGCTGGTCACACACCCTTCAGGGTGGGAGTCCCCACTGGGGTGCCTGGCCAGTCTGGGTGAGGGGCTGAGGACTGTTTTCAGGCTAGGGGTGACTGAAGCTCCAAACCGTTCCTTTTTTCTTTTTTTTTTTTTTTATTCTGGGCCAGCTTTAGCTCTGAGGCTTGGCTCCAGCTCTTAGGCCTCCGCTGCTGAAAGTAGGTTTCTGGCCTTTGCTTAGAATGTTGCGATCCTGTTGGCTGAAGCCTGGCAGACTAAAGTAGGTTTCAGGAGTTTTGTTTAGCTTCTATATTTGTTACATAGTTGCTTAGAGTTGCAGCTCAGAGGCCTGCATCGGCAGGCGGGGAATGTTGGAGTCCTCCGTCACTGAAGGAAGCAAGCCTCATGTTAGTTTCAAGCTGCCTGGCTGCTGGCCGCCATCTTGGCTGGCAGTTAATTTGCATATTGCCCTGATTAGCCAGTGGGAAGGGTAGCGGTCGTACGCCAATTACCATGTTTCTCTTTTATTAGATAGGAGGATCTTTATTGATTTCAGAGAGGAAGGGAGAGGGAGAGAGAGAAACATCAATGATGAGAGAGAATCATTGATTGGCTGCCTCCTGCACGTCCCCTACTGGGGTTCAAACCCACAACCTAGGCATGTGCCCTTGACCAGAATCGAACCTGGGACCCTTTAGTCCGCAGGTGATGCTCTATCCATTGAGCCAAACCAGCTAGGGCGAACTTTTTTTTCTTGTGATGAAAACTTACAAGATTTACTCTCTTAGCAACTTTCAAATATGCATTATAGTATCATTAACTATAGCCACCATGCTGTAAGTTACAACCCTATGACATTATTTTATAACTGGAAGTTTATACGTTTGACTCACTTCACCTATTTTACCCTCTCCCCCACCCCTTCTGGCAGCCACCAGTCTGTTCTATCATCTATGAACTTGGTTTCTTTAATTTTTATTTTTTAAAAGATTCTACATGTGCCGAAACCGGTTTGGCTCAGTGGATAGAGCGTCGGCCTGCGGACTGAAGGGTCCCAGGTTCGATTCCGGTCAGGGGCATGTGCCTGTGTTGCGGGCATATCCCCAGTGGGAGATGTGCAGGAGGCGGCTGATCGATGTTTCTCTCTCATCGATGTTTCTAACTCTCTATCTCTCTCCCTTCCTCTCTGTAAAAAATCAATAAAATATATTAAAAAAAAATAATAATAATAAAAAAAGATTCTACATGTAAGTTAGGTCATGTGATATCTGTCTGATTTATTTCACTTAGCATAATGCTCTCAGGGTTCATTCATGTTGTCTCAAATGGCACGATTTTATTATTTTTCCACTTGTATATAAATACTTACCTTTTCTATATCCAGTTTTCCTTGATGGACACTTACTTAGGTTGTTTCCATATCTTGGCCATTGGCACTGAACCTGGGGGCACATATATCTTTTTTGAGTTAATGTGTGGTTTTTTTTTGTTATTTTTTTTGTCTTGTTTATCTTCACCTGAGGATACCCTTTCCATTGCATGTGTCCTGACTGAGGGCTAGGAGTGAACCTGCAACCTAGGTACATGCCCTTGACTGGGAATCGTGCCCTTGACTGGGAATTAAACTGGCGACCCTTCAGTGTGTGGGGCTCTAACCACAGAGTACACTGTGACCAGGGTTCCAGTTAATGTATTTTTCTACAACATTTAAAAAAATATATTTTTATTGATTTCAGAGAGGAAGGGAGAGAGAGAGAAACATCAATGATGAGAGAATCGTTGATCGGCTGCCTCCTGCACGCCCCCTACTGGGGATTGAGCTGCAATCTGGGATGTGTCTTTGACTGGAATTGAATCTGGGGCCCTTCAATCTCCAGGCTGATGCTCTATCCACTGAGCCAAACCAGCCACGGCTCCAACATTTTTTAAAAATCTGTATGCATGTTTAAAAAAAAAAACATTTTTATTGATTTTTAAAGAGGGAGGGAGGAAGGGAGAGAGAAAGAAAAACAATCACATGATAGCAGAAGGAACATCTATTGGCTGTCTCCTGCACAACCCCATCGGGAATTGAGCCCGAAATCTGGGCATGTGCCCTGACCCAGAATCAAACCAGCAGTCTTTTGGTGGGCCAGCAACTTTTTGGTTCATGGGACGACACCCATCGAGCCATACCAGCTGGGCTTAATCTATGTGTTTCAATATTTACTTTGGATTTCTTGTAGATAACATATACAGTTAGTTGACACTTGAACAATATGGGTTTGAACTGCGTGGGTGTACTTATGTCCAGATTTTTTTTCAATAAATATACAGTCAGCCCTTTGTATCCCTGGGTTTTGAATCTGTGCATTCAACCAACTGAGGATTGAAACTACTTTTGATCTGAATTTGAGAATCTGCATTTGCAGGGGTGGGGATGTGGGCTACTTAAACATGGTTTCTTTCTTTCTTTTTTTTTAATATATATTTTATTGATTTTTTACAGAGAGGAAGGGAGAGAGATAGTTAGAAACATCGATCAGCTGCCTCCTGCACATCTCCCACTGGGGATATGCCCGCAAGCCAGGTACATGCCCCTGACCGGAATCGAACCTGGGACCCTTCAGTTCGCAGGCCGACGCTCTATCCACTGAGCCAAACCGGTTTCGGCTAAACATGGTTTCTTAACTGGGATGGAGTTAGTTCTCCTAACCCCTATGTTATTCAAGGGTCAGCTATATGTACTTAGTGTTTCTATGAAACATTTTGCAAGCTGAAATGGCTAAAGCAAAGAGTATTCCTGCTATTGAAAGTTTGCATTAATGAAAGACCTGCATTATATGTGTTTTTGCTATCTGAAAGAAATCTTAACACGTTAAGCGCCTAATCAGTTACCGGTGATTGACACTATACTTTCCGTCGGGAAGACAAAACAAGCTGGGCGCTTAACATGTTAAGAGGGTTTTTGCTTTTACCTGTAATTGGAACATACTTTTTTTTTTATTTTGGAGAGAGAGGAAGGGAGAGAAAGAGAAAAACATCAACATGAAAGAGAAACATCCATCAGCTGCCTCCTGTATGCCCCCTACTGGGGATTGAGTTTGCAACCTTCTGGTGCATGGGATGATGCTCAGCCAACTGAGCCACACCGGCAGATCATAATTTTTGATCCACTCTGACAATGCTGTCTTTTAATTAGTGCATTTAGAGGTGATATTGATATAGTTGGATTCATATCTACTATATTTGTGGCTGTTTTCTTTTTGTTGTCCTTGTTGTTTGTTCCTGTTTTGTTTTTTACTCTTTTTCTGCCTTTGTGTTTTTTAAAATCTGTTTTTACTGATTTTCAGAGAGAAAGGGAGAGAAAGAGAAACATCTATTGGTTGTCTCCTGTACGAACTCCAACCAGGGATCGAACCCTCAACCTAGGTATGTGCCCTGAACACAAATGGAACCAGCAGCCTTTCAGTGCATGGGATGCCTCTCAACTAACTGAACCACACTGTTTTTTAGTTGAGCATTTTATGATTCCATTTTTGCTTTTTTCTTAGCTTATCAGCAAGATGTATTATTATTTTACTTGTTTAGTGCTTGCCCTAGAGTTTGCAATATACATTTATATGTAAACCAAGTCTGCTTTCAAATAACACTGCATTATTTCATTGGTAATATGAGTAACTTGTAATAACAAAAGAATCCTATTTCTTTCCTCCTAGCCCTAGTATCACTACTGTGATACATGTTACTTACATGTAAACATACATGATTGTATATATGTATTCAATTATGAATGATATGTAAAACGTTTATGTATATATGTGTGAAGAGATGAATTATTTAATAGATGCTGCTTGAAGAATTGACACTTGTTAATTATTTGTTTAAAAAATAGGGCTTTCGCCTACATTATTTACCAAAATGTTTCAGACTTAACAGTAATTTTGGAGAAACTGAAAGAAAATGTAGATGAATACTTCATGTATCTCAAATGAGAAAGGCCTTTTTAAAAATCTTGTAATCTGAAAAAGTAAACAGTAAAGATTATTACTGTGTAAAACTTGAAGTCTTATTTCCCAAACTCATTAAGCACTGAGACAAATGTCAACCTAGGAAAACTGTGAAAAACCCTCAAATATCATTGTGGTTAAGAACTCTTAAAAAATTATTCAGTTTTTTTCTCTGTCCTCTCAAAATTGGAATAGCTAAAGTACATTAATAAATTATACTATAAATATTTGAGTGTGACTATTAAAACTATCTTATTAATTAGAGAAATGCTAGGTTGACTCAGTGGTACTTGTACCTATCAAATTAGCAGCGATTGAAGAAATGGAAAAAATCAGTATTGATGAATATACACTCTTATTTAGGCATAGAATACTGAGTAGAGAACTAAATTGATAGAAACTTTATGGAGGAGAATTGGTAATGTAGCAAAAACATCAAATTTTTATATACTTTGAACTAATCAAGTTTTAAAAGTCTTCTATCTATCCTATCTAATAAAAGAGAAACATGGTAATTAGTGTACGACCGCTACCCTTCCCATTGGCTAATCAGGGTGATATGCAAATTAACTGTCAGCCAAGATGGCCGCCGGAGGCCAGGCAGCTTGAAACTAACATGAGGCTTGCTTGCTTCAGTGACGGAGGAAACCAACGTTCCCCGCCTGCCTTGCCGGCCTCTGAGCCTGCAGTTTGAAACATTGTAACAAATATAGAAGCTAAACAAAACCCCAGAAACCTGCTTTTAGCAAGCCGGGATCTCAGAGCTGGAGTTATACATTGTTTCGATTATAGAACCCAAACAAACCAGATACCTGCTTTCAGCAGCAGAGGCCTTAGAGCTGGAGCCAGAGCTAAAGCTGGCCAAGAATAAAAAGAAAAAGAAAAAAAAGAGCAGTTGGGAGCTTCAGCCCTCAGCCCCTCACCCAGACTGGCCAGGCACCCCAGTGGGGACCCCCACCCTGAAGGGTGTGTGACCAGCTGCAAACAGCCATCATCCCCTCACCCAGGCTGGCCAGGCACCCCAGTGGGGACCCCCACCCTGATCCAGGACACCCTTCAGGGCAAACCAGCCAGCCCCACCCATGTACCAGGCCTCTATCCTATATAGTAAAAGGGTAATATGCCTCCCAGCACCGGGATCAGCGGAGCTGAGAGGCCTCCCAGCACCAGGATCAGCGTGACAGGGGGCAGCGCCCAAACCCCCTGATCGCCCTGCGGCTCTGTGTGTGACAGGGGGCGGGGCCACAACCTCCCTATCCGCCCTGCTCTGTTTGTGACAGGGGAAGGCGCCCCAACCTCCTGATCAGCCCTGCTCTGTGCCTGATACGGGGGAGCTCCCCACCCCCCTGATCAGCCCTGCTCTGTGTGTGACAGGGTGCGGCGCCCCAACCGCCCGCCCCCCCGGGCCCTGCTCTGTGTGTGACGGGGTAGAGCCATACCCTCTTCATTAGCCTTGCCCTGAGTGTGAGAGTGGTGGCGCCCCAACCCCCTGATTGGCCCTGCTCTGTGGGTGATAGAGTGCGGCGCCCCACCCCCCCCCACTCCCCTACGGGCCCTGCTCTGTGTGTGATGGGGTAGAGCCATAACCTCCCCATCGGCCCTGCCCTGAGTGTGAGAGTGGCGGCGCCCCAACCCTCTGATCGGCCCTGCTCTGTGGGTGATAGAGGGTGGCGCCCCAACCCCCTGATCTGCCCTGCTCTGTGTGTGACAGGTGGCGGTGCCCCAATTCCCCTATCGGCGCTTCTCTGTGAGTGACAGGGGGGAGCTCCTCAACCCCCTGATGGGCCCTGCTCTGTGCGTGACAGGGTAAGGAGCCCCAACCCCCCTGATGGGCCCTGCTCTGTGCGTGACAGGGGTGGCGCCGCAACCTCCCCATCGACCCTGCCTTGAGAGTGACAGGGGGCGGTGCCCCAACCCCCCAATCGGCCCTACCCTGAGCGTGACTGAGGGTGGCATAGCAACCTCCCAATCTGCCCTGCTCTGTGCATGACGGGACGGCGCCCCAACTCCCCAATCGGCCCTTCTCTGAGCCTGACCAGGGGCTGCACCTAGGGATTGGGCCTGCCCTCTGCCACCCGGGAGCAGGCCTAAGCCAGCAGGGCGTTATCTCCCGAGGGGTCCCAGACTGTGAGAAGGCACAGGCCAGGCTGAGGGGCCCCCTTTCCCCCGAGTGCACAAATTTTTGTGCACCGGGTCTCTAGTATATATATAAAAGGCTAATATGCAAAGTCCCCCCTTGGGAGTTTGACCGGAGACCGGGAGTTCAATCGCTTGCTTGATGTGCGCTGACCACCAGGGGGCAGCGTGGAACGAAGAAAGCCCCAGCCAGCAGCCGGAAGGCCCCGATCGGCCCTGATCGCCAGCCAGGCCTATGGACCCTACCCGTGCACAAATTTCGTGCACCAGGCCTCTAGTTTATCATAAGGTCATAATCAGTGAGTACACAAATTTATCTGTATTTAAGTAAATATTGAATATATATCACCCGTGAGATAATGTTCTTGGATCCGTGGTAGTTATAAGCCACAGGGGCCCTATCCTGATAGAGCCTACAGTTTTGAGGACAAACATTCATGCTAGTAAAAGCAATACAAATAATTACAACTTTTATAAATGTAGTGATGGAAATAAATAGGATTTTGTGATAAATAATGATGGCATGCTTCAGTCAGGGAAGGCGGTGGGGAATTATCTGAAATTCCATCTGCTGTGCTGTCTTATTAAGGGGATTCTTGGAAGCATTTAGACAGAACCTCTTTCATGTTACTTTGACTTAGTTACTTCTTAGGCACATTAATATGCCATTTATCTATATTTATCATCTATTTATTTATTTGTTAATTCTCGCCTAAGGATACATTTTTTTTAGAGAGTGGAAGGGAGGGAGGGGGAGAGAGAGAAACACCGATGTGAGAGAGACACATCAATTGGTGCCTCCTGCACATGCCCTGATTAGGGCCTGGGAATTGAACCTGCAATCCAGGCACCTGACCTTGACCAGAATTGAATCTGAGACCCTTTGGTTAGCAGGCTGAAGTGCTTTGTCCTCTGAGCCAAACCAGCTAGGGCAATGAGACCTTTTTTTTGACAGCCTTGCCTCTCACCCTATCTAATAAAGAGGTAATATGCAAATTGACCATTACTCCAACACACAAGATGGTCACCCCCATGTGGTCAAAGATGGCCACCACAAGATGGCCTGCAGGGGAGGGCAGTTGGGGGCGATCAGGCCTGCAGGGGAGGGCAGTTGGGGGGGAACCAGGCCATCAGGGGAGGGCAGTTGGGGGTGACCAGGCCAACAGGGGAAGGCAGTTGGGGGTGACCAGGCTGGCAGGGAAGGGTAGTTGGGGGTGACCAGGCCTGCAAGGGAGGGCAGTTGATGGGATCAGTTCAGCAGGGGAGGGCAGTTAGGGGCATTCGGGCAGACAGGGGAGCAGTTAGGTGTCAATCAGGCTGGCAGGGGAGTGGTTAGGGGGTAATCAGACTGGCAGGCAGGCGAGTGGTTGGGAGCCAGCAGTCCTGGATTGTGAGAGGGATGTCCAATTGCTCGTTTACGCCCAATCCCACCAGGCATCCCTGGAGGGGTGCCCAGATAGGAGAGGGTGCAGGCTGGGCTGAGGGACACGCCCCGCCTCCGCCCCCTCTCCCCCCCCCGTGTACGAATTTCTTGCACCAGTCCTCTAGGCCTATATAATAAAGAGCTAATATGCTAATTAGACCGGAAGGCGGAACAACCTTCTGGAACGACCAGTGGGTGGAGGGCAGGGCTGCGGGACCAGTCGGGGCTCCAAAGGCCTACTCTTGCACTAATTTTGTGCATCGGGCCTCTAGTTTTATAGAATTTATAATGCCATTGTTTGTGCCCCACCACCATTACCAACTAAAAAAGGAGAAACACTTCTTACTAAACAGGCAGCGTTAGAATATCTGTGGTTTGTGAGATGAATATTGATTTTATCTTTGTTAAAAGTTGGCATATTGCAGATAATTGATGAAATACTGTGAAATAGTACACTGTCCTCCCATACTATTTGCTTCTCATTTCTCCTAAAATACAGGCTTTCTGAAGACAGAGACTTTCAGTTCCCCAGAAAGTGCCTGGTGAACAGTAGGCACAATGAATAGATCCTATATATGCATTTTTTAAAGATTTTTAAAAATTAATTTTTAGCCGAAACCAGTTTGGCTCAGTGGATAGAGCGTCAGCCTGCGGACTGAGAGGTCCCGGGTTCGATTCCGGTCAAGGGCATGTACCTGGGTTGCGGGCACATCCCCAGTGGGGGATGTGCAGGAGGCAGCTGATCGATGTTTCTCTCTCATCGATGTTTCTAACTCTATCTCTCTCCCTTCCTCTCTGTGGAAAATAAATAAAATATATTTAAAAAAAATTATTAAAAAAAAATTAATTTTTAGAGAGACAGAAAGGAGAGATAGAGACAGAAACATTGATGGGAAAGCGAAACAATGATCATCTGCTTCCTGCACACCCCTTACTGGGGATTGATCCTACAACCTTGGCCTGTGCCTTGATCAGGAATTGAACCAGCAACCTTTTGGTGCATGGGACGATGCTCAACCGAGCCACATTGGCCAGGGCCTGAATATGCAGTTTTTACAGATAAATTTTTTTTTACCAGGGAGACAATGAGACCTTGGTTCTAGTCTTCTTGAAAGATCTTAATCAAGAGACAAGGTGCAGCCCTGCCAGCATAGCTTAGTGGTTGATCATGGACCCATAAATCAGGAGGTCACAGTTCGATTCCTGGTCAAGACATATACCTGCGTTATGGCTTGATCCCCAGTAGGGGGTGTGCAGGAGGCAGCCGATCAATGATTCTCTGTCATCATTGATGTTTTTCTCGCTTTCTCCCTCTCCCTCTCCCTCTCCCTTCCTCTCTGAAATAAAAAAATTTTTTTTTAAAAAAAGAAACAAAGTACAACAAAACCAGCAAGAATTTATTGGCTGCAGCAAAAAGACATTTGGGACAGTGAAACAAGGAAGATGCAAATAGGAGAGCCTAGGTTGGGCAGCTTTGGTTCACTGGGAAGTCAGAGAAAAAGAGGGCCTTGAAGACAGGTTTAGGGGGTTATTAGCCCAGAACAAGCTGCCATTCCCATTGCTTCCCTGGTTGCAAGTCTTGTGGGGTTCTTTGGAGTTTAGGAGATATATGCCTGGAGGGGTAGAAGAGGAGGAAGGGAATGGGGTCCTTTGTGTCAAAGGTATTTATCTCTTGCTGGCAGGAATCCTAGGGAAGGTCTCAGTGAAGGGTCGCAATAGAATACTCATAAGCTTTCCAGGTGTGCTCTTTCACGGTCCTGGTCTCCACTAATTGGTTGGAACCAGGGGGTCATTAGTCATTGTAGCTAGTCCTGAGGCAACCATGGTATTACTTGTCTGGTTTTGCTGCTTTTCTGGGCCTGGAGCTGAAATACAACTGAAGCCTAGATGTTATGAGGAAGGAAAAGATCAGAGGGTCTAAAGCCATGATCATCAATATGAACGATCAAAGAGTTCAAACTGCATAACCAGGGATATGTTAGGAGGAAAGATTAACCTGGGGATGAGGCCCATGCTTTCTCTGTTTTGCCCCTTGTCTGGTACCCAGGGCTTTCCACCCTGATGACCTTCTGTACTGATCTATCATCCTTGCTCTGCTCATGTCTGTCTAACTGCCTATCAGTAAATGAAAATATACTGCTTTGTAGACTACTGTTTTTCACTTAGTACCTTGATTTTTTTTCTGTGTCCTTGTATAGTTTAAAAATATAAGATATTTAATGGCTGTATACTCCCATGACATGTATATAAAACTAGCTATTGTGTCCCGACGTTCTGGACTTTGGAGCATCTATAAATATATAAAAAGCCCGTGGCCCTAATGCTGTAATGGCCAAAGACTGGTGCGGGTGGGTGGGTGCATGTGGGTGGGTGGGGCTGCGAGCGAGGCGGGGCGGCTAGTGGGTGGAGTTTCGTGATTTCGTGCACTGGGCTTCTAGTATAGAAATAAAAGAGCCAGAGTGTGGGCTTGGCTTATTACCAGAAGAATTCAGTGTTTATTTCTGCCTTTTAATTCCTAAGTATAAAATACTGATCTGTACAGAGAATACTGCCTGGATCAGGGAATAAATCCCCTGTGCCTTAATAGGTCTGAAGTAGTAGTTGCTTATTCTTACCTGTAAAGGCTTTCACGTGGTAGAATACAGGTTACTGGTATACTTCCCCATCCATCCCAAAGTATCTGTTTACTTATATGTAAAGTAAGAGAGTGGCACCAAATGATTTTTAAAGCTTTTGCCTTAGAAACAGAATCATAGCCGAATTGGTTTGGCTCAGTGGATAGAGCGTCAGCCTGCAGGCTCAAGGGTCCCAGGTTTGATTCCGGTCAAGGGCATGTACTTCGGTTGCGGGCACATCCCCAGTGGGGGGCGTGCAGGAGGCAGCTAATCGATGTTTCTCTCTCATCGATGTTTCTAACTCTCTATCCCTCTCTCTTCTTCTCTGTAAAAAATCAATAAAATATATTAAAAAAAAAAAAGAAACAATCATAAATTCTTTTTAAAAAAATCTTCACTAGAGGATATGCTTACTGAGAGGTGGGGGGGGGTGGAGAGGAGAGAGGTGAGGTGGCTGGGGGGGGGGGAAGAGAGAGAGAGAGAGAGAGAGAGAGAGAGAGAGAGAGAGAGAGAAAGAACACATTGATGGTTTTCCTCCCACATGCACCCCCACCAGAGATGAAACCTGCAACCCAGATATGTGCCCCGACTAGGAATCCAACCCAGAACCTTTTTGGTGTATGAGATGACGCCCAACCAACTGAGCCATACCTGGCCAGGGCACTGACATAAATTCTTAATTTCTGATAATGATCTTATGTTGCTGTACTTAAATTTGCTTTGTTTTATGATGAAAACTAGAGGCCCAGTGCACAAAATTTGTCCACTCAGGGGAGGTCCCTCAGCCTAGATTGCGAGAGGGCCAGGTTTAGGGACCCCACTGGTGCACAATCGGGGTTAGGGAGGGACCGCTGGAGGGCTCCAGGGTGTGTCCAGCCTGTCTTGCTCAGTTCTGGTCAGCCGGACCCCAGCAGCAAGCTAACCTACAGGTCAGATCATCTGCCCCCTGGTGGTCAGGGCACGTCATAGCGACTAGTCGACTGCCCCCTCGTGGTCAGTGCACATCATAACGAGCAGTTGAGTGGCCCTAGCATATTATTAGCATATTACACTTTGATTGGTTGAATGGCTGACTGGATGACCGGATATTTAGCATATTATATTAGGCTTTTATTACATAGGATTATTATGTGGAATCGTGGCTTTCAGAGCATACATGCATTTCTACAAGCAATTTCATTTACCTCTTAAGTGAACAAAAATGAAATATATTAATATGAATTTTATTAGAACAGATTTAGTTCTTACGAAAAATTTTCAAAATTTAAAATATGAAAAATAAAGAACTTTTAATGTTTTTTAGAAATCAATGAAAGGATTCTACTTTGCGAAGCTGTACTATGAAGCTAAAGAATATGATCTTGCTAAAAAGTAAGTACCAAACTAAACATGCTTTAGTTTTTCAAAATCATGTTCTTCTTTGAAATGGGTAAAAAACTGTTGCTGTTTTTCAGCAGTTCTTCCTAAGTATGTCCTGGAAATAAGGGATTCATCACTAAGACTGATCTTAAGGACTAGCCTAGATTCCTTGGAGATTGAGCCTGGAATGAGTATTTTCTGCATGCCTACCAAAGGCAAATTGTTTGCCTTAAAATACTTTTTCTAAAGATTGTCCTGGGTTAGAATAAAAGAGAACCATGCTTGTATCTTAATTTCTTCCTGGTTACATATCTGGTATATTAATCAGCTGGAAAACAGCAGTGAATACAAAATTAAACTTTGATTTCTGGACAGGAGTATAGCTTGTATAATAGATTTTTAATTTACTCAGTAGGTCACACTGAGGCTTTGTCTCACACATAGTATGGCCAAGAAGGCTGTTGATCTGATTTGCTGATTTGCAGTTGTGGAAAGGAGGAAATGAAGAGGGAGGTAGATATTAAAGGCATATATGGGAAGATGGAAATGCTGATAAGGAAAGTGAGAGCACTTTTATTTAATAGCATTGGGCTGTTAACCCTCCTTATTAATGTGACACTTTTTGCTTCATTGTTGCCCTTAGGATATTACTCTCTGAATCTAGAAGATATTTCCTTATTTTTTAGTTGTTACTTGGTTTAAGAAATGAAAATGACCTGTATTTGATACGATATTTAGTAATTTTTTCTCTGCTCTAGTTTAGCTGGATACACAATACTGTTAGATATTGTTTTCTTGTTTTAAGATAAATACATTCTGTTAGTTGTTATTTGGGAAATTGTTGCTCTTTAGTATTCACATTATGATGACTTAAAATATTTACTCTCATCACTTTCTGATTTTTATGCAAACTCTTTAGTGTTTTTCCAAAATGTAATCAGGAAGAAAAAACAGTTCATGTATTAATTTATTATATGTGGGTAGCACTGGAAAAACCATTTGATAAATGTAGCATTTAGTGGTAATAGTATGTTGTCAGCTTTGTATGTGTGTTTGTGTTTAAGTATTTATCCTTTTGTGTTTGATACTTTGAGTTCTCTTCATATTCTAGTTTAAATAGTGGTAGTCAGTAATTATAATAATATAAATTAGTTGAGTGATTGCTTTGGTTTAAGATATACCCTTCACTTATTTAAATATAACTGTAAATGTGATTATTTAAAGATTACTTTTTTAATATTGTTTTTAAACAGATACATATCTACATATATTAATGTGCAAGAAAGGGATCCCAAAGCTCACAGGTTTCTTGGTCTTCTTTATGAAGTGGAGGAAAACATAGACAAAGCTGTCGAATGTTATAAGGTAAACTATAAGATTAAAATTTAGGCTTTGTACAGCCAAACACAATGCCCAGCGTAATTTATATAATAAATAATTCAGATATTTATTATGGATGTCATGAAAACAAGGTATCACAGTACTATTAAGTGACACAGCTTAGCCCTAGCAGTTTGCTCAGTGGATAGAGCGTCGGCCTGCAGACCAAAGAATCCTGGGTTTGATTCTGGTCAGAGGGCACGTACCTTGGTTGCAGGCTCCTCCCTGGCCTGGGTTCTGGTTGGGACTTGCGTAGGAGGCAACCAATCGATGTGTTTCCCTCACATCAATGTTTCTCTGTGTCTTTCCCTCTCTCTTCCACTCTCCCTAAAAAGCAATGGAAAAATATCCTCAGGTGAGGATGAACAAAACAAAACAAAAGAAAACAAGTGGCACAGCATGGAACTGATTTTAAATTATTTGGCCCAAAGTACACTATATTTGTAATTACGAGGTTAGCACTTTGAAAAGAAGAATACCTATAAATTTTAAGCCTAATGTGGTCAGAAATGCTGTTCTTATATGTGTGGTTTTCTTTCTTTTTTTCCTTCTTCCTGACATAACTACTAAAAACATACTTTTTATTTACCTTCAAAAATATTTCAGGACATTAAGTTTAATTGTAATAACTTTGAAATAGCATGTTATCATTTAGGAACAGAGTTTTTCATGTGTATATATGAGTATCTGTACTTTAGGAACCCTACTAATTTATTATTTATTTTCTGATATCAGCGTTCAGTGGAATTAAACCCAACACAAAAAGATCTTGTGTTGAAGATTGCAGAATTGCTTTGTAAAAATGATGTTACTGATGGAAGAGCAAAATACTGGGTTGAAAGAGCAGCTAAACTTTTCCCAGGAAGTCCTGCAATTTATAAATTAAAGGTAAAAAAAAGGAATAAAACATGATAAAAGCAGTTGGGAAAACTAAAGGTAGTCACAACTATTTCTAATATTTGGAGTTAAATGACTTTTCAGTAGGAGACATTAAAATATTGTGTGTGTGGGTGGGGAGTTGATGGGTAATGGGTGAAGGTGGTCAAAAGATATAAACTTCCAGTGTTAAGATGGTTAAGTTCTGGGGATGTAATATGCAGCATGCATGGTGACTGTTAACAATACTATGCTGTATATTTGAAAGTTGATAGAGTAGATCTTAAAAGTTACTATCATGAGAAAAACTAATTTGTAACTCTGTGAGGTGATGTTATCTAAACTTACTGTGGAAATCATTTTCCAGTATGTATATATCAAATTATTATGTTGTATATCTTAAATTAATACAATGTCATATGTCAATTATACCTCTAAAAAATAATGTCAAAAAAAATATTTTTCTTCAAAACTTTCTGAGCATATGCTGTCTTATTAAGCACTATTATGCTTTACAAATGGTATCTCATTCTTATTCAATTATTAACATTTTAGGGATTTACAGTTTTATAACTAGATGGTGGAGCTAATAATTAAATCAAGCTGTTCGATACAAAATTTTTACTTCATTTGGTAAAAATTATCCATAGGATGACAATTTAGGCTTATTACTATCTAAAAATGGAAAGGATTGTGTTATGGGATAGTGAGGTTTTCAAGCAAAACTTCAATGACAGTTTCTCTATGATGTTACAGGTAATTATTAAAAATGATAGGAAGTTGTTGCTTATATATTAACCAATTCTGATTTTTATTCTTTACTGAATATAATATACTGGTTTGCAAAATAACTCTTGGATAAAGTTTTTTCAAATGTGCTAGCTAAATGGAACTTTAAGTGTATATTGTTTTTAAGAACCACCTACCTTCATTATACATGTTTCTGATAGAATTTTAACAACTTTTTATTAGGAAATAATTACAGGTTTTTCACTGGAAGTTGTAAGATTGCACAGAGAGATCATGTGTATACTTCATCCAACTTTCTGTAGTGGTTACATCTTACGTAACTACAGTATAATGTAGACCTGGGAATTTGACATTGATACAATGTCTATGTATAGTTCTTTTAAATTTTATTACATGTATAGATTCATGCCCAGCTGGTGTGGCTCAGTTGGTAGGTGTCGTCTCATGCACTAAGGTTGCCATTTTGATTCCTGGTCAGGGTACATGCCCGGGTTGTGGCTTGATTCTGGTAGGGGGCATGCAAGAGGCAGCCAATCAGTGTTTCTCATCAATGTCTCTTTCTCTCTCTCCCTCCCCTTCCTCTCTTTCTAAAATCAATAAAAAATATTTAAAAAATCTATAAGTTCATGTCATCACCACTGCAGTCATGATACAGGCTTATTAAGTTTTTTTCTCTCCACGAGAAGCAGCTGGGTTTAAAATATTAATCTAAAATGTTAGGTCTAAGTGTGTAAATTTCTTTACCCTATTTATTATCTTTGTGTTATGCCTCAAACACAATTCCCCTATTGGCCATGACAGTTCAGTCCATTTGGTGACAGTGACATTAAGGAGCATTTATAATGATAGGAGATTATTTTTCTTGCCGTGTATCAAAAGTTAGAGAGATGCTTCCGCAGGATCCCGGATTTGTTTAATAACTCTTTAAAGATGTTGTTTAAAGCTAAACCTTTCTTACATGTAACTTTTTAGCAAAGGAATTCTGGTTTTTAAAGTTTAAGGCTTAAGGGAAATAGTTTTTTGGCATTTATTTAATGAATGAAAATATTGGTATGAGATCTTGAGTATGAGAGTAGAGTTTTTGAAAAGCATTCATATTGGTGTTCATCTTTACTTATTTCTTTTTAAACATACACTTGAAATCTAGGGCTTTTTGCAGATATGGAAAGGCCAAGTGTAAGTTTATGGAAGTGATCGAGAAGAAGTAGAGTGATTGGTAAGGAGAGAGGGCAATGAAAAAAATAGCACTTATAGAGAGCTTGGTCTTTGCTAGGTGAAGGGAGCAGAGAGAAGTAAGTATAAGTAGATATGACAGAATGGAATTTACATCTGATGGCTTCAGTTTTCTCAGTGAAGAATGAATTGTGATCGTAAGTTGAAAGTGAGGGTTGAAGGAAAGTGTGGGAAATTTGAGGAAAGAGGAGGTGTATGAAGTTATATTTTTAAGGAATGGAGAAAGTGAGTCTATTAAAGGTACAGTAGGATTTGTTCTAGGCATTACCAGTTTGAGATTTCCTAAATTTCCAAATGCCCTTAGTGGCACAGCTGTTATTGTAGAGATACAGAGAACACAGATGATAGGCTTCTTCTAAGGAAAGACATGGAATTAATTGAGAGGATGTGTAAGCAAGTAGTAATTATGGATATTGGGATTATGGCATTTTAACTTAACAAAGGACTGTGTGTGTGTGTGTGTGTGTGTGTGTGTGTGTGTGTGTATGTTTTATGGAAAACTAAGACTTGGTGATGTCACTGTATTGAATGGAGCTTTCATGTAGTAGATGTAAATATATGTGGCAGTGAGGTTATGTGAGTTCCTAGTGAGGTGGAAGAGTAAGAGGAGTGTGGTGGTCTGATTGGTATGACCAAAATATATATTTTGCAGACCTTTGTCAATGTCAAATGGATGGCTGGGGCTGGAGTTGTAGAACCAGTGGGGATGAGGTAATTAAAGAACTGAGTAGCCAGGCAGTTATATACCTTGTACGTCTTTCAGTTGATAATGACAGTAATTGATAATAACCAATGACAGTAAAGGATGAAGGGAGAGTTTTCTATTCCAGTTGCTAATGAGGAGGAATAGATGGAGTAGCTGGATAGCATGTCCTTTAGAGAGCAGGGTTCTAAACAGGTATGAGGAAATATTATTTGGAAGTGACAGTGGGTGTGAATAGGTCACAAACCCCACTTCCTCTACTTGCAGAGAAAAAGCTTCCATGGCAGAGAAATGATGGCGGCTATCTCAAGTTATACACCATTCAGTTAAGACCAGAGAGTGAAGACACTGAGAAGATAGTGAACAGTAGGAGCTCCAGTGTAGGAGCATAGTGGGCAAGGGACTGAGTAAGATTTAGGGGAGATCCAGAGCAGTTTGAGAATAAGGACCTGGTATGAGGATTGATGGGAGGTCTAGGCTCTGATAATGCCTGGGATGGGTGTACAAGGATGGGTAGTAGTCCTAGTAGTCTTTGAGGTGAAATGGACAACTATATAATTGCAGATGTTTGCACATAACTTTTTTGAGGTTTAGCTTCAACTCTGAAGGGGCTAATAAAGTATGTAAGATAGTATTTCTGGTTTCAATTTACTGAAGCTAGACACGGTAGAATGGTGCTCACAGGAGCCATGATGTGTTTAAAATTGCACAGGTGTTTTTCTAAATTAATGATTTTTTATTTTAAATTAGGAACAGCTTTTAGATTGTAAAGGTGAAGATGGATGGAATAAACTTTTTGACTTGATTCAGTCAGAACTTTATGCAAGACCTGATGATGTCTATGTGAACATTCGACTAGTAGAGCTATATCGCTCAAATAAAAGATTGAAGGATGCTGTGGCCCACTGCCACGAGGCAGAGAGAAACGTAGCTTTGCGTTCAAGTTTAGAATGGAATTTGTGTGTTGTACAAACCCTTAAGGTAGGTAAACATTGCTGGGTCTCTACACTTCTATATAGATAATTACCATACATGCCTTTAAGCAGTGCTCCCCAAGATAAAAATTTCTTTTATTTATGTACAGCACCTGTGAAATGAAATTTTTATTAGGATGTTCTCAATTTGTAATTGATAGTTTGGAAAAATATAATTGACATATTTATGTGTGTGTGTTGTGTGTGTATGCACTTATATAGCTATATGTTTTTATAGGCTGATGTAAAAATGTGGTTTTACAAATAGGAAAGGGCAAAGGAATTTGTAGGCATAAACGGATAAGTTTTATAACAGTTGATAAGTTTTATAACCTATTGTTCTTTCTACAAAATAGGAATATCTGGAATCTTTACAGTGTTTGGATTCTGATAAAAGTAACTGGCAAGCAACCAATAAAGACTTACTTCTGGCCTATGCTAATCTTATGCTTCTCACGCTCTCCACTAGAGACATACAAGAAAGCAGAGATTTATTGGAAAGGTATGTTATGTGGACTTCAGTGTAAATCACAAATTTTCTTTTTGTAGTAATTCAGTTCATTGGTCTAAACATCTTTACTGCATTTTTATAGTGTACCCATGGGTAATATTTAATACGATCAACCACTTGGAAGGAATTCTTCTTGTGTGGGGATATTATAATTGGTTTTATACGACTTTGATTTTTAGAGAACATAAAACTGTTCAGGCTTGATTAAATTATTTTTATAGTTAATATTCAATTTTGACATGCTTAATATAGAATCAAGCCGAAAATGACTGTTCTAACTATTCCATATTTTATTTCCAAAAATGATGGAATCTTGAGAAAAAAAAATCGAAGAACAAACTTCATTTGTCAGATGTTCTAGTATAAATAGTTAGCATGAGTAGTATTTCAGAAAACAATAATTTAGCTTAGAAACAAGATAATGAAAATATAATACATGATTTTTCTGTTTTCCTAAATTTTGATTTTTGAGGACCAGTGTCTCTTTTGTTAAAATAAATGCCATTAAACAAAAACAGCACTTGGATTTGCATAACGACGTTAGTTGAGTGTAGGGTTTAACTAGGGCTTATGGGCCAAATATGGCTATCTGATTTTGTACTTAAAGTTTCATTGTAATAAATCCATGCCTCTGAGGACCATTTGATTTAGAAGCACTGATTAGTACATAGATTACAAATAATAGTGAGAAATACAATTTATTTAACTCTGTAGTTATATGGTAAGAAGAGCAATTACGATATTGACAACTGAAATATCTTATCTGTTACTTATAATTTGAATAAGGCATACCTAATTTTAGAACTTCCAAGTTTGAATTAAATAATGAAACCATATTATTGAGAAGAAACTAGAAAATTTAGTTTCCCAGTTTTATCCTGGTATATTATGAAACATCCTATGTAATCCTATATAATAAAAGGCTAATATGCAAATTGATCAAACAGCAAAATGACCAGTCACTATGATGCACACTGACCACCAGAGGGCAGACGCTCAACGCAGGAGCTGCCCCCTCGTGGTCAGTGCACTCCCACTGGGGGAGTGCTGCTCAGCCAGAAGCTGGGATCATGGCTGGTGAGTGCAGTGGCGATGGCGGGAGCCTCTCCAGCCTCCACAGCGGTTGGACATTCCCTGAAGGCTCCTTGACTGAGAGAGAGTGCAGGCTGGGCTGAGGGATAACCCCCACCCGCGAGTGCATGGATTTTGTGCACCAGGCCTCTAGTATACCATAATAAGTAATCTTATTATTTGATCTATATCTTTTCTATGAATGGAGGGCTTGAACTAAGTTTTGTAATAGGTCATTCTAGAGGTTTAGCTTGAAGTATAGGGCATATGTGGAATAAAAATAAGTACTGGGTGATTCATAATTTATAAAATAGAGAAGAATGGATTGTTAGGAGTTTGAATATGGAAGATAAGCTTGAAATAAATTTATTTTGAGTTAAATATCGAAGCCATGATTCACAGTGCAACAAATTTTAGATCTGTTTAATATTTTAATATTACAGTTTTGATGGTGCTCTTCAGTCTGTGAAATCTTGTGTGGGTGGAAATGATGAACTCTCAGCTATTTTCTTAGAAATAAAAGGACATTTCTACATGCATGCTGGTTCTCTGCTTTTGAAGATGGGTCAGCATAGTGATGTGCAGTGGAGAGCTCTCTCTGAGCTGGCTGCATTGTGCTATCTCATAGCATTTCAGGTAAGCCTTACTCAGTTTTGGGTGCAGTTTCACTGAGACTGTCAAAGTGTTAACCATTATTTTTAGGTTATGAGATGCTGGCTCTTATCCTTTCCCCAATTTTTTTTTAGTTTTAGTGGTTTTTTTTTTAGTGAGTTCGCATTAATTTTGAAATGAAAAGAAATAAGCAGTATGCAAAAAAAAAAAATGCATTGAGCTCAGTTTATAAAAATTGTTAGCTTTAGAGAGTGACCTTTACTTGAGGGAAAGCAGAGGGTTCACTGTAGAGTTACCATTAGAGCAGGCCCCTCCTTGTAGTTCATATCATATAGATCTTTGACCACTCTATATTTGTCCCACTGTGTTAAGTGCTACTCTTTACTTTGCAGAAGGATTTAAGTTCTTTTTTTTTTTTTCTGAAATTAAACTTTATTTTTTTTTAATATATTTTTTATTGATTAAGATATTACATATGTGTCCTTGTCCCCACGTTACCCTCTACCCCCCCACCCCCCCCCCGCTCATGCCCTCACCCCCCCGTTGTCCATGTCCATTGATTAGGCCTATATGCTTGCATATAAGTCCTTTGGTTGATCTTTCCCCCTTACCCCCACCCTCCCCTACCTTCCCTCCAAGTCCCGACAGTCCAATCAATGCCTCTCCGTCTCTGGATCAGACCTTGTTCATCAGTTTATGTTGTTCATTATATTCCACAAATGAGTGAGATCATGTGGTATTTATCCGCTCTCCAGTTCCATCCATGCTGTGGCAAATGGTAAGAGTTCCTTTTTCTTCTTCTTCCTCTTCTTAAAGAATACCTTTCAGCATTTCATATAATGCTGGTTTGGTGGTGATGAACTCCTTTAGCTTTTTCTTATCCGTGAAGCTCTTTATCTGACCTTCTATTCTGAATGATAGCTTTGCTGGATAAAGTAATCTTGGTTGCAGGTTCTTGCTATTCATCACTTTGAATATTTCTTGCCACTCTCTTCTGGCCTGCATGGTTTCTGTTGAGAAATCAGCTGACAGTCGTATGGGTACTCCCTTGTAGGTAACTGACTGTCTTTCTCTTGCTGCTTTTAAGATTCTCTCTTTATCTTTTGCTCTTGGCATTTTAATTATGATGTGTCTTGGTGTGGTCCTCTTTGGATTCCTTTTGTTTGGGGTTCTCTGCGCTTCCTGGACTTGTAAGTCCATTTCTTTCACCAGGTAGGGGAAGTTTTCTGTCATTATTTCTTCAAAAAGGTTTTCAATATCTTGCTCTCTCTCTCCTTCTGGTACCCCTATAATTCTGATGTTGGTACGCTTGAAGTTGTCCCAGAGGTTCCTTACACTATCTTCATATTTTTGGAATCTCTTTTCTTTTTTCTTTTTCGGTTGGGTATTTTTTGTTTTTTTGTATTTCAAATCTTTGACTTGATTCTTGGGATCCTCTTGTCTGCTGCTGGATCTCTGTAAATTATTCTTTATTTCAATCAGTGTATGCTTAATTTCTAGTTGGTCCTTTTTCATGTCCTCCATGGTCTCACTATACTTATTGAGGGATTCATTAAATTTATCGGCGGTTTCCATAAAATTCTTGAAAAACCTTATAAACGTGGCCTTGAACTCTATATCCACTCGTTTGCTTTCCTCCATTTCTGCCATTTGTGACCTGTTTCTTTGTCTCCTTATTTTGGCAGCTTCCCTGTGTTGATAGAGTGGCCCTGCGTGCCAGGTGTCCTGTAGGGCCCAGTAGCTCAGCCTCCCCAGTTACCTGGGGTGGACACTCTTGGTGCACTCTTGGTGCCTTGGTTGTTGTAGGATCACTGGGAGGAATTGACCTCCAGGCCAATTGGCTGTGAGAATCAGCTGTGTCTAAAGTGGGAGAACTTCTGTGCTGAAGACACCCTTCTGGGGCAAGACTTGCTTCAGTGGAGCTTTGGTGCTCACTGAGTCTGCTCCCTGAGTGTGTCCCTTATGGATCTGAGGAGTTGCAATCTGGATGGTCCCCCTCTGACCACTGGGTACAGTGGCTCCTGGATCTAAGGAGGTGCTAATTCAGCCTCTGCCTGAGGCCACACAGCAGGAGCCACGAAGAGGCTCAGCTGTGAAGCAATGCAAGCCGCTGTGGGGCCTTGGGCCTTCTCTTGGAAGTTCCGGGTCTGCCTGGCTTGGCTGCAGTTAGGTACATTCACATGCAAAAGCCTCTGCCACAGCCTGGGTGGGGCGGGGTCTCAGGGAATCAAAGGGCGGATCAAGGAGCTATGGCTGATTCTCCGCCCGGAGTCGCGGGTCTCAGTGACCCGCTAATTGCTGCAAGCACCTCTGAGGGAAAGCCGCCCTCAAGTTCGCCCGCTGCCGGACAGACCAGCTTCTCCCCGTATGAGTCCTGGGTCCCCAGAGACTTCCTGGAACCGGAGTTCAGAGCAGTCGGGAGCTTGTGATTCAAAAAGACAGCCGCGTCCTCAGGTGCCACCCCCTTTCCTCGCGTGCGCGCGAGCCGCCGTACCTCTGCACTTGTACCTCTGCACTTGTACCTCTGCACTTGTACCTCTGCACTTGTACCTCTGCACTTCACCTCTGCAGCTCCTTTGGCTCTCAGCGTGCTTTTCTTTCCTTCTAGTTGTAGAATTTACACTCAGCCAGCCTTCCTGTTGTTCTGGATGATGTTTGCTCTGTCCTTTGCGGTAATTTTCAATTGTTGTGAGAGGCGGCAATTTCCCGGTGTTTACCTATGCCGCCATCTTAGTTTCTCTCAGGATTTAAGTTCTTAAGGAATATATTTATAGTGAAAATGAATGAAGTTAAAGAAGTTTGCTAATTTACATAAGCACTGAAAGGTTCTTGTGATTAATATTTTTATTTTTATAGATTCTCAAGTAGCTGACAGTTTTCTTATTTTTAATGTAAGCTGAAATCTATTAAAGTTTTTAATATATTTTTTGTAAAGTTAACACACAGTCAACTATTTTAAACTTTGATGTTTTTAAATAGTAAAAACTAAATTTTCCTCTTAACCCATTCACTCAAGTCTCCTTTCCTAGAAGACAACCAGTGTTAACAGTTTGGTGGGTATTCAGAATTTCTCCTGATATGTAAGCATATACCCTTTCTCTACTTTTAAAAAAACTGTTTTGCGTCAGTGGAGATGTGCTTTATTTACTGTTGAAAACCTTACTGTTTTTCCATTGTTCCATTTCAGCACATAGACATTTACCTTACTCTCTCTTTATCTACCACATTTTTCCATTAAATGGATATGTAATGGAAGCTTCTTACATACTTGAATTTTACATTATCATTTGTTGTAAAGCATAATTATCACGCGGAAGTGTGGACTGGCATAGGGCTCCTTATGGAATCATGTTAGGCTAACTTTAATGGTAAGGTTTTCAGACTCTTGATCAAAGGAGGGCTGTGGTTCCAGTAAGCATACCTGAAACCTTTTATTAAGATGAGGAGATTTTGTCCTATCCAGCTTGACACAGTGCATAGAGTGTAGGCCTGTGGACCGAAGGGTCCCGGGTTCAATTCCTGTCAAGGGCATGTACCATAGGAGCAGGCTTACCCCCCGCTGGCATCCCCCCCCCCCCCCCCCCGGGCTGCAGAGCAGGTTCAGGAGGCAACCAATAAATGTGTTTCTTATACATAGATACTTCTCTTTGTCTTTCCCACTCTCTTCCACTCTGTCTAAAAATCAGTGGAAAAATATCCCTGGATGAGGGTTAAAAAAAAAAAAAAGATGAGATTTTGACTTGAGTTTAATGTGACTGAGTGGGTTCATGACTAATTAACTGGTCACAAATGATAGCTATTGAATAATTTTGTATAAGAGGCCAGTTTTATGAGTTTTGTGCTTTTTAGCAGCTGTAGATAAAGTTTGGCATCATGTTTAGAAAACTTATGTGTAAGAGTGTACGCTGAAAATTCCGTCTACCTTTGTTCCTTAGTCATTTACTTCTCTTCCCTGAAGGAACTAATGTTACTAATTTGTAGTGAGTTCTTCAAGAAATTTTTTTATGCATAGATGAGCACCCACACATGCCCGCATCCACACACTTATGCATTCCAACATCCTTACATTCTATTTATTTTGCTTTATGAAATATTTTATTGGTAGTGTTTCCATATCAGTACAATATAGTAAGCATAACATCCTCATTTTTTTTTATGGTTGCATATTACTCCATTCTATGGATATACCATAGTTTTTTTGTGGGGAGGGGTAGGGGTTTAAACCAGTGCCCTTTAGCCAAGATATTAGGTTACTTTCATTAATCTACTTCAAATAATTCCATTGCCAAAATCCTGGCATCACAGAGGTGTGTGCCATTACACTCCTGCTAATTAAGAAACTCATTAGAAATTAACCACAGTTACCCCAGCTATACTTGTAGGATATTTCTAGTAAGTGATCATTGCCAATGACTGAGCATTTTCAGTGATGGACATTCACTACATTTCAAGATAGCCCTTTGCATTTTTGGATAATTTGGTTCTTGGTGTTTCCTTATATGGAGTAAAAATGTTTTTCAAGCTGCTACCCATTGATGTTTTTTCTCTTGATGATACTTAAAAAGTCTAACTCTTTTACAAGGTAATTTTCTTAATATTTTTTCATCATTCTTTCAGCTCTTTTTTTTTTTTTCTTGATTGATTAAGGTATTCCAAATATGTCCTTATTCTCAGCTCTCCTTTTAGGATAGGGCTTGGTATCCATTTAATCTCTTGGTCATTCTAGTTTATCCCAATGTATCCCAAATTATCTACTTTCTTAGAAATGTTCTGTTCAGTATGGCATTTCCAAGTATGGTTCCAGTGCTGAGCAAATCTCTGTTTTGGTGGTTCTGTTTCTGCAGGTAGAAAAGTTCTCTAAACACTCCATTTCCCAAAAATGCCATTTGAATGTGCTTTTAGCGGGAATTTCTCAGGAATGTTCTTTGCAGGCATCTTTTATAGATTATCTTAATTCCTAGGTTCCAGTCTAATTATTGGTTGGTTAACTGCGTATCATCAAAAAAACATAATGTAATAAAAAGGACCATCTTACTATTCAGTATATGCGTATCACTAAATTAAACTTTTTGATTATAAAATTACCAGGTTCCAAGACCAAAGATTAAATTAATAAAAGGAGAAGGTGGACAAAATCTGCTGGAAACCATGGCTTTTGATCGTCTGAGCCAATCAGGTAATAGTGATGTTTAACTGGTTTTATTTTGAAAAGAAAAAAGGAAAATTCTCTGTTAAAATGCATCTTATGATAATATCATCTGTCTTTTTGGGAGAGAATTTGTTATAATCATGTTTCTCTTTGTCATATACTGGATTAGGGTAAGACAGTGGTTGGCAAACCACGGCTCGCAAGCCACATGCGACTCTTTATCCCCTTGGGTGTGGCTCTTCCCCAAAATACCATGTGCGGGTACTCACGTACAGTGCGATTGAAACTTCGTGGCCCATGCGCAGAAGTTGGTTTTTGGCCTGGGCGGAGTCTCTTTTGAAGAAGTGGCATTAGAAGAAGTGGGGGGTGTCGGTCGGTCGGGCGGGCGGCGGGAGACACAGCGCAGGGGAGTTACATTGTTTTGAGGTACGGTCGCTGAGGTCGACCCCTTCCAACTCTTCCATCCACACTCATCTATCTGAAACAAGTATACACGACAAGTGTGGATGGGAGAGTTGGAAGGGGTCGACCTCAGCGAACGTACCTCAATCAGGTTGAGGACGTTTTTAGCAAAGGCCAGCTTAGGAGTACCCTAATTAAGTTAAAAACAATGTACCTACCTATATAGTTTAAGTTTAAAAAATTTGGCTCTCAAAAGAAATTTCAGTCGTTGTACTGTTGATATTTGGCTCTGTTGACTAATGAGTTTGCTGACCACTAAGGTAAGAGATAAAGAATTAGAAGAAATGGTATATTTACCCTTGCCAATGTGGCTCAGTTGTTTTGAGTGTCATCCCATACACTGAAAGGTTTCTGGTTTGATTCCTGGTCAGGGTACATATGTAGGTTGGGGGTTTGATCCCATCAGGACACATACGCAAAGCAACTGATCAATGTTTCTATGTTACAGTGATGTGTCTCTCTCCTTTCCCCTTTCTCTAAAATCAACACATCCTTTGGTGAGGATTAAATAAGTAATTTTTTAAAAAGTGTTATATTCTGAAATAGGAACAATTATTTGATATTGTGTGTTACCAGATGGAGAAACTTCTTAACCCCTCCTCATTCTAGCTGCTAGAGCCTCCATCTGAATATTTTATAAAATAGTTTTTATACTAAGAATAATTACTGATTTGCCAGCCATTTATCAGTTGCTTGCAAGACTGCTATGGGTGCTAAAGATGAAGAAGATACAGATCTATCTCTTAAGGAACTAACAATATAGCAAGGAAGATAGAGGATTATATTCACTTTCTATTAGGCTCTTGGAATTTGTAGATTTATTCCCAGTTTTGACTATTTGTGATAGATCCTAAATGTTTATTATATGTTACCTGGTTTTGCTAAGGCAAAATCATTAAGTTATTCATGTAGCCAGGGACTCAAGCAGTGAATTGAAGACTTTCTGTAGGAAGCAGCTTTGGTAGAAATCACATGAACTTTGTAAAGAGGAAGATGTAGTATTAAATAAGTTTCTGTAAGCTTTGGTCTGTAGTTAAGCTGTTGGTCTAAGTTTATAATGCTGTTCTAGCTGACAACCTACTTTTTTTTTAGTGGGAGGTAGACTTTTAGTTCTTAATGAAGTGACTTTCCATCTTTTTTATGTCTCCCTTCTACCTTTGCAGGGCTGTCGTAGGTACCTTTGCAGGGTGTCACAGTTTTACTGTCTTTGATCTGGACATTTTCTGAGCTTGTCTCTGCAAACTTTTGGAGAAATAATAGTTTGGTGATAACCAAACCTGACTGATGAGCAGAATTAACTACAAGGAGTATTTTTTGTTGTTGTTTTTAAACAGTTTAGTTGAGATAAAATTAACATACTACATAATTTGCCCATTTTAAGTATACATTTTAGTTATTTTTTCGTATGTTTATAGAGTTGTGCAAACTTTACCACAATTTAAGAACATTTTCATCATCTCACAAAGAAACCTTATACTCATAGCAGTCATGCCCCATTTCCCCCCTAGTCCTAGGTAACCAACCATGAACTTTTTGGTCTCTTTATGGACATTTCTATATGGAAATTTCATATAAATTTAATCATATAATATGTGGTCTTTTGTGTCAGGTTTTTTAAACTTAAAATAGTATTTCAACGTTCATCCATGTTGTAGCATGTATTGGAACTTTATCCAAGGGGTGTTTTTGAAATAGATTACTCACCCCAAACCTGTGGAATCAGAATCTCTGAGAGTGGGGCCTGGAAATAAATAAAAAGCCTTTTAAAGGAGAATTCTGACCAGCCAATATTAGAAATGAGTGTATCAGATCAGAGAATTTGAGCTTGGCCCTGCTCTCCTATGGCCACTTTTAAATCCTACACTTTTCCATTTGAAATGTAAATATTTTTGGTATTTTTGACACACATTCTTGTCTTTCTTTCCTTTTACTCTAACATGTAGACACAGATACTATTAATCCTGGAATCTGTATTCATTTTTTTGTACAAGCACCCTTTTTGTTATCCACATGTGGTTGTTGGGTTGGATGGTTATGTCTCAGATAATTGTTATTTCCTCTTGGTGAATATGAATAAAACTATTGAGAGATATGAGTACAAACAATCTGTATACTTTAGATGATGGAAATAATTTGTTTTTCAGGGCACATGCTGCTTAACTTAAGTCGTGACAAGCAAGATTTTTTAAAAGAAGTTGTAGAATCCTTTGCCAATAAAAGTGGTCAATCTGCATTGTATGATGCTCTGTTTTCTGGTCAGTCACCTAAGGACAGCTCTTTCCTTGGTAGTGATGATATTGGAAACATTGATGTGCAAGCACCGAAAATTGACGATTTGGCTAGATATGATGTTGGTAAGTTGTATCTTTTAAAGAAAACATTTTGAGTCTTAATTTTTTTATATTAGGAGAAAAAGAAGCAGAAAGGGAAATAAATTGTCCATAATCATCTTACCTAGTGCAGCAGTCGCTAACCGGTGGTGCGCTGACCACTGGTGGTCCGTGAGGTCCAAAAGGCTGCTGACTGCTGGTTTAAGAAAACCTTTGGAGCAGTAGTCGCCAAATGGTGGTCTGCGGGGTCCGAAAGGTTGGCGACCACTGACCCAGAGATAATGAGTTAAGATTTTCCTGTATTCCTTTCAGGTGTTATTTTTGGGGGAGGAGTGGTGGTGGAGGTGTAAGAGGTTGGTAGTGGGTTGTGGTGGCATATGTCTTTCTCCTAAATAGTTGTTTATGCTTCTACATATGATTTGTCTTTCAGCAATTCTCTCCCATCATATCTACCTTTGTAAATATGATGGTTAATGGCAATATTATCCGTTTCATGAATTAATCATAATTTGCTTGTTGCTTTTTATTGTTGGGTATTCAAGACATTTCCAGTTTTTTCACTATTAAAAATAAACTGTGGCCCTGGCTGGCGTCGTTCAGTTGGTTGGAGTGTTGTCCCGTACCCTAAAATGTTGCGGGTTTGATTGTGTCAAGGCACATACCCAGGTTGCCGGTTCAGTCCCTTGTTATGGGCACAAGCAGGAGGCAGTCGACTGATATTTCTCTCTCTCTCTTCTCTCCCTCTTTACCTTCTCCCTCCCTTCCTTCTTCTTTCTAAAATCAATTAAAAAAATCAATACTACTATGATGAAAAATAATATAAAATGTTTCCATTTCAAAGTTTTCAGTAGATTCATAAAAATAATTACTGGGACAAAGTTGATGAACATGTTTAAATCGCTTACAAATTGCCAGAAAGGCTGTACCTCTCTATGCATCCAGAAGCTCATAACTGTTTCAGTACTGAATGTCTTTTATGAGAAAAATTCTCTTCACTGTCCTAATGGATTAATGTTGTGGTAGCACATTGTTTTAATGACTCTTTACTGAAAGGCAAATCCATTGTTTCAAGATTTCTTAGTGGGTAGCTATTTATTTGGCCCTTGTCAGATTTTGTTTTATTGAGTTCTAGTGAGTCTTTTTTTTCTTTTTTCATCAGATGGACTTGAAAAGAACTGTCTCTATTAACTTTTTAAAATTCCTAGACATAAGTGTGAATACCTTTAATAAGAACATTAACGCCCAGCCTGGCTGGCGTTCAGTGGTTGAGCGTTGACCTGTGAACCAGGAGGTCATGGCTTGATTCCTGGTCAGGGCACATGCCCGGGTTGCAGGCTAAATCCCCAGTAGGGGGCGTGTAGGAGACAGCTGATCAGTGATTCTCATTATTGATGTTTCTATCTCTCTCCCCACTCTCTTCCTCTGAAATCAATAAAAAATATGTTAAAACACATTGCGTACTGCATAGAAATCTCTAAGACATATGCCAGGGACCGCACGTTTTTGGGCAAACTGCATGTTATTTAAATCATCATAATGCACTTTAGGTGTTGTTTTTCAATAATTATAACATTTTTATTTACAAAAACAAAGTTCCTAGTACTTTTTTAACGTAGGGTACTGCGTAAAACATTTTCCTCTATGAAGAGGGACCAAACAAAATTTACATAAGTATCTAGATTCGCTCCTTTTTCCATGGGTGTGAAAAACGAGAACACTCATGAGCGGTCCTTAACAGATGGCGCGAGAAACACGAGAAAACTCCTGAGCGGTACAAAATGTATTAAAAGAAAAAAAGAAAAAGCCCTGGCTGGTTTGGCTCAGTGGATAGAGTGTTGGCCTGCGGGCCAAAGGGTCCCGGGTGGGATTCCAGTCAAAGGCACGTACCTTGGTTGCAGGGCTCTTCCCTGGCCCGGGCCCTGGTCAGGGCTCGGTCAGGAGGCAACCAATCGGTGTGTTTCTCTCACATTGATGTTTCTCTCTGCCTTTCCCTCTTTCTCTCACTCTCCCTAAAAATCAATGGGAAAATATCCTTAGATAATGGTTAACAAAAACAAAAAGAACATAAGACTTTGCTTGTCATAGACTTTTCCCAGCTCTGATAGAGAAAATTAAGATATGTTTAATATGAGTCAGTTGTTGGCAAAACTGATGTCATATAAGAAGTTTTCAAAGCCATTTTCCCCCCTCTCCCCCCTTTATTTCAGGTGCCATCCGAGCACATAATGGTAGCCTTCAGCACCTTACCTGGCTTGGTTTACAGTGGAATTTGTTGCCTACCTTACCTGCAATTCGAAAATGGCTGAAACAGCTTTTTCATCATTTGCCTCAGGAAACCTCAAGACTTGAAACAAATGCACCCGAGTCAATATGTATTTTAGATCTTGAAGTAAGCAAAGATTTTAGCAAAGTAAATATTTTGAGCTTTAAAAAATTTTTTTCTAACCTAAATTGTTTTTCTTTAAATAAAACAGGTATTTCTACTTGGGGTAATATATAACAGCCAGTTACAATTAAAGGAAAAATGTAGTTCTCACTACAACTTCTATCAGCCACTATGCTTGCCATTTCCTGTGTGTAAACAACTTTATACAGAGAGACAAAAATCTTGGTGGGATGCAGTTTGTAATCTAATTCACAGAAAAGCAATGTAAGTAGTAAAACAAAAACATTCCTTTAACTTACTGCATGGGTTTATTATTTAAAGACCCATTTAATTTAAAAACTTATTCCCTAGGTATTTAATTTAATGTAGTGTGATGATTAACAAACACATGTGTTGAAATGCATGTTTATAAATCAACTTTATTAAATAAAAATATTTTTTTAGCCCTGGAACCTCAGCAAAGTTGCGACTTCTAGTTCAGCGCGATATAAATGCTCTAAGGGGCCAGGAAAAACATGGCCTTCAACCTGCTCTCCTTATACATTGGGCCACATACCTTCAGAAAACGGTGAGTTTATTAAAATATAAATATTTTTTAAAACATCTTATTTTTTTTAAGTCATAAACTTTTTGTTGAAAGTCATTCAGTTCTAAAACAGATATGTTAGGAGAAATTTATTTTTTTAATCTTGTTACATAGTTGTTAATATAGTTAATATATAAGCACTTTGAATGGTGGTCTGACATAATGTTACATAAGTATTATCTGTTGTTATGACTACTTAATAATTAAGTTATAATTTGTCCAGCCGGAAATTTTTTTACATTCAGTAGCACATGGCTTTGTAGGAAAGGGCATTTATAGATCTTTGTAAATAGTTTTGGTCTGTTCTGTGATGTTTAGCCCTTTGACTAAACTGTCACACAAAGTAGCAGATTTTGGCTATCCAAAAGTGGCAATTTTATTTTTCTATTTTTTATTTTTTAAAATATATTTTATTGATATTTTACAGAGAGGATGGGAGAGGGAAAGAGAGTTAGAAACACTGATGTGCCGAAACCGGTTTGGCTCAGTGGATAGAGCGTCGGCCTGCGGACTGAGAGGTCCCGGGTTCGATTCCGGTCAAGGGCATGTACCTGGGTTGCGGGCACATTCCCAGTGGGAGATGTGCAGGAGGCAGCTGATCGATGTTTCTCTCCCATCGATGTTTCTAACTCTCTATCTCTCTCCCTTTCTCTCTGTAAAAAATCAATAAAATATATTTAAAAAAAAAAAAAAAAAAAAAAGAAACACTGATGAGAGAGAAACATCAATCAGCTGCCTCCTGCACACCTCCTACTGGGGATGTGCCTGCAACCAAGGTACGTGCCCTTGACCAGAATCAAACCTGGGACCTTTTAGTCCCTAGGCTGACGCTTTATCCACTGAGCCAAACCTATTAGGGCAAAAGTGGCAATTTTAAAAAATGGATTGGGCTGCCTCGTTAGGCTAGTGTCATTGGAAATGTTTAATAGTTGAGACTAGCCATGCAGTTGAGGCTAGTCAGGCAGTTGTGGCTTAATGGTTGAGTGTCAACCTATGAACCAAGAGGTCACGGTTGTATTCCCAGTAAAGGCAATGCCTGGCTTGCGTGCTTGATCTCCCAGGTGGGAGGCCTGAAGGAGGCAGCTGATCAGTGATTCTCTCTCGTCATTGATGTTTCTATCTTTATCTTTCCCTTCTTCTCTGAAATCAATTAAAAAATATATATTAAAAGAAAAAAAGGGAAGTGTTTAACAATTGATTCTGGAATGACCACTGGTATTAGGTAGGTAGTTATTCTCCTATTGGAGAATTGAGGATATGACTTGAGATTCTATTTTGCTTTGATTTGAAATTTAACCAGTTTCTCAGTCATTTATAAATGCATTTTTAGGTCTGATCATTTGTATTCCTTAGGTTGTGTGCTCCTAACTTTCTATTTTATTTTAGGGCAGCGATCTTAATTCTTTTTATGATCAGCGGGAATACATAGGCAGAAGTGTTCATTATTGGAAGAAGGTTTTGCCATTATTGAAGATGATCAAAAAGAAGATTAGTATTCCTGAACCTACAGACCCTCTGTTTAAACACTTTCATAGTGCAGACATCCAGGTAATGGAGGGTCCCTTGGTTAATTAACAGGGGATGTAGATTTCCAGTATGTAAACAAATAAATGGAGGCATAAACTGCTTAAATTAATTGTCTGACTATTTAATGGTAGTCTTGCTTTCTAAATGCACTAGTTGTTACAAATAAAATGTGGCACAAAAGAATACTGAGTTATTAATCTCACTAGAACATACAAAATCTTTGGGAAATCATTTGGGTTTGATATTCTGGGTTGAGGCAATGTGACTAAAAATTACTAAATGTCTCTAGGCATCTGAAATTGGTGAATATGAAGAAGAAGCACACATAACATTTGCTATATTGGATGCAGTTAATGGAAATATAGAAGATGCTATGACTGCTTTTGAATCTATAAAAAATGTTGTTTCTTATTGGAATCTTGCATTGGTAAGTAGAAGTACATGAATTAAAAGTTTTTGTTTTAAAAACCTAATTGGTACTTGCTTTGGCAGCACATACATTAAAATTGAAATGATACAGAAAAGATTAGCACGGCCCACTGCAAAGGTGACATGCACATTTGTGAAGTGTCCCATATTTAAAAAAACAACAAATAGTAAAACCCAATTGTTTCATAAAAGCATTCTTTGTATAGATTTTTCACAGAAAAGCAGAAGACATTGAAAATGATGCCCATTCTCCTGAAGAACAAGAAGAATGCAAAAATTATCTGAGAAAGACCCGGGACTACCTAATGAAGATTTTAGATGACAGTGATTCAAATCTTTCAGTAGTTAAGAAAGTAAGTTGCAGGTTTTTTGTTCTTTCTTATTATTGACAATTGGTTGATAAGTATTTTTGCTTTGGTGTTATAATTTGGCCATTTCAAAAATGCTCAGTAATAACTCATAATGCACAGAAGGGGGGTATGTGTTTAAATATTTGAATAGCATTGCTTTGTCAGGTTTGGAGTTTCTTTTTTAAAATTGAGAGTCTAGGTTTATACTGTTCCAAAATACTTGTTGGGGAATTAGAAAAGTTTTCTAAGACAAGACTTTTTTTTTTTAAGAATGTATTGCTATCTAAGACTAATTCTTAAGGATTGGACAATTAAGAAATTTTTGCTAAAATCAAAAGTGGAAAGCTGACAACTTCAGAGCATTTCTTCTCATCTTCATCTTTTTTCCAACTTTCAGCAGTTTGAGATTGTCATGATGGTGTTAATGTCAGTTATATTCAACTTTACAAATATTTCATTGATTAATTTGTGTTGCTGTTCTCAGATTAAGATTTATGTTGTCTGGTGCATTCTTGTATCTATATTTTTCTTCCCATTCAAAATCAATTAGTAAACATATTTTGCTCTCATTGAAAAATTTCCCAGCCCTGGCTGGTTTCGCTCAGTGGATAGAGCATCAGTCTCTGGACTGAGGGTCTTGGGTTCGATTGCTGATCAAGGGCACATACCTGGGTTTCAGGCTCAATCCCCATTGGGAGGTGTGCAGGAGGCAGCCGATCAATGATTTTCATCATTGATTTTCTTTTTAATTAAATCTTTATTGTTCAGATTATTACAGTTGTTCCTCTTTTTTTTCCCCCAGGGCTCCCCTCCACCTGGTTCCCACCCCACCCTCTGCCATTACTCCCCCCCCCCCCCCATCCGTAGGTGTACAATTTTATCCAGTCTCTTCCTGCATCCCCCACACCCCTTTCCCCTCAAGAATTGTCAGTCCACTCCCTTTCTATGCCCCTGATTCTATTATATTCACCAGTTTATTCTGTTCATCAGATTTTTTTATTCACTTGATTTTTAGATTCACTTGTTGATAGGTATGTATTTGTTTTTCATAATTTTTATCTTTACCTTTTTCTTCTTCTTCCTCTTCTTAAAGGATAACTTTCAGCATTTAATATAATCCTGGTTTGGTAGTGATGAACTCCTTTAGCTTTTTCTCATCTGTGAAGCTCTTTATCTGACCTTCAATTCTGAATGATAGCTTTGCTGGGTAGAATAATCTTTGTTGTAGGTTCTGGCTATTCATCACTTTGAATATTTCTTGCCATTCCCTTCTGGCCTGCATAGTTTCTATTGAGAAATTAGCTGACAATTATATAGGTACTCCTATGTAGGTAACTAATTGTTTTTCTCTTACTGCTTTTAAGATTCTCTGTCTTTTGCTCTTGCCATTTTAATTATGATGTATCTTGGTATGGTCCTCTTTGGATTCGTCTTGATTGGGGTTCTCTGCGCTTCCTGGACTTGTAAGTCTATTTCTTTCACCAGGTGTAGGAGAAGTTTTCTGTCAATATTTATTCAAATAGATTTTCAATATCTTGCTCTCTCTCTTCTTCTGGCAACCCCATAATTTGGATGTTGGTATGCTTGAAGTTGTCCCAGAGGCTCCTTACACTATCTTCAGATTTTTGGATTCTTTTTTCTTTTTGCTTTTCTGGTTGGGTGTCTTTTGCTTCTTCGTATTTCAAATCTTTGACTTGATTCTTGCAATCCTCTAGTCTGCTGTTGGATTTCTGTATATTTTTATTTCAGTCAGTGTATGCTTAATTTCTAGTTGGTCCTTTTTCATATCCTCGAGGGTCTCATTAGATTTATCGAGGGTCTCACTAAATTTATTGGTGGTTTCTACAAAATTCTTGAAAAACCTTATATCTGTGGTTTTGAACTTTATAATCAGAAGTTTGCTTTCCTCCATTTCTGTCATTTGTGACCTGTTTCTTTGTCTCCGCATTTTGGCTACTTCCCTGTGTTGATAGAGTGGCTTTCTGTGCTAGGTGTCCTGTAGGGCCCAGTGGCTCAGCCTCCCCAGCTACCTGAGGTGGACACTCTTGGTGCACCCCTTTGTGGCCTGTGTGCACAGTCTTGTTGTAGTTAAGCCTTGATTGTTGTAGGTATCACTGGGAGGAATTGACCTCCAGGCCAATTGGCTGTGAGAATCAGCTGGTCTACAGTGGGAGAACTTCTGTGCTGGAGACACCCTTATGGGGCAAGACTGCTTCAGTGGGGCTTTGGTGCTCACTGAGTCTGCCCCTTGAGTGTGTCCCTTATGGATCTGAGGAGTTTTAATCTGGATGGTCCCACTCTGACCACTGGGTACACTGGCTCTTGGATCTCTAAGGAGGTGCTAATTTAGCCTGTGCCTGAGGCTACCCAGCAGGAGCTATGTAGAGATCTGCAGATTCCTCTTCCTTGTTTGAGGTTTCGAGGTGCCCATATGAGGCCCAGCTGTGAAGCAGTGCAAGCTTCTGTGGAGGCTTGGGCCTTCTTTTGGATGTTCTTGATCTCTGACCCATCTGCAGTTTGTTAGGTAATTTTAGATTGCAAAGGGCCAGGCCATTCATATGCAAAAGCCTCTGCTCACAGCTTGGGTGGGGCAGGGTCTCAGGGAATCAACAGGGCGGAGCAAACAGCTATGGCTGATCCTCAGCCCTGCCCTAAGAGGCCCGGGTTCTCAGTGTCCCATGGTAATCTCTGCAAGCACCTCTGAGAGAAAGCCGCCCTCGAGTTACGCCCACTGCCAGACAGTCCAGTTTCTCCCTGTATGAGTCTGCGTCCCCAGAAACTCGCCTGGAACTGGAGTTCAGAGCAGTTGGGAGCTTGTGTCTCCCTCCTGATTAAAAAGACAACCGCATCCTCATTTGCCAGCCCTTTCCGCATGCGCCTGCGTACCTCTGCACTTTACTTTCAAGCCTCCTCTGAGTCTCAGTGTGCTTTTCTCTTTCCTTCTAGTTGTAGAATTTCCACTCAGCCAGCCTTCCTGTGGTCCTGGATGATGTCTGTTTTGTCTTTTAGTTGTATTTTTGAAGTGGTTGTGCAAGGCAGCAATTTTAAGTGTTTACCTATGCCGCCATCTTGGTTTCTCCCATCATTGATGTCTTTGTCTCTCTTTCCCTCTTCTTTCCTCTCTGAAATTAATAAAAGATATTTTTTAAAAATTTCCCAATTTAACATTCTGCCATTATTATGACTAACAGAAAGAGTAGAAACAGCATGGTCAGGATGGCTCAGTGATTGAACATCAACCTATGAAGAAGAAAGTCATGGTTCAATTCCCGGTCAGGGCACATGACCAGGTTGCAGCCTCGATCCCCAATAGGGATGTGCAGGAGGCAGCCAATCAGTGATTCTCTTTCATCATTGATGCTTCTGTCTCTCCCTCTACCTCTCTGAAAAAATAAAAATTAAAAAAAAAAAAGTAGAAACAACATAGATTTTAGAGTCAGATTTTAGGTTACATAGCAGTTTCATGTCTGTTATTAAAGTATAAAGTGCTTGCTAAACAAAAGTGAGAAAAGTAAGTAAATTAGTAAAATAAAATACTGCATTTATTTAAGAATTTTTACTTTGATATTTTTGCAAACTAAGACAATTTGATTTACGTTTTTTATTTTTAGTTGCCTGTGCCCCTGGAGTCTGTAAAAGATATGCTTAATTCAGTCAAGCAGCAACTCGATGACTATAGTGAAGGAGGTCCTCTTTATAAAAATGGTTCTTTGCGTAATACAGATTCGGAAATGAAATATTCCACACCATCTCCTACCAAATATTCTCTGTCACCAAGTAAAAGTTACAAGGTAAGTGGGAAAGAAGTGAATTATTCCATTGTGGAATATGTTTCTGTTCTAAATACTATTTTATTGTTATTATTTTTAGTATTCTCCCAAAGCACCACCTCAGTGGGCAGAAGATCAAAATTCTTTACTGAAAATGATCTGCCAAGAAGTAGAGGCCATTAAGGTAAATCACTTAATTTGTCTATCCTGTGCCTTCTTTATTCCAAGGTTCCTTCTTTATTCCCTCACTTCTTTCTGAAGGTGTTCAAAATGTGCCTTTGCTTGTTACTATAGAATCATACTGTGTTTTATATACCTCCATATTAACACCATATTTTTGAAATTATCTATGTTTGCATCCTCCACCAGATGTGAATTTTTCAAAGGTACATCCTCTTTTATTCAATACATAGCATTGTTTCTGGCATAGAGGAGGTCACCAAGTGATTTAATTGATCTAGGGAAAATACCTTGGTCTATGAATTCATTTCTCAGTCTTAACTCTAGTGTGTGTGTGTCAAATTTATAGCTGGGGCCCTAGCTGGTTTGGCTCAGTGGATAGAGCATCAGCCTGTGGACTGAAAGGTCCCAGGTTTGATTCCCGGGTTGCATGGTCCTTCCCCAGTATAGGGCTTGCAGGAGGCATTCGATCAGTGATTCTCTCTCATCATTGATGTTTCTATCTCTCTCTCCCTCTCCCTTCCTCTCTGACATCAATAAAAATATATTTAAAAAAAAATTTATATCTGGGAATTGATAAGTGCTCTGAACTTCAGAAAGTCTCTTTTATCTTTTTAATATTTTCATATCAATTCAACTTAATTATTTAAGGAAATAGTTATATGTATATGATCTTATTTGATCTCTATGAAAGTGACCTTAACTATCACAGTAGTGTGTGAGCATTAAAAATGCTGTTGGGAAGGGAATAAACTATTGAATTTGCATACATATTTTTATGTCAATTTTGTATATTTGTGTCCTATTATATTACATACACTCTTCACTTATAATATATTGGCAGTGACCAGTACATTTTTGTTGTTGATGCCACCAGTTTCTTATTTATGAATGTACAGCATCTAGACTAGTCAATAGATGGATGAGCGGGGGAATTTATTTAGCTGGAAAATTTGAGAGATTTTTGACCCCAGTTGTTAGGCTTTTGGGAAATTTGTATTTGAAAATACCTCTAGAAGAAGGTAATAGACATGCTCACTCTGTCTCTGACTTCACTTATTATAACTGATCAGATACCTGGGCCCACACAACGAAACTTGATATTTTTTTCTAACGTGAACTTGTATGCTAACATGATGGTTGTTTTGCTTTTTTAACACGTTAAGTGCCATGTCAGTCACCGGAGACTGACACTATATTTTCCTTCCGGACTGGTCAGTCACTGGTGCCGCCAGCATATCGGTGAAATTGGATATCGTGGGCTAAGCGGAAAGGAAGACAAAACAGGCTTGGTGCTGAACATGTTAAAGTAGTTTCTTGTTAAATTCCTGTTTTGTAAGGGACATTTTATAGGTTCTAGGGTTGGGGAAGGTGTTGTCCTTTAAAATTTTTTTTAAAATATATTTTATTAATTTTTTACAGAGAGGAAGGGAGAGGGAGGGATAGAGAGCTAGAAACATCGATGAGAGAGAAACATCGATCAGCTGCCTCCTGCACACTCCCCACTGGGGATGTGCCCGCAACCAGGGTACATGCCCTTGACCGGAATCGAACCTGGGACCCTTGAATCCGCAGGCCGACGCTCTATCCACTGAGCAAACCAGTTAGGGCAGGTGTTGTCCTTTAGTTGTCTGTAAAATGGCAAGAGGTCTGATAGCCACATGGATACCATTAGAAGGCCATACATCTGCCTTTTTGTCTAGGCAGCAAAGTGGTGTTATGAAAATATTTTTGGAGTAAGATCTGTTTTCAATTCTAGCTGTGTTATTTCCTATATCTTTCTTTCTCATTTTAAGATGTAAGTTACTAATATTATCTAACTGTGTAAGGATTAAATACTTAGGTAAAGTGTTTATAATATATTATCCTATATAATAAAAGGCTAATATGCAAATCGACCAAATGGCGGAACAACCAGTCACTATGATGTGCACTGACCACCAGGGGGCAGATGCTCAATGCAGGAGCGCGCCCCCCCCCCCCCCCCCTCCCGTAGTCAGTGAGCTCCCACAGGGGAGCACTTCCTAGCCAGAAGCTGGGCTCATGGCTGGTGATCACAGTGGTGGCGGTGGGAGCCTCTCCTGCCTCCTCTGTGGCAGCGCTAAGGATGCCTGACTGATGGCTTAGCTGTCAGTCAGACATCTCCCAAGGGCTCCCGGACTGTGAGAGGGCACAGGCCAGGCTTAGGGACACACCCGCCCCCCGCCTCCCCATCCCCCCACCCCAGTGAACGAATTTTGTGCGCCGGGCCTCTAGTTATATACATAATATAGGGTTGGGCAAAAGTAGATTTACAGTTGTGAGTATGCAAAACAGTTGATTCTTGTATTATTATTTATTAATTATTGTATTATTTTCCATGCACACAACTGTAAATGTATTTTTGCCTCACCCTGTGTATTCTGAGTAAATATTAGTTTTTCCTTTTCTAGTGGAGCATTTGAGCATCACTTTGAAGGATAAGTAGTGTTTTGTTACATCAAATGTGTATAATTGGAAAGCTGGTATTGGGAGGTAATTTAGAATGCTGAAGTAGTCCACATGAACCGAAGGGTAAAGCAGTATGGAAAGAAGATATGCTGGAAGGATATTTGGGATAATACTGCTGAGGACATGAATGTCAGAGATAGAAACTTAATTTGTAGCTACTTGGCTAGAGCTGAACTTTAGAACGATTAATTTAGGCAAGTGTAGAATGGAAATGGAGATGAGGCCATTTACGACGTTAGTTGTTTAGGCTAGAGCTAACTCTATTCTAGAGTGAGTGAATTAGGTAATGGTACTAAGGAATGAAAGAATGGGAGCAAATGAATTGTTAACACATTAAGGATCATGTTCTTAATTATCAGAATTAAGAATCTGGTAATCAGCTCTTATTGCAGTGGTTCTCAACCTTCCTAATGCCGTGACCCTTTAATATAGTTTCTCATGTTGTGGTGACCCCCAACCATAAAATTATTTTCATTGCTACTTCATAACTGTAATTTTGCTACTGTTATAAATAGTAATGTAAATATCTGATATGCACGACGTATTTTCATTGTTACAAGTTGAACATAATTAAAGCATAGTGATTAATCACAAAAACAATATGTAATTATATATGTGTTTTCCGATGGTCTTTGGCGGCCCCTGTGAAAGGGTCGTTCGACCCCCAAAGGGGTCACGACCCACAGGTTGAGAACCGCTGTCTTATTGGACTGTAGAGTCTCTTAAAGGGCATCATCAGCTATTTAAAATATTTGTTTGCTCCGTCACTGTTTCTGGCATTATAGAATTGCTTAAAATTTTGTTCCTTTCTTCTTCCAACAGAAAGAAATGCAGGAATTGAAACTAAATAGCAGTAACTTGGGGTCCCCTCATCGTTGGCCTACAGAATGTTATGGACCAGATTCAGTGCCTGATGGATATCAGGGGTCACAGACTTTTCATGGGGCTCCATTAACAGGTGAGTTGGTATCTGGATATGTTCGTAAATCACTGTGTCTTCTCCTTTAAATAGATCACTTGTGAAACCACCTTATGTACATATATTTGTTTACATATATGTGTATCTGTCTGCTTATATGTTACTTAAGCTGTCTTTGGTTTTACTGAGATATTTAAAACTCCAATCAGAAACAAAATAAGCTTTATCTGATACTGTGTATATAAAGGCTTAAAGAATATTCCTTTAATGCCCATGTCAGAGGAGCTGAGATTGAGGTAGAGGTATTCCTTATAATTGAAAAATGTTAATTGATATCATTATGCATTAAGATATGCCTAATTAAAAACTCAGGAATTATTTTGATGAGATAACCAGAGGTATGACATTAATAGGAAATCTTGTTTTAAAATACCATGGTCATACATAAAAGGAAGGAGTTTGAGGTTAGACCATATTAGATTTTGAAGTTGTGTTGTATCACTTACTGACCTTTCAGAGCCAGTTTGTCTATTTAAAGCATGGAGATAATAATACCTGACTCACATGGTAATTGTGAGCATTTGTGTAAGTATGGGTATGTATTAGGTGCTTACTTACAGTAAACACTAATGAACAAAAGGGTATTAATAGTATCTTTTGTGGGTTGTCTCTGTGCAGAAGTGCTAATCACAGTAACCCAGAGTGGTAAGTACTATTACTAATCCTAATTTTATAGATGAGGAAATGGGTTTAGAAAAGTTAAGTAACTCATCCATTATTGTAGAAGGTAATTATTAGTAAAGAGTTGGGGTTTAAACTCTAGTGGTCTAACGTTAAAGCCATTTGCCAGTATGCTACATTGCACTCAGGTACCCAGAAATGATGTCAAAAATAGATTGCTTTTACATGAGACAGATTCCTGAAATGGTAGTAGTACGTATACATTTTTTTTAATTGGTTTTAACCCAGGAAAGATTTGGAATGCTTTAATCTAGTTTATATTAGTACATGTGTATGATAGTCTTTTGGGGCAATACTTAAGGTTGTCCCACTATCCTCTTGTGACAGTGTCTTCTAAATGCAGGTAAAATAAACAGTACACTTCTACATAGACAAATATATGAGATGTCAAGAGTTCAACATTGCTTACTTAAAAACCCTGTGCACTATATAGAGTCTTGTGCAGAGAGAATAAGTAAACTGTCTAGCCTTTTCTAAGGCTTTTTGAGTGCTGTCTGAATTGATTATTTGGCATCTGTTGGATCACAATTTCCATTTCTTTTGTACAGGCATAAAAGGTTGTTAAACAAATGTAAATATAACATTCAAATTGTCTCAATTTATTCTTGCAATTACCCTATAAAATGTGTGAGAAAATGGGAGATCCCAAATGGCTAATTGACAAGGTCATAAAACAGCTTTGTGGCCCGAAAGCAGAGCTCAAATCTCTTGATTCCCATTCCTGTGTTTACAGATTTGTTTTTCTTAATGAAAGTAAAAATATACCAAGATGTATCTTGTCTTTTGAAAGTAAGATGATTTAAAAAATGATTAATAAACTTACAGGAAATATTAAGATGTATTGAACAATGTAAAGAAAATGAAAAGCTAACAATATCACAAAGATTTCTATTAACATCTTGGAGCATTTCCTTCTGCTCTTTTCTCTTTGTAAACATAAAGAATTTTTAATGAGACCTTTACTATGTTATGATGTATGTAGATAAGTTAGCCTGTTTTTTAAATATTACTTTAAGTTCTGAGCACGTGGCTATTAAGTATTTTTTGAAAATACATTAATGAATGTACTATACCATCATGTAGAAGTACTGCAAATTTTATTCCCTTATTTTTGTTATTTCTACTTTTTGCTATTATAAGTAATACTGTGGGCACATTTCCAGGATTGTAGCATCTTTTAAAAATGCTTCTGTGTTTGGAAATTGCCTTACAGAAAAGCTATGCATGTTTACACTCTTATCACTGACATCTACTAATGCCCTTCTCTTTGTATTCTTACCTAGTGTTATCTATTATCAGATTATAAAAACCTTAGCCAATTTTTAAGAACAAAAATACTGTCACTAGGCATGCTGAACACTTTATAATCTTTTATATTTCCTGAGTTACCTTTTCACTTCGTGCTTTTTGTAATAGGTTTATAAGAACTCTTTAATAGTTGGTTGCTGTATGTGTATGTGTGTGGTGCTGGTTTTTTTTTTTTTTGTTTTTTTACTAAACAGTCACTAGTCATTGATAAGGTCACTAAATTTCATACTTTATTATTCTTGGCTCATGTCCATCAGCTTGTTCTATGCCTATTTTCTCCCCAGGATATTTCAAAATAATCATGTTCACCAGGCAGTTCCATTTGTTTTCCAAAATCAGTCTTGGGCTTCTCTGCAATTTTTTAGTCTGGCTAGCTTTTTTTTAGGTCTTTTTCAGTGCTTGTCAGAATTAATAGTTTAGCATCTCTTGAGTCACAATTTCTATTTCTTCTTTCATGTAAAGGCCTAAGTAATCTTTAAGTTGTATTGTTTTCTGGTAAAACTTTTATTAAACAGATCAAGCAAATGACTGTTGGTAGTTTTGCCATCAGTATGAGTGTCTTCTAGTTGTTGATTTCCTGATAAAACTCACATAAAACAGATCAGATGGAGGAAATAGTTTGGACATTGGAATGAGTGTCAGTCATGATGTGTCCTCCCCACCTGCACCCCAAGAAACATTTTGTGTTATTTATGAGATCCTTTTTCATGGATTATCAGGTGATTTTTGACCTGGACATTCTAAGCTTGAGTTTAGAAAATGCAACCTTGTCTTGTGCAGATTTTCTAGGCTCACTTCAAAAAATGGTCCTGGGGCCATCAGGTACATTTTGGTTCCTTAAACCAGTGGTTGCCAACCTTTCGGACTTCACAGACCACCAGTTGGCGACCGCTGCCTTAAACCCTTCCTATGACTAGTGTGTTCTCAATATTTCTTTGTTGGAACATGGCTATGTGCTCACATCATACCACTTTTTCTTGGAAAGTTGACCAGCGACTTCCTTCTTGCTTTTTTGATGTTTATTTTGAGGTGCTTATTCTTGTTGACTACTACCATGCTCTTAATTCTCATGTGTCATATTTAGCAGTTTTTCCTAGTTTGTCATTTGATCATTTGATAATCTTCTTTATGGTATATTTTGATATAGAAATTAAAAACACTTTGATGTAGTTTTAAATCTTTCTTTGATTTCTGTTGCTTTTGTATTTATAGTTCTTGCCTAGATGGTCTTAACTGTAGTATAGATTTTTTTTAACAGTGTTTTCTTTTATTTTTTTTAGTTGCAACTACTGGCACTTCAGTATATTATAGTCAGTCACCAGCATATAATTCCCAGTATCTTCTCAGACCAGCAGCTAATGTTACTCCCACAAAGGTAACAAAATAATTTACACATTTATAAATATCTCCTTTTTAATTGTTCAGGCTTACTTCAAATACATTCAAGAAGTAGTTCAACATTAAAACTTCTAAGTCTCACAAGATATAGATATTTTAAATTTCTCTCCAGATACAGAAGTTATACTTCCTAGTCATCTTATTTTTATCTATACTAATAAAAGGGTAATATGCTAATTAGACCAGGATACCTTCCGGGAGACCTTCCGGATGTCCTTCCGGACAAAGCCATGGTGGCGGGGCTGAGGCAGAGGCGTTTAGAGGCTATTAGGCCAGCAGGTGTGGGCAGTTGGGTGTGGGCAGTTGCGGGGGGCAGTTGGGGGTGAGCAGGTCGGCAGGCAGAGTGATTAATGGTGATCAGTCAGGCAGGCAGGTGAGTGGTTAGGAGCCAGTGGTCCTGGATTGCAAGAGGGATGTCCGACTGATGGTTTAGGCCTGATCCCAGCCGGTAGTCGGACATCCCCCAACGGGTCCCAGATTGGAGAGGGTGCAGGCTAGGCTGAGGGACACCCCCTCCCCCTGCCCCCTGCACGAATTTCATGCACCATTCCCCTAGTGTAATAATAAGTGAATGTTTAGAATATGTTTAAATGGGTGGTGGTGGTTGGTTCTTCATCATTCTGTTTTGGCAGAAATAGGAGTAGAATCTCCTATTGCTAAAGTACCATGTTCATGTGTGTAGTAGCTAAGACCCAATATTACAATAGTAGTTGAATGTGAAGCTTAAAGACAGAAGGTTTGAGTGCTAGGGCCCTGGCTTTTCTGCTTATTGTGACCTTGGGCAAGTCTCTTACCCTCTCTATACATTAGTTGCCTCATATGTGAAATGAGGATAATAATGCCTTAATTCATAGGGTTTTTGAGGATATTAAAATGAGTTAATATATGTAAAATACTTAGAATATTGCTCAGTTGGCACATTAGTAACAGCTTGATAATTGCTAGTCTTCGTCATTGTTATTTTTTAAATACGATTTTGTGTGGATTTTAGAGAGAGAGAGGGGGAAGGGGGGAGAGAGAGAGAGAAAGAGAGAGAAAGAGAGAAACATCAGTGAGAGAAAACCATCAATCTTCTGCCTCCTGCATGTCCCCCACTGGGAATTGAGCCCACAACATGGGCATGTGCCCCTGACTGGGAATCAAACTAGTGACCTCTCCGTGTGCATGGGATAATGCTCAACCAACTGAACCACACCAGCCAAGGCCATCATCATCATCATCATTATTGTTAACATCATTTGACACATTGATAAATAAAGAAGAAGATATTTATACTATTCATTTATTTTTTTTATTGTTGGAGAATTAAATTTTTTTAATTTAAATTCTTTATTGTTGAAAGTATTAGAGAATTAAGTTTTTAAGATGCTGTCATGAGTTAAGACAATTTTTATTATATGCCAAGAAGGAATATAATTGTAAATACCTTTGTAGTAATGCTATCTTCTCTTAATGATGCACCACATTACCCAATGATACCTTTACCTTATAATACTTATGTTTGTGGTTTGTTAAAATTGGTTTGTATCTAGTAGTTACTTATAGTTTTTAGGTACAAATTTACACAAATTTAACCTTTTTTTTTTCTTTTAGGGTCCAGTTTATGGCATGAATAGGCTTCCACCTCAACAGCATATTTATGCCTATTCACAACAGATGCACACACCACCTGTGCAAAGCACATCTGCTTGTATGTTCTCTCAAGAGATGTATGGTCCTCCACTGCGTTTTGAGTCTCCTGCCACAGGAATTTTGTCACCTAGGGGTGATGATTATTTTAATTACAATATTCAACAGACAAGCACAAACCCACCTTTGCCAGAACCAGGTTATTTCACAAAACCTCCAGTTGCAGCTCATGCTTCAAGATCTGCAGAATCGAAGGTTATAGAATTTGGTAAAACTAATTTTGTTCAGCCCATGCCAGGTGAAGGAATAAGGCCATCTTTGACAGCACCTGCACACACAACACAGCCACCTCCTTTTAAATTTAACTCCAACTTCAAATCAAATGATGGCGATTTCACGTTTTCCTCACCGCAGGTTGTGACACAGCCCCCTTCTATGACTTACAGTAATAGCGAAAGCCTTTTAGGTCTTTTGACTTCAGAAAAACCTTTGCAAGGAGATGGTTACAGTGGAGCAAAAGCTAGTCAAACTATTGGATCTCGAAATACATTCAATTTTGGAAGTAAAAATGTACCTGGAATTTCATTCACTGAAAACATAGGCCCAAATCAAAAGAACTCTGGTTTTTGTCGAAGTGATGATATATTTACTTTCCATGGTCCAGGGAAATCAGTGTTTGGAACACCTGCTCCAGAGGTGGCCAACAAGAATCATGAAGCAGATGGAGGGAGTGCCCATGGTGATGACGATGATGATGGCCCTCACTTTGAGCCTGTGGTTCCTCTTCCTGATAAGATTGAAGTAAAGACTGGTGAGGAAGATGAAGAAGAATTCTTTTGCAATCGTGCAAAATTGTTCCGTTTTGATGCAGAGTCCAAAGAATGGAAGGAACGTGGAATTGGCAATGTAAAGATACTAAGACATAAAACATCTGGTAAAATTCGCCTTCTAATGAGACGAGAGCAAGTATTGAAAATATGTGCAAATCATTACATCAGTCCAGATATGAAATTGACACCAAATGCTGGATCAGACAGATCTTTTGTATGGCATGCTCTTGATTATGCAGATGAGTTCCCCAAACCAGAACAACTTGCTATTAGATTCAAAACTCCTGAGGAAGCAGCACTTTTTAAGTGTAAGTTTGAAGAGGCCCAGAATATTTTAAAAGCCTCAGGAGCAAAGGTAACCACAACAAATAAGGCTATGAGAATCGTAAAAGAACCTGCAAGTCATGGTAACAAGGATATTTGCAAATCTGATGCGAGAAACATGAATTTTGAATTTCAGGTAGCAAAGAAGGAAGGGTCTTGGTGGCATTGTAACAGCTGTTCATTAAAAAATGCTGCAACTGCTAAGAAATGTGTTTCATGCCAGAATCTAAACCCAAGCAATAAAGAGCTCCTTGGCCCAGCATTAGTTGAAACTATTCCCACTCTTCAAACTAGCCCAGAAAATACTCCAGATAGGTTTGCGTTGATGATTCCAAAGAATGAAGGTCACTGGGATTGTAGTATTTGTTTAGTGAGAAATGAACCTACCGTATCTAGATGCATTGCATGCCAGAATACAAAGTCTGCTAACAAAAGTGGCTCTTTATTTGTTCAGCAACCTTCCTTTAAATTTGGCCAGGGAGATCTTCCTAAGTCTGTTAACAATGATTTCAGATCTGTTTTTTCTGTAAAGGAAGGACAGTGGGATTGCAGTGTGTGTTTGGTACAAAATGAAGGAAGCTCTTCAAGATGTGCTGCCTGTGATAATTCAAGAAAACAGAATTTACCTACTGTTTCAGCCCCTGCTTCTTGTAAGTTTGGTGCTTCAGAGATAAATAAAACTCCAAAGAGTGGATTTGAAGACATGTTTGCTAAAAAGGATGGACAGTGGGATTGCAGTGTATGCTTGGTACGAAATGAAGCAAATGCTGCAAAGTGTGCTGCCTGTCATAATCCTGGTAAACCAAGTGTGTCTTCAGCTGTTCCAGTACCTGCCTCTTTTAAGTTTAGTACTTCAGAGACAAGCAAGGCCACCAAGGGTGGATTTGAAGGAGTGTTCACCAAGAAGGAAGGTCAGTGGGATTGTAGTGTTTGCTTTGTGCGAAATGAAGCAAGTGCTACCAAATGTGTTGCTTGTCAGAATCCAAGTGCACAAAATCAGCCTACTACTGCTGTTTCAGCAACTGCCTCTTCAGAGACAAGCAAGGTCACAAAGAGTGGATTTGAAGGAATGTTCACCAAGAAGGAAGGACAGTGGGATTGTAGTGTTTGCTTTGTGCGAAATGAAGCAAGTACTACCAAATGTGTTGCTTGTCAGAATCCAAGTGCACAAAATCAGCCTACTCCTGCTGTTTCAGCATCTGCCTCTTCAGAGACAAGCAAGGCCACAAAGAGTGGATTTGAAGGAATATTCACCAAGAAGGAAGGACAGTGGGATTGTAGTGTTTGCTTTGTGCAAAATGAGAGTTCTTCCTTAAAATGTGTGGCTTGTGATGCCTCTAAACCAACTCATAAACCTAACCCGGAAGCGCCTTCAGCTTTCACATTGGGCTCAAAAGCTAAGTTAAGTGACTCTTCTGGAAATCAGGTGGGAACAGGATTTAAAAGTAACTTTTCAGAAAAAGCTTTTAAATTTGGCATCACAGAACAAGGATTTAAATTTGGGCATATGGATCAAGAAAATACACCTTCATTTACATTTCAGAGTTCTAATACAGACTCTAATTCAACAATAGAAGGATTTAATTTTTCTATTCCTGTGCTTGCTGATGGATTTAAATTTGGCATTCAGGAACTGGGAAATCAAGAGAAGAAGAGTGAAAAACCACTTGAAAATGACAATGATTTTCAGGCTCAGGGTGTTAGCAGTCAGAAGAATGATAGTGGTGTGATATTTGGTCAAACTGGAAGCACTTTTACCTTTGCAGATCTTGCAAAATCAACTTCAGGAGAAGGATTTCAATTTGGCAAAAAAGACCCTAATTTCAAGGGATTTTCAGGTGCTGGAGAAAAATTATTCTCATTGCAAAGTGGTAAAAAGGCTGATAAAGCTGACACTTCTACTGACCTTGAGAAAGATGATGATGCCTATAAGACTGAGGACAGTGATGACATCCATTTTGAACCAGTAGTACAAATGCCCGAAAAAGTAGAACTTGTAACAGGAGAAGAAGACGAAAAAGTTCTTTATTCACAGCGGGTAAAGTTATTTAGATTTGATGCTGAGATAAGTCAGTGGAAAGAAAGGGGCTTGGGGAACTTAAAAATTCTCAAAAATGAAGTCAATGGCAAACTAAGAATGTTAATGCGAAGAGAGCAAGTACTAAAAGTGTGTGCTAATCATTGGATAACGACTACAATGAACCTGAAGCCTTTATCTGGATCAGATAGAGCATGGATGTGGTTAGCTAGTGATTTTTCTGATGGTGATGCCAAACTAGAGCAGCTGGCGGCAAAATTTAAAACACCAGAGCTTGCTGAAGAATTCAAGCAGAAATTTGAGGAATGCCAGCGACTTTTATTAGATATACCACTTCAAACTCCCCATAAGTTGGTGGATACTGGGAGAGCTGCCAAATTAATACAGAGAGCTGAAGAAATGAAGAGTGGGCTGAAAGATTTCAAAACAGTTTTGACAAATGATCAAACAAAAGTCACTGAGGAAGAAAGTAAGAATTCAGATGCAGGTGCTGTCAGTGTTTCAGACATAACCACAAAGCCAAATCCTGAAAACACTGGACCCACAGTAGAGTGGAGTAACTATGATTTAAGGGAAGATGCTTTGGATGATAGTGTAAGTAGTAGCTCAGTACATGCTTCTCCACTGGCAAGTAGCCCTGTGAGAAAAAATCTCTTCCGTTTTGGTGAGTCAACAACAGGATTTAACTTTAGTTTTAAATCTGCTTTGAGCCCATCTAAGTCTCCTGCCTTGTTGAATCAAAGTGGGACCACAGTTGGCGATGAAGAATCTGATGTTACTCAAGAAGAGGAGAGAGATGGACAGTACTTTGAACCTGTTGTACCTTTGCCTGATCTAGTTGAAGTATCTAGTGGTGAGGAAAATGAACAAGTTGTTTTTAGTCACAGAGCAAAACTCTATAGATATGATAAAGATGTTGGTCAGTGGAAAGAAAGAGGCATTGGTGATATAAAGATTTTACAGAATTATGATAATAAGCAAGTTCGCATAGTGATGAGAAGGGACCAAGTGTTAAAACTTTGTGCCAATCACAGAATAACTCCAGATATGACTTTGCAAAATATGAAAGGGACAGAAAGAGTGTGGGTGTGGACTGCATGTGATTTTGCAGATGGAGAACGAAAAGTAGAACATTTAGCTGTCCGATTTAAACTACAGGATGTTGCAGACTCATTTAAGAAAATATTTGATGAAGCAAAAATAGCCCAAGAAAAAGATTCTTTGATAACACCTCATGTTTCTTTTTCGACAACTCCCAGAGAGTCACCATGTGGCAGAATTGCTGTAGCTGTATTAGAAGAAACCACAAAAGAGAGGACAGATTTACTTCAGGGCGACGATATAGCAGATGCAACCTCAGAAGTTGGAGATGTGTCTAGCACATCTGAAACAGCAACTAAAGCAGTAGTTTCTCCTCCAAAGTTTGTATTTGGTTCAGAATCTGTTAAAAGCATTTTTGGTAGTGAAAAATCAAAACCATTTACATTTGGCAACAGTTCAGCTACTGGGTCTTTGTTTGGATTTAGTTTTAATGCACCTTTAAAAAACAGTGAAACTAGTTCAGGAGTTCAGAGTGGATCTGAAAGAGAAGTGGAACCTAATAATTGTGAAGAGTCAAAGAACTCTGATATTAAGCAGTCTCCAGCTGGCAAAGTACAAAATCTCTTTGCTGCTTTTCCAAAGGAAGAGTTCTCAACTAATTACACATTTAAGACACCAGAAAAGGGTAAGCACTTAGTCTTAATAGATTAAGCAAATTTTTATTTTGAATTTTTCTTTTTAATGTTTACCTTGATGCAGACTCTTTTTAGGATACTAATGTTTTAATAAATTGGGTCATAAACACAGTGCTTTGTGACACAGCTAAATCACATTTGTGCAAAATTTTTTCTCCCAAAATTATTTTACCTGTGAGTATTCAAACAGTAACAGAGAGTATGTGTGTAAGTTTGGAGATTTGAATAACTGGAAGATATTTATATCATACTTAGGGCAGAGCACATGAACCCAATGCAGTATAGAACTTTAGTCACTTGTACTTGAGTCATGAACATTAACTTGAGTCTGTTTTCTTTCTTTTTTCTTAAGTATTCATTCTTTAAGTTATTGTTATTTTCTTGTCACTCAAGAGGAAAAACAAAAAAACATGGTACTGAGATGCTCACATTTTATGTAAGTTAGTCTTGCCACTCTATTAAATGAACAAAGAATGAACCTCTTGGTTAAAAGAATATGTAAAATGGCCAAATTGGCTTAAATTGAGGGACTCTGGCTTTTTATATTTTAACATCATATTCACTTTGATCAAACCTCTTGGATAAATGAATATGTAAAATGGCCAAATTGGCTTAAATTGAGGGACTCTGGCTTTTTATATTTTAACATCATATTCACTTTGATTCTCATTATGTTCAAAAATTAAATACTCTTTATTTTCTAGGATTTAATTTTAGTCTTTTTAAATCTAATCCAATGGCCTTTTGGACCAGCACTCCTTCCTCACAGCCTGAGAACAAAGGTATAGAGTGAGCATTCTCAGTATGAGATGACAGCAGTTTTATAGCAGCTGGTAGACTTTAGAAAAGTAACTGTGGCTGTTTGAAATTAAGTACTTAACACTACAGTGTGCATGTTAAAGAATGTCAGTTTAAAAGCAAGTAACTTTTGACTGGTGGTATAATACCATTTAATGCTGTTTTTTAATGTACTTGGATGTCATGTTTCTCACTATTGCATAACATTATTTTGAGATCTATTAGGTCTTTACCTTTTGCTGCTTTATACTTCATTACTCTATTATTTATTTTTTATTTTGCTTAATAAAGACCTATATTTTACTAACCCTTTTATTTAGTCACTAATGTCAGCCTGTATCCAAACATGTGACGGTAATAGCATGCACACAACATGACACAGTGGGTCCCCTTAGGGCCATTCTTTTTGGACATGTTTCAGAAAATTAATTGTATTTGAAAGTGTGCCCATTTTTAATATCCACCTGTTATGTTATTCCTGGTATGTTATGTATGTAGTAAAGATCTTTTATAAAAGAGAGTGGAATCTCTTAAAGACCTTCAAGGGCACAAATTAGGGAAATGAAAACTCCATATTAGTGTCTAATAACATATCTTTAGCAACTGTGTTATAGGTTGCCAAACAAGTACATTGATAAAATGACAATCCTTGATTTTTGGGGTCTTCAGTTACAAGGTTATGTCCATTTTATTACTAGCTAAAGCAACTCTTAAGCTTTATTTTAAAGTGTGCAGTCTTTGAGAAATTATGTGAAAAGTCTGGCTTTTTTCTGTAAAGGATATATACTTAACAGACTCTGGGCCCTCCGTTAAGAATCCCTGGCCTACATCCAGATTTACCAATATGCTACTTCAGGACAAACAGTGTTATTCTGTTTCAAATTTGAGTGTGTCAGAGTCCCAAAGGATCTTAGAGACAAAGACTCTAAAACATGAGGAACTAGGGCCCAGCGGGCTGTTCATTATGCCCAAGTTGTCTTTACTAGCTCACAACAGAACTGGAACAAGAATCTGTTCTTGCCGAAACCGGTTTGGCTCAGTGGATAGAGCGTCGGCCTGCGGACTGAAAGGTCCCGGGTTTGATTCCGGTCAAGGGCATGTACCTGGGTTGCGGGCACATCCCCAGTGGGGAGTGTGCAGGAGGCAGCTGGTCGATGTTTCTCTCTCATCGATGTTTCTAACTCCCTATCTCTCTCCTTTCCTCTCTGTAAAAACTCAATAAAATATATTTAAAAAAAAAAAAAAAAAAAAAAAAGAAAGAATCTGTTCTTAAGGTGTTTTTTACTATTCCTGGCTAGGAATTACTATTTTTGTAATGAAGGAGAGCGAAAGGCAAATTTAATGTTGCTAAAGGGCTCTAGTTCTCCAGATCAGTGCCATCCCATAGAAATAAATATGGCCTATGTGTGTAATATAAAAATTTCCAGTAGCTATATTAAAAATAAAAAGAAACAGGTGAACAAAGAGAAAAGATGAAATTAATTTTAACAATTATTCAGTTTAACCCATTATATCCAAAGTAACATTTAAAATTCTAATCAATATAACAAAACGAGGTATATTCTTTTTTTTGGTGCCAAGTCTATGAAATCCACTGTGTATTTTAAACTTGTAGCACATCTCAGTTTGGACACATTTTAATTGCTTAATGGCCACACTGGCTCAGCTGCCATATTGGACAGTACCAGTTGTTACAGAACAGGGGTCCTCAAACTTTTTAAACGGGGGGCCAGTTCACTGTTCCTCAGACCGTTGGAGGGCCGGACTATAGTTTAAAAAAAAACTATGAACAAATTCCTATGCACACTGCACATATCTTATTTTGAAGTAAAAAAACAAAATGGGAACAAATACAATATTTGTATTTGCATGTGGCCCACGGGCCGTAGTTTGAGGATCCCTGGTACAGAGCATGCTTCATAAGTTGTTTACCATTTATCAGTTCCTTTGCCCAGAAATTCTTTTTTTTGTTTTGCTAATCCTTACACTAGGACATTTTTTCCATTGACTTTTAGAGAGAGTGGAAAGGAAGAACGGAGTGGGGGGGGGGGCGGGGGGAGAGACAGACAGACACACAGACACGTACCCCGACCCGGGCGTGGGATCAAACCTGCAACCCAGGTATGTACCCTCGACTGGGAATCAAACCTGTGACCCTTTGGTCCATGGGCTGACGCTCCAACCACTGAGCGACACCGGCCAGGGGCAGAAATTCTTTTTTATAAACCAGAGCAGATTGTATGAAGAATTCCTTTTCTCTCCATTTTTTAATTTTTGCCTTTTTTGTTGTTGTCCTTGTTGGTTTTTCAGCTATAGTAATTATATTAAATTTTTACAATATTTAGTATTACCTATAGGATAACTTTTTATTTAATTTTATCTATTATCATTTTTGGAAACATTCAAAACTGGATGTAACTCTAATCACCTGCCATCTTGGCAATTGTTAACTTTCCTTGTGGCAACTAATCAAAGTAGGGCTTGCACTAGTTTTATATTTACACTTAGTTTTTACTTGTGATTGCTTTAATTTTTTTCAGTTGTTGAAAATGCATGCGTATTTTGGCCAACTATTGTGTATGTCAAATATGGTTATGGCAGCACTTTTTAAATTATAGCCATTAATAATAACTTTTTTTCAATGATCAGTAAGTAAAAGCCGGATTTTATTTTTTTAATTCTCACCTGTGGATATGTTTTTATGGATTTTAGAGAGAGAGAAAGGGTGAGAGAGAGAGAAACATCAATTGGTTGCCTCCTGTTTGTACCCCAACTGGGGATTGAACCTGCTACCTAGGTATGTTCCCTGACGGAATTGAACCCATGACCTCTTGGTACATGGGACAATACAGCCAACTGAGCCACACTGGCCAGGGTGATTTTTTTGTTTTTTAAATAGATTTTGTGCTCACTAAGGGTTTTTGATAGAACATTAAATTCTATGTCCTTGTCTACTACTGATTGTAATTACTATTTTAGAGTTCGGTCCACATCAAAGTATATGTGCTTTTACTAGTATGCTATTTTAACCTACAGATAAGTTCCATGGTTTTTATTTTCAGTTAGAATATTGATGTTAATACTGATTTAACACCTATCTTTATCAATTTTTTTGACTTGTGTTATAGCAAAAGAGAAGATAAAGCCTGAAGACCCTCCCTCAGATGAGGATGTTCTTATTGTATATGAGCTAACCCCAACTCCGGAGCACAGAGCTCTTGCAAGCAAACTTAAACTTCCTCCAACTTTCTTCTGCTATAAGAATAGACCAGATTATGTTAGCGAAGAAGAAGAGGATGGTAAATCTTTTGTTATTTTATAAAAGCATTCTTTTTATGCTAATCTTAGTAATTGGGAGGTATGGTTAATTTATATTAAGCCTGCTCTTAGAACCCTCACTGCTGTCCTTGCAGATAGATAGATGTTTATCCTAAATGTATGTGTAAATAGCCAGTGGATGTAATGATGTATTAAGTAACCATTTTTTGAATGACTACCATGAGCAGGGCAGGCATTTTGAGGCAATTGAAAACCATCATAATATCCTTAAAGTTTTAGAGGCAGACGGGTTTGATCGTAGAAAAGTTTGTGTGCCATATCAGAGTTTTTTTAAAGCGGGACTACAGAAAAGTTTCAGTAGAACCACTTGGATAGTGGTATAAAAGATTGGGTTGTGGGACATGGAGATAGGTAGATGAGCTAAAATGATAATAGAGCAGCTCAAACAAGAGGTGAGTTTTCAGTGAGATTTCTATCAGAAGGTGCATTAGAGATATATAATTGTCAAAATGATTGCTGTTTGCATGTGGGGAGTAAGGAAAAGTCTGAAGTTAGAGATAATTTCTAGATTTCTGGCTAGGAAAACACTAGAAATTCTTTTATTTAATAAAATCAATTATACTTTAAGATGAAGATTTTGAAACAGCTGTCAAGAAACTTAATGGAAAACTATATCTGGATGACTCAGAAAAATATAAACCATTAGAAAAAAGTGTAACAGGTATGTAAAGTTAAAATTACTAATTGTTTTTTAAAAAATCTTTTATTTGAAAGGAACCTCCCAATTTGATTATTTTTGTAATTACCAACTTTATTATGTAATATGCCTGTGGTGATTTAAAGTATTTTAAAACAATATGAAGTGAAAAATACTGTTCTGCTAGTTCTTGTTTTCCATTGGCACTTAGGTCTTGTTACCTGAGTCTGTTGTAAAATTGGGCCATTGTTGTAAAAGTAGTTGTACTTCAACTACTTTTATCTTAACTTTCTTTTGCGCGTGTTGTATGGGATTTTCAGAAAATGAGAAAGAATGCATTATTGTTTGGGAAAAGAAACCAACAGTTGAAGAGAAGGCAAAAGCAGATACATTAAAACTTCCACCTACATTTTTTTGTGGAGTCGGCAGTGATACCGATGAGGACAATGGAAATGGGGAAGACTTTCAATCAGAGCTTCAAAAAGTTCAGGAAGCCCAAGTAAGGACACTTTCATTGTTTTTCTTTTGGCTTAGTTGGCTTTGTTGATACAATAAGCTAGAATGTTCTTACCAAATGGTAATAATGTGTTTTGGCTAGCAAACGTATTAGGCATCTACTAGTTTAGTCAACTATGTCTAGGGAAGGTGGACTTTTCATAGATGACTAAAAAGGTTCACCCCTCTGTGTATGTTCGGTTTTGGGGAATGGGGTGGCATAAACTATGCAGATATTTCTAAGAATGCCTACCACAATACCAAGAACAGTATTAAGTGGTTCATTTTTCATGTAAGTTAGTTTATTCTACGGTGGGCAGAGTGGATAGGAAATACAGCATTTGAAACCTAGTTCCCTTGGCTTATTTTGTACCTTGCTTTTTCAATAATTTCGTGATTTGATTACTTTCTTAGCTCAAATGTAGTGATAATTTGAGTAGCTATCAACACCTTGGTGTTTTAATTTATATTTCACAGAAATTGTAAGAGAAGGTCCCTGTCTAGTAGTTTTTTTATAATCTATTGATATGTATTCAGAATGGTCCTTGTCCCCTCAAGTAATACTGTTTTATTGTTGGAAAGGTAAAGTGAAATAAAGTCCTGGAGTTAGTTATGAATGCAATGGTTTAATTAAAGGATCTGTAGCTACAGAGAGATGTGGTCCAGTACATGGTCTGTGTCTTTAAGAAATTTACTACCCTTCATAGTCTGTGACTGAGGATTCTAGTTGGCTGCTTTTTCCAGTTGTCCACCTAGGATGTGGCAACTATTCAGTAGGTTTTAATTTATCAGTACAATGGTCATCAGCTAATATAATGACATCCCTTTCTCATTTTTGACTAATAGATTTATTTGTGGAAGTTCTTTTGGTAGTTTTTGCATCAGTAGCCTCTATGCTAAATAAATCTATAGATTTAAAGAGAGGAGAGGAGAGAGAGAGGAACAGAGAGAGGAGAAGAGAGGGGAGAGGAGAGGAGGGGAGGGGAGGGGAGGGCCATCACTGTGAGAAAAAAATCTAGAAACATTGATGGATCGGCTGATGGATTGTCTGTCTCCCATATGTGCCCCAACTGGGGATCAAACCTGCCACCCTTTGGTGTATGTGGCGGTGCTCCAACCAACTGACCACACCAGCTAGGGCAAAATAATGCAATATAAATGTGCATCATTCTTATGTACAAAACTTAAAAAATAAAACTGGAAAATAATTTTAATGTTGATGTGCAGACTGAATTGTACATTATTTATTCTTTTCCTACCTTGTGGTGCCAAAGCTTGTTACACAAGGATTTGATATCTTTTTTCAGTTTTTTGTCAACCATGCTGTCTATAGCTGTTGAAATATTTTATTTGAAGTGATTAATGTATTACTTCAAAACATTTTATAACTTAAAATCTTATAAAATATTTTGTAACATTATAATGTTCTTTAAGTAGCAACTAGGAGCTCTTCCAAAATATCTTTGTTACAGAGTTAAATGTAATAAGTCACTGAAAAGATTGAAAAAAATGCTATAAAATTATAACTTTGCAGGAGAGGACCTTTTGATACACAGATGAAAGAGAGAACTAAAAATGATTAAAGTCAAAACATGTTATAATGGGTGTAGATTTCCATCCTTTTAGAATACATTATTCCTACTTCACACTCAGCATAAATCATACTGGATTATGAAAGGTCTGCAGATATGCATCCCTGGCATAAAATGACTATGTATGGTATTTAGAGTTTACTATGAGCTAGCACTGTGCTGAGGATTGGGGATACAGTTTTGAACAAGACAAATAAATAATTTGCTTTGTCTAACAGGAGTTTTTCATTCAGGGCATTTGTTAGAAGTTGAATTAAAGCACACCCATCCCCCAAGTAATGTAGCCTATGTTTATTGCGATGCAATTCAGATACAATTTTGAAGTGTACAATTCAGTGGTTTTTAGTACATTTGCATGGTGTGCAACCATAACCACAATAATTTTAGAAATTTTCATCATCACAAAAAGGAATCTTGTAACCTTTGGTAGTCATTAGCCTTTCTTATTTCCACTCAACTGCTGTAGCTCTAGTTAACCACAGTTGTACTTTATGTCACTGTAGATTTGCCTATGCTGGAGATTCCCTATGAATAGGTCATAATATGTTATCATTTGTATAGGCTTCTTTTACTTACTTGTTTCTAGGGGTATTCACATTGCAACATATATCTGTATTTCATTTTCTATGGTTGATGATATCCCATTATATGGAAAATAGCACGTTTTAGTTGTCTGTTCATCTGTTGTGGCCATCTGGTTTGTTTCTACTTTTTGGCTATTATAAGTAACTAGGGGCCTGGTGCACGAAATTCCGGGGGGGGGGGGTAGGGAGGGGGAGTGATTCCTCAGCCCAGCCTGCATCCTTTCCAATCGGGGACCCCCTGGGGGATCTCCGACCGCCGGTTTAGGCCTGATCCCTGTGGTATCGGGCCTAAACAGGCAGTCGGACATCCCTCTTGCAACCTGGGACTGCTGGCTTCTAACCACTCACCTGCCTGCCTGCCTGACCGCCCCAACTGCCTCTGCCTGATCACCTCTAACTGCCCTCCCCTGCCAGCCTGATGTCACCCCTAACTTCCCTCCCCTGTCGGCCTGATCGCCCCAACTGCCTCTTCCTGCCTCATCGCCCCTAACTGCCCTCCCCTGCCGGCCTGATCTCGACCCCAACTGCCCTCCCCTGCCGGCCTAATTCCCCCTAACTGCCTCTTCCTCGGCCCCCACCACCATGGCTTTGTTTGGAAGGAAGTCGGACGTCCGGAAGATGGCCGGTTGACCAGGTTAATTAGCATATTACCCTTTTATTAGTATAGATAGATTATATAGGATAGGATTGCTTAAATGGCAGTGATGGGGGAGTCTTTTTCAGCAGGAGGAGATGCTCTTGGCAAACAAAAACACATAATCCCTATATCTGAATTGATAGCCAGCCATATGCACTATGCTACCAAACCAGTCATGAAAAAATTGAACTGCTTTCTTACACCTTACACCAAACAGCTGTTGCCCTTACAACTCCTCCTCAGCCCCCACCTTAGGTTCGGCCTTTGCAGTTCACCCAGATTAGGTTCTGATTGGTTGGTTTCTATGCCAATGTCAAAAGCTCCACCTCCTAGGCAGCCATTGGCTCCTCACACTTCACCCAGATTAGGTTCTGATTGGTCAGTTTCTGTGCCAGTCAACATCAAAAGCTCTGCCTCCTAGGCAGCCATTGGCTCCTGGCACTTCACTCAGATTTGGTTCTGATTGGTTGCTTTCTGTACCAGTGGCCCTGTCTCTGGTCCTGATCAAAGAGGTGGGGCTGATCAGCAGACCCTGAGGAGGCCCGGAGAGAAACAGAGGCATGGCTGCTGGCGAAACCAGGAGAGAAAGAGAGGCAATGGCTGATCAACAGCTTCCATGGAGGCTGGGGATCAGATCCTGCCTCTCTTTCTGCAGGCCTCTCTCTGGGCCTGATCCACAGCCCCCTCGGCAGTCAGTGCTGGGTTGCTGCCCCTGCACCGGCTGCAGTCAGTGCTGAGCCTGCACCCTCTCCAATCTGGGACCTCTCTGGGGATGTCTGACTGCCGGTTTAGTCCTGATCCCTGCAGTTGGTCATCCATCTTACAATCTGGGACCACTGGCTCCTAACTGCTCACCTGCCTGCCTGCTTGTTCACCCCTAACCACCTCTGCCTGCTTGCCTGAGGCCCCTAACTGCTCTTCCCTGGTGGCCTGATCGTCCCTAACTGCCCTCCCCTGCCAGCCTGATCGCCCCCTAACTGCCCTTCCCTGCTGGCCTGATCACCTCTAACTGCCTCTGCTTTGGCCCCTGCCACCGTGGCTTTGTCTGGAAGGACATCTGGAAGATGTCTGGTCTAATTAGCATATTACCCTTTTATTAGTATAGATTGCTGTAATACTCTAAGACATTTGACACAAACATAAGAATGAATTTTCCTTGGTGTTTCAGTATATTAAAAAATAACCTTTTTCATTTGCATTAATATTTTTATATACTTAAGTAAAATTCACTTTTGTAGTATGTATATGTGTGTATGTGTGTTTTCTATGGGTTCTTATACATGCTTGAATTCTGTAATTCCCACCACAGACAAGATACTGAGCAAATCCTCTCCCGCCCATAATCTCTGGCTACTCATCTGTTTTCTGTTTCTGTTTTTGCCTTTTCCAGATTAACATATAAAAACTAGAGACCCAGTGCACGAAATTCGTGCACTTGGGGTAAGGGGTAGGGAGGGGGGGTCTCTCAGCTTGGCCTGCACCCTCTCACAGTCTGGGAGCCCTCGGGGGATGGAGAGCAGGCCTAAGCCAGCAGTCAGACATCCTTAGTGCTGCTGCAGAGGCGAGAGAGGCTCCTGCTACAGCTGCTGTGCTCGCCAGCTGTGAGCCCGGCTTCTGGCTGAGTGGCGCTCCCCTGTGGGAGCACACTGATCACCAGGGGGTAACTCCTGCGTTGAGCACCTGCCCCCTGGTGGTCAGTGTGTGTCATAGCGACCAGTCGTACCTCTGTTTGGTTTGCATATTAGCCTTTTATTATATAAAAATGGAATCACATGTTACCTTTGATACCAGTTTTTTTCCACTTAGCATAATGCCCTTGAAATTTGTCCAAGTTATTGTGTTATAGTAACATTATATTTATAACTAGGTAGCATTCGATTGTGTGGATGCACCACAGTTTATTCATTAATCCATTGAAGGTTATTTTCAGTTTCTCTTTGTTTATCCTCATCTGAAGGTATTTTTTCCATTAATTTTCTATTTTTTAAAGAGAGAGTGGAAGGGAGAGAGGGAGAGAAAGACGAGAGAGAGAGAGAGAGAGAGAGAGAGAGAGAGAGAGAGAGAGAGAGAAAGAAAGAAATTGATGTGAGAGAGACACGTTGATCTGTTGCCTCCTGCACCCATCCTGATCCCCCTGGGGATCAAGCCCATAACCGAGGTACCGGGAATCAAACCCTTGACCCTTTGGTTTGAGGGGCCAATGCACTAACCACTGAGCAAACGGACCAGGGCAAGCTACAAAAATGTGTAAATAACGAGGGCTGGCAATTTGAGCACTTAAGAGATTGCATTGTGCCATTGTGACATTCTTTTGAGTTAAGTATATCGTATTATTCATAACCAGTCTTTTTCCTTATGAAGAACTCAAAAAAAATTCCCTCTATATATTGCCCACCATCTATATATTGTCCTATAAAATTTTAAATTTCTGTTACTGTATTTTCCCATTAGATTCTTTTAAAATTATAAAATTCCCATTTGATTCTTTTTTTATACTTTCTGTTTCTTTGCTGAGAACTTCTATGTTTTCATTTAAGAGTATTTGCCCCCTGACCAGAATTGAACCCGGGACCCTTCAGTCCCCAGGCCAGTGCTCTATCCACTGAGCCAAACCAGCTAGAACTTCTCGGGACATTTTCCATCTATGCAATTGACAGCTCCAGTTTTTTGTTTGTTTTTTTAATCTTCACCCAACAATATGCTTTCATTGATTTTAGATAGGGAGGATGAAAGAGGGAGAAAAAAATATTGATCGGTTGCCTCCTGTACTCATCCCAACCAGGGATTGAACCCCCAGCCTAGTTATGTGCCCTGACTGGGAATTGAACTTGCAACCTTTTAGTGTATGGGATGATGCTCCAATCAACTGAGCCACTGCCTAGGATGACAGCTCTAATTTTATGGACTCTTCTGGGAGGAGGGGTGAAAAACCCTCACAAGGTTCTCACTACTAGATTGTGCCTGAAGGTTTAGAGTCTTAATCTTCTTGCGTTCATTCACCTTTCACAGGCTTTTCTAAGAGCTTTATCTGTTTACTAGTAAATTCAGTTTGGTTGTAGGTATTAGGGGAGATAGGATGGAGTGTGGAATGGGAGAGATAAGGTGAAGTGTGCTACTCCATTTTGTTTGGAACCCCAAGGTCTTGATTTCTTTTAAAATAGGGTATAAGATCCTTTTTGTCAGTTTCTTATTACTTCTTTGCAGAAATCCCACAATGAGGAAATAACTAGCACGGCTGACAGTGTGTGTACAGGTGGGACTAAAGTGACTGTACCATTTTTATGCAAATCTGAAGACCCTGATTTTATAACCAAATCTATTTGCTCACCATCTACTTTTTCTGGAACTGTGGACAAACCTGTAGATTTGTCTACTAGAAAGGACAATGATGCAGATTCTACAAACCAAGGTAAAATTTGATACATGTTTACAAAAACCTTCTAGGCATACATTATGTAATGTACACCTGTATGTTTGAAAAGATAACAATCCTAGAAACTCCCTGTCTTAAAACAAGTTTTGTAATATACAAATGGACATAAGATATTTGTTGTAATAATTAGAAATTACTGCCTTTTTATTGTTAGAGTTCAGAATAAATGACACTACCCGAGAATAAATGACGATAGTTTGCTTACATGGAAATTTTCTTTGTGATGGTATTTTTATTTGTAGTTCCCCCTTATTCGCAGGGGATATGTTTCGAGCCTGAAACTGTAGATAGTACCGAACCCCATATACTCCTTTTTCTCCCCCATATATATATATATATATATATATATATATATATATATATATATATATATACACACACACACACACAGTCACCAGTCACCTCTGGGTATCTGTGGGGGAATGGTTCCAGAATCCCCTTCCGTTCCCTACCAAAATCTGTGGATGCTCAATTCCCGTATGTAAAATATAGTGTTTCCATACAAACTACACACATCCTCTTGCATACTTTAAATCTTCTCTAGATTACTTATAATACCTAATACAATGTACATAATTTGTAAATAGTTGTTGCTGTATTGTTTAGCAGGGGTGGAGAACCTTTTTTCTGCTAAGAGAGCCATTTGGATATTTACAACAACATTCTCGAGCCATACAAAATTATCACCTTAAAATTAGCCTGCTATATTTGGTCAAACATTTAACTCATCCCTAATGCCTTAGGAGGGCTAGACCAAATTATTTTGTGGGCCTTATATGGCCTGTGGGCCGACTTTCCCCACCCCTGATTTAGGGGATAATGGCAAAGAAAAAAGCATACTTGTTCAATATAGAGGGAATCATAGTAGGCCTAAGCACATAGTATAGCAACGTTTTTTGTTGTTGAATATTTTTTACCTGCAGTTGGTTGAATTCAAGGATGATGCAGAACCTGCAGACTGACATATTGACCTATAATAAAATTCAATTTATAAATTAGTTACAGTAAGAGATTAAAACAGTAACTAATAGTAAAATAGAACAATTATTACAATATACTGTAATAAAAGTTATGTTAATGTGATCTCTCTTTTCCCTATCTCTGATAACCAAGACAGCTACTAAGTGAGTACTGGATGAGCACTTTTTGTTTTTTAAATATATATTTCTTTACTGATTTCAGAGAGGAAGGGAGAAGGAGAGAGAGATAGAAACATCAATGATGAGAGAGAATCATTGATTGGCTGCCTCCTGCACACCCCCTACTGGGGAACGAGCCTGCAACTCTAGCATGTGCCCTTGCCGGATTCGAACCTGGGACCCTTCAGTCCGCAGGCTCTCTATCCACTGAGCCACGCCGGCTAGGGCTAGATGGGCACTTTATGTAGCCTGGCTGACTCATGTCCCATGTGAGATGGAATGGGATGGTGTGAATTATATCACACTATTCAAAACAGCACACAATTTAAAATTTATGAATTGTTTATTTCTGAAATTTTCCATTTAATATTTTTGGATCATGGTAGACCATGGGTAACTGAAACCATGGATAGCAAAATTACATATATCGGGGAGCTGCTGTATTGTTTGAATTATATTGTCACTCAAGTTTATTAAAATTGTTTTAAGTATATATGAAGTAATTATAGAAATATTATAGTAGGGATGTTAAATATTTATGTTACTATAGTTGACCCAAGAACAGCATGTGCTTGAATTGAACTGCATGGGTCCACTTACATGTGGGTTTTTTTAAATAAATACTGTAAATGTATTTTCCTTATGATTTTCTTAATAATATCTTTTCTCTAGCTTACTTTATTGTAAGAATACAGTATATAATATATACAACATAAAAATATGTGGTCATCAACTTTGGACAACAGTAGACTATTAGTAGTTAAGTTTTTGGGGCGTCCGTTGTTATACATGGATTATTGACTACTGGAGGTTGGTGCCCCTGACTTCACAAATTGTTCAAGAGTCAACTGTACTTAAATGTCTTTCTTTTTCTCTATCTACTTCTTTAAATTAACTATTTGTTTTTAGTAATTAATATTTAATATGCTTTCCCCCGTTTTTCGTTCCAGTTGATATTAGGAGGGGGGAAATCTTTTAACATTGTATTGCTTTATATGCGTACATTTTCTTTATCACCTAATTTTTTCTTTTTTTAAAAAATTTTTATTTATGTTTTTATTTTTAATCCTCCCCGAGAATATTTTTCCATTGATTTTTTAGAGAGAATGGAAGAGAGAGGGAAAGACAGAGAGAAATACTGATGTGAAAGAAGCGCATCGATTGGTTGTCTCATGCACATGCCCCAATCAGGGCCTAGGCCGGGGAGGAGCCTGCAACCAAGTAACGTGCCCTTGACCAGAATCAAACCCGGGATCCTTTGGTCCACAAGCTGATGCTGTATCCACTAAGCCAAACTAGCTAGGGCACTCTAATTTTTTCAGAACACCCTAATTTTTTCAAAAGTAGTCCTGAATGAGTCACAAATATGGCACTTTGGAGTCTCAGTATGGTACAAGAGGAAGGTAACGTCAGACCTAATATCGCATTTTTAGATGCGGAATGTAAGGTGCATAGGACTTCAAGAGATACTGCAGCTGCACTTTGACAGAATTAAGACAAGACTCCAAAATTCCTGATGACCAAATATTTTTTAAAAATCAGGTTTTATGAGCTTGTTATTTATAATTGAGAACACAGAAATTTTTAATGAAGGTATTTCCTAAAATCTTCCCTTTGAATGAATGTTTTAGATTATAGAAGACAGTATAAAGCACAAACTGTATACTTCTGTATCTGGCTTGTGTATATATATATATCTCATTTAAAGAAAGATTATATTTGGGCCCTGGCGGGTGTGGCTTAGTTGGTTGAGCATCATCCCGTGCACCAAGAGGTCAACAGCTTGAGACCCAGTGCAGGAAGCAGCTGATTGGTGTTTCTCTTTCTCCTTCGCTCTTCCTCTCTCAAATTAATGAAAACATATTAAAAATTATATTTGGCATGCTTTTGGTATAGTGGTATTGAAAATAATACTTGTACCTTTAGAAATACTGAATAAGCTCAGAATTGGCTGACTCTTATAATTTTTTTCAGAGAAATAACCATAAGATAAATGCTTCATACCCAACCCAAGCCCCTAAGTACTAAAGACCTTACTGTCATTGGGTCCTCAATAAAACTTTGATGTTTATTAAATGAAATATTAAATTCTCTTTTCCTTTTGCCAGTGGAAAGCAAAACGATTTCATTTGGATTTGGAAACAACACAGGACTGTCATTTGCAGACTTGGCTTCCAGTAATTCTGGGGATTTTGCTTTTGGTTCCAAAGGTAAGATAAGACCGAGGGATTTTAATGATCAAGTTACAGAATTCAAACACAACTGAAAGAACTAGTCCTTTGCATAGTGTTGTAATTAACTTGGATATTTCTTCCCCTTCCCTATTCTGTTCGTTTAGAATTTTTAATATAAGGAAAGGCTTCTATATTTTGCTGTTATTTATTTATTTTAAAAATCTTTATTGTTGAAAGTATTATGTATGTCCCCTTTTTTCTCCCATTGACACCTCTACCAGCCCCGACCCACACCCAGGTCTTCACCATCCTATTGTCTGTGTGCATGGGCTATGCATATATGCATACAAGTTCTTTGGTTGATCATTTCCCACTCACCCACCTTCCCCCGCCTTCCCTCTGAGATTCCACAATCTGTTCTGTGATTCGATGTCTCTCGATCTATTTTGTTCATTAGATTCCATGTATGAGTGAGATCATGTGATACTTGTCTTTCTCTGAGTGGCTTATTTCACTTAGCATAATACTCTCCAGGTCCCTCCATGCAGTCTCAAAGGGTAAGAGATCCCTCTTTTTTTATGGCTGCATAGTACTAGTATTCCATGGTATAAACATTGTATACCACAACATTTTTATCCACTCATCTACAGATGGGCACTTGGGCTGTTTCCAGATCTTAGCTATTGTAAATTGTGCTGCTATGAACATAGGGATGCATATATTCTGTCTGATTGGTGTGTCAGATTTCTTAGTATCTATTTCTAGAAGTGGGATCACTGGGTCAAATGGCAGTTCCTTATTTAATTTTTTAAGCTCCATAATGGCTGTACCAGTCTGCATTCCCACCAGTACTGTACGAGGGGTCCCTTTTCTCCACATCTTCCTCAGCATTGGTTATTTGTTGATTTGTTCATGGTAGCCATTCTGACAGGTTTGAGGTGATACCTAATTGTTGTTTTATTTTTATTTTTTAATTTTATTTTTTATTTTTTAAAAAATATATTTTATTGATCTTTTACAGAGAGGAGGGAGGAGGACAGAGAGTCAGAAACATAGATGAGAGAGAAACATCGATCAGCTGCCTCCTGCACACCCCCCACTGGGGATGTGCCTGCAACCAAAGCATATGCCCTTGGCCGGAATCGAACCTGGGACCCTTCAGTCCGCAGGCTGACGCTCTATCCACTGAGCCAAACCAGCCAGGGCTCATTGTTGTTTTAATTTGTATTTCTCTAATGATCAGTAACTTTGAGCATTTTTTCACATGTCTTTTAGCCATTTGTATGTCCACTTTGGGGAAATGTCTATTTAGGTCCTTTGTACATTTTTTAATTGGATTGTTTGTCTTCCTTTTGTTAAGTTGTATGAGTTCCTTATATATTTTGGATATTAATCTTTTTTTCAGATGTATCATTGCCAAATATGTTCTCCCATACAGTGGGCTCTCCTTTTCTTTTTGTTGATGGTTTCTTTTGCTGTGCAGCTTTCTATTTTCATGTAGTCCTATTTGTTTATTTTCTCCTTAGTTTCCTTTGCCCTAGGACAGTGGTTCTCAACCTTCTGGCCCTTTAAATACAGTTCCTCATGTTGTGACCGAACCATAAAATTATTTTCGTTGCTACTTCATAACTGTAATGTTGCTACTGTTATGAATCGTAATGTAAATATCTGATATGCAGGATGGTCTTAAGCGACCCCTGTGAAAGGGTCATTCGACCCACAGGTTGAGAACCGCTGCCCTAGGAGATGTATTGGTAAACATACTGCTATGAGAAATGTCTGAGATTTTGCTGCCTATGGTTTCTAAGATTTTTATGATTTCACAACTTAAATTTAACTCTTATACATTTTGAGTTTATTCTTGTTGGGGCATCTAATTTCACTTCTTGCATGGACTTGCCCAATTTTCCTAACACCATTTATTGAAGAGATTGTCTTCGTCCCATTGTATGTTCTTGCTTCCTTTGTCAAATACTAATTGAGTGTAATGGCTTGGGTCGATTGCTGGGGTTTCTGTTCTGTTCTTCTTCCAGTACCAGGCTGTTTCGATTATGTTGGGTTTGTAGTATAACTTGATATTTGGTATTATGAGTCCTCCAATTTGTTCTTCTTTCTCAAGATTTCTGCAGCTATTTGGGGTCTTTTTTGGTTCCATATAATTTTTTGGAGTATTTGTTCTAGATCTGTGAAATATGTTGTTGGTGTTTTAATAGGGTTTGCATTGAATCTCTGACTTCCTTTGGGTAGTATGGACTTTTTAATGATGTTAATTCTACCAATCCATGAACACGGTATATTCTTCCATTTGCTTATATTTACTTCTATCTCTTTTTCAATGTCTGTGCCGCATCCAGCATGGGCAGGTTTGGTGAGCCTGAGGAGGGGCGGTGAAGGATTAAAGAAGACAGACAAGAGAATACAGCTGGGGCTGGGTGGAATGCTGCTTCTCTGATGGAGAGACAGTGCCAAGCCTGCAAGTTGAAGCTTTATTTTATAGTCAGAACACACAAAGCAGAACAAGGGTATATAATGTTTACAATGTTCTTGTGAGTTTCACTTTGTTTTGGCAGCACTTGCTGCACCTCCCACAGCCCATTACCTAGGAAGGAACTAGGGAGGGATATAAGGGTAAGTTTAATTATGCTAAGAGGGCTCTGTCCTCCAAGCTGGGACTTGTTTGTGGCCCTGCCACAGGTCAGTATGAGGCTTAACTCCCTGCAAACATCCTGTACTCTTCCAGGTACAAGTCTTTTATTTTTAATATAGTTTTATTGATTTCAGAGAGGAAGGGAGAGGAAGAGAAAGAAACATCAATGATGAGAGAGAATCATTGATCGGCTGCCTCCTACACACCCCACACTGGGGATCAAGCCTGCAACCCAGGCATGTGCCCTGACTGGGAATCGAACTGTGACCTCCTGGTTCATGGGTCAATGCTCAGCCATTGAGTTATGCCTGCTGGGCTTGCTAATATTTTGTTATGGATTTTAGCATTAGTGTTCATCAGGGTTATTGGCCTGTAATTCTCTTTCTTTGTAGTGTCTTTATCTGGTTTTGGAATTAGGTTAATGCTGGCCTCATAAAAAGAGATTGGACGTGTTCCTTCCTCTTGGATTTTTTTTAATAGGTTGAGGAGTATAGATGTTCATCTTTGAATGTTTGGTAAAATTCCGTGAAGCCATCCTGACCCGGGCTTTTGTTTACTGCTTCTATTTCCTCAGTTGTTACTGGCTTACTCAGGTTTTCTCATTCCTCCTGATCCAGTTTTGGGAGATTTTATTTTTCTAGGAATTTGTCCATTTCATCCACATTATCCAGTTTTTTGGTATACCATATAGTTGTTCATAGTGCCGTAATTTTTTGTGTATAAGACCCTATTTTTTTCTAAAATCGTTAGACTGAAAATTGAGGGTGTCTTATACACGGAAGTCAGCCGAGGAGGGAGTCGTGCAGGTGTGTATCTGCCCATATCTTGTCAAAGAGGCTTCTTCCTCATGAGCCTTATTGTTACTGATGTCAGCTGATGCTGTAATTTGAGATCGAGGTAGAGAGTGGGCAGATGCAACAGGGACCAGAGCATTCTGAGCCAATAAAGATGTCAAAAAATAAAAAGATAATTACTGGTAAGCGATTGTCTTACTCTGCAAAATTCAAATTGAATGTAATCAGCTATGCAAAAGAGCGTGGAAACAGAACCGCAGAAACAATTTGGACCTCTTCCCACTGAGTCTATGATCAGACAGTGGAGAAAACAGGAAGAACAACTCCTTAAGATGCCAAAAAAGAAGAAGGCCTTAAGAGGAAAACCAGCAAAATGTTTAAAATATTGATTTCTTTATTTTGGGTTGGAAAAGGGGGGGGGGGGCGTTTTATACATGGAAAAATATTTATAATCGTTTGTATTTCTGTGGTGTCAGTTGTTACTTCACACCACTTTCATTTCTGATTTTATTTATTTGGGTCCTCTGTTTCTTGCTGAGTCTGACTAACAGTTGATCAATCTTTTTTATCTTTTCATAGAACCAACTCTTGGTTTTATTAATGTTTTTATATTATTATTATTATTATTTTTAGTCTCTATGTCATTTATTTCTTCTCTAGTCATTATTATTTAGTTCCTGCTAGTTACTCTGGGCTTTTATTGTTCTTCTCTTTCTAATTCTTTAAGTTGTAGGATTAAATAGTTTATTATTAATTTTTCTTGTTGTTTTACATAGTCCTGTAGCGCTATGAACTTCCTTCTCAGGACTGTTTTTGCTGTGTCCCAGAGATTTGGGGTTGTTGTGTGTTTTCGTTTTTTCACTGGAAGTTTTTGAATTCTTTCTTGATCTTGTTGGTAACCCATTAGTTGTTTAATAACATGCTATTTGGCCTCCATGTGTTTGGATGTTTTTGGGTGTTTTTACTGTAGTTAATTTCTAATTTCATTTCGTTACGATCTGAGAAGATGCTTGATAGGATTTCAGTCTTGTGGAGATTTGTTTTCTGTCCTAACATGTGGTCTGTCTTTGAGAATGACCCATATGCACTTGAGAAGAATGTATATTCTGCAGTTTTGGGGTGAAATGTTCTATAAACGTCAGACAAAAAGATGTTCTCTGCAGCATAAGGTTATGACTTAGCACAGGAAACCAGGTTATCTGCCTTCCGAACTCTTACCCCAGAGGCCCAACCCTGCCTTCTGCTCACACAGCTCCAATCCACTCTTCCCTTCCCTTTGCCAAAGCCCAAGGTGAGTGGTTGCACATGAAATTTTGTGCGTTTACCTTTTAAAAGAGTGCCTGCATTTCCAGTCATCTTTCCCTGGCCGATAGCATCCCTGCTAGTTTTTACAGCCAGTTGTTATGTGGGCACCTTTCCCAGTTTTGGTGCTTTCTGCTGGGAGGCCCAGCTTGTGGATTAGACCCTGGGACTTAAGCAGCTGTCTTTGGGAACCGGCCAGCCCTTTTGCATTTTTTACCCCTCCTACCAGTTGCCTTGTGGTCCTCCTCTTTCTATCTTTGGTCATCAGGGTTCTCTCCAGCTAGTCTTCAGTTGATTATTCAGGATGGTTTTTTTTTTTTTTTTTAATATATTTTATTGATTTTTTACAGAGAAGAAGGGACAGGGATAGAAAGTCAGAAACATCGATGAGAGAGATCCATCAGCTGCCTCCTGCACGCCCCCCAGTGGGGACGTGCCCGCAACCACGGTACATGCCCCCGACCGGAATCGAACCCGGGACCCTTGAGTCCGCAGGCCGACGCCCTATCCACTGAGCCAAACCGGTTCGGCCAGGATGGTATTTTTGTAATTTACTTGTAATTCCAGTTTGGTACTAGGAGCGTGTTTGTGTAGCATCCACTTGCTCTGCTGCCATTTTAAGTCTTCTTTATTGTTATTTTTAACATTTATTACTATAATGGTAAAAATTTCTCTTAATTTTATATAAACGATTCTGAAGCATCTTTCCAGTAGGAATAACCTTAATTTTGGTACATTGTTCTTGTAGTTGTACTTTTAGGTTGATTTGTTAATATTTCAAGATTTTGTACATCTATATTTTTTAAGGAGATGATTTTGTAGTTTTCTATTTTTACAATTGTCCTGGATTAGATTTTGATTGACGGGCCGTGCTAATTTATTGTCCTTAAATTTATAATTGGTGAGCTTTCCCATCTTTGCCGGTGGTTTTTCTATTGTCCATTTTTGTATCCTTTGTAGAAAATAAGCCATTTATTTGATGGTTTCATGTTTTTGGTATATTTTCTCATTCTTTTTTTAAAAAAAATGTCTTTTAATTGATTTCGGAGAGGAAGAGAGAGGGAGAGAGAGATAGAAACATCAATGATGAGCGAGAATCATTGATTGGTTGCCTCCTGCACACCCCACACTGGGGATTGAGCCTGAAACCTGTGCCTGTGCCCTGACTGGGAATCAAACCTCTTGGTTCATAGGTCGATGCTCAAACACTGAGCCATGTCAGCCAGACTATTTTGTCATTCTTATAATGTCTTTCATATATCTTATAGCACCACTTAAAATGTCATACAAAATGTTTGATTTGTGGAATAAATTTTATTGAAGATACATACTTACATTACTAATCTAAATCAGAAATAGTGTTCTTCCCTATCACATATTTACACTTGTTTCACATCTTCTGCCACAATAAGTCTACACATATATAGTGGGCACAGTTATCCAGAAAAAGTAATGCTAAGTAAAAATTGATGTGTTATGTTTCTTATCTATAATATCTATAATAAAGGCATAATATGCTAATTAGACCGGATGACCTTTCTGACAAAGCCGGGGCTGCGAGGGAAGCTTGGGTCCAGCATGCCTGCCGGTGGCCAGAGGGAAGCCCAGGTCCTGGGTGCCAGAGGGAAGTGGCGCTGGCAGTTGGGGGAAGAAAGGCCTACTCTTGCATGAATCTCAGTGGTCAGCAAACTGCGACTTGCGAGCCACATGTGGCTCTTTGGCCCCTTGAGTGTGGCTCTTCCACAAAATACTGACTTCTATACATGGGCCACGAAGTTTCAATCGCACTGTACATGTGTGCCCACCTGTGGTATTTTGTGGAAGAGCCACACTCAAGGGGCCAAAGAGCCGCATGTGGCTCGCGAGCCGTTTGCCGACCACTGCCCTATCTTATCAATATTGTATGAAGTGTGAAATAAGCAAGAGTTAAATCTCATTATGGAGGCATGCCTTAAGCTTCACCTGACACATTCACTGCTCACCACCACTTGTCATTTTTCAGTGAGATCATTCACCAAAATCTTTTTTTTTGTTTTTGTTAATCCTCCCTCACCCGAGGATATTTTTCCCATTGATTTTTTTTTCTTTTTAAGAAAATGGAAGGGAAGGTGAGAGACAGAGAGCGAATGAAACATCCATGTGAAAGAGACATATTGGTTGGTTGCCTCCTTACACGCACACAGAATGGGGCCAGGGATGGAGTCTGCTTCCAAGGTATGCGCCCTTGACCAGAATGGAACCTGTGATCATTTAGTTCTTGTGCTCACACTCCAACCACTGAGCAACATTGGCCAAGGCCACCAATCTTTTTTAAAAATTACATTTCTTACTTTATTTTGGTCTTAGATCCAACAGAAGTTTTTGCCCCCCCCCCCCAGACGTACTTTGATTTTATCAATTATTTTTTTTTCTTTATTGATTAAGGCATAACATGTGTCCTTATCGCCCCATAACCTCCCTCCCCCCCCCCCCCCCCGCCCCCCCCCCCCGCTCATGCCCTCACCCCCCTGGTGTCTGTGTCCATTGGTTATGCTTATATGCATGCATACAAGTTCTTTGGTTGATCTCTCCCCTTTAACCCCACCTTCCCCTGCCTTCCCTCTGAGGTTTGACGGTCTCATTGATGCTTCACTGTCTCTGGATCTGTTTTTGTTCATCAGTTTATGTTGTTCATTATATTCCACAAATGAGTGAGATCATGTGATATTTATCTTTCTCCAGCTGACTTATTTCACTTAGCATAATGCTCTCTAGGTCCATCTATGCTGTTGCAAATGGTAGGAGTTCCTTTTTATAGCAGCATAAAATTCCATCGTGTAGATGTACCAGCTTTTTAATCCACTCATCTGCTGATGGGCATTTAGGCTGTTTCCAGATATTAGCTATTGTAAATTGTGCTGCTATGAACATAGGAGTGCATATATCCTTTCTGATTGGTGTTTCTAGTTTCTTGGGATATATTCCTAGAAGTGGGATCATTGGGTCAAATGAGAGTTCCATATTTAGTTTTTTGAGGAAACTCCATATTGTTCTCCACAGTGAATGCACCAGTCTGCATTCCCACCAGCAGTGCATGAGGGTTCCTTTTTCTCTGCATCCTTCCCAGCAATTGTCATTTGTTGATTTGTTGATGATAGCCATTCTGACAGGTGTGAGATGGTATCTCATTGTCCTTTTGATTTGCATCTCTCGGATGATTAGTGACCTTGATCATGTCTTTCGAAAAGTATGTATTTAGGTCCATTGCCCATTTTTTGATTGGGTTGTTTATCTTCCTTTTGTTAAGTTGTATGAGTTCCCTGTAAATGTTGGAGATTAAATCCTTATCAGAGATAACATTGGCAAATATGTTCTTCCATGCAGTGGGCTTTCTTGTTGTTTTGTTGATGGTTTCTTTTGCTGTGCAGAAGCTTTATATTTTGATGTAGTCCCATTTGTTTATTTTCTCGTTAGTTTCCATTGCCCTAGACCAGTGATGGCGAACCTTTTGAGCTCGGCATGTCAGCATTTTGCAAAACCCTAACTTAACTCTGGTGCCGTGTCACATATAGAAATTTTTTGATATTTGCAACCATAGTAAAACAAAGATTTATATTTTTTGATATTTATTTTATATATTTAATTGCTATTTAACAAAGAAAAATCAACCAAAAAAATGAGTAGGTGACATGTGTGTCATTGGTTCGCCATCACTGCCCTAGACAGTGGTCGGCAAACTGCGGCTCACGAGCCACATGCGGTTCTTTGGCCCCTTGAGTGTGGCTCTTCCACAAAATACCGACTTCTGCGCATGGGCCACGAAGTTTCAATCGCACTGTACATGCGCGCCCACACGTGGTATTTTGTGGAAGAGCCACACTCAAAGGGCCAAAGAGCCGCAGGTGGCTCGCGAACCGCAGTTTGCAGACCACTGCCCTAGGAGCTGTATTGGTGAAGATACTGCTTGGGCATATATCTGAGATTTTGTTGTCTTTGGATTCCTCTAGTATTTTTATGGTTTCCCGTCGTACATTTAAGTCCTTTATCCATTTTGAGTTTATTTTTGTGTATGGTGTAAGTTGGTGGTCTAGTTTCATTTTTTTGCATGTATCTGTCCAATTTTCCCAGCACCATTTATTGAAGAGACTGTCTTGATTCCATTGTATGCTCTTGCCTCCTTTGTCAAATATTAATTGAGCATAGTGGTTTGGGTCGATTTCTGGGTTCTTTATTCTATTCCATTGGTCTGTATGTCTGTTCTTGTGCCAGCATCAGGCCGTTTTGAGAACAGTGGCTTTGTAGTATAACTTGGTATCTGATATTAAGAGCCCTTCTACTTTGTTATTTTTGTGTGTGTGTGTGTGTATTTTTTATTCCATCTTCAGATTTTGCCATTAGTTTTCTTTATTGTTACTTTTCTTGTGTGTTTAATACTTTCTTTAATTAGATTGACTAACAAGCAGGAAATAGTGCTTGAAACTAAATCCCCTGTAAATTTCTTAATTTAGAATTTCAGTCTTGCTTTTCTCTTTTAATAAGAGCTTATAGGACTTAAATTTTTTTCAAAGAGGTTATAAATGTCAGTAGAATGTAGGTGTCTTTTTGAAACTTGTTGTTGGTATTGTGTGGACCTTCTTCATTTTAACACTTTACATTTTCTTTTCTCATATAATTTCTATGGTGATTACTTTTTGGTTCATTTTTTTATTGTTCACTTCTTTTGTCTCTTTTAATATTGGCCCTTTTTTCCTATTAATTTTCTTCTGAAAGTCCTGTTAACACAGTTCTGTTGTATAGTATTTAATATGGGAACTAAGAGAATAATAAGGAATACCTATTTTGTTATTTAGGTCTTCCTTTGCCAATGATTGCCACTTTATCATATTTTCTTTATTTTATTTTTTTAAAATATATTTTATTGATTTTTTTACAGAGAGGAAGGAAGAGGGATAGAGAGTTAGAAACATCGATGAGAGAGAAACATCGATCAGCTGCCTCCTGCACACCCCCTACTTGGGATGTGCCCACAACCAAGGTACATGCCCTTGACTGGAATCGAACCCGGGACCCTTCAGTCCACAGGCCGACGCTCTTTCCACTGAGCCAAACCGGTTATGGCTATCATATTTTCTTTAGATTTTGTAGTGTTTTCATTAAACTCCGACACATAGTGGAAATCTCCTTGGTACTGTTACCATGATATTGATATTATTGACATGTTTATTTTTATACTTTTACTGTATGGATTATTCCTCCTGATCCCAAGAGGAACAGTGGTTTTCAGCTCATAGATTCCTAATAGAATTTACTGGGAGCTTTTAAAAAAACAAACTACCTGATAGCTATATTGGCCTCCTTGTGAATGGTACGTCAGGCATTGCTGTTTTACAAAAGTTCTTGATATAGTTGTAATATTCACCCAGTGTTAAGAACCACTGCTTTAGAGGATTTTGAAAATTTCTGCCACACCTTCTAAGGGTATTTGAAGTGATCTGATACATTTTTGCTACTTTATGAATTTTTAGCACCAGATACAGTATTTTCTTAAGTCAGTGATTTATCAAGTGGTGACAAATTAAGAGGGGTTTCTTTCCTCTGGGGTGGTGGGGAATGTATTAGAAGGCTGGGTCATCTCAGTTGAGATCATGATGAAGAAACTTTTAGTTTTCACCTGCAAGGTATGAGGGAGAGAAACAGTCTTTGTTCTTCTGCATGGGAATGGTAATCCTTTTCACCCCTCACAGTCTAGTATCCATTGAGGAGAGTTGGAGTCAGTGAGCTTTTCCCAAGGCCTGAAGAAATCTATGCTCCAACAGTAGTTACTTCAGGAGGAAGTTGTGAAATAGAGAAGTTATAAACATATGTTTAGACTGCTTTGGCTAATTTTGAAGTAGTACATTTGGCCTCTTTGAGGACATTTTAGCTTCAGAGCTATTTTTCTCATGTGATAAAATGTTTTATGAAATAAACTACCTTTGGAATTGAGTTTTGAGAATTCCAAGGTTTGTACCTTTTTAAAAAATATATATATTTTATTGATTTTTTTACAGAGAGGAAGGGAGAGGAATAGAGAATTAGAAACATCGATGAGAGAGAAACATCGATCAGTTGCCTCCTGCACACCTCCTACTGGGGATGTGCTGGCAACCAAGGTACATGCCCTTGACTGGAATCGAGCCTGGGACCGTTCAGTCCGCAGGTTGACGCGCTATCCACTGAGCCAAACCGGTTAGGGCTAGCTAGGTTTGTACTTTTTTAAGAACCTGCTTCATTACTGAAAGTTATTATGTTGTTAATATCATGAAGTTTACGAAATGGTCAAATGATCTTATCTTTATATCTGCAAGCATAAATAGTACTAAATGTACTATGAACTCACTACATGACTTGCCCTTGACAGATTAATATAATTTCAAATAATATAATTTAAAAATGGGGGCATTTTTTTTAACTACAAGTATATGGCAAATCATTGTTAATTTGATGCATTGATTAAATAATTTAACCAGAGGATTAAAACTAATACAAATAGATACTACTGTTTCAATATCCTGATTTATTCATCAGATAAAAATTTCCAGTGGGCAAATACTGGAGCAACTGTGTTTGGAACACAGTCAACCAATAAAGTTGGTGAAGAAGAAGATGGTAGTGATGAAGAAGTAGTTTATAATGAAGATATCCACTTTGAACCAATAGTGTCATTACCAGAGGTAACTATTAAAGGATGAAAATCTTACTAATAACATCATATTTTAGGTTTCAAACTTGATTTTACAGGGCTGGCTTTGTTTGCATTTCTTTCAAAATATTTACAGTTTCAAATGGAAGCTCTTAATTAGAAGTTAAGTCTTTAAGTATAAATTGTCATTTTTGTTAAAATTTATATATAAATGTTGTTTGGTATATTACATATAAAATTATTGGGAAGAGCTAATTTTTTTCATATGTTTGTTTTCATAACATAATTAATTCTGAGAGCAAATATATCTAATCTCATACTTGCTAAAGTCCTATCAGTAAAAATAAACTCTACATTTCCTGGACAAGAATGTTGTTTTAGACAAATTATTTTCAGTTTTCAACCTCAAGTTGTAAATATTTCTCTTGAAGAACTTTTTGAAACCACTTCTGTCTTATAAAAGAATGTATTTAATTTTCAAAAGGAGGAAGAATACTACATAAGAGAAAAAGATTTAATAACAAGTGAGGTCTACACTGTGTAATCCAAGCCAGACGTATTCTTAGCCTTAGGATATTACCATTTGTTTTTATAGCACAGTTAATGTTTTGTTAATGTCATTAACAAAGACAGTATTTTAAGGAATTTGTTATGGAATATGTTATGAGCAGCAGCTTATTTTTCATCTATCATAGGTAGAAGTAAAATCTGGAGAAGAAGATGAGGAAATTTTATTTAAAGAGAGAGCCAAACTTTATAGATGGGATCGAGATGTCAATCAGTGGAAGGAGCGTGGTGTTGGAGATATTAAAATTCTTTGGCATACACTGAAGAATTATTATCGGATCCTAATGAGAAGAGACCAAGTCTTTAAAGTGTGTGCAAATCATGTTATTACCAAAACAATGGAATTAAAACCCTTAAATGTTTCGAACAATGCTTTAGTTTGGACTGCCTCGGATTATGCTGGTAAATGCTACTTTTCACTTTGTGGATTTTCCTAAAATCCATAACAATATTATAACATTTTGATATTGAGATAACTGTGTTGTTTTGTTGTTTAATAGATGGAGAAGCCAAAGTGGAACAGCTTGCAGTGAGATTTAAAACTAAAGAAATGGCTGATTGTTTTAAGAGAAAATTTGAAGAATGTCAACAAAATTTATTAAAACTCCAGAAAGGACAGGTATCACTGACAGCAGAATTATCAAAGGAGACAAATCCTGTGGTGTTTTTTGATGTTTGTGCAGATGATGAACCTCTAGGACGTATAACCATGGAATTATTTTCAAACATTGTTCCTCAAACTGCTGAGAACTTCAGAGCATTATGCACTGGAGAGAAGGGTTTTGGTTTCAAGAACTCCATTTTTCACAGAGTAATTCCAGATTTCGTTTGCCAAGTAAGTATTGACTGTGTATCACAATTGAAGTCTAGAAAAGTGTACTACACTAATAGGGAAATTTGAGTGTTCCTCTTCACCTATAATTTTCTTAGATTTCTTTAGCTTTTCCACACATTAGTTGATCTTACCATCTCAATATATCCTACCCCCACAAAAAATTTTCAGCTTAAAATAGTTGAAATTTCTAATAACTTTAAACCTTCTATAAATTGAGGGTGGGAAAAAGACCTCTTGTCATTTTTGTCTTCTTTCAAAAATGGGCATTACTTAGTGTTCATACCACATTTTCTCGCAATCTGGGTGATGAGGACTTATCCGTAGTGGGTGGTTAGTCTGTGTGCATTGTAATATTTTACTGAGGATCCCTATTAATAATAATTTTTTTTCAGGGTGGAGATATCACCAAACATGATGGAACAGGAGGACGGTCCATTTATGGTGATAAATTTGAAGATGAAAATTTTAATGTGAAACATACTGGTCCTGGCTTCCTATCAATGGCTAATCGAGGCCGCGATACCAATAATTCTCAATTTTTTATAACATTGAAAAAAGCAGAGCATTTGGACTTTAAGCATGTAGTATTTGGGTTTGTTAAGGATGGCATGGATACTGTGAAAAAGATTGAATCATTTGGTTCTCCTAAAGGGTCTGTTAGTCGAAGAATTAGTATCAAAGAATGTGGACAGATATAAAGTCATTTTTTTTTATAGTAAACTTTACCTGTATAAACAGTTGATTTGAAGCTTAGCTGTTATGACAATATAGTAATTATGTTCAGCTTTTGAAAATGGACATTTCTAATGTATAAATGTAAAATTGCAGCGTATAGCTGTTGTCACTTTTTAATGTGTTACAATTGACCTTGCATGGTGTGAAATAAAAATTTAAACACTGGTTTGTTTCAGGTGTACTTGTGTTTATGTACTCCTGACATATTTGTATTAAAGTGGAATAATACTAATCTTGTTAAAAGCAATAGACCTTCTCATTGAAGGAATATTATATAAACAATTTAATTTTAATTTCTTTTAAGATACTGGACTTCCTGCATGGATATATTTACTGTTTGAATAAAGGGACCAAAATGGGGGTAATTTTTATTTTAGATTTGAAAATATATTTGGTAATTTTAACTATTGGTGTTCTCATTTATGCATAGAGACTTATGAATGGGCAGAGCCCAGAGGTTAGAGACAACCAAAGTGCTCTTCTATAATCTTTGCACCTCCTGGATAGTTAATGAATTTCTAAGTAGAGTACCTTTTCTTAAAATTATTTGTAGCTTCCTGTGCCCTTTCAAAGGTATTACATTTATTTTTACATTTGAAACAAGTTGAGTATGTCCTTAGATTTTTTTTTTTAACTTTTCTGTCATCTATTTCTACTACCTCAAATTGCAGCTTTGTTCTAGTTGAACTTGAGTTTTTCCTTGCAGTTATTGTGATAAAGTGTGAATATTTTAAAAAGATCTCTTCCATGTTTTTGGTTAAAGATTTGCTTTATACTAGATTGTTGCAGTAACTTTTTCTGGTGAATTTTGTAGCAAAAATAAAATGACAATTGTTAACAGCCATGACATTTAGAAAATTTATTGTGCATATAATTGTTTGTTAATTCTAGAACCAAATTATGGAGGACAATTAAAGGTCTATAAACTCAAAATGCCACATAATTTCCACAGCCCCCAAGGAAGTGACTTTTTTCAAGTTTGATACACACTGAAAATTTATTTGGAAAATGTCTAGTTTCAAAAGTTAGACTGCTAAAAAGGGATATTCTCATAAGCCTACTCAATATAGAACTACAAAGAAGCTAATTAGAGCACAAGATTTGGTATATTCCAATCATTCTAATCACTAATAGTGGCTGCCTTCTGCCCTCCTGTGTTCTTCCCAGTGAAATCATCACATTTAGCAAAAGACTGGTGTTTTTTCTGTTGTTTAGGGATTTGGAAATAGGCTATCCTATATCATAAAAGGCTATTATGCAAATTGACTGAATGGCGGAATGGCAGTTTGCTATGACACGCACTGACCATCAGGGGGCATATGCTCAATGCAGGAACTGTCAGTCAGATATCCCCCGAGGCCTCCTGGACTGTGATAGGGTGCAGGCCGGGTTGAGGGGCCACCCCTTTCCCGAGTGCACAAATTTCGTGCATTGGGCCTCTAGTCTCTCTCTATATAAAAGGCTAATATGCTAAGTGTCACTCTGACCATCTGACTGGTCGCTATTATGCACACTTACCACCAGGGGGCAGATGCTTAATGCAGGAGCTGCCGTGACACGCATTGGCTATTTACAAAGAAACGGCACTATGGACCTGGTGCCCACAAAGCAACACTCGGCTTCCCCCAAGTGGGATACAGGCCCTACCACCACCCTGGAGTGACAGCCCACCAAATCGCAGCCAATGCTGCCAAGACCCCATTGCGCAAAATGTGGCCCAGAGCCTGGCCCAGCCCAGAAATGATGGCTGTGGGCACCTAGTAATGATGTTATGTAGCAATGCCCGGCTTTCTCTCCCTAGCGACTAGCCTCCTTGGAGTTTCTTCAGCCCAGGAACATGACTTGTTTTATAGCCAGGTGCAAACATTTTACACTTTAACCAAATGTCTGTGAAGTGTTTTCTCATGCCTCATCTCATTTGATCCTCACAGAAGTCCTGGAGTAGGTAGATAGGAGACCCAGTGGAATCCTAGTTTCTTTTCATTAGCTAGAAAATGGAGATTTGGAAAGTTTAGAGACTTGACCCGACTGAAAAGAAGTAAGAAATGGCCCTGACTGGTTTGGCTCAGTGGATAGAGCGTCGGCCTGCGGACTGAAGGGTCCCGGGTTCGATTCCGGCCAAGGGCATGTACCTTGGTTGCGGGCACATCCCCAGTGGGGGGTGTGCGGGAGGCAGTTGATCGATGTTTCTCTCTCATCGATGTTTCTAACTCTCTATCCCTCTCCTTTCCTCTCTGTGAAAAATCAATAAAATATTTAAAAAAAAAAAAAAAAAAAGAAGAAGTAAGAAATGGTGGACCTTAAAATGACTTCAGGTTTTTTCAGTGTGCAGAGTATAGTCAAACACTGCTACAGTTAAATATTTCACCCTTTATTCTCCCTGCGTGATCTATAATAATCTGCTTCCTGTTGATATTTACTGCAGTGTTGTTGACAGTTACCTGAAAGAGAAGTTGGGGTGCTTCACTGGGCTGGAAAAAGTTTAGCTAAATCAGAAAGCAGGTCTAATTAAGCAAGCTTATCTATATAAAGCTCTCTCTGGTGCCAATCGCATGGTGTATTTGCATCTGTCATTGTCGGTTGTGAATTTGGTTGACACTATTATAGAGAAAGGGTGAATACCGATATTAAAATATTTCATCTAATTCATTTACTTTTTTAATTTCCCTTATTTTATTATACTTAATATTGTCTAATAGCCACTTACTGCTTAAGTTTCCAATTCATTTCCTTTTAATTTGCACAAATTTGTGCACCGGGCCTCTAGTCCTGTAATAAGTACCTGCTCAACCACTAGTTAAAGGAGGAGAGGAATGTCGTGTGTGGCTTGTGTAATGAGTGATCACTAAATCTACTTGGCCATATAACCAGATAACTGATATTCTAGTGTATCAGTTGAACTACATGAACCTTAAAAAGAACCACGGACTACATGTATGCTCAATAAAAATTGGCTTTTTTGGAAGCTTATGTAGTATAAATTGCTATAAAGTTGTGAATTTTTCAGCTGGGACAGCTGATGCCTGTTGTGATTTTGGAATAATATTCAAGTAAAGGCAAGTGCAATGTAGAGATTTTTGTTTAAAGAAATCAGTGGTATCTTAAAGCATTCAAATTTTGAGTTAAGAAGCTTTAAAAATTAATATTTTGACCAAAAGTTTGATAAAAATGGCCAGTAAATTGACTTTTCTATTAGTGTTCCAAAGATGCTTAAAAGTGGCTTGAGGCAAAGGATTTTGCCTGTGACTTCTGTTATTTTTTAATGTGGTATAAACCCACGTTATGTATTTCTTAAACTGGTTTGATTTTATATTGGCTCATTAAATTCTGTTTAAAGATAGAGTATAAAGAAACTCATTTTTATACCATAGTTATAGTGTATGCCGAATAATTATTGGTTTAAGTAATTATCAGGTAACTATTAAAATATTCATCTTACAAAGTTTTTGGCATTTGAGGAAATTTAAAGATAATCCAGAAACTCTAGGAATTATTAGTCCAGACATGCTAGTGAATACAATTTAGAAAAGTAAAGGGTTATGCTAGTGTATTTATATAAGAAATTAAGTGGTTATTTAGTTATTCAACTCAAGTAGTCTCTGATTTAGGTTGATATACTGAGCACCTGCTAAGTGACAGGCACTGTTCTGGGCATTGGGGGATTTTTTTTTTTTTTTTTAAAAGCATGCTCTCATGTAGCTTACATTCTAATACTGCTTATTAATATACCCTGTTACTCTGAATAGGAACTACTGGCCCATAGTAGGAAAGTGAAGAGGTAATTATTGAAATAGCTATACTTTGTAGTACGATTTATTCTTGGATTTACCCCTCACTTAATATTACAGTTAGCAAGGCCACCTTGATTATGTCCAAACGCACACAAATACGTCAGATATGCCCCAGACCAAGGTGCGGTCCTACCCGTCAGGTGTGGACCATCCTGGTGAGCCCAGTATCTGGACAGATGCCGAATGCATTCCCGCCTGTACAAGAGATGCAGTGGTTACAAGGCAGTGACTTCCTCCTTGGCCCTGGAGCTCTGAGGCTGCAGCTGGAGTGAGGGGACACCCCTGCGAAGTGCAACCTAGGTAGACATGACGGAAGAAAACGAAGTAGCAAAAGACTTAAAAGAGTAGACGCCATTTATCAGTCCAAATGACACTAATGAAGCAAATAGTCACTAAAGGCAACGCTAGGACGTTTTTAACAAAGCGTGACAGGGACCCAGACCTCGCATGAGGGGCGGGGCGTTTCGTGCGTCATGACGCACTTCCGCGGCGCGAGCTCCGCCCCTGCGCGTCCCGCCGCGGATTTGAACGCTGTTCCTGAGGAGACAACGGTGGCCTAGCACGATGCAGCCGAGGGTCGTCAAGCCACCTGGGCAGGATTTCGCAGTGGAGCGCCTCAAAAGCCGCTACGGGCTGGGTGGCTGCCGCCCGGCCGAGGTAAGACCTCTCGCTTCCTCCTCGCCCTGCCCGGGCCGCTCGGGGAAAACAGGTGGAAGGAAAGTTAGCTACAGGGGAGAGTAGTTCTGGACCGCAGATGGGAAAACAGTGGGCAGGTGACAGAGTCACATAAACAGGAAAAACGGAAAAGTTTCTTCACCATATGCTTTTGAAGGTTTATGTTCAGCAAATCGTGGTATGTCATTGTTGAAAGTGTTTTTGAACTTTCATAGTGACTTGGAGTTCAAAAAACAATTTAACTCCTTTAAAAGGCTTATTTTGAAATACTTTCAAACTTAAAAAAAAAGTTGCCAGAATCCTCTTCTACCCTTCTCTTGTATTCACCATTATTAAACTTTGCCACATTTGCTTTACAATACTCTCAGAGGGGAAGGGAGAGGGAGAGCTAGAAACATCAATGATGAGAGAGAACCACCCATGGGCCGCCTCCTGCACGCCCCGCACTGGGGATCAAGCCCTCAACCCTGGCATGCGCCCTAGACTGGAATGGAACCCGGGACCCTTCAGTCCGATGCTCTATCCACTGAGCCAAATGGGCCAGGGCTCTCCCTCTTTTTGACTCCCTTTCCATACAGACATTTCCCCCTGAACTATTTGGGCATAATTTGCAGACATCGTGACTCTTTACTGTCAGGTATAAATGCTTCAGTGTGTTTTCCTAGAAATAAGGGCATTGTCTTGTATAAGCAGAATAGAGTAATAAATTCAGGAAACTTGACATTGGCACAATATTATGAATTTCATATTAAAATTTTATCAATAACCTCAGTAATGTCCTTTGTATACAAATATTTTCTCCTGGTGCAGATACAGTTAAAACAAGCATTGCATTTTTTTTCTTCTTTTTGTTGCCTTTAATTTAGATTAGGTTCTGAAGGCTTTGTCTTTTGTAATATTGATATTTTTGAAGAATATAGAACAATTATTTATTAGAATGTCTCTCTGTGGGTTTGTCTGATGATATGATTAGATACTGGTTATATATTTTTGTCAGGAATGTTACATGAATGGTGTGTGGTTTGCTATGTTCATCAGGAGACTCTTGATGTTGCTTTGTCACATAATTGATGTTAACTTTGATCACTTGATTAAGGTGGTGCCTACCAGATTTTTCCACTGGTCTAATTAAAGGCTAACCTTTATACATAATTTATAGGGAACTATTTTGAGACTGTAAGTTGATTCTTAGTATATACATTAAGTGTCATCATTTTTTCTTTTTTTAGTATTCTGTTTCAAGTTTTGATCAGACTAAATCTAAGAGAAGATCTCTAACCTCCCCAGGTAAGCCTGTAGAGAATTTTCTGTATTTGGGGTTTTAGCAAATTTAATTTGAGAGAAAAGACTTTTAAAAAATGTTTAGACTTAAATCACTATTGCCATATGTCTTGTGACACTAAGCTTTATTCAGTCTGGTAATAATCTATTAGTAATCATGATATTTGGGGTGAATGTGTAAGAAGTCTTTAAAAATAAAATTGAATTTTTTGGTGTTTCAATTACAGTATTTTTATATTAAAAATTAAACTGTATTAGGTAAAGAAGACTAATGGCTATTTTTTCACACAAGCTTTCCCAAGTTATTAGAGTAATTATTGCACTGGAGGAATTAAGCAAATAAATTTGTTTAATAATGTTAATTATACTGTGGGATTGGATGTGTTGGAACATCATGTGGTAATATGTGACTAACATGCATAGCTAATTAACCATTAGAGTTTTTATTTTTTTGATACTTCTTAGGTAGTGTCTTTAGTAAGTGTAATCATTGAACTTGGAGATGATTTTAGCAGAAACAGTAGTTAATATCTTTAAAAGTTCATTAGATGGTGGATTAAGGAATTTCACTTTTTTCCACGCTTATTTCATTTTGAAATTTTGTAACAATCTTCTAAAACGTTTTTTCAATATGAAAAAAATATTCCAGTTATTACTGAGTCCAATATCTTAAAAATATCTTGTAAAAATTGAATTTTAATTTTGAAAATTGCCCTAAAACTTTCATCCTTCCAAAATATAACTGAAAAGTATAGGTCATTAAATTTCTGAGGGGGTAAAAATGAGTGTTAAATAGGGTGCATACAATTTATAAGTAATTCTAAATAGCTTATCAGAGAAGCTCTATTTTCCTTTTTTTGACTGAATTTAGATATAGGCTATCATTTTATTAAACAAATCATAATGTTTAAGTATATAAAATTGAAAATAAAATATTTCATGGTTGAGGACTGATGAAATACCATAAGTATTTAGAAAGAGGGCTGGATTTTCAATTTTATTCTTTCTATTTGCTGGTTGTGTTATGTGGAAAAATTTGCATAACTTCTCTGATTCTTAGGTTTCTAATCATTAAAATAGAATTAAAAGAACCTGTTCTGCTTGCTTTGAGGGGTTAGGATCAAATAAGGTAATGGATGAAAAAGCATTTTGTAATCAGTAAAGTGCTATAGTATAAATGTAAGAGTTGATGTTTATTTTCTGGAAGTTTGCATTAAGGAGACATAGATATAAGAAATCCTTTAACTAATTTTGCTGTCTTATCTTTAGGAGCCTAGAACAATATAATTAGGTAAGTAATCTCTGCTGTTTTCTTTTTTCTTAATAGATGACTTGGATGTCTACTCATCGGGAGATAAAGTTGATTCCTTATTAAGATGGTATTCTGATGAAAGAAAGCATTCCACTATACCTCTTTATAGTTCATCCAAGCACTTCAATATGAACTGGTAAAGTACCCTGTATCCTTACTGTTGCTATCCCTTCAGTATCTCAAAACACTGAGAAAAGGCAAAGAATGGATTATTTATGTGTTTGCTTTTTTCTGAGAGGAAGTATAAGCAGTCTGGAGCCCGCTGAACAGTAGTGTATGTCTAGTAGTGTGGTAAGCAATGGATTTTAGATAGGCTGAGAGAGAAAGAAAGAGAGAGAGATTGAAGTCTGGGAGATGCTAACTGGGCTGTGAGAGGTTAGTAGTTTTGTATAGGAGATTTTACCCTGGGTGAAACAAGTATACAAACAGTGGAAGCTGCCTGGCCAGTGTGGCTCAATGCTTGAGTGTTGACCAATGAACCAGGAGGTAACAGCTCGACTCCTGGTCAGGGCACATGCTCGGGTTGCAAGCTGGATCCTCAGTAAGGGGCCAGAAGGCAGTGGATCATTGATTCGCTCTCATCATTGATATTTCTATCACTCTCTCTGTCCCCCTTTCTGAAATCAATAAAAATATACTTAAAAACACACACACACACAAAACAGAAGTAGAAGCTAAGGTGAAATAAAATTCCAAATTCGATCTTATTAAATGCCAAAAATATGGCAGGAGGAAGTGCTATTTGTATAGAGGGGTAAACATCTACACTAATAAAAGACAAAGATGCTAATTGACCATATCTCCGCTATGCCCCAAGCCATGCCCACCAGCCACTCAGAGTGACTGTATGCAAATTAACGCAACCAAGATGGCAGCCGGCAGCCACGGAGCTGGAGCAAGCAGGAGGCATGGTTGCCCCGGCGATGGAGGAACCCAAGCTTCCTGCCGGCTGTGCCCTCCGCAAAAGGCAACAAATTTTCAATTATAGAAGCTAAATAAATCCCAGGTACCTGCTTCCAGCCAGCCTCCACTGGGATCTTGGGTGGCTGGGGGCTGTGGCCAGCCTGCAAACAGCCATCAGCCCCTCACCCAGGATGGCCACACCCTCATGGGGTGAGGGTCCTCGCTGGGGGTCTTGGCCAGCCTGGAAACAGCCATCAGCCCCTCACCCAGGCACCCCAGCGGGTACCCCTACCCTGAAGGGGCTGTGGACAGCCTGCAAACAGCCATCAGCCCCTCACCCGGGCTGGCCAGGCACCCCAGCGGGGACCCCCACCCCGAAGGGGCTGTGGACAGCCAGCAAACAGCCCAGCCCCTCACCCGGGCTGGCCAGGCACCCCAGCGGGGACCCCCACCCTGAAGGGGCTGTGGCCAGCCTGAAAACGGCCCTTAGCCCCTCACCAAGGCTGGCCAGGCACCCCAGCAGGACCCCTACCCTGATCCGGGACACCCTTCAGGGCAAACCAGCCAGCCCCCACCCATGCAACAGGCCTCTATCCTATATAATAAAAGGGTAATATGCAAATTGACCGTAACAGAAGAGCGACTGGGAATCACTGGTCACTATGGCACACATTGACCGCCAGGGGGAGATGCTCAATGCAGGAGATGCCCCCTGGTGGTGAGTGTGCTCCCACGGGGGGAGTCTGCTCAGCCACAAGCCAGGCTGACGGCTACCAGCACACTGGTTGTGGTGGAAGCCTCTCCCGCCACTCAGCAGCACTACGGATGTCCGACTGCAGCTAGGCCTGCTCCCCGCTGGCAAGTGGTCATTCCCCGAGGGGTCCCAGACTGCGAGAGGGCACAGGCTGGGCTGATGGACCCTCCCGAGTGCACAAATTTTTGTGCACTGGGCCTCTAGTTTTGAAATAATGTTAAACAACAAAGACATATACAGAATGAAATTTTGAGATAATTATGGAGAAGAAAAAAGACAATTGTGCCTAAAATATCATATATTATTAAAGTAATTGATATTTGGTAGCTTAAATTTTTAATATAATTGTTTTATTCTCTACTTCAATGAGTTAATCTATGTACAGCACTTAAACCAATGTTCAGCACATAGAAAAACATTCAAATATTATCATTATTGTTGTTAGTACTCTTTATCATTCACAGAGTAGCCTAGTTGATCTGGATTCAGGATTTGGACATGAGGTATATTGACTAGAGCAGTTGTTCTCAACCTTCTGGCCCTTTAAATACAGTTCCTCATGTTGTGACCCAACCAGAAAATTATTTTCGTTGCTAGTTCATAACTGTAATGTTGCTATTGTTATGAATCGTAATGTAAATATCTGATATGCAGGATGGTCTTAGGCGACCCCCATGAAAGGGTCTTTTGACCGCCAAAGGGGTCGTTACCCACAGGTTGAGAACCGCTGGACTAGAGAGTAAGGAAAGTGAAAATTATTTTAAAATATTTGAGAATTCATGGAAATTATTTTCTTATATTTAACTGGTAATTTTATAATTTTTTGCTTCTGCTATACTTCAAATTATAATTTAATGCTTTTCTACTATAAAGGGTTTTATAACATTGCACAGTTTTTTCACAATCCCTAGTTATGACCTAGTATAGAATTACACTACTGTCCAGCACAGTAGCTGCATGTGGCTATTGAGTACTCGAAATAGGGCTTTTCTGAATTGAGGTATGTAGGAAGTCTAAAATACACATCAGATTGAAGAAAATGGGCCCTAAAATGTAAAATATCCTAATTTTAAAATACTGATTACTGTTATGCCCAGATTTCAAAATCCCCCAAGACAGACCACTAGGGAGCCGAGTCCAATGCAAAAGCATATTGTCTTTTATTCAAGCCCGGGACTTGGTCCCCCCCTTGCCTCCATTACTGGATGCAAGAGAGAGTCCCGAGTCCCAAGGGAACAAAGAATTTATAGGGCTTGGGGTCGGGGGGTGGGGGCACACTCTGACCACTGATTTGGCCGATTCCGGTTGGTTGAGTGAGGGCCGGGGGCTAGTGACGCAAGGGCAGGGTGCAGCTAGGGTCTGGTTACACAAAGACGGGGGTGGCTAGCATACTCTTGGCCTTGGGCTAGTTTCCCCCCGCTTTCCCATTGGCCGAGATAAGGGCAGGCTGAGTAACTGATACATTCTGTGGCTTTTTCTTGGAAGAGGGGTTAAGGACACAGCTATCAGTCCTGTTCTGTCCTTTCAATTACATGTTCACATGATATTCTTTTAGATATACTAGATTAAATATAACATATTGTTAGAGTTTTACATCATTTTATGTTTTTTTTCTTTTGTTTTTTTCATTTTATGTTTTTAATGTGGCTACTAGAAAATTTAGATTACCTTATGTGGCTTGCATTTTACTTCTTTTGAACAGTACTTTCAACTTTGAGAAAGTTCAACTTTGAGATCATCTTTTTGGTGAGAACATTTGGGAGTCTAGTTCTCTTTCATCTTTTACTAGTTACATCATCTGTCAGTTATTTAAATGATTTAGGGTTCAGTTTCCTCATGTTAAACAATAATTCTTTTAGCACTGGGCCTCTAGTATTTGTATCTTTAGGAAGATACTTTTAGTGAGTTTACAGGATCAATGACTTACTGTTTATAATTTTACTTTTTGCTTTTATAAAATGTTTACGTGCTCAACCAGTTTAGCTCAGTGGCTAGAGTGTCGACCTGTGGACTGAAGGGTCCCAGGTTCGATTCTGGTCAAGGGCATGTACTTTGGTTGTGGGCACATCCCCAGTAGGTGGTGTGCTGGAGGCAGGTGATCGATGTTTCTCATCGATGTTTCTAACTATCCCTCTCTCTTTCTCTCTGTAAAAAATCAATAAAATATATATTTTTTAAAAAATGTTTACACTTTTCTCAATTGTGTTGCTGTTAATATTTGAGAAGCAGTTTTATCTTTTTAGAATGCTATAGTAAACTTCTAGAATGCTTTGACATAATTTTTCTTAAAGCCTAGATGATGAACTGGATTCTTTTCATAATTTGAAGCAACGGGAAACAGAAGTAGCATTAATTGAGAAGGATCATAGAGTTAATAACTCCAAAATAACCAAGCAGTCTTTTAAAGAAGTAGAAAAAGGTAAAATAAATATTCTTTTTGGATTAATCATTTAAATAATAACTTTGTGAAGTAGCCCACATAAAGTTTACACCATAGTGATAACACTTGTCCTCATGTGTCTGTATTTCTGTATTCTAAATTTTTATAAACCATGAGATAGTTACATAAGGAAAGAAGAAAAATAAACTTCATTTTTTTCCAGTAATATTCCTAAACTCTCCAAACTTATGAAAATAAGTTAATCAAATGAATACTTTGTATAATTTATTTAGTTCTTTTTCATGTCAATATATGTTAGGAAGTGAGTAAAAGATTGTTAGTAATATTTGACTAATCCTTTAATATTTTTAGAAAATATTCCAGGTTACTTAAGGTATGGCTTCCTCAGGCACTGAATTAGTAGTTAATCTCTATGTGCCTGGCTGCATAATTCTGTTACGATTTTAGGGAAAGAGGCAATCAGAGATGAGGCCCTCTTGGCTGTAAGTTTTTGAGAGCACTATTGCCACATTGATAGCCATTATGTGGCATATAGAAATATAGGATAAAGCAGTCAAGGTAATTCTGGCATTAAAACAAGAACATGCTATTTAAAGGAGGAGGTTATAGAAATTACATAATTACATTATATATTTACAGACATTGTATAAAGTTAAAAATAGGCAAAAACCAAATAAGCCTTATTTTTTTAAAGCAGAACATGATTATATTTAATACACAAGTTTGATACAATCAAAAAGTATAACAGAATAAAATAGTAGGAAAAAACATGGTATTTCATTTGCAATGCATGAGAAATGGTTAACATCTTTAGTCATAAACAAGCTCTTAAAAACCAGTAACAGAGACACTACAATGCAAGGAAACTGGAAAAAATAAAATTAAATAATACAAGTGTTGATTAAGCATTAAGCATATACAATGATTTTGCTGAGCAGTGATGAAGAATAATTTCTCTGTAGTGAGCAGAACAAAGACACTGACACCTAATATTCTTCAGTTTTGGACAGTGTTGTACAGTTTGAATGCATAAATACTGGGAGGCAGGTTGATGCGAACTATCTATCTAAATAAAAATTGAGTATCCTTAGCGAGAGCAATTCCAATTCATTGGATTTATTTTAACAAGTTAAGTGAATAAATTCAAAAGTAATTATATGAAAGTATGTTTAATGCAGAAAAAATATGTAGCCAGTATAAGCGCCTAAAACACTACTTGCCTATCAAGGCAAATAAGGCCTTTTTAAAAAATATAAGTAGCAAAATTTAAAAAGAAATGAAGCAATGATTAACACTATATTTGGGTTAGTGGTTAATATATGACCAGGAATTTCTGAGGTAACTACATTTCTTATCCTAGACCAGTTGTGGGCAAACTACGGCCCGCGGGCTGGATCCGGCCCATTTGAAATGAATAAAACTAAAAAAAGTAAAGACCGTACCCGTTTATGTAATGATGTTTACTTTGAATTTATATTAGTTCACACAAACACTCCATCCATGCTTTTGTTCCAGCCCTCTGGTCCAGTTTAAGAACCCATTTTGGCCCTCGAGTCAAAAAGTTTGCCCACCCCTGTGACCTAGACAGTTAATAGATGAGTGTTTTTGTGCACTTTAAAATCTATTATTGAAACAATTTCAACTGAAAAGTAGCCAAAAGATCACAGAGAATTCTGTATAGTCTTCATCCACATTTTCTAAATGTGACATTTTTACTACCTTTGCTGTATCATCCTTTCCACATATATTACCTGGAATTTTAAAAGATACTATAATTCATATTTAAAGTAGTTCTTCCTGAAGATTATCTGTGAATACTTAAAACTAAATTAATAAAGTTTAAAACTTTTACTTTTTAGCAGTAGCCTGGCCAACTAATTTTGCCTCAAATTCAAGAAATTGGACTGAATGTTGTAGTGATGTAAGTGACTCTCCTTTGAAACGTGTCAGTTATCCAACATCTAAAGCATCAAATAAGCAGAGTTTACTTCCATATCAGATCAATCAGATATATGATGAATTATTCCAAATACATCAGAAACTGCAGGTAAGAACTGAATACTGGATTGAGTATTTAGAAATGTTTATGCTCTAAACATCAAATATTTACAAAATTTAAGTGCTTAAAAGGTATTTCATTTTGTTTTCGATAAGTGTGCCAAGATATGATTGGAAGGGAATAAACACAATTTATAAGAACTATTGAAGAGGAAAATGTATGGCAGAGAAAAAATAAACAGTGGTCTTTTTACGTGTAGGTGTATTTCTTAGATTTCAGACTTTTTAAAAAAATTATTTATTGTTTAAAGTATTACATATGTCTCCTTTTCCCCCCATTGACCTCTCCCCAGCTGTTCTCACCCCCCAGCACATGCCCTCACCCCCCTACTGTCTGTGTCCATGGGTTATGCTTATATGCATGCATACAAGTCCTTGGTTGATCTCTTACTGCCCGCCCCAACCACCTGCCTTCCATCTGAAGTTGGTCAGTATTTTTTTTTTTTAAATATATTTTATTGTTTTTTTTTCACAGAGGAAGGGAGAGGGATAGAGAGTTAGAAACATCGATCAGCTGCCTCCTGCACACCTCCTACTGGGGACGTGCCTGCAACCAAGGTACATGCCCTTGACCGGAATCGAACCTGGGATCCTTCAGTCTGCAGGCCAACGCTGTATCCACTAAGCCAAACCAGTTAGGGCTGGTCAGTCTTTTTGATGCTTCTATGTCTTTGGATCTATTTTTGTTCATCATTTTATGTTGTTCATTATATTCCACAAATGAGTGAGATCATGTGATATTTTTCTTTCTCCAACTGGCTTAATTCAATTAGCATAATGCTCTCCAGGTCCATCCATGCTTTTGCAAATGGTAAGAGTTCCTTCTTTTTTTACAGCAGCATAGTATTCCATTGTATAGGTGTACCACAGTTTTTTTTCGTTTTTTTTAATCTTTATTGTTCAGATGATTACAGATGTCCCTCTTTTTTCACCCCATAACTCTCCTCTACCCAGTTCCTACCCCACACTAAGCCTTCATCACCTCACTGTCTGCATCCATAGATACTGCATATATGCATATAAGATCGTTTTTTTTCTTAATGTGATTGACATGAGATTTATTATCTAATAGATCCATTTGTCTCAGGTTGTGATGGAAAAACACTTTGGTTAACTTTACTAAGCATGTTAGAGTGTGATAGCAGCTTGGAAGATAGTAGGTGCTCAATTAGTGCTTGGTGAAATAAATGTGCATTGAATAAAAATACTGGCAACATGAAATGACACATTTTCCAGAAATTTAACAAGACAATCATACAGAAACAACACACTTATGAATAATGAATCTGACACTATAAAACATACAAATGTAAAATGTTATTTTAAAAGTACCTTGTGTAACATAGCAAGAGTTGTTGGCATTCAATCATGAATCATAATTTTAATCTCCTAAAGAAGGGAATGTCAAGTATTTGTATCTCTGATTTATATCTCAGTAAATCATAGTACAATACAGCAAGCCTGGAAATCGCAAATCCAAAGCAGACTTCAGTGGAATTCGAACAACCCAGTTTAAAGATATTGTCCCTGACTTTATTATTGTCTACACAACAAAGCATAGAGGTTGTCTGGCTTCCCAGAGAGCTTGCCTTTTCCTGATCACTGAGAGCAGGAGGGTCACTCTGGGCCTTCTCTAAGCTGGCTCATGTATCTTCTTCTTTTAATTTTATTTTAATTTATTTTTTAAATTGTTTTATTGCTTAAAGTATTACAAAGAGTATTACATATGTCTCCTTTTTCCCCCCGCCCTTTGCATATAAGATCTTTGTCCAGTCTCTTCCCGCCATCCCCTACACCCCCTTCCCCCCGAGAATTGTCAGTCTGCTCCATTTCCATGCCCCTGATTCTATTACATTCACCAGTTTATTCTGTTCATCAGATTTTTTATTCATTTGATTTTTAAATATATTTTATTGAGTTTTTACAGAGAGGAAGGGAGAGAGATAGAGAGTTAGAAACATCAATGAGAGAGAAACATCGATCAGCTGTCTCCTGCACATCTCCTACTGGGGATATGCCCACAACCCAGGTACATGCCCTTGACCGGAATCGAACCTGGGACCTTTCAGTCCACAGGCCGACGCTCTATCCACTGAGCCAAACCGGTTTCGGCTCATTTGATTTTTAGATTCACTAGTTGATAGATATGTATTTGTTGTCACTTTGTTGTTTATAATTTTTTCTCTTTACCCTTTTCTTCTTCTTCCTCTTAAAGAATACCCTTCAGCATTTCATATAATACTGGTTTGGTGGTGATGAACTCCTTTAGCTTTTTCTTGTCTGTGAAGCTCTTTAACTGACCTTCAATTCTAAATAATAGCTTTGCTGGGTAGAGTAATCTTGGGTGTAGGTTCTTGCTATTCATCACTTTGAATATTTCTTGCCACTCCCTTCTGGCCTGCATAGTTTCTGTTGAGAAATCAGATGACAATCGTATGGGTACTCCCTTGTAGGTAGCTGACTGTTTTTCTCTTGCTGCTTTTAAGTTTCTCTCTTTGTCTTTTGCCCTTGGCATTTGAATTATGATGTGTCTTGGTGTGGTCCTCTTTGGATTCCTCTTGTGGTTCTCTTGGGGTTCCTGGACTTGTAAGTCTATTTCTTTCACCAGGTAGGCGAAGTTTTCTGTCATTATTTCATCAAATAAGTTTTCAATATCTTGCTCTCTCTCTTCTTCTGGCACCCCCATAATTCGGATGTTGGTACGCTTGAAGTTTTCCCAGAGGCTCCTTACACTATCTTCATATTTTTGGATTCTTTTTTCTTTTTGCTCTTCCGGTTGGGTGTTTTTTGCTTCCTCATACTTCAAATCTTTGACTTGATTCTTGGGGTCCTCTAGTCTACTTTGAATCTCTGTATATTATTCTTTATTTCAGTCAGTATATGCTTAATTTCTGATTGGTCCTTATCCATATTTTTCTTATTCTCACTAAGATCCTTGAAGGTTTCACTAAGTTCCTCGGAGGTGTCTAAAAATTCTTGAGTAACCTTATAACTATGGTTTTGAACTCTATATCCTGTATTTTGCTTCCCTCTATTTCTTTCATTTGTGACATGTTTCTTTGTCTCCACATTTTGGCTGCTTCCCTGTGTTTGTTTCTATGTATTGGGTAGCTGCTAAGTCTCCCTGTATTGATAGAGTGGCCTTGTGTAGTAGATGTCCAATAGGGCCCAGTGGCTCAGCCTTCCCCAATCACCTGAGGTGGACACTCTTGGTGCACCCCTTTGTAGACTGTGTACACAGTCTTGTTGTAGTTGAGCCTTGATTGCTGTTGGTATCACTGGGAGGAATTGACCTCCAGGGCAATTGGCTGTGAGGACTAGCTGCTACTATAGTGGGAGGGCTGCTCTTCAGGAGACATCCTTATAGGGCAGGACTTGCTTCAGTGGGGTTTTGGTGCTCACTGAGTCTGTCCCTTGAGTGTGTCACTTATGGATTGAAGAGTTATAATCTGATATGATCTTGCACTGACCACTGGGTACACTGGCTCTTGGATCTTCAAGGAGGTGCAAAGTCAGCCATTGCCTGGATCTACCTCGTAGGAGCTACAGAGAGATCTGCAGATTCCTCCTCTTTGTATCGGGTTTGGAAGTGCCCAGACGAGGCACAGCTGTGAATCAAGGCAGGCTTGTTGTTTGTGCAGCCTTGGGCCTTGTTTTGATAGCTTTGGGGCTCCCTGACCCAGTTTCAGCCTGTTTGACAGGTTTTAGGCTGAGAATGGACAGGCCATTCATATGCAAAAGCCACTGAGCACAGCTTGGGTGGGGTTGTAAATTGGGTAGGGCAGCGGCGTATCAGGGAATCTCCAGGGCAGAGCAAACAGCAGTGGCTGCCAGTCAGCCTTGCAACACAGGAACAATGACCATTGCAAGTACCCCTGTCTGGAAGAAAGCCACCCCTGCGTTCCTGCCCCGATGGCAGACAGTCCAAATTCTTCCGGTATGTGTCTGGGTCCCCTTGAGTCTCGCCCGGCACTGGAGCTCAGAGCAAGCTAGAGCTTGTATCCCTCCTGATTAAAAAAGCGGCACACCTGGGTGCCAGCCTGTTTTGTGCCTCCATACCTCTTACCAGTCTCAATGCGCCTTCTTCTTTACTTCTCTAGTTGTAGTACTTCCACTCAGCCAGCTTTCCTGTGGTTCTGGATGATAGTTGTTCAGTATTTTAGCTGTAATTTTGATGTGGTTGTGGGAGGCAGCAAGTATAGGTGTTTACCTATGCTGCCATATTGGTTTTCCTGTACCACAGTTTTTTAATCCATTCATCTGCTGATGGGCACTCAGGCTGTTTCCAAATCTTAGCTATTGTAAATTGTGCTGCTATGAACATAGGGGTGCATATATCCTTTCTGATTGTGTTTCTGTTTTCTTGGTATATATTTATAGAAGTGGGATGACTGGATCAAATGGGAGTTCCATTTTTAATTTTTTGAGGAAACTCCATACTGTTCTCCACAGTGGCTGCAGCAGTCTGCATTCCACCAGCAGTGCACGAGGGTTTCTTTTTCTCCATATTCTCACCAGCACTTGTCATTTGTTGACTTGTTGATGATAGCCATTCTGATAGGTGTGAGACAGTACCTCATTGTTGTTTTGATTTGCATCTCTTAGATGATTACTGACTTTGAGCATGTTTTCATATGTCTCTTGGCCTTCTGTTTGTCCTTTTTCGAAAAGTGTCTATTTAGGTCCTTTGCCCATTTTTTGTTATATTGTTTATCTTCCTTCTGTTATGTTGTGTGAGTTCTCTATAAACGTTGGAGATGAAACCTTTATTAGATATAACATTGGCAAATATGTTCTCCCATGCAGTGGGCCCTCTGGTTGTTTAGTTGATGGTTTCTTTTGCTGTGCAGAAGTTTTTTATTTTGATGTAGTCCCTTATTTTCTCCTTAGTTTCCGTTGTCTCAAGAGCTGTATCGGTAGATTTCAGACTTTTTGTTTTATGTTTCTTCCAATTCCATTTTTGTTTAAGAAATGAAACAAAATCTGCTGTTAAAGTACACTTTTTGAAATAGGCATTCTAGATTCATCGTTTTAAATTCCTATATGTAAGAAGTTATCTTGTCAACTCTCAGCAAAATTAAGGTTAGAACATTGGCCTTAATCTTGCGGATTTTTTATTTCTAAGGGAGGTAATTATGAATTTATCAAGTGTCCACTAGTTGGGAGTACAGAAGGAAGCAAAGTATTTGTGATACACAATTTCTGTTAAAATTCTAGTTGGAAATGTTATATTTTTATACACATGAAATAAACATTTAAAAAACACAAATATCTCATTTTACCTAAATAATTCAAATTACAATTACCATTGCATTTTAGAAAATTTTTTTTTAGCCTAAAATCACCAGGGGGAAGTTCAGGCAGAACGAGATTTAGCTTGATACTTGACTGAGAGAGAGAATTTAAAAGACCAGGAGTGAGAAGGGCATTACAAGTACAAGGAATTGGAAGAGAGGGGTTTTTAGATAGGAATGATTTGTCAGATTATGAATTTATTTGTCTGGAAAAGAAAATAGTAAAAAGTCAGATTGGGTATTACAGGTTTTTAAGCAAAAGAGCAACAGAATAAAAACATAGTGCATTGGGAAGATCCCTTTGCTAATACTCTATGGCAGCCGTTCTCAACCTGTGGGTCGCGACCCCTTTGGGGATCGAATAACCCTTTCACAGGTGTTGCCTAAGACCGTGGGAAAACACATATATAATTACATATTGTTTTTCTGATTAATCACTATGCTTTAATTATGTTCAATTTGTAACAATGAAATTAGGGTCATTATAACATGAGGAACTGTATTAAAGGGTTGTAGCATTAGGAAGGTTGAGAACCACTGCTCTATGGCAAGCATGTCAAACTCAGGCTAACACGGGCCAAATAAACAAGGTTTAAGTTTATGTGGGCTGCAAAAAAACAAAAGCTTAAATTTTCATAGAAATGTAGGTTTATTTCGATAGAGACATGCTGAATACTAAGAGGTGAAATAAATGAGTAATCGTTAACATAAAATAATAGGACATTTTAATAAAAATTAATATTTTTTTGAACATTAACTTACCAGATTCTGAATAACTACACAAATTAGTAAGCATAACGCAAATAAACCTATTTTTCTTGTTCTCCAAAAGCGAAATATTTCCTGTTGTGTATACTGAACAAGTTAGTTCAAGACTAATGACGTGGCAATCGGCTGCTAATATTTGCTGCTAGTATTAGTGGAGAGAACAGTACGCCTGCGCATATGGTGCGTGAGGGAAATGAATGCAACACGATTATAGTAATCAGTCATTAGCAAACGTAGTTCATTATTAATAATCCTCCTATATCAGTGGTCAGCAAACTGCGGCTTGCGAGCCACATGCGGCTCTTTGGCCCCTTGAGCGTGGCTCTTCCACAAATTACCATGTGCGGCCGCGCGCGTACAGTGTGATTGAAACTTCGTGGCCCATGCGCAGAAGTTGGTATTTTGTGGAAGAATCGAAAGGCAACAAAATCTCAGACATATGCCGAAGCAATTTCTTCACTGATACAGCTCCTAGGGCACTTGAAACTAAAGAGAAAATGAACAAATGGGACTACATCAAAATAAAAAGCTTCTGCATAGCAAAAGAAACCATCAACAAAACAACGAGAAAACCCACTGTGTGGGAAAACATATTTGCCAATGTCATATCTGATAAGGGCCTAATCTCCAAAATTTATAGGGAACTCATACAACTTAACAAAAGGAAGATAAACAATCCAATAAAAAAATGGGCAAAGGACCTAAATAGACACCTTTCAAAAGAGGACATTCAGAAAGCCAAGAGACATATGAAAACATGCTCAAAGTCACTAATCATCCGAGAGATGCAAATCAAAACAACAATGAGGTACCATCTCACACCTGTCAGACTGGCTATCATCAACAAATCACAAACGACAAGTGCTGGAGAGGATGTGGAGAAAAAGGAACACTTGTGCACTGCTGGTGGGAATGCAGACTGGTGCAGCCACTATGGAAGACAGTATGGAGTTTCCTCAAAAAACTGAAAATGGAACTCCCATTTGACCCTGTGATCCCACTTCTAGGAATATATCTCACGAAACCAGAAACACCAATCAGAAAGGATATATGCATCCCTATGTTCATAGCAGCACAATTCACCATAGCTAAGATCTGGAAACAGCCTAAGTGCCCATCAGTAGATGAATGGAGTAGAAAACTGTGGTACATCTACACGATGGAATACTATGCTGCTCTAAAAAGGAAGGAACTCTTACCATTTGCAACGGCATGGATGGAACTGGAGAGCATTATGCTAAGTGAAATAAGCCAGTCAATGAAGGAAAAATACCACATGATCTCACTCATTCATGGATAATAGAGACCATTATAAACTTTTGAACAATAATAGATACAGAGGCAGAGCTGCCTCAAACAGATTGTCAAACTGCAGCAGGAAGGCCGGGGAGGGTTGGGGGGCAGGAGATAGGGGGGTAAGAGATCAACCAAAGGACTTGTATGCATGCATATAAGCATAACCAATGGACATAAGACACTGGGGGATAGGGGAGGCTAGGGGACTGTCTAGGGTGGGGGGGAAAAATGGACACATATGTAATACCCTTTGTAATACTTTAAGCAATAAAAAAAAAAAAATGTGTACGGTGTAAGTTGGTGTTCTGGTTTCATTTTTTGCACATATCTGTCCAGGCCTCTAGTTGTTGTATAAAAAAGCTGTAGATTTCTGGGTGTTAATTTTCTATCCTGCTGCATTGCTGAATTCATTTATTAAGTCCAGTAGTTTTATGATGGAGCCTTTAGGCTTTTATTATGTTGAGGTATGATCTCTCTATTCCCACTTTGCTGAGAGTGTTTATCAGGAAAGGGTGTTGGATTTTATCAAATGCTTTTTCTGCATAAATTCATATGATTATGTGATTTTTGTCTTTCAAATTTTTTTTTGTGATGTTTATATGGGTCATGTTTTCTTATCCATACAGCCACTTGCTGTCTTTTGATTGGAGCATTTAGTCCATTTACGTTTAAAGTTATTGATAGGAACTTGTTTATAGCCATTTTTATTTTTTTTTGTGTTCCTTCTTCTCCCTTTTTTAATTTTTTTCTTCTTTTTTACAACAGTTGCTTTAGCATTTCTTGCATTGCTGGTTTGGTAGTGATAAACTCCCTTAGCTCTTCTTTGTGAAGTTTCTGATTTCCCCTTCAATTTTGAATTACAGCCTTGCTAGATAGAGTTATCTTGGATTCACTCCCTTCCTTTACATCACTTTGTATACTTCCTTCCATTCCTTTCTGGCCTGATGTGTTTCTGTTGAGAAATCATTTGATAGTCTAATGGGAGATCCCTTGTAGGTAACTTTCTGTCTCTCTCTTGCAGCCTTTTAAGATTCTCTCTTTGCCCTTAACATTAGCCATTGTAATTACGATATGTCTTAGTATGGGTCTTTTAGGGTTCATCTTGTTTGGGATTCTCTGTGAAGTTATTTTCTTTCCCAAATTAGGGAAGTTTTTTGACATTATTTCTTCAAATAGGTTTTCTAACCCTTGCCCCTCTTCTTCTCTTTCTAGCACCCCTATTAAACGTATGTTGCTTCATTTCATGTTGTCCCAAAACTCTCTCAGGCTCTCCTCCTATCTTCTGATTTTTTTTCTCCAATTGCAGTTCAGATTGCTGCTGGGTCCTGGCCAGGTTGCAGACAGTGGCTGCTGGCTCCCCACGTGTTTGCGGGTGGTGTATGCTGGCTCCCTGCACATGCGCATGGTTATGGGCAGTGTCTACTGGCTCCCCACGAGGTTACAGACAGCGGCTGCTGGCTCCCCAGGTGGTTGCACTTGGTGGCCGCTGGCTCCCCACACATGTGCGTGGTTGCAGGCAGTGGCTGCTGGCTCCTTGTGAGGTTGTGGGTAGAAGCTGTTGGCTCCCCTCATGCTCACAGTCACGACCAGCAGCTGTTGGCTCCCCTCATGGTCACGGGTGACGTCTACTGGCTCCCTGCACGTACATGCGGTCTCGGCAGTGGCTGCTGGCTCCCCGAAAGGTCGCGGACAGTGGCTGTTGACTCCCCTCATGCATGTGTTTGCAGGAGGCAGCTGCTCACTCCACTCATGATCGTGGGTGTCGTCTGCTGGCTCCCCACGCATGTGTGTGTTCTTGGGTAGTGGGTACTGGCTCCCTGCAAGGTCCCGGACAATGGCTGTAGGCTCCCCATGTGTTCGTGGGCAGTGGCTGCAGGCTCCCTGCGAGGTAGCAGACAGCAGCTGCTGGCTCCCTCAGGGTGTGTGGTCACGGGTGGTGGCTGCTGGCTTCCCTTGCACACCTTTCTTGTTTTTTAGAGGTAAGGCTGTAGTGCTATGAACTTTTCCTTTCATTGTGTCCCATAAATTTTAGATTGTTTTGTGTTCATTTTTATTTCTTTCCAAGATTTTTTAAATTTCTTACTTAATGTCTTTGGAACCCATTCCTTGTTTAATAGCAGCATGCTGTTTAGACTCCATGTATTTGATTGTTTTTGAGCATTTTTATTGTAACTGATTTTTAATTTCATGCCATTGTGATCTGAGAAGATGCTTGATATGATTTCAGTATTCTTGAATTTCTAGAGACTTAGCTTGTTTCCTAACATGGGGTATATCTTTGAAAATGTACCATGTGAACTTGAGAAGAATGTATATTCCGTGGCTTTGCGGTGGAATGTTTTGAAGATGTCAGTTAGTTCCATCTGTTCTAGAGTTATTTAGCATTGCTGTTTCTTTGTTGATTTTCTTGTCTAGAAGATTTATCTAGTGATGTCAGTGGGGTATTAAAGTCCCCTACTATGATCGTATTGCTGTCAATGTCTCTGTTGGTGTCCTCCTGAAGGTTTTTTTTATATATTTCGATGCTCCTGTATTGAGTGCATATATGTTTACCAGAGTTATAGCCTCTTGTATTTTTCCCTTCATTATTATGAAATGGCCTTCCTTATCTCTTGTTATGGCCTTCAGTTTGAATTCTATTTCGTCACATATAAGTATTGCTTCCCCAGCTTTCTTTTCATTTCCATTTGCCTAAAAATTTTGTTCCCATCCCTTTACTTTCAGTCTGTGTGAGTCCTTTTTTCTAAGGTGGGTCTCTTATAGACAGCATATATATGGGTTATATTTTCTTATCCATTCTGTTACTCTGTTTCTTTTGATTGGAGCATTTAATCCATTTACATTTAAGGTTATTATTTTAGGTATTTGTTTGTTGCCATTTTTATTTTTTATATCTGTGCTCCTGCCCTTTCTATTTCTTCTTTTTACAACAGTCCTTTTATTATTTCTTGCATTGCTGGCTTGGTGGTAATAAACTTCCTTAGCCTTTTTTTGTCTGTGAAGCTTTTGATTTTCCCTTCAATTATGAATGATACTCTGACTAGATAGAGGATTCTTGAATTCAGTCCCTTGCCTTGCATCATTTTGTATTCTTCCTTGCATTCCCTTCTGGCCTGATATGCTTTTGTTGAGAAATATGTTAATTGTCTAATGGAGTTCCCTTGTAGGTAACTTTCTGTCTCTCTCTGGCAGCCTTTAAGATTCATTGTCCTTGACGTTTGACAATTTACTAGTAAATACGATGTGTCTTGGTGTCGGTCTTTTGTGTTCATCTTGTTTGGGACTCTCTGTTTTTCTTGGACTTGTCTGACTTTTTTCTTCCAAAGTCAGGGAAGTTTTCTTTTCTTTTTTAATACATTTGTGGTTTTTAAAAAAATATATTTTTATTGATTTCAGAGAGGAAGGAAAAAGGAGAGAGAGATAGAAACATCCATGATGAGAGAAGAATCATGAATCAGCTGCCTCCCACAAGTGCCCCACTGGGGATTGATCCCACAACCTGGGCATGTGCCCTTGATCGGAATTGAACCTGGGACCTTTCAGTTCGCAGGCCGAAACTCTATCCGCTGAGCCAAACCGGCTAGGGCAAGTCAGGAAAGTTTTCTGACATTATTTCTTCAAACAGGTTTTGTATTCCTTGCTCAGCTTCCTCTCCTTCTGGCACCTCTATTATGGGGATGTTGTTTTGTTTCTTGTTTTCCTAGAACTTGCGTAGACTCTTTACCTTTAAAAATTTCTAAAGTTGCTGCTTTAATGGGTAGTTTTTTTCTACCTTGTCTTTTAATTCACTGATTGGGTTCTCAGCTTCTTCTAGTTTACTGTTGAAACATTCCATTGTGTTCATTATTGCCGCTATGTCATTCTTCATTTCCTCTTGATTCTTATACATGTTGGTGAATATCACATCCAGACATTTGAACATCCTCATAACCATTACCCTGAATTCTTTCTCTGAGAAATTGCTTGACTCCATTTCATTTAGTTCCTTTTCTGGTGATTCTTCCATTACTTTCATTTGGGACTTGTATCTTTGTCTCCCCATTTTTGCTGTTCTTTGTAATTGTTCTTATGTATTAGATCAAACTGCTATGCCACCCATATTTTGAATTGGTCTTATTCAGTAGATGTATTGTGCGACCCAGTGGTGCATTCTTTCAGGTCTCCTGGGCTGGGTGTTCTAGGGAAGTCCCCTACTTGAGATATTTGTGTTCTCCTGATGTAGTTGGGTCTTTTTTTTTTTAAAAAAAATACTTTTATTGATATCAGAGAGGAAGGGAGAGGGAGAGAGAGAGATGGAAACATTAATGATGAGAGAGAATCATTTTCAGCTGCTTCTTGCAGGTCCCCTATGGGGATCAAGCCTGCAACTTGGGTATATGTCCTTGACTGGAATTGAACCTAGGATCCTTCAGTCTGCAGGGTGATGCTCTTATCAACTGAGCCAAAACGGCTAGGGCTGTAGTTGCGTCTTGAATGTTATCATTCCATTCGTGAATGGAGTCTCCTCTCAGGGTGTCTGATTATGTGGCTTCCTGCCTGCTACAAAGTCCCAACTGTTGTGGAGGTGCTGACCGAACAACACAAAATACAACAAGCCAAGACATGACACAGAAGGAACAGGACACTAATGTACACAGACACCTATAACCACTTTAAATGTGACCACTAGTGAAAAGGGAATTAGGAAAGAGGAAAGAGAGCAAGAATGATAATGTGAAAAATAGAAAGAAGTAATATGTGGAGAAAACATAAAACAAACAAATAAACCACAACGCACAAAAAACACCTAGAAAAGGGTGGAGGGTAGAATCTGTAGATTCAGGGCTTAAAAAAGAACATAAAGTTAAGGAATTAGAGGAATAGGGGAAGGACCATGGTTTTGGATAGAGGAGGGAGGAGAGAAAGGAGACAAGAAGAAAAGAAAAATATTAATTAAAAAAATTTCTTTTTTGTGAAAAGGGGAATAGAGGAGAGAGCAGATAGGCCTAAATTTAGGAACTGAAAGAAGTTTAAAAACTAGGAGTGGAAAAGAGAAGAGAGAGAGAAAAAAAAGAGTAGAAAAAGAAAAGAGAAGGGGTAATGGAGTAGGAGCAGGGAAGAGGAAATTAGATAAATAAATAAACCAAGAGATACTAGAATAATGTCACTAAGCTGATAAAGAAAATAAATTTTTAAAAAGGGGGGAAAAAGAAAGGAGAGAAAAAACCTAAAACGGGAAAAGGAGTCAAGAAATGGGAGCAAAAAAAAGAGAAGAAAGGAAGAAAAATAAATAAACAAATAAATAAATAAATAAATAAATAAATAAATAAATAAATAAATAAATAAAATTAGAAAAATAAAAATCTCATATAATAAAAGCCTAATATGCTGAGTGTCCGGTTGTGCAGTTGGCCGTTCAACCAATCAAAGCGTAATATGCTAATGATATGCTGAGGCCACTCAACCGCTTGCTATGACGTGCACTGACCACCAGGGGGCAGACGCTCTGATCAGTAGGTTAGCTTGCTGCTGGGGTCTGGCTGATTGGGACTGAGCATTATGGGCCGGACACACTCTGGAGCTCTCCTGAGGTCCCTTCCTGGCTGGCCAACCTCCTGTGTCCCTCCCAGCCCCGATTGTGCACTGGTGGGGTTCCTCAGCCTGGCCTGCGCCCTGTAACGATCCATGACCCCTCGGGGGATGTCAGAGAGGCGGTTTCATCCCTATCCCGTAGGCCAGGCCGAGGGACTACACTGGTGCATGAATTCGTGCACTGGACCTCTAGTATAAAAAAAGAAAGAAGTGTCATTTGCTTTAGCTGAGTTTTAATTCCCCATGGGAGCTGGTTTAGGGCCCCACTCTTCAGTTCTGTCTGCCAATTCTGGGCTTCCTGTTAGTTACTTAGGTGCTAACCATTGTCAGGCACTTTCTTTTGGCTTTTAGCACCCTCCTTTAAGCTCCAAGCAATCCACAGGTTCTCTGCTCGTGTCTGTCTTCATAGGCTTTTTCTGCAAGCAAGTGGGGCCAATCTGCCCTCTTTGCCTATCTGCCAGCTGTCAATCTTAATTACTTAAGCATCTATTTCTGACAGCGCTTTAGTTGCGGTTGGTGCTGTTTCGTTTTCAGGGAATAAGATGGGTGTTGTTTCCTGACCCATAAGTAGTGCTTCGCGAGTGGCCCAAAATATTACTCTGCACTTGGTTGGACAGAGATCCTTGTATGGAGACATGGGATTGGCTGGCAACCTGGAGTTTTTATCAGTCTGGTTCCCAGAATATCTAGGTCAACAGGGCCCTCCTCCAATCCAGTCACTGAGGGCTCCTTGAGACTATTCAGACTTGTAAGCTTGGCCTCTGCCTTTGTTTCCTCTGCAAAGCTCAGAATGCAGGGTGTGGCAGGCTTCATCACCTGCCCTGAGGCTACAGGGAGGGGCTGGCTCCTCTGGGGAGAAATGGCCCCTTAGGTTTGGAAGCCTAATGCAGGACTCCTGGCCATTCTCCCTGCCCTGCTTCCCTCCCCAGCCTCTCTTCAGGCACCTCAAGTCAGTTCCTCCCTTCTGTGCCAAAGCCTCCTCTTAGTGATTGCAATTAAAAAGTTCTAAAAAAAAAAAAAAAGTTCTCTGTTCTGGGTTTAAAGAGTAAAAACAAATACACAATGGAATATTTTACTGCTGTAAAAAAGAAAGAACTCTTACCATTTGCAACAGCATGGATGGACCTGGAGTGCATTATGCTAAGTGAAATTAGCCAGTTGGAAAAATATATTCCCCTAGCCGGTTTGACTCAGTGGATAGAGCGTCGGTCTGTGGACTGAAGGGTCCCGGGTTCGATTCCGGTCAAGGGCATGTACCTTGCTTGTGGGCATATCCCCAGTAGGGGCTGTGCAGGAGGCGGCTGATCGATGTTTCTCTCTCATCGATATTTCTAACTCTCTATCCCTCTCCCTTCCTCTCTGTAAAAATCAATAAAATATATTTAAAAATATATATACAAGTATCACATGATATCACTCATTTGTGGAATATAATGAACAGCATAAACTGATGCTCAAAAATAGATCCAGAGACATAGAAGCGTCAAACCTCAGAGGTAAGGCAGGGGTGGATGGGCAAGAGTTGCGTGGTGCTGGTAAGAGATCAACCAAAGAACTTGTATGCATATAAGCATAACCAATGGACACAGATAATAGGGAGGTGAAGGCCTGGACTGGAGCATAGGAGAGGGTTAGGAGAGGACAATGAGGGATTAAGGGGGCATATGTAATACATTCAACAGTAAGAATTAAAAAACAAGAAATACAAATTAGCCGGTACAGAATAGTCATGGGGATGTAACATACAGCATAGGAAATAGTGTCAATAATCCTATATAATAAAAGGGTAATATGCAAATTGACCCTAACAGCAGAACCACTGGGAATGACTGGTCACTATGACACACACTAACCACCAGAGGGCAGATGCTCAATGCAGGAGCTGCCCCCTGGTGGTCAGTGCACTCCCACAAGTGGAGCTCTGCTCAGCCACAAGCCAGGCTGACGGCTGCCAGTACAGCGGTGGTGGCGGGAGCCTCTCCCGCCTTCTCAGCAGCACTAAGGATGTCCGACTGCAGCTTAGACCTGTTCCCCGCTGGAAGTGGACATTCCCCGAGGGCTCCCGGGCTGCCAGAGGGATGTCTGACTGCCAGCTTAGGCCCAATCCCCCAGGGAGCGGGCCTAGCCAGCAGGTGGACATCCCCCGAGGGGTCCCAGACTGCGAGAGGGCACAGGCCAGGCTAAGGGACCCCCCCCCACCCCCCGAGTGCACAAATTTTTGTGCACCGGGCCTCTAGTATTATAATAACTCTGTATGGTGTTTGATGGTACTAGATTTATCGGGATTATCACTTTGTAAGTTACATAAATGTCCAATCACTGGGTTGTGCACCTAAAACTATACTCTAATTGAAAAATATTAGTAAAAAAAATAAAGACTAAGCCCTGAAAAAAACAAACAAAAACAAAATAAAAAACAGTGAAACTATGGCTTTCTCTTCCCCCAGCCCTGCACAGCTTTCCCTTCGTGGCACAGCCTTCCCCTCCTGGCACACCCTTTCACTACTGTGGTCTTGGGTCCAGACTCCCCAGCAGCCAGCAGCTCTGTGGCTTTTCCTTTTCACAGTTGGATGTTATACCTGCCGCCAAGGGCCATGGTTTTGGAGCTCAGCCTGGGCTGGGCATCTATTTTTCTGAGGGAACTGCTACTCCCTTATGTAGCTTCCTCCTCTCCCTCTCGATTCATTGGCCTGGTGGCCTGCTGCCCCTCTAGAGCCCTTGCCACTCTTCCTACCGGTCTTCAGGCATTTTCTGCCCTTCCTTGTTGTAGTTGCCTCCTCAGCTGTGCTTAATTTAATTCCAGGTGTTCTCTGATATAGATTTCCCATCTGGCCCCGGGATGAGGTGCATTACACCTCTGCCTATTTGGCTGCCATTTTTTCTTCTCTCTATATTTTTATTTCAGTGAAGAAGGGGGAGGGAGAGAGAGATAGAAGCATCAATGATGAGAGAGAATCATTGATTGATTGGCTGCCAGAGGGATCGAGCCTGCAACCCAGGCATGTGCCCTGACCAAGAATCAAACTGTGTCTTGGTTCATAGGTCAACGCTCAACCATTAAGCAACACTGTCTGGACTCTTTTTTTTTTTTTTTTTTTTAATCAAATCATCAATTCATGTACATTTGGGTTGTTTCCACTTTTTGACTATTGTGAGTATTGTGGCTACGAACATTCGTGTTTTAAGTTTTGTTCTTGTGTATATACTTAGGAGTGGAGTTACTGGGTCATATGGTAACTGTATGTTTACATTTTTGAGGAACTGTCAGACTGTTTTCCAAAGTGACTACATCATTTTACATTCTCAGCAGTGAACAAGGATTCCCGTTTCTCCTCATCCTTTACATTTGTTATTTTGTCTTTTTGATTCTAGCCATTTTAGTGGGATTAAAGTGATATTTCATTGTGGATTTTTTAAAGCATTTTTTTAAAATACATTTTTTCTTGGTTTCAGAGATGAAAGGAGAGGGAGAGAGAGATGGAAACATCAGTGATGAGAGAGAATCATTGATCAGCTGTCTCCTGCCTACTGGGGATTGAGCCCACAACCTGGGCATATAACCTGACTGGGAATCAAAACTGTGACCTCCTGGTTCATAGTTCGAATCTCAACCACTGAGCCACGCTGGCTTGGCTAAAGTATTTTTTATTAAAGTATAGTTGGTACACAATATTATTAGTTTCAACATAGTGATTCGATATTTTTATATACATTGTGGTATGCTCAACACACTAAGTCAAGTAAAGTTGCAAAGTTAATCACACTACTATTGACTGTATTGCCTTTCACTATTTTCACCCATCCCTCCACCTTCCTCCCCTCTGGCAACCATCAGTTGTTCTTTGTTTCTATGTTTTATTTTCTTTCTTTTTTTTTTTTTTTTTTTTTTTGATTTTCTAAAAAAACCCCACATATTAGTGAAATCATGTGGTATTTTTCTTTCTCTGACTTATTTCACTTAGAACAATACCCTCTCGATCCATGTTGTTGTGGATGGCAATATTTTGTTCTTTTTATTGCTGATCATGGTAGTGTTGATTTCCACTTCCCTGGTTGCTAATTGAACTCAGTTTTAGACATGTTTATTTTTGTTACCTGAAAGCATATAGGTGGATATGTTAAATAGGCTGTTTGGACTTTAATTTGGAGCTTAGAGAAAGAGCTGAGTAGTTGTAGGTTGAGTGAAATTGGCCATTGTGTGGATGGAACAAAGCAGAGAGTGTGTGAAACCTGAGAAAGAAAATGGCTGAAGTCCAAAGCCTGAGGAACATTAGTAATTAAAGGACAGGAGATGAAACAGAGCCTGCAGAGGATACAGAGGGATGTGGGAAACCAGGAGAATGTGGAAACTGATGAAATAATATTTTAAGTTGGAAGAAAGGGACAATAATATAAAACATTGTTGAGGATTCAATAAAATTAAATAAAATGGATGAAAAGTGACCTTCAGATTTTGTAATAGGTAAGTCATTTCAATAGGGGAACATGGGCTGAGGCCAGATTAAAATAAATTCAGGGGTGATTGAGAGGTAAAGAAGAGGGCTCAACAAATGTAGACACAGTTTTAAAGAAGTTTCTGAAGGGGAAGAGATAAGTTGGGTGGGGTCAAGAGATTTCATTTCAGATGAGATGGAAGATGTCAAAAATATTAGAGGAATACTCAGACTAGTAATCTTCACAAGAAGGCAGAAGGCAGTGAGATCCTGAGCCTATTTTATAATAGGGAGTGATGGAGAAATGTGTGTCTTGAGGGCAGGGGGTTGATGATTTCTTCGGCTTCTGTTTTCCCTGTGAAGATAGAAATGAGGCTGTCTGCACTGAAGGACATAGAAGGTGATATGTTCAAAGAAAAGAGTGGAGAAGGTTTGAAATAGACACTGTGGAGAATGGGAAAGAAAAAGCCAACTATGAAAATATAAATAATATTTCTAGACTGCATTAGAAATGTGAGACAATACATTCACAATGGTACTGCTTTTCATGGTGTGTGATTTTTCTCCAGTAGTATTTAGCAGTGTACCACTGGGGTAGGGAAGGCAGTTAGTGCTTTAGTTCAGGGTTTGGGTCTTTTAGCCCAACATAACAGAATGGAGAATATAGGTAAAAAAGTGGACTGTTAAGTTGAAGTGGAGCATGGAATTTAAGCTGGATTGGATAGGGTATTAATTCAGTATAATACTGTAATTTTGGACCCCAAATTCTTTTTCTTTTTTTTTTTTTTTACACATAGGAATTTTTATAAATGTATATATGTAGAAAGCATAACAATAAAATGTATACAATCAAAATAAAAGAATAAAAACTAAATCAAAAGGTAGATTAAGAGAATAAGGCCTTGTGGCCATATTCAAGGATAATTCAAATTTAGAAAACATATCAAAGTCATTAAATATACTATAATAACTAATTAAAAATAAATAATGTTATGTTATAAGTATATGTTCTTAAAAGAGGCATTAATAACATATAGAAACCATTCTTAATATAAGGAACTTTTCTTTTCATGTTTTTTTTAAAAATATTTATTGTTCAGATTATTACATTTGTTCCTCCCCCCCCACCCCCCCCATAGCTCCCCTCAACCCGGTTCCACCCCAACGTCTGCCCTTACCCCCACCACCCACTGTTCTTCTCCATAGGTGTACAATTTTTGTCCAGTCTCTTCCCACACCCCCACACCCCTTTTCCCCCCGCCCCGAGAATTGTCAGTTCACTCCCTTACTATGCCCCTGATTCTGTTATATTAACCAGTTTATTCTGTTCATCAGATTATTTATTCACTTGATTTTTAGATTCACTTGTTGATAGATGTGTATTTGTTGTTCACAATTTGTATCTTTACCTTTTTCTTCTTCTTCCTCTTCTTATAGGATACCTTTCAGCATTTCATATAATACTGTTTTGGTGGTGATGAACTCCTTTAGCTTTTTCTTATCTGTGAAGCTCTTTATCTGACCTTCAATTCTGAATGATGGGTTTGCTGGGTAAAGTAATCTTGGTTGTAGGTTCTTGGTATTCATCACTTTGAGTATTTCTTGCCACTCCCTTCTGGCCAGCATAGTTTCTGTTGAGAAATCAGCTGACAGTCGTATGGGTACTCCCTTGTAGATAACTAACTGTTTTTCTCTTGCTGCTTTTAAGATTCTCTCTTTGTCTTTTGCTCTTGGCATTTTAATTATGATGTGTCTTGGTGTGGTCCTCTTTGGATTCCTTTTGTTTGGGGTTCTCTGCGCTTCCTGGACTTGTAAGTCTATTTCTTTCACCAGGTAGGGGAAATTTTCTGTCATTATTTCTTCAAATAGGTTTTCAATATCTTGCTCTCTCTCTTCTTCTGGCACCCCCATAATTCGGATGTTGGTACGTTTGAAGTTGCCCCAGAGGCTCCTTACACTATCTTCATATTTTTGGATTCTTTTTTTCTTTTTGCTTTTCTGGTTGGGTGTTTTTTGCTTCTTCGTATTTCAAATCTTTGACTTGATTCTTGCGATCCTCTAGTCTACTGTTGGAACTCTGCATAATATCCTTTATTTCAGTCAGTGTATGCTTAATTTCTAGTTGGTCCTTTTTCATAACCTTGAGGGTCTCACTAGATTTCTTGAGGGTCTCACTAAATTTATCGACGGTCTCACTAGATTTATCAAGGGTCTCACTAAATTTATCGGAGGTTTCTAGAAAATTCTTGAAAAACCTTATATCTGTGGTTTTGAACTCTATATCCAGTAGTTTGCTTTCCTCCATTTCTGTCATTTGTGACCTGTTTCTTTGTCTCTGCATTTTGGCTGCTTCCCTGTGTTGATAGAGTGGCTTTCTATGTTAGGTGTCCTATAGGGCCCAGCGGCTCAGCCTCCCCAATTACCTGAGGTAGACACTCTTGGTGCACCCCTTTGTGGGCTGTGTGCACAGTCTTGTTGTAGTTAAGCCTTGAATGTTATAAGTATCACTGGGAAGAATTGACCTCCAGGGCAATTGGCTGTGAGAATCAGCTGTGTCTGCAGTGGGAGTACTTCTGAGCTGGGGTCACTGTTCTGGGGCAAGACTTGCTTCAGTGGGGCTTTGGTGCTCACAGAGTCTGCCCCCTGAGTGTGTCCCTTATGGATCTGAGGAGTTGTAATCTGGATGGTCCCACTCTGACCACTGGGTACACTGGCTCTTGGATCTCTAAGGAGGTGCTAATTTAGCCTGTGCCTGAGGCTACCCAGCAGGAGCTATGGAGAGATCTGTGGATTCTTCTTCCAGCTTGAGGTTTGGAGGTGCCCAGATGAGGCCCAGCTGTGAAGCAGTGCAAACTGCTGTGGGGCCTTGGGCCTTCTTTTGGATGTTCTGGGTCTCTCTGATCCAGCTGCAGTTTGGTATGTAATTTTCAGGTTGCAGAGGGCCACGCCTTTCATATGCAAAAGCCTCTGAGCACAGCTTGGGTGGGTGGGGTCTCAGCAGATCAACAGGGTGGAGCAAGCAGCTATGGCTGCTCCCCAGATCTACCCTAAGAGGCCCCGCGTCTCAGTGTCCCCGTAATCATTGCAAGCACCTTTGAGAGAAAGCTGCCCTCGAGTTCTGCCTGATGCCAGACAGTCCAGTTTCTCCTTGTATGAATCTGGGTCCACAGAGACTCACCTGGAAGTGGAGTTCAGAGCAGTTTGGAACTTGAGACTCCCTCCTGATTGAAAAAGACAACTGCGTCCTCAGCTGCCAGCCCTCTCCACGTGCGCCACGTCCTCAGCCACAAGCTCTTTCCACGTGGGCCCCGTCCTCATCCGCCAGCCCTTTCGGCGTGCGCCTCCGTACCTCTGCACTTTACTTCCGCACCTCCTCTGAGTCTCAGTGCTTTTCTCTTTCCTTTTAGTTGTAGAATTTCCACTCAGCCCGCCTTTCTGTGATTCTGGATGATGTCCATTTTGTCTTTTAGTTGTATTTTTGAAGTGGTTGTGTGAGGCAGCAATTTCCAGTGTTTACCTATGCCGCCATCTTGGTTTCCTACCCCAAATTCTTTTTAGTTACCATAGTAGTATCTCACTATAGTATCATGTCATTTTATAGCAAATTAAAATTTCTGTGCAAGTTTACTTGCTGCTGTACTAGTCTAATTATTACTGTAATCCAGATTTTGCTTGGTACCATTTGATTAGTCTGTAATTTTTGTAAATATAATTTGTAGAATTTGTGAATGTACTTTTTAAAACACATTTTTAAATCTTACGTTTTGATTCAGTGTGAAACTGCAGCACAACAGGAATTTGCTGAAGAACTTCAGAAGCGAGAACATTTTTTAGTTGAAAGAGAAGAACTGCTGTTCAGACATGAAACTGCCTTGAGCAAAATCAAAGGTGTGGAAGAAGAAGTTCTTACAAGATTTCAGATTATGAAGGAGGTAACTGTAGCATTTGATTTTAGAGTTTCTCTTTTTCCTCTTAATTTAGATCCACTAGTTATTAGCATTTGCCACAGAGGCTTCATTTTTTCTTCCCAACCACTTTCACACACACACATTTTTTTTCCTGGGTGATTTATTAGTAACTTGCAAAAATCATGACACAGCACCCCTAAAAATGTCCTTAGTATTATAGATAGTACTTATTTTAGAAGTATGTATTCCCTAACAATAAGTATATTCTCTATACTATTATCATATTAGGAAATTAATACTAATTAAGTCATTTAATTTAATGTACAATTCACACTCACTTTCCCACTTATTTTTCAAAATGTCTTTTATTGCTTCTTTTGTTATATATTTGGATCAAGAAACTGGATATAATTCATGCATTATGTTTCATTTTTATATCTTGGTGCTTTCTTCTAATCTAGAGCAGTCAACTCTACTATTTTTGTTTTTTGAGAGACACTTCTTTGAAGACTTCAGGCCAGTATTCTTTTTTTTTTTAAAATACATTTTATTGATCTTTCACAGAGAGGAAGGGAGTGGGTAGAATGTTAAGAAATATCGATGAGAGAGAGACATCAATCAGCTGCCTCTTGCACACTTCCCACTAGGTATGTGCCCGCAACCAAGGTACATGTCCTTGACCGGTATTGAACCTGGGACCCTTGAGTCCGCAGGCCGACGCTCTATCCACTGAGCCAAACCGATCAGGGCCACGCCAGTATTCTTATAGAGCAGCGGTCACCAACCTTTCAGACCTCACGGACCACCAGTGGTCTGCAGACCACTGGTTGGCCACAGCTGCTCCAAAGGTTTCCTTAAACCAGTGGTCTCCAACCTTTTGGACCTCACGGATCACCAGTGGACCACTGGTTGGTGACTGCTGTTATAGAGTATGTCTTATTCTGGATTTGCCTATTGTTTCCTAATGATTATATTCAGATTAAATGTTTATGTCAAGAATGTTATATAGGTTGAATTGTAGCCTTCTTTATTTCATATCAAGAGATACGTTCCTGTACGTATAACACATAGCATAAAATTCTGTTTTAAAAGTCTTATAATCATCACCATAATCAAGATAATAATTTCAGCACTCCAAGTTTTCTTATGCTGCTTTGTAGTTATCCCTATTCCCCCAGTCTCAATCCTTGAAAACAACTGATCTTTTTTTTGTCCCTGCCTTTCCGAAAATGTCATGTAAATAGAATCATTACATGATTTTTTATATCTTTGCTTTTTTAGCAGCAAGTCAATTATGCTGTATCTCCCTAAGCTTTTAAAAAAATCTTTATTGTTGTATTATTACAGATGTCCCCTATTTTCTCCCCATTGCCCCCCTCCACTAGGTTCCCAGCTTGCCCCAGGCCTTCACCTCCCTACTGTCTATGTCCATAGGTAAGATATTTGGTTAATCTCTTCCCGCCCCCCTCCTTCCTTCCATCTGAGATTCATCAGTCTGTTCTATGCCTCTGATTTTATTTTATTCACCAGTTTATTTTGTTCATTAGATTTCTTGTTCATTTATTTTGATTTTTAGATTCAATTGTTGATAGATATGTATTTGTTGCCATTTTATTATTCATAATTTTTATCCCTTTTCCTTCCATCCTCCTCCTCCCATGTCTTACTGGTTTGGTGGTGATGAACTCCTTTAGCTTTTTATTGTCTGGGAAGCTGTTTCTCTGACCTTCAATTGTAAATGAGAGCTTTGCTGGGTAGAATAATCTTGGATGTAGGTCCTTGCTATTCATCACTTTGAATATTTCTCGCCACTCCCTTCTAGCCTGCAAAGTTTCTGATGAGAAATCAGCTGACAGTCATATGGGCACTCCCTTGAAACTAACTGCTTTTCATTTTCTACTTTTAAGATTCTCTCTTTATATTTAGCCTTTGGCATTTTATTTTATTTTATTATTATCTTTAATTAAATCTTTATTGTTCAGATTATTACAGTTGTTCCTCTTTTTTCCCCCCATAGCTCCCCTCCACCCGGTTCCGACCCCACTCTCTGCCATGACACCCCCCGCCACACATACACTGTCATCATCCATAGGTGTACGATTTTTGTCCAGTCTCTTCCCGCACCCCCACACCCCTATCCACCCGAAATATGTCAGTCCACTCCCTTTCCATGCCCCTGATTCTATTATATTCACCAGTTTATTCGGTTCATCAGATTTTTAATTCATTTGATTTTTAGATTCTCTTGTTAATAGATATATATTTGTTGTTCATGATATTTATCTTTACCTTTTTCTTCTTCTTCCTCTTCTTAAAGAATACCTTTCAGCATTTCATATAATACAGGTTCGGTAGTGATGAACTCCTTTAGCATTTTCTTATCTGTGAAGCTCTTTATCTGACCTTCAATTCTGAATGATAGCTTTGCTGGGTAAAATAATCTTGGTTGTAGGTTCTTGCTATTCATCACTTTGAATATTTCTTGCCACTCCCTTCTGGCCTGCATAGTTTCTGTTGAGAAATCAGCTGACAGTCGTATGGGTACTCCCTTGTAGATAACTAACTGTTTTTCTCTTGCTGCTTTTAAGATTCTCTCTTTGTCTTTTGCTCTTGGCATTTTAATTATGATGTGTCTTGGTGTGGTCCTCTTTGGATTCCTTTTGTTTGGAGTTCTCTGCACTTCCTGGACTTGTAAGTCTATTTCTTTCACCAGGTAGGGGAAATTTTCTGTCATGATTTCTTCAGATAGGTTTACAATATCTTGTTCTGTCTCTTCTTCTGGCACCCCCATAATTCGGTTGTTGGCACGCTTGAAGTTTTCCCAGAGGCTCCTTACACTATCTTCATATTTTTGGATTCTTTTTCTTTTTGCTTTTTCGGTTGGGTGTTTTTTGCTTCTTTGTGTTTCAAATCTTTGACTTGATTCTTGCGATCCTCTAGTCTGCTGTTGGAACTCTGCACAATATCCTTTATTTCAGTCAGTGTATGCTTAATTTCTAGTTGGTCCTTTTTCATATCCTCGAGGGTCTCAGTAGATTTATCAAGGGTCTCACTAAATTTATCGGAAGTTTCTAGCAAATTCTTGAAAAACCTTAAAAGTGTGGTTTTGAACTCTATATCCAGTAGTTTGCTTTCCTCCATTTCTGTCATTTGTGACCTGTTTCTTTGTCTCTGCATTTTGTCTGCTTCCCTGTGTTGATAGAGTGGCTTTGTATGCTAGGTGTCCTATAGGGCCCAGTGGCCCCCACCCCCAAATTACCTGAGGTGGACAATCTTGGTGCACCCCTTTGTGGACTTTGTGCACAATCTTATTGTAGTTAAGCCTTAATTGTTGTAGGTATCACTGGGAGGAATTGACCTCCAGGCCTATTGGCTGTGAGGATCAGCTGTGACTACAGTGGGAGAACTTCTGTGCTGGAGACACCCTTCTGGGGCAAGACTTGCTTCAGTGGGGCTTTGGTGCTCACAGAGTCTGCCCCCTGAGTGTGTCCCTTATGGATCTGAGGAGTTGTAATCTGGATGGTCCCACTCTGACCACTGGGTACACTGGCTCTTGGATCTCTAAGGAGGTGCTAATTTAGCCTGTGCCTGAGGCTACCCAGCTGGAGCTACGGAGAGATCTGTAGATTCTTCTTCCAGCTTGAGGTTTGGAGGTGCCCAGATGAGGCCCAGCTATGAAGCAATGCAAGTTGCTGTGGGGCTTTGGGCCTTCTTTTGGAAGTTCTGGGTCTCTCTGACCCAGTTGCAGTTTGTTAGGTAATTTTCAGGTTGCAAAGGGCCATGCCATTCATATGCAAAAGCTTCTGAGCACAGCTTGGGTGGGGCGGGGTCTCAGGGAATCAACAGGGCGGGACAAACAGCTATGGCTGATATTCAGCCCTATCCTAAGAGGCCCCGGGTCTCAGTGTCCCATGGTAATCGCTGCAAGCACCTCTGAGAGAAAGCCGCCCTCAAGTTCCGCCCTATGCCAGACAGTCCAGTTTCTCCCTGTATGAGTCTGGGTCCCCAGAGACTCGCCCAGAACTGGAGTTCAGATCAGTTGGGAGCTTTTGAGTCCTCCCGATTGAAAAAGACAACTGCGTCCTCGTTTGCCAGCCCTTTCCATGTGCACCTCTGTACCTCTGTACTTTACTTCTGCACCTCCTCTGAGTCTCAGTGTGCTTTTCTCTTTCCTTCTAGTTGTAGAATTTCCACTCAGGCAGCCTTCCTGTGGTTCTGGATGATGTCACAAATGAAAGAAATGGAAGCAAGTAAACTTTAGGATACAGAGTTCAAAACCATACTTATAAGGTTACTCTCAAATTTTGTCTTTTAGTTATATTTTTGAAGTGCGAGGCATGAATTTCAGGTGTTTACTTATGCCGCCATTTTGGTTTTTCCTCTAGCCTTTCGCATTTTAATTATGATGTGTCTTGGTGTGAGCCTCTTTGGGGTACTCTTGTTTCGGACTCTCTGTGCTTCCTGAACATGTAAGTCTATTTATTTCACCAGGTAGGGGAAGTTTTCTGTCATTACTTCAAATAGGTTTTCAGTATTTTGCTGTCTCTCATCTCCTTCTGCCCCCCCTGCACCCCCTCCCCCCCCGTAATGCAAATGTTGCTATGCTTGAAGTTGTCCCAGACTTTCCTTATACTATCTTCATATTTTTGGATTCTCTTTTTCCCCTCTTCTGATTGGGTGTTTTTTGGTCCCTCATATTCCACATCGTTAATTTGAATCTCAGAGTCCTTTACTCTACTGCTAAATCCCTGTAAACTATTCTTTATTTCAGTTAGTGTATGCTTAATTTCTGACTGATCCTTTTGCATGATTTTGAATTTCTCACTAAGATCCTTGAGTAATCTTATAAGTATCGTTTTGAACTCTGTATCCTAAAGTTTGCTTGCTTCCATTTCTTTCATTTGTGACATGTTTTTTGTCTCCCCATTTAGGCTGCTTCCCTGTGTTAGGTAGACCTGCTGTATCTCCTGGAATTGATAGAGTGTTCTTGTGTAGTAGGTGTCCTGTAGGGGCCAGTGGCTCAGTCTCCCAAGTCATGTGAGCTGGGCACTCCAGGTATGTCCCTTTTTTGGCTGTGTACACAGTCTTGTAGTTGAGCCTTGATTGCTTTGGGCAGTCATTGGGAGGAATTGACATCCAGGCCAAATGGCTGTGAGGACCAGCTATGGCTCCAGTGGGAAATCTGCTGTGCAGGAAACACCCTATGGAGTAGGACTTGCTTCAATGGGACTTTGGTGCTCATTGAGCCTGCCCCTTGAGTGTGTCACTTGTGGATGTGTAGAGTTGTACTCTGGTATGATCTGAAGCTGTCCAACAGGTGCACTGGCTCTAGGACCTCTAGAGAGGTGCAAAGTCAGCCATTGCCTGGGGCCAGCCAACAGGTGCTATTTGTATTGGGCTTGGAGGTGCCCAGGCGAGGCCCAGCTATGAAGCAAGGCAGGCTCATGCTAGTTCAGGGTCTTGAGCCTTTTTTTTTTTCATAAGTTTGGAGCACATTGACCCAGCTGTAGCTTTTTTGAGAGAGTTTAGCAAAGTCTGAAGCCTGAGCAAGGACAGGCCATTCATATGCAAAAGCTGCTGCAGGCATGTTTGTTGGGCTGCAAATTGGATGGGACGGAGTCTTAGGGAATCACCAGGGCAGAGCAAATGGATATGGCTGCCAGTCAGCCCTGTAACCAGAGAGTTTCCAACATAGCAACAATGACCCTGCAATCACCTCCATCTGGGAGTTGGAGTTTCTGTCCTGATGCCAGACAATCCAGTTCCTCCCTGCTGGGTCCCCTAGAGCAGTGGTTCTCAACCTTCTGGCCCTTTAAATACAGTTCCTTGTGTTGTGACCCAACCATAAAATTATTTTTGTTGCTACTTCATAACTGTAATGTTGCTACTGTTATGAATTGTAATGTAAATATATGATATGCAGGATAGACTTAGGCAACCCCTGTGAAAGGGTCTTTCGACCGCCAAAGGGGTCACAACCCACAGGTTGAGAACCGCTGCCCTAGAGCCCCTTCTGGCACTAGGGCTCAGAGGAACTTTGTAAGTTCAGTTCATGTGCTGGCCCTTTAAGAGGAATAGCTAGGTCTCCAGTTGCCTCCTTGTCACTGAGCCCCAATCTCCACTGGTTTTTATATCTTGTAGTTATGGGAGCTTCTTTTTCCAGCTCTGGAACCCTGTGCTGGCAGTCTGGTTTGGGGATGGGGCCTCTTGTTCCTCACTGGGCGGCTTCCACAGAGACTATCTCCCTCCGAATTAAAAAAACAGCACATGTGTGTGTTGGACCAGCACTATCTGTGCCTCCATCCCTCCTACAAGTCTCAACGTGCTTTCTTCTTTACTTCTCTAGTTGTAGGACTTCCATTCAGTCAGCTTTCAGGCAGTTCTGCATGATGATTGTTCTGTATTTTAACTAATTTTGATGTGGTTATGGGAGGTGGCGAGTATAGTTATTTACCTATGTCCCCATCTTGGTTCTCTCCAAAGGTACTTATCCCTATGCTTTTGTTTGATTTTATCCTGCTTGGGGTTCACTGAGCATCCTGAATCTATAAATTTATGTTTTTCACCAAATTTTGGAAGTTTGTAACCAAATATTTTTCTTTCTCCTAGTAAGAAATATTTCTTGCCCTGACCAGTTTAGCCCAGTGGATAGAGCATCGGCCTGCGGACTGTAAGGTCCCAGGTTTGATTCTGGTCAAGGGCATGTACCTTGGTTGCGGGCACCTCCCCAGTAGGAGGTGTGCATGAGGCAGCTAATCAATGTTTCTCTTGCATCGATGTTTCTAACTCTCTATCCCTCTCCCTTCCTCTCTGTAAAAAATCAATAAAATATATTTAAGAGAAAAAAAGAAATACTTCTTCAAATATTTTTTTTTTATTCCTAGTACTTTTTCTTCTTCTTTTGGATTTCCAATTACTCATATGTTAGGCTTTTTACTATTACTACTAGAGACCCGGTGCACAAAATTTGTGCACTTACGGTGCGTCCCTCAGCCTGGCCTGTGCCCTCTCACAGTCCGGGAGCCCCGTGATCAATCGCCCCCGCAGAGTAAGGCCCTGTCCTCCTGCCACAGCACCGCCATGGGGTATCCTGGGCCTCCCTGTTTGGGGCAATCGATTGTGGGGCTCCGCTATTGATTCACCCAAAGAGGTAGGCCCTGCCCACCTGACGGGGATCTGCAATGGATCACCCCTGCAGAGGGAGGTCCTGGCCACTCGCTGTAGCCCACCGGTCAGTGGCCTAGGCTTCCCTCTTAGGGGCGATCATGGGGTCCCCTGATTGATCGATCGCTCCGCTGACCGGTGGCCTGGGCCTCCCTCTGCAGGGCAATCATGCGATGGATCATGTCCCCCAGAGGGAGGTACCACCCACCCGCTGCAGCCCACCAGTTGGTGGCCTGGGCCTCCCTCTTTAGGGCGATCGTGGAGCCCCCCGGTTGATCGATTGCCTCGACAGGCAGTGGCCTGGGCCTCCCTCTGCAGGGTGATCATGTGATCAATTGCACCCCACAGAGGGAGGGCCGCCCACCTGCTGCAGCCTACCAGTCGGTGGCCTTGGCCTCCCTCTTTGGGGCAATTGTGGAGCCCCCGGATTGATTGATTGCCCTTTTGGCCAGTGGCCTGGGCCTCCCTCTGCAGGGTGATCATGCGGTGATGGTTGGGCCCCCGACCAATTGCATCGCACCCGCCTTGGCTAGCCTGGTGCCAGTGGGTGTCATTGCGTGGTCGTCCAGAAGGTCGTCTGGACAGTCGTTTTGCTGTTTGGTTATTCGGTCAATTTGCATATTATGCTTTTATTATTATTACTAGAGACCTGATGCACAAAAATTCATGCAAGAATAGGCCTTCCTGCCCTAACTGGTTTGGCTCAGTGGATAGAGTGTTAGCCTTCAGACTGAAGGGTCCCAGGTTCGATTCCAGTCAATGGCACATGCCTGGGTTGCAGGCTCAATTCCCAGTGGGGGTCATGCAGGAGGCAGCTGATCAATGATTCTCTTGCATCATTGATGTTTCTCTCTCTCTCTCCCTCTCCCTTCCTCTCTGAAACCATTTTAAAAAAAAGAAGAGTAGGCCTTCCTTCTCCCAGCTGCCGACACCGGCATCCAGGATCTGGGCTGGCTCCCTTCGGCCGCCTGCAGGCACCTGGCAACAGAGCTGGCTTCCCCCAGGCCACCTGCAGGCACTCGAGACCTGGGCTGGCTTCCCCCAGCCTCTTGCATGCACCTGGGACCCCGGCTGGCTTCTCCTGGGCTGCCCACAGGCACCCGGGACCTAGGCTGGCTTCCTTAGGCACCTGGGACCCAGGCTGGCTTCTCCAGGGCTGCCTTCCCTGGGCCACCCGCAGCACCCGAGACTCCGGCTGTCTTCCTCAGGGCCGCCCACAGGCACCCGGGAGCCAGGCTGGCTTCCCTCAGGCCCTGGCTTCATCGGAAGGATGTTGGAATGATATTTGGAAGACATCTGGTCTAATTAGCATTTTAACCTTTTATTATTATAGACTAGAGGCACGGTGCACAAATATTCATGCACTGGGGGTGGTCCCTCAGGCTGGCCTGACCCCTCTCACATTCTGGGAGCCCTCAGGAGATGTCCTACTGATGGCTTAGGCCCGCTCCCCAGGGGAAGTAGGCCTAAGCTGCAGTCTGGCCTTCCTCTGTGGGAGGTGACCGGGCTGATCAGGGGATGGCGCCGCCCCATCACCCCACTGCTGCTGCCACTGCAGGCCGCCAGCCCTTCTCGGCCCTTGCAGCTACTGCAGCTTTGTCCAGAAGGACATCCGGAAGATGTCCAGTCTATCCTGTCTAATTAGCATATTATCCTTTTATTAATAGATAGATTACTCCACAGATTTCTGAAGCTCAGTTCCCTTTTCCTCATTTTTTTTCCTTCTGTGTTCTTCAGATTTTATGTCTGTTTAGCTGTCTTTAAATTCACTGTTTCTTCTTTCATTTCTATGTCGCTATTGAGCTCAACTAATAAATTTTTTAATTCTGGTATGATAAAGTTCTGAAATTCCCAGTTATGCTCTTTTGAAAACTTTTAAATTTTTCTCATGAGAATTTCTGTCTTTTCCTTTGCATTTATTTACAGTTACTTCATGAAACACAGTTAAAAATTCAATATGTGGATCATCTAAGGGTTGGTATTTTTCTTGACACTTAGTCATATTTTTCTGATTCTTCCCCTCCCCCCGCATTGACCCCCACCAGCCTGCCCCCACCCCCCTCCCCAGGCCCTCACCGCCCCATTAGCCATGCATATATGCATACAAGGTCCTTGGTTGATTACCTCCCTCCCACCCACCCTCCCCTACCTTCCCTCCGAGATTCTGCACTCTGTTCCATGCTTTCATGTCTCTGGATCCACTCGGTTTATCAGATTATTTTGTTACTTAGATTCCACATATAAGTGAGATCATGTGATACTTGTCTTTCTCTGACTGACTTATTTCACTTAGTGTTATATACTCCAGGTCCCTCCATGCTGTCTCAATGGGTAAGAGATACTTTTTTTTTTTTTTTTTTTTTTTTTTTACTGCTGAATAGTAATGAGTCTCATTCATTAAGGAAAGCAACAAACAACTAAAGCCACATGAGCACCAAAATTCATGAGATTAGTTTTTAAAGGTTTCCTTAATCATAAAGTTTTCTAATGAAAACAGAAACCCCTTTTCTCCTGTAGCCTTTCCAGCTCACTATTCAAGAGATTTGAATACTTCTATTAAAGCAGTTTAGAAGTATATAGGAAGCCCACTTTATCCTTGAATGGTGACTTCTGCCCAATATGCAGCCTCTCCTTCCTTTATTAATAATGCAATCCAAGTGAATATGCTGTGGGAAAAATAGTAATTTATACAGTGCCGCCCTCTGATAAAAGTGAAATAGCACTCAAAACAAAAGGCCACAGAGGGCTCATTGCAAATCCAGTAGGACTAAGAGAGGCCTTCAACTTTCCAAATAAACTTTGCAACTGGATCCAGGTGGAACATTGCCCTGCAGTAAGGAGTAGTGTATATGCAAATGAGCGGACCCAGCTTCTAAGAACTGTTACAGTGGCTTCCTGAGTCATCTTCTTTCTCTCCCATTCATATAAGAGAAAATACACACCTTAGCCTTGATTCTCACTCTCCACAAATCTGTCTGTACAGAGGTGTTTGTTTCTAAGTCTAAAACCTCAGCACAGGGTTGAGACATTTCATGAAATACTCTCTTCCACAGGCCAGGGTAGCATGGTATTTTACTTTTTTTTTGATGCAATTGTAAATGGTATGGTTTTCTTAGTTTCCCTCTCTGAGAGTTTATTATTGGTGAATGAAAATGTAACTGTTTCTGAAAGTTTATTTTGTAACCTGCTACTTTACTGAATTCATTTATCAGTTCTAGTAATTTTTTGGTGGAATCTTTAGGGGTTCCTATGTACAGTATCATGTCATCTGGGAATAAAGAGCTTTACTTCCTCCTTTCCAATTTGAATGCTTTTGATTTCTTCTTCTTGTCTGATCACTATGGCTAGGATTTCCAGTACTATGTTGAATAAGAGTAGGGAAAGTGGATATCCCTGTCTTGTTATTGATCTTAAGGGAAATGTTTTAAGTTTATCCCTGTTGAGTAGGATATTAACTGTAGGCTTGTCATATATGGCCTTTATCATGTTGAAATATGTGTCCTCTATTCCCACATTGCTGAGAGTTTTTAATCATAAATGGATGTTGGATTTTGTCAAATGCTTTTTCTGTATCTGTTGATATGATCATATGATTTTTGTCCTTCATTTTGTTTATCTCATGTATTACATTAATTGATTTGCAAATATTGAAACAACCCTCATCCCAGGAATACATTGTATAAAAAAGTGTATTTGTGATTATATCCTAAGTTATTTAAGGAATCATTTAATGTAATAATAAAATTACATAAACCTAATTTTTGCAGATGATTGAATTTTTAAACATGGTTTCACAAGAAGGAATGCTTGGAATCTCAGAGCTCTCATCCTACTTTTATTTTTGTGTTTTGTTTTGTTTTCTCCTTAGATTTGTCTGCTGCTTTAATTATAAAGATACTTGCTATATTTTAATGGTGCCTATATGATTACTTGAAAGAAGGAAACTCACTTTTTTTCCTTTGTAAACTTGCTTTTTCAAATACATTAGGAATAGAGAGTAAGGGGTGAAAGAAACAATAAGTATTCATACTTTAAATTGAAAACATGCTATCTCATCTAAATGTAATTTGAGGGGAAATTGATTTGAATCATTTATAAAACTGATTAAGGAGAGTCAAAGCATCAGATACATTTTATTATATATGTTAATTTTTTGGGATGTAAAACAATTGTAGCCACTTTATGAGAACAAGAAATTATTTTCTGTCTATGGACTATTTCTTCTACTTCTTAAGAGTAACTTAAATGTTAAATTTCAATCTTTAAAGCTATGGAAAACTAATTAATCTCTTTGGAAGGATCTGAAATCTTTCTTTGTTTTACCATTCTGCAATGTCAAATAGAAATAATTCCATTGAGTTTCTGTGGTGTATTTTTCTGAGCAGAAACTTTATTGCAGCTTAATAAGTTTTAATAGGTATTTCACAATTGCATTTAATGCTTGGTTAGCATTTTGATAGACTATACAGTTTTTATAAATTATTTGCAACATTAGTCATGTCTGCTTAAACATGCTGATTAAAGTTCTTTTGATTCAAGGAGTTCTAATTTTTAATTTATGTTTAGTACTTTTTTTTTGTGTTTGTTTTTTTGTTTTTTGTTTTTTTTGAGGTTTTTTATTTTTTTTTTATTGCTTAAAGTATTACAAAAAGTATTACATATGTCTCCTTTTTTTTCCCCCCGCCCTTGACAATCCCCTGGCCTCCCCTACCCCCCAGTGTCTTATGTCCATTGGTTATGCTTATATGCATGCATACAAGTCCTTTGGTTGATCTCTTACCCACCCCCCTACTGCCCTCCCACCCTCCCCGGCCTTCCTGCTGTAGTTTGACAGTCTGTTTGAGGCAGCTCTGCCTCTGTATCTATTTTTGTTCATAAGTTTATAATGGTCTTTATTATCCAGAAATGAGTGACATCATGTGGTATTTTTCCTTCATTGACTGGCTTATTTCACTTAGCATAATGCTCTCCAGTTCCATCCATGCTGTTGCGAAGGGTAAGAGTTCCTTCTTTTTTATAGCAGCATAGTATTCCATCGTGCAGATGTACCACAGTTTTCTAATCCATTCATCTACAGATGGGCACTTAGGCTGTTTCCAGATCTTAGCTATGGTGAATTGTGCTGCTATGAACATAGGGGTGCATATATCCTTTCTGATTGGTGTTTCTTGTTTCTTGGGATATATTCCTAGAAGTGGGATCACTGGGTCAAATGGGAGTTCAATTTTTAACTTTTTGAGGAAACTCCATACTGTCTTCCATAGTGGCTGCACCAGTCTGCATTCCCACCAGCAGTGCACAAGTGTTCCTATTTCTCCACATCCTCTCCAGCATTTTGTCGTTTGTTGATTTGTTGATGATAGCGAGTCTGACAGGTGTGAGATGGTACCTCATTGTTGTTTGGATTTGCATCTCTCGGATGATTAGTGACTTTGAGCATGTTTTCATATGTCTCTTGGCTTTCTGAATGTCCTCTTTTGAAAGGTGTCTATTTAGATCCTTTGCCCATTTTTTGATTGGATTGTTTATCTTCCTTTTGTTAAGTTGTATGAGTTCCCTATAAATTTTGGAGATTAGGCCCTTATCAGATATGACATTGGCAAATATGTTTTCCCACACAGTGGGTTTTCTTGTTGTTTGTTGATGGTTTCTTTTGCTGTGCAGAAGCTTTTTATTTTGATGTAGTCCCACTTGTTTATTTTCTCTTTAGTTTCCAATGCCCTAGGAGCTGTATCGGTGAAGAAATTGCTTCAGCATATGTCTGAGATTTTGTTGCCTTTGGATTTTTCTAGTATTTGTATGGTTTCCCTTCGTATATTTAAGTCCTTTATCCATTTTGAGTTTATTTTTGTGTATGGTGTAAGTTGGTGGTCTAGTTTCATTTTCTTGCATGTATCTGTCCAATTTTCCCAACACCATTTACTGAAGAGACTATCTTGGCTCCATTGTATGTTCTTGCCTCCTTTGTCAAATATTAATTGAGCGTATTGGTTGCGGCTGATTTCTGGGCTCTCTATTCTATTCCATTGATCTATATGTCTGTTCTTGTGCCAGTACCAGGCAGTTTTGAGAACAGTGGCTTTGTAATACATCTTGATATCTGGTATTGAGATCCCACCTACTTTGTTCTTTCTCAGGATCGCTGCAGCTATTCGGGGTCGTTTTTTATTCCAGATGAATTTTTGGACAGTTCGTTCTAGATCTCTGAGGTATGCCATTGGTATTTTAATGCGAAGTGCGTTGAATTTATAGATTGCTTTTTGTAGTATGGACATTTTAATGATGTTGATTCTACCAATCCATGAACACGGTATGTTCTTCCATCTGTTTATGTCTTCCTCTATATCTTTTTTCAACGTCCTGTAGTTTTCTGAGTAGAGGTCTTTTACCTCTTTAGTTAAGTTTATTCCTAGGTAGCTTAATTTTTTTGGTGCGATGGTAAACGGGATTGTTTTTATAATCTCTCTTTCTGAAAGTTCACTATTGGTGTATAGAAATGCCTCAGATTTCTTGGGGTTAATTTTGTATCCTGCTACATTGCCAAATTCATGTATTAAGTCTAGTAGCTTTTTGATGGAGTCTCTAGGGTTTTGTATGTATAATATCATGTCGTCTGCAAATAAGGACAGTTTTACTTCCTCTTTTCCAATTTGGATGCCTTTTATTTCTTCTTCTTGCCGAATTGCAATGGCTAACACTTCCAGTACCATGTTGAACAGGAGTGGTGAGAAGGGGCATCCCTGTCTTGTTCCTGTTCTTAGGGGAAATGGTGTTAGTTTTTGTCCATTGAGTATGATGTTGGCTGTGGGCCTGTCATATATGGCTTTTATTATGTTGAGGTATGATCCTTCTACTCCCACCTTGCTGAGAGTTTTTATCAAAAATGGGTGTTGAATTTTATCAAATGCTTTTTCTGCATCAATTGATATGACCATGTGGTTTTTTCTTTCAATTTGTTTATGTGATGTATCACGTTTATTGATTTGCGGATATTGTACCATCCTTGCATCCCTGGGATAAATCCTACTTGGTCACGGTGTATGATCTTTCTGATGTACTGCTGGATCCGATTTGCTAAGATTTTGTTGAGGATTTTGGCATCTATGTTCATGAGGGATATTGGCCTGTAATTCTCTTTCATTGTGTTGTCTTTACCTGGTTTTGGTATTAGGGTGATGCTGGCTTCATAGAATGAGCTTGGAAGTGTTCCTTCCTCTTGAATTTTTTGTAGTAGTCTGAGGAGGATAGGTTTTAGTTCTTCCTTGAATGTTTGGTAAAACTCCCCTGTGAAGCCGTCTGGTCCTGGGCTTTTGTTTGATGGAAGCTTTTTGATGACTGCTTCAATTTCTTCCATAGTTATTTGCCTGTTGAGATTTTTAGATTCTTCCTGATTGAGTTTTGGAATGTTGTATTTTTCTAGGAATTTGTCCATTTCCTCCATGTTGTCTAGTTTGCTGGAGTAGAGTTGTCCATAGTATTTTTTAACAATCATTTGTATTTCTGTGGGATCTGTTGTTATTTCGCCTCTATCATTTCTGATTTTGTTTATTTGGGTCCTTTCTCTTTGCTTCTTGGTGAGACTGGCTAGAGGTATGTCAATCTTGTTTATCCTTTCAAAGAACCAGCTCTTGGTTTCATTGATATTCTGTATTGTTTTTTTGGTCTCTATGTCATTTATTTCTGCTCTAATCTTTATTATCTCCTTCCTTCTGCTCACTCTGGGCTTTTCTTGTTGCTCTCTTTCTAATTCTTTGAGCTGTAGATTTAGATGATTTACTACCATTTTTTCTTGTTTTTTGAGATAGGCCTGTAGAGCTATAAACTTCCCTCTCAGGACTGCTTTCATTGCGTCCCAAAGGTTTTGGATTGTTGTGTTTTCATTGTCATTAGTTTCCAGGATGTTTTTAATTTCTTCTTTGATCTCATTGGTAACCCAATCAATATTTAATAACGTGCTATTCAGCTTCCAAGTGTTTGAGTATTTTGAGTTGTTTTTGTTGTAGTTTATTTCTAATATTATGGCCTTGTGGTCCGAGAAGATGCTTGGTATGATTTCAATCTTCTTGAATTTGGGGAGACTTTGTTTGTGACCCAATATGTGGTCTATTTTTGAAGATGTCCCATGAGCATCTGAGAAGAATGTATATTTTGTGGCTTTGGGGTGAAGTGTTCTGAAGATGTTAATTAAGTCCATCTGATCTAGTGAGTCATTTAGGATTGCTGTTTCTTTGCTGAGTTTTTGTCTAGCGGATTTATCCAGTGATGTCAGTGGTGTATTAAAGTCCCCTACTATGATTGTATTGTCGTGAATCTCTCCCCTGAAATCTTCCAGGAGTTTTCTTATGTATGTGGGTGCTCCTGCATTGGGTGCATATATGTTTATCAGGGTTATATCCTCTTGTTGTAGTGATCCCTTTAGTATTATGAAGTGGCCTTTCTTATCTCTTGTAATGGCCTTCACTTTGAGGTCTATTTTGTCTGATATAAGTATTGCTACCCCAGCTTTTTTTTCATTTCCATTTGCCTGAAAGATATTTTTCCATCCCTTCACTTTCAGTCTTTGTGAGTCCCTTCTAATGACGTGGGTTTCTTGTAGACAGCGAATATATGGGTCATGTTTTTTATCCATTCAGCCACTCGATGTCTTTTGATTGGACCATTTAGTCCATTTACGTTTAAAGTTATTATTGAAAGGTACTTGTTTGTAGCCATTTCTACTTTTTGTGTGGCTGTTTTCTTTCTGGGCTTTGTAGTTCTTCTTTTTACACCAGTCCCATTAGCATTTCCTGTATCGCTGGCTTGGTGGTGATAAACTTCCTTAGCCTTTTTTTGTCTGTGAAGCTTCTTATTTCCCCTTCAATTTTGAATGATAGCCTTGCTGGATAGAGTATTCTTGGATTCAGTCCTTTGCTTTGCATCACTTTGTAAATTTCTGTCCATTCTTTTCTGGCCTGATGTGTTTCTGTTGAGAAATCATTTGAGAATCTGATGGGGGATCCTTTGTAGGTAACTCTCTGTTTCTCTCTTGCAGCCTTTAAGATTCTGTCTTTGTCTTGTACATTTGCCATCGTTATTATGACGTATCTTGGTGTGGGTCTTTTGAGGTTCATCTTGCCTGGTACTCTCTGTACTTGTGTAACTTTTTTCTTCCCCATATCAGGGAAGTTTTCTGACATTATTTCTTCAAATAGATTTTCTAATCCTTGCTGCTCTTCTTGTCCTTCTTGCAGCCCTATTATGCGTATGTTACTTCGTTTCATGTTGTCCCGAAGCTCCCTTAGGCTCTCCTCCTGCTTTTTAATTCTTTTCTCTAGTTGCTGTTCAGATTGAGCTTGTTTCTCTGCCTTATCTTCTAATTCACTAATTCGGTCCTCTGCTTCTTCTAGTCTGCTTTTGAAACTTTCCATGGTGTTTTTGATTGTAGCTATATCACTTTTCATTTCTTCCTGATTCTTGCATTGGTTGTTGATTTTCTCATCCATCCGGTGAATGAATTGTACAACCATTATTCTGAATTCTTTTTCTGTCATGTTGCAAGCTTCAACTTCATTAATGTCCTTTCTTGGTGACTCCTCATTGTCTTTCCTCTGGGTGTTGTTTCGTCTCTTCATTCTGATTATCTCCCGATGGTTCAAACGTCGAGTTGCGTGGGCCTGGGCCGTGTGCAGTGGGAGCCTCCCACAACCCTAGTGTCACCGAAGAGCTCTGACACTAAGATGTGTGGTTGTTGTGGGTTGGTGGGAACCAGGCTCACTCAGAGTCAGTGTTGTCAGCGCTCAATGTGGCCTCGTATGCACCCTTAGAGTCAGGGACCCTGCCTGCACCGTGCTGAAAAAGGGACCCCCCCTGAAGAGTGTTGAAAACCAGAGCCCCCTAGCGTGCGCCAGGAGTCAGAGTTCCCCAGAATCCAGTATCAGAGTCTCTGTTGCTTCGCCCAACCTTGCCTTGAGAATCAGGTTCCCTATGTGCCCTTGCACCAGGAATTGGAGTCACTGGCTCTTAGTATGAATGCACAGGAAATCAGGATCTCAGGCACAGGTGAAAAGAAACACAGTCAAGTCACTGGTACTTGGTGCTGCCACCTGCCCAGAGAATCGGGGTTCCTGGGCCTGTGATATGTGGGACAAATTCCCGGTGTTCGCGCGATTGCTCCCAGCCCAGGGCTCAGAAGCCGGCAGTGCGCCTAGGCTCAGTTCCTGGGGTTCGCGCGTTTGCTTCCAGCCCAGGGCTCAGAAGCTGGCAGTGCGTGTAGGGTCAGTTCCAAGGTGCTCGGAGCACTTCCAGGCTAAAGTTCCTGGAGCGCTGAGGCCCCGGCAAGGGGAGGGTCTATCAGTTAGTTACTCTGGTGCTGTCCGCAAACCTGCGGGAAGAGGGGATGGGCTCTGTTACTCACGGATCTGCCGCGGGGATTTCTGAACTTTTGGTGTCCGCAGGTCTGTAGCTGTGGTCACAGGTCTCTGTCCCCAGTGGCTGCAGGGTCCTGGTATGCGTCTGAGATCAGACTGGGTGGTGCTGAGGCCGGGCTCGTAGTCTCAAGCAGCTCTGTTTCCCAAGATGGCGTGGTCGCCGTGCCTGTGCTGGCCGCCCAGGAGTGTCCGCCTTTTTAGTACTGTTAGTGACAAGGAATCCTTACCTAATTTTTAAATAAAATATTTTTCCCTCCTAGCAACATGATGCAGAAGTTGCACACTTAACTGAGGTTCTCAAGGATAAGAACAAAGAAAGCAAGAGGCTAAGGTCTTCTTTTGATGCTTTGAAAGAATTGAATGATAACTTAAAAAAACAGGTAAGATCCATTTTAATATATATTAGATTATAAGACATTCTTGGTACTATATGGTTTATATTTAACAAATTATAAGTCAATCTTAGAACATCTGGCTAGAGAAATGTTTGATTAACTTTGCTTGTAGCTTTATTACAAAATACTTCTCATATAAAATATTCTTAAGCTTTTGCTTTCTCATCATCTGTTCTGGCAACCAGCTGAGAAGTTTGGCAAGTTGAAATCTTTAAAAATATAAAAGCAAGTACTATATTTAAAAACAAGCCAAAGGAAAAACCCCAATAACCTGGGGACTTTTAACTGCTCTTAAGTGCTTATTTAATATTCATTTATTTTGTGGGCATCTATTAATATACTAGGCACTGTATTAGAAGGAAGTCTTTACATTGTTCATACTCTTGTGAGTATATTAGTAGACTGGTATCATATTGCACTGTAATTATTTATTTATACTAGAGGCCTGATGCACAAAAATTGGTGCACTTGGGGGGTCCCTCAGCCCGGCCTGTGCTCTCTTGCAGTCTGGGACCCCTCGGAGGATGTCCACCTGTTGGCTTAGGCCCGCTCCCCAGGGGATCGAGCCTAAGTTGGCAGTCAGACATCCCCCCGGCAGCCCGGGAGCCCTCGGGGGATGTCCACTTGCCAGCGGGGAGCCGGCCTAACCTGCAGTCGGACATCTTTAGCGCTGCTGAGGAGGCGGGAGAGGCTCCCACCACAAACACTGTGCTGGTAGCCTTCAGCCTGGCTTGTGGCTGAGCAGAGCTCCCCCTGTGGGAGCACACTGACCACCAGGGGTAGCTTCTGCATTTAGTGTCTGCCCCCTGGTGGTTAGTGTGTGTCATAGTGACCAGTCATTCCTAGTGGTTCTGCTGTTAGGGTCAATTTTCACATTACCCTTTTATTATATAAGATAGAGGCCTGGTGCACGGGTGGGGGCCAGTTGGTTTGCCCTGAAGGGTGTCCTGGACCAGGGTGGGGGTCCCTCTGGGGTGCCTGGTTAGCCTGGGTGAGGGGCTGAGGGCTGTTTGCAGGCTGGCCACAGTCCCTTCAGGGTCGGGGGGGCCCAGCTGGGGTGCCTGGCCAGCTTGGATGAGGGGCTGAGGGCCCTTTTCAGGCTGGCCACATACCCTTCAGGGTGGGGGTTCCCACTGGGGTGACTGCCCAGCCTGGGTGAGGGGCTGAGGGCTGTTTGCAGGCTGGTCAAGCCCCCCAGTGGGGACCTTCATCCCATGGGGGTGTGGCCAGCCTAGATGAGGGGCTGATGGCTGTTTGCAGGCTGGCCACAGCCCCTTCAGGGTGGTGGGGTCCTGCTGGGGTGACTGGCCAGCTTGGGTGCGGGGCTGAGGGCCATTTGCAGGCTGGCCAGATACCCTTCAGGGTGGGGGGTTCCCACTGTAGTACCTGGCCAGCCTGGGTGAGGGGCTGATGGCTGTTTGCAGGCTGGTCAAGCCCCCCAGTGGGGACCCTCACCCCATGGGTGTTTGGCCAGCCTGGGTGAGGGGCAGAGGGCTTTTTTCAGGGTGGACACAGCCCCTTCAGGGTGAGGGTCCCCACTGGGGTGCCTGGCCAGCCTGGGTGAGGTTCTGATCGTTTTTTTCAGGCTGGCCACAGCCTCTTTAGGGTGGGGGGCCCTACTGGGCTGCCTGACCAGCCTGGGTGAGGGGCTGATGGCCGTTTTTAGGCTGGCCATGTCCGCAGGCTGGAAGCAGGTATCTGGGATTTATTTAACTTCTATAATTGAAACTTTGTAGCCTTGAGCGGAGCCCAGGTCCTGGAAGCCTGGGTTGCCCCTGGCAACCGAGGCTCTCAGTCCCTCCTTGAGCGGAGGCCACGGCAGCTAGAAGCAGGTATCTGGGATTTATTTATCTTCTAGAATTGAAACTTTGTAGCCTTGAGCGGATCTCAGGGCCATCTGGGCAGGCGGGAAGCTTGGCTTCCTCCATTGCCGGGGGCAATGCTCCAGCTCCATGGCCACTGCCATTTTAGTTGGGTGAATTTGCATATTTGCTCCTGATTGGCTGGTGGGCGTGGCTTGTGGGTGTAGCAGAGGTATGGTCAACTTGCATGTTTCTCTTTTATTAGATTAGACTAGAGGCCCAGTGCACAAAAATTCGTGCACTTGGGAGGGTCCCTCAGCCTGGCCTGTGCCCTCTCGTAGTCTGGGACCCCTCGGGGGATGACCAGCTGCTGGCTTCGGCCCGCTCCTCGGGGGATTGGGCCTAAGCTGGCAGTCAGACATCCCTCTGGCAGCCTGGGAGCCCTTGGGGGATGTCCACTTGCCAGCAGGGAGCAGGCCTAGCTGCAGTCGGACATCCTTAGCGCTGCTGAGGAGGCGGGAGAGGCTCCCATCACCACCGCTGTACTGGCAGCCGTCAGCCTGGCTTGTGGCTGAGCAGAACTCCCCCTGTGGCGGCACACTGACCACCAGGGGGCAGCTCCTGCATTGAACGTCTGCCCTCTGGTGGTCAGTGTGTGTCATAGTGACCAGTGATTCCCAGTCGCTCTGCTGTTAGGGTCAATTTGCATATTACCCTTTTATTATATAGGATAGAAGCCTGTTGCATGGGTGGGGGCCGTCTGGTTTGCCCTGAAGGGTGTCCTGGATCAGGGTGGGGGTCCCCGCTGGGGTGCCTGGCCAGCCTGGGTGAGGGGCTGATGGCTGTTTGCAGGCTGGCCATGGCCCCCAGCCACCCAAGCTTCCAGTGGAGGCTGGCTGGAAGCATGTATTGTTAAGCCCAGATTTCAGGATCACCAAAAGTCCACCAGGGAGCCAGCCGAGTCCGATGCAAAAGCAGATAGAGTCTTTATTCGGGGTAGCTCGAGCTCCCCCCACACTCGCTGATGCAGAGGCTGGGGCAGAGAGAGAGTGAGCTCTGTGGGGAGAGGGGTTTTATAGGGGGGTTGGAGTAAGGGGAGGAGAGAGGACTATGGGCCCTGCCAATTGGCCAGGCGCAAGTCGGTGTCTTGTTACACAGGATGTGGTCGTATCTATGGTGCGCACTTCCCTTGATTATCATTGGTTAGTTTAAAGAAATCCTACGTGTGGCTAGCAGAGGCTTGGGCTTCTGGGAAGAAGCTCCTTGCCAAGCACATGGCTAAGGCTGCTGCCCAAAAATGGAGGATCCGGGGTAAGATGGAGGGCGTAGCCCTCGACCTTTCAGTATCTGGGATTTATTTAGCTTCTATAATTGAAACTTTGTTGCCTTTAGTGGAGGCCATAGCTGGCCAGGGCAGGCGGGAAGCTTGGCTTCCTCCATCGCCCAGGCAACCAAGCCTCCTGCTTGCTCCAGCTCCGTGGCTGCCGGCCGCCATCTTGGTTGGGTTACTTTGCATATAGTTGCTCTCATTGGATGGTGGGCGTGGCTTGAGCATAGCAAAGGTACGGTCAGTTAGCATCTTTGTCTTTTTTTTTTTTAATTAAATCTTTATTGTTCAGATTATTACATTTGTTCCTCTTTTTTCCCCCCCATAACTCCCCTCCTCCCAGTTCCCACCCCACCCTCCGCCCTCACTCCCCACCCACTGTCCTCATCCATAGGTGCACGATTTTTGTCCAGTCTCTTCCCGCATCTCCCACACCCCTTCCCCTGCCAAGAATAGTCAGTCCATTCCCTTTCTATGTCCCTGATTCTATTATAATCACCAGTTCATTCTGTTCATCAGATTATTTATTCACTTGATTCTTAGATTCACTTGTTGATAGATGCATATTTGTTGTTCATAATTTGTATCTTTACCTTTTTCTTCCTCTTCTTCTTCTTAAAGGATACCTTTCAGCATTTCATATAATCCTGGTTTGGTGGTGATGAACTCCTTTAGCTTTTCCTTATCTGTGAAGCTCTTTATCTGACCTTCAATTCTGAATGAAAGCTTGGCTGGATAAAGTAATCTTGGTTGTAGGTTCTTGGTATTCATCACTTTGAATATTTCTTGCCATTCCCTTCTGGCCTGCAAAGTTTCTGTTGAGAAATCAGCTGACAGTCATATGGGTATTCCCTTGTAGGTAACTGAGTTTCTTTCTCTTGCTGTTTTTAAGATTCTCTCTTTATCTTTTGCTCTTGGCATTTTAATTATGATGTGTCTTGGTGTGGTCCTCTTTGGATTCCTTTTGTTTGGGGTTCTCCGCGCTTCTTGGACCTGTAAGTCCATTTCTTTCACCAGGTGGGGGAAGTTTTCTGTCATTATTTCTTCAAATAGGTTTTCAATATCTTGGTCTCTCTCATCTTCTGGCACCCGTATAATTCTGATGTTGGTACGCTTGAAGCTGTCCCAGAGGCTCCTTACACTATCCTCGCATTTTTGGATTCTTTTTTCATTTTGCTTTTCCGGTTGGGTGTTTTTTGCTTCCTCGCATTTCAAATCATTGACTTGATTCTTGCGCTCCTCTGGTCTGCTGTCGGGAGTCTGTATAATATTCGTTATTTCAGTCCGTGTATGCTTAACTTCTAGTTGGTTCCCCAATATAACATCGAGGGTCTCATTAGTTTTCTTGTAGATCTCATTGAGTTTATCGGCGGCTTCTAAACAGTTCTTGAGAGACCTTAAAAGTGTGGTTCTGAACTCTATATCTTCCATTGACAATTTTGTCCTGTTTCTTTGTCTCCGCATTTTGTTATGCTTCCTTGGTGCACCCCCTAGTGGTCTTTGTGCGCAGTCTTATAGTTAAACCTTGATTGTTGTAGCTAATACCAGGGAGGGTTTGACCTCCAGGCCAAGTGGCTATGAGAATCAGCTGTGTCTGCAGTGAGAGAACTTCTGTCCTCTAGGGAGGTGCTAATCTAGCCTTTGCCTGAGGCTATCCGGCAAATGCCTCTGTGCAGGGCTTGGGCGGGGCGGGTCGCACAGGATCAACAGGGTGGGACGGAGAGAGCAGTTATGGCGGCTCTCAGTCCTGTCCCCAGGGGCTCTGCCTCTCAGAGTCCCAGCACCCGCTGCAAACCTCGGAGAGAAAGCTGCACTCGCTCTGACCGAAGCCAGACAGTCCCGCTTCTCCCGTTTGAGTCTGGATCCCTAAAGACTCGCCTGTATCTGGAGCTCAGAGTCTGCGACTCCCTCCCGATTGAAAACGCCAACCGCGCCCTCCGCCGCCAGCCCGCTCCGCGCACTCCGCACCTCAGAATTTGACTTCAGCACTGTGCCTCCTCTGAGTGTCCGTATGCGTTTCTCTTTCCTCCTAGTTGTAGGACTTCCACTCAGCCAGCGTTCCTGTGGTTCTGGGTGATGTCCGTTCCGTTTTTTAGTTTCACTTTTGAAGTAGTTGTTCAAGGCAGCAAACTCCGGCGTTAACCTATGCCGCCATCTTGGTTCTACTCCCAGACTCTATTCTAGCATCTTTGTCTTTTATTAGTGTAGATAAGTCGTATAACTTAAAGTAGTACTTGATTATACTAAAGTTGCATAACAAATAATTTTTTGCATTGTATTGGGTTTCTTTTTTTCTTTTTTCAACTTCACTTTGCCAAGTTTTGACTGAAAATGTGAAAGTGGAGGTATACATTGAAGATGGGAAGGAGAATGTATTTGTGGAAAGGAGAAGTGGATGAGCAGTATGGGGTAAACTCATTTACTTTAACAATTAAAGCAGTGGGCTGGGAAAATTTATGGATTCTAAAATGTAACTAAGCTCAGAGTCTCAGGGTTAATTTGCCTCCTGGGATTCCTTAGCTGGCTGTGTGTTTTCTGTTATTATTTATTTATTCATTTATTTTAATCCTCCCCCAAGGATATGTTATTATTGATTTAAGAGAGAGAGAGAAACATAGATCAGTTGCATCTGTATGCTCCCTAACAGGAAATCAAACCTGTAATCTAGGTATGTGTCCTGGCCAGGAATTGAACCCACAACCTTTTGGTGCATGGGACGATAGTCCAACCAACTAATCCACCTGGCCAGTGCTCTCTGTTTTTTATTCTTGATTTCCCCCAATGAGTCTTGAACTGCTTGTTATAACATTTTTCCTTTGCAGTGATAATTAGGTACCCTATTTTTCACTTTATCTAGTTCTTAGGCTTCCCTGAGTTCATTTGTGGACTCCCACAATTGGAATATGACCTTGACTTACTGTTGTCTGGGAGTTTGCTGTATCCCTGGAGAGATCGCTTTTCCCATCACAATCTCAGTCTAGCACTCAAAAAAGATAAGGACTTCTTTTTTTGCCAGCATAGATACATCGTTGCCCATTCCTATCTCTAGGTTTATATTTATACTAGAGGCCCAGTGCATGAAATTCGTGCACGGGAGGGGGGGTCCCTCAGGTTGGCCTGCACCCTCTCCAATTCGGGACCCCTCGGTGGATTTCTGACTGCCAGGATCAGACCCAAACCAGCAGTCAGACATCCCTCTAGCAATCCGGGACTGCTGGCTTCTAACCGCTCACCTGCCTGCCTGTTGGTAGCACCTAACTGCCTCTGCCTGCCAGCCTGATCACCCCCTAACTGCTCCCCCCTACTGGCCTAATTGCTCCTAACTGCCCTCTGCTGCTGGCCTGACCGCCTCTAACTGCCCTCCCCTGCCAGCCTGGTCGCCCCTAACTGCCTCTGCCTTGGCCCCTGCCACTGTGGCTTTGTCCGGAAGGATGTCCAGAAGATGTCTGGTCTAATTAGCATGTTACCCTTTTATTAGTATAGACTAGAGCAGTGGTCGGCAAACTGCAGCTTGCGAACCACATGCAGCTCTTTGGCCCCTTGAGTGTGGCTCTTCCACAAAATACCAACTTCTCTTCATGGGCCACAAAGTTTCAATTGCAGTGTACGTGCGTGTCCGCACATGGTATTTTGTGGAAGAGCCACACTCAAGGGGCCAAAGAGCCGCATGTGGCTCGTGAGCCGCAGTTTGCTGACCACTGGACTAGAGGCCCGATGCATGAAATTCATCCACTGGGAGGAGGGTGCCTCAGCTCACCCTGCACCCTCTCGCAGTCCGGGACCCCTTGCTCCTTACCACTCAACTTACTGCTCCTTAGCGCTGCCATTGAGGCGGGAGAGGCTCCTACCACCGCTGCTGCGCTTGCCAGTCGTGAGCCTGGCTTCTGGCTGAGTGGTGCTCCCCGTGTGGGAGCACACTGACCACCAGGGGTCAGCTCCTGCCTGAGCGTCTGCCCCCTGGTGGTCAGTGCACATCGTAGCGACCGGTCGCTCTGTTCGTTCTTCCGTAATGGTTGCTTAGGCTTTTATTATATAGAAGATAATCCTTAATAATTTTACATGTGCTTGCATGAGTGTGTGGTGATTAGAGTGGCTATGTGTATTAGTAAGTGATTGAACCTATTGATAATTGGACTATGGCAATGTGTTAAAATTGACACTTTGAATTTCGGAAGTTGGGAGAAACATTTTGTATGAAGTGGCAGAATGCTTTTTTTTTCTCAATGTTTTTATTGATTTTAGAGAGAGAAGAAGGGAGAGGGAGAGAGAGATAGCATCATCTATGAGAAAGAAACATCAACATCGATTGGCTGCCTCCTGCACGCCCCATGCTGGGCTTTGAGCCTGCAACTCGGCCATGTGTCCTGACTGGGAATTGAACTGGTGCATGGGTTGACGCTCAACCACTGACCCACACTTTCCTGGCCAGCATACTTTTTATGGTTGCTTTGTTTAGCATATAACAAGAGTCAGCAAATATTTTCTGTTAAAAGATCACATAGTAAATATTTTGTATTTTGTGGGCCATATGGTCTTTATCATAATGACTCAACTCTGCAAAAGTAGTTATAGGCAGTAAGCAAGTGAATGAGCGTGGATGTGTCCTAATAAAAACAGGCAGTGGTCAGATTTGGTCCACGTGCCATGGTTTGCCAGCTTCTGGCATGATGAGTGATACATGCTTTGAAAAATTGGTAATATAAAAGTCAGTTGTTTCTGTAACTAACTTACATAGCACTTTATGATAGCATTGGGTATAAATAAATTTGCTTTAGTAGTAGTAGTAATAATAATAATGATAATAATAATAAAAAAATTTCCCATTAAGTCTTACCAGCCTGAGGAGACAAGGATTGATGTTCAGGACTCATTGGGGGAGAGAATCCCAGTGAACATCCCAGGCTCCTGTTGAAAGCAGCAGGGTTGTACTTGAGGAGGAGGTGAATTAGAGGTAGATAGAACCCTCTTCAAACTGAAACCTCTCCTTGACTCATCTCAGTTCCTGATCATATTAAGGTGATCAGTCCCCATTTTAAGGACCTAGCAGAGAAAAGGATCAGCCCTTATTGAAGAAGATATATGTATAAAAATTGTAATTTTCTGTCATTCTATACAGAATTCATAAGCACATTACCAGACAGAATCATAGCTCCTGATTGGGTAGAGTGTTGTCCTGATACACTATGCTTGTGGGTTTTATCTCCCATCAGAACACATACAAGAATCAACCAATAAATAAGTGGAAAAACAACTCAATGTTTCTCTCTTTTTTGTCTCCCTCCCTTCTCTTTCTAAAATCAATAAAAATAAAAAAGATAGAATCATATGACTAAATATGAAGAGAAAAAAACTCCATACAATATGAACATACCTACAGGTGATCCAGTTATTAGAGTTAATAGGCAAAGACTTTAAAATAATAATTAATATAGCCAATAAAGTAGAAAAAATTGAGAACTTCATTAGAGAATTAGAATCTATAAAAGGGAATTAAATTGAAATTTTAAAACTGAAAAATGCGTTAATTGAATTTTAAATCTCCAGTAAATGGGTTTAACAGCAGATGAGACACAGAAGAAGGCAGGTTAGTGAACTAGAAGATAGTTTCATAAAAAGTCTTGAAATGAAAACATTGAGTGGAGGAAGAATAGAAAATTCATAAAATAGACATGGAATCTAGTTTAAAAGTTCAACATGGGATTCCAAGAAGAGATAATGGGGAAAAGCAAAATGTGTGAAGGGATAATGGTCACAAATTTCCAAAACTGCTGAAAGTTGCCAATCCACAGACTTAAGAAAATATGTTAACCCTAAGCAGAATAAATTTTAAGGAAAATCATACATACATAGACACATTTTTAAAAAATATATATTTTATTGATTTTTTACAGAGAGGAAGGGAGAGGGATAGAGAGCTAGAAACATCAATGAGAGAGAAACATCGACCAACTGCCTCCTGCATACCTCCTAGTGGGGATGTGCCCGCAACCAAGGTACATGCCCTTGACCGGAATCGAACCTGGGAACTTTCAGTCCTCAGGCTGACGCTCTGTCCACTGAGCCAAACCGGTCAGGGCTAGACACATTATTTTTACGACTGTTGAAAACTTTGGGTAAAGTTAAAATCTTAAAAGTGGTCAGAGAAAAATAAGATACTTTACTTCAAAGAAGGAACAGTAAGACTCATGGCTAGCTTTTAAGGATGAAGTATCATGTACCTTAAACATAGATAGAAAAAGAGATATAAATTCCCCTTCTTGTTGTATGAGGCCAGCATAACCTTGAAACAACCCCGTTGAGAACATTGTAAGCAAAGGAAAGTGGAAACCAGTCTTAGGAATATAGGTGCAAAATTTTAAAATATCAGCAAATTGAATTTAGCGATACATAAAAAGGATAATACAGCTAAGTGGATTTAGTTCAGGAATACAAGGTTAGTTTATCATTTGAAAATTAATGCATTATCTCATAAAAGGAGAAAATCATAATTTCTATGACAAAATTCAGCACAAACTGATAATTACTAGTAATAGAAGAGAACTTCTTAGTTATAACAGAGTATCTAAAAATAATCCAACAATAAATTTATACTTAATGCAAGTTATTGAAATATTTTCCCTCTGAGCTCGTAACAAAATAAATGTGCTTACTATTACTCTTTCTTTCGTTTTTTTTTTTTTTTAAATATATTTCTTTATTGATTTTTTACAGAGAGAAAGGGAGAGGAATAGAGAGTTAGAAACATCAATGAGAGAGAAACATTGATCAGCTGCTTCCTGCACACCCCCTACTGGGTATGTGCCCGCAACCAAGGTACATGCCCTTGACCGGAATTGAACCTGCGACCCTTGAGTCTGAAGGCCGACGCTCTATCCACTGAGCCAAACCAGTTAGGGCTATTACTCTTTTTATTGAGCATTATACTGAAAGCCCTAGTCAATGAAATAAGGAAAAAATGGAAAGTAAGGATTGGAAAGGAAGAAATCAGAATTATGCACAGATGACATTATTTACCTATGTACCTAGGTATGCAAATGAATGTAAAGATGAGTTATTAGAATTAAGCAAATTTAGAAGAACCTTTGGATATAACTATGTTCAATATACAAAACTAAGTATATTTCTATATACTAACAATCAAATAGGTAATAGCAGAGAAAAACATTAGCTATCCAGAAATAAATCTAACGAAAGATGTGTAAAACGTATAAAACATTATTAAAATACAGAAGACCTAAATAAATTGAAGGCTGTGTTATGTCTGTAAATGGAAAATTCAATATTATATAGTTATCAGTTTTCCCCAAATTAATATATTTAATACAATCCCAATAATTCACTACACTGCATACTTAATGATTTGCACACTGTTCTGTACATATAGTTCCACAAAAAGTTCAATTAAAAGACGTTGTAACATGTTGGGAGACTTGCACATTTTTCATAGAATGATGTAGACTTAGATTATTATTAATATTTTGGGGACAAATGGTGATATTAGCTGTGATCTTTAATTATGAGTGTTTCCTTTGTTTTGTTCCATTGCTTGGTTATGCAGATGAGATAATATAGATTATTTGGGAAATCTTTAGTATGAAGATTTTGGGTTATATTGAAATATCTAACATTTTTATATTTTAGTTAAATGAAGTAAGTGAAGAAAACAAGAAGATGGAGATTCAGGCTAAAAGAGTTCAAGCTCGTTTAGATAATTTACAGGTAAGTTGCTTATTCTTTTTGGCATAAGTGAATTTTATGATTGCCTTTGGATTTTCTCACTTTTAACATAATTGTTCTTTAATTCATGGATATGTGCTGTTGCAGAGGAAGTATGAATTTATGACAATACAGAGATTGAAAGGAAATTCCCATGCTGTTCATGAAATGAAAAGTTTAAGACAAGAAAAAGTACCAGTTTCAAAAACATATAAGGTATGATATTATTGAAATTTTCTTCAGTGGAAAGCTGGGGAATGTTCTCTTTGTTCTTTAACCTTTTTATTTCATTTAGCAAACATTGTTTTTGGTATGAAAGGAATATTTTTATAACATTTCAAGTATGCCTTTTAAAAAGAATATATATTTATTGATTTCAAAGGGGAAGGAAGAGGGAGAGAGAGATAAAAACATTGATGATAAGAGAATCATTGGCCCTAACCGGTTTGGCTCAATGGATAAGAGCGTCAGCCTGTGGACTGAAGGGTCCCAGGTTCGATTCCGGTCAAGGGCATGTACCTTGGTTGCGCGCGCATACCCAGTAGGGAGTGTGCAGGAGGCAGCTGATCGATGTTTCTCTTTCACCGATGTTTCTAAGTCTCTATCCCTCTCCCTTCCTCTCTGTAAAAAAATCAATAAAACATTAAAAAAAAAGAGAGAGAATCATTGATCAACTGCCTCTTGCATGCTCCACACTGAGGATCAAGCTCACAACCCAGGCTTGTGCCCTGACCGATAATCAAACTGTGACCTCCTGGTTCATATGTTGACACTCAACCACTAAGCCACGCCAGCTAGGCTCAAATATACTTTTATTTGTGAAAGGAAAACAATGTTTCAGCAGTGTTTATGGCACAGTAACACTGATAGACCACAGGATTTAAGTTTAGTAACAGCTTTGTTATTCATTGTGTTTTGAGATTCCATAAGCCTTCATTGTTACTTTTCTATCAAAACTGCAATCCATCCCTTTGTTGGGTTCCATTTATTATTTTTTTCCTAAGAATTTTATTTATTTATTTTGGGGTATAAATTACATGTACCAGTAGTAACATAATACACAGACTCTTAAGTGTACAGTTTGACAGTTTTGACAAGTGCCTACACTCATGTAACCTACAACTAGATATAGAACATTTCCATCACTCTAGAAAGTTCTCTCATGTCCCTTTTCAGTTATTCCTTGCAAGAAATAGTTGTTGATCTGATTTCTATTATCATAAATTAATTCTTCCTATTTTAGAACTTCAGTCAATGGAATTAGGTAGTATTTACTCATTTGTGTAAGGCTTATTATGTTCATCATAGTTGAGTGTATCAGTAGTTCCTCTGTATTGTTCAGTAATTTTCTATTGTATGCATATATCAGTTTGTTTATCCTTTTTTTTTAAATAAATCTTTATTCAGATTATTACAGATGTTCCTCTTTTTCCCCCTCCATAGCTCCCCTCCATCTGGTTCCCACCCCACCCCATGCCCTTACCCCCCCGCCACTGTCCTCATCCATAGGTGTAAGATTTTTGTCCAATCTCTTCCCGCACCCTTCACACCCCCATCCCCCTGAGAATTGTCAGTCCACTCCCTTTCTATGCCCCTGCTTCTGTTATATTCACCAGTTTATTCTGTTCATCAGATTTTTTTATTGACTTAATTTTTAGATTCAGTTGTTGATAGATATGTATTTGTTGTCCCTTTGTTGTTCATAATTTTTATCTTTACCTTCTTCTTCTTCCTCTTCTTAAAGAATACCTTTCAGCATTTCATATAATCCTGGTTTGGAGGTCATGAACTCTAGCTTTTTCTTGTCTGTGAAGCTCTTTATCTGACCTTCAATTCTGAATGATAGCTTTGCTGGGTAAAGTAATCTTGGTTGTAGGTTCTTGATATTCATCACTTTGAATATTTCTTGCCACTCTCTTCTGGCCTGCATGGTTTCTGTTGAGAAATCAGCTGACAGTTGTATGGGTACTTCCTTGTAGGTAACTGATTTCTTTTCTCTTCTTGCTTTTAAGATTCTCTCTTTGTCTTTTGCTCTTGGCATTTTAATTATGATGTGTCTTGGTGTGGTCCTCTTTAGATTTCTCTTATTTGCCTCGACTTGTAAGTCTATTTCTTTCATCAGGTAGGGGAAATTTTCTGTTATTACTTCTTCTAATAGGCTTTCAATATCTTGCTCTCTCTCTTCTTCTGGCACCCCCATAATTCGGATGTTGGTACGCTTGAAGTTGTCCTAGAGGCTCCTTACACTATCTTCATATTTTTGGATTCTTTTTTCTTTTTGCTTTTCCAGATGGGTGTTTTTTGCTTCCTCATATTTCAAATCTTTGACTTGATTCTTGGGATCCTCTAGTCTGCTGTTGGATCTCTGTATATTATTCTTTATTTCAGTCAGTGTATGCTTAATTTCTGCCTGGTCCTTTTCCATTTTTTTTGGTATTCTCATTAAGATCCTTGAAGGTCTCACTAAGTTCCTTGGAGGTTTGTAGAAGATTCTTCAGTAACTTTATAACTGTGGTTTTTGAACTCTAAATTCAGTAATTTGCTTTCCTCCATTTCTTTTATTTGTGACATTTTCTTTGTCTCTGCATTTTGGCTCCTTCCCTGTGTTGATAGAGTGGCTTTGTGTGGTAGGTGTCCAATTGGGCACAGTGTCTCAGCCTCTCCAATCACCTGAGGTGGACATTCTTGGTGCACCCCTTTGTGGGCTGTGTGCACAATCTTGTTGTAGTTAAGCCTTGATTGCTGTTGGTATCCCTGGGAGGAAATGATCTCCAGGCCTATTGATTCAAGGACCCACTGTGTCTATAGTGGAAGTACTGCTGCGCTGGAGACACCCTTATGGGGCATGCTTGCTTCACTGCGGCTTTGGTGTTCACTGAGTCTGCCTCTTGAGTGTGTCACTTATGGATGTGAGGAGTTCAAATCTGGTATCTGACCACTGAGTACACTGGCTCCTGGATCTCCAAGGAGGTGCAAATTCAACCACTGTTTGAGTCCACCCAGCAGGAGCTACCGTGAGATCTGCAGTTTTCTCCTCTTTGTTTGGGGTTTGGAAATTTTGGAGTTCTCTGACCCAGCTGCAGTTTGTTAGGTTAGGCTGCAAAAGGACAGGCGATTCATTTGTGCCGCTGCGCACAGCTTGGGTGGGGTTGTAAATTGGGTGGGGTGGGCTCTCAGAGACTCACCAGGGCGGAGCAAACAGTGATGGCTGTTTGTCAGCCGTTTCCAGGTCTCCAGGTCTACACGTCCCTGCGTCCCTGAGTCCTGCGCCCTCACAGTAACAATGATCCCTGCGAGCAGTTCTGCAAGAAAGCCACCCTTGCTTTCCGACCCGATGCCAAACAGTCCAGTTTCTCCCCGTAGGAGTCTGGGACCCTAGAATCTCACCAGAAATGAGTTCAGTGCATTCAGGAGCTTGTAACTCCCGATTGATTAAAACCGCGCACCCAGGTGCAGCCCGGTTTGCGCACCTCCGTACCTCTGTTCCACCGCACCTCCTACCCAGCCTCAATGCTCTTTTTTCTTTCCTTCTAGTTGTAGAACTTCCACTCATCTAGCTTTCCCATGGTTCTGGATGATAGCCGTTTTGTCTTTTAGTTGTAGTTTTAATGTGGTTGTGGCGGGCGGCAAGTACAGGTATATACCTTATGCCGCCATCTTGATTGTCTATCTCTTTTGTTGATAGACACTTGAGCTGTTTCTAGTTTTTGTTTATTATAAACTAGAGGCCCGGTGCATGAAATTCAGCCAAGCACTGTTAGGGTCCCTAGCGGCTGGTGGCGGCTGGGCAGGTATTCCCTCCCTTCCCCTGGCTGGCCATGCCCTCTGGTCGAACTCCCGGATGAACTCCCGGTCGAGGGGACAATTTGCATACTACGCTTTTATTATATAGGACTAGAGGCCCAATGCATGAAATCTGTGCAAGGTTGCTCAGCCCTCACAGCCCCGGCTGCTTCGGCCCTGGTAGCCCCGGCTTTGTCCAGAAGGTCGTCTAGACGGTCTGCTGTTTGGTCTAATTAGCATATTAGCTCTTTATTATATAGGATAATGATGCTAGCAATATTTGTGTGCAAGGCTCTTTGTAGACATGTGTTTTAATTCCTCTTGAAAATGTTACCAAGACTGGAATTTCTGGGACATAAAGCAGATATATATTTAATTTTAATGAAACTGTCAAACAGTTTTTCACAGTGGTTGTATCATTTTGTTGTTCTGATAGCTAAATGATTGTTCTGGTTGCTCCACAACCTTGTCAACATTTGGTATTTTAAGTCTTTTTCATTTTGACCTTTCCAGTATGTGGGTAGTGATATCTCATTGTGGGCTTTTATAATTTTGATGAATTCCCTAGTTCTTTTCCTGAAGTAAATTGGGAGTTTAATAATGGTGGCAAAAAAAAAAAAAAAAAAAATGGTGACAGAGGTACCTCAGCAAGGGAAGCAGAACTACTGTTGGGCTAAAGGTGTTAATTGGCCTATGATGAAGCCATCATGGCTCCACAGAACAAAATTCAGCAAAAGATTGCTGTGTAGAGCTCTCTGGTCTCAGAGCTGATGGAGCTTTCAGTCCTGCAACAAGGAGTTTGTGGAGAATGACACCAGTCAACAGAAGATCAAAGACCTCCACACAAAGTATGTGGTTCGTAGGTCGACACTCAACCACTGCAAGACTAGGCCTGATTGGAACTGCTCCTATTGAGCTTTTGGACTTTTCCACTTGTAGGTGCAAAGAATTACCATGGTTTAAGGCTGTGTCTGCGAAGAGCAAAGAGAACCTGGTGTCCCAGGGCTTCATGAGTTCACAGTTGAGGATTTCCACAACACTTTCATAAACTTGGTCGAGCAGGTTGAGTAGCAGATTTCAGTAGTCCACCTGTTGGCCTCCTTTAATGATCAGAGAACCTTGAACTACCTTGTGGTCTACCTGCGACCGCTCACCTCAGGCTGCTTACAGTGTGAGAGCAGTTCCTTAAGCACTTCATCGGGGCGTGGGCGGTCTGTCAAGGAGTTCTGTCTTCAGGAAGTGGAGGCCATGTACAAATGGAGTAACCACAGCCATATCATCATGTTGACCCAGGCCCTCAGGGACCCAGTGTGGGTGGGAACACATATCAGCACATATTTCCTGAGTGCTCCAAGCCCAAGGTCTGCGTATTCTATTGACTGGAGCCTGTGATGTGCTATGCACATAGGGTTGGCCCCATGTGGCAGCCACTGCTCTGGTAGCCCTCCCCTTTGCCAGGCACCAAATATGTACAAAGGTTTTTTTGTAGTTCTACATGATCCTATTTCATGATTCCCATGCCCCTCCCCCCTTTTCCTGGCATTCAACTTTCCATGTATGCTGGCAGTGGAACACATTTTTAATTTAAAAAAGAATTAGAAAAAGTGGAGATTTCATATCAGGTACTCAAGATGATTGAAATTTTCATCTAAAGATTTTATTTGAAGAAAATTGAGAAGGTTAAAAGTTTTTTTATACAGAATAATGTAGCTTTTTGTTTTCAATCAGCTGATTCATTTTTTATGAATTGCTATCTGCTTAATGCTACCTTTATATTAATTTTAAAATTTAATTTGCTTTTATATTTCTCTCTTTTTGGATTTTTAAAAATCTAAATGAAGTATAGCATAGTTTCCTGCTTTAAGTAGATGTGTGATAAATATTGAATTAAATTGACTAAAAATAATTTTAATACTAAAATTAGCCCAATTGAATTTATAAATTTTTTTGTGACATTTTGCTTTTATTTATTTTTTTCTTCTATTTTGGTAGACTCTCAGAGAATAGGATTTCCAAGAAAAAAAAGTTCTTATTGTGTTTATAAAATATTATAATATAAACATGAAACGTTTTGGAGAAGAAGAAAAGATACATTTTCATGGTAGAAATTATTTAGCTTTTGAAACCTTTTGTTTGTTAAAGTCTTTTAGTTATGGTAGTTCATACTTTCGAGTTAAGACCAATTTTACTTTTCTGTGTTATCAATCTTGGGTAAAGAATTTTTATGAAACTTCTCTGTTTTGGTAATGAGCTGTAGTACTTTCAGTTTCCTTATTATGATGAGTTTTCCTCTTTCCTCAGCCAGCATATGGTATATTTCTAATATTAATTGGAGATATTTGATTTGGAATTTTTTTCATTGGGAGCTTTTTGAATACATATTTTAGTGAAGTGATTTAGGTAAATTATTCTATAATCACTTAACCAAATTTAAAGCTTGCATTTGAAGTTTTATGAAGTTGTGGACTGAAATTTTCATTAAATTTTTTACATACAGGTACCACTTAATGCACAAGTTTATGAACTTTTAACTGTCTTCATGGATTGGATTTCGGATTATCACCTTAGCAAATTGAAAAGTGAAGAATCTGGGATGGATGGTGAAAAGCTGCAATTTAAATTTGCTTCTCAGAGAAATGATATTCAGGAGAAGTGTATAAAGGTTTGTTTTTTTATTTTGAAATATATGACTCTAAAAAGATTCATTTCATACTTAATTGTAATTAATTCATATTTATATATTTTTTAACATGATAGGAATTTTAAAAAAATAGAGACCAGAAATTAAAAACCTACCTTCAAAATGAAAAAATAATTGTGTATTCGAGTTAGGCAAATGATCAGTGATGTGAACAGTTTGTGATACATACCATTTTAGGATTCATTCCCACTAAAATAAGGGATGAAAGCTCTATTTTCAGGGGTCTTCTCACCAGTAAAGAGAGATGACTGTTTTGTTAAATTATAGACATTAATTTGGATATTGGTACTCATGATTTCTAGTTGGCATAAATGGTCATTAGGGATTGACAGTTATATTCCATAAGAAATACATTAAGATTTTGAAGCATTTACATCTAAAGTTATTTGGTTTAACATTTTCAGAAAAAATTCCCTGATTATCATATACAGGCCAGGGTTTCATATTGGGAAATTACTTTTAGTTTTCATCCTTATCTAAAAAGTTTCTTCTAAATTTCTTTTATATTAGACCAGTGGTTCTCAACCTTCCTAATGCCGCAGCCCTTTAATACAGTTCCTCATGTTGTGGTGACCCCCAATTTCATTGTTACAAATTGAACATAATTAAAGCATAGTGATTAATAACAAAAACAATCTACAGCGGTTCTCAACCTGTGAGTCACGATCCCTTTGGGGGACAAACGACCCTTTCACAGGGGTCGCCTAAGACCATCGGAAAACACACATATAATTACATATTGTTTTTGTGATTAATCACTATGCTTTAATTATGTTCAATTTGTAACAATGAAAATACATCCTGCATATCAAATATTTACATTACGATTCATAACAGCAAAATTACAGTTATGTAGTAGCAACGAAAATAATTTTATGGTTGGGGGTCACCACAACATGAGGAACTGTATTAAAGGGTCGCAGCATTAGGAAGGTTGAGAACCACTGCCTAAGATGTTCATATCTCCTATTTTTATTTTTATTTTATTGGGGTGGCATTGGTCAACATGGACATATAGATTTCATGTGTTTGTTTTTATGTTATAAGATCAGTATATTGCACCATGCCCCCACCACTCAAAGTCAAATCTTCTTCTGTCACCTTATATTAGGACCCTCTTTTCCTCCCACCTCTTCCCTCTGGCAACCACCACAGTGCTGTTTGTGTTCACGAGTTTTAATTTTATATTCCACATATGAGTGAAATCATATTTCTTTACTTCCTTTTTTCAGTTGATTTCTAATTTCAAGGCATTATGGTTGGAGAATATGCTTAGTATAATTTCAGTCTTCTTGAATTTGTTGATGCTAGTTTTGTGACACAACATATGGTCTGTCCTTGACAATGTTCCATGTGCACTGGAGAAGAAGTATAATCTGAGGTTGTGGGATGAAAGGTTCTGTAAATGTCAGTTATGTCCATTGGTCTCTAGTGCTTCATTTAAGGCCAATATTCCTTTATTGATTTTCTCTTTGGTTGATCTGTCTAGAGCTGTCAATGGAATATTAAGGTCCCCAACTATGATTGTGTTTTGATCTTTTTCTCCCTTTAGTGCTGTAATTGTTTTATATATTTCAGTAGTCTTTGGTTGGGTGGATATATATTAAGAAATGTTATGTTTTCTTAATATAATGTCCCCTTTATCATTATAAAGTGTCATCTTTATCTCTTGTTATCTTGAAATCTACTTTGTCAGATATAAGTATGGCGACACCAGCTTTTCTGTGGATGTTATTTGCATGGAGAATCATTTCCTACCCTTTTACTTTGAATCTACCTTTGCCTTTTCAGTTTAGATATGTCTCTTGTACGCAGCATCTTTGAGTTTTGTTTTTGATCCACTGTATTACTCTGTGCCTATTTACTAGTGAGTTCAGACCACACTTACATTTAGGGTAATTACTTGAAGTATGAGGATTTTCTATTGCTATTTTATCTTTTATTCCCCCTCTGGTAGCTCTGTACCTCCATTCGTTCTTTTTCTTTGTGTTTCTGTCTGTTGTTTTTGTTTGGTGGTATTCCATACTTTCCTCTGCTTCCTTTTTTTTAAAGCTATGTGTCCCAGTTTGGGGATTTTTGTGTGTGGTTACCAGTAGGTTTATAAAAAATAAGCTTACATACTAGTATATACCATAGTTTTTGTTCTTTTGAGTGCATCTGATCTTCATCCTCCTTTGTCAGTTCAGAACTTTCCCCCTCCCCTTTTAAGTTTTTGTTGTCACAAATTATCCGTGTTTATGTTGTAAGTTTTTTGTGATCTTACTCATAGTGTTGTGACCTTATGTCCCAAAATATCACTCTGCTCTTGGCTGGATAAAGATCTTTGTAGGGAGACCAATGGGGTCGGCTGGGAACCTGGAGTTTTTATTAATCTAGTGCTCAGAATATTGCGACAGATGGTCCCTCCTCCAATCCAGCTACTAAGGGCTCCTTGAGACTCTTCAGACCCATAAGCTTGGCCTCTGCCTTTGTATCCTCTAAGAAGCTCAAAATGCAAGGTGTGGCATGCAGGGCTCCTGAAGGTGAGCCAGGCTGTATCACCTGCCCTGGTGCTAGTAGGCACCACTAGCTCATCTGGGAAAATGGCCATTTTGGTTTGGATGCGTATGAATGACCAAATGCTGGACTCCTGGCTATTGCTTTTCTGTGTGTCTCCGCCTTGTTTCCTATATCATCCTCTCCTCAGGCACTTCAAGCCCACGGCTCCCTCCCTGCACCAAAGCTTCCAATGAGTACTTGGGGGTGAGCAGTTGCAAATGAAAACTGTGCTCTGGGTTTAGAGAAGAAAACAAACAAAACAAAACCCAAAAACCCCACAAAACCGTGGCTTTCTCTCCCACTGGTTCTGGTCTGCCAGCTCCAGACTCCACTACAGCCAGCAGCCCTGCCACCTTTCGCAGCTGGCTGGATGTTACATGTGCTGCAGGTCTCCCCTCTGGTGCTCCGGACTTTTATCTTCTGAGGGAACAGACCCTCCCGAAGCCCAGTGCTCCCTCCTCTCTTGGCCTGCCAGCCTGCTGCCTCTGGGAGCTGGATCCGCTCTTCTCATGACCTCGCCTTTTCTACCAGTCTCCAGGTGTTTTCTGTCCTTCCTTGAAATGTCACTTTCTCAGTTGGTAATTCCAGGTGAATGTTCTCCAATTTAGTTCTGGGACGAGGTACAAGGCAGGTCTGCCTATTCAACTGCCTTTTATTTCTCATCCCCACATAATTCTGATATTGCTTTTTCTGATGGAGTCACATAGTTCTCTAGAGGTCTTTCATTTTTCTTTAAGCTCAGATATCTCTCTTATTCCCTCTGTCATTTCCAGATTCCTATCTTTGATATCACTGATCCTTCCTCCATCTTGTTTTCTATGTTCAGTAGTTCATTTTTTGTTGTTAATCCTCACCTGAGGATATTTTTTTCATTGATTTTTTTTTTTTTGAGAGAGTGAAAAGGAGGGGGAGAGACAAAAACATTAATGTGAGAGAGATACATTGGTTGGTTGCCTTCTTTACATGCTTCAACAGGGCCTGCAACTGAAGTATGTGCCCTTGACCAGAATTGAAACCAGGACCTTTCAGTTCATGGGCCGACACTCTATTCATTGAGCCAAAGCTCAGGTTTATAGTTCACTCTTTTTGTTTGTTTGTTTGTTTATTTCAGAAAGGGAAGAAGGGGGTGGAAATATAAATAATAAGAGAGAATCTTGATGGCCTGCCTCCAACACACCTCCTGCTGGGGTTCGAGATCCCAACTCAGGCATGTGCGCTGACCAGGAATCGAACTGTGACCACCTGGTTCTTGGGTTGAAACTCAATCACTGAGCCAAAATGAGGTGGCTGTAAGTTCACTCTTTTTTTTCTTCTTAATTTTAATAAATCTTTATTGTTCAGATTATTACAGTTGTTCCTCTTTTTCCCCCCCATAGCTCCCGTCCACCCGGTTCCCACCCCGCCCTCTGCAATTACCCTCCCCCCGCACACTGTCCTCATCCATAGGTGTACAATTTGGGTCTCTTCCCGCATCCCCCACGCCCCTTTCCCCCCGAGAATTGTCAGTCCACTCCATTTCTATGTCCCTGATTCTATTATATTCACCAGTTTACTCTGTACATCAGATTTTTTATTCACTTGATTTTTAGATTCACTTGTTGATAGATGTGTATTTGTGGTTCATAATTTGTATCTTTACCTTTTTCTTTTTCCTCCTCTTCTTAAAGAATACCTTTCAGCGTTTCATATAATACTGGTTTGGTGGTGATGAACTCCTTTAGCTTTTTCTTATCTGTGAAGCTCCTTATCTGACCTTCAATTCTGAATGATAGCTTTGCTGGGTAAAGTAATCTTGGTTGTAGGTTCTTGCTATTCATCACTTTGAGTATTTCTCGCCACTCCCTTCTGGCCTGCATAGTTTCTGTTGAGAAATCAGCTGACAGTTGTATGGATACTCACTTGTAAGTAACTAACTGTTTTTCTCTTGCTGCTTTTAAGATTCTCTCTTTGTCTTTTGCTCTTGGCATTTTAATTATGATGTGTCTTGGTGTGGTCCTCCTTGGATTCCTTTTGTTTGGGGTTCTCTGCACTTCCTGGACTTGTAAGTCTATTTCTTTCACCAGGTAGGGGAATTTTTCTGTCACTATTTCTTCAAATAGGTTTTCAATATCTTGCTCTCTCTATTCTTCTGGCACCCCCATAATTCGGATGTTGGTACACTTGAAGTTGTCCTAGAGACTCCTTACAATATCTTCATATTTTTGGAATCTTTTTTCTTTTTGCTTTTCCAGATTGGTGTTTTTTGCTTCTTTGTATTTCAAATCATTGACTTGATTCTTGCAATCCTGTAGTCTGCTGTTGGATCTCTGTATATTATTCTTTATTTCAGTCAGTGTATGCTTAAATTCTAGTTGGCCCTTTTTCATTACCTCGAGGTCTCACTAAATTTATCAGCGGTTTCTAGAAAATTCTTGAAAAACCTTATAACTGTGGTTTTGAACTCTAGATCCAGTAGTTTGCTTTCCTCCATTTCTGTCATTTGTGACCTGTTTCTTTGTCTCCGCATTTTGGCTGCTTCCATGTATTGATAGCGTGCCTTTGTATTCTAGGTGTCCTGTAAGGCCCAGTGGCTCAGCCTCCCCAATTACCTGAGGTGGACACTCTTCTTGCACCCCTTTGTGGGCTGTGTGTACAATCTTGTAGTTAAGCCTTGATTGTTGATGGTATCACTGGGAGGAATTGACCTCCAGGCCTATTGGCTGTGAGAATCAGCTGTGACTATGGTAGGAGAATTTCTGTGCTGGAGACACCCTTCTGGGGCAAGACTTGCTTCAGTGGGGCTTTGGTGCTCACACTGAGTCTGCCCCCTGAGGGTGTCCCTTATGGATCTGAGGAGTTGTAATCTGGATGGTCCCACTCTGACCACTGGGTACACTTGCTCTTGGATCTCTAAGGTAGCCTGTGCCTGAGGCTACCCAGCAGGAGCTACGGAGAGATCTGCAGATTCCTTTTCTTTGTTTGAGGTTTGGAGGTGCCCAGAGAGGCCCAGCTGTGAAGCAATGCAAGCTGCTGTGGGGCATTGGGCCTTCTCTTGGAAGTTCCGGGTCTCTCTGACCCAGCTGCAGTTTGTTAGGTAATTTTAGATTGCAAAGGGCCAAGCCATTCATTTGCAAAAGCCTCTGAGCACAGCTTGGGTGGGGCAGGGTGTCAGGGAATCAACAGGGAGGAACAAACAGCTATGGCTGATCCTCAGCCCTGCCTTAAGAGGCCCTGGGTCTCAGTGTCCTGTGGTAATCGCTGCAAGCACCTCTGAGAGAAAGCCGCTCTCAAGTTCCCACCGATGCCAAACAGTCCAGTTTCTCCCGTATGAGTCTGGGTCCCCAGAGACTCACCCGGAACTGGAGTTCAGAGCAGTCGGTAGCTTGTGTCTGCCTCCTGATTGAAAAAGACAACCGTTTCCTCAGTTGCCAGTCCTTTCTGTGCATGTCTCCGTACCTCTGCACTTTATTTCTGCACCTCCTCTGAGTCTCAGTGTGCTTTTCTCTTCTAGTTGTAGAATTTCCACTCAGCCAGCCTTCCTGTTGTTTTGGATGAGGTCCATTTTGTTTTTTAGTTGTAGTTTTGAAGTGGTTGTTGGAGGCAGCAATTTCAGGTGTTTACCTATGCTGCCATCTTGGTTTCTGCTCCTGTAAGTTCACTCTTAATCTCCTGAATTACATGCTTTATTTCCAGTCTTTCTTATTAGTTCTTTTTTATTTTATTTTATTTATTTATTTATTTATATTATTATTTTTAAAATCTTCACCTGAGTGTATTTTTTTAAATTAAATCTTTCTTGTTCAGATTATTACATTTGTTCCTCTTTTTCCCTCCCATAACTCCCCTCCACCCAGTTCCTACCCCACCCTCCGCCCTCACTCCCCACCCACTGTCCTCATCCATAGGTGTATGATTTTTGTCCAGTCTCTTCCCCCATCTCCCACATCCCTTCCCCCTGAAGAATAGTCAGTCCATTCCTTTTCTATGCCCCTGTTTCTATTATAATCACCAGTTCATTCTGTTCATCAGATTATTTATTCACTTGATTTTTAGATTCACTTGTTGATGTGTATTTGTTGTTCATAATTTGTATCTTTACCTTTTCCTTCTTCTTCCTCTTCTTATAGGATACCTTTCAGCATTTCATATAATGCTGGTTTGGTGGTGATGAACTCCTTTAGCTTTTTCTAATCTGTGAAGCTCTTTATCGGACCTTCAATTCTGAATGATAGCTTTGCTGGATAAAGTAATCTTGGTTGTAGGTTCTTGGCATTCATCACTTTGAATATTTCTTGCCACTCCCTTCTTTCCTGCAAAGTTTCTGTTGAGAAATCAGCTGACAGTTGTATGGGTATTCCCTTGTAGGTAACTGACTTTCTTTCTCTTGCTGCTTTTAAGATTCTCTCTTTATCTTTGCTCTTGGCATTTTAATTATGATGTGTCTTGGTGTGGTCCTTTTTGGATTCCTTTTGTTTGGGGTTCTCTGTGCTTCCTGGACTTGTAAGTCTATTTCTTTCACCAGGTAGGGGAAGTTTTCTGTCATGATTTCTTCAAATAGGTTTTCAATATCTTGCTCTCTCTCTTCTTCTGGCACCCCTATAATTCTGATGTTGGTACGCTTGAAGCTGTCCTAGAGGCTCCTTACTCTATCTTCGTATTTTTGGATTCTTTTTTCATTTTGTTTTTCCGGTTGGGTGTTTTTTCCTTCTTCGTATTTCAAATCTTTGACTTGATTCTTGCGATCCTCTAGTCTGCTATTGGGACTCTGCATAATATCCTTTATTTCAGTCAGTGTATGTTTAATTTCTAGTTGGTCCATATTCATAACCTCGAGGGTCTCACTATATTTTTGAGGGTCTCATTAAATTTATCGGCATTTTCTATAAAATTCTTGAAAAACCTTATATCTGTGGTTTTGAACTCTATATCCAGAAGTTTGCTTTCCTCCATTTCTGTCATTTGTGACCTGTTTCTTTGTCTCTGCATTTTTTATGCTTCTCTGTGTTGATAGAGTGGCTTTTTGTGCTAGGTGTCCTCTAGGGCCCAATGGCTCACCCTCCCCAGTGACCTGAGGTGGACACTCTTGGTGCACCCCTTTGTGGCCTGTGTGCACAGTCTTGTTGTAGTTAAGCCTTGATTGTTGTAGGTATCACTGGGGGGAATTGACCTGCAGGCCAATTGGCTGTGAGAATCAACTGTGTCTACAGTGGGAGAACTTCTGTGCTGGAGACACCCTTCTGGGGCAAGACTTGCTTCAGTGGGGCTTTGGTGCTCACTGAGTCTGCCCCCTGTGTGTCCTTTATGGATCTGAGGAGTTGTAATCTGGATGGTCCCACTCTGACCACTGGGTGCACTGGCTCTTGGATCTCTAAGGATGTACTAATTTAGCCTCTGCCTGAGGCTACCCAGCAGGAGCTACGGAGAGATCTGCAGATTCCTCTTCTTTGTTTGGGGTTTGAAGGTGCCCAGATGAGGCCCAGGTGTGAAGCAATGCAAGCTGCTGTGGGGCCTTGGGCCTTCTTTTGGAAGTTCTGGGTCTCTCTGACCCAGCTGCAGTTTGTTAGGTAATTTTCAGATTGCAAAGGACCAGGCCTTTCATATGCAAAAGCCTCTGCGCACAGCTTGGGTAGGGCAGGGTCTCAAGGAATCAACAGTGCGGAGCAAACAGCTATGGCTGATCCTCCGTCCTACCCTAAGTAGCCCAGTGTCTCAGTGTCCCAGTAATCGCTGTAAGCACCTCTGAGAGAAAGCCGCCCTCGAGTTCCGACTGATGCCAGACAGTCCATTTTCTCCCCAAATGAGTCTGGGTCCCCAGAGACTCGCCCGGAACTGGAGTTCAGAGCTGTCGGGACCTTGAGACTCCCTCCTGATTGAAAAAGACAACCATGTCCTCAGTTGCCAGCCCTTTCCACGTGCGCCTCTGTACCTCTGCACTTTACTTCCGTACCTCCTCTGAGTCTCAGTGTGCTTTTCTCTTTCCTTCTAGTTGTAGAATTTCCACTCAGCCAGCCTTCCTGTGGTTCTGGATGATGTCCGTTTTGTCTTTTAGTTGTATTTTTGAAGTGGTTGTGCGAGGCAGCAATTTCCAGTGTTTACCTATGCCACCATCTTGGTTTTTCTCTGTAATGGCTTTTTATTATCCCCTTTATCATTATAAAATGTCCATCTTTGTCTCCTATTACCTTTTTTTTTTTTTAAATCTTGATATCTGTGTTGTCTGATTTAAGTAGAATTAATACCCGATTTTCTCTGATTTTCATTTTCTTAGAGTATGATTTTCTACCCCTTCACTTTAACTCTATGTTTATCCTTGCAGCTGACAGTGTCTCCTGAAGTCAGCATATAATTTGGTTTAGTTTTTTATCTAACCCACTCTCTGTGCCTTTTATTTTTTTAATAAGTTTATGTTTTTATTTAAAATTCTTTATTGTTTAAAGTACTACATATAGTATTACATGTCTCCTTTTCCCCTCATTGACCTATCCCCAGCCAAACCCCACCCCCCAACATACCCTCACTCCCCTGGTGCCTATGTCCATTGGTTATGCTCATATGCATGCATACAAGTCCTTTGGTTGATCCCTTACCACCCCCCACCACCACCTCCCCTGCCTTCCCTTTGAAGTTTGACAGTCTGTTCAATGCTTCTCTCTCTCTGGATCTATTTTTGTTCATCATTTATGTTCATTATATTCCACAAATGAGTGAGATCATGTGATATTTATCTTTCTCCAACTGGCTTATTTTGCTTAGCATAATGCTCTCCATGTTCATCCATGCTGTTGCAAATGGTAAGAGTTCTTTTTTTACAGCAGTATAGTATTCCACTGTGTAGATGTACCACAGTTTTCTAATCCACTCACCTGCTGATGGGCATTTAGGCTGTTTCCAGATATTTGCTATTGTAAATTGTGCTGCTATGAAAATAGGGATGCATATATCCTTTCTAATTGGTGTTTCTGGTTTCTTGGGATATAATCCTGGAAGTGGGGTCACTGGGTCAAATGGAAATTCCATTCTTAATTTTTTAAGGAAAAGCCATACTGTTTTCCATAGTGGCTATACCTGTCTGCATTTCCACCAGCAGGGCATGAGGGTTCATTTTTCTCCACATCCTTGCCAGCACTTGTCATTTGTTGTTTTCTTGATGATAGCCATTCTGACAGGTGTGAGATGGTATCTCATTGTTGTTTTGATTTGCATCTCTTTGGTGATTAGTGACTTTGAGCATGTTTTCATATGTCTCTTGGCCTTCTGTATGTCCTCTTTCGAAAAGTGTCTAGGTTCCTTGCCCATTTTTTTATTGGATTTTTTATCTTCCTTTTATTAAGTTGTAGGAGTTCCCTAAAAATTTGGAGGTTAACCCCTTATCGGATGTATCATTGGGAAATATGTTCTCCCATGCAGTGGGTTTTCTTTTGTTTTGTTGATGGTTTCTTTTTGCTGTGCAGAAACTTTTTATTTTGATATAGTCCCATTTTGTTTATTTAGTTTCCATTGCCCTAGGAGCTGTATCGATAAAGATATAGCTACGACATACGTCTGAAATTTTGCTGCCTATGGATTCTTGTAAGATTTTTATGGTTTCTCATCTTATGTTGAAGTCCTTTATCCATTTTGAGTTTATTTTTGTGTATGGTGTAAGTTGGTGGTTGACTTTCGTTTTTTTTGCATGTATCTGTTCAGTTTTCTCAACACCATTTATTAAAGAGACTGTCTTGACTCCATTGTATGCTCTTCCTTCCTTTGTCAAATATTATTTGAGCATAATGGCTTGGGTCTATTTCTGGGTTCTCTGTTCTGTTCCATTGGTCTATATGTCTTTTCTTGTGCCAGTACCAGGCAGTTTTGAGAGCAATGGCTTTGTAATATAGCTTGATATCTAGTATTGTGATCCCTCCTACTTTATTGATCTTTCTCAAGATTACTGCATCTATTTGGGGTCTTTTTGGAGAGTTTGTTCTAGGTCTGTGAAATATGCCCTTGTTATGTTAATGGGGTTTGCATTAAATCTATAGATTGCTTTGGGTAGTATGGACATTTTAATGATGTTCATCTACCAATCCATGAACACGGTATATTCTTCCATTTGTTTATGTCTTCCTCTATCTGCTTTTTCAATGTCCAGTAGTTCTCTGAGTACAGGTCTTTCACCTCCTTAGTTAAGTTTATGCCTAGGTATCTTAATTTTTTCGGTCAATGGTAAATGGGATTTTTTGTGTTTGTTTGTCTTCCTGTGAGTTCATTATTAGTGTATAAAAAAGCCATAGATTTCTGGACGTTTATTTTGTATCCTGCCACATTGCTGAATTCATTTATTAAATCAGTAGATTTTGATGGAGTCTTTAAGGTTTTTCTGTGTACAATATCATGTCATCTGCAAATATGGACAGTTTTACTTCTTCTCTTCCAATTTTGATGCCTTTTATTTCTTCTTCTTGTCTGATAGCTATGGCTAGCACTTCCAGTAGTATATTGAACAGGAGGGGTGAAATTGGGCATCCCTGTCTTGTTCCTGTTCTTAGGGGAAATGGATTTTGTTTTTGGCCATTAAGTATGATGTCGGCTGTAGGTTTGTCACATAAGGCTTTTATTATGTTGAGGTATATCACTCTATTCTCACTTTGGTGAGTTTTTATCAAGGAAGGGTGTTGGATTTTGTCAAATGCCTTTTCTGTACTAATTGATATGATTATGTAATTTTTATCTCTCAGTTTGTTTATGTAATATATCACATTTATTGATTTGTGGATATTGTACCATCCTTGCATCCCCAGAATAAATCCTACTTGGTCATGGTGTGTGATCGTTTTCATATAATGCTGGATCTGATTTGCTAGAATTTTGTTGATGATTTTAGCATGTATGTTCATCAGAGATATTCGCCTGTAATTCTCTTTCTTTGTAGTGTGTTTAACTGGTTTTGGGATTAGGGTAATGCTGGCTTCATAGAAAGAGTTTGGAAGTGTTCCTTCCTCTTGAATTTTTTGGAATTGTCTGAGGAGGATAGGTTTTAGTTCTTCTTTGAATGTTGGGTAAAACTCCCCTGTAAAGCCATCTGGCCCAGGGCTTTTGTTTGTTGGAAGTTTTTTTAATTATTGCTTAAATTTCCTCAATAGTTACCGACCCATTCAGATTTTTTGAATCTTCCTGATTGAGTTTTGGAAGGTCGTGTTTTTCTAGGAATATGTGCTTTTCTTCTAGGTTGACCAGTTTTTTGGAATAGAGTTGTTCATACTATTTTTTTTTACAATCCTTTGTATTTCTATAGGGTCTGTTGTTATTTCGCCTCTTTTATTTCTGATTCTGTGTATTTGGGTCCTGTCTCTTTGCTTCTTGGTGAACCTGGCTAGAGGTTCATCAATCTTGTTTATCCTTTAAAAGAAACAGCTCTTGGTTTTATTGATCTTTTGTATTTTTTTTTTTTTTTGGCCTCTATGTCATTTATTTCTGCTCTGATCGTTATTATTTCCTTCCTTCTGCTCACTCTGGACTTTTCTTGTTTCTTTTTTCCTAATTCTTTAAATTTTAGAGTTATTTAATTTATTACCAGTTTTTCTTGTTTTTTGAGGTCGGCCTGTAATGCTATGAACTTCCCTCTCAAGACTGCTTTCACTGTGTCCCATAGATTTTGGATTGTTGTGTTTTCATTGTCATTTGTTTCCAGGATGTTTTTATTTTTTATTTTTTATTCTCTTTGGGACCCAGTCATTGTTTTATAGCATGCTATTCAGCCTCCGTGTGTTTGAATTTTGTTTTATTGTTTTTATTGTAGTTGATTTCTAATATTATGCCATTGTTATCTGAAATGATGCTTGATATGATTTCAGTCTTCTTGAATTTGATGAGACATTGCTTGTGTCCCAGTATGTGGTCTATCTTTGAAAATGTCCCATGTGCACTTGAGGTGAATGCATATTCTGTAGCTTTGGGGTTAAATGTTCTGAAGATGTCGATTAAGTCCTTCTGATCTAGTGAGTCATTTAGGATTGCTGTTTCTTTGTTGAATTTTTGTCTAGAGCAGTGGTTCTCAACCTGTGGGTCGTGTCCCCTTTGGCGGTCGAACGACCCTTTCACAGGGGTCGCCTAAGACCATCCTGCATATCAAACATTTACATTACGATTCATAACAGTAGCAACATTACAGTTATGAAGTAGCAATGAAAATAATTTTATGGTTGTGTCACAACATGAGGAAATGTATTTAAAGGGCCAGAAGGTTGAAAACCACTGGTCTAGAGCAGTGGTTTTTGGCAAACTCAGTCAACAGAGCCAAATATCAACAGTACAACGATTGAAATTTCTTTTGAGAGCCAAATTTTTTAAACTTAAACTATATAGGTAGGTGCATTGTTATTAACTTAATTAGGGTACTCCTAAGGCTTAGGAAGAGCCACACTCAAGGGGCCAAAGAGCTGCATGTGGCTCGCGATCCGCAGTTTGTCGACCACGGGTCTAGAGGATATATCCAGTAATGTCAATGGTGTATTAAAGTCTCCTAGTATGATTGTAGTGCTGTCAGTCTTTCCCTTGATAACTTCCAGAATTTATTTTATGTATTTGGTGCATATATGTTTTCTAGAGTTATATCCTCTTGTTGTATCGATCCCTTTAGTATTATCACGTGACCTTCTTTATCTCTTGTTATGGCCTTCACTTTGAGGTCTATTTTGTCAGATACGAGTATTGGTACTCCAGCTTTCTTTTAACTTTGATTTGTCTGAAAATTTTTTTTCCCATCCCTTCACTTTCAGTCTGTGTGAGTCCCTTGTTCTGAGTTGGTTTTCTTGCAGACAGTATATATATGGGCCATGTTTTCTTACCCTTTCAGCCACTCGGCTATCTTTTGATTGGAGCATTTAGTCCATTTACGTTTAAGGTTATTTTTGATAGGTACTTGTTTGTAGCCATTTCTATTCTTTATTTTCCTTCTTCCCTTTCTATTTCTTCTTTATGCAACATTCCCTTTAGCATTTCTTGGATTGCTGGCTTGGTAGTGATAAACTTTCTTAGCCTTTTTTTTTTATTTGTCTGTAAAGCTCCTGATTTTCCCTTCAATTTTGAGTGAAAGCCTTGCTGGGTAAAGTATTCTTGGATTTAGTCCCTTGCTTTGCATCACCTTGTATTCTTCATTCCATTCCCTTCTGGCCTGATGTGTTTCTATTGAGAAATCATTTCATAATCAAATGGGAGATCCTGTGTAGGTAACTCTCTGCCTCTCTCTTGCAGCCTTTAAGAGACTCTCTTTGTCATTATTGTTTGTCATAATTATGTCATGTCTTGGTGTGGATCTTTTTGGGTTCATCTTGTTTGGGACTCTGTGTGTTTCCCCAAATCAGGAAAGTTTCTGTCACTATTTTATTTTATTTTTTTAATTTTAATTTTTATTTTTTTAACTAGAGATTTCTTTTTATTTTTTATTTATTTATTTTTTTTATTGCTTAAAGTATTACAAAGGGTATTACATATGTGTCCATTTTATCCCCCCGCCCTAGACAGTCCCCTAGCCTCCCCTATCCCCCAATGTCTTATGTCCACTGGTTATGCTTCTATGCATGCATACAAGTCTTTTAGTTGATCTCTTACCCCCCTACCTCCTGCCCCGCAACCCTCCCCGGCCTTCCTGCTGCAGTTTGACAATCTGTTTGAGGCAGCTCTGCCTCTGTATCTGTTATTGTTCAAAAGTTTATGATGGTCTCTATTATCCATGAATGAGTGAGATAATGTGGTATTTTTCCTTCATTGACTGGCTTATTTCACTTAGCATAATGCTCTCCAGTTCCATCCATGACGTTGCAAATGGTAAGAGTTCCTTCCTTTTTAGAGCAGCATAGTATTCCATCGTGTAGATGTACCACAGTTTTCTAATCCATTCATCTACTGATGGGCACTTAGGCTGTTTCCAGATCTTAGCTATGGTGAATTGTGCTGCTATGAACATAGGGGTGCATATATCCTTTCTGATTGGTGTTTCTGGTTTCTTGGGATATATTCCTAGAAGTGGGATCACAGGGTCAAATGGGAGTTCCATTTTCAGTTTTTTAAGGAAACTCCATACTGTCTTCCATAGTGGCTGCACCAGTCTGCATTCCCACCAGCGGTGCACAAGTGTTCCTTTTTCTCCACATCCTCTCCAGCACTTGTCGTTTGTTGATTTGTTGATGATAGCCAGTCTGACAGGTGTGAGATGGTACCTCATTGTTGTTTTGATTTGCATCTCTCGGATGATTAGTGACTTTGAGCATGTTTTCATATGTCTCTTGGCTTTCTGAATGTCCTCTTTTGAAAGGTGTCTATTTAGGTCCTTTGCCCATTTTTTGATTGGATTGTTTATCTTCCTTTTGTTAAGTTGTATGAGTTCCCTATAAATTTTGGAGATTAGGCCCTTATCAGATATGACATTGGCAAATATGTTTTCCCACACAGTGGGTTTTCTCGTTGTTTTGTTCATGGTTTCTTTTGCTGTGCAGAAGCTTTTTATTTTGATGTAGTCCCATTTGTTCATTTTCTCTTTCGTTTCAAGTGCCCTAGGAGCTGTATCAGTGAAGAAATTGCCTCGGCATATGTCTGAGATTTTGTTGCCTTTGGATTCTTCTAGAATTTTTATGGTTTCCTGTCGTACATTTAAGTCCTTTATCCATTTTGAGTTTATTTTTGTGTATGGTGTAAGTTGATGGTCTAGTTTCATTTTCTTGCATATATCTGTCCAATTTTCCCAGCACCATTTATTGAAGAGACTATCTTGGCTCCATTGTATGTTCTTGCCTCCTTTGTCAAATATTAATTGAGCATATTGGTTCGGGCCGATTTCTGGGCTCTCTATTCTATTCCATTGATCTATATGCCTATTCTTGTGCCAGTACCAGGCAGTTTTGAGAACAGTGGCTTTGTAATACATCTTGATATCTGGTATTGAGATCCCACCTACTTTGGTCTTTTTCAGGATTGCTGCAGCTATTCGAGGTCTTTTTTTATTCCAGATGAATTTTTGGAGAGTTCGTTCTAGATCTCTGAAGTATGCCGTTGGTATTTTAATGGGAAGTGCGTTGAATTTATATCTTGCTTTGGGTAGTATGGACATTTTAATGATGTTGATTCTACCAATCCATGAACACGGTATGTTCCTCCATCTGTTTATGTCTTCCTCTATATCTTTTTTCAACGTCCTGTAGTTTTCTGAGTAGAGGTCTTTTACCTCTTTAGTTAAGTTTATTCCTAGGTAGCTTAATTTTTTTGGTGCGATGGTAAACGGGATTGTTTTTATAATCTCTCTTTCTGAAAGTTCACTATTGGTGTATAGAAATGCCTCGGATTTCTTGGGGTTAATTTTGTATCCTGCTACATTGCCAAATTCATGTATTAAGTCCAGTAGCTTTTTGATGGAGTCTCTAGGGTTTTGTATGTATAATATCATGTCGTCTGCAAATAAGGACAGTTTTACTTCCTCTTTTCCAATTTGGATGCCTTTTATTTCTTCTTCTTGCCGAATTGCAATGGCTAACACTTCCAGTACTATGTTGAACAGGAGTGGTGAGAGAGGGCATCCCTGTCTTGTTCCTGTTCTTAGGGGAAATGGTGTTAGTTTTTGTCCATTGAGTATGATGTTGGCTGTGGGCCTGTCATATATGGCTTTTATTATGTTGAGGTATGATCCTTCTACTCCCACCTTGCTGAGAGCTTTTATCAAAAATGGGTGTTGAATTTTGTCAAATGCTTTTTCTGCATCAATTGATATGACCATGTGGTTTTTTTCTTTCAATTTGTTTATGTGATGTATCACGTTTATTGATTTGCGGATATTGTACCATCCTTGCATCCCTGGGATAAATCCTACTTGGTCACGGTGTATGATCTTTCTGATGTACTGCTGGATCCGATTTGCTAAGATTTTGTTGAGGATTTTGGCATCTATGTTCATGAGGGATATTGGCCTGTAATTCTCTTTCATTGTGTTGTCTTTACCTGGTTTTGGTATTAGGGTGATGCTGGCTTCATAGAATGAGCTTGGAAGTGTTCCTTCCTCTTGAATTTTTTGTAGTAGTCTGAGGAGGATAGGTTTTAGTTCTTCCTTGAATGTTTGGTAAAACTCCCCTGTGAAGCCGTCTGGTCCTGGGCTTTTGTTTGATGGAAGCTTTTTGATGACTGCTTCAATTTCTTCCATAGTTATTGCCCTGTTGAGATGTTTAGATTCTTCCTGATTGAGTTTTGGAATGTTGTATTTTTCTAGGAATTTGTCCATATCCTCCAGGTTGTCTAGTTTGTTGGAGTAGAGTTGTCCATAGTATTTTTTAACAATCATTTGTATTTCTGTGGGGTCTGTTGTTATTTCGCCTCTATCGTTTCTGATTTTGTTTATTTGGGTCCTCTCTCTTTGCTTCTTGGTGAGTCTGGCTAGAGGTTTGTCAATCTTGTTTATCCTTTCAAAGAACCAGCTCTTGGTTTCATTGATTTTCTGTATTGTTTTTTTGGTCTCTATGTCATTTATTTCTGCTCTAATCTTTATTATCTCCTTCCTTCTGCTCACTCTGGGGTTTTCTTGTTGCTCTCTTTCTAATTCTTTGAGTTGTAGAGTTAGATGATTTACTACCATTTTTTCTTGTTTGTTGAGATAGGCCTGTAGAGCTATAAACTTCCCTCTCAGGACTGCTTTCATTGTGTCCCATAGGTTTTGGATTGTTGTGTTTTCATTGTCATTAGTTTCCAGGATGTTTCGAATTTCTTCTTTGATTTCATTGGTAACCCAATCAATATTTAATAGCATGCTATTCAGCTTCCAGGTGTTTGAGTATTTTGGGTTGTTTTTATTGTAGTTTATTTCTAATATTATGCCATCGTGGTCTGCGAAGACGCTTTTTATGATTTCAATTTTCTTGAATTTGGGGATACTTTGCTTGTGACCCAATATATGGTCTATTTTTGAATATGTCCTATGAGCATTTGAGTAGAATGTATATTCCCTGGCTTTCGGGTGAAGTGTTCTGAAGATGTCTATTAAGTCCATCTGATCTAGTGAGTCATTTAGGATTGCTGTATCTTTGCTGATTATTTGTCTAGAGGACTTATCCAGTGCTGTCAGTGGTGTATTAAAGTCCCCTACTATGATTGTATTGTTGTCGATGTCTCCTTTGATATCTTCCAGGAGTTTTTTTATGAATTTGGGTGCTCCTGCATTGGGTGCATATATGTTTACCAGGATTATATCTTCTTGTTGTATTGATCCTTTTAGTATTATGAAGTGGCCTTCCTTATCTCTTGTTATGGCCTTCACTTTGAGGGCTATTTTGTCCGATATAAGTATTGCTACCCCAGCTTTCTTTTCCTTTCCATTTGCCTGAAAGATATTTTTCCATCCTTTCACTTTCAGTCTGTGTGAGTCCCTTCTAATGAGGTGGGTTTCTTGTAGACAGCAGATGTATGGGTCATGTTTTTTTATCCATTCAGCCACTCGATGTCTTTTGTTTGGAGCATTTAGTCCGTTTACGTTTAAAGTTATTATTGAAAGGTACTTGTTTGTAGGCATTTCTGTTTTTGTGTGGCTGTTTTCTTTCTGAGCTTTTTATTTCTTCTTTTTATACCAGTCCCTTTAGCATTCCTTGCATTGCTGGCTTGGTGGTGATAAACTCCCTTAGCCTTTTTTTGTCTGTGAAGCTTCTTATTTCCCCTTCAAGTTTGAATGATAGCCTTGCTGGATAGAGTATTCTTGGATTCAGTCCTTTGCTTTGCATCACTTTGTAAATATCCGTCCATTCTTTTCTGGCCTGATGTGTTTCTGTTGAGAAATCATTTGACAATCTAATGGGAGATCCCTTGTATGTAACTTTCCGTCTCTCTCTTGCAGCGTGTAAGATACTCTCTTTGTCCTGAACATTTGCCATGGTAATTATGATGTGTCTTGGCGTGGGTCTTTTTGGGTTCACCTTGTTTGGGACTCTCTGGGCTTGTGTGACTTTTTTCTTCCCCACCTCAGGGAAGTTTTCTGATATTATTTCTTCTAATAGGTTTTCTAATCCTTGTTTATCCTTCTGTTGTTCTGGTACCCCTATTATTCGTATGTTGTTTCGTTTCATGTTGTCCCAAAGCTCCCTTAGGCTCTCCTCCTGTCTTTTCATTTTTTTCTCCAATTGCAGTACGTTTTGGGTGTGTTTTGCTTCCTTGTCTTCTAAATCACTAATTCGGTCCTCCGCTTCTCCTAGTCTACTGTTGATACTTTCAATGGAGTTTTTCATTGCACCTATATCACTCTTCATTTCTTCTTGGGTCTTACTTAAGTTGTTGATTTTTTCATCTGTTTCTTCTTGCTTCTTGGAGAGGTTGTCGATTTTTTCCTCCATCCGGTTTATGCACTCTAGGACCCTTATTCTGAATTCTTTTTCTGTCATGTTGCATGCCTCTGTATTACTTAGCTGCTTTTCTGGAGAGTCCTCCTTCTCTTTCCTTTGGGGGTTTCTTTGTCTACCCATGTTTGATCTCACTGACATATCTAGACGTTGAGTCGTTCAGTGGCTGCTCCCTTGGTGGCAGTGACTCCTTGGTCTGCGGTTGCTCTTCGGGCGGTTGCGGTAGCAGCTGCTCTTCAGTTGGCAGCAACTCCTCTGGTGGGTGCTGTTCACAGCTGTGGTGGCTCTTCTGGCTGGTGGGGCGAGGTTTCACGTACAGCTGCTGTTCCTCAGCAGAGGGTGTGGTGCTCAGGAGGTTGCTGTTGCTTGGATCTGCTGTGTTGATTTAAAGGCACAAAATACAACACAACAAGGCACCACGTACCAGGCACTATACACAAATATATTCACGATATTAATAACCCCAAATAAAGGTGACCACCTGAATTAAGAGAATTAGGGGATAAGGAAGAAGGAAGAGAAAAAGAGAAAAGAGAAAAAAGAAAAGAAAATTAGGGATCAAAAAAAAGGAGTGCAAAAATGAAATTGGGAAAAAGGAGGGGGGGAAGTAAAAGCGAGAAAAGAAAGGGAAAGAAAAAAAAAGAGTGAAAAGAGAGAATGAAGTGGAAGAGGGGAAGAGACTTTTTTATATGAGGAGAATACTCCTATAGAACAGCCATTAATCCCAACAAATTCCAGCAACAGCTCCCTGGAGATGAATGCAAACTAGAAACAACCAATAATATAATGATGAAAATAGAATGGAGAACACTAATCCCAAAATAAAATAAAGAGAAAATAAAATGGCACTTTAAAAAAATATGGTAAAATTTTAGCAGTAATAATACTGGTTAAAAATAAGAAGGTAGTAATTAAAAGGGTAAAATCAGGTGATGAAAAAAAGAAGAAAAAAAAAAAGAAGAAGAAGAAGAAAAGAAAAAAAAAAGAAAAAAAATTGGTTTCTTAGTTAAAAGGTGAAAAAAGAAAAAAAAAATATTGCAGTAGTGAAGGTCCTTCGGTTCTTCTATTCTTCAGTGTGGCTTGCCTTAGACCTGCCAGGTATTCAGGAGAGTGTTGAGTTTCCCTGTGATACACTGTTCCTCTGTGTTGTAAACCACAGTCCTTATTTTAAAGCAAGCCGCATTTGTTTCCCAGACTGCCTTATTTTGTGTTTAGCAAAGAGTCAGTTTGTGGGTCAGCCTCTGGGTGGCAGTGTTCTGGGGTTGGCCTCTGAGGCTACAGGGCCTCTCTGTCCAGTGGAAGTTCACTGCCCAGAGCTGGCTGCGTAAGAGTTACCAGTGCTGTGTTGTTGCTGGGATTGAAAATCCCTCTATAGGCCAGACCCTGTTAACTCCCAGGGACTGATCAGGTTATTTTAATCCTTGATCTCCTGTAGGGTGGAATCTGGGTGTGGCTGTGCTCCTTGCCTGGGGGCTGGGGGGAGGAGTCTCACTCTCCGGAGAGATTGGCTGCCTCAGTCCTGGGCTCAGGGGTGTCTCAGCACTCAATTCGCTGCCACCTCTCCCGGCCCCCCTTCTCTCCTCAGTCTCTCCCCAGATTCCACTCCTCTGCACACTCTCCCTCTCTTCAGCACAGGTGAGTGTCTGTATCCGAAATGTCCCATGAACAGGGTTCAGTGAAAACAAACAAACAAACGCCGGCCGTGGAAACGGGGAAGGCTTGGTTTCTGTAAGCTTCTTCTCTTACCGGGACTGCATGGTCTGGTCAGCTCTTCAGGCTGCCCCCTTTAGGCTCAGTCCTCTGTGATCACAGACCGAGCTCTCAATTCCCCCGGCAGTGCCAGGAATCCCGCGGTTCTCCTTTCCCCTGTTAGGGGCTGTGCCTGTCCCAAGGGACGCGGCTGTCTGCCACGGGGTCTCCCTCCGACTCTCTGGGCTCAGAGGTCTGGCAAACTTTCCTGCCCAAATCCCTGGTTTTTTTTTTACCTTTCCAGGGGAGTTCTGCTCTTCCCGGCTGCAAACAGTCTCGCCAGCTGAGGAATTTCGCCAATTCGGGGTGGATGTTACTAGTTTCAGCTGCTCACTCCATTTGCTCAGGGACACGACCTGGGACGCGTCTGCCTATACCGCCGCCATCTTCCTGAATCTCTGTCACTATTTTTTTAAATTTGTTTTCTAATCCTTGTTCCTTCTCCTTCTGCCCCCCCCCACCCCCCTTATATGTATGTTACTGTGTTTCATGGTTTCCTAAAGCTCCCTAAGGCTCTCCTCCTGCTTTCCAATTTTTTTTCTCCAGTTGCTACTCAGATTGGATGTGTTTACCTGCCTTGTCTTCTAACTCACTAATTCAGTCCTCCGCTGCTTCTAGTCTACTGTTGTTACCTTCCATTGTGATTTTTATTTTAACTCTATAATTCTTGATTTCCTCTTTATTCTTACATAACTTTTTGATTTTTTTCATCCATCCGGTTTATGAACTGTATTACACTTTGTCTTTATTCTTTTTCTGATATATAGCCCTCCGTTTCGTTTAGTTCCTTTTCTGGCGATTTCTTCTTTCCTTTCCTTTGTGGGTTGTTTCTTTTTATATATTTTTTTGGTGGCGGGGGTGGGGAGCGGTCGTTGTTTCTTTGTCTTCTCATTTTTGCTCTCACTAAAGGGTTCAGGTGCTGTGACACACAGGCCCGTGTCTGCCGTGGCACATTGTTGGGACGGTTGGATACCTTGAGAGTCACTGGAGAGCCCAGGCACTAGGATGCATGGGGCCCTTGGCCACTGCGGTGGATCAACAGAAGGGTCATGCACTGTGAGAGTCACTGGAGTGCTCTCTGTGCCTTTTAATTCGTGAGTTCAGTCCATTTTCATTTTCGGTGATTATTGATGCATGAGGATTTCCAGTAACCATTTCTTTTCTTCTCTGGTGGCTCTGTGTATCATTGTTTATTTTCCCTTCTGTTTGTGTCTGTTGTTTCAGTTTAGTAGTATTATATGATTTTCCTTTCATCTCCTCTTCTCCTATTTTAAGTGTTTCAGTTTTAGGTTTTTTTGTGGGGTTACCATTAGTTTTATGCAAAAGAAAGTTTCATATATGTACTTGTCCTTTTTCTTCTGATTGCATCTTATCTCCATTCACCTGTGTAAGTTAAGTCCTTTATACCTTTCCTTTTCTGTTGTCATAAATTATCCCTTTATATGCTGTGAGTTGGTTTCCAAATTGCAGTGTTTTCTTCTTCTTAAAACTGTTTTTGTCTCCTTTGTTTGTTATGAGATATTTAAGTGTTTGATACCCTATTCTCAAGAAGAGTTGCAATTTTTTTCTTCTGTTAGTCATTCTGCTCATAGTTTTTTTTTTTGTGTGTGTGTGTGTGTGTTTTATCATTTGGTCTTCTTTTTTTTCAGATAGCACACCCTTCAGTATTTCCTATAATGCAGCTCTTGTGGTCGTAAATTCCTTCAGCTTCTGTATGTCTAGAAAAGTCTTTATTTCTCCTTCATATCGAAAGATAACGTTGCTGAGTATGTTTATTCATGGCTTGTAATTTCTCTGTTTTAATAAATTGAAACTCTCCTAGCTTGTAGGGTTTCTGCTGAAAAATCAGATGATAATCTAATGGAATTTCTTTTATAGGTTACTGTCTTCTCTTCCCTGGCTTCTCTGAAAATTCTTTCTTTGTTTTTAATTTTTGACAGTTTTTCCTTCCTTGGGGAGGCCTTTTTGGATTGAGATAATTAGCTGTTCTTATATTTTTATGTCTTAGTATCCACTTCTTTCCAAAGGTTTGGGAAGTTTTCATCAATTATTTGTGATCCTCTTTGCCACTCTTCTCCTTGTGGTATACCCATTATTCTTATACTAGGGGCCCGGTGCACAAAATTCATGCACTGGGGGGGGTGTCCCTCGGCCCAGCCTGCCCCCTCTCACATACTTGGAGCCCTCAGGGGATGTCCTACTGATGGCTTAGGCCTGTTCCCTGCTCCCCTTGGGGCGTGGGCCAAAGCCGCAGTCTGGCCTCCCTTTGTGGGAGGCCACCAGGCTGATCAGGGGAAGGCACCAGCCCCATCACCCCGCTGCTGCAGCCACTGCCAGTCACTGCAGCCACCAAAGTGTTTTCATCAACACGGACTCCAGTCCCTTCACCATGAAAAAATGACAACTTTCTTTTGGCATTTTCAAGATGTGTCTTTCATAGGATATGACATTTCTTTATTATTTTTTTATCCTCACTTGAGGATATGTTTCCATTGATTTTTAGAGAATGTGGAAGAGAAAGGGGAAGACAGAGAGAAACATCAAAGTGAGAGGAACACTTTGATTGGTTGCCTCCTGCATGAGCGCTGACCTGGGCCCCAGCCAGGGAAGAGCCTGCAACCTAGGTACATGCCCTTGGTCAGAATTGAACCCAGACCCTGTGGTAGGCAGGCTGAGGCATTATCTTCTGAGCCAAACCGGCTAGGGCAGGATATGATATTTCTTAGCCCCTCCAGCAGCAGACCTTCATTTTTTTCTCTAGGAGTGAGGTGGAAAAACCCTACATCACCTTCTTGGATTCTTATTACCCAAGTTACTAAGAATATTACCAGTGGCATACAGGGAGCTTAGCCAGTGAGCGGTCAGAAAAGGTGTTTCCTCTGTAGTTCACACCGATCCCTGACTCGGCCCCTGCCCAGGCCTCAGGCCTCTGGCTGGGGCGTTAGGCCTGGGCAGGGGACCCCCAGCCTGCTCCGATAGCAAGCTCCTCCCCTGCCCAGGCCAGAGGAGCGTTAGGCCTGGGCAGGGGACCACCAGTCTGCTCCAATTGCCTGCCCAGGCCTAAGACCTCTGGCCGGGGCCTTAGGCCTGGGCAGGGGACCTGCAGCCCACGCTGATCGCAGGCTCCGCCCTTACCCAGGCCTCAGGCTTCTGGCTAGTGCATTAGGCCTGGGCAGGGGACCCTCAGCCCTGGGCAATCATCAGCTACGCCCTTTCCCAGGCCTCAGGCCTCTGGCCAGGGCATTAGGCCTGGACAGGGGACCCCCAGCCCTCTCCGATCGCCTACCCAGGCATCAGGCCTCTGGCCGGGGCGTTAGGCCTGGGTAGGGGACCCCCAGCCCGCTCCGATCACAGGCTCCGCCCCTGCCCAGGCCTCAGGCCTCTGACTGGGGCATTAAGCCTGGGCAGGGGACCTCCAGCCCTGTGCGATCGCAGGCTCCGCCCTTACCCAGGCCTCAGGCTTCTGGCTAGTGCATTAGGCCTGGACAGGGGATCCCCAGCCCGCTCCGATCGCCTACCCAGGCATCAGGCCTCTGGCCGGGGCATTAGGCCTTGGCAGGGGACCCCCAGCCCCAGGCTATTTCCAGCTCCACCCTTTCCCAGGCCTCAGGCCTCTGGCCGGGTATTAGGCCTCGGCAGGGGACCCCCAGCCTGCTCCGATGGCCCGCTCCGCCCCTGCCCAGGCCTAACGCCTCAGCCAGAGGCCTGAGGCCTGGGCAGGGGCCCCCCAGCCTGCTCAGATATCAGGCTCCGCCCCTGCCCAGACCAGAGGGGCGTTAATCCTGGGCAGGGGACCACCAGTCCACTCCGATCACCTGCCCAGGCCTAAGACCTCTGTCCGGGGCCTTAGGCCTGGGCAGGGGAACCCCCAGCCCATGCCGATCGCAGGCTCCGCCCCTGCCCAGGCCTAATACCCGGCCAGAGGCCTGAGGCCTGGGCAGGGACCCCCAGCCCGCTCCGATGGTCTGCTCCACCCCTGCCCAGGCCTCAGGCTTCTGGCCGGGGCGATCACCGGCTCTGGTGCTGCCTGTTCTGCCTCCCAGGTCCCTGATCTGCGGCCCGGATCCCACGGGTGGCTTCTGGCGCTGCCCACCTTGCCTCCCTGGTCCCCGATCTGTGGCCTGGATCCCATGGGCGACGTCTGGCACTGCCTGCCCCACCTGCAGTATGCAAATTTATTGGCCATCTTTGTTGGGTTAATTTACATACTCTTCTGATTGGCTGGTGGGTGTAGCACAGGTACGGTCAATTGGCATCTTTGTCTTTTATTAGTGTAGATTGTTCTTTCTAATAGAGTCAGATAGTTCTAATAGTGTTCTTCTATTTTATTCTTTTTTAAAAATTCTTGATTATCTTCTTCCACCTGTGTCATTTCTATATTTCTGTTTTCTACATCACTAATTCTTTCCTCCATCTGGTCTGCTCTATTTCCCAAGTCTATTTTTGCATTTATTTTATTGCCTTTCTCAGCTCCAAAATTTCTGTGTGTTTGTGTGTTTACTTTTTAATAGTTTCAGTCTCTTTGGTGAAGTATTCCTTTGCTTCATTGATTTGTCTATGAATTTGTTGGATTGCCTTTTTGAGTTTTCTTCTATCTCATTGAGTTTCTTTTATGTCTTTAATTTCATTTTCTGGAGATATTTTCACTTCCTATTTGAATTTCCTTGTCATCTTGGTTAGTCATTGTGGTTGATAAGTTATTTTTCTACCTGGACACCTGTGGAAGTGAAAGCTGCTTGTCTTTTTGTTTGTTTGTTTTTAAAAGAATTTTAGTTGTTAAGTAGAGGTCTCTACTTTGTTTTCCACCTGGTAGTGTGGAAACACAAGTTTTTATTTTCTCTTACCTGCATTGCTAGGGCTGTCTGGTTCTCTGCGGGGCAGTGTGGCCTCAGCCTTGGAAAATACTTTGTATTCCCCCGGAGGTTAGAGTTCTCTCCATGACTCAATCTTAGTGCATTACTCCCATGTATTGGAAGGGGTGGGCTATGTATCTGCTGTGTGCTCCCAGTGCCAGCCTCCAGTAGCCAGAAACTACCCGTAGGGCTGCTCTGAGTTAACCCAGCTGCACCGTGATGGGTGGGAGATGGGTGAGAAGTTAGAGTGTCTGCGGTTTTGCTTTTCCTCCTGGGCTTATCAGCCGTGAGTACAGACTACTTAGGTTGGAAAGTTGTTGTTTTTTCAGTCCTTTTGAACTAGTTATGAGAGGATGTTGCTGCCCGGCGGCCACAAGGGGAAGGGATTGGCTTGGAATCCTTTGTTTGATGCTGGTGGTCTTTGGAGTGCTGTGAATTTTGCTCTCTTTCTCTGCTTCTTACCTTGGGCTCAACCTCAATGTGTGCCCAGGTCTGATTGCTGATGCTGCCCCTCTGGTGTGGTTTGTCTAGTGAGGACTGCACCTCTGCTGTTCAGTACTAATGCTTTTGGCTTCTCTCTGTCCTTCAACCCCCTCTTCATTTTGTCATTCTGTTACACCCACTTTTAGATGTCTGCATGATGTTTCAGATATGTTTGTGTGTTCAGCGGGAATCCAGTGTTGAATTGTAGCTCTCCAACTTGTAAATTCAAGGGAAGAGAGCTGGAGGTTTTTCATGATGACTCTGTGCTGTGCTCTGATGGGAAATCAAACCTCTAAACTTTTAGTGTATGGTACAATGCTCCAACCAACCGAGCCATCCAACCAGGACAGTTTTGTATGTTTTTAAATGAAGTTAATAGTTTTCTACATGTGTATTTGGCATGTTTCCTTTTTATTTACATGATTTGGAATTTTTGGGGTATTGTGAATGTGATCTTTTTCTTTATTTAAAACTAGAGGCCCGTTGCACAAAGATTTGCACAATAGGCCTTCCTTCCCCTGGCTGCTGGCACCGGTTTTCCTCCAGCACCCGGGACCCAGGCCTTTGGTCTGGCCGCAGCAGTGAGGCTTGGCTTCTCCACTCTGGCCGCAGCAGTGAGGCTTGGCTTCTCCATTCCGGCTGCAGCGGAGAAGCCAAGCCTCTTCAGTCTTCGGTCGTCTTCAGTCTTCGCTCCGCACCTGCATATGCAAATTAACTGCCATCTTTGTTGGGTTAATTTGCATACTTGTCCTGATTGGCCGGTAGGTGTAGCGGAATGACACAATTTGCATGTTTCTCTTTTATTAGTGTAAATTGGATATTGATGGTATTTGCAATGTGATCTTGCTTTTTATATTTTTAGCAACTGAACAGTTTACTGAAATCATTCTAATAGTTTTTAAGTCATTTTTTGTGTTTTCTAGTTTAGCAGTTACATTATTTAGAATTAATAAACATGGTGTCTGCTTTTTAATGTTAAACATTTCATTCTGTTATCACTTTTGAAAGTTTATACAAAAATACATGGGAGACAGGACTTTCCTATTGGTTTATAAAGTCTAGCACAAGGTATTTAAATAATAGAGGTGTTAGGAGGGGCATCCCTGTCTTGGCTTGCCTTTAATAGCTCCACTTCTAAATGTTTCATGATAACATATAAACGGTTTATTAAAAATCAAGGTTATTTTCTTATTGAGAATTAGGCCCTACAAAACATTTCTACATGTTCATTTGTCTTTTCCCCTCTTTGTATGTACCTGGAAGGTTCTCAATGATAGGGATATTAGCTTGTCCTCTTCCCCATGAACTGTTTTCCTTTGTAGATATTTGGAGCTTTAATAATTTTTTGTGAAGTGATCTATTTGGGTTTGTGACTATGTATTAGGTAGATCTGCTACGCCTCCCAATCTCTAGTGTAGGACAGTGTCAAATGCTGTTTCTGACTAATTAGATCAGGCAAAGACACAAAGCCTCCGGAGACCTGCCTTGTAGACTGATTGGATTCAGTGTTGAGTAGCCCTCAGGTAATAACCCACATGTGTGGCGAGAGTTTTTCCAACAGAGTGGGGCAATTGCTTCTGTCTGGAGACTATTATTCTCAGTGTCTTAATGGTCCTTAGAAGCAACACATGGTGAGCAAGGGGTTTTCCTTTGGAGTTGGTCAACTGTCTTCCACCCAAGCAAAATCTACCTGGATAGCAAAGGTCTGCCTGAGAGATGACCTTCGTAGCATGAGGGAATGACTCAGCACAGGAAACCGGTTTTTCTGCCTTCTAAGCTCTAACCCCAGAGTCCCCAACACTGGCTTTTGCTCACACAGCTCTAGTCCACTCTTCTCTCCCTCTGCTGGAGCCCAAGGTGGGTGGCTGCACAGTAAATTTTGTGTGTTGGCTCTTTAAGCGGGTGTCTGCATTTCCAGTGGTCTCTCCCTGGCAGACAGCAACCCTGCTGCTTTTCACAGCCAGATGAGATGTGGGCACCTTTCTCAGTGTTTGTGCCCTCTACTGGGTTGCCCAGCTTGGGGATTAGACCCCAGAGTTCTCAGTGGCAACCCCCCAGAGCTGAAATATCTCTCTGGAACTTCAGCTGCTGTCTGTGGGAGCCAGGGCAGCTCTTTTGCTTCTCCACCCTTCCTATCAGTCTCTCTGAAGTCTCCATATTCTGTTCTTGGTTATCAGGGTTCTCTCCAGCTAGTCTTCAGTTGATTATTCAGGATATTTTTTTTTGTACTTGTAATTCTAGTTTGGTGCCTGGAGTTTGTCTGTGTAGCATCCATCTACTACGCTGCCATTTTTAATCTTTTTCCATTGATTTATACATATATATATATATATATATATATAGAGAGAGAGAGAGAGAGAGAGAGAGAGAGAGAGAGAGAGAAACATCGATGTGAGAGAGACACATTGACTGGTTGCCTCCCTAAAGCACCCCATTCGGGCCTGGCATCAACCTGCAGCCGAGGTATGTGCCCTGGAGCAAGAATCTAACCTGCAACCTTTAGATGCACAAGCCATTACTCTACTACTGATCCACACTGGGAAGGTCCTCTCTTTGTTTCTTGATTAGTCTGGCTAAAGGTTCGTCATATTTGTTTATCTTTTCAAAGAACCAGCTCTTGGATTCATTGATCTTTTATATTTTATTTTAGTCTTTATGTCTTTTCTGCTCGTATCTTAATTATTTCCTTCCTCCTTTTTACTCTGGGTTTTTCTTGTTGTTCTCTTTCTAATTCTTTTAGTTCTGGTATTAGTTTATTACAGTCGTTTCTTGAGGACTGCACCCCTCTAATGCTATGGAGTTCCCTCTTAGGACTGCTTTTGCTGTGTTCCATAGATTTTATTTTTGTGTGTTCATTTTTGCTTGTTTCCAGGAAGTTTCTTATTTCTTCCTTGATCTCTTTGCTAATGCATTCTTGCTCAGTCCCAATTGGCTGGACCCCAGCAGCAAGCTAACCTACCGGTCGGAGCATCTGCCCCCTGGTGGTCAGTGCATGTCATAGTGACCAGTCGGTCAACCACTCGGTTGAACACTTAGCATATTAGGCTTTTATATATATTCTAGTAGCCCTGCGCATGAATCTGTGCGCAAGTAGCTCACCAGTAGCTCGCTGCTGCCCTCCAGTAGCTCTCCGCCTGCTGCCCTGCCCTCCTGTAGCTCCCCCGCCCCCCCTTGCTCCCCCTCATACCTTGCTTCCCTGCCCCCTCCTGTAGCTCTCTGCTGCCCACTTGTAGCTCGCTCCCCCATCCTCCTGCTGATATGAGATCCGGTCATTACGCTTCACTGCGTAACAACCATTTGCATATTACATCTTTTATTATATAGGATAGATAAATGGGATCTTATTACATTTGATCTTTTGTAACCTATTTTTATCACCCCAAAATAGGCCATCACAATAATTATAGATGCTATTATCATTTCTAATGTTTATATATGTACCATAAATTTATTTAACCATTTAAGGTTCAGAGTATATGTTTGTCTAGATTTATCTCCTTAAAATACTAGATGTGCTAGCCCTAGCTGGTTTGGCTCAGTGGATAAGAGTGTTGGCTTGTGGACTGAAGGGTCCCAGGTTTGATTCTCGATCAGGGCACACACCAGGGTTGCAGGCTAGACCCCAGTCGTGGGTGTGCAGGAAGCAGCCAATCAATGATTCTCTCTCATCATTGATGTATCTCTCTCTCTCTCCCTCTCTCCTCCTCTCTGAAATCAATAAAAATATATATTTTTAAGAATCCTAGATGTGCTAATAATGCTGAATCAATGCATTGTAGGCAATTTCGTCATGCAAATATCATGGGATATACTTATAGAAACCTAGAGGTATAGAATACTACACACATAGGCTAAGTGGTATAGGATACTACTTCTAGACAGCAAACTTGTACAACATATTACTATACTGAATACTGTAGGCCCTGGTAACACAATTGTAAGTATTTGTGTATGTAAACATAGAAAAAGTATGGTATAAAAGGTTTAAAAATGGTACAGCCATATAGGGCACTTGCCATGAATGGAGCTTGCAGGACTGGCAGTTGCTCTGTGTGTCAGTGAGTGGTGAATGAGTGTGATGGCCTAGAATAGTGGTCGGCAAACTGTGGCTTGCGAGCCACATGCAGCTCGTGAGCCACATGCGGCTCTTTGGCCCCTTGAGTGTGGCTCTTCCACAAAATACCACGTGTGGGTGCGCACATACAGTGCGATTGAAACTTCGTGGCCCATGTGCAGAAGTCAATATTTTGTGGAAGAACCACACTCAAGGGGCCAAAGAGCTGCATGTAGCTCGCGAGCCGCAGTTTGCTGACCATTGGCCTACAACATACTGTGCACTGCAGTAGACTTTATAACCACTGTACACTTAGACCACTCTAAATTTATACAAATATTTCCTTCAATAATAAATTAACCTTAGTTTACTGTAACATTTTTACTTTTTATAAACTTTAAAAAAATTTTTAAACTATTTAACTCTTTTCTGTTAACACTTAGCTTAAAACACACACTGTACAGCTGCACAAAATATAAAAGCTTTTTCTCTATTTTTTCTTTTAAAACTATTTTGTTTAAAACTAAGAAACACACATTAGCCTCAGCCTGCACAGGGTCAGGATCATCAATGTCACTGCCTCCCACCGCCACATCTTGTCCTACTGAAGGCCTTCAGGTCAGTAGCACACATGGAGCTGTCTTCTATGATGAAAGCCTCCTTCTGACATATCTCCTGAAGGACCTACCTGGAGCTCTTCTTGAGGAGGTGCCACTCTTTTCAGAAATATGTCCAGGGTGGTTTGCTTCTTTTTTTTTTAGCATAGATTTTCTTGTAAGCAGATTAACGTTCCTCTACTAGTATATTAATAAAAATCCTTCACTGAGTTTTCCTGGAGGTTCTTATTTTTCTTCAGCAGTTTCCTTTTCTCTTGCCCTTCTGCTGTATATTTCTGTTCCAGTTCCAACAACTCCTCTTTAGTCACTTCTTCAGGAACCCCCTCTACAAACTCCTCAAGTTCATCCTCATCCACACCAGGTTCAAGTTGTTTGCCATCTCAATCACAGCAATCTTTGCGCTATAACCTCATGATGGCTACAAAGTCACTAGGTGATAGGGGTTTTGTAGCTCTGTTGATGGTAATCTCATGGGACCATTGTATATGAGATCTGTCATTGACTGAAACATCTTTATGTGGCACATGACTATATTTAAAATTTCAAATACACATCTCCATATTGTATTGCATGTCGTTTTAACCCTTAGAGTGCCGGGGAGTGCGATCGCGTGCTTCCCGTCTTTCGCCAAAAGTGCCCCGTGCTCCTCCTCCAGTGTCACTATTAGATGCTAGTAGTTCACTCTTTATGTGGGAAAAAATTTAAAAACCTTAACTCAAAATGCCTTGACAATTTTAGCATAGTTCCTAGGATATTGGTTGGCACTCAAAGGGTTAAAGTAATTTTTGTTAGAGATTGCTTTTTTTTGGAAAAATAAATTTTGGAATATTATGGTAATTGGTTTCAGATATCTAAAAAATACTGTTCTTTTATATTTTCCATAATTTTAGCTTTTGCCTGTGATGACAGAGCAACTACAGTGGATGCCATTTGTGAATGCCAAACTTCATGAGCCTTTTGTAAAATTTATATATTGGTCTCTACGGCAACTAGAAGCTGGAACACTGGTAATTTATTAATAGGAACCTATTTTCAACTACTACTCTGGTATTATTTTTCTTGATCTTGTTCTTTCACTTTTTTGCATGTATTTTGTTTATATTTCAGGACTTCTTGCTTCCCTGGCCTCATTTACTACTTTCTCTTCTTTCTCCTTTCATATGTCTTATTTCTCAAAGTCATAGATGTGGCTCAATATGTAATGTTTTGTTTTGAATTTCAGAATTGTATAAATAAGGAGTTAAAATCAACTGTCATTCACCCATTATTTAATTTATAATTTTTTATATTCTACTGAAGCTAATAGAAGCTAATGATTTCTTGTGCTTATGCTAGTAAATACGCACTAGCTAAATGGGATGATAAATATTAGTATAACCTAATCAAAGAAGAAATTTTTTCCAGCATCTTATAAAATGAATGGTGTGTTACCTACTCATGTAAAGGTCATTTAGTTCAAATTAATACAGGTATATATAATCATTAGTGCAAACTGTAGTAGGTTTGTAAATTCCTCCTCCCCCCCCCTCCCAGTTACTATAAATAAATGTTGTTATAGCTTTCATTTAGTTAAAAAAGGAGAACAGATTTGTGCTCAAGTAGTTCAATCTTGGTTCTGTGGAATTGAAGAAGCATACAGCTATACCACTCAGTGCAGTATTGATGATTAAGTAGCATTAACCATCAGTGATTGAGTTGTGTGATAATTAAATAATGTGATGGTTAAGGAAAAATATTTTTTTCTGAGGTTGTATCCTAGATATTTTGCCACTGTGCGGCACATGAGTAAGTACAGGAGTGTTTATGCCAGTGTACACACACACACACACACACACACAATATAACTTTTAATTTATTGGTCTTAACTATGTGTCTTATCAAACAAAGGTTTATAAATGACCAGATCTGTAAATGTCACTGTCTGCTTTTTACAATATGTTTGATTTTGCTATTTGTATAACAGTTAATGAAAACGCGTAGCTGAATGCTTGCTTTCAGCAACGAAAGGTTAGACTTACAGAGTTGAATGAAACTGTATCTTCCAAATATGACTCTTATTTTCCTTCATATAATTTATTGTTTAGTTTTGTTGTCTTCAAATATACATTCAGTATCCCACTCTGTGTGCTATTATAGAGAGTACTATGAGCCTGCATCTACTTTTCTAGTGAAAAAGTGTTTTTGCCACTCTGACATTCATTTATTTAACATCTGTTGATGAGTTTCTAATACTTTAGTTTTAAGTTATCTAAGTGTATGTATTTTTTTAAAATTAACTTTTTATTTGAGATAATTGTAGATTCACTTATAAGAAATAATAGATCGCTTTTATCCTTTACCCAGTTTCTCCCAATAGTAGAACTAGTACCAATATCGCAATCATGCTTTTGCCATTGATATAGTCAAGTTAACAGAACAGTTTCATCTACATAAGATTTCTCATTTTTTTAAAAAAAGCACTTTATTTATTAGAGCAGAGTTAGGTTCACAGCAAAATTGAGCTCAGAGATTTCCCATATGGGCCCTGCTCCTGTACAAATGCAGCCTTGACCACTGAAGACATCTAGCACCAAAGTGGGACATTGGTTATCATCTATGATTAACACATCATTATTACCCACAGTCCACAGTTTGCATTAGGGTTCACTCTTGGTGTTTTACACTCTGGGTTTTGATAAATAATATAATGGCATGTAGCCATCACTTTTGTATTATACAAAATGATTTGATACTGAAAATTTGTTCTAAAAATTATCTGTGCTCTGCCTATTCATGCCTCCCTCATCCTAACTCTTGGACACCACTAATCCTTTTACTGTCTTTACAGTTTTCCCTTTTACAAAATGTCATGTAGTTGCAATCATATAATATATATATCCTTTTCAAATTGGCTTCTTTCATTTATTGATATGCATTTAGGGTTCCTTCATGTCTTTTCCTGGTTTGATAGCTCATTTCTCTTTAGATTTGAATAACATTTCATTTCTGCATGTACCACAGTGTATTTGTCCATTCATTTAAGGGCATCTTGATTATTTCTAAGTTTTGGCAAGTATGAATAAAGATGCTGTAAACATTCATGTGTGGGCTTTTGTGTGGACATGTTTTTAACTCCTTTGGGTAAATACCAAGGAGCACAATTTTTGGATACTATGGCAGGAGTAGTTTTAGTTGTTTAAGAAATTGAAACTGCTTTCCAAAGTCGCTGTATCATTTTGCATTTCCAGCAGAAATGGCAGAGTTTCTGTTGCTTCACATCCTCATCAACATTTGGTGGTGTAGTGTTTTGGATTTTGGCCATTCTAATTGATATGTAGTTGTATCTCATTATTATTTAACTATGCAGTATCCTAATGGCATACACTGTTATGAATCTTTCCATATGCTTATTTGCTACCTGCATGCTTACTTTGGTGACATGTCCAGGCCCTTCCCCCTCCTTCTTTTAAAATCTTCACCTGAGGATATGTTTTAGAGAGGAGGAGAGGGAGGGGGAAGGGGAAAGGGGGAGAAGGGGAGAGGGGGAGGGGGAGGGAGGGAGGGAGAGAGAGAGAGAGACAGAGAGAGAGAGAGAGATCTGTTGTCTCCCATATGTGCCCTGAATGGGGATGGACCTAGTTATGTGCCCTGATCAGGAATTGAACCTGCAACCTTTTTGGTGTACAGGACAACACTCCAACCAACTAAGTCACCCAGCCAGGACTCCCCATTTATTAATTGGGTTGTTTGTCTTCTTGTTTTGTTTTTAGAATTTTTTTATATGATTTTTTCTGTGTTTAATTTTAAAAATTTTTTAAAATTATAATATGTATTTAACACTATTTTTGTATTCAGGTGTATAGCACAATGGATAACTAGCCATTTAGGTTACACAGTGTTTCCTCTGATAATTCAAGTGCCCACCTACCATCTTATATAGTTATTACAATATTGTTGACTATATTCCCTATTTGTTACCTAACATTTCCGTGCCTATATTGTAACTATCAATTAGTACTATTTAATGCCTTCACCTTTTTTCACCCTGCCCCACGATACTCCTTTCCTCTAGCATTCATCAACATGTTTTCTGTATCTATAAGACTGTTTCTATTTTGTTTTTTATTTTATTATTTAGATTCCACATATGAATGATATATGATTTTTGTCTTTCTCTTAGCATAATACTTCTGTGTTCATCCATGCTATCATATTCATTCCTTCTTTTCTATGGCCAAGTAATATTCCATTTTATATATGTACCACAGCTTTATTTTCTATTCGTCTATTGATGGGTATTTGGATTGCCTCCATATCTTGGTTATTGTAAATAATTCTATAATGAACATAGTGTTGCATATGCTCTTTTGAATTTGTGTTTTGGGTTCTTTGGATAAATACTCAGAAGTGGAATCAGTGGGTCATAAGGCAGTTCCATTTTTAATTTTTTGAGGAAACTCCATACTGTTTTTATAGTGGTTGTAACAATCTGCATTCCCACTAAGGGTGACCTCGAGGGTTCCCTTTTCTCCACATGCTCGCCAACACCTATCATTTGTAGGTTTATTGATGCTAGTCATTCTCACAGGTGATATCTCATTGTGGTTTTAATTTACACTTCATGATGAGTGACACTGAGCATCTTTTTATATTAACCATCAGTATGTCCTCTTTGGAGAATATCTATTCAGATTGTGTGCCCATTTTTTAATTGGGTGGTTTATTTTTTTGCTGTTGAGTTATAAATTAACCCCTTATTAGTTGTATCATCTCTACACTTGATCTTAGCCAAAAGGCCGAGAAGCGATTAGTTGTATCATCTCTTTACCTTTAGTCTGTGTGTGTCTTAGGTTCTGAGGGGGACCTTTTATGACAGCATATATATGGGTCTTGTTTTCTGATTCATAGACTATGTTTTGGAGAACAGTCCTTTATCAGATGTGTCTTTTCCAAATATTTTTTCTCTTTCTAATCAGTGCCTTCTCATTCTCCCGATATTATCTCTCATAGAGTAGAAGGTTTTAAATTTTTTTTAAAATATATTTTTATTGATTTCAGATAGGAAGGGAGAGGGAATCACTGATCAGCTACCTCCTGCATACCCCCTACTGGGGACCAAGCCTGTAACCTAAGCATGTGCCCTTGACTGGAATCAAACCTTGGACCCCTCAGTCTGCAGGCCGACGCTCCATCCATTGAGCCAAACCAGCGAGGACTAGAAGGTTTTAATTTTAATGAATTCCAGCTTATCACAGATCATGCCTTTGACATATCAAAAAAGTGATCAGTGCCTGGCTGGTGCCGCTCAGTGGTTGAGCATTGACCTATGAACCAGGAAGTCACAGCTAAATTCCTAGTCAGGGCACATGCCTGGGTTGCAAGCTCTATCCCCAATAGGAGACTTGTAGGAGGCAACCGATGATGGATGTTTCTCTCTCACCGATGTTTCTTTATCTTCCTTCCTCTCTCTCAATAAAAACATGAAGTAAAATAAAAAATGATCACTGTACCCAAAGTATTGTTCTGTGTTTCTGCAGAATTGACCCCCTTATCATTATGTAATGCCCCTATTTTCCCTGGTAACTTTACTTGCTCTGAAGTCTGTGTTGTCTGAAATTAAGATAACTGTTTCAGCTTTCTTTTGATTACGTTAGCATGGTATATCTTTCTATACATTTACTAGAGGCCCAGTGCATGAAATTTGTGCACAGGTGGGGCCCCCTCAGCCCAGCCTGCACCACCTCCAATCAGGGACTTCTTGGGGGATGTCCAACTGCCAGTTTAGGCCAGATCTCGGGGTCCGGGCCTAAACCAGCAGTCAGACATCCCTCTCACAATCCTGGACCGCTGGCTCCTATCGCTCACCTGCCTGCCTGCTGTTACCCCTAACTGCCCCCCACCCCTGCTGGCCTGATCGCCCCTCATTGCCTCTGTATGCTGGCCTGATTGCCCCTAACTGCCCCCCCCCCCCGCTGACCTTGTTGCCCCTAACTGCCCCCCACTGCTGGCCAGGTTGCCCCCAACTGCCCCCTCCCTGCCGACCTGGTTGCTCCTAACTGCCCCCCCCCCACCCGCTGGTCTGGTAACCCCCTACTGCCCCCCCCTGCTGGCCTAGTCGCCCCCAACTGCCCTCATCTGCCGGCTTGGTCACCCCTAACTGCCCCCCCCCCTGCCAGCCTGGTTGCTCCTAACTGCCCCCCCCCCCACTGGCCTGGTCACCCGTTACTGCCCCCCCGCTGGCCTAGTCGCCCCCAACTGCCCTCATCTGCTGGCCTGGTAGCCCCCAACTGTACCCCGCCCTCGCTGGCCTGGTCGCCTCTTACTGCCCCCCCCCACCCCCTCCTGCCGACCTGGTCACCCCATGCAGCCTGCTGTTCAGTCATTTGGTCATCCCTCACACCTCTGCCAGCCTGGTTGCTCCACACTAAGCCCCCTGCCAGCCTGGTCGCCCCACACAGCCTGCTTGTTCAGTTGTTTGGTCATCCCTCACTAACCTCCCTGCCGGCCTGGTTGTAGGTAGCCATCTTGTGAGGGCGTGATGGTCAATTTGCAATTACCTCTTTATTATATAGGATTTTCAATCTGTTTGTGTTTTCGTATTTAAAGTAGGTTTCTTGTAGACAAAGTATAGTTTGGTCTTGTATTTTGATTCACTTTTATAGTCTTTTAATTGGTATATTTTGACTTTTGTTATTTAAAGTGATTATTGATATTGATGTTATGTGTTATAGTTGTTACTGTCTTTTATTCATTGACATTTTTCTGTCTTGTTTTTTTCTTCCACTCGTTTCTGCCTTTTACAGTTTTAATTGCACATTTCATATGACTGTACTTTACTCCTTTGTCTACATATCAACTGTGCTTCTTTTTTTTTTTTTTTTACTTTTTTAGTGGTTACCCTAGAGTTTTCAATCTAAATTTATAACTAAACTGAGTCCACTTACAAATTACAATATACAGCTTTATATATAGTGTTAGTACTTTATAATAACAAAATATTTGTAATTCCTACCTCCTGTGCTGATTCCATTATATCATTGCTGTCATTTATTTTACTTATCTATATACATGCATATGTGTGTGTGTATGTGTGTGTGTACACATACATAACTGAATACGTTGTTGCTGTTGTTATTTAATGTTATATTTCACTAGAAGCTCGGTGCATGAATTTGTGCATGGGTGGGGTCCCTCAGCCTGGCGGTCGATTTGTGCTGATCAGGGGGACTGGCCAGCTGGTGGAAGGGAATGGGGGAGATTGGCTGGCCAGGGAGAGGGACCATGGGAGGTTGTCCGGCTGGCCCTCCCAAATTGGGGCCGATGGGGGGGCAGCTGGCTGGGGAAGGGACCGTGGGAGGTTGGCCAGCCAGGGGAAGGATCACGGGAGGTTGGCTGTGGGAGCATACTGACCACCAGGGGGCATCTCCTGCATTGAGCATCTGCCCCCTGGTGGTCAGTGGGGATCATATTGACTGGTCGACTGGTCATTTGGTTGTTTGGTCGCTTTTATATAGAGAGATTTTAATTAAAAAATGTTTATTGATTTAAAAACTTTTTTAGAGAGAGAGAGAGAGAGAAGGGGAGGAAGAAAAGAGAGAGGGAAACAAACATCAATGTGAAAGAGAAACATCAGTTGGTTGTCTCCTGCACATGCCCTGATTGAGAATGTAACCCAAAACCTGGGTATGTTCCCTGACTAGGAATTTAACCTACCACCTTTTGGTGTATAGGATGATGCTCCAACCAAGTGAGCCACACCAGCCAGGACATTGCTGCTGTTGTTGTTGTTGTTTGTTAATCCTTACCCGAGCATATTTTGTCCATTGATTTTAAGACAGTGCAAGGCAGGGAGGGAGGGAATGAGAGAGAGGGTGAGAGGGAGAGAGAAAGAGAGAAAGATCAATGTGAGAGAGACACATCTATTGGTTGCCTCCCACACATGCCCCTATCAGGGCTGTGGATCAAACCTGCAACCCTAGTATGTGGTCTTAATCAGGAATTGAGCTCACAACCACATGGTGTATGGGGCTGACACTCTATCCATTGAACCACATCAGCCAGGGTCCTCCTAGGATTTTTTTCTTTTTAATTTATATTTATTGCTTTCAGAAAGGAAGGGGAAATACACACACACGCGCACACACACACACACACACATACACATCAATGATGAGAGAAATCATTGATTGATTGCTTCCTGCATGCCCCACACTGGGGAGCAAGCCCCCAATCTAGGTATATGATCTGACTGGGAATCAAACCATGACCTCCTGCTTCATAGGTTTACACTATGAACACTGAGCCATGCCAGGCAGGCTAGGATTTTTTTCTTTATCTTTTATTTTTTTTAGTTTGAATATGATATGCCTTGGTGTAGGTTTTTTTGTTGTCATTGTTTTTAATATTCTACTTGGCATTCTCTGAGCCTCCTGGTTCTGTGGTTTTATTTCTAATATTAATTTGGTAGAAATTCTCAATCATTATTGCTTCAAATATTTCTTCTATTTTCCCCTTTTCCTTCTGGCATTCCCATAATACGTTAACTACACCTTTTGTAATTGTTTCATAATTTTTGGATTTTTTTTTCAGTCTAATTTTTTCCATTTGCTTTTTAGTTTTTGAAGTTTCTATAGAGAAATGTTCAAGCTAGGCATTCTTTGAAAAAAATTTCCAATTGACATTAGAGAAAGAGGAAGGGACAGAGAGAGAACAATCCTATCTAATAAAGAGGTAATATGCAAATTGACCATCACTCCAACACACAAGATGGCCGCCCCCATGTGGACACAAGATGGCCAGCAGGGGAGGGCAGTTGTGGGGCACCAGGCCTGTAGGGGAGGGCAGTTGGGGGCAACCAGGCCTGTAGGGGAGGGCAGTTGGGGGTGACCAGGCTGGCAGGGGAGTGGTTAGGGGGTGATCAGGCTAGCAGGGAAGTGGTTAGGGGCAATCAGGCAGGCAGGCGAACTGTTGGGTACCAGCAGTCCTGGATTGTAAGGGGGTGTCCCAGATTGGAGAGGGTGCAGGCTGGGCTGAGGGACCCTCCCACCCCCCGTGCATGAATTTTGTGCACTGGGCCTCTAGTGTTGATATGTGAGAGAAACATCAATCAGTTGCCTCCCATACATGACTCAACTGGGGATCAAATCTGAAACCTATGTATGTGGCCTGAATGGGAATCCAACCTCCAACCTTTTGGTGTACGGGACGACACTCCAACCCACTGAGCCACCCAGTCCAGGAGCCTTCATAGGCATTCTTTATTTATGCTACTTTTGATCTTGCTTTTTAGAGATAGTAGAAAGGAGGGAGGGAGGGAAGGGGATAGAGTCAGAGTAGAGAGAGAGAAACATCAATGTGAGAGATACAGGCACCCTGACCATGGCTGGGAATCAAACCTGCAACCCAAATTTGTGCCCTTGACCTTGAATTGAACCCATGACTTCAGCACATGGGCTGATGCTCTATCCACTGATCCACCCTGGTCAGGGCACTGGTATTTATTAAATTCTGTTTTAGAATTTCCATCTGCTCTTGTATGTTGCCTACTTTTTTATTAATGCTCTTTTCATATTGGTCATAGTTATTTTTTATTTTTATTTTTTAAAAATCTTTATTGTTGAGTATTACAGATGTCCCCATTCTCCCCCCCCCCCCTTTATCCCCTCTACTCAGTTCCCTCCCCACCCCAGGCCTTCACCACCCTATTGTCTATGTCCATAGGTAATGCATATATTCAAATAAGTTCTTGGTTAATCTCTTCCCACCACCATCTTTCCTCTGAAATTTGTCAGTCTGTTCCATGTTTCCATGCCTCTGGTTCTATTTGATTCATCAGTTTATTTGATTCTTTGTTCATTTATTTTGATTTTTAGATTCAATTGATTGATATGTATTTATTGCCATTTTATTGTTCACATATTTTCTTCTTCCTCCTCTTCTTCTTTCCTTCTTCTATTTCTTCTTTATGTTCCTCCTCCCCCTCCTCTCCCTCTTCCTCCTCTCCCTGCTCTCTCCTCCTCCTCCTTTTTCTCCTCCTCGTCCTTCTCCTCGTCCTCCTCCTCCTCCTCCTCCTCCTCCTTCTTCAAGAATACCCTTCAACATTCCATGTAATACTGGTTTGGTGGTGATGAACTCCTTCAGCTTTTTCTTGTCTGTGAAGCTCTTTATCTGACTGACCTTCAATTCTAAATGATAGCTTTGTTGGGTAAAATAATCTTGGTTGTAGGTTCTTGCTATTCATCACTTTGAATATTTCTTGCCACTCCCTTCTGGCCTGCAAAGTTTCTGGTGAGAAATCAGCTGATAGTCATATGGGCACTCCCTTGTAGGTAACTAACTGCTTTTCTCCTCCTACTTTTAAGATTCTCTCTTTATCTTTAGCCCTTGGCATTTTAATTATGATATGTCTTGGTGTGGAGCTCTTTGGATTCCTCTTGTTTGGGACTCTTGGTGCTTCCTGGACTTGTAAATCTATTTTTTACACCAGGTAGGGAAGTTTTTTGTCATTATTTCCTCAAATAGGTTTTCAATATCTTGCTCTCTTTCATCTCCTTCTGGCACCCACATAATGCAAATGTTGGTATGCTTGAAGTTGTCCCAGAGGCTCCTAACACTATGTTCATATTTTTTATTCTTTTTTGTTTTTGCTCTTCTGATTGGGTGTTTTTTGGTTCCTTATATTCCAAATCATTGATTTGATTCTCAGAATCCTCTAATCTGTAGACGCCCTGTAAATTATTCTTTATTTCAGTTAGTGTATGCTTAATTTCTGACTGGGCCTTTTTTATGTCATTGATGTTCTCACTAATGTCCTTGAAATTCTTACTAAGATCCTTGAAATTCTCACTAAGATCCTTGAAAACCTCACTAAGTTCCTTGAAGCTTTCATTAAGATCCTTCTGCAACCTTATAACCATTGTTTTGAACTCTGTATCTAGTAGTTTGTTTGCTTCCACTTCATTTAGGTTTTTCTTTTGGAGATTTTTAAAAATTCTTTCATTTCTGGCATATTTCTTTGTCTCCACATTTTGGCTGCTAACCTGTGTTTGTTTCTGTATCTTAAGTAGACTGCTATGTCTGCTGGAGTTGGTAGAGTGGCCTTGTGTAGTAGGTGTCCTGTATGGCCCAGTGGCTCATCCTCCCCAGTCACCTGAGCTGTGCACTCCAGGTGCATCCCTGTGTGGGCTGTGTGCACAGTCTTGTTATAGTTGAGCTTTGATTGCTGTTGGCATCACTGGGAAGAATTGACCCCCCCAGACCAATTGGCTGTGAAGACCATCTGCAACAGCACTTCTATGGAGTAGGACTTGCTTTAGTGGGGCTTTGGTATTTACTGAGACTGCCCCTTGATTGTGTCACTTGTGGATGCGTAAAGTCTGAAGCTGTTCACCACATGCACTGGCTCTGGGCATTCTGGGAGGTTCAAAGTCAGCCACTGCCTGGGGTGACCCAGCAGGAGCTACTAAGCAATCTTCAGACGACTGCTATTTATATTGTACTTGGAAGTGCCCAGGTGAGGCCCAGCTATGAAACAAGGCAGCCTGGTGCTAGTGCAGGTCTGGGGCCTCTTATTGATAGGTATGTGGCATGTTGACACCAACTGCTGCTTGTTTAAGAGATTTTAGGCAAGTATGAAGCCTGAGCCAGGGCAGGTCATTCATATGGAAAGGCTGCTGCAAAAATCATAGGTGGGGTTGCAAGTTGGATGGGAAGGGATCTCAGGGAATCCCCATGGTGGAGTGAACAGTGTGAGCCGAGTGAATGGAAACTCAGATAAGGTTGCCAGTCAGCTCTGTGATGGGGGAGGTCCAGTAGAGGAACAATGACCCCTGTGAGCACCTCTGTCTGGGAGAAAGCCACCCCTGATTTCCTGCCCCAATGCCAGATAATCCCATTCCTTCTTATATGTTGCTGGATCTCCCAAAGCTGCTGCCCCAGCAGTGAAGCTCAGAGGGGTTGAGTCTGAGTAAGTCTGTGCAGGCCCTTTAAGAGGGACTGCCTGGTTTTCCAGCAGCCTCCATGTCACTCAACCACAATCCCCAACTGGTTTTGTTTTGTTGTTTTTTTTTAATTAAATCTTTATTGTTCAGATTATTACATTTTTTCCTCTTTTTTCCCCCATAACTCCCCTCCTCCCAGTTCCCACCCCACCCTCCGCCCTCACTCCCCACCCACTGTCCTCATCCATAGGTGCACGATTCTTGTCCAGTCTCTTCCCGTATTCCCCACACCCCTTTCCCCCGCCCAAGAATAGTCAGTCCATTCCTTATCTATGCCCCTGATTCTATTATAATCATCAGTTCATTCTGTTCATCAGATTATTTATTCACTTGATTTTTAGATTCACTTGATGATAGATGTGTATTTGTTGTTCATAATTTGTATCTTTACCTTTTTCTTCTTCCTCTTCTTAAAGGATACCTTTCAGCATTTCATATAATACTGGTTTGGTGGTGATGAACTCCTTTAGCTTTTTCTTATCTATGAAGCTATTTATCTGACCTTCAATTTTGAATGGTAGCTTTGCTGGATAAAGTAATCTTCATTGTAAGTTCTTGGCATTCATCACTTTGAATATTTCTTGCCACTCCCTTCTGGCCTGCATAGTTTCTGTTGAGAAATCAGCTGACAGTCGTATGGGTACTCCCTTGTAGGTAACTGACTGTCTTACTCTTGCTGCTTTTAAGATTCTCTCTTTGTCTTTTGCTCTTGGCATTTTAATTATGATGTGTCTTGGTGTGGTCCTCTTTGGATTCCTCTTGTTTGAGGTTCTCTGCGCTTCCTGGACTTGTAAGTCTATTTCTTTCACCAGGTAGGGGAAGTTTTCTGTCATTATTTCTTCAAATAGGTTTTCAATATCTTGCTCTCTCTCTTCTTCTGGAACCCCTATAATTCGGATGTTGGTACGCTTGAAGATGTCCCAGAGGCTCCTTACACTATCTTCATATTTTTGGATTCTTTTTTTCATTTTGCTTTTCCGGTTGGGTGTTTTTTGCTTCTTCGTATTTCAAATCGTTGACTTGATTCTTGCAACCCTCTAGTCTGCTGTTGGGAGTCTGTATAATGTTCTTTTTTTTTTTATTGCTTAAAGTATTACAAAGGGTATTACATATGTGTCCATCCCCCCCCCCCCCCCCCCCGCCCTAGACAGTCCCCTTGTATAATGTTCTTTATTTCAGTCAGTGTATGCTTAATTTCCGGTTGGTCCTTTATCATAACCTCGAGGGTCTGACTAGATTTCTTGAGGATCTCACTACATTTATCGGCGGTCTCACCAGTCTTTTGCAAGGTCTTACTAAATTTATCGGCAGCTTCCAGAAAGTTCTTGAAGAACCTTAAAAGTGTGGTTTTGAACTCTATATCCAGAAGTTTGCTTTCCTCCATTCCTGTCATTTTTGTCCTTTTTCTTTGTCTCCGCATTTTTTATGCTTCCCTGTGTTGGTAAAGTGGTTTTCTGTGCTAAGTGTCCTCTAGGGCCCAGTGGTTCAGCCTCCCCAATTACCCAAGGAGGACACTCTTGGTGCACCCCCTTGTGGTCTTTGTGCATAGTCTTGTTGTAGTTAAGCCTTGATTGTTGCAGGTAATACTGGGAGGGATTGACCTCCAGACCTCCGGGGGGGGGGGGGGGGGAGAAATGGACACATATGTAATACCCTTTGTAATACTTTAAGCAATAAAAAAAAAAAAGAACATTATACAGACTCCCAACAGCAGACTAGAGGGTTGCAAGAATCAAGTCAACGATTTGAAATACGAAGAAGAATCAGCTGTGTCTGCAGTGGGAGAACTTCTGTGCTGGAGACACCCCTCTGGGGCAAGACTTGCTTCAGTGGGGCTTTGGTGCTCACTGAGTCTGCCCCCTGAGTGTGTCCTTTATGGATCCGAGGGGCTGCAAACTGGATGTTCCCACTCTGACCACCAGGCACACTGGCTCCTGGATCTCTAGGGAGGTGCTGATCTAGCCCCTTCCTGAGGCTATCCAGCAAAAACCTCCCTGCAGGGCTGGGCGGGGCGGTCCCATGGGATCAACAGGGCGGGGCTATCAGTCTACCTTGTGCTAGACTTTATAAACCAATAGGAAGGTCCTGTCTCCCATGTATTTTTGTATAAACTTTCAAAAGTGATAACAGAATGAAATGTTTAACATTAAAAAGCAGACACCATGTTTATTAATTCTAAATAATGTAACTGCTAAACTAGAAAACACAAAAAATGACTTAAAAACTATTAGAATGATTTCAGTAAACTGTTCAGTTGCTAAAAATATAAAAAGCAAGATCACATTGCAAATACCATCAATATCCAATTTACACTAATAAAAGAGAAACATGCAAATTGTGTCATTCTGCTACACCCACCAGCCAATCAGGACAAGTATGCAAATTAACCCAACAAAGATGGCAGTTAATTTGCATATGCAGGTGCGGAGCGAAGACTGAAGACGACCGAAGACTGAAGAGGCCCCGCTTCTCACTGTCTGGGCAATCGGTGCAAGCCCCTCCAAGAGAAAGCTGCCCTCGAGTTCTGACCGATGCCAGACAGTCCCGCTTCTCCCGTATGAGTCTGGGTCCCCAGAGACTCGCCTGGAACTGGAGCTCAGAGCCTGAGACTCCCTCCCAATTGAAAACGCCAACCACGCCCTCAGACTCGAGCCCGCTACGCGTGTGCCTCTGTACCTTAGAATTTTACTTCCGCACCGCACCTCCTCTGAGTCTCGGTTTGCTTTTCTCTTTCTTTCTAGTTGTGGAATTTCCACTCAGCCAGCCTTCCTGTGGTTCTGGATGATGTCCGTCCCGTCTTTTAGTTGTATTTTTGAAGTGGTTGTGCAAGGCAGCAAACTCTGGTGTTTACCTATGCCGTCATCTTGGTTTCTCCCCCCACTGGTTTTTACAGCCCGAAGTTACAGGGGCTTCTCTTCCCAGCTCTGGAACCCTGGGCTAGGGGTCTGTTGTGGGGCTGTGTCCCCTTGCTCTTCACCGGAGGCTTATATAGCAGTGATATTCCTCCCAATTAAAAACACGCCACACGTGGGTGTTGGATAAGCCTATTCTGCACCTCCTACCATTCTCAATGTGTTTTCTTCTTTACTTCTCTAGTTGTAGGACTTCCATTCAGCCAGATTTCAGGTAGTTCTGAATGATGGTTGTTCTGTATTTTAGTTATATTTGTGATGTGGGTGTGGGAGACAGTGAGTACAGGTGTTTATTTTTGCTGCCATCTTGGTTCCAGTCATAGTTATTTTAAATTTCCAGTGTGATTATTCCAATTTTCTTATCATATTTCAGTCTGATTCTGATGCTTGCTCTTTCTTTTCACAATATGGGGGTTTTGTTTCTTTGATCTTTTACTATTCCCTGTAATTTTTTTTACCTAGATATGATGCACAATGTGAAAAAAACTGCTTTAATAATTTTATGGTAGTATCTGTGGGAAGAACAAGTGTCCTTTACGTGTATGATTAAGGGTCAGTCTTTTAGTTAATTTCTCTTCCTGGGGTGAGCTTGACAAGTATTTCCCAGTTTTTCTCTCTTTGATATGTGGTAGGATTGCTACTGTTAACAGGAGTTGTGTATTTCCCTTCTCTCAAGTGGGAAGCTAGAGCAGGCTGCAATTTGGTATTTCCCTTCCCCTACCTGTTTTAGGCTGATAAAACTCCAGTAGATTAGGCTCTGATGAAATACTTCTCTTGAGGATGAAATTTGTTAAGAAGAACCAATTGTTGTGACATATTTCAAAATAGTTACTTTTTCTCTCCCTCTATGTGAGGGGTGAGGGGATTTTTCTGCCATCTTCACTGTGAGAAGCTTTTGAGCTATAGCTAGCACAGTGTGGCAACTCCTCTATGCCTGGCTCCAACAAGCATTTGTTACTTTCAGACTTGTTCACATCAGGTCTCCAGAAATTTTCAGGTATAGTTCAGATTTCCCTAACCTGCTACCAGTTTCTGCAGAGGTTTCAGCTTTTTAATTTTAATTAAATCCAGTTAATTACATGTATGTAGTATATAATTATATACCTGTGTATTTGCCTTTTTGTCTTTCCAAATTTTGAAGTAATGGTTTACCTTGTGATCTTGCTTCTTGGTTGGATATAAGAAAGGTTGTCAGTTTTTCAGTTTTTTCAGCTTCTTACATATTGTTAGAATGGAGTGACACCTTCCAAGCTGCTTAGATCCTGATATGGAAAACAGAAGTTTGCATGTCTGCCTTTTTATAGCCATACCTACACTCCTCCCTCCATACCCCTGTTTTAATCCCTGCAGCCACTCCTTCCATTTTTGCATTTCTTTAATTTTTTCATTTCAAGAATGTTTTATTGGTCGCTGCCGCGGCTGCCGTCTCCTCAGCAGCAGGAACTGAAGTCCTCGCCGCCGTCGCCCGGGTCGCCGCCGCCGCCGCCGCCTGGGTCGCCGGTCGCCCGCGCGCTGGCCCGGCCGGGGCCCGCAGCCATGGAGGACTTCATCGTGATCTCGGACGACAGCGGCTCCGAGAGCTCGGAGGGCACCCGCTCGGGCCGGGCGCGGAGGCTCCGCCGGGCCCTGTCCCGGACCCCGGGCGCGCTGCCCCGCCGGACCGTGGTGAGTGAGCGCGCTCCGCGGCCGCCGCGCCGATCCGCGACCGTCCGCCCGGCCCTGGGTCCCCGCGCCCCCGCGTCCCCGCCGCCCGCCGGGTGGCGCCGCACAGCTGCAGGGGCTTCCCGCCTCGCCGCCTCCCGGCCCCGCGGAGCGCGGCGGGCCCGCACGGGGGCGGCCTGGCCTCCCGGCTCCGAGTTCAAGCCCGAGCGGCCGGGGGCTGGCGAGGGGCGGCCGAGCACATGGGCGACGTCCCACGGCCGGCGGGGGCGGGGGCGGGGGTCCCCGGGGCCCGGCGGCTGCCCCGACCGCGAGGCGGCCCGCGGGCGCGTGCGATTGTTTGGCTGCTGGTGGGTGCAGATGTGCGGGGCGGCCACGGGAGCCGAGGCGGGCGGCGGGCGGCGGGCGGCGGGCAGTCGGGCCTGGGCCGATGGGGCGGCGCTGCAGGCCCGGCGACCGCGCGAGGGGCCGGGGTCGGAGCTGTGCGGGGGGCGACTCCTGTCGCTTAGCAAACGTTCGCCGCGCCCCGAAGGAACCCGGGGGGACACCTGCCCGGTTTCTTTCCCTCTCGGCCTCCTCAGTCTTTGTCCTTCGTCCCGAGAAGGTGAATGAGACGTCTGCGGTCCCTGCTTTTCTAGAACCCTCCACAGAGACTTGTTGGACCCCCTCCCACGGGCCAGGTGTTCTCGGGGAGGGGGACACAATAGAGAGCACGACGTCCGGGTCCCCGCTCCCAGGAGGTGGCAGAGCCAACAGGTGGCTCTGGAGTGCCCACGGGGTCGGCGGACAGGCTTCTGTCCGAGGACGTCGGCCTCGGGCCTCCCCGCCTCCCGACGCCGCTCACCCCTCAGCCCGAGGTAGAGGAAGGATCGCGCTCCTGTTATCTTATGGGTCTCCCATGTGCCGTGCAAGGAAACCACCTTTCTTCACACGCGAATACCCCTTCCAGGCAGCTCTAGCCTCCGCGCCTTCACGCCCCTTCCCCGCAGCCAGTTTGACCCCTCGGCCTCCACGCGAGCCCCTGTGACGGTCACTGGAGAATGAACGGCGTGCAAAACGCAGGGACGTACAGTGCTGTGTTGCGTGGTTCAAGCCGGAGGGGTTCGCCGTAAATCTCAGTAAAGACTCTAGATGAGATGGACATACAAGAGGGTTTCACGGGAGAAGTGAGCCACCTGGTAGGTGAAGGGAAGTCCCCAGCACTGTGGCAGTGAGTGGGGCATCATAGGTCCACAGTGCATATTTTTTTTTGGTGGTGGTGGGGGGGGGGGGTGAAATAATGATTGAAGGAAAGGGAGAGCGAGTTCAAGAGTGGGAGCAGGCTTGATGTGGACGCGGTGCTGCATTCAGCCTGAACCTACTGGGCGCGAAGAGCAGCCGGGAAATGTACACGGCGGTGGCCGGCCCAGAGAAACCGGTCCCGAGAACAGGCAGAAGGGAGAGATTTGGTGGCCGTCCGTATAGAAAGCACCGAAGGCCTAAGAGTGACGGCGGAAAGAGGTGGGAGGAAAAAAATACGGCAGAATCACTCAGCCGCCCTCCCTCCTGGTTCTCCCTCTTTCCTGCTGCCCCTCTCTCAGTCCCCCTTGGACTTGGTCCTTCCTGCCCGCTTCCCTCACCCTAGTCCAGCTTCCTTCTTCAAGCACACAGGTGGCACCTTACCCTAGTCCAGTGATGGCGAACCTTCTGAGCTCGGCGTGTCAGCATTTTGAAAAACCCTAACTTGACTCTGGTGCCGTGTCACATATAGAAATTTTTTGATATTTGCAACCATAGTAAAACAAAGACATATTTTTGATATTTATTTTATATATTTAAAAGCCATTTAACAAAGAAAAATCAACCAAAAAAATGAGTTCGCGTGTCACCTCTGACACGTGTGTCCTAGGTTCGCCATCACTGCCCTCGTCTGTCGTGTCTGTCGTGACTCTTCACACACACACGCGTCCGCTCTCCGGCAAGAGCATTTTGATCTTGAGCCTTTGGAGTTGAAGAGAAATGAAGGTCCAGTTCCGGAGAGTTAGACCCAGTTTAAATCTTGCTTCTCTGGATATGTTTTACTTCAGCTTTCTAAAAACTCCAAGCTTTTCTCCTTTTAGCTTTCTTGCCAATTAGATAAGGGCAGTTGGATAACCGGATAAGGATAACCGGATAACCGTGTAAAAGATCAGGGGCATTGAGAGACTTGCAAGGTTTTAAAGCCTCAAGAGCCTTTATCTCACTTTTCCTGAAGACCCTGAGGTCAGAGAGACCTCAGCTGTGTGAGCTTTGGCCAGATCTGTCACCTCTCTCAGCTTTTGCTTTTGGGAACATGAATACCTTCCTGGTAGAACCCTTAGAAGATTTGCAATGAGGCAATGCAAGGAAAATGCCCAGCAGAGATGAGAACTTTTGCTACACTCTCTGTTGTTTCTCAGCCAGTCCTGACCTTCTCACACTTGGCAGGAATGAAATAAAAGGAACAAGTTTTACAATTATTTTTTCTCTTTTACAGTATGGACTGAGGGGAAGCAACGTGCTTAAATTCAGGAAATCAGAAAGCTATCTCCAATACTGTAGTTAATATTTTGAACTCCTGGTCTTCACCTGGGCTTTAGTGCTTCACTAAGTTGATAAAGTTTGTTTTTAATAATCTTTATTGCTTTTTCTTTTCCACGCAGAACATGTACAGATAGTCGATTAATTTTTGGTTGACCTATTACAAAAAAATTTAGAAATGTATGTAAAGAAGAAAATTTAAATTGCCCTTAATCTCACTATCCACAGGTAATGAATGTTAACATTTTTTTTTAATGTTAACATTTTGATGTTTGTCTTTCCAAACTTGGATCTGTAAATGTGAATGTATACTCGTACATACCCATGTATCCCCCAATATTTGTTTTTGCAAAAATGAAGTCTTGCTATATATGTGTGTTTTTTGTATCTTGCCTTTTTCTATTTATGTACTTTTATCTCTTTCCACATTAATAAATACACGTCTTTACCAATAAAAAAAAAAAAAAAAAAAAAAAAAAAAAAAGAATGTTTTATTAATAGAACTAGGGGCCCAGTGCACGAAGATTCATGCACTGGAGGTGGGTTCCTTAGCCCGACCTGCACCCTCTCCAATCTGGGAGCCTTCAAGGGAGCCCTCTCCAATCCAGGAGTTTCTGTTTGTCTTTGCAATCATATGAGCGAATTGTCTGAAACCTCCAACCCAGTTTGGTTTGTTGCTCACAGAATAATAGAAGCATTTTTTTTTCTTTGCTCCATTGGTGGAGATTTCCTGGATGTTTTAGGATATCTTTCCTTTAATTTTTCCTAGACACTCTGATTTTACTTTTGTCTCTCACCTTTGCTTTCCTTCCATCCCCCACCGCAACAGTAACTTGCTCCAGGCTCACTTTGCTCTAGTGTCTAGACCAGGGGTGGGCAAACTTTTTGACTCGAGGGCCACAATGGGTTCTTAAACTGGACCGGAGGGCCGGAACAAAAGCATGGATGGAGTGTTTGTGTGAACTAATATAAATTCAAAGTAAACATCATTACATAAAAGGGTACGGTCTTTTTTTTTTTTAGTTTTATTCATTTCAAATGGGCCGGATCCGGCCCGCGGGCCGTAGTTTGTCCACGGCTGGTCTAGACCAGGGGTGGGCAAACTTTTAGACTCGAGGGCCACAATGGGTTCTTAAACTGGACTCAGAAGAAGGAGCTGCGGCCGTGTTTCCTGACGTTGCCATGTTAACACTGCTGCTGGTGAAGGAGCGGAGGGGAGAGCAAGAGAACCCTTCGCTCTTTCGGCTCCGTGGGCTGGATAGAACAGCCGAACGGGCCGGATCTGGCCCGCAGGCTGTAGTTTGCCCACGGCTGGTCTAGACGATGGTTCTCAACCTTCCTAATGCTGCGACCCTTTAATACAGTTCCTCATGTTGTGATGACCCCCAATTTCATTGTTACAAATTGAACATAATTAAAGCATAGTGATTAATCACAAAAACAATATGTAATTATATATGTGTTTTCCAATGGACTTAGGCGACCCGTGTAAAACGGTCGTTCGACTCCCAAAGGGGTCGCGACCCACAGATTGAGAACCACTGGTCTAGAAGCTCCATCTGCCACCAGAACTACGATTCCCAGCATACCTGGTGCTCCCCATGCTCTGGGCTTCCACTTCAGGTCCTGGGGCTGCCACCAGAACTACTATTCCCAGAATTCCTGGTGCTCCCCGCTCTCTTGGTTTTCCCTTCCTGCTCTGTCTCCGTCCCATGGCCTCCCTCTCTGCCAAGTCCTCCAAGCTGCCAGCTCTCCCTCTCACTCTCCGGCTGGCAGTTTGGGGAGCCAAGTTCCCCAAGCCGCTCCACTCTCTGCTAGCTCTCCCACTCTGCTCTTTGCCCCGCAACTCTCCTGCTCTGCTCTCTGCCCAGCGGCTTGGGGGAGCGATTGAGGGAGCCATGTCCTCCCAAGCTGCCAGCTCTCTCGCTCTGCTCTCTGCCCAGCTCCTATGTATGCAAATTAACCCACCATCTTTGTTGGGTTAATTTGTATACTCACTCCTGATTGGCTGGTGAGCGTAGTGGAGGGATGGTCAATTTACATGTTTATCTTTTCTTACAGAGGATTACACAGTATGTAACCTTTTGTGATTGACAGTTTTTCTACTTAGGATAATTCTCTGGATATTCATTAAGTTGGTAGCATGGATCATTACTTGATTCTTTTTTATCGATGAGTAGTATTCCATGATACAAATGTACCACATTTTGTTTAATTACTCATTGGTTAAAGAAAACCTTGTTGTTTTTTTCCTGTTGCAAATGCTGTATTCATTGCAGGTTTTTGTATAAAAAGTTTTTATTTTGGGGGGATAAATGCCATAGAATACAATTGTTATATGTTAACTGCATGTTTAATTTAATTTTATTTTTTATTTTATTTTTTTTAATTAAATCTTTATTGTTCAGATTATTACATTTGTTCCTCTTTTTCCCCCCCATAACTCCCCTCCTCCCAGTTCCCGCCCCACCCTCCGCCCTCACTCCCCACCCACTGTCCTCATCCATAGGTGCACGATTTTTGTCCAGTCTCTTCCCGCATCTCCCACACCCCTTTCCCCCCCAAGAATAGTCAGTCCATTCCCTTTCTATGTCCCCGATTCTATTATAATCAACAGTTCATTCTGTTCATCAGATTATTTATTCACTTGATTCTTAGATTCACTTGTTGATAGATGCATGTTTGTTGTTCATAATTTGTATCTTTACCTTTTTCTTCCTCTTCCTCTTCTTAAAGGATACCTTTCAGCATTTCATATAATCCTGGTTTGGTGGTGATGAACTCCTTTAGCTTTTCCTTATCTGTGAAGCTCTTTATCTGACCTTCAATTCTGAATGATAGCTTTGCTGGATAAAGTAATCTTGGTTGTAGGTTCTTGGTATTCATCACTTTGAATATTTCTTGCCACTCCCTTCTGGCCTGCAAAGTTTCTGTTGAGAAATCAGCTGACAGTCGTATGGGTATTCCCTTGTAGGTAACTGAGTTTCTTTCTCTTGCTGTTTTTAAGATTCTCTCTTTATCTTTTGCTCTTGGCATTTTAATTATGATGTGTCTTGGTGTGGTCCTCTTTGGATTCCTTTTGTTTGGGGTTCTCCGCGCTTCTTGGACCTGTAAGTCCATTTCTTTCACCAGGTAGGGGAAGTTTTCTGTCATTATTTCTTCAAACAGGTTTTCAATATCTAGCTCTCTCTCATCTTCTGGCACCCCTATAATTCTGATGTTGGTACGCTTGAAGCTGTCCCAGAGGCTCCTTACACTATCCTCGCATTTTTGGATTCTTTTTTCATTTTGCTTTTCCGGTTGGGTGTTTTTCGCTTCCTTGCATTTCAAATCATTGACTTGATTCTTGCGCTCCTCTGGTCTGCTGTCGGGAGTCTGTATAATATTCGTTATTTCAGTCCGTGTATGCTTAACTTCTAGTTGGTTCCCCAATATAACATCGAGGGTCTCATTAGTTTTCTTGTAGATCTCATTGAGTTTATCGGCGGCTTCTAAACAGTTCTTGAGAGACCTTAAAAGTGTGGTTCTGAACTCTATATCTTCCATTGACAATTTTGTCCTGTTTCTTTGTCTCCACATTTTGTTATGCTTCCTTGGTGCACCCCCTAGTGGTCTTTGTTCGCAGTCTTATAATTAAACCTTGATTGTTGTAGCTAATACCAGGGAGGGTTTGACCTCCAGGCCAAGTGGCTATGAGAATCAGCTGTGTCTGCAGTGAGAGAACTTCTGACCTCTAGGGAGGTGCTAATCTAGCCTTTGCCTGAGGCTATCCGGCAAATGCCTCTGTGCAGGGCTTGGGCGGGGCGGGGCGGGTCGCACAGGATCAACAGGGTGGGCTGGAGAGAGCAGTTATGGCGGCTCTCAGTCCTGTCCCCAGGGGCTCTGCCTCTCTGAGTCCCAGCACCCACTGCAAAGCTTGGAGAGAAAGCTGCACTCACTCTGACCAAAGCCAGACAGTCCCGCTTCTCCCGTTTGAGTCTGGGTCGCTAAAGAGTCGCCCGGATCTGGAGCTCAGATTCTGTGACTCCCTCCCGATTGAAAACGCCAACCGCGCCCTCCGCCGCCAGCCGCTCGCGCACTCTGCACCTCAGAATTTGACTTCAGCACTGCGCCTCCTCTGAGTGTCCGTATGCGTTTCTCTTTCCTCCTAGTTGTAGGACTTCCACTCAGCCAGCGTTCCTGTGGTTCTGGGTGATGTCCCTTCCGTCTTTTAGTTTCACTTTTGAAGTAGTTGTTCAAAGCAGCAAACTCCGGCGTTAACCTATGCCGCCATCTTGGTTCTTGCATGTTTAATTTTAAAAGAAACTGTCAAATTTTCAGAATGATTGCATCATTTTACATTCTCATCAGCAGTCTATGAGTGTCCTAGTTAGTCCATGTCTAGCATTAATGTTGTCATGATTTTTTATTTTTACCATTCTTGATAGGTGTATATTGTTTTCTCATTGGAACTTTAATTTGCATCTCCATAATGGCTAAACATATATTTCATGTGTTTGCTTCCAATTTGTATATCCCCTTCTTCAAATGAAATTTCTATTCATGTCTTTTGTCCATCCCTAATTGGAGTGTTTGTTTTCTGTTCTTGAGTTTTAAGTCTTTATATATTTTAGATACTAGTGTTGTTACATATATGATTTGAAAATATTTTCCTTTTTTTGTAGCTGTGTTTTCATTCTCTTGACAGGTTCTCTTGCAGAATTTTTAATTTTAATGAAGTCTAGTTAATCAGGTTTTCCTTTTGTGAATCATGCTTTTGGTTTCAAGTTATAAGAATTATCTGCATAACTCTAGATTATCTGCATAACCTTTTTATTTTCCTTAAAGTTTTATGCTTTTACATTTCATACTTAAGTTTGTGGTACAATTTGGGCTAATTTTGTATAAGGTGTGATACTTAGATCAAGGTTAATATTTTATATTTAGTTCTTGCCTGTGTATGTCCAATTATTGCAGCACCATTTATTGAAAAGGTTTTCCTTCCTCTATTTGTACTACATTAACACATTCAAACCTGTAAAAAAATTTTGTGTGCTTATTTGAGTCAAACTGTTGACAATTGCCAGGAAGCAGAATCTCAACGAATTGGGATAATGCTCCAGAGAATGGCAGATTTTCATCTATTTTATACATTGCAGTCAAAGAAGGAGATGTAGGTGGGTTACATGGAATCCATTGGTGATTGATTAGAGAGGCAGGAGAAAGAAAGAGGCGAAACCTCTCAGATTTGATAAAGAGTCAAATGATAGACACATACTTCTTTTACTTAGGTGGGTACAGAGTACAATTAACATCCTATATAATAAAAGGCTAATATACAAATAGACCAAACTGCAGAACAACCAAACAATCGGTTGCTATGACGTGCGCTGACCATCAGGGGCGCGCGCGGAGCATGGCAGACATTTTCAGCAGGCAGCAGAGCGCGGAACATGGCGGGCGTTGGCCACAGCGGGTTGGTGGAGCAGGTGAACGGGGGCGCCAGACCAAGGCAGGGTGCCAGTCGCTGTCATCCGGGTGATCTTTTGGTGGTTGCTGAAAATGCTTTGCTCCCATGAGTTGCGGTCCCGCCCAGAGCTTGTACCTGCTGCTGGTGCCTGTCCCGCTCACACCTGCTGCCAGCACCAGAGCTGCCGCTCGCATCCGCTGCCAGCGCCAGTCCTGATCACTCAGCATTATCAGCAGGTGCAAGCGTTGGCTGCCAGACCTGATTGCCCCTGAGGGCTTTTCTACCTCCCCCTGTTCCTGAGGGGTGATAGGGTCAGCAGCTGCCACTTGCACCCACTGATGGCGCCGGCCCCACTCGTTCCAAACCATCACTGGGTGTGAGCAGGCGGTGCCATAAGTGTGTGGGAGCTGCAGCGGCGGCGGGAGCAGGGCTGCAGGTAGACAGTGGACCAGGGGCCACAGTGGGAGGGGCTCGTCGGGGATGCAGAGGATGGGCCGAGACCCACCCCTGTGCCCACTGCAGCCTCTCAACCCATAGTTCCTTTCAAGGTGCATGAGTTCATGTACTGGGCCCCTAGTCATAACAATAACAATGAAGGAATTTGTGGTATCTGTCCTGGAACCCAGGACATTTGGTTGTGCCCTGAGGGGTCCAGAAAAAGGGAAAGTTACAAGTTACTCTGATATTTCAACGACATGTTATCATAGATGCAAAAAGACAATAAGCTCAGTTAAGGTAAAGGTTGACTTTGTCAGGGAACATACAGGCCTAGGAGGTGACTATCCACCATAACTGCTTTTAGTTAAAGTTTAATTTCAGACCATCCTTTGTGGTTACTTTAGGTCTTTGAATTTGCAAGACTGCCATGCAGGCCTCCCCTGAGCTTGTCAGGTTAGCATGTGGCCCCTTTCATCCACAACTATTATTTGGAATAATTGTGTGGGTCTTTTCTGGGTTCTCTGTTAGGTTCCACCTATTGATGTGTTTGTTCCTTTGCCAATAGCACACTGTTGATTCCTGTAGTTTTATGATCTGTTTTGAAATTAGGTAGAATGATTCCTCCCATTTTATAGGTGTTTTTTTTTTTTTTTAAATATGCTTTACCTATTCTAGTTCCTTTGCTTTTTCAAATAAATTTTAGAGTAATTTTTCTTCTATCTACAAAATATCTTGCTGGAATTTCTTTTTAATAAATCTGTATTGTTGAAAGTATTACTAGTACATATGTTCCCCTTTCCCCCCCCACATTGATCCCCTCCAGCCCATCCGCATCCCAGGCCTTCACCACCCTATTTTCTGTGTCCATGGATTATGCATATATGCAAACAAGGTCTTTGGTTGATTACCTCCCATCCACCCACCCTCTGCCGTCTTCCCTCTGAGATTCCCCACTCTGTTCCATGCTTCCATGTTTCTGGATCCACTGCATGTATCAGTTTATTTGTTATTTTCCACATATGAGTAAGATCGTGTGATACTTGTCTTTCTCTGACTGACTTATTTCACTTAGCATGGTACTCTCCAAGTCCCTCCAAGAGATTCTTCTTTTTTACTGCTACATAGTATCCCATAGTATAAATGTACCAGGGCTTTTTTTTTTATCCACTCACCTGATGGGCATTTGGGCTGTTTCCAGATCTTTCTTGCTGGAATTTTGATAAGAATTATATTAAACCTGTATATAAATTCAGGAAAATTGACATCATTACTGTGTTGAGTCTTCCAGTTGAGGAACCCAATATGTTTCTCCATTTATTTAGAAATTTGATTTCTTTTAGTTGTGTAATAATGGTTTTTAGCATAACATTTTTGTACTGTTTTGTTAGATTGTCACATATTTAATGTTTTAGAGTGATTGTAATTGGTATTGTCTTTTTAACCTGGTGTTCATATGTTCATTGAGAACATATAAAAATATAAATGATATTTCTGTTTATTTTGTATCTTGTTCCTGTGACCTTATTAGTTCTTGGAGTTTCTTGAAGATTCCTTGAGATTTTCTACATACACAGTTATGCATTTGCAAATAGGGGCAGTTTTTATTTTTCCTTTTTTGACATGTATGCATTTAATTTCTCTTACTATATTAGCTATATTTTCTAGTGCTATAGTGAACATAAATGGTGCTGACATACATCATTGCCTTGTTCTTAGGGGAGAAGTATTCAGTTCGTCACTATTATGAATAATACTAGGGGCCCAGTGCACGAATTCGTTCACCTTGAAAGGAATTGTGGGCAGTGAGGCTACAGTGGGCACAGGGGCAGGCCTCAGCCCATCATCCGTGCCCCTGCCCAGCCCCTCCCACCACAGCCCCTGGTCTACTTCTGCCAGCAGCCCCACTCCTGCTACTGCCCCTCCCACACGCTCATGGCGCCAGCCCCACTCACACCTGCTGACAGTGTTGAGTGATTGAAGCTGGTGCCAGCAGTGGGTGCAAGTGGGGCCAGTTTCATCAGTGGGTGTGAGCAGCAGCTGCTGCCTCGATCGCCCCTCAGGAGCAGGGGGAGGTGGGAAAACCCTCAGGGGCAATTGAGGCTGGTAGCCATTGCTCGCACCCATTTACAGCGCTGGCAGCAGGTGCAAGCAGCGGCTGCAAGCAGCAGCTCCAGTGCCAGCAGTTGGTGCGAGCGGGGCCAGCTCTGGCAGCAGGTGCGAGCGCCAGGCGGGACTGCAGAGAATTTTCAGTAGCCACCAGAGGCTCACCCAGATGACAGCGACAGGTGCCCGGCCTTGGTCTGGAGTTCCTGCTTACCTGCTCCACCATCTTGCTGCAGCCATTGCCTGCCATGTTTCTCGCTCTGCCGCTTGCTGCTGATGCCTGCCATGTTCCGTGTGCACCTCCTGGTGGTCAGTGCACATCATAGTAACCAGTTGTTCAGTTGTTCCACTGTTTGGTCTATTTGCATATTAGGGTTTTATATATATAGATTAGCTATAATATATACTTTTTATCAAGTTTAATTAGTTCCTGTCTATTCCTATTATTCTGAGTTTTTATTACAAATGAGTGTTGATGTTTTTCATTTACTTTTTTCACATTTATTGACATGATCATGTGATTTTTTTCTTCTTTAACCTGATAATGTGGTGGGTTAAATTGATTAACTTTCAAATATTGCACCAGCCATGCATTCTTGAAATAAACGTCATTTAGCCCCATTATATAGTTCTTTTTATACTAGAGGCCCAGTGCACGAAATTCATGCAAGAGTACGCCTTTCTTACCCCGACTGCCCGCACTGACTTCCCTCTGGCACTGGGACCTGGGCTTCCCTCTGGCAACCAGCAGGCACCCGGGACCCGGGCTTCCCTCGCAGCCCTGGCTTTGTCCGGAAGGCCCTGGTTTTGTCTGGAAGGACATCTGGTCTAATTAGCATATGATGCTTTTATTATAGATTTGCTGAATTCTGTTTTCTAATATTTTGTTAAGGTGTTTTGTATGTTTATTAATTAGAGATATTGGTCTGTAATTTTCTCCATGTAACTCATACAGGTGATTTGTAGTAGTTTGTGCTTTTCAAGGAATTAAACTATTTTGTCTAAGATATCAAATTTATATGTGTACAGTTTTTCATAGTATTTACTTATTAGCCTTTTGATGCCTTTAATGTTTGTAATGCTACCCCTGTTTATTTTCATCTCCTTGTTCTAGGTTACTGAGGTTTTACTGATATGAGACTTCCTCTTTTCTAATATATGCATTTAGTGCCATTTTCTGTCAACACTACTTTATTTTTTTATCTTTCTTTTTTTTGTTGAAAGTATTACAGATGTCCCTGTTGTTTTTCTTTTTTTTCCCCATTGACCCCCTCAACCCTGTACCTGTCCCTCCTAGGCCTTCACCACTCTATTGTCCATGTCCATATCTATAATAATAAAAGTGTAATATGCTAATTAGACCAAACAACCTTCCAGACAAAGCCGGGGCTGCGAGGGAAGCCCAGCTCTTGAGTGCCTGCCTGTAGCCAGAGGGAAGCCTGGGTCCCAGGTGCCAGAGGGAAGCCGGTGCGGGCAGTGGGGGTAAGAAAGGCGTACTCTTGCATGAATTTCGTGCATTGGGCCTCTAGTATGCGTATAAGTTCCCTGATTAATCACTCCCCACCCAGTCCCCGCCCCTTCCCTCTGAAGTTCATCAATCTGTTTCATGCTTCTGTGTGTCTGGATCTATGTTATTCATCAGTTTATTTTGTTCATTAGATTCTGCATATGAGTGAGATAATGTGACACTCATTTTTTTCTGACTGGCTTATTTTGCCTACCATAATACTCTCCAGCATATAGTTAAAAGAGTTTTTTGTTTTTTACAGCTGCATGGTATTCCACTATGTAAATGAACCACAGCATTTTTAAAAATATATATATTTTATTGATTTTTTACAGAGAGGAAGGGAGATAGAGAGCCAGAAACATCGATGAGAGAGAAACATTGATCAGCTACCTCCTGCACATTCCCCACTTGGTATGTGCCCCGCAACCAAGGTACATGCCCCTGACTGGAATCGAACCTGGGACCCTTGAGTCTGCAGGCTGACGCTCTATCCACTGAGCCAAACCGGCTAGGGCGAACCACAGTATTTTTATCCACTCATCTGCTGATGGGCACTTGGGCTATTTCCAAATCTTAGCTATTGTAAATTTTGCTGTTAGGAACATAGGGATGCATACATTCTTTCTGATTGGTGGTGTTTCCATTTTTTTTAGGACATGTCCCTAGAAGTGGGATCGCTGGATCAAATGGGAGTGCCATATTTAATTTTTAAATCTATTTTTATTGTTGATAGTATTACAGATATCTCCCATTTCCCCTCTCCCCCTTTCCTCCCATCCTCCATCCCTACCCACCTCTCCATGTCTTCACTATCCTATTGACTATGTCCATGGACTATGCATATAAGTTTATAAGTTCTTTGTTTTACCTCTTCTCGTCCCCCTCAACCCCACATTGAGGTATGTCAGTCTGTTCCATGCCTCCATGCTTTGGGTTTATTTTGTTGGTCAATCTATTTTGTTCATTAGATTCCACAAATAAGTGAGATCATGTGATGTTTGTCTTTCTCATTTTGGCTTATTTCACTTAGCATAATATTTTCCAGATCCATCCATGCTGTCTCAAAGGTGAGAGATCCCTCTTTTGTACAACTGCATATTTTTCCATACTGTAAATGTCCCACAGCATTTTTATCTATTCATCTACTGATGGGTACTTTGGCTATGTTCAGATCTTAGCTATTGTAAATAACGTTGCTCTGAACATAGGGGTGCATATATTCTTTCTGATTGGTGTTCGGGGGTTTTTAGGATATATTCCCAGAAGTGGGATTGCTGGGGTCAAACAGAAGTTCCAATTACAATTTTTGAGGCAACTCCGTACTCTTTTTCATAGTGGCTGCACCAGAGTGAATTAGAGTTCCCTTTTCTCCACATCCTCGTCAGCACTTGTTGTTTGTTGATTTTTTGATGATAGCCATTCTGACAGGTGTGAAGTGATTATCTCATTATGGTTTTAATTTGCATTTCTCTAATGATTAGTGACTGAGCATTTTTTTTCATATATCTCTTGGCCATTTTTATGTTCTCTTTGGAGAAATGTCTATTCAGGTCTTCTGTCCATTTTCAATTGGATTATTTGTCTTCGTTTTGTTGAGATGTATGAGTACTTTATATATTTAAGATATTAGCCCATATGGTGGGGTTCCTTTTAATTTTGATGGTGCTTTCTTTTGCTGTGCAGAAACTTTTTATTTTGATGTAGTGCCATTTGTTTATTTTCTCCTTAGCTTCCTTTGCCCTAGGAGTTGTATCCATAAACACACTGCTATATGAGATGTCTGAGATTTTACTGCCTATGTTCTCCCCTAAGATTTTTATGGTTTTCTGCCTTACATTTAATACTTCTATCCACTTTGAGTTTATTCTTGTGTATGGTGTAAGTTGGTGGTCTGGTTTCATTTTTTGCATGTGTCTGTCTAGTTTTGCCAGCACCATTTGTTGAAGAGACTGTCTTTATTCCATTGTATGTTCTTGCCTCCTTTGTCAAATATTAATTGTCTGTAATGGTGTTGGGTTAAATTCTGGGGTCTCTGTTCTTATCCATTGGACTATATTCCTCTTCTTGTGCCTGTACCAGGCTGTTTTGGTTAAAATGGCTTTGTAGTATAGTTTGATATCCAGTATTGTAATCCCTCCTACTTTGTTCTTCTTTCTCAAGATTGCTGTAGCTATTAGATGTCTTTTATGGTTCCATATAAATTTTTGGAGAATTTGTTCTAGCTCTGTGAAGTATGCCATTTGTGCACTTGGGGGTGGGGGTGGGGAGGTCCCTCAGCCCGGCCTGTGCCCTCTCACAGTCAGGGACCCCCTCGGGGGATGACCATCTTCTGGCTGAGGCCTGCTCCCCAGGGGATTGGGCCTAAGCTGGAAATCAGACATCCCTCTGGCAGCCTGGCAGCCATCAGGGGATGTCCACTTGCCAGTGGGGAGCAGACCTAAGCTGCAGTCGGACATCCATAGCGCTGCTGAAGAGGCAGGAGAGGCTCCCACCACCACTGCTGTACTGGCAGCCATCAGCCTGACTTGTGGCTGAGCAGAGCTCCTCCATGTGGGAGCTCACTGACCATCAGAAGGCATCTCCTGCATTGAGCGTCTACCCCCTAGTGGTCAGTGTGTGTCATAGTAACCAGTCATTCCCAGTCTTTCTGCTGGTAAGGTCAGTTTGCATATTATCCTTTTACTATATAGGATAGAGGCCTGGTGTACGGGTGGGGGCCAGCTGGTTTGCCCTGAATGGTGTCCTGGATAAGGGTGGGGGTCCCACTTGGGTGCCTGGCCAGCCTGGGTGAGGGGGTGATGGCTGTTTGCAGCTGGTCACACCCCCTTCAGGGTTGGGGTCCCCACTGGGGTGCCTGGCCAGCCTGGATGAGGGGCTGATGGCTGTTTTCAGGCTGCCCGCACCCCCTTCAGGGTGAGGGTCCCCACTGGGGTACCTGGCCAGCCTGGATGAGGGGTTGACGGCTGTTTTCAGGCAGGCCAAGCCTGCAACTGAAGCTCCCAGTCTCTCTTTTTTTCTGTTTTTTTTTTTTTATTATTATTCTGGAATTTATTTACCTTCTGTAATTGAAACTTTGTTATGGCTCCAGCTCCGAGGCCGGCTGGCTGAAAGCCGGTATCTGGGGTTTGTTTAGCTTCTATAATTGCAACATTGTTGCTTAGAGAGCGGCTCAGAGTCCAGCCGCGGCCGGCGGGGAACCTTGGCTTCCTCCATCACTGGAGCAAGCAGGCCTCATGTTCGCTTTAGCTGCCTGGCTGCTGGCTGCCATCTTGGTTGGCAGTTAATTTGCATATCACCCTGATTAGCCAATGGGAAGCATAGCGGATATATGGTTAATTACCATGTTTGTCTATTATTAGATAGGGTTTTTTTTTTTTTACATATGTCTCCTCCCCCCCCCCCCGGCCTCCCCTACCCGCCAGTGTCTTATGTCCATTGGTTATGTTTATATGCATGCATACAAGTCCTTCGCTTGATCCCTTAACCCCCCCTCCCGTCCCCCAACCCTCCCCAACCTTCCGACTGTAGTTTGACAGTCTGTTCAAGGCTGTTCTGCCTCTGTATCTATTTTTGTTCATCAGTTTATGATGGTCTTTATTATCCATGAGTGAGTGAGATCATGTGGTATTTTTTTTTGATTGACTGACTTATTTCACTTAGCATAATGCTCTCCAGATCCATCCATGCTGTTGCAAATGGTAAGAATTCCTTTCTTTTTACAGCACCATAGCATTCCATTGTGTAGATGTACCACAGTTTTTTAATCCATTCGTCTGCTGATGGGCACTTAGGCTGTTTCTAGATCTTCACTATGGTAAATTGTGCTGCTATGAACATAGGGATGCATATATCCTTTCTGATTGGTGTTTCTGGTTTCTTGGGATATATTCCTAGAAGTGGGATCACTGGGTCAAATTGGAGTTCCATTTATACCATATATATATATATATATATTTTTTTTTTTATTGATTTTTTACAGGGAGGAAGGGAGAAGGATAGTTAGAAACATCGATGAGAGAGAAACATCGACCCCTGTCTCCTGCACACCTCCTACTGGGGATGTGCCTGCAACCAAGGTACATGCCCTTGACCAGAATTGAACCTGGGACCTTTCAGTCCGTAGGCCGATGCTCTATCCACTAACCCAAACTGTTTTGGCAATTTTTAACTTTTTGAGGAAACTCCATACTGTCTTCCATAGTGGCTGCACCAGTCTGCATTCCCACCAGCAGTGCACAAGGGTTCCCTTTTCCGAATCCTCTCCGGCACTTGTCCTTTGTTGATTTGTTGACGATAGCCATTCTGACAGGTGTGAGATGATACCTCATTGTTGTTTTGATTTGCATCTCTCAGATGATTAGTGACTTTGAGCATGTTTTCATATGTCTCTTGGCTTTCTGAATGTCCTCTTTTGAAAAGTGTCTATTTAGGTCCTTCGCCCATTTTTTGATTGGATTGTTTATCTTCCTTTTGTAAGGTTGTATGAGTTCCCTATAAATGTTGGAGATTAAACCCTTATCGGTGATAACATTGGCAAATATGTTCTCCCATGCAGTGGGCTTTCTTGTTGTTTTGTTGATGGTTTCTTTTGCTGTGCAGAAGCTTTATATTTTGATGTAGTCCCATTTGTTTATTTTCTCTTTAGTTTCCTATGCCCTAGGACAGGGATCCTCAAACTACGACCCATGAGCCACATGCAAATATTGTATTTGTTCCCATTTTGTTTTTTTACTTCAAAATAAGATATGTGCAGTGTGCATAGGGATTTGTTCATAGTTTTTTTTTAAACTATTGTCCGGCCCTCCAAAGGTCTGAGGGACAGTGAACGGGCCCCCTGTTTAAAAAGTTTGAGGACCCCTGCCCTAGGAGCTGTATCATTGAAGAATTTGCTTCGGCATATGTCTGAGATTTTGTTGCCTTTGGATTCTTCTAGTATTTTTATGGTTTCCCGTCTTACATTTAAGTCCTTTATCCATTTTGAGTTTATTTTTGTGTATGGTGTAAGTTGGTGGTCTAGTTTCATTTTTTTGCATGTTTCTGTCCAATTTTCCCAACACTATTTATTGAAGAGACTGTCTTACTCCATTGTATGTTCTTGCCTGCTTTGTTAAATATTAATTGAGCATATTGGTTTGGGTCGATTTCTGGATTCTCTATTCTATTCCATTGATCTATATGTCTGTTTTTGTGGCAGTACCAGGCAGTTTTGAGAACAGTGGCTTTGTAATACAGCTTGATATCTGCCTTGGGCCAGAGTGAGCTGCTCGTGCACCTGCTGCTCCTCGTACGGGGGCTGTCTGCTCACGTGGCTGCTGCTCCTCGGATGGGGGATGGGCTGCTTGTGTGGCTGCTTCTTTTTGGGTGGGAGCGAGCTGCATGTGTGTCTGCTGATCCTCGAATGGGGGCAGGCCGCTCACCCAGCTGCTGCTCATTGGACAGGTGCAGGTTGTGTGTGTCTGCTGCTCCTCGGATCAGTGTGGACTGCGCAGGGCTGCTGCTCCTCAGACGTGGGTGATCTGTTGCTGCTGCTCCTTGGACTGGGGGAGACTGCTCGGGCGGCTAATGCTCCTTGAATGGGAGTGGGATGCTTGCAGTGATGTTGTTCCTCATATGGGTATGGGCTGCTCACACCACTGCTGCTCCTCGTATGGGGGCAGACTGCTCGTGCAGCTGTTGCTCCTTGGATGGGGGCAGGTTTCTCGCACACCTACTGCTCTTCCGATAGGAGGAGGGTGTCGGCTGCGCAGCTGCTGCTCCTCAGATGGGGGTGGGCTGCGTGGGGCTGCCGCTTCTCAATTGTGGCCAGGCTGCTCGTGTGGCTGCTGTTCCTCAGATGGGGCAGGCTGCTCGTGTGGTTGCTGCTCCTCAGACGAGGGAGCGGGACACTCACACAGGTGACAGCTGCTGCTCCTTGGACAGGGGCAGGCCACGTGAGGTTTCTGCTCTTAGGCCTGGGGCAGGCTGCTCGTGGGGCTGCTGCTCCTTGGACAGGAGTGGGCTGCTCACGTGTCTGCTGCTTGCGTGGTTGCAGTGCCCCAGGCTAAGTCGTTGGGCCGGTGAGAGGGGAGCATGCTTCAGAACTCACAGGAGCCTACGCTCAGGGTGGCTGGAGACTCGTTGACCGTGGGACCACAGCCGAAGTAGCAGATCCCTGGCAGGGGTGTCTTTAGGGTCCCAGGTGTTATCTGAGGGCATCCTGGGTGGGGGTGAGGCCTGGCTCCCAGTTACAGCCCCTCTACCCTTAAAAACGCTAGGCTTCTGGGGATGAGCCGGCCTCCTGGAACTGCTTACATGGTAGCAGAGGCTGCTTAGTTAGGTGAGCCCGTTTAGCCTGGCCCCGAAGGTCCTGTGGGATCTATCTGTGCCTCACTCACATACACACACACACATCCCACATGACCACACACTCCTCTTTTGGTCCCTCACTGACTCACGCTCTCTCCCTCACTGCCGCCTTCTTCCTGCCTCTGTAGTTGGGTCTGGGGTGTTATTGACCCGTTTGTGGATGGAGATTCTGCTCCAGGTATCTGGTTATGAGGCCCACTCCCTAGCACCTGGCAGACAGGATAAAATTCACCTCAACAAGACATGACACAAAGGGACCAAAGCACGAATATACTCACGACAACAAAAACCCTACTGTAAGTGCCCACCTGAGAAAAGAGAATTAGGGTCGAGAAAAGAGAGCATAAATGATATTGAATAGAGTGAAAAAGATAAGAGAGAAAAGAAGAAGGAAGAAAAGGAGACTATATATATAGACTATATATATATATATATATATATGGGGAAAACACCACAGAACCAATACATAAACAAAACAAACAAACAAAAAATAATAACAGTAAAATTAAAGAAAAAAAAATACAAACACCAAACCCCCAGCAAAGAGGGTAGGGGCAGAATCTATAGCTGCTGAGCTTATATATAGAAGATAAGGTTAAGAGTTGGATGAATATGGGGAGGATCTCAGTTCAGTATAGAGGAAGTAGAAAGGGGATGGGTGGATAAGAGGAAAGAGAACAAGAAAAAAATAATAAATTTACAAAAAATTTGATTTCAAAAATGTTATAAAAATAGCAAATAAAAATAAAATAAAATAGAGTGATGGAAAAATAATGTGAGAAGAAATAGAAAATAAAGCAAACAAAACAGGAAAACAAAGAAAAAAAGTATAAAAAGGGATAACAAAGTAATAAAAAAGAAATAAAATAAAATAAAAATGAAAAAGTGAAGTTGGCTGGCTTAAGATCCCAGTCTTCTGTACTGTAGTGTGCCTAGGATCCAATTGCTGGGATGGAAAGCCTCTCGTCCAGCCCCTTTGTGATCTCCGGGACTATTTAGGTTTTTTGTTTTTTGTTTTTTGTTTTTTAATCCTTTTACCAATCAGGGTGGAATCTGGGTGTGGCTGTATTAGTTGCCTGGATACTGGAGGGGAGGGGCTATCTCTTCAGTGCAAAATGGCTGCCCAGGTCCCAGGCTGAGGCATGATTCAGCACCACACTTGCTGCCACTACTCCTGGACTCCCCTATCTCCCCAGATTTCACAATTCCGCACCTTCTTCCACACTCCAGCCACGGGTAAGTGTCTGTATCCGAAGGGTCCTATGCACTAGGCTCTATGAAGAAAGGCACAAGCCACAGAGGCCGGAGAGGCTGCACCTCTGCACACTCCTCGACTGCCAGCACTCTTCAGCCTTTAGTGACTGTGGATCCAGATCTAGAATCCCCTGCGAGGGGGGAAAGGCTGTGCCTCTGCGCGCTCTTCTGCTGGCACTCCTTAGCCTTTCCTGATTGTGGACCCAGATCTAGAATCCCCTGCCGACCAGCAGTTCTGTGTACCTTTTTTTCCACTGTGCCCATCCCAAGGGACGCGAACAAAGCCAGTGCAGTGTGGATTCCCTATGATCATCAGGGCTCAGAGTTCTGGCCGATTATCCTTCCCAGAGCTTTGACTTTACCTTTCTCTGGGAGTCCTCTGCCTTTCCCGGCTGCAAACTGTCTCCCAGCTGAATCTCCTCTGCCAATTGGGGCTGGATGTTACTGGTTTCAGCTGCTCACCCTATCTGCTCCGGGACAAGGCATGGGACACGTCCGTCTATACCACAGCCATTTTGTCTCTCTCTCCATTCTTATAATTTAAAAAATATATATTTTTATTTATTTCAGAGAGGAAGAGAGTGCACAGTGAGATAGAAACATCAATCATGAGAGAGAATCATTGATAGGCTTCCTCCTGCACACCCCCTACTGGGGATTAAGCCCGAAACCGGAGCATGTTCCCTTGACGGGAATCAAACCTGGGGCCTTCAGTCCACAGGCTGACACTCAATCCACTGAGCCAAACCAGCTAGGGCCTATTCCTTTTTTAAAAAAATACCATTATTATTCTTTATGCCCGTATTCTTCTATTTCTATTTCTTCTTCTTCTTAAAGTAGTCCCGTTAGCATTTTTTGCCATGCAAGTATGGTCGCAGTAATCTCTTTTATCCTTTTTTGTCTGCAAAGCTCTTTATTTCACCTTCAATTCTGAAAGATAGCCTTGCTGGATAGAGTAATCTTGGGTTTAGTCCCTTGGTTTTCATTACTTTGTATGCTTCATACCATTCTTTTCTGGCCTGAAGTGTTTCTATTGCTAAGTCAGCTGATAGTCTAATGGGAGCTCCCTTGTAGGTAACTTTCTTTCTCTCTCTCTTTTTTTTTTAAATCTTTAATGTTTGCTGTTTTAATTATTATGTGCCTAAGTGTGGGCCTTTTGGGTTCATATTGAATGGGACTCTGTGTTTCCTGAACCTGATTGAGTTTTTCCTTCACAGGTTAGGGAAATTTTCTGCCATTGTTTCTTTAAACAGGATCTCTGTTCCTTTCTCAGATTCTGCTACTTCTGGTACCCAGTGATGTTGTTACAATTCATGTTGCCCATGCTCCCTTAGACTCTCCTCCTGCTTTTTAATTTTTTTTTCATTTGCTTCTTTGAATAGGTGTTTTTTTCTTCCTTGTTTTCTAATTCACTGGTTCAGTTCTCAGCTTCTTCTAGTTTGTTGTTGAATCATTTCAGGTTGTTCTTTATTTCAATTATGTTGTCCCTCATTTCTAATTGATTCTTATTTATTGTTTTAAGCTATATTTTCATATTTGTGTAGCTCTTATTAAGCCCCTTATAATTATCATTAATGTGCTTGTAGTTCTCACTGAATTGTCTGAGCACTCTTTTATTTTTTTTTAAATATATTTTATTGATTTTTTACAGAGAGGAAGGGAGAGGGATAGAGAGTTAGAAACATTGATGAGAGAGAAACATCGATCAGCTGCCTCCTGCACACTCCCCACTGGGGATGTGCCCGCAACCAAGGTACATGCCCTTGCCCAGAATCGAACCTGGGACCCTTGAGTCCGCAGGCTGATGCTCTATCCACTGAGCCAAACCAGTTAGGGCTCTGAGCACTTTTATTACCATTACTCTGAATTCTTTATCTGACAAATTCCTTCTCCCATATCATTTAGTTCCTTTTCTGGTGATTCCTCCTTTTCTTTCATTTTGGGATTATTTCTTTGTCTCCCCATTTTTTCTGTTCCTTTGTATTTGTTTCTATATGTTCAGTCAAACTGCTATGCCTCCCAGACTTTGTTGGGTGGTCTTACATAGTAGGTGTTTTGTGGGACCCAGTGTTGCAGTCTCTTAGATTTGGGTGCTCTAGGAAAGCCCCTTACTTGAGTTATTTGGGTTCTCCTGTTATAGTTGGGTTTTGACTGTTATTGTCCAATTCTTGAATGGAGTCTCCTCTCAGGCTGGCTGACTATGTGGCTCATCCCCGCCCACGTTGTACAACCTGTCATGGAGGTGCTGATTGAACAGAACAAAATACAGCACAACAAAACATCAAACAAAAGTAGCAAAACAATAGCATACAAAGACCCCTACAGCACCACCAAAAGCAACCACCAGGGAAGAGAGAATGATAGGAAAATAAAAAAAGGGAAAAAATATGTGGAGAAAACAAACAAAAAAACAAGAAGAAAGACTGAGGAATGGATATGTAGATGCAGAGCTGAAATAAAGAAGTATAAAATATTATGAGAATGGAGGAAGGAAAATGGTTTAAAATAAAGGACGAAAAGAAAAGAAAAGAATTGAAAAGGAAAATACAGGAGAAAGCAGATCTAAAATAAGAAAATGAAAAATGATGAGAAAACTGGACTAAAAGAAAAGAGAAAGAAAAAAATTTGAGTAATGAAGAAAGAAAAAAATTTCAGTAAGAAAAAGGAATAGGAAAATTAGATATGAGTGAAACAATAGACTAGAATACTAACAAATCCATAAAGCAGACAGATAATGAAGATAAATTTAAAAGGAAAAAAAGGGGAGAAAAATAGAGCAAAAGAAATAAAAGTGAGTGGAGTGATGTTCATTTCAGCAGAGTTTAGTGTCCCATGGGAGCTCCCTTTGCATCCTATTCTTCTGTTCAATCTACCAATTCTGATCTTCTTGTGAGATACTGAGGTGCTAACCAATGTCAGGAACTGTCCTCCTTTGGCTTTCAGCAACCTGCTGGAAGCTCCATGTGACCTACATACCCACCATTTGTGCCTGTCTCCACAGGTCTTGGCAGCAAGCAGGAGGGGACCAATCTGTCCTCTTAATGTAGATTTGTTTGCAGGGCAGAGTCAGCAATTCCCCTGGTTCCCCATGCTCCATCTCTGCCCACCTTTGCCTGCTAGCCAGCTGTAAATCTTAATCACTCAAAAGTCTATTTCTGAAAGGGCTTTAGGCAGGGGACATGCTGTTTAGCTTTCATGTAATGTGGTAGGTGTGTTTTCCTGTCCCGTAGCTGCTACTCCATGCCACGGCCTAAAATATTACTCTGCCCTTGGCTGGACAGAGATCCTTGAGTAACCGGACAATCAGTGGGTCCATGCTGCCTGTCACTACTTGAGCCAATTAGGCAGAGAGAGGGTTGAATCATATGTGAGCGTTTATTCCAATACTGCCGGCAATATGGAAGAGCAGCAGGTCATCCACAAAAAATTTGCTCTGCAGCCCCCCATGAGCCAGCTGCTTATAAAAGGTAAGACAAAGATTACATGGGGAAGTAGGGATTACAGGCATGGCAAAGTAGGAGACTGGGGTGGGACTCTGTCTGGGTCACAAGGCTGTTAATCTTTCCATGATAATATGCATTTCCTGAATGAGAATGGTTCCAAGGTTGACTACCTGGCCCCTGGGACGTACAACTCCCAGCCAAGTCAGAATGGTTTCTGTAACCAACACAAGGCAATCATGGTTAACAGAACATGTTTGATATTTCGCATAACCATAGCTAGTCCCCAATATTCTGTTTTTGCCCCTAACATTTGTATGGAGACCAGTGGTGTCAGCTGAAAACCTGGAGTTTTTATCAGCACTACCTTGCAAGATGCTCTTGAGACTGTTCTAATCCATAGGCTTGGCCTCAGCTTTTGTTTCTTCTACAAAGGTCAAAATGCAGGGTGTGGCATGCAGAGCTCCTGAGGGTGAGCCACGCTCTATCACCTAGCACAGGATCTTTTCTTTTTCCTGCCCTGTGGCTATTGGGAGGGGCTTGCTCATTTCTGGAAAAAATGTCCTTATTGGTTTGGGGGCCTACCACCAAATACTCCTGGCTGCTGTTTTTCTACGTCTCCCCACAATGCTTTCCACCCCAGCCTCTCTTTAGGCACCTCGAGTCCGCAACTCCCTTCCTGTACCAAAGCTTCAATTTAAAACTGTGCTCTGGGTTTAAAACAAATGAAGAAAAATACAAAAAATGAAACTGTAGCTTTCTCTCTGACCAGCTCCAGTCTACTGACTCCAGACTCCGCCGAGATGAGCAGATTTGCCACATTTCATGGCAGAACTGGGTCTGGCAACTCCAAAACCCAGAGCTCCTACCCATTCATTTTAAAAATATACAAATTTATATTGACTGCAGAGACGAAGAGAGGGAGAGTGATTGGCTACCTCCTGCATGCCTCCTACTATTGAGCCCACTACTGGGGCATGTACCCTCACCAGAATTGAACCATGACATCCTGGTTCATGCTTTGATGCTCAACCACTGAGCAATACTGACCAGGGAAGAGCCTATATTACGTTAGAGGTAGTTATATGCTATTGTTTGAAATTTGCCCATTTTCTTGCTTTAATTTATTTGTCATGAGAATTATTCATGATTCCAACCCAGCATTTTATTCTTCTGCAATTGTTAAAAGTTATCAAAATCATTGTGGCATTTACAATCATACTGAGCTGTGTAAGGTAGTGAGGTGTTTATAAGCTAACTAGAGGCCTGGTGCATGAAAATTCATGCACTCAGAAACGGGGGATGGGGTCCCTCAGCCCAGCCTGTGCCCTCTCGCTGTCCAGGAGCCCTCAGGGGATGTCTGACTGACAGCTTAGGCTTGCTCTCTCTGAGGGAGGTGACCAGGCAGCCCAATCAGGAGAGGGCATCGGCCATTGGTCGCCGCCGCCCTCCTTCTCCCCTCCGATTGCCACCGCGCTGGTCATTGCCACCCCCCCGCTTGCCATCCCCTCTGCCCACTGGCATGCGCCTTGGCTGGCCTGGTGCCACCTGCTTGCCAGCCCCACCCCCTGCTGACTGGTCATTCTGCTGTTTGATTGATTTGCATATTACACTTTTATTAAATAGGATGCTATCAAATATACCTGATAAGCCTTTATCAGTAATAGTAGGACAATGAAGAACCTCTGTTCCTTTGATTTCTCTGTGCCAGAATATCTCATGTTTGTATGTTCTTCAATACATTGAAACTGAATTTTCTTTCAATTCTTCTCCTAAATTTATACCTAGAAAATTATTCGTTCTGATTTTCTAATTCTAGTAGATGCCCATTTCTTTTAGAAAAATATCTAGTCATAAGTAAATTTTTAAAGTTGATAATAAAATTATTACTTTTCAGACTTGCATGTTTCAACTCCATTTTATTTTTTTAATTAGCAAAAAATTGATTTATCAGAGATAATAAAGATCAGAGCATAAATAAATGACATAGAGACCAAAAAAAAAAAAAAAATACAAAAGGTCAGTGAAACTAAGAGTTGGTTCTTTGAAATGATAAACAAGATTGATAAACCTCGGAGAACCAAGATGGCGGCATAGGTTAACGCCGGAGTTTGCTGCTTTGAACAACTACTTCAAAAGTGAAACCAAAAAACGGAAGGGACATCACCCAGAACCACAGGAACGCTGGCTGAGTGGAAGTCCTACAACTAGGAGGAAAGAGAAACGCATACAGACACTCAGAGGAGGCACAGTGCTGAAGTCAAATTCTGAGGTGCGGAGTGCTCGGAGCGGGCTGGCGGCGGAGGGCGCGGTTGGCGTTTTCAATCGGGAGGGAGTCACAGAATCTGAGCTCCAGATCCGGGCGACTCTTTAGCGACCCAGACTCAAACGGGAGAAGCGGGACTGTCTGGCTTCGGTCAGAGCGAGTGCAGCTTTCTCTCTGAGCTTTGCAGCGGGTGCTGGGACTCAGAGAGGCAGAGCCCCTGGGGACAGGACTGAGAGCCGCCATAACTGCTCTCTCAGCCCACCCTGTTGATCCTGTTCGACCCGCCCCGCCCAAGCCCTGCACAGAGGCATTTGCCGGATAGCCTCAGGCAAAGGCTAGATTAGCACCTCCCTAGAGGACAGAAGTTCTCTCACTGCTGACACAGCTGATTCTCATAGCCACTTGGCCTGGAGGTCAAACCCTCCCTGGAATTAGCTACAACAATCAAGATTTAACTATAAGACTGCGAACAAAGACCACTAGGGGGTGCACCAAGGAAGCATAACAAAATGCGGAGACAAAGAAACAGGACAAAATTGTCAATGGAAGATATAGAGTTCAGAACCACACTTTTAAGGTCTCTCAAGAACTGTTTAGAAGCCGCCGATAAACTAAATGAGATCTACAAGAAAACTAATGAGACCCTCGATCTTATATTGGGGAACCAACTAGAAATTAAGCATACACGGACTGAAATAAAGAATATTATACAGACTCCCGACAGCAGACCAGAGGAGCGCAAGAATCAAGTCAATGATTTGAAATGCGAGGAAGCAAAAAACACCCAACCGGAGGGGCGGAATGAAAAAAGAATCCAAAAATGCGAGGATAGTGTAAGGAGCCTCTGGGACAGCTTCAAGCGTACCAACATCAGAATTATAGGGGTGCCAGAAGATGAGAGAGAGCTAGATATTGAAAACCTATTTGAAGAAATAATGACAGAAAACTTCCCCCACCTGGTGAAAGAAATGGACTTACAGGTCCAAGAAGCGCAGAGAACCCCAAACAAAAGGAATCCAAAGAGGACCACACCAAGACACATCATAATTAAAATGCCAAGAGCAAAAGATAAAGAGAGAATCTTAAAAACAGCAAGAGAAAGAAACTCAGTTACCTACAAGGGAATACCCATACGACTGTCAGCTGATTTCTCAACAGAAACTTTGCAGGCCAGAAGGGAGTGGCAAGAAATATTCAAAGTGATGAATACCAAGAACCTACAACCAAGATTACTTTATCCAGCAAAGCTATCATTCAGAATTGAAGGTCAGATAAAGAGCTTCACAGATCAGGAAAAGCTAAAGGAGTTCATCACCACCAAACCAGGATTATATGAAATGCTGAAAGGTATCCTTTAAGAAGAGGAAGAGGAAGAAAAAGGTAAAGATACAAATTATGAACAACAAATATGCATCTATCAACAAGTGAATCTAAGAATCAAGTGAATAAATAATCTGATGAACAGAATGAACTGTTGATTATAATAGAATCAGGGACATAGAAAGGGAATGGACTGACTATTCCTGGGGGGGGAAAGGGGTGTGGGAGATGCGGGAAGAGACTGGACAAAAATCGTGCACCTATGGATGAGGACAGTGGGTGGGGAGTGAGGGCGGAGGGTGGGGCGGGAACTGGGAGGAGGGGAGTTATGGGGGGGGGGAAAAGAGGAACAAATGTAATAATCTGAACAATAAAGATTTAATTAAAAAAAAAACTTCATTATAAAAAAAAAAAAAAGATTGATAAACCTCTAGTCAGGATCACCAAGAAGCAGAGAGAGAGGACCCAAATAAACAAAATCAGAAATGAAAGAGATGAAATAACAACAGACCCCACAGAAATATAAAGGATTATAAAAAAATACTGTGAATTCTATTCCAACAAACTAGGCAACCTAGAGGAAATGGACATATTCCTAGAAATGTACAACCTTCCAAAACTCAATCAGGAAGAATCTAAAAATCTCAATAGGCCGATAACTATTGAGCAGTGGTTGCCAACCTTTCGGACCTGACAGATCACCAGTGGTTCATGGACCACAAGTTGGTGACTACTGCTATGAAGAAAATTGAAGCAGTCATCAAAAAGCTTCCACCAAACAAAAGCCCAGGGCCAGACGGCTTCACAGGGGAGTTTTACCAAACATTCAAAGAAGAACTAAACCTATCCTCCTCAGACTATTGCAAAAAATTCAAGAGGAAGGAACACTTCAAGCTCATTCTATGAAGCCAGCATTACCCTCATACCAAAACCAGATAAAGTCAGCACACACACACACACACAAAAGAATTACAGGCCAATATCCCTCATGAACATAGATGCCAAAATCCTCAACAAAATTCTAGCAAATTGGATCCAGCATTACATCAGAAATCTCATACACCATGACTAAGTAGGATTTATCCCGGACATGCAAGGATGGTACAATATCCACAAATCAATAAACGTGATACATCACATAAACAAACTGAGAGATACAAATCACATAGTCATATCAATTGGTGCAGAAAAAACATTTGAAAAAATCCAATACGCTTTCTTTTTTTTTTTTTTTTTTTTTAAATATATTTTATTGATTTTTCACAGAGAGGAAGGGAGAGAGATAGAGAGCTAGAAACATCGATGAGAGAGAAACATCGATCAGCCGCCTCCTGCACATCTCCCACCGGAGATGTGCCCGCAACCCAGGTACATGCCCTTGACCGGAATCGAACCTGGGACCTTTCAGTCCGCAGGCTGACGCTCTATCCACCGAGCCAAACCGGTTTCGGCCCAATACGCTTTCTTGATAAAAACCCTGTACAAAGGGTGAATAGAGGAAATCATACCTCAACATAATAAAAGCCTTATATGACAAACCTACAGCCAACATCATACTCAGTGGGCAAAAACTAAAACCATTTCACTTAACACATTGTAGACCAGTAGTTTTATTGCTAGCTTTACTCAGTGGCCAGATAAGTTTCTCATGAACGAGTACAAAAAACGTTCTACATAAATGTTAAAGGCACGCTTTAAAATTAAATACCCATTGCATTTTGGAGTTATTACATATTCTTATAAGCTAATATCTTTTTAAAGTATGATACTTTGTAAAACACTGTGTAATATGAAGTGAGAATTCTCGTGATCCGTCCGCAATCTGCTAAGAACAGTAACAAGACAAGGATGCCCACTTTCATCACTCCTGTCCAACATAGTACTGGAAGTGCTAGCCATAGTGATTAGACAAGAAGAAGAAATAAAAGGTATCCAAATTAGAAAAGAAGTAAAACTGTCATTATTCACAGATGACATGATACTGTACATAAAAAACCCTAAAGACTCCATCAAAAAATTATTAGGCTTAACAAAGGAATTTGGCAATGTAGCAGGATACAAAATTAATGCCCAGAAATCTATGGCATTTTTATACACCAATAGTGAACTTACAGAAAGAGAGATTAAAGCAACAATCCCATTTACCATTGCACCAAAAAAATTAAGATCTAGGAATAAACTGAGGAGGTAAGAGACCTGTACTTGAAATACTACAGGACACTGAAAAAAGAGATCGAGGAATATGTAAACAGATGGAAGAACATACCATGTTCATGGAATGGTAGAATCAACATCTTTAAAATGTACTCATTACCCAAAGCAGTCTATACATTCAATGCACTCCCCATTAAAATACCAGTGACATATTTCACAGACCTAGAATGAACTCTCCAAAAATTCATCTGGAATAAAAAAAGACCCCGAATGGCAGCAATCCTGAGAAGAACAAAGTAGGAGGGATCTCAATACCAGATATCAAGCTGTATTACAAAGCCACTGTTCTCAAAACTGCCTGGTACTGGCACAATAACAGACATATAGACCAATGGAATAGCATAGAGAACCCATAAATCAACCCAAACCAGTGTGCTCAATTAATATTTGACAAAGGAGGCAAGAGCATACAATGGAGTCAAGACAGTCTCTTCAATAAATGGTGTTGGGAAAGTTGGACAGATACATGCAAAAAAATGAAACTAGACCACCAACTTACACCATACACAAAAATAAACTCAAAATGGATAAGGACTTAAACATAAGACGGGAAACCATAAAAGTCTTAAAGAGTAATCCATAGACAGCAAAATCGCAGACATATGTTGTAGCAGCATCTTCACCGATACAGCTCCTAGGACAATGGAAACTAAAGAGAAAATAAACAAATGAGACTACATCAAAATACAAAGCTACACAGCAAAAGAAACCATCAACAAAACAACAAGAAAACCCACTGAATGGGAGAACATATTTGCCAATGTTATCACCAATATGGGTTTAATCTCCAACATTTACAGGAAACTCATACAACTTAACAAAAGGAAGATAAACAACCCAATCAAAAAATGGGCAATGGACCTAAATAGATACTTTTCGAAAGAGGACATTCAGAAAGCCAAGAGACATATGAAAACATGCTCAAAGTCACTAATCATCCGAGATATGCAAATCAAAACAACAATGAGGTACTATCTCCCACCTGTCAGAATGCCTATCATCAACAAATGACAAGTGCTGGCGAGGATGCATAGAAAAAGGAACCCTCGTGCACTGCTGGTGGGAATGCAGACTAGTGCAGCCACTGTGGATAACAGTATGAAGTTTCCTCAAAAAGTTAAAAATGGAACCCCCATTTGCCCCAGTGATCCACTTCTAGGAATATATCCCAAGGAACTAATAACACCAATCAGAAAGGATATATGCACCCCTATGTTCATAGCACGATTTACAATAGGTAAGATTTGGAAATAGCTAAGTGCCCATCAGCAGATGAGTGGATTAAAAACTGGTACATCTACACAATGGGATACTACACTGCTGTAATTAGTAAGGAACGCCTACCATTTGCAACAGCATGGATAGACCTGGAGAGCATTATGCTAAGTGAAATAAGTCAGAGGAAGATAAATATCACATGATTGTACTCATTTGTGGAATATAATGAACAACATAAGCTAATGAAGAAAAGCAGATCCAGAGAGAAGCATTGATCAGACCATCAAACCTGGAGGGAAGGCAGAGGAGGGTGGGCAGAAGGGGGAGAGATCAACCAAAGGACTTGTGTGCATGCATATAAGCGTAACTAATGGACACAGACACTATTGGGTGTTGGGGCCCAGCCCCAGCAGGTCCAGGGGTTCCCAAAGGTGTGGACGGAGTCAGGGAAGCAGGAATGACACGGAGGCAGCAGCATTCAGATGATCGGCATGGCCAGTTCTCTAGTCACGTTCTCCAGCCAGGTTCTGTCTTTATTCTCCTGTTACATCTGTATTTATATCAGTTGATTTTAATCCTATCCATTCTATTCCAAAGGTTAGGGCATTTGTTATCTTCATTCCAAGGTCACTACTCTATTGTTCTGTTAAGCTACAAGGAAGTAACTGAAGGAGATTGTCCTAAGTAAAGATTATGTAGCTTAAACTTGATTGTTCGTAGTTAAAGTGATTAACTACCCGCCTGGCACTTATTTAAGGGATTTTACTGATTTATTCTCTTCCTTAGTCCTGTTAACCCCTAACTCTAGGGAAAAAATCCCCACCTGGGGAAACAACCTTTCTCAGAGAGGTGACCTTCGTTGAAAAACATAGCGCTAAGTAGGGGAGCAAACATATTAAGAACAGTATGCCATATATGCCAGGTCCCTTGAAACATATGCTGTGCAGATGTTTCTTCCCTGCAGCGACTGTGTCAAGCAGCAAGGATGGACCGGCTTCCGGCAATTGGGGGTGAGGGCATGAGCAGGATTGGGGGCGGTAATGGGAGGATAAGGACACATATGTAATAACCTAGTCAATAAAGAAAAAACTAAAAGAATGACTTATCTTTAGTTCATCCTATAAAAGCATAATATGTAAATTGACCGAACGTCAGATTGACCAGTTGGCGGGGGGGCAGGGCCTGCAAACAGGCAGTACCAGGCCAGCCAAGTTGCGTGCCAGCGGGCAGAGAGAGGGGACATTGATTGGGGGGTTAGGGGGTGGCAGCGACCAGTGGTGGTGACAGGGTGATTGGCGGGGCAGGGTGGGGCCAGCCACTCACCAGCCAGCGTCGTCCACTGATGGGCTCGCCTGGTGGCCTCCCCCAGAAAGAGGCCACTGGTGGTGGCAGTGGTAGGGCAATGGAGGGCAGGGCCCGCTGATTGCCAGTACCTGATCAGCCCGCCGGTCGCCTCCCACAGAGGGAGGCCAGACTGCTGTTAAGTCTCACTTCCCGCGGGGAGCAGGACCAAGCCGTCAGTCGAACATCTTCTGAGGGCTCCCGGACTGCGAGGGGGTGCAGCCCGGGCTGAGGGACCCTTCCCCCCGCCCCCCCCCCCCCCCCCCGCCCCAAGAGCATGTATTTTTATGCACTGGGCCACTAGTATGTTTATAATGTTTAAAATTATATTTTCTGAACATTAATAACTATGCTAATTTAATACATATTTTTTAACAGCATTCAACTATGACATCAACATTGAGGAGATTGGGTGAAGACATATTCAAAGGAGTAGTAAAGGGAATTCAGGATAATTCTTTGGAACATTCTATGGAGAATAAACCAAAGACAGCTGCTTTCTTTAGGAGTTCCAATTTGCCATTGAGATTTTTGTCAACTTTAATTGTTCTCAAAACAGTCACTCAAGGTAAGCTTTCAGATATATTTATGGTATAATTTTTCATAAACAACTAGAAGAGAATACTGTATAATGAAGCAATTCTTAGTCAAATATGGTTTACATTTTCAGAATGAGATTTTAAATTGTTTTATAATGGTAGCACATTATAAAAATTACTTTTGTTTCCTGAATTTGAGACAATAGGGGCATCAGTTAGATTGTTGCCCCCTCTCAAAAGCCTATGTTGATTCTCTTAGATCATGTTCCATAACAACCTTTGTTCATTATCACTGCATTTACCATGTAGTATTGGAATTGCTAGTTAATTTCCACTAGAGCACATGTTGGCAAACTATAACCCATGGGCCAAATCTGACCCACCACCGGTTTTGTAAATAAAGTTTTATTTAAACACATCCATGCTTATTTGTTACCTATTGTCTATGACTATTTTTGCCTCACGAAAATAGAGACTAAATAGTTCTCTAAAACCTATGTTATTATTATGTGGTCCTTTACAGAAAAAGTTGGTTAATTCCTGTACTAGTTTATAAATTTTCTGAGGAAAAACTAAAGAGCCTTTTAACAATGTATCTCCCTGCACCTAGCATAGTATTTAATGTATAATAGTGAATAAGGAAATGAATTAATTGAAAAGTGTTTCAATCAAAGTTGGCCATTTTTAATATACTTTTGATATACAGCTAATAAGTTACTATTTTGGATTATTAAATATGAGAACTTTTGTTAAAATAAGTCATACCAATGTAGCCAAACAATAAATACACCATCTATCTTTCCTGTTTGTTAAATTATGTAACTCGTTTCTGTAAGTGGGAAATGGCAGTAATATAATTTGGCTACTTTCTCTGTAGTATGTTCTATTTATTTCCTCCTAATTATTTGAAATTTAAGAAAAAGAAACCCAATTCTCTAACTCTGTCTTATTAGTTATTTTCTTCCTTATAGTTATGGTTCTCAAAGTTACAGTAAATTGGATGGTAACTGTTTAAAAAGTCATTTATTAGCCCCTAATAAAATTACCATGTACGAACATACATTTGATAAAAAATAAAATTTATTACTGATAAAATCAATGAAATAGAGAAATAAAACAGGAGGGAGTTAGGTGCTTCCTGTCACCACTTCTGTGCAATTTAGTATTGGATGTGCAGACCATCTGTAATGAACCATGAAAAAAATTTTAAAAATGGAGAAAACTATTAATTCATGGTTGCTCTGCATAAATTAAGGATATTTGAAGAAACTGGCTAAGAAATCCTTTATAATAAAAGCCTAATATGCTGTCCGGTCGTCCGTTCAACCAATCAAAGCGTAATGTGCTAATGATATGCTAAGACCACTCAACCACTCGCTATGACATGCACTGAACACCAGGGGGCAGATAGTGGACTAGTTGACCAGTCGCTATGATGTGCACTGATCACCAACGGGCAGACACTCTGACCAGTAGGATAGCTTGCTGCTGGGGTCCAGCCAATTGGGACCGAACAAGCCGGCTGGACATGCCCTGTAGCCCTCCCACGGTCCCTTCCTGGCTGGCCAACCTCCCATGGCTCTTCCTGGCCCCGATCATGCACTGGTGGGGTCCCTTGGCCTGGCCTGCGCCCACTCACCATCCGGGACCACTTTGGGGATGTCAGAGAGCCAGTTTCAGCCCAATCCCGTAGACCAGGCCAAGGGACCCCACTGGTGCACAAATTTGTGCACCGGGCCTCTAGTTTAATATAATGTGCTATGATCTGGATGTTTTTCCCCTCCCTCAATTCATATGGTAAATCCTACCTCCCAGAGACAATGTTATTAAGAGAGGCCTTTGGGAAGTGCTTATGTCACAAAAATAGAGTTCTAATAACAATGATTAGTGGCTTTATAAAAGAGACTCCACAGATATCCGTAGCCGCTCACACCATGTGAGGACACAGCAAGAAGGCATAAGGTATGGCCTTAGCATATCATTAGCACATTATGCTTTGATTGGTTGAACGGACGACCGGACAGCATATTAGGAGGAGGATCTTTACCTAAATATGACCATGTTGGTGCCTTTGTTTTGGACTTCCCAGCCTCCAGAACTGTGAACAATACATTTCTGTTGTTAATAAGCTACCCAGTCTCTGGTATTTTGTTATAATTGCTGGAATGGACCAAGCCATAATTTGTGTTTCAGAAATTGAGTTCCAAAGGAAATTCACAAAAATTTTTGACTTTCAGTACTATGTTACCATAAAAACATTCAAACATGTAAAGAATTTTTGTGAATTTATTTGAGCCAAACTGTCAACAATTGCCTGGAAGCAGAATCTCAAGGGATTGGGATAATGCTCCAGAGAATGGTGGTTTTTCATCTTAATTTATACATTTCAATCAAAGTAGGAGATGTAGGTGGGTTACATGAAATCCATTAGTGATAAATTAGAGAGGCAGGAGAAAGCAAAGCAGGGAAACACCTGGGATTAGATAGACAGTAAAATGATAGACACATTACTTAGGTGGGTACAGGATAGTTAACAGTCAACAATTAATATGATAACAATACCAATGAATTTGTGGTATCTGTCCTTTCACCCAGGACATTTGGTTGTGTCCTGAGGGGTCTGGAAAAAAGGGAAGTTACAAGTTACCCTGACATTTCAATGATATGTTATCATAAATGAAAAAAGACAATAAGCTCAGTAAAGGTAAAGGTTGACTTTGTCAGGGAAGATACCGGCCTAGGAGGTGACTACCCACCATAACTGCTTTTAGTTAAAGTTTAATTTTCAGACCATCCTTTGTGGTTACTTTAAGTCTTTGAGTTTGCAAGACAGCCATGCAAGCCTTCCCTGAGCTTGTCAGGTTAGCATGTGGCCTCTTTCGTACCACAAAAACAAATTAAGCCCTGACCGGTTTGGCTCAGTGGATAGAGCGTCGGCCTACGGACTGAAGGGTCCCGGGTTCGATTCCAGTCAAGGGCATGTACCTTGGTTGCGGGCACATCCCCACTGGGGGGTTGTGCAAGAGGCAGCTGATCGATGTTTCTCTCTCATCGATGTTTCAAACTCTCTATCCCTCTCCCTTCCTCTCTGTAAAAAATCAATAAAATATATTTTTAAAAAAACCAAAAAAAACAAAACCAAATTAAAACAACAACACTGGGGCACAGGCTTGCCATAGCAGATCTATCTATATAAAACCCTAATATGCAAATAGACCGAACGGGCAGAACGACCAGTCGCTATGATGTGCACTGACCACCAGGGAGCAGACACTCAATGCAGGCGCTGCCCCAGCCCGCAGGCCCCAACCGGTGGTGTCAGTGGTGGTGGGGGGGAGGGGGGACAAGGCTAGTGAGTGGGCGGTGTCAGACCAAGGCGGGTGCAACTGGTTGCCCCAATCACCCCGCCAGTTGCCCCACAGATTGGCCCTGATTGCTAGCCAGGCCTAGGGACCCTACTGTGCATGAATTTTGTGCACCGGGCCTCTAGTTTTAAAATAATTGTGATACGTAATAATAAAAAATGAGTAATGTTGACTTAAAACATGAAATAAGACACTTGGATTAATAAATCCAGAAATGACACAAAATTGGCACTATATATATATTGTGTGTGTGTGTGTGTGTGTGTGTGTGTGTGTGTGTGTATTTTTAATGAGTTTGTTTTTTTGTGTTTTTTAAGATTTTTATGGATTTGTAGAGACCAAGGAAGGGAGAGGGAGAGAGAGAGAAACATTAATCACCTACACACCCTTTACTGGGGAACAAGCCCACAACCTGGGCATGTGTCCTGACTAGGAATTGAACCAGCAACCTTTATGTGCACAGGATGATGCCCAACCAACTGAGCCACACTGACCAGGGAGAGTTTGATTGCTAATACTTGTCCAAGACATTAAAAAAAAAAATTATGCCCCTGACCAGAATCGAACCCGAATTATATGCCCCTGACCAGAAACAAATCAGAATCGACCCTTCAATCCACAGGCTGACACTCTATCCACTGAGCCAAACTAGCGAGGACCAGGACACTATTTATTTACTTATTTATTTACTTATTTATTTACTTATTTATTTATTGAACATATTTTTATTTATTTCAGAAAGGAAGGGAGAGGGAGAGAGAGAGAGAAACATCAGTGATGAGAGAGAATCATTGATTGGCTGCTTCCTGAATGCCCCCACCGGGAATTGAGCTCATAAGCTAGACATGTGCCCTGACCAGGAATTGAACCGTAACCTCTGGTTCATAGCTTTATGCTCAACCACTGGGCCACACCAATTCGATCTAATAATATAGAAAGAATCATAGGACACAATCCCTGCTCTCGATGATATTAGTATCTAGTGGGTAAGTAGACTAAATATTTCATTCTGCTTCATTTTATAATTAACTAGAGGCCCGGTGCACAAATTCATGCACCAGTGGGGTCCAGCCAGCTTGCCCTGATTGAGGCTGATTGGCCTGGGCCAGCCGGGGGGAGGGGATGTGGGAGGTTGGCAGGCTGGCTGGGGAGAGTGGCCACATGCAGTTGGCCAGCTGTCCCCACCCTGATCAGGGTGGGGCGGGCTTCGGGGAGGGGTCGCGGGTGGTTGGCAGGCTGGCCCCACCCCCGGTCAAACTCCCAGTTGAGCGGACAATTTGCATATTAGTCTTTTATTATATAGGATGACACTAGATGTTTAAATAGTGTGCTGGTTAAAGAGAAATGATATGTTACTTTTGGTGGTATAAGATGGGATCAGGAGAGGATTTAGTATAAGGAGTCAGCATTGGAGTTAAAACCATGTAGGGTATGTAGGATTTCATAGCCACAAAGTAAAGAGAAAAGTCATTCCTGAGCAAACAGTATGAACAAATGCTGGGAACTGTAAGAGGTTGACATGCAAGAAAATGAGTTGTCAAATATGAAAACACTAGAGGCCCAGTGCACAAAAATTTGTGCATTCTGGGGGGGGTTCCCTCAGCCGGCCTGTGCCCATTTGCAGTCCAGGACCCCTTGGGGGATGTCCATCTGTTGACTTAGGCCCCCTCCCCAGGGGATTAGGCCTAAGCTTGCAGTCAGACATTCTTCTGGCAGCCAGGGAGCCCTCGGGGGATGTCCAGCTAAAGGCTTAGGCTCCCAAGGGTTCCGGTCTAAACCGTTAATTGGACATTCTTAGTGCTGCCATGGAGGTGGGAGAGGCTCCTGCCACCACCTCTGCGCTGGCCAGCCATGAGCCAGCTTCTGGCTGAGTGGCACTCCCCATATGGAAGTGCACTGACCACCAGGGGGCAGCTCCTGCATTGAGCGTCTGCCCCCTGGTGGCCAGTGCCCATCATAGCAACCGGTCATTCTGCCATTCAGTCAGTTTGCATATTAGCCTTTTATTATTATTACATAGGATGTCGCTATTTCCCCCCTTTTGCCCCTCTACCCAGCTCTTGCCCCCCACTTCTCTCTGGCCATCACCATACTGTTGTCTGTGTCCATGGGTTGTGCATATATTTTCTTTGGCTAATCCCTTCTTTAAATTCACTTCTTTAAATTTTTATTTTCAGATAAGTGCTTATAACTGCACTATTATATATTTTCTATTATATCATTTAGAATTAAGATATCTTTTAATTGAACCCTTGTAAATTTTAGCACAATTAAATAAATTATGTGAGAAGCAATTAGGAAATTTTTCATGTAATGCAGATACATTTCAATTAATATTTTATTAATTTAATTTGAAATAATCTCATACATGTAAAAAAAACTATAAAATATTACAGCATATTATATGTACCCTTCACCCAATTTCTTAGGTATTAATAGTTTATTTTTTTTAATTGTTTTATTGCTTAAAGTGTCACAAAGAGCATTGCATATGTCTCCTTTTTTTCCCGCCCTTAACAATCCCCCAGCCTCCCCTATGCCCCAGTGACTTATATCCATTGGTTATGCTTATATGCATGCATACAAGTACTTCAGTTGATCTCTTACCCCCACCCTTCCGCCCCTCAACCCTCCCTGGCTTTCCCCCTGTAGTTTGACAGTCTGTTCGAGGCAGCTCTGCCTCTGTATTTTTGTTCATAAGTTTATAATGGTCTTTATTATCCATGAGTGAGTGAGATCATGTGGTGTTTTTCCTTCATTGACTGGCTTATTTCACTTAGCATAATGCTCTCCAGTTGCATCCATGCTGTTGCAAACAGTAAGAGTTCCTTCTTTCTTACAGCAGCATAGTATTCCATCGTGTAGATGTACCACAGTTTTCTAATTCATTCATCTACTGATGGGCACGTAGGCCGTTTCCCGATCTTAGCTATGGTGAATTCTGATGCTATGAACATATGGATGCATATATCCTTTCTGATTGGTGTTTCTGGTTTCTTGGGATATATTCCCAGAAGTGAGATCACAGGGTCAAATGGGAGTTCCATTTTTAGTTTTTTGAGGAAACTCCATACTGTCTTCCATAGTGGCTGCACCAGTCTGCATTCCCACCAGCAGTGCACAAGGGTTCTATTTTCTCCGCATCGTCGCCAGCACTTGTCGTTTGTTGATTTGTTGATGATAGCCAGTCTGACAGGTGTGAGATGGTACCTCATTGTTGTTTTGATTTGTATCTCTCAGATGATTAGTGACTTTGAGCAAGTTTTCATATGTCTCTTGGCTTTCTGAATGTCCTCTTTTGAAAGGTGTCTATTTAGGTCCTTTGCCCATTTTTTGATTGGATTATCTTCCTTTTGTTAAGTTGTATGAGTTCCCTATAAATTTTGGAGATTAGGCCCTTATCAGATATAACATTAGCAAATATGTTTTCCCACGCAGTGGGCTTTCTTGTTTTTTTGTTGATGGTTTCTTTTGCTGTGCAGAAGCTTTTTATTTTGATGTAGTCCCATTTGTTTATTTTCTCTTTAGTTTCCAATGCCCTAGGAGCTGTATCGGTGAAGAAATTGCTTTGGCATATGTCTGAGATTTTGTTGCCTTTGGATTCTTCTAATATTTTTATGGTTTCCCGTCATACATTTAAGTCCTTTATCCATTTTGAGTTTATTTTTGTGTATGGTGTAAGTTGGTGGTCTAGTTTCATTTTCTTGCATGTATCCGTCCAATTTTCCCAACACCATTTATTGAAGAGGCTGTCTTGACTCCATTGTATGTTCTTGCTTCCTTTGTCAAATATTAATTGAGCGTATTGGTTCGGGCCGATTTCTGGATTCTCTATTCTATTCCATTGATCTATATGTCTGTTCTTGTGGCAATACCAGGCAGTTTTGAGAACAGTGGCTTTGTAATACAGCTGATATCTGGTATTGAGATCCCACCTACTTTGTTCTTTCTCAGGATCGCTACAGCTATTCGGGGTCTTTTTTTATTCCAGATGAATTTTTGGAGAGTTCGTTCTAGGCCTGTGAAATATGCCGTTGGTATTTTAATGCGAAGTGCGTTGAATTTATAGATTGCTTTGGGTAGTATGGACATTTTAATGATGTTGATTCTACCAATCCAAGAACATGGTATGTTCTTCCATCTGTTTATGTCTTCCACTATCTCTTTTTTTCAACGTCCTGTAGTTTTCTGAGTAGAGGTCTTTTACCTCCTTAGTTAAGTTTATTCCTAGGTAGCTTAATTTTTTTGGTGCAATGGTAAATGGGATTTTTTTTTAGTCTCTCTCTGTAAGTTCACCTTTGGTGTATATAAATGCCATAGATTTCTTGACGCTAATTTTGTATCCTGCTACATTGCTGAATTCATTTATGAAGTCTAATAGTTTTTGATGGAGTCTTTAGGGTTTTTTTTATGTATAATATCACGTCGTCTGCAAATAAGGACAGTTTTACTTCTTCTTTTCCAATTTGGATGCCTTTTATTTCTTCTTCTTGTCTAATTACAATGGCTAATATTTCCAGTACTATGTCGAACAGGCGTGATGAGAGTGGGCATCCCTGTCTTGTTCCTGTTCTTAGGGGAAATGGTGTTAGTTTTTGTCCATTGAGTATGATGTTGGCTGTGGGTTTGTCATATATGGGTTTTATTATGTTGAGGTATGATCCTTCTATTCCCATCTTGCTGAGAGTTTTTATCAAAAATGGGTGTTGGATTTTGTCAAATGCTTTTTCTGCATCAATTGATATGAGTATGTGTTTTTTTTCTCTCAATTTGTTTATGTGACATATCACATTTATTGATTTGCGGATATTGTACCATCCTTGCATCCCCGGGATAAATCCTACTTGGTCATGGTGTATGATCTTTCTGATGTACTGCTGGATCCGATTTGCTAAGATTTTGTTGAGGATTTTGGCATCTATGTTCATGAGGGATATTGGCCTGTAATTCTCTTTCATTGTGTTGTCTTTGTCTTGTTTTGGTATTAGGGTGATGCTGGCTTCACAGAATGAGCTTGGAAGTGTTCCCTCCTCTTGAATTTTTGTAGTAGTCTGAGGAAGATAGGTTTTATTTTTATTTTTATTTTTATTTTTTTAATTAAATCTGTATTGTTCAGATTATTACATTTGTTCCTCTTTTCCCCCCATAACTCCCCTCCTCCCAGTTCCCGCCCCACCCTCCGCCCTCACTCCCCACCCACTGTCCTCATCCATAGGTGCACGATTTTTGTCCATTCTCTTTCCGAATCTCCCACACCCCTTTCCCTCCCAGGAATAGTCAGTCCATTCCCTTTCTATGTCCCTGATTCTATTATAATCACCAGTTCATTCTTCAGATTATTTATTCACTTGATTCTTAGATTCACTTGTTGATAGATGCGTATTTGTTGTTCATAATTTGTATCTTTACCTTTTTCTTCTTCTTCCTCTTCTTAAAGGATACCTTTCAGCATTTCATATAATACTGGTTTGGTGGTGATGAACTCCTTTAGCTTTTCTTTATCTGTGAAGCTCTTTATCTGACCATCAATTCTGAATGATAGCTTTGCTGGATAAAATAATCTTGGTTGTAGGTTCTTGGTATTCATCACTTTGAATATTTCTTGCCACTCCCTTCTGGCTTGCAAAGTTTCTGTTGAGAAATCAGCTGACAGTCATATGGGTATTCCCTTGTAGGTAACTGACTGTCTTTCTCTTGCTGCTTTTAAGATTCTCTTTTTGTCTTTTGCTCTTGGCATTTTAATTATGATGTGTCTTGGTGTGGTCCTCTTTGGATTCCTTTTGTTGGGGATACTCTGCGCTTCCTGGACTTGTAAGTCTATTTCTTTCACCAGGTAGGGGAAGTTTTCTGTCATTATTTCTTCAAATAGGTTTTCAATATCTTGCTCTCTCTCGTCTTCTGGCACCCCTATAATTCGGATGTTGGTATTCTTGAAGCTGTCCCAGAGGCTCCTTATACTATCTTCGTATTTTTGGATTCTTTTTCATTTTGCTTTTCTGTTTGGGTGTTTTTTGCTTCTTCGCATTTCAAATCTTTGACTTGATTTTTGCGCCCCTCTGGTCTGCTGCTGGGAGTTTGTATAATATTCTTTATTTCAGTCAGTGTATGCTTAATTTCTTGTTGGTTCTTTATCATAACATCGAGGGTCTCATTAGATTTCTTGAGGATCTCACTATGTTTATCGGCGGTCTCACAGTCTTTTCGAAGGCCCTACTAAATTTATCGGCGGTTTCTAGACCAACTTTTTGACTCGAGGGCCACAATGGGTTCTTAAACTGGACCGGAGGGCCGGTACAAGAGCATGGATGGAGTGTTTGTGTGAACTAATATAAATTCAAAGTAAACATCATTACATAAAAGGGTACGGTCTTTTTTTTCAATAGTTTTATTCATTTCATATGGGCCCGATCCGGCCCACGGGCCATAGTTTGCCCACGGCTGTTCTAGACAGTTCTTGAGAGACCTTAAAAGTGTGGTTTTGAACTCTATATCCTCCATTTCTGTCATTTGTGTCCTGTTTCTTTGTCTCTGCATTATTTATGCTTTCTTGGTGCATTCCCTTGTGGTCTTTGTGCTCAGTCTTGTTGTAGTTAAGCTTTGATTGTTGTAGGTAATACTGGGGGGTATTTGACCTCCAGGCCAACTGGGTGTGAGAATCAGCTGTGTCTGCAGTGGGAGAACTTCTTTCCTCTAGAGAGGTACTAATCTATCCTTTGCCTAAGGCTATCCCGCAAGTGCCTCTGTTCAAGGCTTGGGCAGGGCAGGTCCTAGGGGATCCACAGGGCAGGCAGAGCGAGCAGTTATGGGTGCTCTCAGTCCCGTCCCCAGAGGCTCTGCCTCTTAGAGTCCCAGCAACCGATGCAAACCTCGGAGAGACAGCTGCCCTCGAGTTCCAACCGATGCCAGACAGTCCCGCTTCTCCTGTTTGAGTCTGGGTCTCCAGAGCCTCTCCCGCACTGGAGCTCAGAGCCTGAGACTCCCTTCGGATTGAAATAGACAACCGTGCTCTCAGCCGCCAGCCCGCTCCGCACGCACCGCCGCACCTTTGTATTTTCTGCACTGCGCCTCCTCTGAGTCTCGGTATGCTTTTCTCTTTCCTTCTAGTTGTAGTATTTCCCCTCAGCCAGCCTTCCGTGGTTCTGGGTGATGTCCGTTCCGTCTTTTAATTGTATTTTTGAAGTGGTTGTGCGAGGCAGCAATCTCCGGTGTTTACCTATGCCGCCATCTTAGTTTCTCGAGTGTAGGTTTTAGTTCTTCCTTGAATGTTTGGCAAAACTCCCCTGTGAAGTCGTCAGGTCCTGGGCTTTTGTTTGCTGAAAGCTTTTTGATGACTGCTTCAATTTCTTCCATAGTTATTTGCCTGTTGAGATTTTTAGATTCTTCCTGATTGAGTTTTGAAGGTTGTATTTTTCTAGGAATATGTCCATTTCCTCCAGGTTGTCTAATTTGTTGGAGTAGAGTTGTCCACAGTATTGTTTAACAATCATTTGTATTTCTCTGGGGTCTGTTGTTATTTCGCCTCTATCATTTCTGATTTTGTTTATTTGGGTCCTCTCTCTTTGCTTCTTCGTGAGCCTGTTTAGAGGTTCATCGATCTTGTTTATCCTTTCTTAGAACCAGCTCTTGGTTTCATTGATGTTATGTATTGTCTTTTTGGTCTCTATTTTATTTATTTCTGCTCTAATCTTTATTATCGCCTTCCTTCTGCTCACTCTGGGCTTTTCTTGTTGCTTTCTTTCTAATTCTTTGAGTTGTAGAGTTAGATGATTTACTACCATTTTTTCTTGTTTGTTGAGATAGTCCTGTAGAGCTATAAACTTCCCTCTCAGGATTGCTTTCATTGTGTCCCATAGGTTTTGGATTGTTGTGTTTCATTGTTATTAGTTTCCAGGATGTTTTTAATTTCTTCTTTGATCTCATTGGTAACCCAATCAATATTTAATAACATGCTATTCAGCTTCCAAGTGTTTGAGGGTTTGGGGTTGTTTTTATTGTAGTTTATTTCTACTGTTATGCCATCGTGGTCTGAGAAGATGCTTGGTATGATTTCAAACTTCTTGAATTTGGGGAGACTTTGTTTGTGACCCAGTATGTGGTCTATTTTTGAAAATGTCCCGTGAGCCCTTGAGAAGAAAGTATATTCCGTGGCTTTGGGGTGAAGTGTTCTGAAGTTGTCAATTAAGTCCATCTGATCTAGTGAGTCATTTAGGATTGCTGTTTCTTTGCTGATTGTTTGTCTAGAGGATTTATCCAGTGATGTCAGTGGTGTATTAAAGTCCCCTACTATGATTGTATTGTTGTTGCTCTCTCCTTTGATATCTTCCAGGAGTTTTCTCATGTATTTGGGTGCTCCTGCATTGGGTGCATATATGTTTATCAGGGTTATATCTTCTTGTTGTATTGATCCCTTTAGTATTATGAAGTGGCCTTCCTTATCTCTTGTTATGGCCTTCACTTTGAGGTCTATTTTGTCCGATATAAGTATTGCTACCCCAGCTTTTTTTTTCATTTCCATTTGCCTGAAAGATATTTTTCCATCCCTTCACTTTCAGCTTGTGTGAGTCCCTTCTTCTGAGGTGGGTCTCTTGTAGACACCAAATATATGGGTCATGTTTTTTTATCCATTCAGCCACTCGATGTCTTTTGGTTGGAGCATTTAGTCCATTTACATTTAAAGTTATTATTGAAAGGTACTTGTTTGTAGCCTTTTCTTTTTTTGTGTGGCTGTTTTCTTTCTGAGCTTTTTATTTCTTCTTTTCACACCAATCCTTTTAGCATTTCTTGCATTGCTGGCTTGGTGGTCATAAACTCCCTTAGCCTTTTTTTGTCTGTGAAGCTTCTTATTTCCCCTTCAATTTTGAATGATTGCCTTGCTGGATAGAGTATTCTTGGATTCAGTCCTTTTCTTTGCATCACTTTGTAAATTTCTGTCCATTCTTTTCTGGACTGATGTGTTTCTGTAGAGAAATCATTTGATAATCTAATGGGAGATCCCTTGAATGTAACTTTCCATCTCTCTCTTCCAGCCTTTAAGATTCTCTCTTTGTCCTGAACATTTGCCATGGTAATTATGTGTCTTGGTGTGGGTCTTTTCGGGTTCACCTTGTTTGGGACTCTCTGTGCTTGTGTGATTTTTTTTCTTCCCCACCTCTGGGAAGTTTACTGATATTATTTCTTCAAATAGGTTTTCTAACCCTTGTTCCTCTTTCTGTTGTTCTGGCACCCCTATTATTCGTATGTTGCTTCGTTTCATGTTGTCCCATAGCTCCCTTAGGCTGTCCTCCTGTCTTTAAATTTTTTTCTCCAATTGCAGTTCAGTTTGGGTGTGTTTTGTTTCCGTGTCTTCTAATTCGCTAATTCAGTCCTCCGCTTCTCCTAGTCTACTGTTGAAACTTTCCATGGTGGTTTTTATTACAGCTATATCACTCTTCATTTCTTCTTTGTTCTTACATAATTTATTGATTTTTTCATCTGTTTCTTCTTGCTTCTTTTATAAGTTGTTGATTTTTTTTCTCCATCCCGTTTATGCACTCTAGGACCCTTAATCTGAATTCTTTTTCTGTCATGCTGAATGCCTCTGTTTCACTTAGCTGCTTTTCTGGCGAGTCCTCCTTTTCTTTCCTTTGGGGGTTTCTTTGTCTACCCATGTTTGATCGTACCACCATATCTAGATGTTGAGTCATTCAGTGGCTGCTCCTTGGGTGGCTGTGGCTCCTCGGGCTGCGGTTGCTCCTCGGGCGGTTGTGGTAGCAGCTGCTCCTCAATTGGTAGCAGCTCCTCTGGTGTGTGCTGTTCACAGTTATGGTGGCTCCTCTGGCTGGTGGGAGGAGGCTTCACACACAGCTGCTATTCCTTAGACAGAGGGTGTGGTGATCAGGAGGCTGCTGTTCCTTGGATGGGGGCGGGCAGGTGTTAATAATTTAAACATAACCATTATATAACTAACAAAATTTGGAATATATTTTTCTTATAATCTCTTTAATGTTACTTAATCCATTTACTTTGTTTTTGTTAATCTTCACCCAAGGTATTTTTCTATTGAATTTTAGAGAGAGTGAAGGGAAAGGGAGAGACACATTGATGGTTGCTTCTTGCATATGCTCTGATAGGTACTGGGGATCAAGCCAGCAACTGAGGTGCATGCCCTTGACTGAAATCGAACCTGGGACCCTTCAGTCCAGGGGCTAATGCTCTATCCACTGAGCAAAACAGGCTGCAGCTTAATTCATTTACTTTTAATCTATATGTGTCTTTATATTTAAAGTGGGTTTTGTTTTTGATTCACCCTCATAATCTGTCTCCTAATTGGTGCATTTATGCCACTGACTTTCAGAGTGCTTACTGATAGAGTTACTGCCATATCAGGCGGCTTCTGGGGCTTCTTGGGCCGGCCTGTGACCCAGGATCGATCCATCACGGGCAGCAGGCCAGTGGCTTCTGGGGCTTCTGGGGCCAGCGTGTGACCTGGGATTGGATCCATCACGGGCAGCAGGCAGGCAGCATCTGGGGCTTCTGGGGCTGACCTGCAACCTGAGATCAGATTCGATCCCGGGCGGCAGGCAGGCAGCTTCTGGGGCTTCTGGGGCTGATGTGCGACCCGGGATCAGATCCATCACGGGCAGCAAGCAGCTTCCGGGGCCTCTGGGGCCCACCTGCAGCCTGGGATCGTATCCGATCATGGGTGACAGGCAGGCTGCTTCTGGGGTCGCACACAGGGGCCTGGATGGCTGCTCGCACTCAGGCTGTCCTGCCCTGCCTGCTGTATGCAAATTAGCCACCATCTTTGTTGGCATTTGATTTGCATATCAACCTGATTATTCAATGGGAGGCATAGTGAAGGTATGGTCAGTTACCATGTTGTCTATTATTAAATAGGATGGTTGGCTGACAAATGCTTCTCAAACGCTTTTTATATAAGTCTCTAAAAACCACATTACTTTTGGTTTATCATTTCTTAAAATCTACAAATTATGTTTTACCATAGTTTTCTACAACTCACTATTTTTACCAACAGTGTGTTTGCAGTTTATTAATATTGATACAGTAACTAGTGAATTTTAAACTCTCTGTGGTAACTGGTAATAAACAAAGGCTTTAACCAGAGAGTTCACATAATAGTATCCTTTACCTATCCAAGTCACTTCATATCTGTCTCATTTTTTTCTTATGAATCTTGTCCAATTTCTTTTCAGGTAGGGTGCCTGTTTACAAAATCAATGTAAGCATTTTTTTTTTTTTATCCTGTAGTCTTTTTTGTTAAAGTCTTTTTGTGAAGAAAAACAGCTTCCAATAATTTTCAGTCAAATTTTTTGTTATTATTGGGTATTCCTGAAAAGTGTTTATATTTTCAAATGTAATCTAAATTTTAGGATATAAAATAGAAATTGAAAAATCAGACTAAATAATGTCTCATTAATTTATTTTAAGAAATTTTAATAAACATATGTAATGTTACCTTTCATCTAAATACATGAATACATCCTGGCCAGCGTAGCTCAATGGTGGAGCGTTAACCCATGAATCAGGAGATTGCAGTTCAATTCCTGGTCAGAACACATGCCCGGGTTGGGGGCTCGATCCCCAGTAGAGAGCCTGCAGAAGGCAGGCAATTGATGATTGTCTCTCATTATTGATCTTTCTTTTTTTGTTGTTTGTTTTGTTGTTGTTGTTAATCCTCACCTGAGAATATTTTTCCATTGGTTTTAAGGAGAGTGGAAGAGAGAAGGAAAGACAGAGAGAAACATTGATGTGAGAGAAACACATGGATTGGTTGCCTCCTTCATGAGCCCCAGGATCGGGCCTAAACCGGCAGTTGGACATCCCTCTCACAATCCTGGACCACTGGCTCCTAATCACTCACCTGCCTGCTTGGCTGGTTTCCCTTAAATACCCCCTCCCCCCACCCCCACCCCCCCGCCGGCCTGGTCGCCCCTAACTGTCCCCTGCTGCCAGCCAGGCTGCCCCCAACTGACCCCTCCCTGCCAGTCTGGTCACTCCTAACTGCCCCCTCCCTGCCAGCCTGATCACCCCTAACTGCCCCCCCTGCTGGCCTGGTTGCCCCCAACTGCTCCCCTCTGACGGCATGGTCACCCCTAACTGCCATCCCCTGCCAGCCTGGTCACCCCCAACTGACCTTCCCCTCCAGCCTAGTCGCCCCTCATTGCCCCCCCACCAGCCTAATTGCCCCCAACTGCCCCCCTGCTGGCCTGGTTGTCTCTTACTGCCCACCCTGCTGGCCTGGTTGCCCCTACCTGCCCCCGCCACCGGCCTGGTCGCCCTCCAACTGCCCCTGGTGCCGGCCTGGTCGCCCTTCACAAGTCACCCCACACAGACTGCTGTTTAGTCGTTTGGTCGTCCCTCACGAACCCGCCTGCCGGCCTGGTCGCCCCAGGCAGCCTGCTTGTTCAGTCATTTGGTCGTCCCTCATTAACCCTCCTGGTCGTAGGCAGCCATTTTGTGAGGGTGTGATGGTGAATTTGCATATTACCTCTTTATTATATAGGACTAGAGGCCCGGTGCATGAAATTTGTGCACTGGGGGATGGGGTTCCCTCAGCCAAGCCAGCCCCTCAGTCTGGGAGCCCTCAGTAGATGTCCTACTGATGGCCACAGTCTGGCAGCAGAGGCTCGGTGCAGGCGTCCCGTGTGTGTGTGTGTGTGTGTGTGTGTGTGTGTGTCCGCTGGGGGCCTGCCCCCAGCCACATCTGGGAGGCGCCCATCTCTATTGATCTCTCAGGCTCCTGGCCTCCACTGCATGTTGTACTCTCCCTTGAGCTGTGGCCAGGGTGGGGTGCCCTTTCCTGCTGTGGGATCACCAGAGCGACCTAGGAACAGGCGCACACAGGGCCTGGCTGCAGGCTGCCCTTTCCTGCTCTGGGATCACAGCAGCAACCCAGGGGCAGGGGCACATGGGGGCTGGCTGCAGGCCCCCCTTTCCTGCTGTGGGATCGCCGAGGCGACCCAGGGGCAGGGGCACATGGGGGCTGGCTAGATGCCCCCCTTTCCTGCTCCGTGATCGCCACTGGGATCCCACGGGCAGGCGCACAGGGGGGCTGGCTAGAGGCCGGTCTTTCCTGCTCGGGGATCGTAGTGGTGACCCAGGTGCAGGTGCACACAGGGCTGGCTGCAGGCTGCCCTTTCCTGCTCCATGATCTCCAGGTCGATCCCATGGGCAGGCACAGGGGGGCTGGCGTGAGGCCCCCCTTTCCTGCTCCATGATTGCCGTGGCAACCCAGGTGCAGGCGCACATGGGGGCTGGCTAGAGGCCGCTCTTTTCTGCTCCGTGATCGCCAGGGCGATCCCACGGGCAGGCGCACATGGAGGCTGGCTGCAGGCCCCCCTTTCCTGCTGTGGGATCTCCAATTGCTCATCCCTGGCAGGGGCGGCCAGGGAAGAGGTGGGCGCCGGCCTCTTCCGTGCCCTGCTCTGGCTTCTCCGATCACCAGCAGGGGGGCAGGCAAAGAAGGCTGGTTCTCCGATTCAGGGCCAGGGGCAGCGCCTCCCGGCTCTTGCCTGCCGCCTGTGTTTCCAATCACCATCCTTCCCCTATGGTCTCCCATCATTGCCCTATGTATGCAAATTAACCGCCATCTTTGTTGGCAGTTAATTTGCATATCGCCCTGATTAGCCAATGGGAAGGGTAGCGGTTGTACGCTAATTACCATGTCTCTTTTTTATTAGATAGGATTGCCAAACAGGCAGAATGAATGGAATTAATTGAAAGATATTATCTTTCAATAAGATAAAAGTTATCTTATTAAAAATCTAAATGATACATTTTAAAAATATTAAAATGTGTTTAAAAAGTTACAGATTGCCTCGTGTACAAAAATAACAATCCTTCATAAAAACATCTTCCCCTCATTTTGATTAATTGACAAAGCTAATAAAGGGACAATTTGGTTCCCCAAATTGTAAAACCACCCCCATCTATGATTAATTTTTGTTGAATTCACTTTTTTTCTGTAACTTTTCTTTTTTTAAAAAAAGACTGTATAGTAAAATATAGCGGCTATATCTAAGTGAAAGTGGTGCAACATGGGTGTCTTTTATACCATTTTTCTCTTTTTAAAAATCTCAGAATTAGTCATTTGAAATTTAAAAAAAAGTGTTTTAATGGAAGTTCTGAGAGATTGAAAAACTGTGCTAGTTTCCATGGGAAATAAGAGTGAGACTCTACCAGGTGTACCAGTTAATAATACAGATTTTGTAATCAAAGAAAACAAGATAATTTCAAGAGAAACATCAAAAGTGCTTTATTCAAAGTAGTGTCCAAAGCTAGCTATACATTTCCCCATCTTTCAGGTAATTTGTGGATACCATCCCAATAGAACTTTTCTTGTTTTGAGGCAAACCATTCAGAGACCCAATTTTCCACTTCTTCGGACGTTTTGAAGTGCTACTCAGAAAGTACGTGTGCCATTGATTGGAACAAGTGGTAATCTGAAGGAGCAAGGTCTGGTGAATACGGCGGGTGGGTTAATACTTCCCAGGCAAGATCTTTTAACGTGTCTTTAACTGGTTTTGAAGTGTGTGATGGTGCGTCATCATGAAGCAAAATTACTTTGCCGTGTCTTCTGGCCCATTCTGCTTGTTCAAATTGATTATTTTTTGTTGGTAGCAATCAGTATTGACGGTTTCACCTGGTTTTAGAAGCGCATAATACACCACACCTTCCTGATCCCACCAAACAGAGAGCATTGTCTTGTTCCCGAAGCGATTTGGCCTTGCAGTCGATGTTGATGGTTGACCTGAATCAACCCATGATTTTGTGCGTTTGGGATTCTCAAAATAAATCCACTTTTCATTGCCAGTCACACTTCGATGCAAAAAAGACTTTCTTTCATGCCGTTGAAGCAACATTTTACTGATGACTTTTCGGTTTTCCATTTGTCTTTCGTTCAGTAGATGTGGCATCCATTTTCCTTCCTTTAAAATCTTTCCCATTGCTTGTAAATGATTGGAAATTGTGTGCTGAGCTACATTTAATCTTTCTGCAAGTTGTTTTTGAGTTTGACACGCATTTTCGTTCAATGATGCTTGTAATTGTTGGTCTTCAAACTTTTTCAGTTGACCTAGACGTTCTTTGTCTTTCACATCAAAATCATCACTTTTAAAACGTTCAAACAAGTGTTCACAAGTATCTTGAGATGGAGCATGTTCGCCATAAGCTTCCTGAAGTATATGATAACTTTCAGCAGCACTTTTCTTCAAAATAAAATAATGAATTAAAACTTCCTGCAAATGCTCTTTCTTTGGCACGAAATTCAACATTTTTAAGCCTAAAAATAACTATGATGTTAACACCTTCAGAAAATTTGACATGAAGTTTTGAAGCTTGTTGTCAATACAAAATAGCATATATATCAAATCGCATGTATATTAACATATGTGTAACTCCATCTATTGAAAAAATCTGCATTATTAACCGGTATACCTGGTAAAGAGACCCCCAGTACCTTTGACTGTTACTTAGGACATTTAGATGTTTTTGTTCATCCTAGCAGTCTGTCTCATGGAAAAGTAGCTCTGTGGGCTAAATAATAGATGTGACTCAAGAAAAAGAGGGAGCTGTTCTGGTCTGTAGTTTAAAATGTTGGAGAAGTTTGGGGGTAACTAAAGTTTAATATTTTCTTACTTTAATGTCCTAGTGAGCATAATGAATCTGTAAAACTTAAATATATTGTACGCAGCATTTCCCAAACTTATTTAACCTCCAAACCCTTTGAGGCCTTTACAGGGCTAATTTTCTGAGTAAGACAATTTGGGAAATGCTGAGTTACAATTTATGAAGTGCCATCGTTGTAATGCTTTGCAAAGATTCACATTACCTTGAAGAACACTTTCCCTATCCCCTTATTTCATGGAGAGAAAAATGTTAAGGAAGGTGAATGGCTTCAATCTTACATCAATATCAAATTCCAGAGCTGATTGACTAACTCCTTTTTGACCTGGTGTTTTCTGCCTTCATTGTCAGATACTCCAGAGAGGTGCAATAGGCTCAGGGTTGAAAGGAGGTTATTGGATCTCTATTAATATACAGGCATACCTCAGAGATATTGTGGGTTCAGTTCCAGACCACTGCAAGAAGGCAAGTATCACAAAACAAGTTGAAATCTTGTTACTGGTGGAAGGTCTTGCCTTAAATTTGTAAAAAACGCTGCATCTGTGAAATACAAAAAAATCGAAGCACAGTAAAACAAGGTATGCCTGTAACTTTTGGATATAGCAAATCAACTCAAGAAAAAAAAGCCAAGAAAGGAAAAAGACATCTAGTAAATACCATTAGGAGAAATGATTATAAGTATGGGGAATATAATTTAAATAGGCTCTCTTACAATGCAGTGCAAAAATTCTGGGAGAACTGAAAATGTACACATAAAAACTTTTTGTTATTGTTAATCCTCACTGGAGGATATTTTTTCCATTGATTTTTTAGACAGAGGAAGAGTGATGGGTGGGGGAGAGATCAATTGGTTGCCTCCTGCACACACCCTGATGGGCATGGAGGATCAAACCGCAACCCAGGTACATGCCCTTGACCAGGAATTGAACCCGCAACCCTTCAGTTTGCGGCTGCCTCTGCATTGAGCCATACTGGTCATGGCTAAACATAAAAACTCTTAAATCAGAACAATAGTGCAAATAGATAATTCATACAAGAATCAACATAGGTCACACTTGTGAATTTGACATTACAATGCTAAGCTCTTTTTTATCTCTGAAGATTATTATCCCATATTAGCAGTGATTAGTTTACAGAGGTTAGGTAATTGTGCCAAGGCCACAACCAGTATTTGAGAGTCAGATTCACCTCAGCCCTCTCTGTCTCTAAAGCCCACCCACCCTCTTAACCCTACTATACGACTTGCTAAGAACATGTACTTCCTGAGATAATAAATAATAATAACAACAACAAACAACACATAGCACTTACTATGTTATGGGTTAAGAATTTTACATTACTAAGCATTTTACATTACATTTAATCCTTAAAAGGTTATTAGAGCCCTAGCCAGTATTTCTCAGTGGTTAGAGCATTGGCCCATGGACCAAACTGTCATGGGTTTGATTCCCGGTCAAGGGCCTGTATCTGGGTTGCAGGTTTGACTGCCAGCCCCATTCGGAGCCTGTGAGGGAGGCAACCAATCCATGTGTCTCTCTCTTCTCTCTCTCTTCCCCTCTCCCTCTACTCCCTCCCTTCCACTCTCTCCAAAAATCAATGGAAAAAAGGGTTAGGATTAGCAACAACAGCAACAAAAGGTTATGAGGTATCAGTATTATCAATATCTCAGTTTTCTAATGAAAAAATTGAGGCATAGCAAGGTTAAGCCTACACTCTTAATCATTATGCTATGCTGAATCACTGAAATAAAATGAACTGTCAGATATAACCTCATATTTATTACATTTACGAAAGGAAAATGATCAAATATAATGTGTCACTGAGAAGAAACATATAATTTTTATCGTGTTATAAATTGTAATCATTTTGAAGTACATTTTTCTTGCAGGAGCAACCAAAATGTATTATAACGTTTAATAAGATTTATTTCAAGGAAATAATTCAGAAGGGAAAAAAGTTCAAGGGTGTTAATTTGCTGTTTGTAATAATGTTAAAGGATAAATAACTGGCATACCCACAATTGGAATGAAGGAAATGAACATTAAATGAATTCTTGCACCATTGCTGGCATTTTTCTAGCCATTCATTTGGTTTTTTTCAAATGTTATATCCCACAATAACCTTATAGAGTAGACGGTATTGTCATTTTTACAGAAGAGCAAACTGAGGGTCAGGCAAATGTAAGGAATCTAGATCTTTCTTGAACCCCCAAAATCAGGCCCTTAACAATATCATGAGGATAGTACAACGTTATACGTCATTAACAATTGTAAGTATGTAGGCATGGGAATCAATGTGAAAACACTTTTTTATTTTATTTTATTTTATTGATTTCTTACAGAGAGGAAGGGAGAGGGATAGGGAGTTAGAAACATCGATGAGAGAGAAACATCGATCAGTTGCCTCCTGCACACTCCCTACTGGGTATGTGCCCGCAACCAAAGTACATGCCCTTGACTGGAATCGAACCTGGGACCCTTGAGTCCGCAGGCCGATGCTTTATCCATTGAGCCAAACCGGTCAGGGCATGAAAACACTTTTTAATCATCACCCTAGAACAGGCTGAGAGAGAGAGAGAGAGAGAGAGAGAGAGAGAGAGAGGAGAGAGAAACATCAATCCACTGCCACCTGCACTTGCCCTGACCAGGAATCGAACCTGCAACCTAGATATGTGCCCTGACTGTGAATTGAACATACATCCTTCTGGTGCACGGGAAAACAATCCAACCAATTGAGCCACCAACCAGGGCAATGTGAAAAACATTTTAATTTATAAAACCTTCAGCATGTACACATTTGATCTATGTAAAGATGATCATTAAAATCAAGAATTTTATCTGATAGAATTGTTTTAGGGACTTTATTCTTTTTAAATCAAAATATACTCTGTAAAACAGTGGTCGCCAACTGGTGGTCTGAGTGGTCCATGAGGTTGGCTACCACTGCTTTAAAATGTGCATCGGGGCTAGTTCTACTGTCCTGTCCTACTCAACACTTAGCCCTAAATTTATGCAGATTCATGTATTTACAAATTATGTACTTATGCTTCAGGTCTAGAGAAATGTAGGGAATTACATTATTCTCGAATAATGTTTGATCTGATAAGATGGCAGTGTAATGTAGTAGCTAAGAACTTCAACTCTGGAGTCAGCCAGCTTAGGTTTGAATCCCAGCCCTATCACTAGCTATGTGACATTGGGCAGATCCCTTTTCTGTTTCTCCACCACAGTTTTTATTTTTGTAAGATTAAATGAAAATGTGAAGGTTTAGCAGAGTCTGGCATATAATAATCTCCCATTATGCTGGCTGCTATTCTTGTAAACATCATCATCATTATCAATTTCTAAGAGTTGATTTTCATTGAGATCAGAATTGAAGTCTATTAGATTGCACTAGGTTTCTATGGTTGCTTCATAAGCCACCAAACACTTAATTGCTTAAAACAACAACCATAATAATGCTAGCTCACAGTTCTTTGGTTTGGTAACTTGGACTTAGCTCAGCTGGGTGCTTGGGCTGGGCTGAGCTCCCCTATTCTTGGTTGGGCTTGCTAACATATCTGGGGCCTCCTTCTGCTTGGTCTCTCATTCTCAAGTGGGCTAGCCTGGGGCTATTACATGTGTCAGTAGACTGCCCAGCTGGAGACTGGAAGAGGCTTGACCTCTTGAAGTCCAGACTCAGGTTTCTAACACCCAAGTGTCATTTCGGCTGCATTCTACTGGTCACAAGGTTAGCCCAAATTTAAAAGATGGGAAGTAGTGTTAAGTTCACTTTTTGTTGGGAGTTGCTAGAGGGATTCTGATTTTTTAATCTGCCATATAGACTAACGGGAAACTGTTTCATGCTGACTGAGATCAACAGATTGACTATTGATAAGGAATAAAAAAGATTATAGTTAAATGTCAGCATTTTTAAGACTCAATAATATAGCGTATTCATAAAAATAAATTAGGTTTTATACAATTGAGAACTAAAACTTAAAAAATACTATCAGAAATTAAATTTGTCTTATTTTTAGGAAATTTTCCCTTTTAGGGAAATTATAATAAGAATATATGTAATTATTTTTTCAATTCTCCCTAAAAGGTAAAACTACTTAAAAAGTAACCAAATATGCCCAGCTGGTGTGGCTCAGTGTTTCAGGTTGACCTATAAAGCAGAAGGTCATGGTTCGATTCACGGTCAGTGCACATGCTTGGGTTGTAAGCTTGATCCCCGGTGGGGCGCATGCAGGAGGCAGCTAATCAATGACACACTCATCATTGATGTTTCTATCTCTCCCTCTCCTTCCCTCTCTGAAATCAATTAAAAGTTTATATTTAAAAAATAACCAAATACTATTTTTCTACCTTCCCCAAATTAACAAAGGACAGTTTTTTAAGTTTGCAAACTTGCTATATCATATAGCATTCAGCCTATTTAATCTCAGATGGTATATTAATAAGAAGTGAAATAATTTGTGTCAAATACAGTAGGTTAAGCACTATGATAAAAACTTTCATTCCTGTGAAGAATTGAATTCAGGATTCATCTATACTCTTCTGCCTGAGTTGTTTCTAAATAAAGGTAGGTTGTTAAATAAGGCAAGTCTAGACAGAATCTAGCAACTTTGCTTAACCTAAATATACATTTATTTGCAATGTTTTATTTTATTAAACTACAAAAATTAAATGCAATAATTTTAGGGTTTCTTGAACTAAATTCTATCAAAAGTAAAAATGCAGTGATCCATAGGCACAGATCTTAATTTCTAAAAATTCTTTTACATATATTTTAATTTCACACAGGTTACTCTCAGCTTTTCATTCTTAATAATTAGGGTCCTTAATTATTTCTTTAGTTTATGTGAGCTGAAACAGCAGAGAAGAAATACAACAGTAGGCCAAAAGACAGTGAATCTTAATAAAGTGATTCTGCCATATTTTCAAGGGCACTTTTGAGTCTTTTTTTTTTTTAATATATTTTTATTGATTTCAGAGAGGAAGGGAGTGGTATAGAGAGATAGAAACATCAATGATAAGAGAGAATCATTGATCAGCTGCCTCCTGCACACCCCACACTGGAGATTGAGCCCGCAACCCAGGCATGTGCCCTTGGCCAGAATCGAACCTGGGAGGGACCCTTCAGTCTGCAGGCTCTACCCACTGAGCCAAACCAGCTAGGACCATTTTTGAGTCTAAATAGAAGTCTCAGTAGAAAATTTAACTCACTAGTACTTGCATGACGTGAACAGTTTTTTATTCTTTTGCATAGTATGTTGGGATGAGAGTTTTAGAAAACTAGGATATTGTGTGTTTTTTTAAATATGTTCTTATTGATTTTTAGAGAGAGAGGAAGGGAGAAGGATAGAGAGAAACATCGATGAGAGAAACATCGACCAGCTGCCTCCTGCATGCTCGCTACTGGTGATTGAGCCTGTAATCCAGGCATGTGCCCTGACCAGGAATTGAACTGGTGACTTCTTGGTTCCTGGATCGATGCTCAACTGCTGAGCTACACCAGCCAGGCAACTAGGATATTCTTGTGCTGTTAAAAGCACAATGTAAAATCATTGTAAGAATAGTATCTTGGGTTGTTTGGTGTATTGAAGTATAATTATATGAGTATCTTAATAGTTCATTTGTATTGATTCTGGTTAAATTTATACTTCTTAATCCTGGCTTTACAAGCTTCCCAATCATCTATGGAACATCTATAAGAAAGTTCCAGGCTTCTGATCTGGCAGGTGCCATCATAACATTGGCCATGATGAAATCTTGCTGTTCATAATGGCAGATGTATAACAAAAAGTAACACACTAGCTCAAATCCAATCTTCTGAAGTTGATTTTTAATGCTAATGTTTTATCTTTATTAGGAGACAGAAATCCTAGTTTAAATCTCATTCAGCAAGTTTGTATAAAGCGATATCTTGAAATAGGTAAACATTTAGAAAGCAGCAACAACAAAAAGTATAATCTTAGAAGCTGTTGTAAAAGAAATACTAATACTGTTTAAATTTATGGAAGTGATTGTTATAATCAAATATGAAAAATAAACACTAATTGTGTTATTTACTATTAAACATCATTTGTTTTCTTGATATAACATAGAAATGGGGTTTATTTCAATGTTAAAATATGAAAATTTTGAATAAAATTTACTATATCATAATGTAGTTCCTTTTCTCTTTTCCCACTTGAGTCCTAACAAATTAGTTAGGCATGGAATATCTAAATTTAGCCTGTAATCTCTGGTCATTTAAATTGTTTCACTCTTGAATTTGTTAAAATTATGATATTCCCTTTGTACCTTCTGTTTCTGGTTACCAGCTGGACTATTAATATGGAAGTGGATTTTGCATATTGTTTTTCAGCTGACTACCTGGCTCAGGCATTTGATTCTCTTTGTTTGGACTTGAAGACAGATGAAGGAAAAATCTTATTTTTGGAGTATCAAGCTGTTCCAGTAATATTAAATCACCTAAGAATATCCAGTAAAGGGCTCTTATCCAATGTCATTGATAGTTTGCTTCAGATGACAGTGGAATCCAGTAAGTTTTAAAGTTTTATATACATTAAAGAAATTATGGTGGGATGATTTTTCTCATTTGTTCTGAATATATAATTCTATATATCAGATACCATTGTATTTCATAATAGAAATGCTTTAAAATATTTTAATAGTTGTATAATAGAGTCATTAATAGCATCACTAAGTTATAAAACCTAACCCTTTGTCCAGATTTTCACTAACTTATTATAATTTCCAGTAGTCATCTCAGTTATGTGGATATACTTTGCAAATGTTACTCATATACGCAAGCTTCTTTCTTGTTTCCCTTTTGTCTCATCATTCTGACAGATCTATTCTTATATTTCCTGTTTTCTCAGAGTGAGATAACCAAATGTTTCTTCACTTAAAGTGAGCATAGTGACAGCCATTGTCCTGTTGTTGCCTCTTCACCCTTACTGTTTTTTGTTGGAGGCTGCTCTTTTATATTCATATTTGTAATATTTTGTAGTCTGTGGGGAGGCCCGGTGCACAAAATTTGTGCACTGGAAGGGGAGTCCCTCAGCCCAGCCTGCACCCTCTCGCAGTCTGGGACCCCTTGGGGGATGTCCACCTGCTGGCTTAGGCCCAATCTCACCAGGTGGACATCCTTCTCACAATCGGGGCTCTCACAGTCTGGGACCCCTTGCTTCTTACCACCCGCCTGCAGCAGAAGCAGGAGAGGCTCCCTCCACTGCTGTTGTGCTTACCAGCTGTGAGCCTGGCTTCTGGCTGAGTGGCGCTCCCCCTGTGGTAGCGCACTGACCACCAGGGGGCAGCTCCTTCATTGAACGTCTGCCCCCTGGTGGTCAGTGCACGTCATAGTGACCAGTCGTTCTGCCATTTGATCGATTTGCATATTAGGGTTTTATTATATTGATACAACTAGTTCTTTTGTTACTGGTGGTTCCTAATTTAGCACAGATATGTATAGGGATGTTTACCATAAATATTAGCTTTGGTTGCCTTAGCTCTTTCAATCTAGAGTAACCCCTTGACTTGTAACAAGCAGTCATTTTGCTTCAATAAATTCTTTTTCACTGTAGTTTGTCCTTTTACCTATTCCTCTTCCCTCTAGTACTGCTAAAATTAAAATGTTAATGCCTTCCAGAAAGTGGAAAGTAAAACTGGAAAGCCATTGCTCAGTGTGGTAGTAAGCAATCTATCTTACTTGATGCTCCATGCTGGTGAATCCCTAATGGCTGGGTGCAAAGTGTGGTTATACTTCTAACTAGGTACAGTTGGTGTATGGTTTCACATTTTCAATTCCCTGTTATATACAATTTTATTTCCTTTTACAACATCCCTCTGAAGGATGCCTAATAGGAAAACTGAGGCCTGGAAAAATTAGGTAACTTGTCCGTGAATTCCACAGCTGTAGAGAGGTAGAACTCAGACTTGAAACCAGGTCTCTGATTCTGGATGTAAAGGGCATTTTATCATATATCTCCATGAAAAGGTTTTCCAGGTTTGTTTGTTTTCTCTAGCCCCAAAATGTCATATTTTCACTGATCTATTTTGCTAATATTTTTAGCCATTTGTTACCATTAAGATAATTGATTATAGTTGGGGAACTAGCTACCTAGGTAAGTAATTTAATGTATTAATTTAAAGTATAGAGCAGAAAGTGAAAAATTAGTAAACTGAGAGACAGAGATCCAAGATTACTTGTTTAGGTGTGTAGATTTCCAACTAGTTTCACAAAATTTTTTGTTTAATGAGAAAAACAAAAATCCCACCAGATGCAAATATCTATTCATCGAAAACAAATCTGTCTGAATATGTCTGATGCAGGTGAAATCTTGTAGCCAAAGAAAAACAAAGTAAAATTTTAAGAAACAGTGGGCCTGCTTGGGTGAAATGACTTTGTGGCACCATAATGTTCATATTTGGAGAAATAATTTTACCATAGATTAGTCAACAGATGCTCAGTTCATTTACATTTCTTTACCCTCATTCATGTTCAAATCCAAAGTTATCATTTCTTGCTCAGTTTGAGTAAATGAAGCAAATACTAGTGTTGATTGCTAGAAAGCCATGTTGTTTTTAGTGATGGGAAACTTTTGGAAGTTCCATAATGGGAAGACCTTTGATATTTATATAAATTTTCTTGATATATTTTCTATTTTTAATAATCTAGTACCTGGTATTAGTGAGCCAACAAAATTTGTTAAAGGGATAAGTGAATGATAGATTAATGCAGCAAATACTTCTCTATCTATTGGTTTTATATTTTTTCTTTCTAGATTTGAGATGGGAAACTCATTTCACTACATACATAATTTCCACATGCTATTTTTTTTAATTCATATGGAAAAGTTGTTGGAAAAGAAATCTTGGTAGAATTGATTTGAGATGCTTATCTCACCCATCTAATGTGCATTAGTAGCCAGCTGTGTGTGTGTAGCACTGTGTTTCAAGCACTGTGTTGCAATACTCTGCTGAACATTGGGGCTTCCTTTGAAGCCCTTTGGAGCTTCAGAGCAAGGAGCTGGAGCTAGGTGTCATGGGCTGACATCTAGCCCTGCACTACCCAAAGTGCCTACTACTGATTACCCAGGAGGTCAGTATGGAAAGTATTTAAAAACCTATATAGTAATTTAATAGTAACTTTATGTCTGTTAAATCCAATATAATAATTTAAAACATTTGGACTTGTATTTTGTATATTTGTTTTATTTCATTTTCTATTGTTTTTTAATGGTATTGTAAAAAGATAAACTGAGACACATTAAATTTTGAGAAGTTTATTTGAGCAAATGATTTGAATGGGCAGCACTAAAACTGAAAATGAGTCAGGGTACTCCACAGATGGGACCTGGGGCAAAGGTTTTAATAGCAAAGATAATGGGGAAAAAAGCAAAGCAAGTAATTGGCTGTAGCTTGAATATTTGCCTTATTTGGGGAAATTTAGTGATTTGGCTGTTATAATAATTGTTCTTGAGTTTGATTTTCTCGGGCTCAAGAAAATCTAGTTGAATGTTTATGATTAGTTGTTTTTGAGTTTTGTTTTCTTAGATTCAAGTGCATTGACTCTGGCTTAGGTTTTATTTGTTAAGCTATGCTACAGAAAGCATTAGAGCAGTGGTTCTCAACCTTGGCTACACATTAGAATCACCTGGGGATCTTTTTAAAATCCTGATTTCTGGGCCTCATCCTCCGGAAATTCTGTTTCTTTGTTATGGGGTGGGGCCACAACATTAGTAACAAAGAAACACAATTTCTGGAGGATGAGGCTCAGAAATCAGGATTATAAAAAGATTCCCAGGTGATTCTAATGTGCAGCCAAGGTTGGGAACCACTGCATTAGAACTGCCCCAGTCTAACAACCTCCTTGAACTATTTTAACGGGATTTTGTAAAATTGTGATGGATTCTTTATGCTGGATTGGAAATTTTAAAAGATTGGTCCTTCACCACAGTAGCTTCAGAAACAATGGGGTACATTCCATCTCTTTGGATTCTTTATCTTAAGCTATGCTGTAGTTAGTGCTACAGGTGATTTTTTTCTTCTTCCCTCTCCTCTTCCCCAAAATTCATCTTTTGAGATATGAGAAATGTCATTAGCTGTATAGGTATTGTTTTTTGAAAGCTATTCAAATAGATTTCCTTAAATGTAAGTTAAGATCTGCACAATGCTCTGGCTGGTGTTGCTCAATGGTTAGAGCATCAGCCTGTGCACTGGAGGTTGCAGGTTCTATTTCCAGTCAAGGGCATAAACCTGGGTTACAGGTTACATCCCCAGTCCCGATTGGGGTGAGTGAGGGAGGAAACTAGTAGATGTGTGTCTCTCACATCAGTGTTTCTCTCTCCCCCCCCTCCCTCCTTCCCTTCCTCTCTCTAAATATCCATGAGAAAAATATCTTCACTCCTTGGGTAAGGATTTAAAAAAAAAAAAAAAGACCTGCACCTTGATTTACCTTAACATATATATTTTGAGCACAATTTTTTTTTTAGATTGAGGGCTTCTAATTATATATATTTGGGGCATGCATGTATACTATATAATATCTTAGTAGTGTTGCTTTTAGAAAATTACTTTTTGACTTCTTTTTATTTTTCCTGTCAGTGGTGGAAAGTTATTACTCACCTATTTAGATTCAGCTATGTGAGAACTTCAGTCTAATTTTAGGCCAAACTAGATGCCCGGTGCACAAAATTCGTGCATGAGTGTGATCCTTAGGCCTGGCAAGTGATGGAAGCATGAGTGTCTGATGTGGAAGGGCAGGTCACAGCTGACCTCTGGGCCCTGGGCAGCCCCTAGGTCCCCGCATGCCCCCTCCACCTGAGTCATAGCTCCTGAGTCCCCATGTGGAGATGCAGTGAGTGCAGTCAGTGCCGCAGGCCGGGGTGCAGTGTGGGCCTCTGGGCTGCCCAGAGGTGCTGCACGGAAGCCAGGCAGGCAGTGTGCCCTCTCCCTGCCAGCCTCGCAGACTGGCTCCTGTGCGAACCACGAGGAGCCTCACTGACTCCTGTGGTCCCGGCAGCTGCAGCCTGGCTCACTCGGAAGAGGCCGCATGGGTGCGGGGCGAGCTCCTTGTGGGTGCCCAGCACCTGAGTGTGGGGGCTTCCTCGGTGTGCAAGCCCTAGCGTCCCTGGGGAGAGTAGCAAGGGGAGTTGAGAGCGAGCTCAGCAGACATCCCACATTCTCACTGCATCTCGGTCCCTGTCACCCCTGCCCCCAGGTAGCCAGTGAGAGGTTGCAGCCCCCCTGCCCGGGTGCCGTGGGTGGTTGGTTGCTGCAACCCACCCCCAGTTCCCCATCCCAGCCTGGGGCCCAGCTCCCTCCCACCCCCGCTCAGCTCCCTTAGCACCTGGGAGCTGGGTGGCGACCCCCTCCCTGCTGCTGCCATGGGGCGATTGATCAGGGCATCACCAACACCTGCCATGTTCCATGTCGCCCCCTGGTGGTCAGTGCATGTCCATAGTGTGTGGTCAAACTCCTGGTCGAGGGGACAATTTGCATATTACATTTTTATTATATAGGACTAGAGGCCTGGTGCACAAAAATTTGTGCACTGGGGGGGGCAGGTGTCCCTCAGCCCCACTTGTGCCCTCTCACAGTCTGGGACCCCTCGGGAGATAACAACCTGCTGGCTTAGGCCCGCTTCCAGGTGGCAGAGGGCAGGCCCAATCCCTAGGTGCCTGCCCTGCAGCCCCTGGTCGGGCTCAGAGCAGGGCCGATTGGGGAGTTGGGGCACCGCCCCCTGTCACACACAGAGCAGGGTGGATCAGGGGGTTGGGGCGCCGCCCCCTGTCACCCACAGAGCAGGGTCGATCAGGGGGTTGGGGCACTCCCCCCTGTCACACTCAGGGCAGGGCCGATGGGGAGGTTGTGGCTCCACAGTGTCACACACAGAGCAGGGCCCATGGGGGGGTTGGGGCGCCGTACCCTGTCACACACAGAGCAGGGCTGATCAGGGGGTTGGGGAGCTCCCCCCTATCAGGCACAGAGCAGGACTGATCAGGGGGTTGGGGCGCCTTCCCCTGTCACGAACAGAGCAGGGTGGATAAGGAGGTTGTGTCCCCGTCCCCTGTCACACACACAGCCGCAGGGCGATCAGGAGGTTTGGGCGCTGTCCCCTGTCACGCTGCTCCAGGGGCCAGGAGGCCTCGTGGCTCCGCTGATCCCAGTGCTGGGAGGCCTCGCTGCTCCACTGATCCCGGTGCTGGGAGGCCTCGCTGCTCTGCTGATCCCATTGCTGGGAGGCTCCGCTGATCCCGGTGCCAGGAGGCCTCACGGCTCCGCTGATCCTGGTGCTGGGAGGCACCTTTTACTATATAGGATAGAGGCCTGGTGCATGGGTAGGGGCCGGCTGGTTTGCCCTGAAGGGTGTCCTGGATCAGGGTGGGGATCCCGCTTGGGTGCCTGGCCAGCCTGGATGAGGGGATGATGGCTCTTTGCAGCTGGTCACACACCCTTCAGGGTGGGGGTCCCCACTGAGGTGCCTGGCCAGTCTGGGTGAGGGGCTGAAGGCCGTTTTCACGCTGGCGGGTGACTGAAGCTCCAAATCTCTCCTTTTTTCTGTTTGTTTGTTTGTTTGGTTTTTTGTTTTGTTTTGTTTTTTATTCTGGGATTTATTTACCTTCTATGGCTGTCACTGGAGCTGAGAGCCGGCTCCAGCTCTAAGACCTTGGCTGCTGAAAGCAGGTATCTGGAGCTTGTTTAGCTTCTATAATTGAAAAACTGTTACAACTCCAGCTCTGATGCCCGGCTGGCTGAAAGCAGGTTTCTGGGGTTTGTTTAGCTTCTATAATTGCAACATAGTTTCTTAGACTGCAGCTTAGAGGCCGGCAGCGGCAGGCGGGGAACGTTGGCTTCCTCCATCACTGGAGCAAGCAAGCCTCCTGTTCGCTTCAGCTGCCTGGCTGCCAGCCCCCATCTTGGTTGTCAGTTAATTTGCATATCACCCTGATTATCCAATGGGAAGGGTATCGAAGTTATGGTTAATTACCATGTTTGTCTATTATTAGATAGGATAATCCTTTTCTTATCAGACTTAGTTTAAATAGAGGGATTTAAATTTGTATTATTTAATTTGTTCACATTTTGGCCTTGTCTAAGGTACCTTGCTGCTGTTTAAGTTTTGGATGACAATAATATATTTGAGTACATTTTGCAGACCTTATTTTTAAGTAAACTTTGTTATAAAAATGATAGAAATTTGGAAAACTACAAACGAACTTAAAAAAGTCTTACCTAAAAAAAGAGAAGAAAAAAATTCTTACCATTATGTACATTACTTCCTATGAATGTTACTTTTTATCTTTTTTCTATGAATACTCTTCATGATGTTGGGTTTTTCTTTTTCTTTTTTTTTAACATGTGTAGATCCTAGTGGTATATACAGTTGCATTAATCTGTCTACAATATCAAAGTATAAGAAAATATCAGGAACTTTTGCAAAGAAATATACTTGAATTTGGTTTAAATTACCTCTGAATATGGGTAACAAAAATTTATAAAGCTAAAGATAGCGAAGAGTCATCAAGTATGTTAGACCCTGCTACATGCTAGATCTAGAACTCATTTGTGAGCATATCTGTATTTCTTAGATTAGTGTAGCTACCTATTTTTCCTTGGCAGTGATTCTTCATTTGGGCAATATCATTTTTTTACTTCTTGCTGTTTTTAATGTATTATGTCATCCTATTATATTTTTATTATTAGAGAGATTAAGGCCAGGATCATTTCAATGAAATGATAAATGTGATATTTTGAACAAAGCGCCAACCTAATATGAACACACCATATTTCTAGTCACAAATTCTGCATACATATAACCTGTTTTTCCAGTTAAAAGTTTTCACATGACAAACGTTCTCCATAAGGAAACACAGTGGAAAGGTGTTTTTCTTTTTAAGGTTTTTTAAAAATTCTCACCAGAGGATTCCCCCCCCCCCCCCATTAATTTTTAGAAAGAGTACTGACCTGGGCCATGTACCGAATTGCAACTGAGGTACGTGCCCTTGACCAGGAATCTAACCTGCAACCCTTTGGTCCATGGACTGATGCTCTAACCATTGAGCAGGGCAGGAAGATTTTTTTAAAAATATATTTTTATTGATTTGAGAGAGGAAGGGAGAGGGACAGAGAGATAGAAACATCAATGATAAGAGAGAACCATCAATCGGCTGCCTCCTGCATGCCCTCTCTAGGGATCGAGCCCTCAACCCCTGGCATGTGCCCTTGACCGACCCTTCAGTCCGCGTGCTGATGATCTATCCACTGAACCAAACCAGCTAGGGCAGGAAGATTTTTTTTTGTCTATAAGTTTCTTTTTTCTTTTTCTTTTTTTATTGACTAAGGTTTTACCTATGTCTCCTTTTCCCACAATTGACGCCCCTCCCCCACCACCACCCCAGCCATTCCCACCCTGGGTAAGCCTCCATCATCCCTGTGTCTGTGTACATTGGTTATGCTAATATGTATACATACAAGTCCTTTGGTTGCTCTCTAACCCCCCACCCCCCGTCCCCTGCCATTTGTCTCTGGATCTATTTTCATCAAATTATGTTGATCATTATATCCCATATATAAGTGAGATCATATGATATTTATCTTTCTCCGACTGGCTTATTTCACTTAGCATAATGCTCTCCAGTTCCATGAATGCTGTTGCAAATGGTAAAAGTTCCATCTTTTTATAGCAGCATAGTATTTCATTGTGTAGATGTACCAGTTTTCTAATCCACTCATCTGCTGATGGGCATTTAGGCTGTTTCCAAATCTTAGCTATGGTGAATTGTGCTGCTATGAACATAGGAGTGTGGGTGCAGTTACGGTGTTTTGGCCAGACTCAAGCTTTGGACTAATGAAAGGACGGGGTCTTCTCATTGCCACATACAAGTCCCAGCTGGAGGGCAGGGCCCTCCCAGCACAATTATAGCCAACGGCTGTGGTTGTAAGCTTGAACCTATGGTCCAAACATGTAGCCCCACGTGCCTTGTGATAGAGTTCGGGTGCATGTAGTTGAATGAGGTTGAAACTCACGAGAATGCTGTAAACAACATGATCATGCCCCTACTTTGCCTCGTGGCATCTGCTATAAAATAAAGACAGGGCTTTGTGGGCACTGTCGTTGTCTCCTCATCAGGGAGGCAGCGTCCCACTGAGACCCAGCTATTATTCTCTTGTCTGTCTTTCCTTAATCCTTTCACCCCCCAACTCGGGATCACCCTTGGTCGTGCTGGCGTGGCACATATGGCTTCCGAACAGGGACTGAGTTCTTCGACTAGGGACTGAGTTTGGTGTGGCACATAGGGGTGCATATATCCTTTCTGATTGGTTCCTCTGATTTCTTGGGATATAGTCCTAGAAGTGGGATCTCTGGGTCAAATAGGAATTCCATTTTTAATTTTTTGAGCAAACTCCATACTGTTTTCCACAGTGGCTGCACCAGTCAGCATTCCCTACAGCAGTGCACAAGGGTTCCTTTTTCTCCGCATCCTCACCAGCACTTATTGTTTGTTGATTTGTTGATGATAGCCATTCTGACAGGTGTGAGGTGGTACCTCATTGTTGTTTTGATTTGAAGCTTTTTGATGATTAGTGATTTTGAGCATGCTTTCATATATCTCTTGGCTTTCTTTATGTCCTCTTTCGAAAAGTGTCTATTTAGGTCCTTTGCCCATTTTTTTATTGGATTGTTTATATTTCTTTTGTTAAGTAGTATGAGTTCCCTGTAAATTTTGGAGATTAAATGCTTATCAGTAATAACATTGGCAAATATGTTCTCCCATGCAGTGGGATTTCTTGTTCCTTTGTTGATGGTTTCTTTTGCTGTACAGAAGCTTTTTATTTTGATGTAGTCCCATTTGTTTATTTTCTCTTTAGTTTCCATTGCCCTAGGACAGTGGTTCTCAACCTTGGCTGCACATTAGAATCACCTGGGAATTTTTTTTAAATCCTGATTTCTGGGCCTCATTCTCCAAGGCCCAGCTACCCTCATCCAAGGATGAGGCCCAGAAATCAGGATTTTAAAAAGATTCCCAGGTGATTCTAATGTGCAGCCAAGGTTGAGAACCACTGCCCTAGGAGCTGTATTGGTAAAGATACTGCTAAGACATTTGTCTGCTATTTTGCTGCCTATGGATTCTTACAAGATTTTTATGGTTTCCCATCTTATGTTTAAGTCCTTTATCCATTTTGAGTTTATTTTTGTGTATGGTGTAAGTTGGTGGTCTAGTTTCATTTTTTTTTTTTTCATGAACTGTCCAATTTTCCCAACACCATTTATTGAAAAGATTATCTTGACTCCATTGTATGCTCTTGCCTCATTTGTCAGATATTAATTGAGCATAATGGCTTAGGTCTATTTCTGGGTTCTCTGTTCTGTTCCATTTGTCTATATGTCTGTTCTTGTGCCAATACCTTGCAGTTTTGAAAACAGTGGCTTTGTAATATAGCTTGATAGCTGGTATTGAGATCCCTTCTACTTTGTCTTCTTTCTCTGGATTGCTGCAGCTATTCGGGGCCTTTTTTTATTCCAGATGAATTTTTGGAGAATTCGTTCTAGGTCTGTGAAATATTCTGTTGGTATCTTAATGGGGATTTCATTGAACCTGTAGATTGCTTTGGGTAGTATGGACATTTTAATGATGTTGGTTCTATCAATCCATGAACACGGTATATTCTTCCATTTGTTTATGTCTTCCTCTCTTTTTTCAACGTCCTGTAGTTTTCTGAGTATAGGTTTTTTACCTCCTTAGTTAAGGTTATTCCTAGGTATCTTAATTTTTTCGGTGCAATGGTAAATGGGATTTTTTTTTTTTAGTTTCTCTTTCTGTGAGTTCATTATTGGTGTATAAAAAAGCCATAGATTTCTGGGTGCTAATTTTTAGTTAATTTTGTATCCTGCTGCATTGCCAAATCGACTTATTAAGTCTAGTAGTTTTTTGATGGAGCCTTTAGGGTTTTCTATGAATAGTATGTCATCTGCGAATAATGACAATAATACTTCTTCTTTTCCAATTTGGATGCCTTTTATTTCTCGTCTGATTGCTATGACTAGCACTTACAGTACTGTGTTTAACAGGAGTGGTGAGAGTGGACATCCCTGTCTTGTTCCTGTTCTTAGGGGAAATGGTTTCAGTTTTTGCCCATTGAGTATGATGTTGGCTGTAGGTTTGTCACATATGGCCTTTATCATATTGAGATATGCTCCCTGTATTCCAACTTTGCTGAGAGTTTTTATCAAAAATGGGTGTTAGATTTTGTCGAATGCTTTTTCTTTGTCTATTGATATGATCATGTGATTTTTGTCTTTCAATTTGTTTATGTGATTATATCACATTTGTTGATTTATGAATATTGTACCAGCCTTGCATCCCTGGAATATATCCCACGTGATCATGGTATATGATCTTTTTAATACATTTTTGGATGCGATTTGCTAATATTTTGAGAATTTTAGCATCTATGTTCATCAGGGATATTGGCCTGTAATTCACTTTCTTTGTAGTGTCTTTATTTGGTTTGGGTATTAGGATAGTGCTGGCCTCATAAAAAGAGTTTGGAAGTGTTCCTTCCTCTTGGATTTTCTGAAATAGTTTGAGGAGTATATGTGTTAGTTCTTCTTTGATTGTTTGGAAAAATTCCCCTGTGAAGCCATCAGGACCTGGTCTTTTGTTTGGTGGGAGTTTTTTGATTACTGCTTCTATTTCATTAGTTGTTATTGGCCTGTTCAGTTTTTTTTTTTTTATTCTTCCTGATTCAGTTTTGGGATATTGTATTTTTCTAGGAATTTGTCTATTTCATCCACATTGTCCAGCTTGTTAACATATAGTTGTTCATAGTATTTTCTTACAGTCCTTTATTTTTTGTGGTGTCCATGGTTACTTCTCCACTTTCGATTCTGATTTTATTTATTTGGGTCCTCTCTTTTTTTTTTTCTTGATGATTCTGGCTAATGGTGTATCAATTTTGTTTATCTTTTCAAAGAACCAGCTCTTGGTTTCATTGATTGTTGTTGTTGTTTTAAATCTCTATGGTATGTATGTCTGCTCTAATCTTTATTATTTCCTTCCTTCTGCTTACTCTGGTCTTGTCTTGTTGTTCTCTTTCTAGTTCTTTCAGGGTTAGTTTATTGCTGATTTTTCTTTTTCTTTTCTTTCTTTCTTTTTTTTTTTTTCGGAGATATGCCTTTAGGTGCTATGAACTTCCCTCTCAGGACTGGTTTTGCTATGTCCCAGAGATTTTGGGTTGTTGTGTATTCACTTTCATTTGTTTCCAGGAAATTTTTGATTTCTTTCTTGATCTTATTGATAACCCATTCATTGTTTAATAACATGCTATTTAGCCTCCATGTATTTGAATGTTTTGGGGTGTTTTTACTGTAGTTGATTTCTAATTTCATTGCACTGTGATCTGAGAAGATGCTTGATATGACTTCAATCTTCTTGAACTTGTAGAGACTTGTTTTGTGTCCTAACATGTGGTCTGTCTTTATGAATGATCCATGTACACATGAGAAGAATGTATATTCTGCTGCATTGGGGTGAAATGCTCTATAAATGTCTATTAAATCCATCTGATCCAGTGTGTCCTTTAGAGTCTCTGTTTCCTTGTTAAGTTTTTGTCTGGAAGATCTGTCCAGGGAAGTCAGATGGGTGTTAAAGTCCCCCATTATGATTGTATTGTTGTCAACGTCTCCGTTAAAGTCCTCTAGAAGTTTTTTTGTATATTTAGTTGCACCTTTATTGGGTCTGTAAATGTTTGCCAGGTTTATATTCTCTTGTTGGATCGATCCCTTTAGTATTATGTAGTGACCTTTGTTGTCTTTTGTGATGGCCTTCATTTTAAAGTCTATTTTGTCAGATATGAGTATTGCTACTCCAGCTTTTTTTTCCTTTCCATTTGCATGGAAAAATTTTTCCCATCTCTTCACTTTCATCCTGTGTGTGTCTTTTTTTTTTTTTTTTTTGAGGTGGGTCTCTTGTAGACAGCATAAAGTTGGGTCATCTTTTTATATCCATTCAGCTACCCTACACATTTTGATTGGAGAATTTAATCCATTTACATTTAGCGTTATTATTGAGAGGTACTTATTTATAGCCATTTTAATTCTGTATGGCTAGGTTTCTCTCTCTGTTTCTTATTCTCAGCAATCCCTTACAGCAATCCCTTTAGCATTTCTTTTAATGCTGGCTTGGTGGTGATGAACTCTTTTCGCCTGTTTTTGTCTGGGAAGCTCTTTATTTGACCATTTATTTTAAATGATATCCTTGCTGTATATGGTAATCTTGGTCTCAGATCCTTGCTTTCTATTACCTTGAGTACTTCATGCCATTCCCTTCTGGCCTGTAGAGTTTCTGATGAGAAATCAGGTGTCACTCTTATGGGAACTCCTTTGTAGGTAAGTTTTCTTTTCTCTTGCTGCCTTTAGGATTCTCTCTTTGTCTTTAATTTTTGGCATTTTAATTATGATGGGTCTGTTTGGGTTCTTCTTGTTTGGGGTTCTCTGTGCCTCCTGAATGTGTGTGACTTTTTCCTTTACCCGGTTAGGGAAGTTTTCTACAATTATTTCTTCAAACACCTCTCTATTACTTTCTCCCTTTCTGCCTCTTCTGACACACCTGCTATTCTAATATTGTTACGTTTCACGTTGTCCCACAGCTGCATTAAGCTGTCCTCCTGTTTTTTAATTGATTTTTTCTTTTGGTTCTCTAATTGAGTGATATTTTCAACTCTGTCTTCTAATTCACTGAATTGATCCTCAGCTTCCCCTAATCTGCTGTGTATTCCTTTCAATGTGTTCTTTATTTGTGTTATGTCATTCTTTATGTCAGACTGTTCTTTTTTCATAATTACTACATCTTTTTTCATACTGTTGAGCATTTTTACCATCATTACTCTGAACTCTGTTTCAGATAAGTTTCTTATCTCTGCTTCATTTATCTCTTCTTCTGGAGAATTCTCTAGTTCTTTCATTTGGGGGTTGTTTCTTTGTTTCCTCATTTCAGTTGTCTGGGTATGTGACTATGTATTAGTTAGATCCTCTACACCTCTCAGTCTCTCCTGCTGGACAGTGTTAAAAGCTGTTTCTGACTAATTGGATCAGGCAAAGACTCAAAACCTCCAGAGACGCCCCCTCTGTCTACAGACTAATAGGATTCCAGCTTGAATTGCCCCCAGGTAATTGTTGTCAGGTGTAGGGAGAGTTTTTTCAACAGGATGGAGCAGTTGCTTCTGCCTGGAGGCTAATTGTTCATTTTAATCTCTTATGTGGCCTCAGGGCAAGGTGTTTTCCTATAGGGTGTGTCAACTGTCTTCCCCCCAGGCTAGGCAAATTTCTATGTGGGAAAGATGTCTTCTGCTGCATGAGGGAATGACTCAGCCCTGGAAACTTGGGGTATCTGCCTTCTGAGCTCTATCACCCGAGTTCCTAGTCCTGGGTTCTGGTCTCACAGCTCCAGTCCACTTCACTGTCCCTCTGTCAGAGTACAAGGTGGGTGGCTCCACAGGGAATTTTTGTGCGTTGGCCCTTTAAGAGGGTTCCCAAACTTTCAGCTGCCACTCCCTGGCAGACAGCACCCCACTGCTTTTCACAGCTAGATGTTATGTGGGTTATCTCCTCAGTTTGGTGCTCTCTGCTGGGGAGCCCAGCTTTGGAATTAGATCCCAGAATTCTTATTGGCACCCCTCCACAGCTGAGATATCTCTCCAGGACTTCAGTTGCTGTCTGTGGTTGCCTGGCCAGCCCTTTCATGCCTCAGCTCCTCCTACCAGTCTTATGTGGTCTCCATCTTCAGTCCTTGGGTATCAGCATTCTCTCCTGTGAGTTTTCTGTTTATTATTCAGAAAGCCTTTCTGTATTTCAGTTGTATTTCCAGCTTGTTCCTGGGAGCATGTCTATGCAGCATCCACCAATTCTGCTGCCATTTTTTATCCCAATGGGTTGGGGTTTTAAGGAATCTCCATGGTGGTTGTAGTCACGTTGATGGAGTCTCTGACATGGCACCTTCCTGTGCCTATAGGGCAAGGACTGAAAAGAGGAACAATGTCTTTTGCTAGTACTTCTGTCTGGTAGAAAGCTTCCCTTCCAGTCCTTGCCCTAAAGCCATACAATTCAGTTCCTCCCTTTTGTTTCTGGTGTCTTTGGAGCTGGTTCCCTAGTGCTGGAGCTCAGAGCTAGTGAGTCCCTCAGTGAATAATTCCATGTGCTGGCCCTTTAAGAAGGGATTCCAGCATCCTCTATATCACTCAGCCACAATCCCCACTGGTTTTCCCAACCAAAAGTTAGTGAACTTTTCATCCTGTTACTGGAACCTTAGCTGGGGGGGCCTGTCTTGGACCCCTTGCTCTATAGAAGGAGACCTGCATAGCTGATATATACCTCCTGATTTTTTTAAATGAATTTTTTAGAGATAGAGGGAGACAGGGAAAGAGAGAGATCAATTTATTATCCCCCTTATTTATGCATTCATTGGTTGATTCTTGTATTTGCCTTGACTGAGGATCAAATCTGCAATCTTTGTGAATTGGGACAAGGCTTTTACCAATTGAGCTACCTGGCCAGGGCCTCACTCCTGATATTTATGTGGGTGTAGAAGCAGTCCATTATGAGTCTCCACCCCGCCTACCAGTCTCAATGTGGCATCTTCTATATAGCCTTAGCTTTAGGACTTCTGTTTAGCCGTATTTCAGGTGGTTTTAAATGGTGGTGGTTCTGTTGTGTAGCTGTAATTTTGATGTGGTTATGGGAAGCTGTGAATACTGCATTTTCCTATTCTCTAATCTTGACCAAAAGCCCTTGTCATTTTCTTTTTGTTGTTGTTAATTCCATTGATTTTTAGAGAATGGAAAGCAAGGAAGAGAGAGAGAGAGAGAGAAAGAGAGAGAGAGAGAGAGAGACTCATCGATTTGTTGCAGCCGTACTACCCCTCCCCCACACATTCCCTTGTTATGCCAGAACTCAGGCTGGTGGGAAGCAACAAACCATATGCACTGAGAGATTCAGAAAAGAACTATTTTATTCACACGGGTACTGGCTCAGGGAGTCCCCTCCAAAGGCTGAGCACCATGTCTGGGTTCTGACCTTCTTTTATACATGACTAGAGGCCCAGTGCATGAAATTTGTGCAGGGGGGGGGGCGTTGTTCCTTCACCCACTCCCATCTGGGACTGCTAGAGGGATGCCCAGTGGGATCAGGCCTAAATGGACAGTCGGACATCCCTCTCACAATCCAGGACTGCTGGCTCCCAACCACTCACCTGCCTGCCTGCCTGATTGCCTCTAACCGCTTCTGCCCATCAGCCTGATCACCCCCTAACCCAGGGGTGGGCAAACTTTTTGACTCGAGGGCCACAATGGGTTCTTAAACTGGACTCAGAAGAAGGAGCTGCAGCTGTGTTTCCCGACGTTGCCATGTTAACACTGCTGCTAGTGAAGGAGCAGCGGGGAGAGCAAGAGAACCCTCCACTCTTTCGGCTCCGCGGGCTGGATAGAACAGCCGAACGGGCCGGATCCGGCCCGCGGGCCATAGTTTGCCCACAGCTGCTAACCACTCCCCTGCCAGCCTGGTTGATGCCTACCTGCTCCCCTGCCGGCCCAATTGCCCCTCTAACCGCCCTCCCCTGAAGGCCTCGTCACCCCTAACTGCCCTCCCCTGCAGGCCTGATCCCCTTGACTGCTCTCCCCTGCTAGCCTGATCCCCCTAACTGCTCTCCCCTGCCTGCCTGATCCCCCTAACTGCTTTCCCCTGCTGGCCTGATCCCCCTAACTGCTCTCCCTTGCCGGCCTGATCTCCCTAACTGCTCTCCCCTCCTGGTCTGATCCCTCTAACTGCTCTCCTCTCCTGGCCTGATCCCTCTAACTGCTTAACTGCCGCCTTCTGCCTTCTCCCTTCTGCCTTCTCCCATGGCGCCTTCTCCCCCCTGCCTCTGCAAAAGGGACCGTGATGCTGGACCGGCCAGCCCTCGGCCCTTGAAGCTGCTGTGGCTTTGTCTGGAAGGACGTCCGGAAGGATGTCTGGAAGACATCCGGTCTAATTATTATATTACCCTTTTATTAGTATAGATTCCTATGACTTTATTTTTTTGCATTTTGTTGATTCTGTTATTTAATACAGTAAGTTCTTACTTAATGTCATTGTCAATAGGTTCTTTGACTTTAAGTGAAACAATGTGAATGAAACCAATTTTATCACAGCTAATTGATATAAACAAGAGTTAAATTTCTAAGGTATCCCATTAACATCATAACAAAACATTAGATGAAAGAAACTACATTATTTGAGGACCTGCTGTAGTGTATTTTACTCAGTACACTATCAAGATACAGTCATATAGATTTTCAAGCTGTGTTGATGGATGCAAACAGAATGAAGAATGCAAACCCATCATACTTGTATGTCTTTTATAACTATTAACTTATGTATCTGTGTTTGAAATCAAGTCCTGTATATACATTGTGAGAGCTTCTGAATTTTACAAAGACTTTTTACAGAGGAATTTAACTATTTTAAAGGCCATGATTATTTTTAGGCCATTTTTAGGCCACTGTTCTCCCCTGCTGTCCTGATCCCCCTAACTGCTCTCCCCTGCCGGCCATTAATATTAAAAGACCATTTTAATATTTTTTGTTTTTGTTCAAGCTTCCCTAATTGCCAATAATAATACCTTAAAAAAAAGACGTTTTTATATATTATTTTGTCCAACTCATAGCAGCCCTAACAGAGCTTTTTAGTTTTCACTATTACAAACTTTACTGTATTCCTTATTCATAAACCTTGGCATATGTCTCTATCAGGCACATTCTAAGAGGCAGAATTGCTGACTCAAAGGTATACACTCTTAAGGCTTTTGATACAAATTTTCCAGTTCCTATTATTTTATCCTATTAAGGTTTAATATTTTTACTGTATTTATTCAATTAATTAGAGGAAATATTTTAATATTGCTATTAAATGTGATGTTTGTTCATTACTAAAACTATTAGGTCCATCTTTTTTTTTTTTTTTAATAGTAATCAATCTTCTGGCAAATAAATTGCAAAAATAAGTTTGGCATTTCCCTTCTGCTTTGTTTTGGTTTTTTAGAGATTTTGCCTTTTAATTTACAAATTCTTTTACATAGACATTTAAAATTTTTATTGTGAAAATTTTCAATCTTTCTTTTATGAGTCTTCCCCCCTTTTTGCTTATATGCTTAAAAAGCTATTCCATATCTAGTGATTATATAAATTGTCATTAACACTGAAATGAAATTGTTAAATATAGAGTATTAAAAAACTTTTACTATCCCAACAAAATTTCTTATTGCTAATTATTTAAATTCAGCCTACTGTTATGAACTTATTGAAGAAATGATTCCCCCCTTTTTTTAAAAATTAAATCTTTATTGTTCAGATTATTACATTTGTTCCTCTTTTTTCCCCCCATAACTCCCCTCCTCCCAGTTCCCGCCCCACCCTCCGCCCTCACTCCCCACCCACTGTCCTCATCCATAGGTGCACGATTTTTGTCCAGTCTCTTCCCGCATCTCCCACATCCCTTTCCCCCCCAAGAATAGTCAGTCCATTCCCTTTCTATGTCCCTGATTCTATTATAATCACCAGATTATTTATTCACTTGATTCTTAGATTCACTTGTTGATAGATGCATGTTTGTTGTTCATAATTTGTATCTTTACCTTTTTCTTCTTCTTCCTCTTCTTAAAGGATACCTTTCAGCATTTTATATAATACTGGTTTGGTGGTGATGAACTCCTTTAGCTTTTCCTTATCTGTGAAGCTCTTTATCTGACCTTCAGTTCTGAATGATAGCTTTGCTGGATAAAGTAATCTTGGCTGTAGGTTCTTGGCATTCATCACTTTGAATATTTCTTGCCACTCCCTTCTGGCCTGCAAAGTTTCTGTTGAGAAATCAGCTGACAGTCGTATGGGTATTCCCTTGTAGGTAACTGAGTTTCTTTCTCTTGCTGCTTTTAAGATTCTCTCTTTGTCTTTTGCTCTTGGCATTTTAATTATGATGTGTCTTGGTGTGGTCCTCTTTGGATTCCTTTTGTTTGGGGTTCTCTGTGCTTTCTGGACCTGTAAGTCTATTTCTTTCACCAGGTGGGGGAAGTTTTCTGTCATTATTTCTTCAAATAGGTTTTCAATATCTTGCTCTCTCTCATCTTCTGGCACCCCTATAATTCGGATATTGGTACGCTTGAAGCTGTCCCAGAGGCTCCTTACACTATCTTCGTATTTTCGGATTCTTTTTTCATTTTGCTTTTCTGGTTGGGTGTTTTTTGCTTCTTCGCATTTAAAATCTTTGCCTTGATTCTTGCGCTCCTCTGGTCTGCTGTTGGGAGTCTGTATAGTATTTGTTATTTCAGTCCGTGTATGCTTAATTTCTAGTTGGTTCTTTATCATAACATCGAGGGTCTCATTAGATTTCTTGAGGATCTCGCTACATTTATTGGTGGCTTCTAGACAGTTCTTAAGAGACCTTAAAAGTGTGGTTCTGAACTCAATATCCTCCATTGACAGTTTTGCCCTGTTTCTTTGTCTCCACATTTTTTATGCTTTCTTGGTGCACCCCCTAGTGGACTTTGTGTGCAGTCTTGTTGTAGTTAAGCCTTGATTGTTGCCGGCAATACCAGGGTGATTTGACCTCCAGGCTAACTGGCTATGAGAGTCCGCTGTGTCTGCAGTGGGAGAGCTTCTGTGCTGGATCTCTAGGGCGGTGCTAATCTAGCGTTTGCCTGAGGCTATCCGGCAAATGGCTCTGTGCAACGCTTGGGCAGGGCGGGTCCCCGGGGATCTACAGGGTGGGCAGGAGCGAGCAGTTATGGCTGCTCTCAGTTCTGTCCCTAGGGTCTCTGCCTCACAGAGTCCCAGCAACCGCTGCAAACCTCGGAGAGAAAGCTGCCTTCGAGTTCTGACCGAAGTCAGACAGTCCCGCTTCTCCCGTTTGAGTCTGGGTTCCTAGAGACTTGCCCGGATCTGGAGCTCAGAGTCTGAGACTCCCTCCCAATTGAAAACAACAACCGCGCCCTCCGCCTCCAGCCCGCTCCGTGTGCGCACTCCGCACCTGAGTATTTCACTTCAGCACTGCGCCTCCTCTGAGTCTGGGTATGATAGTCTCTTTCCTCCTAGTTGTAGAATTTCCACTCAGCCAGCCTTCCTGTGGTTCTGGATGATGTCCATTCCGTCTTTTAGTTGTTTTTTGAAGTGGTTGTACGAGGCAGCAATCTCCGGCATTAACCTATGCCACCATCTTGGTTTCTCCCCCCTTTCTTTCAGACATGGGATTTCTGCTCAATTCTGCTTCATAATCTTATCTTTGGTTTGCATTGTTCAACAAGAGCCAGTAGGTATTTTAATTTTTAAGATGATGATATTTTTGCCTCAAAGTTTATATATGAAAATCAACTCAATATTTAAAAATACCCCATACAATTCTGATTTTATTTTGGTTTTTATATTTATTTACTTATTTATTTATTTATTTATGGCTACTCCCTAACAGTAAAGCACTGGGATTTGTTTTGCAGAATCCTTGCAGCCTTTCCTGGAAGCCTGTAGCAACACTCTGTTTTTTCGTACTTGTTCTGTGCTGCTTCGAACCCCTAAGCTTGATCTTCAAATACTAGAAAAACTCAGTATTATTCTACAGAAACTTTCTAAAATCAAGTAAGAATTTTTTATTTCTAATACTTTTATTTAAAATATCTTTTTGTGCTCATTTAGACCTTTCTGAATCCTATACTAGTTCAACTTTGATTATTAAATCAAAATTTTTAGTAAATGTAGAAAATTGAGATTCATGCATGTTAATACTTGTTTAATACTTAGTGATACAGTAAAATTATAGTTTTAATCTTAGAATGTCTTGTTGTTTCTGCTAAGTGAACTTTAAATACCACAGAGTATGTAAAACTAAGAACAATTTTTAGCAATCAAGTGATAGTATTAGAACAAATTATTGCACACTGGTATTCTGTACTACCACAAGTGAAAATAAAAATGATAATAAAGTAAATTTGTCAGATTCTTATTATGTACTAAAGTTAGTTTAGGGAATGAGAAAGAAGCAGGCAGAAAAGATTTTGAATAATGTATATTTTAGGAAACTATGAGCTTCCTGCCACTAATTTGGATTTTACTGTAAGAATTAGGGGCTTTCTTTTTATATTTCCTCTTAAGCAAATATTGGTATAATCATTTTAAAAATTATAAATGGATTTTGAAGCTATATTTTCTTAGAATCTTGGTATAGTCCAGTTTTTATGACAGTTAAATTATAGTTTTGGTTCAGCTCCTCTGTGCCCTTTCTTTCCCCTCAGCCATGATTTTCATGGTGGTGAACTTAGGTATTTACCAGGCTTCATTCAAGTATAAATGCATCTTAAAAGTACTTGCAGATATGTGATAGTGGGTTCATATGCCCTATTTGGTACCTACCACATCATAGTAAATTATTAGTTATCAAATTACAATCTCATACTCAGATCACCAAATCATTGGTTTTCATCTGGTGTCAGTTAAACTTACCAAATCATTGTCTTCCTTTTCTTGAAGACTGACTGTAATATGATTGTCTTGATTTGTAATCAGTAAATTCTCAATAAGGCCTGTTATAGTTAACCTGTGGTGCCATGAAACTGCAATTACATTCCTTAGGTTTCATTCTTCCTTAGGTGTTAATTCACCTAAGGGATTTTTTTTAAGTGGTCCCAAAGTTGCAAATACAGCCTTGGGTTGGGAACAGTTGATGCTCAGTCTTAAAGTAAATCTTTAAAACCACAAAGATATAAATTCTTCTGTATCAAATGGATGGTTATATACAGTTATTTAATAATTTCTCCCAAGATACAAGTATATGTAGACAAGAAATAAGAAATATGTAATCAGATATAATTCTAACTAATTGATCATGAAATTACTAACTGGTTATTAGAAAGAGGATGGTTGAAAAGTTATTTTGGTACAAAGGCAAAAGGTAAACCAATATTCTGCTACTTTAAAAAGCCCAGCTTACTTAAAATATGTTGATCTAGTACTTGTATTTGACTTTTTCTAGCTGTTACAGAAAAAGCAATTCTCAACTGTTGTAATAGTGAATTGCTGCAGTTTTCAGGAGGATGAACCATTTTCTTTTTCCTTGAATACTTTGTTATTTTAGGCCTATCTTATAAAACCCACTTTATTTGTCTTGACATGTTAATTCTTTTTTTTAAATACATTTTTATTGATTTCAAAAAGGAAGGGAGAGAAAGAGAGAGAAACATCAATGATGAGAGAGAATCATTGATCAGCTGCCTCCTACATGCCCCCTACTAGGGATGGAGCCTGCAACCTGGGCATATGCCCTGACCAAGAATCAAACCGTGACTTCCTGGTTCTTCGGTTGATGCTAAACCACTAACCCACCCCAGCTAGGTGGCATGTTAATTTCTTAGTTACCTATTTTCTTCACTATTTTTAAAAACAGATGCCATTTTTCTACATTTACACATGTTATCAATATAATTACAAATGAATTCCTTAAGTCTGTGTAATTAAATTAATGTACTCATTCTCTTACAGGAGTAATAAGAAGTTCTTTGAACTTTTTACAATTCATCTGATGCTTCAGGAAATACAAAGGACAACACATCCAGAACATGCCTTTCTCTGTATTAACCTAAATTCAACTCTGTTCAATTTGGGTTTAACGAAATGCAACTCCCTGGCCTCCAATTCAAGCCATTAGACTGGCTTATTATTATTTTATATACATTATATATGTGTTGCTTATTTGTAAGATTGCAAAAATCATCAAAGTAACTAAAAATCTACCAAGTAAAGTTTCAGTAGCATCATTTATCATGAAAAATAAAATAGAAAATTTTTTTACTTTAAGAATGAAATCTAGAGGAGCTCTGGAATGATTGTAATATTACAGTTCAACTTAGGTAGTACTAATGTGTAAAATAGAATTTCCAGAATTAATGACACTGGGGTTATTTTTTTGTAAAAATGCTTTATAAAAATTCTTAAAATTATGTGATTATTTTGAATAAAACTGGTGTTTATCTGGGAACAGGGCTAGATCATGTTGTTATTCTGTTTTCTTAATATATTAGAAATCTCCCCCCTTGGAAACAAAAGTACATAATTTTTAACTATCACCTTCATATTATAACTTTTCTATATATCCTAGACTCACAGATACTGATTTTTTATTGTGCTGTCCATGAAACACTTTAGAGAAAAAATTTTGATTTTTCTAGTTTATTTTCCAAAACAATTTAATTATCACCAAAGCATATTTGTACAAAATAAAAAAACTTTTACACTGAAAAATTAAAATGTCACAATCCCAACACCCAGAGATATCTGTCTCCTGCTGTAGCCAAAGATGAGTGAAGTAGCCAAAAATAAAAAAATTCCATTATGGATACTTTTGTTAACAGAACAAAAGACTAGCTTCTCAGAACACACAGTGCCTAGAGATGGGACCAGTAAGACAGTGGATGCCAGGTGGTAGAGCAGAGGTTGGCACTTCAGTATGGGATATTTGATGTTTCTGAAGAAGAGAACAAGACAAGTAAAGCAGAGTATTATTCAAAGATGTAGTTGAATAAAGATTTGGGGGGCAGGGGCGGGGGGATGCTAAAGAAAGATCTGCATGTACAGATTGGAAGAGCTCATCATGTTCCAGAAAAATCACTGAGGAACGGAGTCTAAATTAGACACATCCTGTACTTTAGATACATTACAATTAGAATTTAATGGTAAGTATTAAATATTAAGGATAAAGCAGAAACAAACAAAAGCCAGTTATCTGCAAGAGTAGAAAAACAAAGCTAGCCTCGTACAATGCCAGAAGTTGATAAGTAACCATCCCCTCAACTTTTGGAGAGGGAAAATTTAAACTAAGAATTTAAAATAAGAATTTAAAATTTAAATTTAAATTTAAAATTTAAAATAAGAATTTATACCTAGTGAAATGTCTTTCATAGGTGAAGACAATGGAGAGAAATGTTCAGATATGCAAGTGCTCAGAAATTATACTGTTTACATGCTATTCTTGAAAAAACTAACTGCATAGATTATTCTAACTAATTTAGAGATGGAGAATTGAATTTACTAAATCAAACTCATTCTAAAAGACTGTAGTGAACATCAAAACCACTTGAACATCAATACATTTAAATAATTGTTGTAAATCCATTTTTAAAATGGAATAGAATGTTAAATTATTCAAAAGAATACATAATGGGAAAAGAAGCAATTTATTAGTAAGAATTTTGGTAAGACTATGTTAACCAATGTTAAAAACAGGATTAAATGGGACCCTGAGATTGAGGTGAGATGGAGAAGCTAGTAAGTTTTCCACATTTTCATCAGAAATAGAATGTTCCATTTCAGTATTAACTTTTGACAATTAGAAAAATGAAGGATAAAAGAATGCTTTTGGAAAATGTCAAAGAAATTATAAATATTAAAAGCAAGATAAATATTCTCAAAACATTGAAGAAGAAAAGCAAATTATTTACAGTAACATAGCAAAATATAGAAAGCCAGGAACATGTAAAACACAAAAGTATTTAGGATGAATAAAAGGCTTTAAAATTATAAATGAATTTTGTATTACCCTGTGCTGATAAACTTTAAAATCTGGATGAAATGGATGATTTTCTAGAAAAAGACATCAAAAGTATCTCAATAAATCCAAATATAAAATCATTAAACCTTTTATAAAATTATGGAAGAATTTTTTTAAATGACATCAAATCCAGGTGTTTTATAGATTGTTTTAACATTTCAAGGAAGATATATTTAAAGCTATTTAAACTGTCCCAGAATGTTGAAAAGGCATTTTAATGTATTTTCTAGAGTGAGCATGAGCCCAATACCAAAAAATTGACAAGGAAAGTAGCTACCCTGGCCAGGTAGCTCAGTTGTTAGAGTGCCATCCCCATACACCAAGGTTGTGGGTTCGATCCCTGGTCAGGGCATATGAAAAGAACCAACCAATGAATGCATAAGTAAGTGGAAAAACAAATCATCTCTCTCTCTCTCTCGCTCTCGCTCTCTCCCTCCTTCCCTCCCCCCCTTCCTCTCAAAAAATCAATAAAAATAAAAAAGAATTATGAACAAATCAACATCAACTATATTTTACAGAAATACTAATCCATGACCAAGTAATGTAGCATGCATTCTAGAAATATAGTTGACCTCAACACAGTTTTATTGTCAATAAATATATGTATTTTCTCTTATGACTTTCTTAACATTTTCTTTTCTGTAGCTTACTTTATTGTAAGAATACAGCATATATTAAATGCAGTATAGAAAATATGTGTTCATCAACTGTTTGTTATCAGTAAGGCTTCCCATCAGCAGTAGGCTATTAGTTAAGTTTTGGGGGAGTCAGAATTTATATGCAGATTATTAGCTGCGGGGATGGGGTGGTTTGGCACCCTTTACCCCCACATACTTCAAGGATCAGTTGTACAAAGTTGGTATCCTGTTTTGTTTTAAGTATTTTATTATATTTGTAGAGCAACAAAGGAAAATCATACACTCATTTTAATAAATGCCTAAAAATATAATTCAACTTGCAGTCCTGATGAAACTTAGTACAGTATGTTCACAGGGGTGGGGAAACTTTTTTCTGCCAAGGGCCATTTGGATATTTATAACATCACTAGAGGCCCGGTGCATGAAAATTCATGCACCGAAGGGCGGGTCCCTCAGCCCGGCCTGCCCCCTCTCAGAGTCCGAGAGCCCTCAGGGGAGGGAGGTGACCCAGTGATCAGGGGAAGGCAATGCCCCCATCACACCTCTGCTGCTGCCACTGCTGGCAGTGCAAGCCTCGGCCGGCCCTGGTTACCTGAGTCTCGGGCGGCCCTGGGCAGCTGGGGGGCTGAGAGGCCTGGGGGACTCTGAAGGCAGGCACGCGGAGTGGCCGGGCCCGCCTGGGGGTGGGCCCAGACTTGCTGCGCACCTGTCGCTCCGGTGGGGCTGAGGGGACTGGGCACTGCCATCTTGTGACTGTGGGCGCTGCCATCTTTGAGGGCAGGGCAGGTAATTAGCATATTCCCTCCTTATTGGCTGTGGGTGCCACCATCTTTGTGATGGCATGAAGGTCTATTAGCACATTCCCTCTTTATTAGATAGGATTCTCAGGCCATACAAAATTATCAACTTGAAATTAGCCTGCTATATTTGGTCAAACATTTAATTAACTCCCCCCTAATGCCTTGGCCAAACCAGACCAAATGATTTTGAGGACCTTACTATGGCCCATGGCCCAGACGTTCCCCACTCCTGGTCTAAAGGAATATAACATTAACCACAAATTTACTATGAAACATTAAAGACATACCTCTTAAAGTTAGGAATAAAATTAGGGAGTCCAATAACCACTCTAATACATTCTGAGTTATTTAAAAGAACATAACTTTGGGAAAGGAGAAAAACAAAGGTTATTTGCAGATGACATGATTACCTGGAAAACTGTAGGATTCTTATAAAACTTCAGCAAGATGTTTAATTGTAACATGAACATATAAAAAGCAAAGCTTTTAAGTATTAGAAATGAATATTTCACTTAAAATATGAATAAACTTAATTTATATAATATTCTTCTTGAAATTAATAAAATGTTTAAGTTTGTGTCTTAAAGTTGGCAGTGAATTTCAGATTTACATAACAATTTGCACTCAGAAATTTTTATGGTAACACAACATTAGTATGGCCAAATGTTAACTTGTTACACTTTTGTGTTAAATTAATATTTATAACATGCAGTTTTTCTGAACGAGCATAAAATTTTTTTCTTAGAATTACTTTGTTAAAAACAAACAAATAATACCATATCCTTATTCTGAAAAGGTATGAACATTGAGGGAAGGGGGAAGCTTCAATTTAGTTTATTCTTTATATGTCTTGAGTCATCATGTTTCTGGTCCTTGAATGCCAAGTTCTTGAGTCTCAATGTCATAGAAATGAGCACTGAACTCAGTACAAGATCAAGCAGATAGAGTTTATTTAAAAGAGCTTGTGCACAAGGGAGTCCACCTGAAAGGAGAAGTTGAGCTTCCCAAGGTTGTTCTTGTGGATAACTTATATAGGGGCCTTGGTGTGGGTGTAGGGCAAGCATGTCAATCTCATGGCCCATGGGCTGCATGTGGTCCACAATGAATATTTTTGTGGCCCAGCCAATATACTGGTAACGATATATAAGAAACATTTTTGGATCTGGAAAGATGGCGACCGGCAGGAAGGTAGGAAGGGAGAGTGTGTGAGAGAGTGAGGGAGCTATAGAGGAGTGTGTGAACGTGTGTGTGTGTGTGTGTGTGTGTGTGTGTGTGTGTGTGTGAGTGAAATAGGGACAGTTAGATCCTGCAGGTCTTTCAAGGGGCTGCCAATCCAGGCAGTCATAGATGGCAAAACCCTTCTGCCACTGCAAACACTTCAGGGAGGACACCAGCAGCTCAGAGACCACGCCATCTTGAGGAACAGAACGGCTTGAGACTAGGATCCTAGCCTTGCCACCACCCAGTCTGGTCTCGGTAGCAAACCAGAACCCTATAGCCACTCTGGTAGAAGACCTATGGCCACAGATTTCTGTGAGTCACAAAGCCAATCCCCCTCCCCCACTGCCCCCGCGGCAGCAGCATAGGAACTGCCAGACCCCAGCTGCACAATAGGGCTTTCTGCACACAGCAGCAGCAGCTCTGCCTGACTTTGAGCCTTGGTGTTGGACATGGGAAGTTTGTTTCCCGCGATGAGGCTCCATGGGTGGGGAGACTGTGCTGAATTTGAACCTAGGTGTACATCCTTCAGGAGACTGTTTTCTGGGACCAGATCCCACGCCCACGCAGGGCAGGGAGACAGCGCTGAATTTGAGTCTGGACGTGCAAACTCGAACTCGGGGAATTTGTTTCCCTCGACTAGGCTCCACACCCAGGCAGGGAGACTGCTGAATTTGAGCCTGGGTGTGCATCCTCAGGGGAGACTGTTTTCTTGGACCAGATCCCGTGGCCACACAGAGCAGGGAGACAGAGCTGAGTTTGAGTCTGGATGTGCAAACTTGGGGAATTTGTTTCCCGTGACTGGGCTCCGTGCCCAGGTGGGCAGACTATGCTGAGTTTGGGCCTGGGTGCACATTGTTGGGGAGACTGTTTTCTGTGACCGGATCTTGTGCCCACGCAGGGAGACAGCGCTGAATTTGTGCCTGGGGGTGCAGACCCAGGGAGTTTCCCACGACCAGACCCTGCACCCTAGCAGAGCGGCTATGCTGAATTTGAACCTGGACATGCGAACCCGGGGAGTTTGTTGCCCTCACCCAGGCTCCACACCCAGGTGGGGAGGGTGTGCTGAATTTGAGCCTATGGGAACAACCTTGGGGAGATTGTTTTCCGCAGCCGGGTCCTGCGCCCACACGGGGAGACAGCGCTGAATTTGAGCCTGGGGGCATGAACCCGGTGTTTACTTCCCATGACCAGACCTGGCACCCAAACAGGGAGGCTGCGCTGAATTTGAACCTGAAGGTGCGAACTCGGAGTTTGTTCCCCGCAACCAGACCCCGTGCCCATGCAGGGGGGCAGCACTGAATTTGAACCTGGGTGCATGAACACGGGGAGTCTGCTTCCTGCAGTGCACTCCCACGTGACCAGACCCCACACCCACACTGAGCGGCAGTGCCACCTCACTTTGATTCAGGGCAAGTACACACAGGAGGCTGTTTTCCGCAGGGCAGGAGTGGACCTCCTGCCAACACAGTGCGACTGTGCAACCTGGTCTCCAAAGCAGATCGGGGACCCTGAATCTCCACGCAAGAGGCAGCAATGAACACCAGTGACTAGACACTGTTTCTCATTGCGTGCACCTGGTATCCCTGATTCCAGTACATTCACACTAAGAGTCAGTGGCTCCAATTCTTGGTGCATGAGCACATAGGGACCCTGATTCTTGGTGCAAGATAGCACCAAGCAACTCTGATACTCGATTCTCGGCGTGGACACAGGGAGCCTCTGACTCCTGACACACACTAGGAGACTTTGATTTTTGGCACACCCCAGTAGGTTCTCTGTTTCAACGTGGTTCAGGCAGGGTCCCTGATTCTAGGTGCACACACAAGGCCACACTAAGCGCCTGAGACTCTGACCTGGGGCGAGCGTGGCTCCCACCAACCCACAGCAGCCACACGTCTTGGTGTCAGAGATCTTCAGTGACACTTGGGGGGTGCAAAACTCCCACTGTACACAGCCCAGGCCCCTGCAACTTGATATTTGAACCTTCTGGTGATAGTAAGAATGGGGAGACAACAAAACATCCCCAGAGGAAAGAAAAGGAGGAATCACCAAGAAAGGAAGTAAGTGAAACAGAAGCATGCAACATGACAGAAAAAATTCAGAGAAATGGTCATACAGTTCATACACTGGATGGACGAGAAAATCAACAAACTATGCAAAAATCAGGAAGAAATGAAAAATGATATAGCTACAATCAAAAACACCATGGAAGGCTTCAACAGTAGACTAGAAGAAGCAGAGGACCGAATTAGTGAGTTAGAAGATAAAGTACAGAAACAAGCCCAATCTGAACAGCAACTAGAGAAAAAAATGAAAAAGCAGGAGGAGAGCCTAAGGGAGCTTTGGGACAATGCAAAACGAAATAACATACATATAATAGGGCTGCCAGAAGGACAAGAAGAGAAGCAAGGATTAGAAAATTTATTTGAAGAAATAATGACAGAAAACTTCCCAGATATAGGGAAGAAAAAAGTTACACAAGTACAGAGAGTCCCAAGAAAGGTGAATCCCAAAAGACCCACACCAAGACATGCCATAATTACAATGGCAAATGTTAACGACAAAGAGAGAATCTTAAAGGCTGCAAGAGAGAGACAGAGAGTTAACTACAAAGGATCCCCAATCAGATTATCAATGATTTCTCAACAGAAACACATCAAGCTAGAAGGAAATGGAAGGAGATATACAAAGTGATGCAAAGCATGGGACTGAATCCAATAATACTCTATCCAGCAAGACTATCAATTAAAATTGAAGGGGAAATCAGGAGCTTTGCAGACAAAAAAAGGCTAAGGGAGTTTATCACTACCAGCCAGCAATGCAAGAAATGCTAAAGGGAATGCTGTAAAAAGAAGAAATAATAAGGTAAGAAGGAACACAGGCTCAAAAAAATAAAAATTGCTACAAACAAGTACTTTTCAATGATAACTTTAAACATAAACGGACTAAATGCTCCAATCAAAAGACATCGAGTGGCTGAATGGATAAAATACATGACCCATATATATACTGTCTACAAGAGACCCACCTCAGAACAAGGGACTCACACAGACTGAAAGTGAAGGAATGGAAAAATATCTTTCAGGCAAATGGAAATGAAAAAAAAGCTGGGGTTGCAATACTTATATCTGACAAAATAGACATCAAAGTGTTTTTATTGTTTTTACAATTAAAACAATCCAAAACACTCAAACACTTGGAAGCTGAATAGCATGTTATTAAATATTGATTGGGTTACTAATGAGATCAAAGAAGAAATTAAAAACATCCTGGAAACTAATGACAATGAAAACACAACAATCCAAAACCTATGGGACACAATGAAAGCAGTCCTGAGAGGTAAGTTCATAGCTCTACAGGCCTACCTCAAAAAAACAAGAAAAAATGGTAGTAAAACATCTAACTCTACAACTCAAAGAATCATAAAGAGAGCAATAAGAAAAGCCCAGAGTGAGCAGAAGGAAGGAGATAATAAAGATTAGAGAAGAAATAAATGGCATAGAGACCAAAAAAACAATACAAAAGATCAATGAAACCAAGGGCTGGTTCTTCGAAAGGATAAACAAGATTGATGAACCTCTAGCCAGGCTCACCATGAAGCAAAGAGAGAGGACCCAAATAAACAAAATCAGAAGTAAAAGAGGCGAAATAACAACAGACCCCACAGAAATACAAATGATTGTTAAAAAATTAGCCAAACCGGTTTGGCTCAGTGAATAGAGCATCGGCCTGCGGACTGAAGGGTCCCGGGTTCGATTCCGGTCCAGGGCATGTACCTTGGTTGTGGGCGCATCCCCAGTAGGGGGCATGCAAGAGGTAGCTGTTTGATGTTTCTCTCTCATCGACGTTTCTAACTCTCTATCCCTCTCCCTTCCTCTCTGTAAAAAAACAATAAAATATATTTAAAAAAAATACTATGAACAACTCTACTCCAACAAACTAGACAACCTGGAGGAAATGGACATATTCCTAGAAAAAGACAACATTCCAAAACTCAATTAGGAATAATCTAAAAATCTAAATAGGGCAATAACAATGGAAGAAATTGAAGCAACCATCAAAAACCTCCCAGCAAACTAAAGCCCGGGGCCAGACGGCTTCACAGGGGAGTTTTACCAAACATTCAAGGAAGAACTAAAACCTATTCTCCTCAGACTACTACAAAAAATTCAAGAGGAAGGAACACTTCCAAGCTCATTCTATGAAGCCAGCATCACCCTAAACCAAAACCAGATAAAGATAACACAACGAAAGAGAATTACAGGCCAATATCCCTCATGAACATAGAGCCAAAATCCTCAACAAAATCCTAGCAAATCGCATCCAGCAGTACATCAAAAAGATCATACACTATGACCAAGGAGGATTTATCCCAGGGATGCAAGGATGATACAATATCTGCAAATCAATAAACGTGATATATCACATAAACAAATTGAGAGAAAAAACCCACATAGTCATATCAATTGAAGCAAAAAAGCATTTGAGAATATCCAACACCCATTTTTGATAAAAACTCTCAGTAAGGTGGGAATAGAAGGATCATACCTCAACATAATAAAAGCCATATATGACAACCCACAGCCAACATCATTCGCAATGGGCAGAAACTAAAACCATTTCCCTTAAGAACAGGAACAAGGCAGGGATGCCCACTCTCACCAATCCTGTTTGACATAGTACTGTAAGTATTAGCCATTGCAATTAGACAAGAAGAAGAAATAAAAGGCACCCAAATTGGAAAAAAAGAAGTAAAACTGTCCTTATTTGCAGATGACACGATATTGCACATAAAAAACTGTAAATACTCGATCAAAAAACTATTAGACTTAAGAAATGAATTCGGCAATGTAGCAAGATACAAAATTAATGCCAAGAAATCTATGGCATTTCTATACACCAATGGTGAACTTACAGAAAGAGAACTAAAAAAGCAATCCCATTTACCATCACACCAAAAAAATTAAGATACCTAGGAATAAACTTAACTAAAGAGGTAAAAGACCTCTACTCAGAAAACTACAGGATGTTGAAAAAAGAGATAGAGGAAGACGTAAACAGATGGAAGAACATATCATGTTCATGGATTGGTAGAATCAACATCATCAAAATGTCCATACTAGCCAAAGCAATCTATAAATTTAATGTACTCCCCATTAAAATACCAATGGCATATTTCACAGACCTAGAACGAACTCTCCAAAAATTCATCTGGAATAAAAAAAAAAAAAAAGACCCCGAACAGCTGCAGCGATCCTGAGAAAGAAGAACAAAGTAGGTGGGATCCCAATACCAGATATCAAGCTGTATTACAAAGCCACTGTTCTCAAAACTGCCTGATACTGGCACAAAAACAGACATATAGATCAATGGAATAGAATAGAGAACCCAGAAATATACCCTAACCAATATGCTCAACTAATATTTGACAAAGGAGGCAAGAACATACCATGGAGTCAAGACAGCCTCTTCAATAAATGGTGTTGAGAAAATTGGACAGATACATGCAAAAAAATGAAACTAGACCACCAACTTACACCATACACAAAAATAAACTCAAAATGGATAAAGGACTTAAACGTAAGACGGGAAACCATAAAAATACTAGAGGAATCCAAAGGCAAAAAAATCTCAGACATATGCCGAAGCAATTTCTTCACCAATACAGCTCCTAGAGCAGTGATGGCGAACCTTTTGAACTCAGTGTGTCAGCATTTTGAAAAACCCTAATTTAACTCTGGTGTCGGTTTACATATAGAAATTTTTTGATATTTGCAACCATAGTAAAACAAAGACTTATATTTTTGATGTTCATTTTATATATTTAAATGCCATTTAACAAAGAAAAATCAACCAAAAAATGAGTTCACATGTCACCTCTGACACGCATGTCATAGTTTCGCCATCACTGTCCTAGGGCATTGGAAACTAAAGAGAAAATAAACAAATGGGACTACATCAAAATAAAAAGCTTCTGCACAGCAAAAGAAACCATCAACAAAACAACAAGAAAGTCCACTGCTAGGGAGAACATATTTGCCAATGTTATCACCGATAAGGGTTTAATCTCCAACATTTATAGGGAACTCATACAATTTAACAAAAGGGAGATAAACAATCCAATCAAACAATGGGCAAAGGACCTAAATAGACACTCTTCAAAAGAGGACATTCAGGAAGCCAAGAGACATATGAAAACATGCTCAAAGTCACTAATCATCTGAGAGATGTAAATCAAAACAAAAAAGAGGTACCATCTCACACCTGTCATAATGGCTATCATCAACAAATCAAGAAATGACAAGTGCTGGCAAGGATGCAGAGAAAAAGGAACCCTCCTGTACTGCTGGTGGGAATGCAAACTGGTGCAGCCACTATGGAAGACAGTATGGAGTTTCCTCAAAAAGTTAAAAATGGAACTCCCATGTGACCCAGTAATCCCACTTCTAGGAATGTATCGACCCGAACCAATATGCTCAATTAATATTTGACAAAGGAGGCAAGAACATACAATGGAGTTAAGACAGTCTCTTCAATAAATGGTGTTGGGAAAATTGGACAGGTACATGCAAAAACATGAAACTAGACTACCAACTTACACCATACACAAAAATAAACTCAAAATGGATAAAGGACTTAAATGTAAGACGGGAAACCATAAAAATACTAGAGGAATCCAAAGGCAAAAAAACTCAGACATATGCCGAAGCAATTTCTTCACTGATACAGCTCCTAGGGCATTGGAAACTAAAGAGAAAATAAACAAATGGGACTACATCAAAATAAAAAGCTTCTGCACAGCAAAAGAAACTATCAACAAAACAAGAAAGCCCACTGCATGGGAGAACATATTTGCCAATGTCATATCTGATAAGGGCCTAATCTCCAAAATTTATAGGGAACTCATACAACTTAACAAAAGGAAGATAAACAATCCAATCAAAAAATGGGCAAAGGACCTAAATAGACACTTTTCAAAAGAGGACATTCAGGAAGCCAAAAGACATATGAAAACATGCTCACAGTCACTAATCATCTGAGAGATGCAAATCAAAACAACAATGAGGTATCATCTCACACCTGTCAGAATGGCAATCATCAACAAATCAAGAAACGACAAGTGCTGGCGACGATGCGGAGAAAATAGAACCCTCCTGCACTGCTGGTGGGAATGCAGACTGGTGCAGCCACTATGGAAGACAGTATGGAGTTTCCTCAAAAAGTTAAAAATGGAACTCCCATTTGACCCAGTGATCCCACTTCTAGGAATATATCCCAAGAAACCAGAAACACCAATCAGAAAGGATATATGCACCTCTATGTTCATAGCAGCACAATTCACCATAGCTAAGATTTGGAAACAGCCTAAGTGCCCATCAGCAGATGAATGGATTAGAAAACTGTGGTACATCTACACAATGGAATACTATGCTGCTGTAAAAAAGAAGGAATTTTTACCATTTGCAACAACATGGATGGAACTGGAGAGCATTATGCTAAGTGAAATAAGCCAGTCAATGAAAGAAAAATACCACATGATCTCACTCATTTATGGATAATAAAGACCATTATAAACTGATGAACAAAGATAGATACAGAGGCAGTGCAGCATCGAATGGACTGTAAACTACAGCGGGGAGGGTTGGGGAGGGGGTGAGGGTGGGGGTTAAGATCAACCGAAGGACTTGTATGCATGCATATAAGCATAACCAATGGACACAAGACACTGAGGGGTAGGGGAGGCCGGAGGAAGGTCAAGGGGCAAAAAAAAGGAGACATATATAATACTCTTTATAATACCTTAGGCAATAAAACAAAATTAAAAAACAACAACAAAAACCACAATGAGATATATTTTTATTAAATTTATTCATGTATATATTTACTCATAAAAAAGAAACATTTCCATAAAAATTTTGTAACTTAATTTTTACAATAGCCTGTTATACATAATCTATACTAATAAAAATAATATGCTAATTAGACTGGGAGACCTTCTGGACACCTTCTGGATGTCCTTCCATACAAAGCTGGGGACTTGGCTGGCCTACAGACCGCCCCCAAACAGCCCTCAGCCCCTTGCCCAGGCCGTCCACGCCCCCCAGCGGGGACCCTCACCCCAATGGGGTCGTGGCCAGCCTGCAAATGGCCATCAGCCCCTCACCCAGGCTGGCTACGCTCCCCTATGGGACCCTCACCCCAATGGGGGCATGGCCAGCCTGCAAATGGCCATCAGCCCCTTGCCCAGGCCAGCCATGCCCCCAGTGGGGACCCCCACCCTGATCTTGGACCCCCTTCAGGGCATGCTAGCCAGCCCCCACCCGTGCACCAGGCCTCTATTCTATACTAATAAAAGGGTAATATGCTATTTAGACCAGGAGACCTTTTGGATGTCCTTCTGGACAAAGCCATGGTGGTGGGGCCAAGGCAGAGGCGGTTAGGGGCAATCAGGCCACCGGGGGTTCAGTTAGGGCAAGCAGTCTGGCAGGGGGTAGTTGGGAGCAATCAGGCCAGCAAGGGGGGCAGTTGGGGGCAATCAGGCAGGCAGGAGGGGCAGTTGGGGGTGAACAGCCTGGTGGAGGCGCAGTTGGGGGCGATCAGGCCGGCAGGGGGGCGAGCAGTTGGGGGTGATCAGGCCAGCAGGGGGAAGCAGTTGGGGGCGAGCAGGCTGGTGAGGGGAAACAGTTGGGGGCAAGAAGGCCAGTGGGGTGGGCAGTTGGGGGAGAGCAGGCTGGCAGGCAGAGTGGTTCGGGACGATCAGGCAGGCAGGCAGGTGAGTGGTTAGGAGCCAGTGATCTCGGATTGCAAGAAGGATGTATGACTGCCTGTGGAATCAGGCCTAAAACCGGCAGTCAGACATCTCCTGAGAAGTCCCAGATTGAAGAGGGTGCAGGCTGGGCTGAGGGACACCCACCTTGTGCATTAATTTCGTGCATCAGGCTACTAGTTATTAATGAGCTACAATGTTCACTAATGACTGATTACTATAATTGTGTTGCATTCATTTATCTTACACGCAGGCGCACCATTTCTCTCCACTAATACTAGCAGTGAATATTTTAGCAGCTGATTGCCAGGTCATTAGTCTTGAACTGACTTGTTTCGTGTGTGCAACAGGAAATATTTTGCTTTCGGAGAACAAGAAAAATAGATTTATTTGCATTACACTTATTTGTGCAATTATTCAGTGTCTGGTGAGTTAATGTTCAAGAAAAAATATTAATTTTATTAAATGTTTTATTATTTTATGTTAACGATTACTCATTTATTTCAGCCCTTTGTATTCAGCATGTCTGTATTGAAATAAACTTATGCTTCTATGAAAATTGAAGCTTTTGTTTTTTTTGTGGCCCACATAAACTTAAACCTTGTTTATTTGGCCCGTGTTAGCCTTTGAGTTTGACATGCTCGGTGTAGGGCTTGGGAATAATTATTCTCTGGTGGCAGTTGATCTTGTAGTCATAAGATGTTTTCCATGGTCAGTGGATCACTCAAAGGGCCTGTAAAATAATGCTCATACAAACATTCTGGTTATCATTTAATTGATTTAAAAAAACCTTGCAGAACATGATGTTAAGAAATCATTATACATTCTTTCCTTTAAGGATGTGGTTAGGTTAATTTCAACTATGGCATTTTACTGAAAGCGAGGAGTCATAGGCCTCTAAAATGGAGTTCTTTCAGTCAAGATGGAGTCCAAATGTTACCCCTATATTGTCTCAATATTCTTTTCCATTTCTAAAATTATTATTCTTATTACTAAAGGCTCGGTGCATGAAATTTGTGCACGGGATGGGGGGCGTCCCTCAGCCCAGCCTGCACCTCTTCAATACGGGACCCCTCAGGGGATGTCTGACTGCCAGGATCGGGCCTAAACTGACAGTCAGATATCCCTCTCGCAATCTGGGACCTCTGGCTCCTAACCGCTCACCTGCCTGCCTGCCTTATTGTCCCTAACTGCCTCTGCTTGCTAGTCTGACCACCCCTAACCACCTCTGCCTTGGCCCCCACCAACATGGCTTTGTCCAGAAGGATGTCTGGTTTAATTAGCATATTACCCTTTTATTAGTATAGATAGCTGTAAGTTTTAATTACTTTTAACATGGCAACCTGTTAACAAATTATTGATATAGGCTTTTTAATTTCCTCAAGATTATGAATTGCAAGTGGAATGAAGCAACATTTCCAGTTGACATATGGATCCACACGTAATGCAATGTCTTAAATTAAGCTTGTGACAATTAAACCAATAAACTGTAGCAATAATAAAACTTTTAGTAAAGTTCAACAACAGAATGTTCATCTCAATATATGCTGGAATCTATACCTTAAGTAAAAGGGTAATTATTTGAAATAGGTACCAAGAAAACAATGAATTTGGGCAAGAGTGGGTCTTTTTAAAGCTCATAATATAACTAGAAGGTAGCTTAATAGCCTGTACCACAGTCATAACTTCTAACCAATAGATTATAAAAGTCATAAATAAAATCACCATGGAATATGACAGAACTTTGAATGCTAATGTAGAAAGAACATTGGTAAGTGTTGGGGTCCAGCCCCAGCAGGTCCAGGGGTTCCCAAAGGTGTGGATGAAGGACACAGAGACAGCGTTCAGTTGATCGGCAGCCTAGCATAGTTCTCTAGTCAGGTTCTCCAGCCAGGTTCTGTCTTTATTCTCCTGTTACATCTGTATTTATACCATTTGATTTTAATACTATCCATTCTATTCCAAAGGTTAGGGCATTTGTTATCTCCATTCCAAGGTCACTACTCTACTGTTCGGTTAAGCTACAAGGAAGTAACTGAAGGAGATTATCCTAAGTAAAGATTATGTAGTTTAAGCATGATTGTTTGTAGTTAAGGTGATTAACTACCCGCCTGGCACTTAGTTAAGGGGTTTTACTGATTTATTCCCTTCCTTAGTCCTGTTAATCCCTAACTCCAGGGAAAAATCCCCACCTGGGCGAACAACCTTTCTCAGGGAGGTGGTCCTGGTTAAAACACATAGCGCTAAGAGGGGGAGCAAACATATGCCATATACGTCAGGTCCCTTGAAACATAAGCTGTGCAGATGTTTCTTCCCTGCAGTGACTGTGTCAAGCAGCAAGGGTGGACCGGCTTCTGGCAGGTAAGAATAAACATTCTGTGCTTTCACATTTTGGTAGATAGTTGGATCTCCCAAAACATAAGCAAAGACTGCAATCCAAATTTAAATTACTGTAAAGAAATAAAATACTGGTAAATTTTGAAGGTGGTAGTGGAGTAGGTGGAGGTTGCACTTACCTCCTCCTAAGACCAATCTGGAATTACAACTAAATCATAGAACAATTGACCTGACTAATAAACTAAGAACTGGCTAAAACAAATCTTATAACCAAGGATGTACAGAAGCCACATTGAGATGGGTAGGAATGGTGGAGATGAAAAAGGGCTGGCCCCCCTCCCAAGGACGGCAGCTGAGAATCTGAAAGGATATCTCAGCTGCAAAGATTCCCCCTGAGGAGCTTGGAGTCTCAACCGCATATAAGGCTCCCCAGCCCAGAGCACCAGAGCTGAGAAGAGGAGCCCACATAACATCTGGCTGTGAGAATCAGCAAGGATTCTGTCCACCAGGGAGAGATAGGAGTCCCCTTAAAGGGCCAACATGCAAAAGCTCATTTTCAGCCACTCACCTTTGGCTCCAGCAGAGGGCAGGTGGCTCACAGAGGAATAGGGTCATGTGGGGAGACACTGGGTTGTAGAAGGAGCATTAAAGGGTCAGTCACCAGGGTCCCCATGCTAAGTCACTTACACTGCAGAACCCATCTTTCTTGTTCAAGCACTCACCTCCATATGGCATCAGTCTGGGAGAATCCAGAAGCCCCACCCTCCTAACTCCCTATTGCCCCACCTTGTAGATCTTATACCCTGCAGAGGACTCAGCTGTCTGTGCCCAGTGTGTAGAGATTTGGATAGATTCAGTGGGTTTCAGAGACTGAGTTGTGTGGCTCTTGGGCAGGGCTCATTCCCCCCACCTTCCCACAAGCCTAACAGGTGCCACTCCCTCATAGAAGTTCGATTAGTCCCACCTTCTGGACTCCTGGCAACCCCGCTCTGCCAACATTGGGCTCTACAGAAGGTCCAGGCAGAATCCAGAATAGACACTTGTATGGCTGGCTCTAGGATTGGGGTCACCTTTCCCTTGTGTGCCTAACGTGTGCAGAGCCCTCCCTTCACACAGCCGAATCTTGGTCTGTTTGGGGCTAGTAAACTCTGCTGGCCTCACCCTAAAGTCTCCCTGAGACCCCATCCCACCACAATGGTCCGCAGGGTACATCTATCTTCAGTGTACCCTGGGACTTTTGCTGAGTGGACTTACACCCAGCACTGGCACCAAGTTTGAATCTGTATCAACCTGCTGAACACCACTCACACCTACCTGGTGACTCACTAAGAAACTACCTCATGCAACTTAAGTGCTACCAGCAGTTTTTTAAGCGACTGAGCCTAACAGGCAGCTGGCAGGTGGAGGCAGATCTCAGAGTGCCTTGGGCCTTTTGCTGACTTGCCCCCAGGCTTAGTGCCAGTGGAAGCCAGCCTTGGTACCCAGCTTGACCCTTCCCGTGTTCACCCAAGCCCAGTAAGGCAGCCACAAACTAAATTGTTTTGTAGCTCCAAACAGGTAGCCCAGGGCCAGTCACAGGCAGCATCTAACATTAACCTCCACCAGAGACCCTCCCAAAAGGCCCCAGAACCAACTGGTGGTCTGTGAGGTCCGAAAGGTTGGTGACCGCTGCTTTAGACCACATAAGAGAAGGACCCAATTAGCTCCACAGGTAGCATATTCAAAGAGAGATCTGATAGGTACCAGACCCTCCTGGGGTGAATTCTGTTTTGTGTGGTCAGCATCCACACAGCAACTTGTACAAGGTTGATCTTCATATTCAGCCAGCCTGAGGATTGACCCAGGCACAGAGAAGCCAATAGAAATCAAAACAACTACAACAGGAGGACTAACATAACCCACACAAGGGACATTCCTAGAGCACCTTGCTGGGGTGATCAGGTAGACTGTACTACAGAGCACCATAGGACACCTATAACATAAGACTATTATACCAAGACTTGGAGACATGTCAGGTCTACCTAATACATATGAACAAATACAGAGGCAGCCAAAATGGAGAGACAAAGAAACATGACCCAAATGAAAGAACAGAAGAAATCCCTAGAAAAAGGACTAAGTGGAATGGAGGCAAGCTAGGTACCAGATAGAGAGTTCAGAACAATGATTATAAGAATGCTCAAAAAACTTAGGGGGGAAATGGATGAACACAGTGAGACCTTAAATACATAGTAAATATAGCCCTGGCCAGTTGCCCAGTGGTTAGAGAGAGCATCAGCCCACAGACCAAAGGATCACAGGTTCCTGTACCCAACCTGAACCTGCAGGAAGCCCCCTTAGGAAGAACTAGAGTTTGAGTCTCTGGTAGAAACTGAGGAGTTTGGCTTTGAAGCAGAGACTAATTTCCCCTCATTGAGTGTCCTACTGTGAAATCTCTAAGTAGGGGGCCCACTAGTCCAAGTTAGGTTAGCCTGGTCTACCCTAAACACTTTCTTTGGAAAGCCCTGGAGGGAGACCAGGCAACATCAGAGGGGAGGCAGAGTAGCTGATGGGTGGAGGCTGACTTCAGGAAGCCTCAGACCATTCACAGATCCGCTCCCAGCTCTACACTAAAATAAGCCATTTACACATATTGGTACCTCCTATGAACACACAGGTCTAGCAGAAGCAGACAAAAAATGTGAATACATGGTGCTAAAGGTTTACTGCCATAGACATCCAACCTGAAGGGTTAATGATTGTGCCACTGAGCCCATCAAGACACCTCAAGACTGTATCTGTATAGCATATTGCACACCATGGTTGGGGTTGAGCCTCACAGTCAACCAGCCTTATGGTCAATTCCAACCTCAAAAGGGCCATCAGCAATCAAGACCAAATTACAACAGGAGGGTCCAAACAACCCACACAAGAGACGTTCCTAGAGCACCCAGCTCAGGAGAACAAGGAGACTGCACCACTGGGAGCTACAGGACACCTACAACACAAGGTCACCCCACCAAGAGTAGAGTCATAGCAGTCCTTTTTAAAACAGAAACAAACACAAAGAGACAGGTAAAATGAGGAGATAAAAGCAAACAAACAAAACAGGCTCCAAATGAAAGGACAGGAGGAGACTCCAGAAAAAGAGCCAAATGAAATGGAGGCAAGCAATTGATCAGATAGAGAATTCAAAGTAATGGTTATAAGAATGCTCAAGGAACCTGGTTAGAGCAACAACACAATTAAGAAGGATATAAAAACTATGAAAAATAATCAGGTGGAAATGCAAAATGCCATATCTGAAATACAGTATACACTGGAAGGAATTGTCAGTCGACTGGATGAGGCACAAGATTGATTTAGTGAAACAGAAGACAAAATAGAAAAAAAATCACTCAATCATAACAGAAAAAAGACAAAATATTTTAAAAGCAGGAGCGTCTATACTAAAATAGCCTAGGTAGCATCACACCCTCACATCATTACAAGATGGCTGTCACAAGATGGCCACACACACAGCGGAGGCGGGTCCTGGTGGCTGCTCCATGCGGTGGAGCCTGGGAGCCCTGCAACTCTGCGCGGCATGGAGGAGGCTGGTTCCAGAGTCTCCACCACCTCGTGCAGAGGAGGCGGGTTGTGGCAGGGGAGGGCAGTTGTGGGTGATCAGGCCCTGGCAGGGGAGGGCAGTTGTGGGTGATCAGGCCAGCAGGGAGGGCAGTTATGGGCGATCAGGCCAGCAGGGGAGGGCAGTTGTGGGCGATAGGCCGGTAGGGGAGGGCAGTTGTGGGTGATTAGGCCAGCAGGGGAGCAGTTAGGCATCAATCAGGCTGGCGGGGGAGGGCAGTTGTGGGCGATTAGGCGATCAGGGGAGCAGTTAGGCGTCAATCAGGCTGGCAGGCAGGTAGGGGCAGTCAGGTAGACAGGCAGGCAGGGTTAGGAGCCAGCGGTCCCTCCCAGATTGTGAGAGGGATGTCTGACTGCTGGTTTAGGCCCGATTTCTGCTGGATCGGGTCTAAATTGGCAGTTGGACATTCCCCGAGGGGTCCCAGATTGGAGAGGGTGCAGGCTGGGCTGAGGGACACCCCCCCCCATGCACAAATTTTGTGCACCAGACCTCTAGTAGTTTAGGGAAACTGGGACAACAAAACATACCAATGTCCACATAATAGGAATACCAGAAGGAGAAGAAAGAAAGCAAGGGATAGAGAACTTGCTTGAAGAAATAATGACGGAAAACTTCTCGGGCCTGCTGAACGAAATTGTCACACAAGTTCAGGAAGCACTGAGAGTCCTAAACAAGATCAACACAAAGAGATATACACCAAGACACATCATAATTAAAAAGGCCAGATCAAACACACAGAATCTTTTTTAAAAGTATATTTTTATTGATTTCAGAGAGGAAAGGAGAGGGAGAGAGAAATAAAAACATCAATGAGGAGAGAATATCATTGATCAGCTGCCTCCTGCATGCCCCCTACTGGGGATTTAACCCGCAACCTGGGCATGTGCCCTTGACCGGAATCAAACCCGGGACCCTTAAGTCTGCAGGCTGAGGCTCTATCCACTGAGCCAAACCAGGTAGGGTCAAACACAAAGAATCTTAAAGGCAGCAAGAGAGAAACAAGCAGTTACCTACAATGGAATTCCCATACGGCTGTCAGCTAATCTCTCAACAGAAACACTTCAGGCCAGAAAGGATTGCATGAAGTATTCAAAGTAATTAAAAGCAAGAATCTGTAACCAAGATTGCACTATCCAGGAAGGCTATTATTTAAAATTGAAAGTGAAATAAAGAGCTTCCTAGACATAAGAGACTAAAGGAGTTCATTACCACCAAACCAGCATTGCAAGAAATGCTAAAGGGATTGCTTCAAGAAGAAGAGAGAGAGAGAGAGAGAGAGAGAGAGAGAGAGAGAGAGAGAGAGAGAGAGAGAAATTTAGCATCTAAAAAATGGCTGTAAATAAGTACCTATTGCCTGGCCAGTGTTGCTCAGTTGGTTGGGTGTCATCCCATGCAGCAAGAGGTTGCTGGTTCAATTCTTGGTCAGGGCATATGCCTGGGTTATGGGCTCAACCCCCAGTAGGGAGTGTGCAGGAGGCAGTGAGTTAATGTTTCACTTTCACATGTTTCTTTCTCTTCCTTCCTCTCTCTCTGAAAATCAATAAAAATATTTTTAATTTTTTTAAAATCCTCACTTGAGGATATTTTCCAAATGATTTTTAGAGAGAGGGAAGGACAGAGAGAAATATCGATGTGAGAGAAACACATTGATTGGTTGCCTCCTGTACACACCCTGACCAGGGTCTGGGCCAAAGAGGACTTGCAACCAAGGTATGTGCCCTTGACCAGAATTGAACCTGGGACCCTTCAGTCTGCAGGCTGAGGCTCTATCCACTGAACAAAACCAGTTAGGGCAATAAAAATATTTTTAAATAAGTAAACAAATAGCTTTAAATGTAAATGGCTTAAATGCTCCAATTAAAAGACATATGGTAGCTGAATAAATAAGAAAACACAATTCATATATATGCTGTCTACCAGAGACCCAACTCAGAACAAAAGATACACACAGGCTGAAAATGAGGGGATAGAAAAAATATTCCATGCAAATTCAAATGAAAAAAAGCTGGTGTAGCAATAGTTGTATCTGACAAAATAGATTTTAAAATGAGGGCCATAACAGTATACAAAGAAGATCACTACATAATAATAAAAGGATTGCTCCAACAAGAGTATATAACACTTATAAATATGTATGCATCCAAAATAGTAGCATCTAAATATATGAAAAAATTTTGGTGGAATTTAAGGGAGAGATCTACATCAATACAATCATAGTAGGGGACTTCTAACACCCCACTGTCAACAATGAATAGATCTTCCAGACAAATTATCAACAAGGAAACAGCAACCTTAAACAACACACTAGACAAGATGGATTTAATTGATATCTACAGAATATTTTATCCCAAAGCTGCAGAATATACATTCTTCTCAAGTGCATATGGAACATTCTCAAAGATAAACCACATGTTAGGACACAAAAGAAGTTTCAATAAATTTAAGAAGATTGAAATCATATCAAGCACCTTCACTGACAACAATAGGATGACACTAGAAATCAACCACGACAAAAAAAATACAACAACTCTCAAAACACATGGAGGCTAAATAGCATGTTATTAAACAACTAGAGGCATGGTGCATGAAATTCATGCACTTGGGGAGTTCCTCAGCCCAGCCTGTGCCCTCTTGTAGTTGGGAGCCCTCGGGGGACATCTGAATGCCATGGAGGCAGGAGAGGCTCCAGCCACTGCTGCTGCATTCACCAGCTGTGAGCCCAGCTCAGGGCTTCTGGCTGAGCGGCACTTTCCCTGTGGGAACACTGACCACCAGCGGGCAGCTCCTGCATTGAGCATCTGCCCCCTTGTGGTCAGTGTGTGTCATAGCAACTGGTTGTTCCATCGTTTGGTCGATTTGCATATTAGCCTTTTATTATATAGGATGAATGGATTACCAATGAGATAAAGGGAGTAATAAAAAAATTACCTGGAAACAAACAAAAACGAACACACAGCCACTCAAAATCTGTGAGACACAGCAAAAGCAGTCCTGAGAGAGAAGGTCATAGCTTTACAGGCCTATCTCAAGAAGCAAGAAAAATCTCTAGTAAACATTCTACAGCTAAAAGAATTAGAAAGTGGAAAAGCCCAGAGTAAGTAAAAGTAAGAAAATAATAAAGATCAGAGCAGAAATAAATGACATAGAAACTAAAAACAATAGATCAATGAAATAAATAAGATCAATGAACTTTGGAGAAACCATGATAGCGGCATAAGTAAACACCAGAGATTGCTGCCTTGCACAACCACTTCAAAAATACAACTAAAAGACAGAAAGGACATCATCCAGAACCACAGAAAGGCTGGCTGAGTGAAAATTCTACAACTAGAAGGAAAGAGAAAAGCATACCGAGACTCAGAGGAGGTGCGGTGCTGAAGTAAAATACAGAGGTACAGAGGCACATGTGGAGAGGGTTGGCGGCTGAGGACACGGTTGTCTTTTTCAATCAGGAGGGAGTCTCAAGCTCTGAGCTCTAGTTCTGGATGAGTCTTTGGGGACACAGACTCATACGGGAGAAACTGGACTGTCTGGCATCGGTCAGAACTCGGGAGCAGCTTTCTCTCGGGGGTGCTTGCAGCAATTGCCAGGACACTGAGAAGCAGGGCCTCTGAGGGCAGGACTGAGAGCAGCCATAACTGCTCACTCTGCCCTGTTGATCCCCTGGGACCCCGCCCTGCCCAAGCCACAGAGGCTTTTGCATATGAAAATCCTGGCCCTTTGCAATCTGATAATTACCTAACAAACTGCAGCTGGCCCAAGGCCCCAGGGCAACTTGCATTGCGGCACAGCTGGCTCCTGCTGGATAGCCTCAGGCAGAGGCTAGATTAGCACCTCCTTAAAGATCCAGGAGCCAGTGTGCCTGGTGGTCAGAATGGGATCATCCAGATTGCAGCTCCTCAGATTCATAAAGGACACACTCAGGGGGCAGACTTAGTGAGCACCAAAGCCCCATTGAAACAAGTCTTGCCCCAGAGGGGTGTCTCCAGCACAGAAGTTCTCCCACTGCAGACACAGCTGATTCTCATAGCCAATTGGCCAGGAGGTCAATCCCTCCCAGTGTTACCTACAACAATCAAGGCTTAACTACAACAAGACTGTGCACAAAGCCCACAAGGGGGTGCACCAAGAGTGTCTACCTCAGGTAATTGGGGAGGCTGAGCCACTGGGCCCTATAGGACACCTAGTACAGAAAGCCACTCTATCAACACAGCGAAGCATAAAAAAATGCGGAGACAGAGAAACGGGACACAAATGACAGAAATGGAGGAAAGCAAACTACTGGATATAGAGTTCAAAACCACACTTTTAAGGTTTTACAAGAATTTTCTAGAAACAGCTGTTAAACTTAATGAGATGCTCAAGAAATCTAATGAGACCCTTGAGGTTGTGATAAGGGACCAACTAGAAATTAAGCATACACTGACTGAAATAAAGAATATTATACAGACTCCCAACAGCAGGCTAGAGGATTGCAAGAATCAAGTCAAAGATTTGAAATACGAAGAAGCAAAAAACACCCAACTTGAAAAACAAAATGAAAAAAGAATCCAAAAATATGAAGATAGCATAAGGAGCCTCTGGGACAGCTTCAAGAGTACCAACATCCGAATTATAGGGGTGCCAGAAGAAGAGAGAGAGCAAGATATTGAAAACCTATTTGAAGAAATCATGACAGAAAACTTCCCCTACCTGGTGAAAGAAATAGACTTACAAGTCCAGGAAGCGCAGAGAACCCCAAACAAAAGGAACCCAAAGAGGACCACACCAAGACACATCATAATTAAAATGCCAAGAGCAAAAGACAAAGAAAGAATCTTAAAAGCAGCAAGAGAAAAAAAGTCAGTTACCTACAAGGGAGTACCCATACGACTGTCAGCTGATTTCTCAACAGAAACTTTGCAGGCCAGAAGGGAGTGGCAAGAAATATTCAAAGTGATGAATAGCAAGAACCTACAACCATGATTACTTTATCCAGCAAAGCTATCATTAAGAATTGAAGGTCAGATAAAGAGCTTCACAGATAAGAAAAAGCTAAAGGAGTTCATCACCACTAAACCAGTATTATATGAAATGCTGAAAGGTATCCTTTAAGAAAGGAAGAAGAAAATGGTAAAGATACAAACTATGAACAACAAATACACATGTATCAACAAGTAAATCTAAAAATCAAGTGAATAAATAATCTGATAAACAGAAAAAAAAAAGATCAATGAACTTTTGACCAGACTCATCAAGAAACAAAGAGAAAGAACCCAAATGTAGTCAGAAATGAAAGAGGAGAGAGAATAACAGACATCACTATCTACCCCCTCTTCCCTGCTGTTTTCACAACTCAGGGATAATTGGCACCAAGGAGTCTCTAGTTAGTAGATAGTTCTGTTCCCTTCCCCTCCAAACAAGCCTCTTTTGAACTCTTCATAACTTTTACTCTAAGTATGTTTTACAGGCTTGGGAAAAATACTGACAAGACACCACCTTAGGACATCTACTGGACTGTCTCCTAAAAAATAAACAAACCATAGCCTTTCAAGACAGACCCCCTGGTGTCTGTTCAACATCAGCCCCAAATCCTCCTCCCTTCCTTGTAGCTTAGCAACAGCCAGGACTTAAAAGGGGAAGCATCCTTTGTTTCTTGCCCTATATGATTAGCAATGCACAGGCCCTTTCCTCTCTTGGAAAGCAAAAATAAACTCCCTCTCTGCATCTCTTCTCTCTGTTGTGAATTCTTTCACAGCCCCTCTAGCCTAGCCAAATCCTAACAAGTATTATGTTAAATGTAATAAGCCAGTGAGAGAAAGACAAGTATCACATGATCTCACTTATATGTGGAATCTAGTGAGTAAAACAAGATAGGTCCAGAGACCCGGAATCATGCAACAGACTGACATATTTAAGAGGGAAGGCTGGAGCACTTGGGGTGGGGTGGGAGGGGATCAACCAAAGAACTTATATGTATAACCCATGGACACAGGCAGTAGTGCAGGGAAAGCTTGGGGAGAAGGCAGGAGCAGGGTGAAGGGGATCACTGCGGGGAGAAAAGTGTCTGTAATACTTTCAACAGTAAAGATAAATTTTAAAAAATGTTTTTAAATGAAATGAGTTCCAAATAGGATAATGTTCTTATAACTTCAGGTACGTTACAAAGAATAATACTTTAGGACTATACAACTGGGAGGAAAAACTGTATTAGTTGGCTATTGAGAAAAAGTGATTCGGGTGCTGGCTTCAGCAGCACATGTACTAAAATTGGAATGCTAAGTGAAGATTAGCATGGCCCCTGTGCAAGGATGGCACACAAACTCATGTAGCATTCTATAATTTTTAAAAAGTGATCCAGGAAATCCTAAAGCAGTGATGGCGAACCTATGACACGCGTGTCAGAGGTGACATGTGAACTCCTTTTGGGTGACATGCATCGACAGAGACAAAAAAACTGCATAATTCAAATATTTGTCTCTTGCAACTGCCAGAGTTGGGCATCACTCGAGTAATATTATTACTCACGTTACTCATGATCAATAATGCAATTCTAAAACCGGATGTAAACATGTACATCGGTGTTGCATAGCAAAGATACATAGTGAAAACATCCAAGATACATTGTTCCAATATTGACATTAATATAAAAAGGTTAAGAATTGCACTATAAAGAGATTAATCTTTACTCATGACATTTTATTTTTACTCGAGTGACAAAATGCCCAATTCTGGAAATGGCCTCGCTATTGTCAACATGTGCCGCGGGTGAGCTTCCCCTGCGTTCGGGTGCATTCGGCAAACGGACGCACTTGATCACCATGTTCGTTAGGAGACAGGAGTGGGAGGGTTAGAAGAAAAAGATATACAGTGCAACAGTGCTCGACGAGACATTCTGCGTGTCGGATAATTGATTACAGCACCATATATTTGTAGGTTATACATACTATCTTTGAATTGTTTTGCACCAGGGGTCAGTGCAACAACGCTGCAAAAAGTTAATAGGTAAGAAAACTATCAACCTTTTATAAAAAACGCCGTGATTTATTTATTTATTTATTTTTGCAGCCTTGTGATGGAGAATCAAAAAAATAAAAAAGCAAGATTGAATGATAAAGGAAATGGAAGTAGCAGTAGCCGACCCTTTCAAGACATGTGGACTGAGATTTATGGGATTGTCGACAGAAACAACAGATCATTGTGCATACTGTGTAATGAAATGATAGTAGGCAGATCGTGGAATGTAAAGAGACTTTTTGAAACTAATCATTGTCAGTTCTTGAAAAAAGTTTCGATGAAAGGAAGGAATACATTTCTAGGCAGCTACACCTCTATAAAAGTCAATCAAATTCCATCATTAAATTTGTAAGATGCTCTACAAATTTAACATCAGCAAGTTACTGTATTGCTCATTCCATAGCTTAGCATGGAAAAGGCCTCAGTGACGGAGAATTTATTAAGGAAACATTTCTAAGATGTGCACCAGCTCTATTTCACGATATGAAAAATAAAGATGATATTATTAAAAGAATTTCTGAGTTACCACTCAGTAGAAATGCTATCAATGACAATAATAGATCTTAACAAAAACATACATCAATTTAAAAAAGACTTAAATAGTTGTAAATATTTTTTGTTTTCTCTTGATGAAACTACTGATGTCACATCAAATACTTGGTTGGCCATTATTGCTAGATATTCTGATGGTCTCACAATGAGAGAAGAGTTGATAAAGTTAGAATCAGTGCCAATAAGTACATCAGGAAATGAAATATGTAAGGTTGTTATAAAAACATTCAGTGACCTAAACATTGATATCTCTAAAATTGTCAGTCAAGACAGATGGGGCACCAAATATGGTGGGAAAAAGCGTGGGATTCCTGAAATTGTTTATGGAAGCTATTAGACATCCACTTGTACCTTTTCATTGCATTATCCATCAGGAGGTGTTGTGCGCCAAATCGGGATTCTCAGAATTGAATGATTTAATGTCAGTTGTAACAAAAATTGTGAATTTTATAGCTTCTCTACCCCTTCACAAGCGAGAATTTTCTGCACTCTTACAGGAAGTTGATTCAACCTACAGTGGACTACTGATGCTCAATAATGTGAGGTGGCTGAGTCGAGGTAAAGTACTTGAGCGATCTGTGGAGTGCTTTGAAGAAATTACGGTATTTATTGAGAATAAGAATCTGGCAAACTTTCCTCAGATCAATGATCATAAGTGGGTCAGCAATTTGATGTTTTTTACAGATCTCTCTGTTCATATGAATGAACTGAACTTAAAATTACAAGGTTTTGGCAAAAATATTGACGTTATGTTTGGATACATCAAATCTTTTGAAAGTAAACCTAAAATTTTCAAGCAAGATATTGAAACTAAAACTTATAAGCATTTTCCTCGGATAAAAAAGTATTTCGAGAAGGCCACTACAATGAGTGTAATGGAGTCCATACTTATGTACCAGAATATAGTGAACTCGTTATTTGAATAGTTCAGCATAAGATTCGGCCAATTTAGAAGCCTAGAACAGACCATTAAAATAATTAAGTATCCGGATGTAGTTGTTTACAGTACTTTGGAATTAAAGGATTTCCAATGGATGCAAATTGACGATTTAGAGATGCAACTTGCAGATTTTCAAGGTAGCATTTGGATTCATGTGTTTGTTGACTTAAGATCGAAACTTGAAAATCTGGAACGAAATTGTTTGAATAATGAAGAAGAGTGCAACTATGAACAAGAAATTTTGAGTGCTTGGAACAGAGTACCTGACACTTTTAGCGACATAAAAAATCTAGCGATGGCTTTGCTAATAATTTTTTCATCAACATATTTTTGTGAGACTTTGTTCTCAGCATTAAATAATATTAAAACAAACAAAAGAAACCGGCTAACAGATGAAGTTAGTGGCGCTTGCTTGGCCTTGAAGTGCACCAAGTATGAATCTGCAATCGAAGAATTAGCAGACAAACTTCAGCACCAAAAAAGGCACTAATTTCTAGTTTTCGTACCATTTGATTATCATTGTTTTTATTATTATTTTTTCCTAAATGTACATTGTTTTTCTGTTTTTGTTCATTTTATACATATTTTGGTTAATTTTTCTTTGTTAAATGGCATTTAAATATATAAAATAAATATCAAAAATATAAATCTTTTTTTTTACTATGGTTGCAAATATCAAAAAAAATTATGAATATTTCTATATGTGACATGGCACCAGAGTTAAGTTAGGGTTTTTCAAAATTTTGACACTCCGAGCTCAAAAGGTTCGCCATCACTGTCCTAAAGCAAAGTGCTTTCTTATTTTCTTGTTTTATGATCCCTAGTAATGCTTGTCAGAGCTTGGGGGCAACACTCAAGAAAGCACAAACAATCCTTGTTCAACCCAGATGTCCATGTACCAGCTCACATCTCTCAGCCTGCCACCTAAAGTAGCCACTTGTTTCTTAGAACCATGGACCTAACTGAGTCTCACTGCCTAGGTGTCCAAGTGAGAGGCTCCCCCAGGTCAGCAGAAACTCAAGGAGTTTCTTTTGTTTACGTGTGAAGTTAACAGCTTGTGTGTTACATAGAAAGGCCCAGCTGAGAGTCTTGTTTCTAGAAGAGGCAGGCTGATATGGAAAGGAGGTGACAGGTGCATGGGGATCCAGGTGGTGTGATCCTGAACAATCATATTTCTGAGTCAAATAGAAGGTGGGGCATGGTTGGGAGGGTTTTGTGGTTGGAGGGCTCTTGGGGGATGGCAGTGTTCAATTTCATGATGTGGGAGGTCGTTATATAGGCATTTATTTACCTTATAATCTTATATTAAATGGTGAGTTTATATGTTAGACACTTTGTGCATGTGCATTATATTCACACGGAAGGTTTTGTTTAAATAAAGAAAACCAGAGCAATGGTGGGTCTCAGCAGGACCGCTGTGCACTCTGAAGGCCAGGAGAGCACGGGTGGGAAGGACACTGCAGGTGCTCTGTAGGTGGGAGCAGCGCTGTCACGGCCGTGATTGCACTCAGATGCCACAGGGCAGTGAATACCAGGGGTGTGTGTGCAAGATACACAAGCCTCAGAGCCTTTCCTCTGCAGCGAAGGCTTTTACGGGTTGGGAATTCTCCACAAGTGGAAGCTCCTGAAAAGGTGTCATTCGCCAAAATCGTGTGACTTATTTCTCTTTTCAAACTTTCCACTCATTGTGGACCCAACTGCAGTGTCGTGACAGAGTCTCCCAAACTCCTTTCTGTAACCTCCTTACTATGCCATCTCCTTACCCTAATGATATCCACATGCGCCTTCATTTCCACTCTTCTTGAGCCTCCTCTTTCTCTCTTGCCCTCTCTTTGTGACCCCTCTATTTGCTAGGTCATCGACATTCTCAGCTGGCCTGGCCACGCCCTAGTGGTGGGTGGGCCTCTGCAGGAGTGTGGTTTCCATACAGCAGGAGCAATCGCGCCCAGATTTGGGAGTGCTGACAGGGTGAGAGGGCAGGGCCCAAGGATGTGCAGTTGGGGCTTGACTAAGAAAGAGCGCTCTCTTTCTGTAAACAGTGCCATTAGGATAAATCTCATCACTGAATTCAGTAGTGGACTGGGGTTCCACACAATGGGGATCTATGGACTGAACTACTAGCAGTTCCCAGCATGGAATCTGGGAACAGAACTAACATCTGGGGTTTTAATTCAAATAGGGAACTGACTGGAAAGCCAATTAGATCAGTGGCTCAATGCATAGAGTGAAGCTCAGATCTGAGAGGCCCAAAACTCTCAGAAATAGCAAGAAAGACTGAACTCAAAAGGTTTGTGGGGTACCACACCTGTGTTTCTCATTGTCCCCAAAGCCATAAGAAGTGCACTTTGGAGTCTGTCACTGCCATCAAATTTGTTAAAAAACAAAATTCAACTGTAAATTTAAAGATTAAATTGGATTTATTCAGTGATTCGTGAGTGGGGCAGTGTCCCATCTGGCACAGATAAAGGCACTCTCAAGAGCTGTTCAAAATGCATAGGCAGAAGGGGGAGGGACACTCTTCCAGGCAAGGTCACCTTCCTCTAGGCAGGGGTTGAAAAGGACAATTAGGTTAGGAGTAAGTCTTGGTTTGATGATATGAGCTTAGCATAAGTGACTCTATTTGGGGCCTGTTATATCTTTTTCTAAAAAATAATTCTTTGTTGTTTAAAGTATTACATATGTCCCCTTTCCCCCCCATTAACCCCCTCCTGCTCGCTCCCTCACCCCCCTTCCCAGGCCTTCAGCACCCTATTGTCTGTGTCCATGGGTTATGCATATCTGTTATATCTTTTTTAACACTCCTATGCAACAGGAAGCCTGCGGGGGGAGGGCAATCCAAGGTATGACCAACAGGGCTTAAGTGCCCATTGTCTATGTGCTACATAAAATGTAGCAGTTACCACCCAGGCAGGATGGATAGGCAGGGAGAGGGGGCCCATCCCAGCAGCTCTTCTGAAAGCCCCACTAGCCAACTTCCACATAATTTCATGACCAGATCAAGTCACATAACCATCCTAACAATAGGTGATCTAGGAAGCTGAGTATTTTAACTGAGTAAATTGCTACCCCCAATAAACTCAGAATTTTGTAAGGGAGGCAGAGGAAAGAATGGTTATAAACAAATAGGTAGTATCTGCTGTGCTCACTAAAATACTCCTACCCTGAGCTTGTTATTCATCAGAAATCCATCTCCACTTAAACTTTCAATTAACAAAAACAAGATGGGAATATATCCTCCATGGGACATAACTAATCACTCTCAGTCACAACATTTCCCTAAGAAAACAGGACAGTTGTACATATGAAACATAGTTAAACAACTGTTCATACGTTCTATTGTGTAGAAATCACCTAGAATTGTTAAGTTGGTAGACAAAATCCTATATAATAAAAGGCTAATATGCAAATCCACCAAATGGCAGAACGACAGGTTGCTATGATGTGCACTGACCACCAGGGGGCAGACAGTCAATGCAGGAGCTGCCCCCTGGTGGTCAGTGCACTCTCACAGTGGGATCATCACTCAGCCAGAAACCAGGCTCATGGCTGGTGAGCGCAGTGGTGGTGGCAGGAGCCTCTCCCGCCTCTGCAGCAGCGCTAAGGATGTCTGTCAGTCAGACATCCCTCGAGGGCTCCCAGACTGTGAGAGGGCACAGGCCGGGCTGAGGGACACCCCCCTCCAGTGCATGAATTTCATGCATGGGGCCTCTAGTATCTAAATACAGAAAAACTGCTTGAAGGGCTATAAAGTTTTGTTCTGTAATTTGTATATAATTCTTATAATGAAATGGAAAGCCTTTTTGTTTAAAACATAGGAAATAATTTTTAAAAGCAATTTTTAATGTTAATTTAGAATTTTTTATTTAGTTAGAAAAACAATAAGACATCCCTCAATGTATCATTTTGTTTGAACACAACTTCATCTTCAGGAGTTGAACACTGATGGAGTGAATAGAGAGAAAGATTGGTGGTTTGAGCTGCCCAGCATACTTCTGGGAAAGGAGGCATGTTAGTAAACGATATCAGCTAAATCATTTGAAATTGTTCAGCATCAATCCTCCGCGAAGATTGTTGTTGGCTGTATTTCAATTAGTTTATTGGGAGGGAATGATGGTGTAGCTGTTCTCATTCTACATTCGGGGAAACTTCAAAAGCCCCTGCTGAAGGGCATGGGGGAGGAGCTGAGACACCTGACCACTGAGCAAGGTGTTTCAAATGAGTGAGTTTGGCTTGATAGGCACATTTCCCATTCCTGTGCCTGCACCCAGGGGTGTCATGCCTGGATTCATGGCTTTTAAAAAAAGTAAAAGAGAAAAAAGAAGAAGAAGGAAAAAAGATCAAGTGCCCCTTCCCAGTTTGAAGATCTCAATGGCAACTGCTGGTGGCAAGTTCTATCCCAGGAGGGCCCAGGCGGTCCTCTAGTACACACTTGCCAAGGGGGGACAAGCAGGGACAAGCTGCGGCCTGCTTCTTTTGCTTCCCTTTTGGATGAAACCAGCCTCAACTTTCTCATGTTTGTATTAGGTGTACCTTTATCACAGATTCCAAAGTAAAGGCGGCTTTTAAATACACCATTGCTACCATCAAAAGCAAAAGCAAAACAAAGTTCTTCTTTCCTCTCATTCTCTTCTACAATATTCTTTTTTCTCTAGTTTGCGTTTATCAGGTTTCTAGAATAGAAACATTCATCATCTCAGAGGCTCAGTTTTCTCACAAGGATGTTCTAATTCAAGTTATGTATTTTTTTATTTTTAAATTTTATTTTATTGCTTAAAGTATTACAAAGAGTAGTGTACATGTCTCCTTCTTTTCCCTATTGACCTTCCCCCAGTCTCCTCTACCCCCCAGTATCTTTCGTCCATTGGTTATGCTTATATGCATGCATACAAGTCCTTTGGTTGATCTCTTACCTCCTCCACTACCCTCTCCAGCCTTCCCGGTATAGTTTGACAGTGTGTTCCAGGCTGCTCTGCCTCTGTATCTATTTTTGTTCATCAGGTTATAGTGGTCTTTATTATCCATAAATGAGTGAGATCATGCGGTATTTTTCTTTCTCTGACTGGCTTATTTTACTTAGCATAATGCTCTCCAGTTCCATCCATGTTGTTGCAAATGATAAGAATTCCTTTCTTTTTACAGCAGCGTAGTATTCCATTGTGTAGATGTACCACAGTTTTCTAATCCATTCATCTGCTGATGGGCATTTAGGCTGTTTCCAGATCTTAGCTATGGTGAATTGTGCTGCTATGAACATAGGGGTGCATATATCCTTTCTGATTGGTGTTTCTGGTTTCTTGGGATATGTTCCTAGAAGTGGGATCACTGGGTCAAATGGGAGTTCCATTTTTAACTTTTTGAGGAAACTCCATACTGTCTTCCATAGTGGCTGCACCAGTCTGCATTCCCACCAGCAGTGCAGGAGGGTTCCGTTTTCTCCGCATCGTCGCCAGCACTTGTCGTTTCTTGATTTGTTGATGATTGCCATTCTGACAGGTGTGAGGTGGTACCTCATTTTTGTTTTGATGCATCTCTCAGATGATTAGTGACTATGAGCATGTTTCACATGTTTCTTGGCTTTCTGAATGTCCTCTTTTGAAGAGTGTCTATTTAGGTCCTTTGCCCATTTTTTTATTGGATTGTTTATCTTCCTTTTGTTAAGTTGTATGAATTCTCTGTAAATGTTCGATATTAAGCCCTTATCGGAGATACTATTGGCAAATATGTTCTCCCATGCAGTGGGCTTTCTTGTTGTTTTGTTGATGGTTTCTTTTGCTGTGCAGAAGCTTTTTATTTTGATGTAGTCCCATTTGTTTATTTTCTCCTTAGTCTCTCTTGCCCTAGGACAGTGATGGCGAACCTTTTGAGCTCGGGATGTCAGCATTTTGAAAACCCTAACTTAACTCTGGTGCCGTGTCACATATAGAAAATTTTTGATATTTGCAACCATAGTAAAACAAAGATTTATATTTTTGATATTTATTTTATACTAGAGGCCCAGTGCACAAAAATTTGTGCACTGGTGGGGGGGGGGGCGTATCCCTCAGGCCCACTTGTGCCCTCTCACAGTCTGGGACCCCTCGGGAGATAACGACCTGCTGGCTTAGGCCCGCTCCCAGGTGGCAGAGGGCAGGCCCAATCCCTAGGTGCAGCCCCTGGTTGGGCTCAGAGCAGGGCCGATTGGGGAGTTGGGGCGCCACCCCCTATCATGCACAGAGTAGGGCAATCGGGAGGTTGTGATGCCACCCTCAGTCACGCTCAGGGTAGGGCCGGTTGGGGGGTTGGGGCGCCACCCCCTGTCACACTCAACGCAGGGCCGATGGGGAGGTTGCGGCTCCACCCTGTCACACACAGAGCAGGGAGGATCAGGGGGTTGGGGAGCTCCCCCCATCAGGCACAGAGCAGGGCCGATTGGGGGTTGGGGCGCCTTCCCCTGTCACAAACATAGCAGGGCGGATAGGGAGATTGTGACCCTGCCCTCTGTCACACACACAGCTGCAGGGCGATCAGGGGTTTTGGGCACTGCCCCCTGTCACACTGCTCCAAGGGCCAGGAGGCCTCGTGGCTCCGCTGATCCCAGTGCTGGATCCCAGTGCTGGGAGGCCTCGTGGCTCTGCTTGATACCGGGGCAGTGAGGCCTCGCTGCTCAGCTGATTCCAGTGCCAGGAGGCCTAGCAGCTCCGCTGATCCTGGGTTTGGGAGGCCTTGTGGCTTTGCTGATCGCCGGCCAGGAGGCCTCGCGGCTTTGCTGATCCCGGTGCTGGGAGGCCTTGCGGCTCCACTGATCCTGGTGCTGGGAGGCCTTGCTGCTTCGCTGATCCTGGTGCCGGGAGGCCTCTCGGCTCCGCTGATCCCAGGTTCAGGAGGCCTTGTGGCTCTGTTGATCCCAGGCCGGGAGGCCTTGCGGCTCTGCTGATCTCGGTGCTGGGAGGCATATTACCCTTTTACTATATAGGATAGAGGCCTGGTGCATGAGTGGGGGACAGCTGGTTTTCCCTGAGGGGTGTCCTGGATCAGGGTGGGGGTCCCGCTTGGGTGCCTGGCCAGCCTGGATGAGGGGATGATGGCTGTTTGTAGCTGGTCACACCCCCTTCAGGGTGGGGGTCCCCACTGGGATGCCTGGCCAGTCTGGGTGAAGGGCTGAGGGCCGTTTTCAGGCTGGCGGGTGACTGAAGCTCCCAACCTCTCTTTTATTTCTTTTTCTTTTTTATTCTGAGATTTTATTTACCTTCTTTTTTTTTTTTAATTAAATCTTTATTGTTCAGATTATTACATTTGTTCCTCTTTTTTTTCCCCCCATAACTCCCCTCCTCCCAGTTCCCACCCCACCCTCCGCTCTCACTCCCCACCCACTGTCCTCTTCCATAGGTGCACGATTTTTGTCCAGTCTCTTCCCGCATCAACCACACCCCTTTCCCCCCCAAGAATAGTCAGTCCATTCCCTTTCTATGTCCCTGATTCTATTATGATCACCAGATTATTTATTCAATTGATTCTTAGATTCACTTGTTGATAGATGCATATTTGTTGTTCATAATTTGTATCTTTACCTTTTTTTTTCTTCTTCCTCTTCTCAAAGGATACCTTTCAGCATTTCATATAATACTGGTTTGGTGGTGATGAACTCCTTTAGCTTTTCCTTATCTGTGAAGCTCTTTATCTGACCTTCCGTTCTGAATGATAGCTTTGCTGGATAAAGTAATCTTGGTTGTAGGTTCTTGGTATTCATCACTTTGAATATTTCTTGCCATTCCCTTCTGGCCTGCAAAGTTTCTGTTGAGAAATCAGCTGACAGTCGTATGGGTATTCCCTTGTAGGTAACTGGGTTTCTTTCTCTTGCTGCTTTTAAGATTCTCTCTTTGTCTTTTGCTCTTGGCATTTTAATTATGATGTGTCTTGGTGTGGTCCTCTTTGGATTCCTTTTGTTTGGGGTTCTCTGCGCTTCCTGGACCTGTAGGTCTATTTCTTTCACCAGGTGGGGGAAGTTTTCTGTCATTATTTCTTTAAATAGGTTTTCAATATTTTGCTCTCTCTCATCCTCTGGCACCCCTATAATTCTGATGTTGGTGCGCTTGAAGCTGTCCCAGAGGCTCCTTACACTATCTTCATATTTTCGGATTCTTTTTTCATTTTGCTTTTCCGGTTGGGTGTTTTTTGCTTCTTCGCATTTCGAATCTTTGACTTGATTCTTGCGCTCCTCTGGTCTGCTGTTGGGTGTCTGTATAATATTCTTTATTTCAGTCAGTGTATGCTTAATTTCTAGTTGGTTCTTTATCACAACATCGAGGGTCTCGTTAGATTTCTTGAGGATCTCACTACATTTATCGGCGGTCTCACCAGTCTTTTCGAGGGCCTTACTAAGTTTATCGGCAGCTTCTAGACAGTTCTTAAGAGACCTTAAAAGTGTGGTTCTGAACTCAATATCCTCCATTGACAGTTTTGTCCTGTTTCTTTGTCTCCGCATTTTTTATGCTTTCTTGGTGCACCCCCTAGTGGTCTTTGTCCGCAGTCTTGTTGCCTTTAAGCCTTGATTGATGTCGGCAATACCGGGGTGATTTCTATTTACCTTCTATGGCTGTCACTGGAGCTGAGAGCCGTCTTTAGCTCTGAGGCTTGGCTCCAGCTCTGAGACCTCGGCTGCTGAAAGCAGGTTTCTGGGGTTTTGTTTAGCTTCTATATTTGTAACAATCTTTCTTAGAGAGCAGCTCAGAGCCCAGCAGGCAGGCGGGGAACCTGGCTTCCTCCGTCACTGGAGCAAGCAAGCTTCCATGTTCTCGTCAGCTGCCTGGCTGCCGGCCGCCATCTTGGTTGGTAGTTAATTTGCATATCTTGCTGATTAGCCAATGGGAAGGGTAGCGAAGTTATGGCTAATTACCATGTTTCTCTTTTATTAGATAGGATATTTAAATGCCATTTAACAAAGAAAAATCAACCAAAAAAATGAGTTCGTGTGTCACCTCTGACACGCATGTCATAGGTTCGCCATCGCTGCCCTAGGATCTGTGTCTGTAAATATATTGCTATGGCATATGTCTGCAATTTTGCTGCTTATGGAGTCTTGTAGGATTTTTATGGTTTCCCATTTTACATTCAAGTCCTTTAGCCATTTTGAGTTTGTTTTTGTGTATGGTGTAAGTTGGTGATCTAGTTTCAGTTTTTTGCAAGTATCCAGTTTTCCCAGCACCATTTATTGAAGAGACTGTCTTGTCTCCATTATATGCTCTTGCCTCCTTTGTCAAATATTAATTGAGCATACTGGCTTGTGTTGATTTCTGGGTTCTCTTTTCTGTTCTATTGGTCTATATGTCTGTTCTGGTGCCAGTACCAGGCAGTTTTGAGAACAGTGGCTTTGTAGTATAGCTTCATGTCTGGTATTGTGATCCCTCCTACATTGTTCTTTCTCAAGATTGCTGCAGCTATTCAGGGTCATTTTTATTCCAGATGAATTTTTGGAGAGTTTGTTCTAGGTCTTTGAAGTATGCTGTTGGTATTTTAATGGGGATTGTGTTGAATTTATAGATTGCTTTTGGTAGTATGGACATTTTAATGATGTTGTTTCTACCAATCCATGTACATGGTATATTCTTCCATTTGTTCATGTCTTCCTCTATCTCCCTTTTCAATGTCCTGTAGTTTTCTGAGTACAGGTCTTTTATGTCCTTAGTTAAGTTTATTCCTAGGTATCTTAATTTTTTTGGTGCAATGGTAAATGGGATTGTTTTTTTCATTTCTCTTTCTGTGAGTTCATTATTGGTGTATAAAAAGGCCATAGGTTTCTAGGTGTTAATTTTCAGTTAATTTTGTATCCTGCTACTTTGCTAAATTTACTTATTAGGTCCAGTAGTTTTTAAATGGAGTCTTTGGGGTTTTCTATGTATAGTATCATGTCATCTGCGAATAAGGACAGTTTTACTTCTTCTTTTCCAATTTGGATGCCTTTTATTTCTTCTTGTCTGATTGCTATGGCTAGCACTTCCAGTACTATATCAAACAGGAGTGGTGAAAGTGGGCATCTTTGTCTTGTTCCCATTTTTAGGGGAAATGAGTTTAGTTTTTGCCCATTGAGTATGATGTTGGCTATAGGTTTGTTGTATAAGGCTTTTATTATGTTGAAGTATGATCCCTCTATTCCCACTTTGCTGAGAGTTTTTATCAAGAAAGGGTGTTGGATTTTGTCAAATGCTTTTTCTGCATTAATTGATATGATTATGTGATTTTTCTCTCTCAGTTTGTTTATGTGACATATCACATTTATTGATTTGTGGATATTGTACTATCCTTGCATCCCCAGAATAAATCCCACTTGATCATGGTGTATGATCTTTCTAATGTATTGCTGAATTCGATTTGCTAGAATTTTGTTGAGGATTTTAGCATCTATGTTCATCAAGGATATTGGCCTGTAGTTCTTTTTTTTTTTTGTGGTGTCTTTATCTGGTTTTGGAATTAGGGTAATGCTGGCTTCATAGAAAGAGCTTAGAAGTGTGCCTTCCTCTTGAACTTTTTGAAACAGTCTGAGGAGGATAGGTTTTAGTTCTTTGAATGCTTGGCAGAACTCCCCTGTAAAGCCATTCAGACCAGGGCTTTTGTTTGCTGGGAGATTTTTGATCACTGCTTCAATTTCTTTGGTAGTTATCGGCCTATTCAGGTTTTTTTATTCTTCTTGATTGAGTTTTGGGAGCTTGTATTTTTCTAAGAATATGTCCATTTCATCTAGGTTGTCCATTTTGTTGGAATAGAGTTGTTCATAGTATTTTTTCATAATTGTTTGTATTTCTGTGGGATCGGTTGTTACTTTGCCTCTTTCATTTATGATTTTGTTTATTTGGGTCCTCTCTCTTTGCTTCTTGGTGAGCCTGGCTAGAGGTTCATCAATCTTGTTTATCCTTTCAAAGAACCAGCTAGTGGTTTTGTATTGCTTTTGTTTGTTTGTTTGTTTTGTCTCTATGTCATTTATCTCCACTCTGATCTTTATTATTTCCGTCCTTCTACGTACCCTGAGCTTTTCTTGTTGCTCTCTTTCTAACTCTTTGAGTTGTAGGGTTGGATGATTTATTACCATTTTTTCTTGTTTTTTGAGGTAGGCCTGCAGAGCTATGAACTTCCCTCTCAAGACTGCTTTCACTGTGTCCCATAGATTTTAGATTATTGTGTTTTCATTGTCATTTGTTACCAGGATGCTTTTTAATTCTGCTTTGATCTCTCTGGTAACCCATTCATTGTTTAAAAGCATGCTATTTAGCCTCCAGGTGTTTGATTATTTTTATTGTTTTTATTGTAGTTGATTTCTAGTTTTATGCCATTGTGATCTGAGAAGATGCTTGTTATAATTTCTATCTTCTTGAATTTGAAGAGATTTTGCCTGTGCCCCAATACGTGGTCTATCTTTAGAAATGACCCATGTGCACTTGAGAAGGATGTATATTCATGGCTTTGGGGTGGAATGTTCTGAAGATGTCAATTAATTCTATCTGATCTAGTGAGTCATTTGGGATTGCTGTTTCTTTGCTGATTTTTTGTTTAGAGGATTTGTCCAATGGTGATAATGGGGTGTTAAAGTCACCTACTATGACTATATTTCTGTCAATCTCTCCCTTGATATCTTCCAGAAGTATTTTTTTTTATGTATTTGGGTGCTCCTGTATTGGGTGCATATATGTTTACCAGAGGATCTTCTTGTTGAATGGCTCCCTTTGCTGTTATGAAGTGGCCTTCCTTATCTCTTGTTATAGCCTTCACTTTGAGGTCTAATTTGTTGGATATAAGTATTGCTACCCCAGCTTTTTTTTTCCTTTCAATTCGCCTGAAAAGTCTTTTTCCACCTCTTCACCATCAGTCTGTGCGAGTCCTTTGTTCTAAGGTGGGTTTCCTGTGGACAGCAGATATATGGGTCATGTTTTCTTATCCACTCAGCTATCTTATGTCTTTTGATTGGGGCATTTAATCCTGGGTTGGGCAGGATCCAGGTTGAGGAAGCAATGGGGGGCAAATGGGGACACATCTGTAATCCTCTTAACAAGATTTAAATAAGTAAGTAAGCAAGTAAATCCTATATAATAAAAGCCTAATATGCTAAGTGTCCCGTCCTCCGGTTGGCAGTTCAATCAATCAAAGCGTAATATGCTAATGATATGCCAAAGCCGCTCAATCGCTCACTATGGCGTGCCCTGACCACCAGGGGGCATACAGTTGACCAGTCACTATGACGTGTCCTGACCATCAGGGGGCAGATGCTCTGACCAGTAGGTTAGCTTGCTTCTGGAGTCTGGCTGGTCAAGACTGAGTGAGATGGGCCGGACATGCCCTGGAGTCCTCCCATGGTCCCTCCCCAGCTGGCCAACCTCCTGAGTCCCTCCCCAGCCTCAATCATGCACTGGTGGGGTCCCTCGGGCTGGCCTGCACCCTCTCGCAATCTGGGACCCCTCGGGGGATGTTAGAGAGCTGGTTTCAGCCTGACGATGGAATGACTGGTTGCTATGACATGCACTGACCACCAGGAGGCAGATGCTTAACATAAGAGCTGCCCCCTGGTGGTCAGTGCGTGCCCACAGGGGGAGCACTGCTCAGCCAGATGCCGGGCTCATGGCTGGCCAGTGCAGCGGCAGTGGCCGGAGCCTCTTCCACCTTCATGGCAGTGCTAAGGATGTCCGACTGTCAGCTTAGGCATGCTCCCTTCGGTGAGTGGGCCTAAGCCATCAGTCAGACATCCCCTGAGGGCTCCCAGACTACGAGAGAGCACAGGCCGGGCTGAGGAACCCCCTTACCCGAGTGCACAAATTTTGTGCACCAGGCCTCTAGTAAGTAAGTAAGTAAGTAAGTAAGTAAATAAATAAATAAGGACCACATGAATTGTTGATGGAATTAAAGAAATACTTAACACACAGTCAGTTCCCTTGGAGATCAGTTCTCCATAATTGGCTCTGATGCCACACAGAACTTCTGAGGCGTTACATTTTAACAGCCCCTGCTGAGATGAATGAAAAAAAGTGAAGGGATTAAGAAGCACAAATTAGCAGTTACAAAAATAGTCACAGGGATGTAAAGTCCAGCATCGGGAATCTAGTCAATAATATTGTAATAACTTTGTATGATGCCAAATCAGTACTAGACTTACCAGGGTGATCACTTCATAAGTTAAATAAATGTCTAAACACTGCTATACACCTGAAACTAATATAGTATTGCATGTCAACTATAAGTGAAAAATAAAAAAATCATTAAAAAAAATCCCCTACTAACATCAAGGAAGGATTTTGGTAATTTTCTTTCTTCTCCCCCCCCCCCCCCCCCCCCCCCGGCCCGAGGATATGTTTATTGGTTCTAGGGAGAAAGGAAAGGGGAGAGAGAGAAACATCGATTGGTTGCCTCCTGAATGGGTCCCAATTGGGGACTGAACCCAGAACCTAGGTATGTGACTTGATTGGGAATCAAAACCATAACCTTTATGGTGCACAGGACGACACTCCCACCAATGGAGCCACTGGGCCAGGCGTGGCAATTTTCTTATGCCAGTCCTGAAGTGTTTACTGAGTAAAGGCCTACAGGCATTTTCAACTTGAACTCTAGAAGATGTAATGCAGTCTTGGTTTTCTGATGTGCTGCAGTTTTGAAGTAAATCTTTTGTCTGTGTTTTATGCTAAACTTTGAATTGCAGATGATTGGAAAGATGTTTGCTTTGTTCTTAGATAGCAACATAATTTAGCATCAGTTATATGTGATATGCTCAGGTAGATGGTTTCAAAACCCAATCCAGTCCTAGCCAGTTTTGCTCTGTGATTAGAGTGTCAGTCCACGGATTGAAGGGTCCCAGGCTTGATTCCAGTCAAGGGCACATAGCTCCATTGCAGACTCAATCCCTGGTCCCAGCTGAGGTGCATGTGGGAGGCAAGCAATCAATGTGTCTCTCTCACATCAATGTTTCTCTCTCTCAGTCTCTCCCCCTCCCTTCCACACTCTCTAAAAATCAATGGAAACAATTTCCCCAGGTGAGGATTAAAAGAAAACAAAAACAAAATAAAACAAAAAACCAATCCAGTTTTTGCTTTACAAGAGGCCCCTTTTATCTTTCTTCCTGTAGGGTGCCATTACTCCAGGGCGGCAGCTGCAGGGCCCAGAGGCTGAGGGCTCTTGCAGGTTTGAAGTCTCTGGTTTCCCCTCTGGTGATCTTGCTGCCTCTTCCCCATGGTACCACGAGGGACAGTGGCACGCTGAGCACCACCACTTTCTCTAGTTGGACTGACCTCCTCTTTCTTCTCTCTTACACTGATATTTCTCCTAGCAGTAATGATTGTAAGTCTTATAATCATCTTTCCTACCCAAATGTTATTTAGAAATTCTTTGCAGTTAGTTTATTAGCTTCCACACCTGTCAAGATTAGATAATAATGTAATGATAGCTAACATTTGTTGAACTTTATATGTGCCTAATGAAGTACTTTATATTTATTACATATTTAATTCTCTCAACAATTCTAAAAGCAACATAATATTACTATTACCATTTATAGATGAGAAAAATGAAGCATAGAGAAATGGCTTGAAACTCTCTTAAGTCCAAGACAGGTGACTGTGAATGAATAGGAGCATTTCTCCCAGTGCAATAGTTATCCTGTGTAAGTGATGCTGATCAGAATTATGAAAACAAGATAAACACAAAACAAAACACGAATAACCTTGTTTAAATGGAACCACTAGGTAACTTTTAGTTTGAGGGATAGGCCAAGTTTGTAGTAACTCACAGAAAACAGTTTTCAAATATCTCTCCATTTTGCCTGTGGTTCTCTCTATGCTGGTTTGAAAAAAAATAAAATACCTACAAAACTTCAGCTCCTCATGAGGTATCAGGAGCTGAAAGCTAAGAAAGACTCCTCTGACCCTCTAAAGCAGTGGTTCTCAACCTTCTGGCCCTTTAAATACAGTTCCTCATGTTGTGACCCAACCATAAAATTATTTTCGTTGCTACTTCATAACTGTAATGTTGCTACTATTATGAATTGTAATGTAAATATCTGATATGCAGGATGGTCTTAGGCGACCCCTGTGAAAGGGTCGTTCGACCGCCAAAGGGGTCGTTACCCACAGGTTGAGAACTGCTGCTCTAAAGTGTAATGCTTGTGCTACTTCCAAGTTTTCCTGATTCTAAAACACTCCAACATAGACAGGAAGTGAAAGAACAGAAAATAGGCCTTTCCTTTTCTTTGTTGTGACTTTTCCACAATTTATGAGAAGCACCTGGTAATTAAGCTCCAAGACCGTTGTCTCCAGTGTACAGAGCAGGATGAGAGAAGGCTGCCCTCCTTCTCCCCTCCTCCCTGATGTTTTAACAGCCTCAGGATGACTCATACTGAGTAGTCTCTGGTAATGAGAAGTGGAATTAGTATTCCTCCTCCTCTACCCTGCCCTTCCCTCTCCCTTTCAAACAGGCCTCCCTGTTTGAACACTTCACAACTTTTGTTCTAAGCTTGTTTCACAGGCATGAGAAAATGCTGACATGGCACAGTATCAGTATATCCGCCTGACCACCTCCTGAAAACCAAACAACTATAACTTTTCAAGATAACTCCCAGCATCTTGTTATAGCTGAACTAACACAATGCCCTAACACAATGCCCTTCCTTCCTTACTCTTTAAAAGCCCAAGTGATTCTTTCTTCAGGGCCCGTATTGCTCCAACAGTACCTGGCCCTTTCCACCCTTGGAAAGTAAATTTCCTTACTACCCTTCTTCTTCTTTGTGATTTCTTTCATGACCCATGTCACCAGCCACTCTAATAGGAAGAGGTGCCAGGATTTTAGTTTTCTACTGGGAACTGCACTATATATTTGAAGGGCCCTGATGCATTGACCAAAGCAGCAAAATACTCCTTACCCGTTGGTCCATTACAAAGTCAATAGCTCATTTAGGCTTCTGAAGCCATCATTGTCCCCAAAGTAAATGGTTCACTAGAAAGGGGATTTTTCCAATTGAAACTGGGGACCCAGGTGACCCTGCCACATCTGCTCTGGACAACTGAGGATGAAAGTGGAGGAGAACAGAGCTCACCTAATTAGGGAAGGGGGGCCCTGCAGCGCAGTCCATTTCTCTGTCCTCAGAAGGAAGGCAGCCACTGCGTAGCTGACATTTCAGCCACACAGAAGATAGACCCTGCTGGACAGTTTGCCTTCACAGTGCTTCTCCTGCAGTGTGGCATCGTCATATTCCACAGCCACTTACACACTCACTGTCGTTACGTTGTTATATTCCACAGCCACCTACATACTCACTGTTGTTGTTACGTTGTTATATTCCAGAGTCACTTACACACTCACTGTCGGTGTTACATTGTTATATTCCACCGCCACTTATATACTCACTGTCGTCGTTACATTGTTATATTCCAGAGTCACTTACACACTCACTGTCAGTGTTACATTGTTATATTCCAGAGTCACTTACACACTCACTGTCGTCGTTACATTGTTATATTCCAGAGTCACTTACACACTCACTGTCGTCATTACATTGTTATATTCCAGAGTCACTTACACACTCACTGTTGTGGTTACAACACTGTGTTCCACAGCCATTACCTACTGTCATTGGCAGAAGGATGGCCCTTCCAACATGTCCACCTCCTAGTTTCCAGCAGCTGTGAATGTGTGACCTTATGTGGCAAAGGGTCTTTGCAGTGTTGATTACATTAAGGATCTTGAGACAGTATGTTCCTGACTCATCATTCTTGTAAAGGAACAAGGAACGCAGCATTTGGAGTCAGAGAAGGAGGTGTGGTGATGGAAGCAGCAGTGGAAGCGATGTGATTGCTGGCTTGGGAGGTGGGAGAGAGGATCATCCAAGGAGCACGAATGGACTCTATGAGTTAGCAAAGTCAAGGAAACAGGTTCATTTCCTAATGTCTCCACAAGGAACACAATCCTCCTTAAAACTTGATTTTAGGACTTTTGGCCTCCAGAATGATAAGATCATAAATCCGTGTTGTCTTAAACCATTAGGTTTGTAGTAATTTGTTACAGCAGCTGTAGGAAACTAATATACCTGTGCACATTTGCTATATTTTTCATCATTATATTTTTCAGATTGTATATCTGTCCTAATTTTTGACATTTCACTCTTCAACCTTACAGCTGTTCATGCAGATAAGTGTGGGGTCTATTTCTCCACCTGGACTCTGGGTTAGCCAAATGACTTGTTTTGGCCAACAGAATGAACTGTAGGTGATGGCGTGCCAGTTCTGAGCACAGGCCTGAAAAAACTCTGTGTCTGTTCACTCTTGAGATTCTCTCATTGCCCTGATGAAGGCCTTGGCTAGAGGACTGGTTTGAGGAGGAGTAGGAGAGACAACGGAGCAGAGCTAATCCAGTGAAAGTATTCCAGCAGGCAGAGGTCCCAGTTGCACCATAACCATCTTAGCACAACCCAGGTCAGACCCCTGAATCGTAATAACCAAATGGTTGTTGCCTGGCCAGTGTGGCTCAATGGCTGAGCATCGACCCATGAACTGGAAGGATCGCTGGTTTGATTCCTGGTTGGGGCACAAGCCCAGGATGCAGGTTCCACCCCCAGTGGAGGCATGTGGGAGGCAGCAGATCAATGTTTTTCTCTCATCGATGGTTCTATGCCTCCCCCTTCCTCTCTTTCTAAAATCAATGGGAACATTAAAAAATACATATTGTTGGCTTAAGCCACTAAATGTTGGGGCGATATATTACATAGCTGTAGTTAAGTGAATCAATGCCTTATAAAGTAATGATGGCAACTGGGAAAGCAATGCCGCAAGTGTTTTTCACATGATCTCGTTGCAATGCTTGCTTTTGTTGAGTGAATGGCTCATTTTTTAGGTGTTTCAAATCTGCTGGTCCCAATCCTACAGATTTGTTATACACAGAGCCATTACCAGGAACAGAGAAATCAGAATCTTTTCCACTTCCCCAAAGGCCCCTCCCAAAGAACTCACGTTGTAGCAGTCTGTAGCTCTCCTTTTTATTAGTTTGTTTATTGAAACTGTAAAATATAATAAGTTATGTATACAAAATTAGACAAAAAATTGACAAGTAAGACTTCATTAGGTACAGGCCACAGCTCTAGCCTGGGGTGTTTTCTAAAAATTTTTGCGTATAGCAAAATAATGACTGTCTCCACACAAAATGTCAGGGTGGAGTCCAAGCTTTAGTCAGTAATAATCATATGGTCTCATTGATTTGAATTCCATATGTAGGCCAAAGCTTATCAGAGTAAACATTTTTTTGGATTTGTCTCCAAGTAAGTAAATGACAAAGAAATGTGTAACTAGCTCCCTAGAAATGGCAGGTTAAGTCAATAAAACATGGTTGACCTCTGGCCCCAGAATTCAACAGTGGGTGGGGAGAGGGAACTCTTCTCCCCACTCACAAGTGCGTGTGCATGTGTGTGTGTGTAGGGAGGGGCAGAGAACAGCCATCCCTGCTCCTTTACTGCAAATGTTGTTCTAAGGAAGCTGCAAGCTATTATCCTAGAAATGCATGCTCTTCACATGTGACATTTGCAGTCTGATTAAGGGGGAGACTCTCATCATCGTTATCACAAAGCAGGGGATAGGGGCACCCAGGACTTCAGGAGGAATTGATAAGGGTAATTACATTTCGCTGTGGCATATTTAGCTTGCAGAATATATCAATTAGGTTCTGGCAAACAGCAGCAAACAGACATAGTAAATGATGATATTAAATATTCATTATGATTCCATCACAGCATGTTCTACATTCATTGGTGGGAAACTGCTTGTTGGCTTTAAACATAAGACTGATTTCCACCCCCAAAAGATTTGCTCAGTCATGCAACTTGTAATTTTAGAAGCATTGCTTTATAAGTGAGAGGCTGGTTTTAATTTAGTAACAACCACAGCCAGACCTGTTTTTAGGGAGCTCAGTAGTGAGCTCCAAACAAGCCCCTGGTGTGACCCTACCCTGCTCTCCAGCTCTTTAAAATTACAGATGTAGTAAGAGAATCTGCCAAAGACAATGCCAGTTTATTAGCTTCATTTCTGAATGTATGCCAAGCAATTGCAGTTACTGTGAACACCTGAAATCTGAGGGTTTGTTGTTTTTATTCCCATTTTACTTGGTGACTCATGCTGTATTCACTTCCATGGAGCACCTCAGAGGCCTGGCATTTCCTATAGCTCCACTTTCTTTTTGCTTATTTGAACCTTACTTTTCCTGTGATTATAGAATCACACACTAGTCTCTCACTTGCAGAAGAAGAAAATGGCCCATGTTGGCACAATTGGAACCAGGCTCCTGGACGCCAAGCCCAGGCTCTCCCTGCATGCACAGGGGGGCTCTGCTTTCCCTGACTGGCTCAGAAAGCCAGAGCCTAAAACTCTCACGCCATGTAACTCATGCACAAGTCTCACACTCTCTGGAAATCAAGAGTTATGTGTGGCTGAGCTGTTAGGAAGTAACCATTTCCCTTTTTAAGCAGAGTTACCACCCACTTCTCTTTGAAGCAAAAATAGCCTGACATATAATATAAATGGCTGTGTCCTTTGAGCACCGCTGACCCCAAAGGGTCAAATCTGACTGAAAATGAGAGTTGGAAGGCAATTCATGTGTAATAAAAAACAACTGGTTCCCCAGGCCTAGAACTTATGCAGTAAATAAAACTGACTACTGCATAGGTCTCCTTGGTTGGACAGACACATGCCTTGCCTATCAGTGACGTAAAGCAGGCTCCAGAGCAAGTTCTCCCATTAGCGACCAGATGGTGGTGGGAATATGATGGCCTCAGGAAGTGGCAACTTTATCCTATGAAACTACTTGTATTGATCCAGAAACAATACATGCAGTGGGTGTCTGCATTTTGTAGCCATTTTACCAAACTCCCGAGCTGCTTTCCTCATGAGGATGACGCCTTCACCATCCATCTCTCTCAGAACTTTTATTAGATTTTCTTAGAATCCCCTCATTCAGATTGTTTGACATCTTCTAGCAAAGTGGCTGTGGACATGTCTCTGTCTCTCCCTGGGTTGTAAACTTCTTAAACAGGGACCAGATTCTTCACCTCTGTCATCCCCACATTATTTGGCTCACTTGAGTACCCAACAATATCCCCTAAACAAGTTCATAGTGAGTGGGCTAGCTGAATAAATATTTATTCTACCTGGTGAGCTGCAGGTGGGTAGCTGGGAGTATCCTAGCTTTAGTCTTTAGTTAGAGTGGAAGATGGCCTCATTTCCTCTTATTCCTTGAAACAGCCTAAGGCAGGGGTCCTCAAACTACGGCCCGCGGGCCACATGCAAATACAAATATTGTATTTGTTCCCGTTTTGTTTTTTTACTTCAAAATAAGATATGTGCAGTGTGCATAGGAATTTGTTCATAGTTTTTTTTAAAAACTTTAGTCCAGCCCTCCAACCGTCTGAGGGACAGTGAACTGGCCCCCTGTTTAAAAAGTTTGAGGACCCCTGGCCTAAGGCATACTCTGGCAACATACCCTTGACTCTTGGCCATCTGTTGGCATCACCCACAGCTCTAGAGTCATTAGATCCTGAGCTCTCATTAGATCCTTGGTGCATCCCAAGAAGAATGTTCCACAGGCATGCTCTTCAGGATGTAGTGGGCAGCTGGGAGGCAGGTGGTACAACGCCGGCCCACTCCAGTATGTCCGCACACAAGGACTCCACAGCATCCAGCCGCTCTATCTGCACCAGTTTTGTGAGCAGCTCTGGGATGCTGTAACCTGCGGTGCTGATGCGATCAAAGAGCTGCATGCCATCTGTCATGCCCCCAATCTCGTCCCTCTTTAGTCCAAAGCTCTCTGCAAGGTGGCGCCACGTTTTCACAACAGCCTTCTCAGAGTTGTATGTGGAGCTGAGCATTCGGCTGGTCTTCTCAAGGCAATCAAATGGCAGCTCCGTAGGGCTGAGGCCTGTGGAAAGGAAGGGCCACAGTCAGATGCTGCAGATGGCAGTCAACAGAAGACAACACCATTAAATTATTTTTAAACCTTTTAAAAATATGTAAAATAAAACACAGATACAGAAAACCACTCAAAATAAATGCATAGCTTAAGGCAAACAGTACACAGGACTTCGGCAGCCACATGAGAAGTTTTTTCATAAACCTCAATCTCATTAATGGCCTTTCTTCTCCTAAGAAAATAACTACCAAAACCATATTGACTAGAACAGTTATCCTCTCGACACCATTTTCAGCAGTCACCAAAGCCTTCCATACAGGCTACTCTCAGCTGAGTAACCCTGCATACTTGGACCTGGGCAAGGAAGGAAGTCAAAGGGATAGTACCATGACCCTTTCCGGGGACAGTAGTGGCCTTTATGAAAGGTGCTCTCAAAGACAGACCAATCTTGGTGTTTGAGAAATCTGAGCCAACTCAGTGGTTCACAGACTTTGCTATACATTAGATCAGGGGTGGGCAAACTTTTTGACTCGAGGGCCACAATGGGTTCTTAAACTGGACCAGAGGACCAAACAAAAGCATGGATGGAGTGTTTGTGTGAACTAATATAAATTCAAAGTAAACATCATTACATAAAAGGGTACGGTCTTTTTCTTTTTTAGTTTTATTCATTTCAAACGGGCCGGATCCGGCCCACGGGCCGTAGTTTGCCCATGGCTGCATTAGATTCACTTAGAAGCATTTTAAAAAAATTGATGTGTTGCCACTTCTGGAAGATGGAATATTTCTCTGGGTAAGTAGAGCTAAAACCCCTGGCACTATGTATAAAGCAAACACAAAAAGATTCTAGAAAGTGGAGAAAAAAACGAGTGCCGAGGACCTCAGGACTGGGGCATGATACAGTGGTGAGTTCCTGGGGTTTTCTTTTGCCTCATCATCCAAATCATGGAGCTGAAGAGTTCAGCAATCCAAATTCCAACAATAACAAAAATACCTTCAACAAAAGCCTGTTCTCTCTAATTAAAGCACTAGGAAAAGAGAAGCTTAGCAAGAAGAAAACATTTAGACAATAATGCTTTATTGCAGCCGAACGCCACAGAAGAACTGTGGTTCTACCACCACCAAGGCCAGCAGAGGCTGACTGAGGAGTCTGGCTACAACCCTGCACCAGGTGGTGTCAGGGAAGGCTAAGTAGGGAGCCTGGACTTTCTTATTATCAGCTGGTAACAAGCCCTCAACTCCCATTGTATCAGTGGAGACCACTTGGAGAAAAAGATTCCCACTCCCAAACCAGCAATGAAAAGGAGCCAACAGTTGGAAGTCAAATAAGGTTGAGTGGGAACTTGAACATCTACCTGCACCACACCTGCCAGTAACAAGGTGGCGCCCTTCCCCCTACCACAGAGGCATCACAGGAAGCCAGCTACAATAGAAGGCTTAAGTAAGATCCAGAGTCTCATAACAGGACATACAACTCTAGGTTTCAATAGATACTCACTCATCATACCAAGAACCAGAAACATCACAAATCAATGAAAAAAGGACAACCAATAGATACCAACACTGACATAAGATATGTTAAAATTATCTGACAAAGTTTTTAAGTAAGGCATGATAAAAATGCTTCAAAAGTAATTTCAAACATGCTTGAAATAAATAAATAATATTGAAAGCAAAAGATAGAAAACATAAAGCAAAAGAAAATATAAAGCAAAAAATAGAAAACTCATTAGATATGTCCAATGGCAGAATAAAGACAGAGGAAAGAGTTAGTAAACTGGATAATAGAATGGAAATTACTGAATCTGAACAACAGAGATAAAGTAAACTGAAAAACACAGAGCCCTAGGGACCTGTGACACTGTGACAAAAAGTCTCACGTTTGTTTCATGGAGTCCTAGGTAAGGAGAAGGAAAGTGGGGCTTAAAGAAATAATAATGGCTGAAAACTTTCCCAACTTGGAAAGAAACTAAAGCCTATAGATTAAAAAATCTGAGAAAACTCCAAACAGGATAAACTCAAGGGAAGTCATTTCCAGACACATCATAAATAGACTTCTGAAAACTAAAGATAAGAAAGTCTTAAATGCAGCCAGAGAAAAGCCACACCTTAGCTATAGGGAAAAACAATTAGAATGACAGTGGGCTTCTGAACAGAAATCTGGTAGCAGAGGGAAGTGGCACAGTGTTTTCCATAAAAGAAAAGGGCTATCAACCCAGTATCATATACCCAGTGAAAATATCTTTTAAGAATGAAGGCAAAATCAAGACATTCTGAAGATAAAGAAAAACTAAATGAATTTGTCACTACCAAAGCTACTCTAAAAGAATGACTAAAGGAAGTCCCTAAACAAAAAGGAAATGATAAAAGAATAAACCTTGGAACATCAGAAAAGAACACAGTAAGCATAATTTGAGTAAATATAATAGGCTTTTTTTCCTTTTCAAGTTTTCTGAATTATTATTGTACGTTGATGCAACAGATGTGGTTCTAACTACATGTAGAGGAAATATATAAGACAACTATAAACAGAAAGGACATAGGGAGGTAAGGTTTATATACGTCACTGAAGCTAGTAAAATAATGGCTAGTAAAACGCTGTGGACAGGTTGAAAGTAAAATAATGAAAAAAGATATATCATGTAAACATTAATAAAAGAAAAGCAGAAGTGGCTATCACAGCAGATAGAGTAGATTTCAGAACAGAGGAAATTATCAGAGACATTGAGGGACATAATATAATATTAAAAGGTCTATTCAGAAAGAAGGCAGAACAATCCTATATGTGTATGCATCAAACAACAGAGCCCCAAATATGTGAAATAAAAGCTGGCAGAACTAAAAGAATAAATAGACAAATCCACAATTATAGTTGGAAACTTCAACCCCTCTTCCTCAGTAACTGGTAGAATAGTTACAATATAGAACTTAACCACACCATTAACCAAAAGAATCCAATCAACATTTATAGAACATTCCAACCAATAATAACAGAATATACATTCTTTTCAAGTGCAGACCTTATACTTCAACAAAATAATTTAAAATAATTGAAACTGTATGCAGAATGTATTCTCACAATGAACTCAAACTATAAATCAATAACAGAAAGATAACAGGAAAATCTTCACACACATTTGGAAATTAAACAACACACTTTTTTTTTTTTTTTTTTTTTTTTTTTTTTTTTTTAGCAGAGGTTGAATTTGGTTCATTACATTTATTATCCATGGAGTTATTGCATTTATAGACATGGTTTATTTTTGAAATGCAGAAACACTGTTTTCAGAGACCTTTATTAGGTTTCTGCCAGCTTCCTTGACTTTCTGTTCTAAGAAGATTGGTTTGTATGTGAGGGTGAGGGAGGAAAGATGTGGGGGTCCTCATCTTTCTGGGAGGTTCCGGAACCAAAAACTGTTGGTGCTTCCCAGGTTGGAAAGGGTCACTGGCGGTCACTTCCTGCTCTGTATCCTGCCTCCCTCCTCGAGCAGAGCCACTGGCATTGGGAATAACTCCACAGTGCTGACTCTCAGTGCAATCTGCGAGCTCCGCTATTCACCTGGCCTTTGTCTTGCACCACTGTTAATGCATTTGGTGTGCTATGAGGACTAAACAAACACTTCTAAATAATCCATGAGTCAAAACAGAAATCTGAAAGGAAATTTTTAAAATAATTTAAATTGAAAATGCAACATATCAAAATTTTTAGGACACACCTAAAGCAATATAAGAGGAATAGATATGTTACAAAATACATAAAATAGATATATTACGAAAGAGGAAAATCTCAAATCAATAATCTAAGCTCCCATCTCAAGCATCTAGAAAAAGATTAGCAAAATATACCCAAAGTAAACAGAAAGAAAGCTATAATAAAGATAAGAGCATGAATCAATGCAATTGAAAAAAGAAAAACAATAGAGCTAAACTTGAAAAGAGCCAGCCAATTCTTTGAAAAGATCAACAAAATGGACTAATCTCTAGTAAGATTTTTAAATAAAAAAATAAAAATATGACACAAATTATCAATATCAAGCAATTGAGCATATCACTACAGACACTGAAGATGTCAAAAAGATAATAAGGGAATACACACATAAATTTGACAACTTCGATGAAATGGAACAATTCCTCAAAAAGCATAAGCTACCACCACTCACCCAGTTTGAAGTGATAATTTGAACAGCCTTATCATGATTAAAGAAGTACAATTTGTAGTTTTAAAAATCACTACTCCCCAAGAAAAATCTATAGGCTCACACTGTTCCATTGGAGAGCTCTACCAAATTCAAAGAATTAACACTAATTCTACATAAAATCTGGAAAATAGAAAAGGAGGAAACACTCCCCAGCTTATTCTGTGAAACTAGTATTAGCTTGATACCAAAACCAGTACCAAAAAAAAAAAAAGAACACTAAAGACCAATATCCCTCCTGAATGTACTAGCAGATGCAAAATCCTCAACAAAAGATTAGCCAATAGCCCTGGCCGATTTGGCTCAGCGGATAGAGCGTCAGCCCGAAAACTGGAGGGTCCTGGGTTCGATTCCAGCCAAGGGCACCTGCCTGGGTTGTGGGCTCAATCCCCAGTGGGAGGCGTGCAGGAGGCAGCCGATCAGTGACTCTCTCTCATCATTGATGTTTCTAACTCTCTCTCCTTCTCTCTTCCTCTCTGAAATCAATAAAGAAATAATAAAGAAGATTAGACAATAGAATTCAACAATATATTAAAAGAATTATATTCATAAGAGTGGGCTTTATTCCAGGGATGAAAGACTGATCCAATATTTAAGAAATAATGTAATCTATTCACAAAATTAATGTAAATTACAAACAAACAAAAAACACCCTAGGCTAATGTTATACTTAATGGTGAAAAACTGAATGCTTTCCCTTCAAGATTAGGAACAAGGCAAGGATGTCTGCTCTCCTCATTCTTAGTCACATAGTACTGAAGTTACAGCCAGTGCGATGAGGCAGGAGCGGGCATACAGATTGGAAAAAGGAAATCAAATTGTCCCCATCTGCAAATGTGATTATCTGGGTGGTTGTCAAGGAATCTACCAGAGAACCAAACCTTATAAGTGACTTCAGCAAGGCCGCAGGATATAAGATAGACATACAAAAATCAATTATATTTCTATATACTAGCAATTAAAACAGACACTGAAATGAAAGTAAAACATCATTTATAATCATTCAAAAATAAATGAAATACTTAGGTATAAGTCTATCAAAATAGGTACAGGACTTGTATTCGGAAAACTATATAATGCTAGTGAAAGGAATAAAAGAAAATCTAAATAAATGAAGAGACATACCATTTTCATGGTTTATATAGTATAGATGTCAAATCTCCCAAACCTTGGAATACAGGTTTGCTGCAATTCCTATCAAAATCCCACCAAAATATTTTGTAGATATAGGAAAAATTATTCTAAAATTTATATGGAAAGGCATAGGAACTAGAATAACTAAAACAATAAAGAAAAAAGAATAAAGTGGGAACAATCAGTCTGTCTGATTTCAAGACTTATATAAATACTAGAGGCCCAGTGCACGAAATTCATGCATGGGTGGAGTCCCTGGGCCTGGCTGGCAATCAAGGCCGATAGGGGCCAAGCCGATCAACGGCCAGAGAGGAGGGGATGGTCGCTGGGCTGGGCATGGAAGGAACTGATGCCAGATGCTGATACTGCCATCGTAGGCGCCCTGCCACCACGCGGTTCCACGCCTCCCCCTCTGCTCCTTCCCTCACCACTGTGCCGCCACCACGGGGGTGGGGGGGTGGGGGTGGGCAGTGGGGCTGATTGGGGCCTGCTGGCCAGGGGGAGGGTCGGGGCACGGGAGGTTGGCTGCTGGCCCTGAGGAGGGAGCTGGCCCTCAGCCTCCCTGAGAAAAGGTTCGTGTCCGCTGCTACCCACCCCTGGTTCCCATTCCTAGCCCGGGGGCTAGGGAGAGGAACCGAGGGAGGTGGGCCGGCTGGGGGAGGTTGGCTGTGGGAGTGCATTGACCACCAGGGGGCAGCTCCTGCGCATCATAGTGACTGGTCATTCCAGTCATTCTGGATATATATATATATATATCTCAAGATTATGCGATTTTGGCAGAGGAATAGACGCACAGATCAATGGAAAAGAACAGAGAACCCAGAAAATACACCCACACAAGTATGCCCAAGCTGATTTTTGACAAAGGTGCAAAAGCAATTCAATGGAGGAACGATAGTCTTTTTAACAAATGTTGCAGGAGGAAGTGAAATGTAGAGGAAAAAACAAAACAAAACCTCAACCTAAGTCTCATATTATGTGAAAATTAACTCCAACTGCTCATGGACTTAAGTGCAAAATTAAAAATCACAGGAAAAAAAATCATTGGGATCTAGAGCAAGGCAAAATGATCTTAGCTTTGATACCAAAAGCAATCTATAAAAGGAAAATGATAAATATGACTTATCAAAATTTAAACTTTGCTCTGTGAAAGACCTTATTAAGAGAATGAAAAGACAAGATACAAAGTAGAGAAAATATTTGCAAATCACAAATCCATCAAAGGGCTAGTATCTAGAATACATTGAAAAATTCCCAAAATTCAACAGCAAAAAATAAATAAATAAATAAATAAAATAAAAAATCACACAATTCAACTGAAAGATGGGCAAAAGACATGAAGAAACATTTTACCAAAGAGTCATACAGATGGCAAATAAGCCCATGAAAAGATGCTCCAACATTAAGGAAATACAAATAAAAGCCACAATGAGATATCAAAGACACATAACAGAATGACTGAAATAAAAAGAGTAACACCACCAAATGCTGGCAAGGATGTGGAGAAACTGGATCACTCATACATTGCTAGTAAGAATTAAATGGTACAGCCATTTTGGAAAGTTGTTTGCCAGTTTTAAAAAACACTAATCTACCATACCACCCAACAATTCTGGGCATTTATCCCAGAGAAATAATGATTTATGTTCACATAAAACCCTCTACATGAACATTTACAGCAGCTTTATTTGTAATGGCCCCAAACTGGAAACAACCAAGATGTTCTTAAATGGATGAATGCGTGATTAAACAAATTGTGGTACATCCTTAGCACAGACTACTAGTTAGGAGTAAAAAGAAACAAACTGTAATACATGTGCCAATCTGGATGCATCTCCAATGAATTATGCTTCATGAAAAAAGACATTTGCAAGAGGTTACAGTAGTGTATGATTCCACTTATATAACAATTTTGAAATTACAAAACTAAACTATAGAAATGAAGAACAAATTAGTGGTTGCCAGGGGGTGGGGTAGCTAGGAAGTGAGTGTGGCTACAGAAGGGCAAGTAGAGATATCCTTGTGGGCTGTCTTCAGTGCATCCATGTCAACATCCCGGTTGTGACTCTAGGGATGGCCTGGCAAGATGTTACCATTGGGAGAAACTGGGTAAAGAGTATCACACGGCCTCTCTGTATTATCTCTTACCAATACGATGATCTCGAAAGGAAAAGTTTAATTAAAAACACAACAAAAGACACTGATGCCTGGGACTCACCCCAGACTAATTACATCAGGGTCTTGGGGCAGGTGTTTAGAGGGAGCTAGTGTAAGACTCTCTGAGGGGCTAATGTTCACTCAAGGCTGGGCACTGCTGGTCTAAGGTTCTCAGTGGCACCGTGGGCGCTGTAGGCACATGAGAGCGTAGCTGAGTGCACAGGATTCCAAGACCTTCACCCTCCCAGTCTCACTGGAGGAGCTCCTCTTTCCTAAAATTAATTTGAAAAATCGCTGTCCCTGAGGTCTGGGCTCTTAAAACAAAGACATCGTTGGAGCAGAGAAGAGCTTTCCTGGGTGATAGAATGCAAATCTCAGACCATCCTCCACTGGGCAGCTGATGGCTCCCAGCCACATAAGCTGGATCAGACAGGCTGGCCTGGGGCCTGACTTTATGGAGCGAGGCCACATTTCAGCACACAGCTGAGTAGAGTTCTTGGCCCCCTGGATTCAGCCTCAGGAGTTATTTCTGACCAACAGAACACCCAGTCAATAAGCCTGCCCTGGGTTCAGTGTGCTGGGCTTGGCCCAAGTGGAGAAATGAGTGGGTACTAGGCTACACACCTGCTGCCTGGGCCAGATGGGGAAGTCCATGGAGGGGGCCAGTGAGACAAAACCAAGTGGCCTGATGAAGCTGGGGGAACCCCCTAACCTCAGTGACGAGAGTTGTATCTCCTGGGAGACAAGATAGTAATATAGAAACTTCATTTGGAAGAAATTGGGAGTGTGCATTCTGGTTTCAGATAGAAATATAACCAGAATATAAACTCAGTCCTGCCCACAGCCTGAACTGCAGTTAGTAAGGCAGTCTGACTCAATTTGTTTAGGAGACATCTTTACGAGGGGAGACCTCCACACACCGCGAGTGAGAGGGAAGGGAAGGACGGCTATCACATTTTGGATAACTGATGATTATCAAAGATTTTGGAGATGATAATGCCAAAAAGAGACAGCACATGGGGCACGGGAGGACATCTAGCCCTTCCACCCCTGCTCTCGTTAGAGCAGTCGGTGTCCTGACTCCATGTGCCCCTCAGCGAGGCCCTGCACTAGGGGAATGCTGGCTCCTTGGCCTGAAGGGAAATGCTGGGGAAATGTGTTAACATAGCTTGGAATCAAATTCCATGTCCCTCCACCTGAAATCAGTTCCACCAGTGCTTCTGATGAGGAGCATGACAAGTTGGACGGGTGACTTTTCTCAGGCCCTCCCCGGCGGTTGGGAAGCGAGACCTGGGTGAGTGTCCCCCTGGACAGTCCTCCTTATGCTCACCTTCGACAACTCCACACACGTTGGCATACACATCCAGTATCTTTTTCCTTCGACTTTGAATCTATGAAAATAGTTCAGAGAATGTTAATTTTCAGAAAGGAGGGAATGGTAGAAAACAATGAATCAAGTCTTCCATCTCAGTGTTGGCAGAAAGCTGCTATCCCCTGGTTTCCAGTTAGTGATGCTGAATCAAGTCCTCACGTGAACATCTTATCTGTAATTCAGAGAGAAAGCCTTCCTCTGGGCTGTGCAACTCAAGCACCCTTCCTGCCCACGGCGGGTTTCTTAGGCTCACTGGGCATAGACTCACAAGACAACCAGAGGCCACATGTGCACTGGTCTATTTGTAGGATAAATGCCAGGGACCTCAGCTTGCCAGCAGGCAGCCAAGAGATGAGGCCCATAACGGGCAGGTATAGAACTGGCCCTGCTTGAAAGGCCCCAGGCCCCCTCGTAACCACTCCCTAGGCGTCCAGGGTTCAGCAAGTGACAGGCCCCACTGCAGAGGTCACTGAACTGGACAGCTCATGAGGTCTCTGTCAGAACCCAGGCTCGATCTAGTCTCTCAATAGGGACGCTTTTACCAAGGGCAGCACTGTCTAGCAACAGAGCTGCCCTGAGGCTTGGATGCTAGACTCTCAAGCAGCCTAGGGCAGGCAGCCCCACACCCCTCCACAGCACCTTTCAGGTGGCCTGCTTCAGGTGACAAACCATGTGGAGCATTTTTACATGAAAATGTGCATGCTATGTCGATATATGGCTATGTGATCAGATAGTACACAGCTATTTGTTCTATAGTATATAGCTATGCATTCATATAGTATATAACTATGTATTCATATAGTTATATTATAAATAGTTATATTTAACTATTATATGTGTGGTTGGATATAGGGCAGTGATGGCGAACCTATGACACGTGTGTCAGAGGTGACACGTGAACTCATTTTTTTGGTTGATTTTTCTTTGTTAAATGGCATTTAAATATATAAAATAAATATCAAAAATATAAGTCTTTGTTTTACTATGGTTGCAAATATCAAAACATTTCTATATGTGACACAGCACCAGAGTTAAGTTAGGGTTTTCCAAAATGCTGACACGCCGAGCTCAAAAGGTTTGCCAACACTGATATAGGGCAATATGTTTACAAAGTTTTTTCTGTCCTATGGCATTCCAAGCAATTTTAACTTTTTGTCTTTGCTTATTTATTTTCTTCTATGAAGCTACGTAAGAGAAATAAGTTTTCTATTTTTACAATCTTTTGTGTTAAATCTGTCGCTCCAGCTGTGTTTGCTAACTTGGGCGGTGGGAGTAACGCCGTGCCCCACAGCAGACTCGTTGGAGAAGGGGCTCGTGCCTCCTGGGCGTCACTCAGCCGCACACTGAATCGCAAGGTGTGCGCATGGACTGCCAGAGCCTCACCCCAGCTGACTTGGGGGTGGTGGCCGCCTTCTCCCTGGCCAGGTGGACCAGCGACAGCAGGCACAGCTCCGGGGGGCCCTGCTTGTCGGTGGCGGGCTCCTCATCACTGTCCATGCTCCGACTCAGCAGCTGCTCGTTCTCAGACGAGGCATCGTTCTCACTGTGGAAACAAGAAGGGGTTTTATTAGCGCTGCCTGGACACGTCCTTCCAGTGATGGGCAGAGCAGGGACAAGTTTCTTAAGCTTTTACTCAGCAGCTCGTGGGCACGAGATGAGAAAGCCACAGCCTGCTCTCTGTTCCTTTCCGGACAAGGAGGGTGGATGCAGGGTGGCCCACAGGCACTGGGTGAGGGGGACTCGCAGGGGCCAGTGAGGTAGGGATGGCACCAGCTCATCCCTCCACCCCACCCAGTTTGGGAAAGGGTTCTTGAATATGATATGGCTTTCTATATTTCATCCAGAGAAGCACAGAGCTCAACCTTGTGTCTTCATGTAGCAAACAAGGTGATGTGGCGGGCCAGCTCTCTGGGATAACTGAACACAGAGCCCATGCACATACACAGAGCCTGAGCCTGGGGAGCCCCTGGGAGGGGGGCTGGCTGAGATGTGTGCCCATGGGGTGAGCACCACAGCAGCCCAGGGAGGGGCTCTGGGAAATCTTGCAGGAAGGCGGGTGGCTCAGTCACACCGCTGCTCACTGCCTAGCCAGCACCCCTAAGCACATGTGGGTTGAAGCTCAAACTCTCAAAATCATTCCAAATATATGAAAACAACATTCTTTTTTTATAGGCATCCTGCTTGTTTCCTGTGGTTTGACTAAAGAATTATATTTGCTAATAACTGGATTGCAGTAATGAAGCCCACACTCAACATAACCGAGGGGACAGAATGATACAAAGAAAGCAGAAATGGTGAGAGACGCCCACCAGGGTTTCGGCCCCTGGGGGAGCTGGCTGGCCTGCTGCTGGCCCCACTGCGTGCAGGCCAGGTGGGAAGGCACCACTGTCCCCAGACCACTTAGTGGCCTCAGGCCCTTCCCCTAAGACCTGAGAGAAGGCGGAGGGGATGAAAGCTCAGTGACTTGTCTTTTAAAACAATTGCTGAGTGTTAATTTTTATTTAACATTTGTGTATGAAACAAGTAAGGTCCCCAAATATTTCCTTCATCTTTAGAGGAAACTTAAGTCATAGGATGTGTCCCTGCCCTTTTGAGTGTTCTTCCCCCCATTCCCCTCCTCTTGGGAATGAGAAATGGCTGGAAGGACAGACAGAGAGTGGCTGACACCACATGGGATTAGACAGAGGAAGGTTGGAGGAGCGACTTGTCTGTAAGAGGCACACTGCAGAGCCCAGTCCCCACCACACAGCTGCCAGCCTGGGTTCTCTCCTGGTAACAGCAGCTTGGACCTGGCATACCCTTGCCAGATGTGCACAAAGTTACTCAGACCAAAAATTTGTGAAAAATGACCATTGGCAACAGAGGCACTTATCAGAAATAACCATTTTCTACAGGACTGCCACATTGAGCACACACAATTGCTTTTCTTCCCCAGTGTGCAAAGATTTTATGATCTAAGTTTGCTTCCTACCCTTGTGTCAGGATGTTGTTTTCTAAATGAGACAACACGTTGGGTAGTGCTTTATAAACACCAAAGCTCCATGCAAACATCTTGATTCATTATCATTCCTAAAAAGCAGGGCTCTGCCAGGTTCAAGTCCCCTGGAAAGCTCCCACGCTGGGAGTCAGGGAGGAGGGACGGAGCCCCTGCTCCTCCGCAGCCAGCTCGGTGACTCCTAATGGCCTCTGCCCGCATCTGCCATAGGGGCGTTTGTATGGATGGGGTCCTGGGACAGCCAAGGGTGGACTATTAACGTGGCATGGATTTTTGGAACCTAAGGAGGACTAAGTCCAAATGACCTGGCCAGGTGACTCAGATGGATGGAGTGTCTTCCCATACACAGAAAAGTCATGGGTTCGGTTCCCAGTCAGGGCACATACCTGGTTGTGGGTTCAATCCTTGGTCAGGGTGCATGTGGGAGGCAACTGATCAATGTTTCTCTCTCTCTAATCAATGGGAATTTATCCTTGGGTTAGGATTAAAAAAAAGTTTACTTCCCTTCACCCTTGATGTTAAAGCTGGGGCTGATTCTACATCCCAACGTGTGTGTGGCAAATATGGTAAAGACTTCATGCGTCCAATCTCTTCCTTAAGGGGCCTTATTTCACTAACTGTTAGCTCTTGGGCCAGAGCCTGTGGAACACACACTGCAGCCAGATGGCCTGAGCTTGGCACCCAGCCCTGCCACTCCCTAGGTATGTGACTGTAGGCCCATGACAGTTTCCTACAATGTGCACAATGTTAGCACCCTGCTCATAGGGCTTATGAAGGTAGCACATGCACATTGGAGGGTGACCTGCACCAGGTGTTTGGTAGCCGTCTCCATCACCGCTGCTGCAGTATCATGGGGACATCAGTCCTGGTGGCAGCACTGTGCTGTCAGCATGCGCACTGCCAGCAGCAACTAACTGTCATATTAACCAGGCAGCTGTGGGGTCTGCACGAGGCAGGTGCATGTTGCAGAGAAGGGCCTGGGGCATCTGGCCCTGGAGGATGGCAGGGGTTCACTACCTGCCCCTAATACCCCCTGGCCCTGCTGCAGACCAACAGTGAGGCTGAGACCCTGGGCTGACTAGGGCTGCGCTGCTGGCTGGCTGCTGGTTTCTCCCTCTGGAGCAGTCCCCAGCACAACCTCCAGCCAGCTGCCAGGTTTCTCAGAGCACTTCTCCCCTGGTGTGGCCAGCTGCCCTTCCTACTCAGGACCCCAAGGACTCCTCACTTCAGCCTGGAACTGGGGGCTGCTTTGGTTTGACATACCTCTTGGCAGTCTTTGCTGGAGCTGCTGTCAGTTTCTCAAATTCATCCTTTTCAGAGAAAATCACCACACTGTCTGTGGGTAAACAGAAAGATTGGGGGATGGAGGAGTTAGTGTCAGCTCCAGCTCTGAGCTTGTCCTTCTGCTGCTTACTTCCTCTTTAGCAGACCTGCTTGGTGACTAAATCACAATGCCCTGAGTATTAAGCACCACATGGCTGCACTGACACCCCTTCCCAGGACACCTGTGCTAAGTGGCAAAGAGCCTAGCCAGTCAGAAGGCCAGGCTGCTGGGGTAGTGACAAGAGGGTTAGACAATCTCCACCCTGAAGACAGACTCCCATGCTTGTGGGGACTCTGTTTGCAGACCTTGGGACTCTTTCTTCTCTCCTTCCTGGTTCACTTGGGCTTCCACACTCTTCACTGAGTGGCTGGTGCAGCAGGCTAGTTAGAGAAAGAGAAGGGTGTGAGCAGCTGGGCTCATCGACTGGTAAGGTGATGGAGCTGCTCAGGGGAGAGGGAATATGAGGCAGGCATGGGGGAACAGTCACCTGGGGAAGAAGGCTTCGTCTTCATGATGTAGAACATAATGATGAGGACAATGGCAATGGCCATGATAAAGATGGTGGACATGGCAATGATCAGAGCCGCAGCCAGGTGTCCTTGGCCTGAGAGCTCTGCTGAAGTTGGGGAGAGAAGGCAATGCCTTAGGACTCAAGTGTCCCTACAGGAACCCACCCACCAGGCAGGGCTCTTTCTCCTTAAGACCATGCCCTGTGAACAATGGCCCTGCTACTGGGACACTTCCTAGGACCTTCAGATTCCAAAATGCTTGCTTAGTATGAGAACCCAGCCCCAAAAGTTCCTTTGGCCATCCCGCGTGCCATGGCTTGTGTTTGTCCATTGTCCCTGGGGTGCTTGCCCTTGGTTCGATTGCTTTGGGAAGCCAGCATGTGTGCCGAGTGCACTGTGGGAATCTAAAGGCAACCCTGCCTCTCTGATGACCAGGCCATAAATATGCTTAAACCACAGATAGCATTGAGACAGTAAAAGAGGGGATGAGGAGCCAGTGTGAGGTCTTGCTCTGAGAGAAACTGTTGACCTTGGGGGTCCTCCCCCATCCTTCCACCCCAGAAGGACTTGGGAGTGAGAAACGTAGTTATTGGAAATAGATATTCAAGTGTGAGATCAGCAGGTTCAGATGAAAGCCTGCAACAGAATTGCTGTTGACATCAGGGCCACCACAGCCCAGGAAGCTGGCTCCTCTCCACCCTCGTCCTGAGCAGCATTGCCAACACCCAAGGAGTGAGCAGCTCCCCTCCTCCCAGAGATATTTCTAATTTCTAGCAGCTGGGGGCACTGACTGTGATTAAACCACAGGAGGGAGGTGATTTGAAGTGGAGAAGAGCTTCATGGTCATTTCTATAATTATTTTCTCTCTTCCTCTCCAGCCACCCACTCCCCCACTTACATCTAGGTGGTTAGCTCCAGAAGACCAGTGCCTGGGCACCTGCCTACCTTTATGGGCTCGATGGAAAGGAGAGAGGGTGCTGCTGCCCGCGGTGCTGGGGAAGTGGGCAGAAACCCCCGCAGTGGCTCCTGCACCTGCAAGGAGAACAGTCGCTGTGGGCTCCTCAGAGTGACCTGCAGAAGCTCCACCACCAGCACTGAAACACAAGGTGCAGCCACAGAGCTATTGGTTCACAGTCCCAGGTTATAAAGGGCTGGAGGGGCCACTTAACACCTGCCATCCAAGTTATCCAATAAGACATGCCCATTATTTAAAAATCTAGAAAAAATAAAAATGCAAAAAAGAAGTAAAAGAATCCCCTACAGCCTCTGCCTAACATTGACATTTGGTGTATTTTTCTTCAGGATTTTTGCATAATACGTTTTAAAATAGTTGTGACCAAACTGTTTAAGAGTAGGCATGAGCTTGGTCTTCTCTCAAAATGGTGATTCATAAAACTCCCATTCTATGTAAAAAAGTGGCACATAGCAGAAGTAATATGGAAGCTGATTTTGTGATCAGACAAATCACTAAGTTGTTCGGTTAAAACAAACAAAATGTTCTACCACAGAAATGATGACATCCTGACAGTCAACCTTCCTTAGGCCAGCTTGAGTTCTGCAGTTAATAAAAATGATCATGTTTCAAAGAAGAAACCAAGATGGCGGCATAGGTAAACACCAGAAATTGCTGCCTCTCACAACCACTTCAAAAATACAACTAAACAACAAAACGGACATCATCCAGAACCACAGGAAGGTTGGCTGAGTGGAAATTCTACAACTAGAAGGAAAGAGAAAAGCATACTGAGACTCAGAGGAGGTGCGGTGTGGAAGTAAAGTGCAGAGGTATGGAGGTGCACTCGGAAAGGGCTGGCAACTGAGGACACGGTTGTTTTTTTCAATCAGGAGGGAGTCTCAAGTTACTGACTACTCTGAACTCCAGTTCTGGGAGAGTCTCTGGGGACCCAGACTCATACGGGGAGAAACTGGACTGTCTGGCATTGGTCGGAACTCGAGGCTGGCTTTCTCTCAGAGGTGCTTGCAGTAATTACCAGGACACTGAGACTCGGAGCCTCTTAGGGTAGGACTGAGGATCAGCCATAGCTGCTTGCTCTGCCCTGTTGATTCCCTGAGACCCCGCCCCACCCAAGCTGTGAGCAGAGGCTTTTGCATATGAAAGGCCTGGCCCTTTGCAATCTAAAATTACCTAACAAACTGCAGCTGGGTCAGAGAGACCCAGAACTTCCAAAAGAAGGCCCAAGGCCCCACAGCAGCTTGCACTGCTTCACAGCTGGGCCTCATCTGGGCACCTCCAAATCCCAAACAAAGAAGAGGAATCTGCAGATCTCTCCATAGCTCCTGCTGGGTAGCCTCAGGCAGAGGCTAAATTAGCACCTCCTTAGAGATCCAAGTGCCAGTGTACCCAGTGGTCAGAGTGGGACCATCCAGATTACAACTTCTCAGATCCATAAGGGACACACTCAGGGGGCAGACTCAGTGAGCACCAAAGCCCCACTGAAGCAAGTCTTGCTCCAGAAGGGTGTCTCCAGCACAGAAGTTCTCCCACTGCAGACACAGCTGATTCTCACAGCCAATTGGCCTGGAGGTCAATTCCTCCCAGTGATACCTACAACAATCAAGGCTTAACTATGACAAGACTGTGCACAAAGCCCACAAATGGGTGCACCAAGAGTGTCCACCTCAGGTAATTGCAGAGGCTGAGCTACGGGGCCCTACAGGACACCTAGCACAGAAAGCCACTCTATCAACACAGGGAAGCATAAAAAAAATGCAGAGACAAAGAAACAGGTCACAAATGACAGAAATGGAGGAAAGCACACTACTGGATATAGAGTTCAAAACCACACTTTTAAGGTTTTTTGAGAATTTTCTAGAAACCGCCGATAAATTTAGTGAGACCCTCAAGAAATCTAGTGAGACCCCCGAGGTTATGAAAAAGGGCCAACTAGAAATTAAGCAATTTTCTTAAATTGACTAAAATAAACAATATTATACAGAGTTCCAACAGCAGACTAGAGGATCGCAAGAATCAAGTCAAAGATTTGAAATATGAAGAAGCAAAAAACACCCAACTGGAAAAACAAAAAGAAAAAGAATCCAAAAATACGAAGATAGTGTAAGGAGCCTCTGGGACAACTTCAAACGTACCAGCATCTGAATTATGGGGTGCCAGAAGAAGAGAGAGAGCAAGATATTGAAAACCTATTTGAAGAAATAATGACAGAAAACTTCCCCTACCTGGTGAAAGAAATAGACTTATAAGTCCAGGAAGTGCAGAGAACCCCAAACAAAAGGAATCCAAAGAGAACCACACCAAGACACATCATAATTAAAATGCCAAGAGCAAAAGATAAAGAGAGAATCTTAAAAGCAGCAAGAGAAAGAAAGTCAGTTACCTACAAGGGAGTACCCATATGACTGTCAGCTGATTTCTCAACAGAAACTTTGCAGGCCAGAAGGGAGTGGCAAGAAATATTCAAAGCGATGAATACCAAGAACCTACAATCAAGATTACTTTACCCAGCAAAGCTATCATTCAGAATTGAAGGTCAGATAAAGAGCTTCACAGACAAGAAAAAGCTAAAGGAGTTCATCACCACCAAACCATTATTATATGAAATGCTGAAAGGTATCCTTTAAGAAGAGGAAGAAAAAGAAAAAAAAGTAAAGATACAAATTATGAACAACAAATACATATCTATCAACAAGTGAATCTAAAAATCAAGTGAAAAAAAATCTGATGAACAGGATAAACTGGTGAATGTAATAGAATCAGGGGCATGGAAAGGGAGTGGACTGACTATTCTCGGGGGCGGGGGGAAGGGATATGGGGGTGCGGGAAGAGACTGGACAAAAATCATGCACCTATGGATGAGTGGGGGGGGGGTGTAACGGCAGAGGGTGGGGTGGGAACCGGGTGGAGGGGAGCTATGGGGGGAAAAAAGAGGAACAACTGTAATAATCTGAACAATAAAGATTTAATTTAAAAAAATGATCATGTTTCAAGTAAGTGTCCTCCTGCCGTGCTTTTGTCTCTGCAGATTCTGAAGGAGCTGGAGTGTGCGTTTGCTTGTCCGAGTGAGGCCAAGTGAGAGTCCTCCCTAAAATCAATGCATGTTGGCCCTCTTAGCTGCCCAGCCAGGACTAACAGCACCGAGCCTGGCCCCTGGTCAGCAAGGCTCCTGTGAGAAACAGGGGTGTTTAACAGAAGGTTCTCCGGAGAAACACAGCCACCTGCTGTGGTCTTTTTAAAGCCACCTGCACACATAGCCTGGGTCACCCAGAAGACAGTGACCACAGCCAACTGGGCAAGAGAAGTCCTGCTGATTATCCATATATCTGTGTCCAGTAGGAAGAGAAGGTCCCAGGAGAGAGCAGGGTCAGAAACTTTTGATCTTCACACCTTTGAGAACAAATAGAAACTCTACAAATAAAATAGGGTGGCGGTTTGGGAGGGAGCAGGCTGAAGACTGGCTCCTGCTGCAGTTCTGCATTTCTGTGAGGTGTCCCAGGGTTCAGGCCAGCCAGTTGCTGGGGTTGGACAGGAAGTTAAACTGTCACAGGTATATGAGAAATGCGATTCGCCACCTGAGGGGCCAACAGGAGGGTTTTTAAGGAAGCACTGTGAGGTGTGAAGGCTCATGCCCTCTTCACACCCTGGACAGGGCTCACCCTGGGGAGGCTTGCAAGGCAAGGGTGTGTGCTAATGGGGCCATCCTGCTGTCCTTCAGCTCACACTCAGCGCAGTTTTCCACGTTTTTTAAACACACCCCTCTTGTTGAGTTAGGCATCCCCTCTCTGGGATTTGCCACTTCCAGAGCTCAGGGACTTCACTTATTGGGAGCTCCTGGCCTCTGGCTCTTTGTCTGTTCTCTGTCACCTGCAGTGTTGCCTCAAACGTGGGTGTTGGTGCCACCCAGATCACCACACGATGGAGGGGCTGAGTTTTTCTCTGCAGGGCATGATGAGCTCTGTAGTTCCACTTCTTTCCTTCTATGTTCTCAACTGCTGTCATTGGGATGATTTCTTAGCTCTTCTACCAAGAGAGTGAGGGGTGCTGAGAGGTATAGGGGTACCAAGGCAACAGCCCAGCATGGGCTAACCTCAGAATCAACAGAGACCCAGAGGAGACTTGCTCAGAACAGAGGGGGCTCCTGCACTAGTGTCCCCAGGGCCTCGCCCTTTCTTCTGTAATTGCTGGTGGGTGATGGGCAGGAAGCTGGGAAGTGGGACCTGGGACCTGGCAGGCATGCTCATGATCCCCGCTGGAAGAGTGGCTCTTCTTTCTTTCTCTCCTCAGCCTCCGGGGCTTGCCCTGCCCTGAGAACAGCCTCTGCTCTGCCCAGAGCTCACAGAGACATGTCGTTGCCTTTCTGGAGGATAAATAGCTTTTCTGACCTCCAAACTCATGATCAATCTCATAATTTAGATGAGATTTAGAGTCAGTGGTCCATCGGGGAGGTGTGGATGGAGGTGTGTGCTCCCTGCGGACAAGATGCATCTGGAGGCTGCCTTTGGCCATCACAGGGTGGTGAGCTGGGTTTCAGGTGTTAGCCCCGTTGACATCGTGCTGGGAGGCAGCCTGTCACATTTGGCCCAGTGAAGCGAGAGAAAGCACTATGGGCACAGCTTCAGTTGGACATTGAAAACGAAGCTCATCCATCTGTTTGGTAAGGGCTCAAGGGAGCTGAGGCTGTGTAGTCAGGAAAAGACTCTGGGGCTCTGTCTGTGCGTGGCTGCCACCCGTCTCTCCTGTACCTTGCTGGCTGAGGCTGGATGACGGGGGGGTAGGGGGGTGGGGGGGAGCGGGTTGGGGACACAGATATGCCCAGGCCTGTGGCCCAGAGTGGGACAGTGATAGCAGTCTAGCAGCATGCTGACTTATGGAAGGCCTTTGCACCTGACTGGCAGGGCCGGTCACACGTAAACATCAGCGGACAATGGACGCAGGCTACTGCGAGTCAATAATGTGCACCTTGCTGCACCAAAATGAACTCGAGCTGGTACCAACTGAACAGCCTGGGCTGGTGTGTTTTGAGCACATCCAAGGATAACAGGGAGAGTGAGCAGGACTAGCGGTCCCCTCTGGGGCGGGTGCCCTCGGGCAAGCACACCATTGCCATAGGACCTGCACAGGACGTTCCCTTGCCCAGCCCTGCTGTGGCCTAATGAGGATTAGCTCAGCACTAATAAAAGTATGTGGTGCCTGGGAGGTTCCCCTTTGCTCCAACACATGCTGTGTCTTTCCAGGTCACTTGGCCTCCTTGGAATGGATCATTGAAGAAAATATGTGTCCGTGTTGTTTCTGATAGGTGATTAACTACTACCTCATCTTATGCTCCATCATGCTTGCAGTCCAGCTTTGAATAAGCAAAGATGAGATATTTTATAATAGGGGTAAGGGAAGGTTGTTGGAAACTGTATCCCAGAAAGTAGACAGAAATATCCATACAAGGTCTCTATGAAATGAAAGAAAATGGAGTCTGAGTGTGAGGCAGCACTGACTGTAGACATTGGTCCAGGCAGGTGGGCTCTGCGGGGAGTACACTCACCTCCTCAGGAGGAGTCTGAAACCGAGAGCATATGGCTTAATGTCAGCATACCTCTGTTCAATGTGATGACAGGGTTCACTAAGAACCTTTGAGGTTTGTTAATCCACGCTATTTATAAGTGTGTTGATGAGTATAGCGATGGTTGGCATTCTCTACATATGGCAAACAGCTTGGGTTTTTAGGAATGATTTGTTTGTTGATTCTTACAGTTGTCATTGAGGGGTCCTGAGGCTGTTTCACTGGCTCAGCGCCCCCTACTGGCAGCTGCTGGAACAACGGGCAGAGTCATTAGAACTTGGCTGCTCAAAGGGCCCAGGAGCTTGCTGGGAGGGCAGTCGTGGAGCCCATCTAGACCTCTGAGGCAGGACCTGTTTCTTAACCGGACCTGGGGATGGTGTGACAGACCGACATGTTTGCTTTCTCGGACTCTACCTCTGGTCCAGCCTGCATTTCTCCCATGGCCTGCCACACATGTGCTCATTATTAGAGAAATTCTGCTTGGGGCTACAGTTTTTGGAGAAACAGCGTCTTGCCAGGGGGTGCCTCTCCCCAGGGAGGTGAGGAAATGTGTACATGGATGGTGACCCAGAACAAAGAGATTTTGAGATTTCACACTCTTCCTTGGATCCCTGTTGGTGGCCAGATGCCTTTGGTGATCAATCATCTCTTGTCCCTTCCATTCTCTCTTCTGTTGACATAAAAGACACCTGAATTCTGGGCTCTTGGAAGATGGATTTGAAGAATCATCTGCTTGACTAGGCACCTTCTCAATCAATACAGCTTTCCTTGTTCCAACTCTGCTGTTTTGAACACTGGTCTTTTGCAGTGTCGGCACATGGATTGTGGACTGGTAACAAGGGGTGTGCACATTCGAGTTTGGGAAACACTGCTTTGGAAATAGCTAGAAACTGGCATTTGGGGAGGCCAAAGCTTCACATTGGAGTTCATCACTGCTTGGCATCACAGGATAGCATCTGGAGGGAAACACAGTTCTCTGGTGGCAGAGTGGACTTGACTCAGGGGTCACAGTCACTGACAAGTGGTCATAAAATGGTGATGATGACCAGGGAACACTTGCTGGGTGCCAGACCCACCACTCTCTCACTGATTCCTCCAGCACTCTGTGTGGGAGGGGTTCTTGCTCTCTGTGTCCCAGGCGAACGGACAATGCAGAGAAGGTCAGCTGTATGATGTGGAGCTGCAGGGGCCTGGTTGGTGCTCACCCATGAGGCTGAAGCTTTACCCTATGGTAAGTGCCGCGTGCACACTGGAGTGTGGGCTCACACACACCTGACATGTCATCTCTTCCTCCCAACAATCTTCTGAGAAGACGATCCCATGTAACAGATGGGGAAACTAAGTACAAAGTTAGGTAACTGTCCCCAAGAGTGGAAACTAGAAAGAATCCCAAATCTGATGCCACGCCCTTTCTTCCTCTCGCCTCGAGCCACCTCCATGCCATCACAGCACGGGTCCTTTCCGAGGCAGTCCTCAGTCCCGTGCAAGGAAAACAACAAAACCCCAAAAACTTTGGTTGCACCAAGTGGGTCTTCTCTTTGATGTGACTGAAAAATAACTGGAGGGCTTCTTCTCTCACTTCCAGGACAAACAGTGATGGGACTAGGGGTGCGGAAGGAAGGTAGTGCTTGTTCACTGCGGTGGAAGCTTCTGGAAGAAAGGCTTGAAGCTTTCCCGATGGGCAAGTCGCAAGCAGGAGAGGTTTCAAAGCTCTTGAATACCTGGGGGCGTCCCTGCCACACGCATGTGGTTTATGTAAGAGCCATCACTTACACTTGGTATTCAGGAGAGAAAATGGAAACCAGGGAGTTCGTGGCTCCCTGGCAGTTACAGTCCCTGAGGCCCAACCAGGCTCTGTCCGAAGCTCCACACATGTCTGTTTGCCTGAAGATGACGATGGCCCAGAGGCAGGACCAATGGCGACCAGTGGCAATCCTCTGGCCTCCCTCTTACTACTTGATGGTGTTGGGTGACTGCAGCCCAGGGCTCCTGGGAGAATCTCAGCCCCACACTTCACAGAAGCCGTCACCTCTTTAAGGATGGAAACACACAGGATAGGAAAGCACCTGGGATGGTGGAGAGCCCAGGCAGATTCAGGCTGTGAGTCCAGAGCTAGCTCCTGCACAGCTGGCACCCCTGGCCTCCACCAGCCCTCACACGTGTGCATCTGTCATATGCTTCCTGGGGTTCGTGCCAGGTTCTCTTTGATTATGGGGTGTGTAATCCACTATCCATTGACTTGGGCTACCAAGGGCATTACCTTGCCTGGCAAGGGCCCAGGTAAATCACAGCCAAACAAAACCAAAGCAGGCTTCTCAGGCAGAAGCAAAGGAAATCTCAACCACTGACCAAGGCTCAGGAAGGGCAGAGCCTGGTGGGGCCTGGGCAGCCAGCTGGCACATTGGGGTCCTGACTAGGTTTTACCTAGTTCCTAGGCTGGCTGGGGTAGAGCTGCTGATGGCAGTTCTGTGAGTTTGGGCCTCTGTGAGTTTGGGCCTCATTACTGACTCTCTAGCCCAATCTTCTGATTCCTGAGCAGGAGCCCTGTGCAGGGGAAGTGGAGACCTCGAGGTGGAGAGAGTAACTTTCATGTCCCACTTGAGAGCCTGACCCATGCGGGGCTGCATTCACCATGTCACCCCACATGGCCCATCTGGCTGCATGTCCCCATTTCTCAGATGGGAAAGCAGAGGTTATGTATGAGAACTAACAATTGTCTAGACAGAGCTTTGTAGTACTTTGCAAAATACCTTGGCATCTGTGGTCTCATTGTTTGATCCAAGAATTGCATGACATAGATAATTCAGATTTTAGCACCCCAAATTACAGATGAAATTACTGAGGTTCATAACAGTTATGAGATTTATTCAAGGTCACTTGTCCAAGGTTACTGACCTGAGTCTCTGACTCATGGTACAGCAAACCTTTTTCATGGACTTGCTTTCTGATTGGTTAGGCCATGAGAATATTTTTGTTTATGCCTTTACTGTACTTAACTTGTTTAGGGGCCAGGACTGGCTTCTGTCTACCCCACCATGTAATGCAAGACATCAATATTGAACCAGCACTGCTCTTATGGAAGGACAAAGTGCACTCACATTCCTTGGTGTTGGGGGGCGCCAGGAGGCAGGAATAGCAGACCATGCCGTAGATGTTCCTGGGTCTGTTTTCCAATATGTAGTAGCTACAGGGAGGGCAAACAAGACAAAGTAGACAGGTGAACTGGGCACTGCCACAAGCAAATGCTGACTACTTGGCATACCCACGACCAAAGCATGATCCAAATCAGGCCTGAGACAGACGCCTGGGAAGCAGGAGCCCTGCTGAGGCAGCAGCCCATTTTGATCACTGAGATTCCTTGAAGGTTTTCAACTTGTCTTAAAATGGATTTCCCCCCAATACTGGGCCAGTTTGGGTCTTATAAATATCTCCTCCCCTTTTTGGTTCCTTTCACCGATGAGCTTGTTAGTGTGTGCATGTCATCACCATCTTCATCCACATCCTCCACCTAAAAATCTGCGTGCCCACCGTGTGCATGCCTGCCACCACGTGTGTGCCCACCACCACGTGTATGCTCTGCCACCACGTGTATGCTCTGGTAAGTGCCTTGGGTGTCTTGCCAACCAGAGATTCAGGCACTTATGGAGGAGGAGCAGCACTCCCTTGGTGAAAGCCCGTAAATGTGTCTCTGCCGGTGACACTGGGACCTCCCAGGGAACACTTGCTGACCACCAGTGAGCGGCACTGGCTGGCAATGTGGCTGTAGCAATGTCCAGCGAGGTCACCACAGAGGGCTTTAGAGACAGCCAGGTCATAACTGAAATTTGTTTGTTTCTTCCTCAGGAAGCACTTGTCCAAAGACACCCATATAAATTCATGCAGGCTCTGGCCGGTTTGGCTCAGTGGATGGAGCGTTAGCCTGCGGACTCAAGGGTCCCGGGTTCGATTCCGGTCAAGGGCATGTACCTTGGTTGCAGACACATGCCCAGTGGGGAGTATGCAGGAGGCAGCTGATAGATGTTTCTCTCTCATCGATGTTTCTGGCTCTCTGTCCCTCTCCCTTCCTCTCTGTAAAAAAATCAATAAAATATACTAAAAAAAAAAATTCATGCTGGAGTTGTGACATTTAAAACAAAAGACAAAGCCTTCCCAGTGATGTCTTTCGAGCTTCCTGATGTCAATATACCATGCTGGCTCTCAGAATTCCCTGCCCAGACCCTGCCACCATGGGTTGCCGTTCTCTGCAGGGCACACCTCCTGGCCTCCCCTCCCAGCCTCACAACTCAGCCTCCTTTCTACCTGCAGGTAGGTTTTGGCACTTCTCTTGGTGTATGCTTGTTTTCCATAAGTATACATTCAGCGATGATCATGGAACCAGTATTGCATTGTGAGAAATCAATTAATAAAGTGAGCTGGTGCCCATGTTCTCCCTTACTACCATTTCAAACAATGAAAAATCCCTCTGCGCTGTTGAATACTTCCATGGTTGTTTTAAAATCTCTCTCTCTTTTTTTTATTTATTTTATTTTATTTTATTATTTTATTTTTTTTTTAAAAAATATATTTTATTGATTTCTTACAGAGAAGAAGGGAGAGGGATAGAGAGCCAGAAACATTGATGAGAGAGAAACATCGATCAGCTGCCTCCTGCACGCCCCCCAGTGAGGATGCGCCCGCAACCAAGGCACATGCCCCCGACCGGAATCGAACCTGGGACCCCTGAGTCCGCAGGCCGACGCTCTATCCACTGAGCCAAACCGGTTCGGCTAAAATCTCTTTTATTAGCCATGCACATCCAGGCCCATGGACCAGGACTGTGGGGGGAGTATTCGGACTCTAGCGGCCAGGAGATGAACCATTATCAGTAACATTATGATCATAATTACGTGCCCTTCCTCAGAGCGTTTTATCCCCAGATTCCTGTGTATCTAAAAACATTAATTAACCAATTTCAAAACATCCCTCAGAGAAGCCAGCACAGCCAGGTTCACAATTAAACCTCTGGAAAAAGCCTCTCTCAAATGCACACCTTGTACCCTCCAGAAGCCATCTTGTGCTGGGGAAGCAGGAAGCCGTGGGGGCCCCCAGCGCATGGCTCCAGGAGGGGCGTGGCCTAACCAGGAGGGGCGTGGCCTAACCAGGGTGAAGGGCTCTGGACTCCAGGTTGGCCAGGGCAGTCCTCCTGCAGCTTTTTGACATACAGACCCAGAGTTGCCTCTGCGACCTGAGAAGGAATCTATCTGCCAAGAAGGCCTCCTCATGGTTAACTGGGTCCAAATTCATAACAAGAGTCTGGCAGCCATTGTCGACAGAGGCCTCTCACATAGGCTGCCTTTCAGGGGAAAACTGCAGACTGAACCTCCAGTCTCCTCCCGATGCTCCTGCCTGTTGAGTCCATCCTGATGAAGGAGTTAGAGGGCTGAGACCTGACCTATCTATTTAAAATTTCACAGCTATAATCTAATTTGCATTTTTACTAACCAATCAGAGCTGCTCCATAACAACCAATCAGAATACGTGAAGCTGACCAATTAGCACAGTGCTATTTGGACCAGACTGTGCAAATTTGAATTCCTCATTTGCATAAAAATGGACCAATCAGGGACAAGGGTGGGGACTTTATGAAAATTGGCCTCCTCTTTATCTCAGTGGAGCACAAATTTGGTTTTCACTAGGGGCTGCTTCTCTGGGCTTTGCAACCTGTTTACCTGAATAGTCCCCAGATTGGGGACTACTGTTGGCATTAGATTGGTGGCAGGGAACTTTTGTTGGCACTATTATTAGTTGCTCCTCCTCTCACCTCCACCTCTAGTGCATTCTTCTCCCCCAGATTGTGAATGCCTCTCTTCCTGGCCTGGGAGTCCCTCAGGGCCAGCCTTGTTCATGCCTGCATTCCTAGTACCTTGCGCTAGGTGATGAGGAGGGAAGGCGTTAGGCAAGTATTGATTGGAAGAGATGTGAATGAAAACCAAGTTGTTCTCTATAGAATTTCAAAGTGCTAAGACTGACAGAAGTCAAAGGGCATTTTATACACCTTTCCTCATTTTCAAAAAGCAGAACAACAGCTAATCCCATTCTGGTAATAGCCTGGTGCTGAGCTCCATTTTGGATGAAAATCCACAGCCACCTGGGTGGGTATAGGACACCTGGTCTTAGGACTGGGCACCCAGTGGGTCCCAGGGGACACCATGCTCTGTGCACACTAGCGGCAACTCCACCTGGGATTAGTCAGCTGCCTTTGCTGGGCACACAGGCACCTCCTTGGGCAGGCCGATGGCTCCCATCCTGAGTGGTCCTCTCTCTCTGACTCCCAGAGGCCCCGATGGCGGCCACTGCACCTCCTGTCCTGGCTGTGTGTCTGCACCAAGCTGTGCAATGTATTCAATAGCTTAGTTGAAGAAACAATATGGAAGGGCTATAATTTTTTTAAAAAAATGTTGGCTCCAGGAGGTTATAAAATCATGAGTGTTAAATATGTCACACATTACCTAGCATATATTTCACAGAACATTTTAAAATGTTGGGTTTTTCTCTTTAAGACTAACCTCAACTTCTTGTGTTTAATTTACCCCCACACCTCTCATTCCCGGCCAGACAGGAGTGGAGACTCATTGTTTAGCTTCTATGAACTTGAAGCTGGATGCTCATTTAGGGAGCTGTGCCCCGCTAGAGTATTAGGCCCCTTTGTCTTTCTGTGAAGGTCTAATTTCCCACTCTTTGCTCTCTATTTAGACTTTTCCCTGGATCTTCTTTTTTTTCCTTCTGCTTTTCTTCAAGGGTTGATTAAGGTGGGTAACCCAAGACAAGACTCAGTTTAAATGTGCCTCTAGAATCTTCTTTGTGTGTAGATTTTCTCCAAAGGTTTCCTTTTCTCAGAGCTCCTGAGCTTGTAATGGATGCCACTGAGCTCTTTGATGCTCCCTTTGCCCTCTACAATGTTGGTATGTAGAAGCAACCACCGTGTCCTTTGCCCCTTTTTTCCAAACATCCTAGAATGCCTTATTTGCAGGGAGTGGACGTGGTGTGGAAGCTAGCCAGCAGGAGTTTCTCCAATGGGTAATATGATGCCCTGGGGGAGGTTATGAAATTTCACCTCTTCTCTCTTCCTCTTCTCAGGTTTTATTCCCTGGTCCTCCCACACAAGTCTTTCTCAACAGGAAAGCCCCATGTACTGCTCATTGTTCAGCCAGTCTTAGCCACATACTGATATACAGCAGAAAAAGATTGAGAAGATGGTGCTTGCCAAACCACAAAGGGGGAGCAGGCCAAGGCAACCTGTGGTGTCAGGAAGACAAATAGGAGGCAGTCTGCATCCGCAGCCTGGGGACCACAGGGACTTGGGAATGAAAACAGCCTTTCATGGAGCTGATGGTGCCAACTTGCTAAAACTCCTTGTAATCCTCCTTTGTGCCATAGCCTGAGAGCTTCATTTTGTCTCAAAACCTAGGTCATGTAATAGGAGGGGGGAGGCCTTTGGGATCCCACCCTGATAGAGCATTGTGCTTATTAGAGCCAGGATGAGGAGGTTGGGCTTCGAGATAAAGTAGGGCCCCTCAGTTTCCATGGCCTTGGGGTAGGGAGTGATTTATTTGAGGTCATATCACAGCACAGCCAAAATGGAAACTGACTATATTTTCACTTCCGTGGAGTAATGAGAGGTGCACTGAGGCGTGTCCGTTGCACAATATCCTTCACACTCAGCCAGTGGCCTCCTCACCTTGTCCTGATGCCGAAGAGAAAGTGTGGAGGAAGCAGGTCACTGTTCTCTTGGAGCAGGGAGGGAGTCACTCAAGATTGCAGGCTGGGAAGATCCTTGTAAACAGATGCCGGCCTCCCTGCTAATTCCACAGAGGGCTGTCTGTATCTTTGAAGCCTTCCAAAGGCAGGGAGCTCACCACCATTCCCCTGTCAAACTGCTTTCTGATAAATGTATTGGTACCAAACCAACAGTCTTCATTGCCACAGAGCAGCCTTTCTAGAGACCGAGCCAGCACCTTCCCATAGGACAGGTCATTTACTACACTGGTCCCAGGGCTTGTCCCCTTTACAGAAGAGTCTCTGTGGGTCTACGTAAGAATGAAACAGGCTGCTCAATGTGCATACTCACTACCCCTTTTAGAGCATCAAAATAAAGTCTGGCTGAGTCTCACAGATACTATGGGTCTGAACCGCAGAGGATGAGACAGCAATGCTTCAGGGCCAAGCTCCATCTTGCACCCATTCCTCTTACTCCTCTATGAAGCTGCCTTATGGGGAAGCCTATCTGGACCAGTCATTCCCACACCATTAATGGGTAGGTGACTTCCAGATGTGGCCTGAGCTGTTTATTTACATACTAGAGGCCTGCTACATGAAATTTGTGCATGGTAGGGTCCCTAGGACTGGCTGGCAATCAGGGCCGATTGGGGCCTTCTGACTGCTGGCCAGGGCCTTCCTTCCAGCTGTTAGCCAGGGCCTTCCTTCCCTGGCCGCTGGCCACTGGCAGGGGCCTCCCTTCATTATGCACCACTCCCTGGTGCTTAGCACACATCATAGTGAGCAGCAGAACTCCCGGTCACCCAGTTGAACTCCCGTGGGGATACTGTGCATATTAGCCTTTTATATATATAGATGTGTTATATATGTTGTTCTGCATGTAACAACAACCTCAAATTCCACACATACCTCCTCCATCTTTCCTCCACCTCCCCACCAAAATTCTTCCTCCTGTAGTCTACATCTTAGCAAATGGCCTCACTGTCCACACAGCTGGCTGAGACAGACACCTGATAATCCTCTTCAAAATCTCCTTCCCCAAATCCCACATGCACATGGTCTGCAACTCCTGTCTCTGCTATCTTCCAACAAGCTCTTGAATTTTCCTTCTCCCTCCAACTTCCAGTGCTTTCGCCTTGCCCTGATCCTCACAACTTCCCACATTATCCCTGTTCCCAGGCTTCCATCTCTTCCTTGCTCAACAGTGTTTATCTTCACTGCTGCCAAGGGGGTCATCCTAAGGTTGATTATGTCCTACACCAGCTTATACATCTGCATCAGCGTCTAGCTAAATGACTGGAGTCCTCAGCATCATTTTCCAGAGTCCTTTCCATCTGGCCTCTCCCCTCACTAGTTTCTCCACACCCACCTGTGTGCCTTCCACTTGGCCCAGGGATGCAGCCCCACGTCCTGTCAGATTGCTCACCCTCTGGGTTTTGGCTGAGCACCTGCACTTGGAGAGTTCTGTTCCACTTCTCAACTCTGTTCCACCCATCCCAGCATCACTCTGAGAAGTCTTCTAAGACCCCTACTGACCCCAATCACAGAAAGGGCCTTCCTGGACTTCTTGAGCACTGGTTTTCTTGTCTCTCTCCTCCACTGGAAAGAGAGGCACTACATCTTTCCTCTTTGTCTCACTAGTACCTACCTGGTGGACTCTTAATTTAAAGGTTTACTGAAATAAATGCTAGGTTGTGAATGTCAGGTCAGATTCTCACACTGACAGGCTTTCAAAATAAGTTGAGATTTTGCAAAAAGGGTTATTTTCTTCCCAAGGCTGAGGATGGCAAGGGGAGCATGCTTTTCCTCGGCATGTCTATAGTTAATCCATAAAACTCTGCATTTTTTCATGCATTATGTACCCGCAGCAATTGAGAGAAAAGTCTCAGGAATTATAAGTTATCAGAGACTGATTCTAGCCATCTAAAGTCAAGGTCCTTCTGATTTTTCTCCTTCAAGCCCAATGTCTGCAGGCCCTCCACAGACGTGTGACCCACTGGGTCAGATGCATCAACTGCTTCTTCATCTTCTTTTTTTTAAAAAATATTTTTTTTATTGATTTCAGAAAGGAAGGGAGAGAGATAGAAACATCAATGATGAGAATCATTGATTGGCTGCCTCCTGCAAGCCCCCTACTGGGGATCAAGCCCTCAACCCCAGCATGTGACCTTTCAGTCCTCAGGCCAACACTCTATCCACTGAGCCAAACCAGCTAGGGCTCGACTGCTTCTTCAAACACTTCTCTCTGGTGGAGCCCCCACAACACAATGGTCACAGCAACTAAACTAAAGAAAACCCAGTGAAAGGACTTTTATTTCATCACTAGAGGTCTGGTGCACAAATTCGTGCACCAGTGGGGTTCCTTGGCTTGGCCTGTGGGATTGGGCCAAAACTGGCTCTCTGACATTTCCCGAGGGGTCCTGGATTGTGAGAGGGTGCAGGCCAGGCTGAAGGACCCCATTGGTGCACGATCAGGGCTGGGGAGGGATGCGGGAGGTTGGCCAGCCAGGGAGGGGTCAGTGGGGGGGCTCCAGGGTGCATCTCACTCAGTCCTGATTTGCTGGACCTCAGCAGCAAGCTAACCTACTGGTTGGAGCATCTGCCTCCTGGTAATCAGTGCATGTCATAGAGAGCAGTTGAGCAGCCTTAGCTTATCATTAGCATATTACACTTTGATTGGCTGAACGGATGACTGGATGACCAGACACTTAACATATTAGGCTTTTATTATATAGGACTAGAGGCCTGATGCACAAAATTCATGGAAGGGGCTTGGCCCCCGCTAGCACAGTGGCTGCCTCTGCCTCAGCCCCCATTGCTGTAGCTTCATCCAAAAGGTTGTTCGGAAGGATGTCTGGTCTAATTAGCATATTATGCTTTTATTATTATATATATTTTCTAAGATAATAGTTTAACATCTTCCTTGGGTATAGCTACCTATTTTTGTGTTTTTTCCTTATTGAAAAGGTTCTGGAATAAAGTTCTCATGATTTCTTTATTCATTTGAAAAATATGTTTGAATCATCCTCTGTCAGGGACAATGTCGGACAATGACGTGGTTGTCCCTGTGGGGTTTCGATAGTCAGGTTTGTAACTCAGGATGTAGGTCTGAACTGATGACAGAAAACTAGGGAGACTGGAGATGGGGGGGTGGGCAAATCACCAGCAGAGAGATGGTGGTGGAAGCCATGGAAATGGATGCTTCCCAGTAACAAATTTCTGCGAGTTTAAAATATCTCCTCATTTTAAAGAGTTATTCACTTTCAGTCTATTCCTAAATTGGTGGGACTTTCTGCCTTTTTTGTACTTCCTTTTTCTTAGACTAATACCCAGTGTTCTCATTTGAATGTGTTCTTATTTGCTTCCTCCTCTCAATTCAGCATAGTGAGACAGTGTGTAAACAAGTGATTTGTGAAGTACAGAGTACTATTGAGAATGCTGCTGCCTCCATGACCAACATGATGGTCTGCACCCTGGCCAGCACCATCACCGCCCCCACCACCTCCATCACCCTTGAGCCATCACCACTCTTGGTGTCTGGGCAACCCTTGCAAGCATTATGCTGTGTGGCCACCAGAGGGGGGCAGCAGCAACTGCAGAGGCTTGGTGTTTACTGGGGTAGGCTGCACCTCCTTGTCTCAAGCAGAACTTGCTAATGTGTCCTGCCCGCGTGAAGGAAGATTTTTATCCTTCTTTCAGGATAACTGCATTTGCACTTTGCGTTTTTGGGGAAGACTTTTGATACATAACAGGATTGTGGTGGAATTATATGCATATTGCACTCAAATATTCCTGTCAGTGGCTTTTATCCTCAGTTTTCCTCAGAATACTAAAAGTAATATTCTTGTATGAGATTTTAGTGTTTTTTCCCAAAGCATTCCACATGTGTTATCTCATTGTAAGTAGTCAGCAAATTTGTTTGATTTGAGAAGTTGGAAGAGCTGACTGATGTTGGCTTAAAGAACACAGAAACTGAGCCTGGGCGAGCTGCCTGCTCAGGAAAGGTGGCAGGACTCACCATCCTAAGTGCCATGTGTCCTTATTCCAGATACAAGACCTTCTCTCTGCATGTCGCCCCTGGTGTAACAGGGCAGACAGCAGGAGTGACGCTGCACTGCAGCCTGCGGTGCTCCTGTTCTCAGCGGGCTTCCCAGAGACACACAGAGGTTTCTGAGAGCGTGTCCTGGGTGCGGTTTGGAGCACCCATGCTTACCCAGGGAGACAGGGCCCACACTCAGCGTCATTCTCCATGTCCCCCGGCATCAGCACGGTGGCCCGGAAGAAGCCCTCGCAGTCTTTGTGGCGCCTGCATATCTGGTAGCCTCCTTTGGAAAACTTCTCTGCTGGGCAGGGGATGCAGCCATAATCCTCATCTTTGGTGCCGTAGCCACAGGACTGGCCAAGGAAGAGGACAGAGGACATAGGTGAGTCCAGGGCCACACCTGCCAGGACCAAACCTGCAGTCTTTGGGCACACCATGTGCATGGGCGCACAAGGCCCATCAGGCACAGGCTGCCCCGGGTGCACCGGACACTGATTTAGCTAGGGAGCCACATGCAGAGCAACACTAAGTATGGTGACAATACCCCATGAAGGTCCTGGGGGCTGTGGTCTGGCAGCCAGGCAGGGGGTCTTACCAGGTATGGCTCTTCCCCCGGCCCACACTGGGGACACTCATGGCACAACCCTGTGGTCTGGTTGTAGTACTCATTCTCGCCGCAGTTGTTGTATTCTGCTCTGGCTGAGCACATCAGAGACACCTGCCACAAGAAAGGGGTCATTTGGCTTTCATGCCTCCTTGAAGACACACAGTTACTCAGTTACTCGGGGTTAGTGGCCAGACAGCCCCAAGGCTGGGTGAGGAAGGGCTGGTGGTAGGAGCCTGCTCAGTCCGTTAGTGCTCATTCAGTGCCCCATCCCCAGGAACTTAGCTGGTAAACGGGGCAGGCCACCCTGCTTCCATAGTCTGGCCTCACTCCTGCCTCCCCCTGTCCCGCACCCATCCCACCTTGGAGGCCTGATCCAAACTCGCTTCCCCCATGAAAACTTTCTTCCATTCTTTCCAAAGTCATGAATGAGGCAGCTCCTGCCCCAAGCCTCTAGCACAGCAGGTTTCTCAGTCACATGGTGCCTCTTCTCCTCCCCTGAGGGCTCCTGGTAAAGGCTTGGATCTTTCTTAATTGTATGGTCCACAGGTGTAGCTCGTCACACAGGCATGTGTATATCACAACGTAAATAAGCATTTAAGGACATTTCTATCCATGAAATCCTATAAAAGAAGCCACCAACCAGGGAAGTCTAGTTTAAACCCTGGGTGCTGTTCAGTGTGTTGCAGGGCGAGCTGCCTGCTCAGGAAAGGTGGCAGGACTCACCATCCTAAGTGCCTCCTCAGAAGAACTCAGTGAAGATGATGCTATTGTTGTTCCCATTTTACAGCCATGTAAACTGAGGCTTAAGAGCCCAAGGAACCTGTTCAAGGAAGTGTGGCTGGTGAAGGACACAGCCTGGAGGGGGCTCCCACTGGAATCTCTGCCAAGCCTGCGCAGTGCTGGCAGGTGTCCTGACCCACTTACCACCAGGATAGGGAGCCAGGGCATCAGTCTGTAGTCTCCCACGTGGGCCATCCTCTCCCATAGGTTCACCTGAAAGATATACCTCATCAGCAGCAGTGCCTGCAGGGCCTGAGGCTGCTCCAGTTGCCTTCATTGTATCCCACTGGGTCAGAGGGACCTCCCAAAAACAGAGTGAGGAACGGATAGGCCCCAAAGAAAAGGCAGATTTAAGCTGAGTGTCAGGCCCCTTCGACTGACTCCACCACTGCCCTCCCAGCATCACCTCATCCCGGGAAAGAGCTCCAGGGAGGTGGGACCAGAGCACACCGCAGGCCACAGCTGAAGCGGCACTGACCAGCTTTCACCTGCTGGAGAGTCTGAAGACCCTGGTGAGCGTGCTCCAGGCTAGTGCTGATCCCCTGGCTGCAGGGGAGACCCGGAGACAGTGCCAGGGATCAGACAGCCCTCCCCACGCAACTTCCTGCTTTCCCAGCCCCTCATAAGGTTCGTCCCTCTCTCTGTAAAGAATGGGTCATCTGTGGACAAGGAACCCGAATGCTGGTGGCCCTTGAAGCCCTGGCAAAGATCAGGGCTATGTACCCACTGTTTGGTAGAGACAATGGTAGCTGAATCAACTTCCCCACCAGATAGTCATGTAAATCCTTACTGATAAGATAGTCTGCCTGTTACTGGAACTTGCCTGCCTAAGGGCTATGGGTGTATTCCAAACTGAATAAAAGGATGGCAAGGCCGGAGCACAAGCCGAGTCTGTCCTCTTGGAATGGGCTCTCGCCTGGCCCCCCAATTTTCAAATTATTATTTCTTGTCTCGTCTCTTTCATCTTCCAGAGCCCAAACCCTGAACCATGCGGGATGTGGGACATTCACACTTTACCATTTGCGACAGCATGGATGGACCTAGAGGGTATTATGCTAAATAAACCAGACAAAGACAAATACTTTATAATTTCACTTATATGTGGAATCTAAAGAACAAAATAAACTGACAAACAAAAGAGAAACAGACTCATAGATACAGAGAACATACAGACAGCTGTCAGAGGAGAGTGTTGTTGGGGAGCTGGGTGAAATAGGTGAAGGGATTGGCAGTACAAATTGGTAGGTACAGAATAGTCACAGAGATTTAGAGTACAGCATAGGGAATATGGTCCATAATATCATGATCACTACATATGGGGACAGGTGGGTACTTGAAATATTGGGGAGGGGGAATCACTTTGTAAAGTTTATGATTACCTAACCCCTTTGCTGTATATCTGAAATTATTACAGAACTAGAGACCTGGATTTTTGCACTGGTGGGTCCCTCAGCCTGGCCTGCGCCCTCTCGCAATTTGGGATCCCTCGGGGGATATTGGAGTGCTCAATGTGGCAGGTGGCTGGGGAGGAGCCCGAGCTGAGGCCGGGTGCCACTCCTGCACATCCCAGCCCTGCTGTACTTGTTGCCGCCGTGGCAGCTGTGCTCATCAGCTGTGAGCCTGGCTTCTGGCTGAGTGGCGCTACTGCTGTGGGAGCGCACTGACCACCAGGGGGCAGCTCCTATGTTGAGTGTCTGCCCCCTGGTGTTCAGTGTGTGTCATAGCAACCAGTAGGCTTTTATATCCTATCTAATAAAGAGGGAATATGCAAATTGACTGTCATGCTGTCACAAAGATGGTGGTACCCATAACCACAAGATGGCGGCACCCAGTCCACTCAGCCCCACCGGAGTCCTCCAGTCCTTTCAGCCCTGCCAGGGTGGGGGGTGGTAGGCACGCAGTGCGGCCAGACCCGCCCTCAGCCCCCCAGCTGCCCAGGGCCGCCCGAGGGTCAGGTAACCAGGGCCGGCCGAGGCTTGTGCTGCCGACAGTGGCAGCAGCAGAGGTGTGATGAGGAGTCACCTTCCCCTGATCACCGGGTTGCCTCCCGCCCCTGAGGGCTCCTGGACTATGAGAGGGGGCAGGCCGGGCTGAGGGATCCCTCCTCCAGTGCATGAATTTTCATGCACCGGGCTTCTAGTATATAAATAATATTGAATGTATAAAAATAGATTTTATTTTAATAAGTGATAGTGTTGAACAAATTATTACAGACTCTAAAAGCCACATGAAAAAAAAAATCCAGAGAGGCAATAAAGAGCAAGGAAAACCAAAATTTTGGATATTTCTATTCACATTTTATCTTTTTTAAAAATATATATTTTTATTGATTTCAAAGAGAAAGGGAGAGGGAGAGAGAGATAGTAACATCAATGATGAGAGAGAATCATTGATCAGTTGCCTCCTGCACGCCACCTTCTGGAGGTTGAGCCCACAACCCGGGCATGTGCCCTTGACCAGAATAGAACTTGGGACCCTTCAGTCCACAGGCCGAAGCTCTATCCACTGAGAAAACTGGCTAGGGCCACATTTTATCTTTTTATTTGACTCTACTTTTCCTGTCAGTTTTTATTTTTCTACATATTAACTAGTGGTAATAGCAATTGTTTCTGAAGTACTATAGACAGCCATGGCCTAAGAATATTCCCTAAACACCAAATTATTATTATTGTTTGTCAGCCTCAGTCTGGGCTTTATAGAATACGAATTTCATTACTAAGTAGATGCACATGCATTTGTGCATCGAGCTTCACTCCCTCACATAGTGGGGCTATTTTAAGGTGCCGACTCACTGTTCTGTAGTGAATCCAGAGACAAGAAGAATAGCTGGGTTTGGGGGTGACAGGGCAAGCTGAAAGTATTTCTTTCCAAACATATCCGAGCTGATAAGAGCAGAAAAATGAGACAAGGAGATAAGGGAGAAGCCGGCACAGTGGCCTCTTGACAGAAAGTAAGAATCTTTTATTTCTTCTTATTTAATACAGTTTAGGAAATAACTCGTTCACCTGTTGCTAAGAGCAGAGGACAGAGCAGTGACCTGAGGGAACTCAGTACCACTTTTAGTTCCCAGACAGAACATGCCTGCCACAAAATTTCATGTTTATATATTGACATGAATTTTGATGAGGCAATAAAAAGGGACTTTTTGAAGCTTCACCAGGCTCCTCACTTCTGGTATCTCAGTCACACCACCTTTGCTCAGCAGCACAACCACAGCAACAACATCATACACAAGTACTAAGACCTTCTACTAGAACCCCAACATGTCAGCAAAATACACCATTAATCTGATAGTGCAGATACCCTGGCAGCAAAGGAAGTTGAAGGAGATAAACCATTTATTGACACCGGAATTAATAGATGCTAAAGTAGCTACAAAGCTGTGGCAAGCACAGCATGGATGGAACTGGAGAGCGGATAAATACCACATGATCTCACTCATTTGTGGAATATAATGAACAACATAAACTGATGAACAAGGACTGATCCAGAGACGGAGAGGCATTGATTGGACTGTCGGGCTTTGGAGGGAGGGTAGGGGAGGGTGGGGGTAAGGGGGAAAGATCAACCAAAGGACTTACATGCAGGCATATAGGCCTAACCAATGGACATGGACAACGGGGTGGGGGGGTGAGGGCATGAGCGGGGGTGGGGGGGGGTAGAGGGTAACGTGGGGACAAGGACACATATGTAATATCTGTAATATCTTAATCAATAAAAATATATTTAAAAAAAAAAAAAAGCTGTGGCAAGCAATGAAGCAAGAAGGATCTAGAAATGATCACTATTACTATTTGCTCCTGAGGGGCCCTCAGAGGGCTTGCTGCTCTCTGAGAATCGTCACCCTGGGTGATTGAGAGGCCTCCCACATGGTGGCGGAGGCCGGGCGAGGGGCTTGCTGAAACAGTTGTCTGAAAGGAAAGGTGAGGTGAGGGCAGGTGGAGGGCACACAGCTCTTCAATGCCTCATCTCCCATCCCAACCCCGCAACATGCTCTACCCTCCATGCCTCTCTGCAGTCTTGAGCCTGGGGAGAAGCGATGAGGGAGGCAGCTGTGTGTGGCCTTCGCACTCCAGGCTCTCAGGCAGCCTAGAGCTTTAGGCAGATGCTGCGATGAAGGTGATGAAGGTGGTTGACTCATTTCTGTGCCATCGAACAGCATGGTCGCACCACCTGAGTCAGAGCTATGGCAGAAGCAGCAGTGAGGTCTGCTATGCACACTGCAACATGTAATGTGCTACACGCCATGGTTCACATGTGCAAGGCACGTCCCAGTGGGAAATGGCTCACGATGACTAAAGCGGAGCTCTCAGTCTGCACGTCTGCTCAGAACCAATGGTTTATTGTTCTTGTTAATGGCACACATTTTATATTCTTATTGCTAAGAGTATAAAGAACAATCAGCTTATGGAGATATAATTAGATCATAAAAAAATGCACACACTTCCAGTGTACAGAACTAGCACCTAGTCTCACAGAGAACATCCCTGTCCTTCCGCAGTCTTCTCATTCCCCTATGCCAACACCCTGCCTGCCAAGCTAATTCTAACCACCAGGCATTAGTTTTGCCTGTTCCAGCTCTCACATGAACATGAATACCCATGGCCCATTCATGCTGGGAGAACCAGCAGTTCCGCTGTATTGCTGAATAGTATTTCACGTGGTTGATACACCACAATGTTTATCCATTCACTCATTCAATTTCTATTTGCTAAACTTAGATTAAAAAAATATTTTTTTATTGTTTCCTGGACTTTGGGCAGTCCTGATCTCACATTTGACACAGGGATTAGACTATCAGACAGGTTCCCGAGGGAGCTGCTTCTGGGCCTTCGTCCAGGGAGGTCTGTGGACACTCTCAGGAGAGGACCTAAGGGTGGAGCCACCTTTGTTTGCGTCCAGTCATCAGAGCAATTCAGGAGTCACCAGCCTGGATGCAGCTGTTCCCTTGGGAAGGCGAAAGGCATCCTTTCCAAACCCCTCCCTGGCTTCCCTGCTGGTGGTTACCATGGAGATGCTACTAGAATCCCAAATTCTGAGGATCCACAAACAAAACCTGCACCCCAGCCCCCACCAACAGTGAGTATGGTTAAAAGGGAAGGGTTGAAGAGAAGGAAAAACAAGAGCATTTGCCCAGAGCTAACCCCTGTGCTGCTCTTCAAAAATTCACTTCAAAATGATTGTTAGTGTATTGAAAACAACAGCTGCTCATCATAGTAAATAATCATCCTCAACAAAATTCTTTTGTCCTGAGATGTTTTATGCTGATGGAATCGGCTCAGAGGAGAGGGCGCACTGTGCATTCTTGTGGCCCTCACTGCCAAGGACTCTGTGGTGCTGGGGCCTGTGCCCTGCTCCCAGCCTGGGGGTGAATGTGTGTTCAGGGCTAGGGGGTAGATATGGATTTATCAGGATAGCTGGCAAAACTCTGCTACAAAGAGGGGCCTTTCCACTCAGAAGTTTCCTTCCAGCTGAGGAGTGCTGGTTGTGTGTCCCTTATCTGGTGAGAACCTGGGAGTCCCTGAGAGAAATGTCATTGGATTTCTTCAGGCATCTGTGTTTGGGGAGTGGAGCCATCTAGTGTTTGCTGCAAATGATTGTCCTCTCAGCCATGGAGAGTATTAATGGAGGGTATACCAAGGGCCTGGCCCTGTTCATGCACACATTATTATTATTTTTAATTGATTTCAGAGAGGAGGGGAAAGGGAGAGAGAGATAGAGACATCAATGGTGAGAGGATCATTGATCGGCTGCCTCCTTCAGGCCTCCAACTGGGGATCGAGCCCAAAACCCAGGCACGTGCCCTGACCTGGAATTAAACTGTGACCTGGTTCATAGGTCGAACCTCAATCAAGGAGCCACATGGGCCGGGCCATGCACACATTCTTGTGTTTAGAGATAGGTCAGTGGTGGCTTAGAGACGTGGAGTGACTTGCCTGAGGCCACACAGAGGTGGCACAGACCCAGATCTACGCCACCTTCTACCATTCTACTTAGCCTCAGGAGCAAGGGTCCCAAGAGTGACAGAGAAAGGCTGGAGACCGCTGGGAGTAGAGAGAGTGAGAGGGTCAATTCAGCCAAGAGGCCAGGTCAGTGCAATGTGGACCTGGTTTCATCTAACTTCTGCAGACCTGTGAGAACTGGACAGTTCTTTACAGGGCAAGATGAAGCCCAAGAAACCAGGATGGCAGGAGTCAGTGTAACCTCCCCACCCCCACCCACCTTTAGAATTTTCTGAAGCCATTTGGTGCCAGCGGATTCCTGTTTTCTCCTCTCCCCTTTCAACACCACACCAGATCTGTGGATGCTTAACTCCCAGGCATACCTGTGTTAGTCTGGACTCCCATGAAGAGTTCTTGCCCTGAGAACTTAGAAGTGGGGCACGAAGAAAACTTAAGAGCAGCAACAAAGATGTCTCTATGAGCCCAGTCTTGTAGATCTGAGTGGGTAGGATTTTGTTTGTTTGTTCATGGCCTTGTGGATTGTCTCCTTGCTCTTAATCCTGGGATTAGACCACCTCAGCCCCAGCCCTTGGGTCTCACTGACATGGAAATACCCAGTGCAGATGGCATTTCGTCAGGCAGGTGACCCGGGTGATGCAGGGCTATAAATAACCATTAAATGTCCCGTTTGGAGAGGCCCATTTCCCCCTTTGAATTCAAGTCCCAGCATGAAGTAAGTAACAGATTGGATCCTTCCTGTCAGATGCAGGGTCTTGTTCGACCGGTTTGAAAGAAGATTCATTTTTCAGGCTCTCTTTTCAACTACAGCCACAGGAAAGCATTGAGGAGGGTGAGTTTAGGAAAGGCACCCTGTGGGCTCATCAAGAACACCTGAGACACACCTGCTCCCATGAACCAGGGGAGAAACCAAGAAGAGCTGATATTCCTCAGTGCTTAGGGATCATTTGGGCTGAGATTAAAACTGTAATTAATGTGATGCAGATTGCACTGCAATCACACATGTTCATTTCCCCACCCTGTGCCTTCTTTCAAGCGGGAGCTGAAGGCAGTTCTGAAGCCCTGAGCACTGTTTTAAAAAGACCGAAAGTGTGGCATTACCAGACCAGACAGGCAGCAGCTAGCCGGGGTGCTCCAGAATCAACACGAGAGTCGCCACACATTTGGGAATGCTGGCTTCTGAGCTCATCCTGACTTCTGAACGAACTTTTCAGAGCAAAGACTATGGTGTGTTTTCCTTGGCTGGTGTGTGAATAGGAGCAGGAGTCGCACTTGGCGCTGTCTGGGGTGCTGGTGTCTGCTCTCCAGGCTGTGGGAGGCGGATCCGCGGGTGAGCACGCCTTCCTCCGCAGCTGCCCTCTGCGCCCAGCATGTCACAGGCTGAGCAGGATTGGGCTGTGCACCCTCCCTGCCCTGGGCTGAGCAAGAGCAGCAAAGGCTGTGTCCACCACAGGGGACACTTTTCTCATCTGCACAGCAGCTGAGCAGAGATGAGCGAAGGCGCTGAGACCACTGGCCTTGAGTGAGCCACTCCAGCTCACCGTGTTTCAGGGCCCCTGCTTGCTCATTTCCCTGAGGGCAGGACGAGGTGGATGGACGTGGAAGTGTTTTGAATGTAGACTGCGGTTATTCAGGAGTGTGCATGAGCAGTTACTACCCAGCCACACAGGAGCAAACACTCCTCTGTTCGGCAAGAATGATATTTTCTGAGTAAATTTAAAACAGTCTGATTGTAACTGAAAGGGTGTTGGGCATGGAGCCCAGGCTGTTGCCTTTAACCTGAAGAGGCGGCTATTCTCGGTGTGGCTGGGTAGGGGTTCCTGGATTGATGGTGGGCTCCTTTAAAGCAGACTTCTTATGCAGGAACTTATTTCTTCATGTTTCCTCACTCAGTGTGGGGACAGGATGTGCCCAGCTGGCTGGCCCTCCTCGTGGCTCAGTTGCTGTGTCAATGGGGAGCCAGGTCCTGCTAGTGTTCCCACTGTGTGGATGGAGAAACCGTGGCATCCAGCTGGAATGGACCTTCCTGAGGTCACAGAGTCAAGGAGAGTAGCCCAGCCAAACACCTGGGTGCAGAGGTCAAGCTCTTAACCTCCAAGCCAGAGACGTGGTCCCGCAGGGGGAGCCTCTGTGTTCTAGGACAGGAGCTGAGTGTGCGCAGGGTCCCTGCCATTCGCAGCCGTGACCTTTCCCACCAGAGGGAGAGGCGATGCTTCCAGGGCCACCACGTTATACCAGTTGGGTGATTTGGGAAATTGCACTAGTACAGTTGGGGCTTTCTGACCCTGGAAAATCCTAGGCAGCTGTGACTGCGTATGTAGTGCTGCCTGTTGTGAGGATCTCACCTCTGTGCCCAGTGAGTAGAGGTATAGAGGGAGACAAGCAGCTGCGTGGCCATCAGCCTAGTCAGTGTTTGTGGCTGAGCCCCTCTCCTGTGGCACTCCCCCAAATTCTCCTGCTTTAGCAGGACACTCTTGTTTATTCGAGGGGCCAATAAGGAAAGCCATGCCAATGAATCCGAGTACACAACATTTAAGGACACCTTTATGAGGTGTTTCATTATATATTTGACTACTCTAGCAGTTTAAATGCCATTTATTCCTATGCCAAGAGCCCTAAGATAATGCCAAAGTATTTGGAACTAGAGTATGCTGGTATTAAAATAAAAAATACATTTAAAGCCCAGAAACCTGTTAATTAGAAAGAACTATTAAGTTCTTAAAAGGGGAAAATGTCTCTGTGCTTTAAGGGGAGCTAATTAGAGGTCTGGGTAGAATGAATACAATTTGGTTTATTTGGACTGCCAGTGTTTTAAATATCAACCACCAGGAATGCTAGGGAAAAAATGGAAAAATAATTTAAAAGTAAAAATACAGCTAACATATTTATTTTAAAACGCCATGGATATTAAATGGATAAACAAAAGAGGCATGTAATGGAAGGAAATTCTGACACGGGGCTATAGCAGGGATGAGCCTTGAAGCTGTTACGCTAAGTGAAATAAGCCAGACATGAATGGACAAACACCATATGATTCTACTTTTAAATTCAGAGAGACAAAAATTCATAGTGATAGGTGGTGGCCAGGGGCTGGCAGAGAGCAGATGGGAGTTACTGTCTAATGGGCAGAGTTTAGTTGGAGATGACAAGAGTTCTGGAGATGGATGATGGCACAACAATGTGAATGCACTAAATGCCCCTGAATAGTGCACTTCAAAAGGGTTAAGATGGTAAATGGTTTATGTACATTTTAAAATATATTTTTATTGACTTCAGAGAGGAAGGGAGAGGGAGAGAAAGACAGAAACATCAATGATGAGAGAGAATCATTGATTGGCTGCCTTCAGCACACTCCCCACTGGGGATTGAGCCTGTAACCCGGGCAGGTGCCCTGACTGGGAATTGAACTGTGACCTCCTAGCTCACAGGTTGAAGATCAACCAATGAACCACACTGGCCAGGAAGTTATTTACATTTTACTACAATAAATGCCATCAATCTCATAGGAACAAAGGGTAATTTAACTTTATTAGTAAGTGGCCATTCTATTCCTTAAACCTAAATTGGCTAACACCCAAAGGTGGGTATGATGGTAGAATATATATGTACTAGAGGCCTGGTGCACGAAATTCATGCACGAGGGGGGATGTCTCCTCAGCCCAGCCTGCATCCTCTCTAATCCGGGACTCCTTGGGGGATGTCCCTCTCACAATCCTGGACCATTGGCTCCTAATCGCTCCTAATCGCTCACCTGCCTGCCTGCTTGGTTGCCCCTAAGTGCCCCCCACTCCTGTCGGCCTGATTGCCCCTAACTGCCCTCCCCACTGGCCTGGTCGCCCCCAACTGACCCCCCCCCCCGCCTGCTTGTTCAGTCATTTGGTCGTCCCTCACTAACCCCCCTGCCGGCCTGGTAGTAGGCAGCCATCTTGTGAGAGCGTGAGGGTTAATTTGCATATCACCTCTTTATTATATAGGATTGAAGACATTAAGGGAGAGTTATCATTGTGTCCAGGCTCTTAGGCCCAGCCACTGGGGGCCATACCTCGGTGCTCCAGTGCTCAGGCACATGGGGGAAACAAGGCAAGAAAGGCCGACAGGCTGCAACAGGTCCTGGGCCCATGACTAGGCTTCCCTTTGTGAATTTTGATGTTAATTTTGAATCAAATGGGAATGATTCTGTTTTAGCTGGGAATTCATGTATTTCTTGGAATTATGCCCTCTAGTGCCCGGATTTTTCCTGTGAAGATTTTTCTTCATGCTGGCCTTGGACATTCCTTTGGACCCTTCATCCTTACTCAGATAAGCACACCTTCTGTTTTGAGCCTTTGTCCACCACAAGCCTGGAATTGCCCAACTCTGCAGAGCCTTTCTTTAGGAAAACAGATTGGAACAAGAAATTGTCCAGCTTTGGTGCTTGACACCTATAAAAAGCCCACACTTTAAATAATGCTCCTAACTAATTGGTTGTGTGATTTAAGTTGGAGGTTTGTACTGTTGACAATGAATGATTCAAAAGGGGAGAAAACCAAATGTGCTGGGGAGGGTCTGGCAGGGGTTTCAAAATGCTCTTCTCACCTCAGCCTTCTTTTAAAGTTGTGTAATGTGAAACACCTGCAAGGCACCTACCCAAACATGGGGTTACATTTATGGCAAAAGCGGCAGCAATTTACCCAGATAACTGACTCTCAAAGGCAGAGTGGCCAGGTTTCCAGCTCACACTGTCTCCTTAATCAAACGGAAATCAGGCCTCCATGCTCATTTTCTCTCATGTCCTGTGAGCCCGAATTCCTACTCAAGACTTTGACTCTTGCTTTAGTTGGAAGCCCTCCATGAAAATGAACCATTTCTTTGCAAAATTTTAAGCCCCTCAGGAGATACAGTGGGGCCTTGACTTACGAGTTTAATTCGTTCTGTGATGGAGCTCGTAACTCAAATTACTCGTATGTCAAATCTTAAAGTGAACGAGTGAGACACGTGATGCTGGGCTGATGTTGTGGCGTTCACTGTGACGTTCGCTGTGCCAACTAGCGGTGGGGTATCTGAAGCTGGCTCGTAACCCGAATTTTAGCTTGCAACTCAAAGCAAAAATCGGCCGAGAGACGGCTCATATCTTGAAAAACTCCTTAGTCGGGACACTCATAAGTCAAGGCCCCACTGTAGTCAGAAACTAACATTCATGAAGGAAAATGCAAAGTGAATAGGAAGGGTACCCTCTGGGGTCAGAGATAAGACTAAGATTTAGCACTGACCCTTCAGGGTGAAGGAATCAGCCACTTCGGGAGGCTTGCCAAATGCTTGGTGTCTCTGAGGACACACCAGCGCCTCCCCACTGGCAATCCTCCACGCCCTGGTAAAATGTTCTCCAGTAACTTTAGGCTATGAGGAGCAGTCATGGTACAAAATGGACCTGGGCATTACCCAACATTCTCAAAGTATACTAAAATTTTCAAATATACTAAAAATGTTTTTACGGATTATAAAGTAAAACTGGTGGGAATGTAAAATGGGCAAAGAGTATGGAGGATCCCCCCAAAAATTAAAAATAAAACTACCATATGATCCAGCAATTCCACTTCTGGGTATTTATCTGAAGGAAATGATAACACTAATTTGAAAAGATATCTGCACTCTCCATGGTCACTGCAGCATCATCTACAATACCCAAGACATAGAAATAACTTACATATCCATCAATGGATGAATAAAGAAAATATGGTATATATATACAGAACAGAACACTATTCAGCCATAAAACAGAAGAAAATCCTGCCATTTGCAACAACATGGAAAGACCTTGAAGTAAAATGAATCAGACAAAGAAAAACAAATACATTATGACCTCACTTACATATGAAACTCAGAAACAGAGAACAGATTGGTTAATGCCAGAGGCAAGGAATGGAGAGTGGGCAAAATGGGGTACAAACTCTATGTTATAAAATAAATAAGTCCAGGGGATGTAATATATAGCATGGTGACTATAGTCAATAAACACTATTTTATATTTGAAAATTGCTAAGAGAGTAGATCTTAAAAATTCTCATCACAAGACAAGACAAAAAGCAATTCTTTCTTCTTCTTCTTCTTCTTCTTTTTTTTTTTAAAGATCTTCCCTGGGATCACCCCTAAAATCTCCACCATTAAAGCCCTTAGGATGGAGGACCCAGAGTGCGCCCTCACCTTTGCCTTTGCCTTTGCCTTTGCCTTTGCCTTTGCCTTTGCCTTTGCCTTTTGCCTTTGCTCCCTTGCTCCTTCCCCCTCCTTGCAGGTGGGTTACCATTACCTTCTTCCCAAACTCCAAGGGCCCTTCCTTTTCCTTTAAATCTTGTTTCCTCAGCCCATTTCTTCTACAAATTACTTCTACCTCTAATTTTATAAATTTATGTTTCCTTATAGTTTGGGTCTTGGCTCTGAATTCTTTCCTAGCCAGAACTCAAGTAATTGAAGTTGCTGAACCCAGGTCTGGTCTGACCCCACCAGTCTAATACCTGGTGCCATTCTCACGCCCACACAAGACAAGTCCAGGTGATTTTGAGACTTTCATTAAAGTCGGAGACAGTGAAACAAGGAAGGGCCTAGGATAGTAGAAGCAACAGGAGAGGGACTAGGTGGAGAAATGATCCTAGGCTGGGCTGCTTTGGCTCATTGAGAAGTTGGAGAAAAAGGAGTCTGGGGATTAGCCCAGGACGAGCTGCTGCTGCCTATTGTTCCCTGTTTGCAAGCCTCATGGGGGTCCCTTAGAGTTTAGGAGATGCATGCCTATTGGGGAAGAAATGGAGGAATGGAAAGGTGTGATTTGGACATGCGCCCAGAAGGGAGAGTTACAAAAAGCAATTCTATGTGGTGCAGGATGTTAACTAGACTTATTGTGGGATCATTTTGCAACATATACAAATATCAAATTATTATATTGTATCTTAAATTAATATAATGTTATATGACAATTATTATCTCAAAAATACTTAAAAAATACAATTGTCTTGGAGGGAATCATTCCCCAAAGATACTATTTTTAAAGTAGAGCTTTCTACTACATTTCTTTCAGGTGCTATGTATTTATTTATTTTCATCAATGTAAGAAGTAACAAAACTCTTTATTGGAGATACACCAAGGACTTCACACATACACATACACACACGTACTCACATGCACACACTTGGAATGTCCAGTTAATGTCAGCTTCCAAATGGGAGAATTAGACTTTTTTTCTTGTTTTCTTCTTCATACTTTTCTATATTGTTCAATTTTTTTCTATGAGCATAGGCTATTTTGAAAAATATACACAATAAAATAATTATTCCAAAGAAAAAAAGCAATGCCATAGCCGAAACCGGTTTGGCTCAGTGGATAGAGCGTCGGCCTGCGGACTGAAAGGTCCCGGGTTCGATTCCGGTCAAGGGCATGTACCTGGGTTGCGGGCACATCTCCAGTGGGGGGTGTGCAGGAGGCAGCTGGTCGATGTTTCTCTCTCATCGATGTTTCTGACTCTATCTCTCTCCCTTCCTCTCTGTAAAAATCAATAAAATATATTAAAAAAAAAAAGCAATGCCATTGATATTCATACACATGAAATGTCTGATGATTTTGCCTTTCAGCTAAGGAGAGAGCATGGCTACTGTGAGCCCGGCCAAGGCATCCTCACAAATAGCTACATCAGGAGGGGCCTGCAGCCCACCAGTTCCAAGTGACACTGCCTGGTGTCCAGTGACTCTACATGGGCATCACCCTCCTGCTGCCATCACTCCTTTGAAACCAGCCTCAAAACTAGTGTGTGACCTGTGATCAATTTTACCAGGAAACTTTTCCCTAACAATTATGATGAGATTAGGTTGGAAGGGCATTTGGGACCTTGTAAATGCTTGAATATCAAGATTTGGTTTTCATTAAGTACACAGGTAGGAAATAGGGGTTTTCTGAATAATGGGAGGACATGAAAAATGTTTTTGTTTTAAAAATATCTCTTCTTTAGATTAGATGATTTCAGTTGATCAGAATTCAATTCGCTGCTTCTTTCTTCTAAAATAGCCAACATGCTGTTAAGCTCTCTGGTGAATATTTCACTTCAGATATTATAATTTTCAGTTCTAGAATTTCCTTTTAAAAAAATATTTTCACTTTCTCTGCTAAAATTCTCCATCTGTTCACTCTTTGTATCTAAATTTTCTTTAAATACTTGAACATATCAACAGTAGACGTCTTAAAGTCTTTGTCTGCTAATTCTAACATCTTTGCCTTGGGTCTGTTTCCATTGACTACTTTTTTTCTGCATTATAGGCCACATTTTCCTTCATCTTCATGTCTTTGGTAATGTGTTATTTTATCCTGAACATTGTAATGATAAAGCATAGAAAAATCTACTTTATAAAATTCTTTAGTTATGGTCATTCAGCCCATGCCCACAGCCACTTGGGAGCGAGGTGGTGGCTCTCGTTGCCCACCGCAAATGCCAGTGGCCTGCCCTGATGCAGTGTCCCCACAGCCCTCCCCTCATGCTCCAGTAGCAGGACCCAGTCTCCAGAGGAGCAGTTTAAAGAATGAGCTTGAGACAATGATTTAAGTGTAACACATCTTGCTTCTGGTCAAGATGGCAGCATAGGTATATGTGGTATCTTCCCACAACCACATCAAAAATACAATTAAACTACAGAACAACCATCATTCAAAGCCACCTGAAATCTAGGTGAATAGAAGTCCTACAACTAAGGATATAAAGAAGAAGCAACGTTAAGACTGGTAGGAGGGGCAGAGACATGGAATGGGCTGCTTCCATGTGGTAGATAAAAATTGGGAGGGAAATCTTGACTGCAGAGGTCCCCCTCTCCCCTAGGAGAGAGGGGCCCCAGCCCAGGGTTGCAGTTCCAGGAAGAGAAGTCCCCATAATGTCGGTTATGAAAACCAGCAGGGAGCTCAGCTGGTGTGGCTCAGTTGGTTGAGTGTCATCCTGTGCATCAAAAACTTGCCAGTTTGCCAAAGCCGGTTTGGCTCAGTGGATAGAGCGTCGGCCTGCAGACTGAAAGGTCCCAGGTTCGATTCCGGTCAAGGGCATGTACCTGGGTTGCAGGCACTTCCCCAGTGGGGGATGTGCAGGAGGCAGCTGATCGATGTTTCTCTCTCATCGATGTTTCTAACTCTCTATCTCTCTCCCTTCCTCTCTGTAAAAAATCAATAAAATGTATTTAAAAAACAAACAAACAAACAAACAAACAAAAAAACACACACAAAAAAACTTGCCAGTTTGATTCCCAGTCAGGGCACATACTTGGGTTGCCGTTTTGACCCCTGGTTGGGGCATGCATGGAAGGCAACCAATTGATATTTCTCTCTCACATTGATCTGCATCTCTCTCTTTCTACTCTGCCCCCCCCCCCCCCTTTAAGCATGTCCTTGGGTAAGGAAAAAACAACAACCAGGTGTGTTTGTGGTTGAGTGAGATAGAGGGATACAGAAGTCCCAGGCAGTTCTTAAAGGGCCCAAGCACAGACTTACTTGGACTCACTCTAAGTTACAGTGCTTGGACAGCAGCTCAAAAGGCACCAGGGACATATGGGGAGGAACTGAAGTTTCTGGCATAAGGACAAGAGTTGGAGGGGGCAGCTTTCTCCCAAACAGAAGTGGTGGCAGAGGCCATGGTTTCTTTTCAGAGCCTTTCCCACTAGAGCTGGCAGGCAAGCACCATATCTGAGTCTCCATCAATCCGGCTATAACTGTTCACCTTGCCCTGGTGATCCCTGAGACTATGCCCCACCAACTTTTAGGCCCACCCAAGCTGTTTTCAGTGGCTTTCCTCTGCTAATGGCCTGTCTTTCAGACTCTCCTAAAATCTCTCAAGCAAGCAGCACCTGGCCTCAGCATGCCCTGTACCTCTCTATAAGTGGACCCTGACCCAGCAGTAATGGCTGCACCCCCTGGTTCACAGCTTGGCCTCTCCTAGGCAACCTCTAAGGCCAGCACAAGTGGCAGCCGTCTGCGATCACTTTGTGGTTCATGCTGGATGTGTCTAGGCAGAACATAAGTGGTGGCTGACCTTGGCTTACACTTCCTGGGAGGCCCCAGAGACAGTGCACCAGGTGGACAGCTTCAGACCACCTCCACAAGCAGCACCCTCAAGGGGCAGACTCAGTGGGAACCAGAGCCCCACTGAAATAAGTCTCTGCATAGCTGGTCCTCCACAGTGGTTATAGCCAGTCCTTGCAGCTGATAATGGGGATAGATTCCTTCCATTGACAACAGAAATCGAGGCTCAACTATAACAGGAGGATTACACAGACCACAGGGGGCAGGTGGTAGTGGGACACCTGGAGTATCCAGCTCAGGTGAATGGGAAGGTTATGCCACTGAGCCCTACAGGACATCTATTATATTAGGCCACTCTACCAAGCCCAGGAGATGTAGCAGCTCGGCCTAATACATAGAAACAAACACAGGGGGGCTGCCAAAATAAGGAGACAAAGAAATATGTCCCAAATGAAAAAACACAACAAAACTCTAGAAAAACAACTAGACAAAATGGAGACAAGCAATCTGCTAGATGCAGAGTTTAAAACACTAGTTATTATAAAGATGCTCCATGAACTTAGGGGAAGAGTAGATGAACTTAGAAAGAACTTCAACAGCATAAAAAAGGACATGGAAATCCTAAAAAAGAACCAGTCAAAAGTGAAGGATACACTAACTGAAATGAAGGATAATTTACAGGGAGTCAATAGTAGAGTAAATGAAGCTGAGAATCAAAACAGTGATTTGGAATAAAGCAAAAATACCCAATCAGAACAGAACAAAAAAAAAATCCAAAAAATGAGGATAGTGTAAGGAGTCCTAGGACAGCTTCAAGTGTACCAACATTTGCATCATTGTGGTGCTAGAAGGAGAAGAGAGGGAACAAGAATGGAAAACTTATTTGAAAAAATAATGACAGGAAATTTTCCTAACCTGGTGAAGGAAATAGATATACAAGTCCAGGAAGTACAGAGAGTCCCAAACAAGATGAACCAGAAGAGGCCCACACCAGGACACATAATCAAAATGCAAAAGGTTAAAGACAAAGAGAGATTATTAAAAGCAGCAAGAAAAAAGCAGTTAGTTACCTATAAGGAGCTGCCATAAGAATGTCAGTTGATTTCTCAACAGAAACTTTGCAGGCCAGAAGGGAGTGGCAAGAAATATTCAAAGTGATGAAAAGCAAGGACTGCAAGCAAGATTACTCTACCCAGCAAAGCTATCATTTAGAATTGAAGGTCAGATAAAGAGCTTCCCAGACAAGAAAAAGCTAAAGGAGTTCATCACCACCAAACCAGTATTACATGAAATGTTAAAGGGTATTTTTGAAGAAGAAGAAGAAAGAGGAAGAGGAGGAAGGGGGGGGAGAGAAGAGTGGGGGAGAAAAAAAAAGATAGAAAACATGAACAATAAAATGGCAATAAATACATTATCTATCAATGATTGGATCTAAACAAAAAAATAAATGAACAAGCAGAACAGAAGCAGACTCATAGATACTGAGAACATTTTGATGGTTTCCAGATGGAAGGGGTGTTGGGGGGTTGGGTGAAAAAAATGAAAGGATTAAGAAGTACAAATGGGTAGTGATATTATAGTCATGGGATGTAAAGTACAGCACAGGGACTATAATCAATAATATTCTAATAACTGTATGGTGTCAGATGGTGATCTAACATACAAGATTTGTTGGGGTGATCACTTAGTTATATAATGTCTAATCACTGGGTTGTACAGCTGAAAATAATATAATATTGTATGTCAATTATAATTGAAAAATTAAAAATGATTAAAAAAAAAAAACAAGGAAGAAGAAGAAGAGACACCAGGAGTGCATGAGCACAGAGAAAAGGCTGTATAAGACATAGCGAGAAGTGGTTGTTTGCAAGCCAGGAAGAGAGGCCTCACCAGAAAACCGTCCCTGCTGGCATCTTGGTCTTAGATTTCCAGTCTCTAAAACTGTGAGAAAATAAATTTCTGCTATTAAAGAAGAAAAAAAGAATCCTTCAGTTATAGCAGCCCAGAGAGCACAAGAGGGTTTTCTATGTTATGAATTCTGTGTCCTGGGCCATTTTCTCTTCAGAATAAGGATCCTGTTCAGAATCAGAAGGAGGCTGGTGGTGTGCAGGGTTGGTGGTTATACATCCAGACCTATGATATATGAGCTGTAATTTTCCCCATCTTAATGTGTTTATTATTTAAAATAGGGGCCCAGTGCACGGATTCATGTACCTTGAAAGAACTGTGGGCTGTGAGGCTGCGGTGGGCACAGAGCAGGTCTCAGCCTATCCTCCCCACCCTGGCCCAGCCCCTCCCGCTGCAGCCTCTGGTCCCCTGTCTGCCTGCAGCCCTGCTCCCACCACCGCAGCTCCCACTGCTGACAGCGCCAGTCTCATTTGCACCCACTGATGATGCGGAGTGATTGGGGCTGGTGCCAGCAGCGGTGCGAGTGGGGCCAGCGCCATCAGCACATGGGAGCAGCAGTTGCTATCTCAATTGCCCCTCAGGAGCAGGGGGAGGTAGAGAAGCCCTCAGGGGCTATTGGGGCCGGCAGCTGCTGCTTGCACCCTCTGATGGCGCTGAGCGATCAGGACTGGTGCTGGGCGCCAGCAGCAGGTTAGAGCGGCAGCTCTGGTGCTGGCTGAGGGTGTGAGGGGGCTGGCGCCGACAGTGGGTGCGAGCAATGGCTCTGGTGCCAGCAGCGGGTGTGAGCGGGGTTGTCACTGACAGCAGTTGTGAGAGGTGGCTGCCGGCCCGATCGCCCATCAGGAGCAGGGGTAGGTAGAGAAGCCCTGAGGTGTGATCGGGATCAGCAGCTGCTGCACGCATCTGCTGATGACACTGAGCAATTGGGGCCAGCGCCGGGCGCCAGCATTGGGTATGAGCGGGGCTGATGCGAGCAGCAGGTGCAAGGGGCGGGTGGGATCACAGTGCGGGAGCAAAGAATTTTCAGTAATCACCAGAGGCTCGTCCCAGTGACAGTGACTGGAGCCCTGCCTTGGTCTGGCACCCCTGCTCACCTGCTCCACCATCCCGCTGTGGCCAACGCCTGCCATGTTCCGCGTTCTGCCGCCTGCTGCTGATGCCCACCATGTTCCGTGCCCGCCCCCTCGTTGTTCCGTTGTTCAGTTGTTTGTTCTGCCGTTCGGTCTATTTGCATATTAGGCTTATAAATATATAATGGCTCATTACTTAACAGAATTTCAAAGACTTTCTGAAGCCAACCAACTTCTCCTTTCCAACTTTGGAGACCTGTCTAACGTTGGGTAGATGTGGCTTTTTTCCAATCCACCTGGCCACCAACCCAGAAACTATGCTTGGAAAGGCTCCCCAATAATTCCTCTGTAAAAATTGTGAAATATCTTAGCTATGCCTATCCCACACAGACCTGTACCTCATAAGGTGTTTTACCAGGCCCCTGAATTCTGTGTCTACCTGCTTTCCTCCACCCGTTCCATCAGTGATCTTTATTCAGCCAGCTGTCACTGAAAAGATAATTTGATACAGAGACTCACACCAGGTTGTGAGTAATTGTCACATCTCCCTAGGGAGGCACTCACAACTAATTTTAATTATAGCATTATAAGGGAGTGACTATAAACACAGGACATTGAATTCAGAGATCCTGGATTCAAATTCAGGCTAGATAATTTGCTACTTTGGGCAAGTACTTTAATTATTTCTGTGCCTTGGTTGTCTCATTAGTAAAATTATGATAATAATCGAATCTATCTCAGAATGCAAGGATTAAGTGAGATGACATGCATAAAATGCTCAGAACAGTGTTTAATGCATAGTGAGTGCTAATGAATGCAAGCTATTTTCCAATTTTAGAAATTTTTTTCTGATTATGGAGAAATTAGAAAGTAAAAAAATAGAGGAAATAAAAAATCATAAGCCACCCATTTTGATGCATTTTCTTTTAGTCTTTTATTTGTGTGTGTGTGTATATATATATATATATATATATATATATATAATCTTTTAAATTAAAATTAGGATAGCAGTGTGCATGCTACTTGTACTTGCCATTTTCCTTTCCCATAGCCTTAATTATTCTTAAAGTGCAATCTTTTTAATGGATCCAAACTATTCCGTTGTGTGGCTGGACCATAATTAAATCAACTAATTTCAGACCTGAAGCTCAGTTCTCAATTTTCAGCATTACAAATACTATACAATGAATGTCTTTATGTCTGTTGGATGATATCCTGCTTATAAATTCCAGAACGAACAATTATGAAGGTAAGGGGCATGAGACTGTTAAGACTTGGTGCATGAGAATGACACCTATAGAGACATCCCCTTTTTTATAAAATATATTTTTATTGATTTCAGAGAGGAAGACCCTTTGAAACCTGGACAACCCCTGGCCAGTGTGGCTCAGTTGGTTGGAGAGTCTTTCCATACACTGAAAGGTCGCAGGCTTGATTCCTAGTCGGGGCACATGCTTAGGCTGCAGGTTCAATCCGTGGCCTGGTCATGACCTGGCTATGGTGCATGCAGGAGGTAAATGATGAATGTTTTTCTCACACATCGCTGTTTCTCTTTTTTTAAAAAATATATTTTTATTGATTTCAGAGAGGAAGAGAGAGATAGAAACATCAGTGATGAGAGAGAATCATCGATAGGCCGCCTCCTGCACGCCCCCTACAGAGGATCGAGCCTGCAACCCCAACCATGTGCCCTTGACCAGAATTGAACCCGGGACCCTTCAGTCCACAGGCCGACACGCTATCCACTGAGCCAAAGTGGCTAGGGCCAATGTTTCTCTCTCTCTCTCTCTCTCCCCCCCTTACTCTCTCTCTAAAAATCAATGAATATGTCCTCAGGTGAGGATTAAACAACAACAACAACAAAATAAAACCAAAATCAAACTTGTTTTTGTTTCAGTAAGAACATAGTCTGGTTTTGAATACTGGTGTTCCTGATGCCACTCAGATCACCCATGTCCTCTGCCTACTGTCCACCAGCGGTTCACCGAGTTATTCAGACTGGAAGGTTCTGGCCTTTCTCAGTCTACAAAGCCAAGACACTATACCAGTACTTGGCATAGTGCCAGGGTCCTGTGGCTGCTTTTTGGATTCTTGGTTGGTTACCTGGTTGACTGGGTAGCATTTACCTTGTAAGATATCTGATTGTGGGAAGCCCCTTCAACTTGCTTAGCTATCATCTTCATCACCAGAATTTTCTGAAAATGTGTTTTGCATGTTCCTCCTCATCCTGGACTTCTGCGGTTAGGATCTCAGTTAGTGAAGCCCAGCAGAAAAGGTGATGACTCTCTAACCATGTGACTTTGCACAAGTTTCCACAATTTTCCCAGGCCTCAGTTTCTTTACCTGTGAGTGAGGTGACTGGCCTGGCTGCCATCGACAGTCAGTTTCAGCTCTCAGGCTTGAGATCTCCATGAATTTCCTGGTGGCTCTCAGTGGGCTGTTAACCATTGGCTTTATGAAGTAGATAAAAGCGCACATTCTTTTGTTTATAGACAGAGGTAACCCCTTTGAAACTCTCATTTGGAAGCCAAAGGTCTTAGTCACCAGGTTAGGAAGTCTCAGACAAGGCAGCTGATGTTGCCCATTTGAAGACATGTCATCAACTCTGTGTGGATTTTCCTCATAACAGTCCCTCAAGCAGAAGGCTCTAAATAAAGTAGCCCCCGGCCTTGTTCAGTGCCCCCAGTGGGCTACATGGTCCTATCAGGTTCTACCTGCCCGTCTGGTTTCTTCACCACCTTCCCCAGGAAAAGGTTCCCAGACTCCAAGCCTCTGATCCATAGCCATGCACCTGGATAAACTTCAGCCAAGTGAAGAGAGACGTTTTGTGCCTCCAACTGCCTTTAAAGCATAATTGATGTGCATTACGAGCCATCTGATGTCCAACCCAATCTTTCTTTCACCAGGCCTACCAGGGAAGGCTAGTGCAGGGAAGACACCCATAATCCTTCCTCTTTAGTGTATCCCAGTTATTCCAAAGGAAAGGATAGTGTTTTCCCTTTTGCTCCTCTAATTGCAGCAGCTGTTGCCCAGCCTCATCTGCATTAAGCTAAATATTATGTCTTTGTAACGTTTTTGATCTTCATTAATTATAGCTCAGGAAAGCTGACAAAAGCAACCTGTCTCTTTAATATAAACAAGATTAATTGCACGGTTCCTGCAGAAAATGAACTACCAGTAGTTTAAGAAAAAATGTTTGTCTTTAAGCAGCCTTTGGGTGAAAAAGAAAAAAAAGAAAGAAAACTGTTACAGGAAGTGCTGGAGCTGCCAAGTTACTGTGCCCGTGAGCCTCGCCCTCATTATCAAACCAAGCAAATGCCTGTACCCATGCACTTTCATCCTCCTCCAGGCTCAAGGAAAAGAAAGGCAGGATAAAAAAAAAAGCACCTTTGTACAAAGAAGTGTCTCTGAAGTCTGGAATGTACGCTGGCTGTTTGAAGACAAGATTTATACCTGACACCTTTCCTTAAGCTCATTGTTGAGACTCGTCTGTTTTCAAATCAACCGCAGACTAGCTGCTTGAAGTACTTCATCTTGTAACGACCACATAATCTAAGATAAATACACAGGGGATTGCTATCACTTTCATTAACAACCATGAAATAGTCCTTCCTTCAGCAGGTAAAACAAAATAAAAACAGGCAAATGCACTTAGTGGGCTGAGGTTAAAAGGCTGGTGGAGGAGGGTTTGCTTGGGCAGAAGGCAGGGGGCAGAGGGCAGGAGGGCAGGAGGGCAGCTAGAGGGCATCTCACAGCCTCCATCCTTCTCCAAGACAGCTCACTTAGAAATGAGAAGGCCAGATTTTGGGCTCTGGTTTCTCCTAGTGCTCCCCCTACAGATAAGTGGCTGAAATCTAGTCTTTAGGCCTCTGCAGGTTGGTTTCCAGGAGGCCTAAAAGCCCAACAGTGAGGCTTCTGATAGCTTGAGATGCTGTGACTGTAAGGCCAATCAGAAATATCAATGGAGAGAGTGAGCTCTTCAGGCCCATGGCTGGATGAGAAAAGACACTAGGTTTGGGGCAGGATGATGACACAGTTTGCAAGAGAATCTAAGGGCTATAGCTATGTAGTGAAATACCATCCTCCTGCGAAGTAGCCTTGAGGCTGGTGGAGAGGCAATTGGAATTGGCACACACAGAGAATGGGACACTCCTCTCAAGGTCATACTTAGAAAATGGGCAAGTCAGAGAATAATTTGTGTCAACATCTAGTTCACTGTGGCTTCTCATGAATTCCTGCCTCCGAGAACATGTTGGAAGGATGCCTAATGAGGTGTGTACGGAGGTGGGAGTGACTCAGGGGAAGCAAAGGCTTCAGTGAAGCCAACAAAGTAAAGTGTGGGCAGAGGGGCCAATGGTGCTCATGTAGCCTTGGGCCTGAGCCTAGGAGACTCACATAGCCTGGCAGGCACAATAGAAGGTGACCTGGAGTTGGCAATTTGCTTTCCCAGAGAGCAAGACATATGGAAAGGAAGTTGAAGTTTCCCAATGTTTGTGATGTAGAGGATATAATGGGCCAGATGCCTGGAGGTGAGTCTAAAAAATGGAAATCAAACTGCCTTTTAGAGAGTGTTGGGAGAGAATCCAGGAAGGTGGGGACGGAGGAGGGGCGAGCCAATGCTGATGGAGGAAGGAGTGAGCCAATGTTGGCTAGGAGAAGTTAAAGTGTCATGTTCCCAGGCCAGGAGAGACTGCAAAATGGAGGTCACCATGCTCTGGTCCATTCTGGAGTCCTCATGGATTTTTCATGAACAAAATACTGCTTTGTTTTTTTGTGATGTTCAAATGCTGTGACAAAGGACTCAAGTTGTAAGGTTTCCAAGAGACAATGGTTCCCATGGCAGTCACCCGGCTGAGGAGGGGGTTGGGCCCCACACACCATTCGTGCCATCAGCCAGGACAGCGCCTGGATGTAGGGTGTGCCCTGAGAACTTAGGGCTGGGTGCTCAGCAAATGGCTGCTGAGACCATGGGCAGTTGTGAGAAGTTAGCCTTACAGAAACGACTGGACTGAGGTTTTCCTGTGAGTGTGTCTGCATGACTAGAGCCAAGTGTTTGCTGGTTATTCAGCAGCTTGGCACAAAACACTTATGAAAATGAACAAGTTGTGTCTTCTGAGACATTAACTGTTTCACAGGTGCATCACCCTGGAACTGGAGCCTTCTTTTACAACACTTACACATGCCCATGAGCACATGCATATCTATCTGAAATAGGAGATTCATAAAACATGACATTTTCTACTCTAGCCCATGTTATGCAGTGCTATACTGTGTTTTCCACTCCATCAAAAACTGCTAGTCTTGAGCCATAAATTGATTTCGCAATATACTAATGGGAGGCAACTGGCAATTTGAGGAAACACTTCCTCCAGGGAGGAAGGATGGGTGCCCCTAACTACCAGCCAGGATTGCAGGCAGCTCATAGCTCGTGGAGGATCTGATAGAGTGCCAACAGGCCAGAGTCAGGTGGGTGAGCTACCCTCCTGGCTTGGCCTGGGCATCTTAGGCAATCACGGGGTCTCTCTGGGTACAGTTTCTCATATGAGAAATGAGAGCATTATAGTCAACAATTCCACAAGGTTCTGTGATTTCAGGAGCTGACTTGACATTTTCCTAGGAGACTAAACAAAACACAGGTGCTCAGAACCTTAGAGATTTTAGTGGAGAATAGGCTGAGTTCACAAGATGATCTTGATGGTGAGTGCCTTTATGGAGCAAAGCACCCCTCTGGGACACTAGATCTCAGAAATTTTCAAAACCAGACCATCAAGTCTGAGTATTTTCTAGAACTTCTGGAAGGGAAGGAGCATGAGGAACCAGTACACAATTCTGTCTCCACTGCCCTCTCACCAAACAAACAAACAAACAAACAAACAAAAAAATGGATGGTGACCTCATTATTTAGCCTCAGAAAAATTATGAATTTTTTTCATAATTTTCTGACTGTAAAAACAGTATATACTAATTGTAGAAAGTTTTCAAATATATAAAAATATAAAGAAGAAAGTATAAAAGTTGCTGTAGCCCGGTTGGTATGGCTCAGAGGTTGAGTGTTGACCTATGAAACAGGAGGTAAGGGTTTGATCCCCAGTCAGGGCACATGCCCAGGTTGCAGGCTTGATCCCCAGTGGGGGGCATGCAGGAGGCAGCCAATCAGTGATTCTCTCTCATCACTGATGTTTCTACTCTCTCTCCCTCTTCCTTCTCTGAAATCAATAAAAATGTATTTTAAAAAATTACCGTAGTCCTATCATTCATAAACATTATTGAAATTTTGATATATTTCCTTCTATTATATATTTGGTATATACACTTTTGTATCCTGTTTTGTTTAATAACTTTATAAATACCTTCCTTTGTCAAGAAATATTCTTCAGGAACATGGCTACAAAGTAGTCTACCATACGGATGTGCCATGAGTATTTAATCCATTCTCTAGGACTGGACATTCAAGTTTATTTCAATGTCTTTCAATATTATAATTAACTAGAGGCCCAGTGCGCGATTGAAATCGCGCACGAGGAGGCGCCCTGTGGGCCGCAGTGGGAGTCAGGCTGGACCAGCACCACAGGCGGCTGGGACATGTGCCTGACTTCCGCCCCAGGGCTCCCAACGCCCCTGCCTGTTTCCACTCCGGGCCACAGAGCTGCCGTGCTGGCTTGGGCAGGCCCCCATCTCTGTCTCCGTCTTCACTCCGGGCCTCACCTGCATGCTCAACTTCCTCCTGTTCAGTCGTCCCGTTATGGTGTCCTGGCCTAATTTGCATATTACCTCTTTATATATTAAGATATCACAATGTCATTCCGAAGATGGCGGCGGTATAGGCAGACGCGTCCCAGGTCGTGTCCCTGAGCAAATGGAGTGAGCAGCTGAAACTAGTAACATCCACCCCGAATTGGCGAAATTCCTCAGCTGGCGAGACGGTTTGCAGCCAGGAAGAGCAGAACTCCCCTGGAAAGGTCTAAGGCGAGCCACACTGAAGAATAGAAGAACCGAAGGACCTTCACTACTGCAATATTTTTTTTTTCACCTTTTAACTAAGAAACCAATTTTTTTTTCTTTTTTTTCTTTTTTTTCTTTTCTTCTTTTTTTTTCTTCTTTTTTCCATCACCTGATTTTACCCTTTTAATTACTACCTTCTTATTTTTAACCAGTATTATTACTGCTACCATTTTACCATTTTTTTTTAAAGTGCCATTTTATTTTCTCTTCATTTTATTTTGGGATTAGTGTTCTCCATTCTATTTTCATCGTTATATTATTGGTTGTTTCTAGTTTGCATTCATCTCCAGGGAGCTGTTGCTGGAATTTGTTGGGATTAATGGCTGTTCTATAGGAGTATTCTCCTCATATAAAAAAGTCTCTTCCCCTCTTCCACTTCATTCTCTCTTTTCGCTCTTTTTTTTTTCTTTTCTTTTCTTTTCTCGCTTTTATTTTCCCCCCTCCTTTTTCCCAATTTCATTTTTGCACTCCTTTTTTTGGTCCCTAATTTTCTTTTCTTTTTTCTCTTTTTCTCTTCCTTCTTCCTTATCCCCTAATTCTCTTAATTCAGGTGGTCACCTTTATTTGGGGTTATTCATATCGTGAATATATTTGTGTATAGTGCCTGGTACGTGGTGCCTTGTTGTGTTGTATTTTGTGCCTTTAAATCAACGCAGCAGATCCAAGCAACAGCAACCTCCTGAGCACCACACCCTCTGCTGAGGAACAGCAGCTGTACATGAAACCTTGCCCCACCAGCCAGAAGAGCCACCACAGCTGTGAACAGCACCCACCAGAGGAGCTGCTGCCAACTGAAGAGCAACTGCTACCGCAACCGCCCGAAGAGCAACCACAGACCAAGGAGTCACTGCCACCAAGGGAGCAGCCACTGAACGACTCAACGTCTAGATATGTCAGCGAGATCAAACATGGGTAGACAAAGAAACCCCCAAAGGAAAGAGAAGGAGGACTCTCCAGAAAAGCAGCTAAGTAATACAGAGGCATGCAACATGACAGAAAAAGAATTCAGAATAAGGGTCCTAGAGTGCATAAACTGGATGGAGGAAAAAATCGACAACCTCTCCAAGAAGCAAGAAGAAACAGATGAAAAAATCGATAACATATGGAAGAAGCTAGAAGAAACAGATGAAAAAATCAACAACTTAAGTAAGACCCAAGAAGAAATGAAGAGTGATATAGCTGCAATGAAAAACTCCATTGAAAGTATCAACAGTAGACTAGGAGAAGCGGAGGACCGAATTAGTGATTTAGAAGACAAGGAAGCAAAACACACCCAAAACGTACTGCAATTGGAGAAAAAAATGAAAAGACAGGAGGAGAGCCTAAGGGAGCTTTGGGACAACATGAAACGAAACAACATACGAATAATAGGGGTACCAGAACAACAGAAGGATGAACAAGGATTAGAAAACCTATTAGAAGAAATAATATCAGAAAACTTCCCTGAGGTGGGGAAGAAAAAAGTCACTCAAGCCCAGAGAGTCCCAAACAAGGTGAACCCAAAAAGACCCACACCAAGACACATCATAATTACCATGGCAAATGTTCATGACAAAGAGAGAATCTTACAGGCTGCAAGAGAGAGACGGAAAGTTACATACAAGGGATCTCCCATTAGATTGTCAAATGATTTCTCAACAGAAACACATCAGGCCAGAAAAGAATGGACGGAAATTTACAAAGTGATGCAAAGCAAAGGACTAAATCCAAGAATACTCTATCCAGCAAGGCTATCATTCAAACTTGAAGGGGAAATAAGAAGCTTCACAGACAAAAAAAGGCTAAGGGAGTTTATCACCACCAAGCCAGCAATGCAAGGAATGCTAAAGGGAATGGTATAAAAATAAGAAATGAAAAGCTCAGAAAGAAAACAGCCACACAAAAACAGAAATGCCTACAAACAAGTACCTTTCAATAATAACTTTAAACGTAAACGGACTAAATGCTCCAAACAAAAGACATCGAGTGGCTGAATGGATAAAAAAACATGACCCATACATCTGCTGTCTACAAGAAACCCACCTCATTAGAAGGGACTCACACAGACTGAAAGTGAAAGGATGGAAAAATATCTTTCAGGCAAATGGAAAGGAAAAGAAAGCTGGGGTAGCAATACTTATATCGGACAAAATAGACCTCAAAGTGAAGGCCATAACAAGAGATAAGGAAGGCCACTTCATAATACTAAAGGGATCAATACAACAAGAAGATATAACCCTGGTAAACATATATGCACCCAATGCAGGAGCACCCAAATTCATAAAAAAACTCCTGGAAGATATCAAAGGAGAGATCGACAACAATACAATCATTGTAGGGGACTTTAATACACCACTGACAGCACTGGATAAGTCTTCTAGACAAATAATCAGCAAAGATACAGCAATCCTAAATGACTCACTAGATCAGATGGACTTAATAGACATCTTCAGTACACTTCACCCGAAAGCCAGGGAATATACATTCTACTCAAATGCTCATAGGACATATTCAAAAATAGACCATATATTGGGTCACAAGCAAAGTATCCCCAAATTCAAGAAAATTGAAATCATAAAAAGCGTCTTCGCAGACCACGATGGCATAATATTAGAAATAAACTACAATAAAAACAACCCAAAGTACTCAAACACCTGGAAGCTGAATAGCATGCTATTAAATATTGATTGGGTTACCAATGAAATCAAAGAAGAAATTCGAAACATCCTGGAAACTAATGACAATGAAAACACAACAATCCAAAACCTATGGGACACAATGAAAGCAGTCCTGAGAGGGAAGTTTATAGCTCTACAGGCCTATCTCAAAAAACAAGAAAAAATGGTAGTAAATCATCTAACTCTACAACTCAAAGAATTAGAAAGAGAGCAACAAGAAAACCCCAGAGTGAGCAGAAGGAAGGAGATAATAAAGATTAGAGCAGAAATAAATGACATAGAGACCAAAAAAACAATACAGAAAATCAATGAAACCAAGAGCTGGTTCTTTGAAAGGATAAACAAGATTGACAAACCTCTAGCCAGACTCACCAAGAAGCAAAGAGAGAGGACCCAAATAAACAAAATCAGAAACGATAGAGGCGAAATAACAACAGACCCCACAGAAATACAAATGATTGTTAAAAAATACTACGGACAGCTCTACTCCAACAAACTAGACAACCTGGAGGAAATGGACAAATTCCTAGAAAAATACAACATTCCAAAACTCAATCAGGAAGAATCTAAAAATCTCAACAGGCCAATAACTATGGAAGAAATTGAAGCAGTCATCAAAAAGCTTCCAGCAAACAAAAGCCCAGGACCAGACGGCTTCACAGGGGAGTTTTACCAAACATTCAAGGAAGAACTAAAACCTATCCTCCTCAGACTACTACAAAAAATTCAAGAGGAAGGAACACTTCCAAGCTCATTCTATGAAGCCAGCATCACCCTAATACCAAAACCAGGTAAAGACAACACAATGAAAGAGAATTACAGGCCAATATCCCTCATGAACATAGATGCCAAAATCCTCAACAAAATCTTAGCAAATCGGATCCAGCAGTACATCAGAAAGATCATACACCATGACCAAGTAGGATTTATCCCAGGGATGCAAGGATGGTACAATATCCGCAAATCAATAAACGTGATACATCACATAAACAAACTGAAAGAAAAAAACCACATGGTCATATCAATTGATGCAGAAAAAGCATTTGACAAAATTCAACACCCATTTTTGATAAAAGCTCTCAGCAAAGTGGGAGTAGAAGGATCATACCTCAACATAATAAAAGCCATATATGACAGGCCCACAGCCAACATCATACTCAATGGACAAAAACTAACACCATTTCCCCTAAGAACAGGAACAAGACAGGGATGCCCCCTCTCACCACTCCTGTTCAACATAGTACTGGAAGTGTTAGCCATTGCAATTCGGCAAGAAGAAGAAATAAAAGGCATCCAAATTGGAAAAGAGGAAGTAAAACTGTCCTTATTTTCAGACGACGTGATATTATACATACAAAACCCTAGAGACTCCATCAAAAAGCTACTGGACTTAATACATGAATTTGGCAATGTAGCAGGATACAAAATTAACCCCAAGAAATCCGAGGCATTTCTATACACCAATAGTGAACTTTCAGAAAGAGAGATTATAAAAACAATCCCATTTACCATAGCACCAAAAAAATTAAGCTACCTAGGAATAAACTTAACTAAAGAGGTAAAAGACCTCTACTCAGAAAACTACAGGACGTTGAAAAAAGAGATAGAGGAAGACATAAACAGATGGAAGAACATACCGTGTTCATGGATTGGTAGAATCAACATCATTAAAATGTCCATACTACCCAAAGCAATCTATAAATTCAACGCACTTCCCATTAAAATACCAACGGCATACTTCAGAGATCTAGAACGAACTCTCCAAAAATTCATCTGGAATAAAAAAAGACCCCGAATAGCTGCAGCAATCCTGAAAAAGACCAAAGTAGGTGGGATCTCAATACCAGATATCAAGATGTATTACAAAGCCACTGTTCTCAAAACTGCCTGGTAGTGGCACAAGAATAGGCATATAGATCAATGGAATAGAATAGAGAGCCCAGAAATCGGCCCAATCCAATATGCTCAATTAATATTTGACAAAGGAGGCAAGAACATACAATGGAGCCAAGATAGTCTCTTCAATAAATGGTGTTGGGAAAATTGGACAGATATATGCAATAAAATGAAACTAGACCACCAACTTACACCATACACAAAAATAAACTCAAAATGGATAAAGGACTTAAATGTACGACAAGAAACCATAAAAATTCTAGAAGAATCCAAAGGCAACAAAATCTCAGACATATGCCGAAGCAATTTCTTTACTGATACAGCTCCTAGGGCACTTGAAATGAAAGAGAAAATGAACAAATGGGACTACATCAAAATAAAAAGCTTCTGCACAGCAAAAGAAACCATCAACAAAACAATGAGAAAACCCACTGTGTGGGAAAACATATTTGCCAATGTCATATCTGATAAGGGCCTAATCTCCAAAATTTATAGGGAACTCATACAACTTAACAAAAGGAAGATAAACAATCCAATCAAAAAATGGGCAACAGACCTAAATAGACACCTTTCAAAAGAGGACATTCAGAAAGCCAAGAGACATATGAAAACATGCTCAAAGTCACTAATCATCGGAGAGATGCAAATCAAAACAACAATGAGGTACCATCTCACACCTGTCAGACTGGCTATCATCAACAAATCAACAAACGACAAGTGCTGGAGAGGATGTGGAGAAAAAGGAACACTTGTGCACTGCTGGTGGGAATGCAGACTGGTGCAGCCACTATGGAAGACAGTATGGAGTTTCCTTAAAAAACTGAAAATGGAACTCCCATTTGACCCAGTAATCCCACTTCTAGGAATATATCCCAAGAAACCAGAAACACCAATCAGAAAGGATATATGCACCCCTATGTTCATAGCAGCACAATTCACCATAGCTAAGATCTGGAAACAGCCTAAGTGCCCATCAGTAGATGAATGGATTAGAAAACTGTGGTACATCTACACGATGGAATACTATGCTGCTCTAAAAAGGAAGGAACTCTTACCATTTGCAACGTCATGGATGGAACTGGAGAGCATTATGCTAAGTGAAATAAGCCAGTCAATGAAGGAAAAATACCACATGATCTCACTCATTCATGGATAATAGAGACCATTATAAACTTTTGAACAATAATAGATACAGAGGCAGAGCTGCCTCAAACAGATTGTCAAACTGCAGCAGGAAGGCCGGGGAGGGTTGCGGGACAGGAGGTAGGGGGGTAAGAGATCAACTAAAGGACTTGTATGCATGCATATAAGCATAACCAGTGGACATAAGACATTGGGGGATAGGGGAGGCTAGGGGACTGTCTAGGGCGGGGGGATAAAATGGACACATATGTAATACCCTTTGTAATACTTTAAGCAATAAAAAAAAAATAAAAAAAAAATAAAGTCCTGACTTCTGGGCCTCATCCTCTGGAAATTCTGTTTCTTTGTTATGGGGTGGGGCCACAACATTAGTAACAAAGAAACAGAATTTCCGGAGGATGAGGCCCAGAAATCAGGATTTTAAAAAGATTCCCAGGTGATTCTAATGTGCAGCCAAGGTTGAGAGCCACTGCTTAAGAAGGAAATTTACCATCTTTCCTCCAAAAATTGTTCTCCGTTGTGATGACTGTTTCTACCAGTACTAGCAGTTTCACAGTTAGCCTAGTCACTCATGCTTGAAAGATGGGTATTCTTCACATTTTCCTCAGATTCATGCTCCCCATCTAGCCATTTACCAAGGTCTGTTCATTTTTCTTTAAAACATCTCTTTTATCCTCCTGTTCTATAGTCGTTCCCACCTGTCTAATCCAAAATTGGATCACTTTACACCTATATTCCTGCAATTTCCTAGCACATGTCAATGGATACAGGCCTTCCCTCACGTGAATCATTCTGTGTACTTCAAAAAACCCCCCAAAAATTCTAAAATAGGAAGAGACATTGCCCTCTAAAGCAAACATTTCTACAATTTGAAAATGCAGGTGAATAGCCATCTACTACCTGAATATTGATAGTAACCAGCTACCTAAAAAATGTTTAATTTATAGATTATTTTAATTAATAACAAGTTTTTTATATTTCCCTGCCCAGTGTGGCTCAGTTGGTTGAGTGTTGCCGCATGAACCAAAAGGTTGCTGGTTCCATTCCCAGTCATAGCATGTACACAGGTTATGGGTTTGATCCCCAGTACAGGAAGCAACCAATGAATGTTTCTCTCTCACATTGATGGTTTTCTCTCTCCCTCTACCTTCTTCTCTATTGGAAATCAATAAAAACATATTTTAAAAAATTAAAAAAAAAAAAAAAGATATCACAATGTATTTAAATTACACAGTGTAAGGCACTCTAACTCTTCCCTTAGAATAAATTCCTAGTGGCAGAATTGTTGGGTCAAAGATCCACAGATGCAGGAGAGCTGGGCCATCTGGCAGTCCCTCCCTCAAGTGCCTCTCCTGGCTGGCATGGGGCAGATTCCACAGAACTGTCATCACTTTAGAATCCTGTCGGCTCCGGACTAAATTTTGGAGTCCCAGAGAGAAAAATAAACATGACTTGTAATGAAAGAATAAAGATAGAACTGCTTTTTTGGCTATGGAAATTCTAAAACACATAGATACTTGTATTAAATGACTGTTCATTGGCAGAAGGTGCTATTATTGTTTTCTTTTCGAAGCTCTGTAGTCAAAGTGAACTCAATTTCTTGCAAGGGGCCCTGGGCTCAATTCAGCTTTAGGTGGGTGGCAAGGATTTACAGGGCCCCATGGAGAAGGTCAGAAATGAGGCCAGTCTTTTGACCTGCTGCGGCACCTCTGTAGCCGGAGTGTTGGGCCATGGCTACACAGGAGTGGCCCAGTGCTGGAAGGACAAAGGAAGTAAAACTTTCTTTTCCAAGTTGATATTTGCAAGAAAACCCCAGCTGGGTTCAGGGAAACCAAGGAGGGAGTTGCAGCCACAAGATGAGTCATGAGTCCTGATGTTCTTTCCCAGAGTAAAACAGTTTGGATAAAATCTGGGAGAGATTTTGTCTCTCCTTGTGTAGACCCTGTTTGTTAAGCACAGAAGGGAAATCTACAAAGAAATGCAAGTGGGAAAATGAAGTCTGTCACGGGCCAGGGTGTGGGACACTCCCCGGGCACCCCTGCCTGGCATTTCAGGAAGCAGGGATGGTGCTGCCTACGCTTTCACTCTGGCAAGTCACTCACGTTTCACCACATTAACTGAAGTTCCTCTCATGAAATAGCTGGGCTTTGTTGTGCCAGTCTTACAGGTAAAGAAGTCAAGGATTAAAGAGGTTAGATCAGGGGTCCTCAAACTACGGCCCACGGGCCACATGCAAATACAAATATTGTATTTGTTCCCATTTTTTTTTTTACTTCAAAATAAGATATGTGCAATGTACATAGGAATTTGTTCATAGTTTTTTTTTTTTTAAACTATAGTCCAGCCCTCCAACGGTCTGAGGGACAGTGAACTGGCCCCCTGTTTAAAAAGTTTGAGGACCCCTGGGTTAGATTAATTGTCTAAGTTCACACAACCAATAAATGATGAGAAAGGTACTCCAACCAAGAGCTTCGCACCCAAGGCCAACATTCTCCCAGCGCCCATCATGCCACATGACGCTAGCTAGCACACACACTTCTCAAGCCAAACACACCGCCATTTGGTCCACGAGACTGACCAGACTCCCACGGAAAGAAAAGCATAAATTAAAACATCCTTGCTCTTTAATAGCTATGTTAAGATGACAAGTAATACTAGTGTTGTTTTAGGATAACCAAAGACAGGCACACAGAGATGGAAAGAGTTTGGCCATTGTATCTTAACTCTCGCTAGTGATTTCAACAGCAATAGTCCAGTGAATGGAATAAACCCTGTGGCCTTGCATGTTGGTAAAGATCAATTGTCACCGACAAGGCAGTGTCCAGGCCTTACAGAGGCCACAGCCGGCTGTGCTTCCCAGCTTCGGTTGTGAGCCGTGTGCAAGTCTAATAACAGAGATGCCTGATAGTTTTGGCAAACTGCATCCCAAAGTTTATACTGTGCATTCTTACTTGAAATTCTGGGCAAATGTAAAATGGCTGCTGTAAGCATAAAGATCTTTATGAACTCCAAATCTAGTAAAATTAAAATTCATGGGAACAATAAGAAAAAATTCAATTTGCTTTAAAGGCAATTTGCATTCTGGTACCGAGGTACCCAGAACAGACATTAACTTTAATATGATTTGATTTTTAAGAAATACAAAGGACATTTAAAAATAATTAACCTTTTTGTTTTGAGATAATTGTAGATCTACTTGCAACTGTAAGAAATAATATAGAAAGATCTCATGTTCCCTTTACCCCAGTGGTCTCATCTTGCAAAATTAGAGTGAGATATCTCCCACACAATCAGTGTCTACTGTCACAGTTAGGATGCAAAACAGTCACGAGAGGATTTCAGCAGAAGAATAAGCCTGGGCCTTTTCTGAATGTTATGACCGATCTGGGGCAATTCTCAGGCTTGGGATCTCATGGTAATGCCTGCCCCTGACCTGCAACCTGCAAATCAGGGGCCCTTCTTCCTGTCAGTGCTCCCATTCTCTGGAAAGATGTAAAAAGAAGGAAGGCAGTGGGAGTTGGTAGAAAAGATGTCCACACCCTGGGATTAATGATAAATCAGGCAGCAAGAAGCGTCCAGCCCAGCTCCAGTGCTGGCCAGCCCTGCACTTGCATTTCGGGTCATTTTCCGAGCCTTAAGATTAGGTGGCTGAGCCAGGTGCTGTCTAATATAATGGTCCGTATCCACGTGAGGCTGCTGAGCACTTCAAACATGGCTACTGTGACTGAGGAGCTGAGGTTTTTTAAATATTAATAAACTTTAATTAATGTAAATGTAAAGACACATATGACTAGTGGCAACTACAGTAGACAGAAGATGGTCTTCCAGATACCTCCCATCTCTCCAACGTTCTAGAGCCAGAAGCATGCCCCAGGCCATGTGATTTCTAGACCAAATCACAGTCCTTTTGTTTTACACCACAGCTCAACAATGGCAACCCCGCACATTCAACTGTGACAAAAAGGAATTAAGTCCTGGAGCTGTCCATGCTTCCCTGCACTGAATACAAAACCCAAAATGTGGGCAATAAAAGTTCTTATTCTAACTAAGAGAAAAACCATGGTAACCAGTATCTGAAATGAGGATAATTTTTTGACAGCTAAGAGACTCCTACTTAAAGATCCAGATTTCTGTGAGCAAAATGGAACAGCAAGTAGCAAACCAATTCTAAGGGAAAAGTGCTGAAGATAAATCCATATGAGAGCTTACAAAATCGTAGCTTTGCCACTGCTTGTGTTAGTGAAACTCACTGCTCACTCAGTGATGGCCAGCCCCACAGGTGGGCTTCCGCCAAGAGACCCAGTCCTTCTTCATCAACTGAGGCTCCAGACAACTACAGGTACATCGCATTTGGAAGAAGTTCCACCAACCATGTAGTATGACAAAGACATACTTAACTGCACATTTAGAATAAAAAATAATTTGTGCATTCTAATTAAATCCTATAAAGTTTAGCTTAATATTAAAAAATATTTTTAATAACCTAAGGCTCTTTATGTTCAATAACACAACCTACCTATTTTACACTCATTTCCTAAAAACTTACTCTTATTTAACATTCCCTCAAACATTTAAAAATTGTCCCACTAAATCAGAAAATGTGTGTTTGTGTGTATGGGGAGGGAGGTCTGAGACCCAAGGTCATAGTTATATCTTTTCATGATTATAAATGTCCCAGTTGTTCCCAGATATAGGTGCTCTAGTGAGAGAAAGAAATTGCACCCTGGCCGGATAGCTCGGTTGGAGCGTTGTTCCAATAAATCAAGGTTGCAGGTTCGAACTCTGAATGCATAAATGAGTGGGACAACAAATCTACTTTTCTCCCTCTTGTCCTCTCTCTCTAAAATCAATTAAAAATAAGAAATTGCAAACACAGGAAGGTCCTCAGAAGGCTTTCACCTGCAAGGATTTTCTCCTCCAGAGTGTCAAAGGCTTTAGAGGATTGGGGTATTTTCCCCTTACCTTTGGGAGTCTGTGCATGTCTTTCATTCTCCTTCAGTGACTGCTGCAGTTGAGAGTCTCCTTTGGCTTTCCCTGGGTTTATGGTAATTGAATGTTTGATGTAGGAGAGGTGTGGCTCTCTGTGCACTATTGGCAGGTGAAGAGAGGGAGGCCTGAGGTTTGATCACATCGCAGATGAAATTCAATATTGGAGCCTTTCATGTCTCACAGCCCACTCCCCTACCCCTCCCTGCATCTGCCCTCCATCCACCTTTCCCTTCTGTACACCCTTACCTCCCAGGCAAAGGTATATTTCCTGAAAACTGGAAAAACCAGGTACTAGCAACCTCAGATCAGTGCTAATTAAATTAGGTTATAAAATTCAGGCCCAGTTCCCTTATCTGTAAGCGACACCTTCTACTTTCCAACTAGGCTCTTAATACGAACAATTAAAGCATCTGACATCACCATATCCTTGCATCTAATGCAGTTTATGCCATTAGCATATCAAAGTGTTTAGATCAGACTGACTTTGAAGCAATCATCTTCTCCAGGTCTTTTTTTATCCCTCATTCATCTCATATTAAATTTCAAACACTCAAAAAATGTATCCTGTAGCATTTTATTAGCTGCTTAAGTTCTGTCTTTGTTAATTCTATTATTAATATTTATATTGGATCATCTATACAATGAACACATGGACTGTGGGTGAGGGATTTGCAAGGAGTGGCCTTAGGCACTCAGAAACTTTAAGAAGTGCAGTGGAGGCCCATCACAGGTTGAGCACACAGGAAGTCCCATTGTGTGATGTCTCCCTGGGCTGCTGTGTGGTAATGTGGGGCCAGAGCATGGAGCCTGTGACCTCAGCCATGCATTGGGCTCCCTCCTCAAGGCAATGCCAAGACACCAGTTATAACAGAGTTCTACTCACTCTACTTCCTCCCAAACATCTCAGCTACTGCATGTTGTTACCAGGTTCCTGAGGAAATGAGGGTCAGCCGGGTTGGCTCTACCTGTGGAGTAGAGTGCAGGTGTTCATGCTTGTCCTCTTTTGAACTCTGTGTGAGGGTCCACTTGAGGAAGTCCAGGAGTTGGCCCCGGAGGGAGGACTGGCCTCCTTGAAACGGAGGGCACTGGCTGCAGGAGCCACGTCCTTGGCTAAGTGGTGAAACAGGACAGCTCCACAAACATGGTGCCAAAGCCAAAGAGGGTAGAAGAGCATGGGGCAGAGAGCAGGCCCCTCACCAGGGTTTGTCCTGGACACCAGCCAATCTTGTACTTTTAAGATCTAGTCCCTGGGATAATCAGCTATGGGTTTATATTTCACAGAGAGAACCAGAAAACAAAATTAAGACTATCAAAGGCTAGAATTTTCTTTTACTTGTTCTCCCTGAGGCTGCAGTGGATGCATTTGGGAACAGTTTGAGGGTCTGCAGGCTGAGAACAGGAGCAGAGGAAAGGGGAGGCCTGCTGCTCTCAGGTCTTTAAAGTTAGTGTTTACGTGTTTCTTGCTTGTCTTTTCATCCTTTTCTTTTTTTTTTTTAAATCAAAGAGGCTTATAAGAGTCTTGTGTGCAACAAGCAACTTCCTGACTTTTTCTGCCAAAACAGGGCAGCTATAAAACTTGAAAAGAACTGGGTGCTGTCCATGCATGGAAAGTGTGTCTTTGTAGAAAAATTTAAGGTGAGTTTGATCCTTTAATTGCTTCAGTTTTACTTCATAAACTAATTTCTTTTCCCCTTTCCCTCAAAGCTTCCAATGACACAATCTACTGGGTAAAGCTAGGCTGTGTATTTCTTTTGTTTGAGGGTTTCATATGTGGCTTTTTTTAAAAAAGGAAAGTGAGAGCCCACCACGATAAAATCCTCTTCATATAACAATGTTCCTGAGAGCAGCAAGTCATAGAGACAAAAGATGGAGAACCTGCGAGATCGGAAGTCTCAGGCCTGTGAAAGCCAGCTTGTGGAAACAGAGAGCCTGCAGCTCAGCGCCCGTCACAGAGGAGCGCCCCTGTGCACTCACGAGTGGAGAGACACCTAGAAAACGATGTTCCTTCAGAAGCAGACAGTTATAGTGCAATTTGGTGAGAGTTACCAAATGGGGGGTGGATTCCCTTTATTTCTCAGATTTTTGATTAAGTATAGGAATCTTATGTTCAGTGGTTTAAAGAAAAAATATTCATTAAGTGCCTGATAAAAAATGCACAGCACCATTTCAGTGCTGCAAGAAATACAAAAGAAGTGAAAAATGAGTAAGCCACAGTCCCTGGGGCTTTAGTATCTAGTTGGAAAGACAGAAACAGGTAAAAAATGGCAACAACAATGCCAGGCAGCATGTGACTAAGAGTAAAGGAACAGCGGAGACCAAAGTCGTGCAGGGACTCAACGGTGGTGAAAGGACAGCAGCCAGAGAAGCCTTCAGGGAGAACTAGGGTTTGACCTGGGTCACAAGACTGACTAGACTTTAAACAAAGAAGAAGAAAAGTAGGAGAATCGTTAATGGAGGGACAGGGCGAAGGCTGGAGTCACAGCTGAGCCGAGCTGCCGGCTATGCGGCTATATGCAGAGTCCGACTCAGAGGGCTTGTGCTGCTCTGCGCAAGGGGACAGGAAGGATGGGCGGGGTGTGGCCAGATTGTAGGGTACCTTAGATGGCCAGCCTTTGGAGAGCTCATCCTAGCTCAGTGATGGCGAACTTTTGGAGCTCGGCATGTCAGCATTTTGAAAAACCCTAACTTAACTCTGATGCCGTGTCACATATAGAAATTTTTTGATATTTGCAACCATAGTAAAACAAAGACTTATATTTTTGATATTTATTTTATATATTTAAATGCCATTTAACAAAGAAAAATCAACCAAAAAAATGAGTTCGCGTGTCACCTCTGACACGAGTGTCATAGGTTCACCATCACTGTCCTAGCTCCATCCTGGATCTCAGGCCCCACCCCATACCCACTGAGTCAGGATTGGCATTGGCACAGGACTCTAGGTGTTGCACCCTAGAACCTGAGAAGCACTTGTGTAGGACGTGAGAAGCCAGGACAGGACAAAGGTGATATTTCAGGAACATTAATCTGTCAATGGTGTATAAAGTTAGAGTAAAGAGAGCCTGGAAGCCAGGAGTTCAACTCAGAGTCTGTTTCAGTGGCTGAGCTATAAAGTGAGGAGGGTCCTGACATCACTTTGCGTATCCTGAGCAAAGGGCAGGGCAGTGTGTGGAGACACCTGGACAGGCTCCCAGGAGCCAGGTGGGCTGGGAGTGTGGGCAGCTCACCCAGAGCAATGAGACCAGGAGACAGAATTGGTTCTAAGGCAAGCATGTCTAACTCAAAGGCTAACATGGGCCAAATAAACAAGGTTTAAGCGTATGTGAGCTGCAAAAAACACACAAAAGCTTCAATTTTCATAGAAAATTCCTCCGATTAGCAGCCAGGACAGTGAGCCTTCTGCGGGGGTGTGAGCCTCTCCCGATCAGGACTGACTGACTGGGCACGAGCCCGTGGCAGGTGCAGCAGCAGGGCAGGGATGAGCAGCAGGGCGGGGATGAGCGGGAGCAGCAGGCAGGAGCAGCAGGCGGTGTTGTACTGCCGGTTTTGGCTCAATCCCTTCAGCAACGCCGATGGGACCCCACTCATGCGTGAATTTGTGCACCAGGCCTCTAGTATATTATAAGACTTGAACAAATACAAACCAAAGATTTGCTAATGCTTTTCTTTTCCCGTGATGATAACTACTGTTCAGTAAAATGAATTAGTGAAAGACTTCTGAAGATCATGGAAGGCCCTGAACTTCCGGCTCTATCCTACCATGTTGATGATGGAATAGAGGGGAATAACCCTTTCTATTGTGGTGGGGAAACCACAGTGCAGGTAGGATTCAGCAGGTAATGCGGATACCCTTCACCACCTCAGCTCAGCTCCTGGAACTTCAGGTCTGGGCCACATGTCGGGCACTTAGGTCTTGAGTTGCTCTTTCTCCTCCCACCAGGTTCTTTGCTCTTTGAGGATAGGAATTATCTGCGTATCTCTGCACCTTTCCCCCAGCAACTAAAACTTGCTAGTCCCAGTGTAGTCCCTGGAACACATTGCATCACATGGGAGTTCCTTAGAAGTGTGAGATCTGGGGCCCCATTCATGCCACAGCATCAAATCTGCAGTTTAACCAGATCTTCAGGTGATTTATGTGCTCATCAAAGTTCAAGATTATAATTGGGGGAGTTTTTAAATACTATAAAATTCCTGGGATCTGCCCCAGATCAATTAAAACTGGGTTTCTTGGGTGGGTTTCAGGCACCAGTATTTTTAAGAAGCTCTCTAGGCTTGCCAGTGTGAAGCCAAGAATCCAGAAGAGAGCTAGAGTACATGTTTAGTACATAAATGCAGAGCATGGATGAGTGATAGGGCGTAAGGGCTGACGGGAGGCTCCTGGACATCTGATCAATCCTCATTTTACAGAAGGAGAAATTGGGGACTAGAGATTTGAAGTGATTTGCCCAAGGTTGCATGGAAGTTAAATCAAGTGTGGTGGTTTGAAATATGAAACAAATTATTTGGCAATGTGACTCAAATTTAAAATGTTATACAAATTCTTTGACTTGACCTTTAAAAGGTTGAGCCTAGTTCCCTCCCTGTGAATATGGGCTGGTTTTCTTAACAAATAGAAAAGAGCAGAAGTGGCTGTGGGCAGCAACAGAGACGGATCAGAAAGGACCCTGGAGCTTCCTGCTCTCTCATGTCACTCAGCTGCCCAGTTGGGGACCCCACTGCAATCTCTGGAGGGGCTCCCCTGGCGAGGAACTGCCTCCGATTAGCAGCCAGGACAGTGAGCTTCTTCCAGCCCCAGTCAAGCCTACAGATGGTGCAGACTCGATGAATATAACTTCCTGAGACTGAGCCAGAACCACCCGGTTGAGCCACTCCCTGATCCTAACCAGCAAACACTGTCTGAGACAGTACAGGTCTGTTTTAAGCGGTTATGTTTTGGGGTCCTTTGAGTCCTATGCTATTTCAGCCACACCCCAGTGAGACATCTGTGTTCTGCTCCATAGAACTTAAATAGACACGCTGACCCCAGTTCTTGAGAAGCTGAGGATTTAAAGCAGACAATGATGATGAAATTAAACACAGAGGGAGGGAGGCAGGGCACTGGGGTGGGGTGGTCCCCCAGCCCAAGCACATGCAGTCATGCTGCGGCCCTCATTCCTTTCTCGCAGCCCCTCAGGTGCCCACCAAGCCCTTCTGGCTGGACTCCAAGCCCACATTCCAGCCACTGCCCTTTCCAACCTTGCCAGGCTATGGGAGTGCTGGGACAGGGCCGGGTCAGGCTGAGGCAGCCTCGCAGAAGAGAGACTGTAACCTTGATTAACAACGGGATGTCTGGTAGGAATGCCAAGCTTTGGCAAGCCCAGTGCCCAGTGTCTGAACGAGATTGATGGGGTCCCACCCCCCCTTGTTGCTGTGGTGGTGATTAAACTGGAGTGAGAACTTATCTGGCTAATTTGAAAGACAAACAACACCCATTTGATTTGTTAATGGCCAGTGGCCAAGAAAGCAGATGCTGAGACCCAGAAAGGAGGTGAGCAAAAGTGGCCTCAGGCTGGCTCCCACAGGGGATGCTCTGCCTGTGCCTCTTCCTCTGCCTGCTCCACCCTGGCTAGCTAGATTCTCCCCTTTGCCTGCTTGAATTTTCTTCTTGCAGCGGTTCTTAACCTGTGGGTCACAAACAATGAAAATACATCCTGCATATCAGATATTTACATTACGATTCATAACAGTAGCAAAATTACAGTTATGAAGTAGCAACGAAAATAATTTTATGGTTGGGGGTCACCACAACATGAGGAACTGTATTAAAGGGTCACGGCATTAGGAAGGTTGAGAACCACTGTTAGAGCTTTCTGGGCTGGGCATGCCCAGAACACAATAACCTGTGTTGCAAGTCCAAAGTATTTCCTATGAGAGTGCTTTGCTGGGTGTTTATAAGGCTGCTTTTCTACCTTTTGTGAAAACAGGCCAGTAGAGGCTGGATAGTTCCTCAAGGGCTGGCGGGGGTGGGAGGGTGGTGCTGACAGAACAGCAGCCATCAGCCCTGTCCCTGCAGCAGCTCAATCTTGAGGGGAAACCCACAGGCCTGCACTTGGCACAGCCACTTTCTAGTGCCCAAGGGCATCTTGGGCCCCTGGGTGTGAGCCGATGCCCCTGCCTCCCTACTCCATGGGTTCAGCCCCCACACAGGAGCTCATACACTGTGGTCATGGCCAATCCTCACAGTTAGTCAGCATGAAGGTCAATCCTACCCACTGACATGCCAACAGCAATCAAGGCTCAACTACAACAGAAGGGCACACATAACCCACACAAGGGACAGTCCTGGAGCACACAGTTCAGATGACTAGGGAAACTGTGCCACTGGGCCCCACAGGACACCTACTACATCAAGCCACCCTGCCAAGACTGAGAGATGTAACAGGTCTACCTATTACCTAGAAACAAGCACAGAGATGCAGCCAAAATGATGAGACAAAAGAAAACATGTCCCAAATGAAAGAACAGGAGAAATCTCCAGAAAAAACAACTAAACAAAGTGGAGGCAACCAGCTAGAGTTCAAAACACTGGTTACAGGAATGCTCAAGGAAGTCAGTAAGAGCTTCAACAAAGAGACAGTAAGCAGCCTTGGGTGGGTGGCTCAGTCAGTTGGGGCATTGTCCCATACACCAGAAGACTGCAGGTTTAATTCCCAGTCAGGGCACATACCTAGATTTTGGGTTTGATCTCCAGTTGGGGCACATACATGAGGCAACCAATGAGTGTTTCTCACATTGATGTTTCTCTTTTTCTTTCTAAAAAATCAATGAAAACATATTCTTGGGTGAGGATTAAAAAAAAAAAGATGTAACCCTACCCAGTTTGGCTCAGTGGATAGAGTGTTGGCCCATGGACTGAAGGGTCCCAGGTTCAATTCCAGTAAAGGGCACACACCTTGGTTACAGGCCCAATCTCTGGCCCTGGCTGGCATGTGGGAGGCAACCAATTGATGTGTCTCTCTCACATTGATGTTTCTCTCTCTGTGTCTCTACCCTTCCCTTTTACTCTCTCAGAAATCAATGGAAAAATATCCTTGGGTGAGGAGTAACAAACAAACAAAAAGATATTTAGTAAACATAAAAAGGACAGAGAAACTATAAAAAAGAACCAGTTGGAAATGAAGAATACAATAACTGAAATGGAAAATACACTAGAAAGAGTCAACAGCAAATTAAATGAAACAGAGGATCAACTCAGTGATTTGGAAGACAAGGTAGCAAAAAATATCATTCAGAATAGCAGGAAAAAAATAATTTTAAAATATGAGGATAGTTTTAGGGACCTTTGAGATAGCACCAAACATAACATTCAGATCATAGGGGTACCAGAAGGAAAACAGAGAGCAAGGGTTTGAAAACATATTTGAAAAAATAATAACTGAAAACTTTCCTAACTTCGTGAAGGAAATAGAAATACAAGACAAGGAAGCACAGAGAGTCACAAACAAGATAAACCTAAAGAGGCCTACACGAAGTCACTTCATAATTAAAATGCCACAGGTTAAAGAAAAAGAGACAATCCTAAAAGCAGCAAGAGAAAAGCAAGGGAGCTCTAATAAGACTTTTAGCTGATTTCTCAACAGAAACTTTTCAGGACTAAAGGGATGGGCATGAAATATTCAAAGTGATGAAAAAGAAGGACCTGCAACCAAGATTATTTACTCTACCCAGCAAGGCTGTCATTTAGAATTAAAGGAGAAATAAAGAGATTCTCTCTCACTCACACACACACACACACACACACACACACACACACAGACACACAAAACCCCAAAATTTCATCACCACCAAACCAGCACTACAAGAAATGTTAAAAAAAGAACATAAATATGAAATAGCAATACCTATCAATAATCACTTTAAATATAAATGAATTAAATATAAATAGATTAAGTGTTCCAATAAAAAAACAGAGCATAACTGAATGGATAATAAAACAGACCCACCTCAGGATGAAAGATACACACAGGCTAAAAGTAACGGGATGGAAAAAATATTTCATGAAAATGGAAAGGGGAAAAAAGCTGGGGTAGTAAACTTATATCTGATAAAATAGACTTTAAAACAAAGCTATAACAGAGACAAAAAAGAACATTACTAATGATAAAAGGACCAATCTGACAAGAGGAAAAAAAATCCTAGTAAACATTTATGCACCCAACAGAGCATCTAAATATATAAAGTAAATAGTGATGGATACAAATGGAGAGATAGACAGTAATACAGTCATATGAGGAGAATTTAACACATCACTGACATCAATGGATAGATCTTTGGACAGGAAATCAACACGAAATCAGTGGCCTTATATGACACATTAGATCAGGTGGATTTAATTGATATTTTTAGAGCATTTAAAGCAGCAGAATATACATTATTTTTAAGTACACATGGAATATTTTCTAGGATAGACCACATACTAGGTCACAAAACAAATGTCAACAAATTTAAAATGATTGAAATCATATCAACCATCTTCTCTGACCAGTGGTATGAAACTAGAAATCAATTATAATAAAAATACTGAAAAACACACAAACATATGGAGGCTAAATAACATGTTACTAAACAATGAATGAGCTAACAATGATATCAAGGAAGAAATCAAAATATATCTTGAGGTAAGTAAAAATGAAAACATAATGTTTCAAATTCTATAGAACACAATGAAAGCAGTCCTAAGAGGGAAATTCATAGTAATACAGTCTTAACACCAAATCTCAAATAAACAAGCTAACCTTACACTTAAAGAATTTGTCAAAAAACAACCAATAAAGCCCAAAGTGTGTAGAAGTAAGGAAATAATAAAGATCAGAGAAGAAATAAACAAAATAGAGTCTAAAAAACAATACAGTGCAGAAGATCAATTAAACCTTTGCAAAGATAAACAAGATTAATAAACCTTTAACTAGACTCATCAAGAAACAAAGAGAAAGGACCAAAATAAATAAAATCAGAAATGAAAGAGAAGTAACAACTGATACCACAGAAATACTAAGGATTATAAGAAAATATTATGAACAATTATAGGCCAACAATAGGACAATCTGGAAGAAATAGATAAATTCCTAGAAACATAAAAACTTCCAAGGCTGAATGAAGAAGAAATAGAAAATCTGAACAGACCAATTACCTCTAACAAAATCAAATCCTATCTAATAAAAGAGAAACATGGTAATTAATCATAGCTCCGACATGCTTCCCGTTGGCTAATCAGCGAGATATGCAAATTAACTGCCAACCAAGATGGTGGCTGGCAGCCAGGCAGCTGAAGCGAACAGGGAGGCTTGCTTGCTCCAGTGACAGAGGAAACCAAGGTTCCCCGCCTGCCACTGCCGGCCTCTCAGCTGCAACTCTAAGAAACAATGTTGCAAATATAGAAGCTAAACAAAACCCAGAAACCTGCTTTCAGCTGGCCGGGATCTCAGAGCTGGAGTCGCAACAAAGTTTCAAATACAGAAGGTAAACAAAGCCCAGAAACCTGCTTTCAGCAGCCGAGGTCTCAGAGCTGGAGCCGAGCCTCAGAGCTAAAGATGGCTCTCAGCTCCAGTGACAGCCATAGAAGGTAAATGAATCCCAGAATAAAAAAGAAATAAAAGAGAGGTTGGGAGCTTCAGTCATCCACCAGCCTGAAAACGGCCCTCAGCCCCTCACCCAGACTGGCCAGGCACCTCAGTGGGGACCCCCACCCTGAAGGGGGTGTGACCAGCTGCAAACAGCCATCATCCCCTCATCCAGGCTGGCCAGGCACCCCAGTGGGGACCCCCACCCTGATCCGGGACACCCTTCAGGGCAAACCAGCAGGCCACCACTCGTGCACCAGGCCTCTATCCTATATAGTAAAAGGGTAATATGCCTCCCAGCACTGGGATCAGCGGAGCCACAGGCCTCCCGAACCCGGGATCAGTGGAGCCACAAGGCCTCCCAGCACCGGGATCAGCGGAGCAGCGAGGCCTCACTGCCCCTGTGTCAAGCGGAGCCGCGAGGCCTCCCAGCACTGGGATCCGCGGAGCCATGAGGCCTCCTGGCCCCTGGAGCAGCGTGACAGGGCAGCGCCCAAACCCCCTGATCGCCCTGCGGATCTGTGTGTGACAGAGGGCTGGGTCACAACCTCCCTATCCGCCCTGCTCTGTTCCTGAGAGGGGAAGGCGCCCCAATCCCCTGATCGGCCCTGCTCTGTGCCTGATAGGGGGGAGCTCCCCACTCCCCTGATCGGCCCTGCTCTGTGTGTGACAGGGTGCGGCGCCCCAACCCCCACATGGGCCCTGCTCTGTGTGTGATGGGGTGGAGCCGCAACCTCCCCATCGGCCCTGCTTTGAGTGTGACAGGGGGTAGCACCCCAAACCCCCAATCGGCCCTATCCTGAGCGTGACTTAGGGTGGCATCACAACTTCCTGATCTGCCCTGCTCTGTGCATTGCAGGGGGGATCTACCCAAACCCCTGATCGGCCCTGCTCTGTGGGTGACAGGGAGGAGTTCCCCAACCCCTTAATCGGCCCTGCTCTGTGCGTGACAGGGTACGGAGTCCCCAACCCCCCTGATTGTCCGGCTCTCTATGTGACAGGGGTGGCGCCACAACCCCCTGATCTGCCCTGCTCTGTGCATGACAGGGGGTGGTGCCGCAACCTCCCCATTGACCCTGCCTTGAGTGTGACAGGGGGCGGCACCCCAACCCCCCAATCGGCCCTACCCTGAGCGTGACTGAGGGTGGCATCACAACCTCCTGATCTGCCCTGCTCTGTGCATGACAGGGGGTGGCGCCCCAACTCCCCAATCGGCCCTGCTCTGAGCCTGACCAGGGGCTGCGGGGCAGGCACCTAGGGATTGGGCCTGCCCTCTGCCACCTGGGAGCGGGCCTAAGCCAGCAAGTCGTTATCTCCCGAGGGGTCCCAGACTGTGAGAGGGCACAAGTGGGGCTGAGGGATCCCCCCCACCCCCGCCAGTGCACAAATTTTTGTGCACTGGGCCTCTAGTCTGTAATAAAAACAAATAAACCTCCCAACAAACAAAAGTACTGGACTGGATGCTTCACAGGTAAATTTTACCACATAGTCAAAGAAGAATTAACACTTATCCTTCCCAAACTATTCAAAAAATACTCAAGAGGTGGCAAGTCTCCCAAGATTATTTTTTGAGGCCAGAATTACTCTGATTCCAAAACCAGACAAAGACATTCCAAAAAAAAGAGTATAGACCAATATCACTGATGAACATAGATGAAAAAAACCCTCAACAAAATAGCAAACCGAATTAAGCAATATATCAAATAGACCATAAAACATGGTCAAGTGGGATTTGTTCCTGGGATGCAAGGTTGGCTCAAAACCTGCAAATTAAGTAATGTTATCACACAGAGTTTTGGAAGGAAAGCCTCCCCTGCTTCCCCTCCGGGGGTTAGATTAATTGTGAAGGATATAGATGGCAAAACGGAAGACCCAGAGGATGACTCCTGCAGAACTTAGGCAACAACAGTCAAGAGGTAAAAACAATTTAGGTGTGTTTAGGAAGAAGCTGTGGTTCCCTCTACCCTGCTCTCCTCTGGATTACTGGTCCATTGAATAAAGTTTCTTCATTTTGATTTTCTGACACGAACTGTTTCCTAATGAGCTCCTGACCATGCCTGAGATCTGACTTGTAGCAAGTGGGGAGGCAGGGACCCTGTGGGCATGTGAGGGCTTGCGGCAGGTGGGACAGGGACTGCAGCCCTATCCCCATGAGAGCCAAGATAACTCGCCTTCAAAGCTTGTTGTGAATATGTGGATAATGTGGACACTTGCACTTAATAACACCAGCTGCTGTGCAACTCCCTGGGTTGGGCATGTGGGTTAGGGGAGGAATTGCTTGGTAACTTCTGTGTTTTTAACCTGAAACCCAACTATGTCAATGTCTCCTAGTTGTTCTTTAACCTCAGCTCATTTCCTCAATCTTTCCTATTTGCTTCGCTGGTTCCAGGCAGATCCGCAATGGAAAAATCCCAGGGAGGCTCCTGAGAGTCACATCCTGAGAGCTCTGCTGGGGTGATGGGGGGAAGAAGGAAAGTGAAACTTCCCTGTGAGGCTCTCAGGCACAGGAGGAAACCCCCCTCTCCAGTTCCACAGGCATGCCTGCCTCTGGGCTCCACAGCAATCCATGTTTTTAAACAAAGATTTGTTGGTTACCCCGCCAAATCTAGGCTCACATACATATGATGGTATTTATGTTATAGTATGTGTGTAACAAATCATCTAGTGATCGATGTTATACACAGAAGTTTGGGGTGGGAGCTGGTGTTTTATGTAAATGGGGCCAGGAAGCGATTTTGTGATATGGTCACTTGTTAGCAGAGACCTGAAGGGAATGAACATAGAGATCCTGGGCGAGCATTTTGGGCAGAAGGAACAGCAAGACGCAGCACCTGGCGGTTCACGTGAGAAGCAGCATGAAGGCTAATGTGGCCAGAGTGTGGTAGGGTGTCACTATGGGGGTGGCAACTAGACACTGTGCTCCAGGGGGCTCACAAACACTGCCCTGTCCTCCTCGGTGTAGCCACCTCTTAACTACAAGGTCCTGGTGGTATTCTGGATCCTGGACAAATAGGCAGGTTGTCTGAGGGAAAGAAGGACACATCAGATGGATTTGATCTCCACAAAAGCAAATGCATTTTTCCCCCCAAATGCATGATTGATAAGCAGAGGCCTAGCTGACATTAACTTCAGTCCATAAGGGCATGCGGAGCACTGGCAGGACTTACAGTGGGTCCTGTCCTCTTCATCTTGCTTAAATCCACCCAACAATCCCACAAGGTAAGAACTATTACTCTTTCTCAGGTAACCGAAAGACTACCCAACAGCGACTGTCCAAAGTTCCATCACTAGCATGTGGAGAGCCAGGACTGGACCCACACCCATCAGATGCTGGAGGCTGAGCTCCTCTCACCCTTTCACACTGGCCCGGCCTCAGGATCCTTTCCCAGGAATTTGCTGCCTCCTGTGCCCATGCCTACTCTTATCCTCCCCCACTGGACACTTTGTGCCCAACATCTGAGGAGAAGAAAGGTCCCTGATGTTGAAGTGGCCTTGGTTGGTCTTGGGTCTCTGACGCTGCCACTGTGAGAGCAGCTGCTGGAGCTGCTCCTGGCCTTGAGGGAACAGAAAGAGAAGGCTCTGTTTTCTGCCCTACTGCCAGCAAACAGCACCTGCACAGGCTCTGGGGCCCAGGCGGCAAGGGTGTCTGCTAAGGAATTAGGGGAGCTAAGAGATGTCTGAGTTTTAGACATCTGTCTAGGTAGAAATTGTGCTCCACCCTGAAATGTTATGACATAAATTCAATATAATTGTAATAGCCCATCTTATCCCAGAACTGATCTGAAGGAGCTCATGGAAAGGCAGCAGGTTGATGTCCAGGATCCTGGGTTGAAATTCTGCCACTTACCAGGAGAAAGTTCCTGGGCAAATCACCTCACCTCTCTGAGCCTTAGCTACACATTTGTGAAACTGTGATGATAATCTCTATGCTATAAGATTGTTAGGCAGATTAAACAAAATGAAAACATTTAGAGGTAATAAGTGTCTAATAAAGATTGGTTTATATGAATATTTATTGAGTACCTGCTGCGTGACAGGCATGTGCTAAGTGCTAGAGACTAGACATGTTCCCCGCCCTCAGAGAGCACAGGTGGAGGACACACTGAAGAGACTGATTACGTGCGGTGCAGTGTTACATGCGGTGAAATATGACGTGGCAAGTGCTGTTATTTTTGTCTTGTATGTATATGTCTTTTTGTTCATATGTGAATCTGTGGCTATTTGTTTTATTCCTTTCGATACTATGGGCATGAGAACAGGAACCTTGAGCAAGATTTGGGCACATGATCCTACAGCAAATGCAGTGGCCTCTCCAGTGTAACAGAAAAAACATCCAGAGGGGCCTTCCAGAAGCATTCTCCATGCCACACTCAAGGAGCCTGTGCTCTCCTGACTCGCACCAGGTGGGCAGGCAGAAGGATGCTCAGCAGACTGACCAGGGCCGGCATCCTGAGGCCCCTGGCTGATGCTGCAGGAGGCGAACGGCCGGTTCCAGAGAGAGAAAGGCACACCACATTTGTCAGAGTCTCAATTTTGTTTATTCTGTACACACAAGGAGCTCAACATCCTACTGTTCTTGGTTTTGCAATCTCCACAAAATAAATATTTGCCTTCAAAAGCAACAACTGTGATAATCATCACAGTAATATCCTCAAGCACCGTTTCCCTCACACAAGCCAATCTCAGAAGTCAAGTCAGAGAGCTGTGTGTGGTCTGTTTGGATAATGATTTTCATGTGGAAACCTCATGCTGGAAATCAACTGGCAGCAAATTTGCAGAAAGTCTGGTCTCTTGCTTTTCAACTTGACTCAAAACCAGGTGTCCCAAAGCACTGGAGCATCCATCCCAGCCTTGGTTTCCTCTGTCCATAAAATGAGGAGCAAAATTGCTTAAATGACTTCAGGGAACCAAGATATTTGCTCAGATCACAGTGTTCCTCGGAACAGGCTGGTCTCTGTCCGAGACCATCAGGAGAGATCAGTGTGTTCCCATATCTTAGGGATGGATCTCTCTCTCCCAACCCCTCAGAGAATGAGCTAAAATTTGAAAAAGGTTTTGCTGAATGTCAATGATACTGATGGGAAATTTTATGGCCCATAAAGGAATACAAAAACACACACTCTGCAGGTCTAACATGCCATTTACAAATGCTCCCCTGTACCCAGTGGCGGTTGTGCCTCTCTCAGCTGCACCTCTTAGAAATGCTGGTTGGAGCATTTAAAGAGCCACATTCCCAAAGTGTCCATTCTGATTGAATTTCTTTATTATGAACAAGAAGTTTTAGGAACAGCCACTTCCAGACATTATTAAGGACTAAATCTTAAAGAAAATGAACCTTGAAGAATCGTCAGAGGTGCCTTTAAGAAAGTGCATTGCATTCCAATATTTTTAAGGTTTAAGTTTTTTTTTCTAGGCCAGAGTAAATGTTTGTTATGCAAAAACACAGAGCCTCAATCAAAATATTAAACCATAAAACTATTTACCAAGTAAACAAAATCAACCAAACCAATAGACATTTGCATCCCATCTGACCATGGGGTGGGCCTTCTTGCAGTGTCAGGAGCCCGCAGGATGCCACGCCCCTCCCTCATGCCCAGTCTGTACACTCGCACCGTCCTGGGCTTCTCAGACCCAGAGTCTCTTCTTCTTGGCTGACTTCCCACCTGACTGATCTCCATGATCTTATAACTTGGAAGGAAACTGAACTTGCCAGCATGCTCATGGGGGTCACATGCTGGACGAGGCAGAGCAGCTCCAGCATGCCAAACTGGGTGTGAAATTGATCTCTAAATTAGTTCCCCAATGGCACACCGGAAAGAGGAGGTGCTTCTCTGTCTGTCCAATTCCATCTTTCTCCAGACACCAGGCAGTGCTTCCCCTTCTCTCCCAGTGAGGAATGGGGACCGAGTGGAGCTGCCTGGGGGCTCTGGGCTGACTGCGGAATATCAGGTAGGACTGCAAAGAGGAAGAGACTATGCTTGACTCTACAAAAATGTTAAGCATTTTCTTTCTAGTTTGAGACTTAAAAATGTAAGCATGTATTTCAAGTTGGAATCTTTAAAATTTTTCTCAGAAAAAAATTGCCATTTGTTAACTGCAAGGAGATCAGCTATTGGACTGAGAGGGATTGTTCTACCATCCCACCAATTTCTGCTGCCTGCCCCACTCTACACAGCAGGCAAACCAGCCCTCTCAGGAAGAAGCTGCCTGGGATCTGATTTATGGTGGATGCCAGCAAGGTGGGTTTCAAAATATAGCAGTTGGTGTGCTACGGCACTAATGGTCGCAGAACAACGCAGGCATGAACAATCGCGCTGAGCTTCTGTCATGAGTTAATGTATAGATTTATCTGTCTCCTTTACCCTTAATGGAAGCCCTTACCCTTACTAGGCCTCTAGCCCGCCATGCTCTGGCTCCTGGTTCTCCTCCCTCACCTTCTCCTGTTCTTGCCACCTTTCCCTGTGCTGTAGCCACACTGCCTTCCTGGCGCTGGGACGTCCCAGGTTCATCTCTACCCGTGGCCTCTGTTCGGCTCATTCCATTACTTCATTTAGGTTTTGTTAAGATATCATGTTCTTAAGATAACTTCTCACTCCTACCCCAAGCACTTTGCCTGCCCTACTTATTTGTACATTCACGGCATAGAATTTTCCTGAAGTCATATTCAGATCTCTACTCTAGAATGTGAGCTCGGGGATGCCAGTGCTTTCTCTTACCACCCCGGCACCACTGTGTCCCTGCACACAGGACAGGGCCTGCCATGGAGTAGAGAGGCTCAGGAAAGATCTACTGAGTGATGAATGTGTATTGAAATCAACGTGAATCCTACCTTCTTCTCTCCCCCCAGCATTAAGTTTATGGAATATGGAATTGGAAATATGACAACATGGACATTTTGAGAGGAAGGATTTGGTAATGATGGTCTGACAGCTGCCAAAGCCGTGACCTTTTCTTGTTTATCCACACTCTAGATTTGTGTTTTTCTTCATGTCCTAAGAAAGTGCTTTATATTAGGATTAAAGCGTTGTTGGTGGAATTATCTCTCTATTATTTTCAAGAGATTTCAGTATTTAGGCTCACCTTTTAGTTGCTTCTATCCAGCTATTTAATGGTGTCATATAATGTATCAGTCTTAAGGGATCTAGAAACCCCATAGCTAAGCTTAGCTGCATGTACCCTGGGCCTCACTGTTACTAGTAACAACAACATGGCCATGGCTGCTCCTGCTCTGCTTACCAATTCCATTGAGACTCATAGGCCAAGGCATCCTTCCTGCTGACAAGCTGTCTGGGTGGCACGCTGCAGTTATGGATGCAGGGACATCTCCCTGTGCAAGGCTCATTACCACCCACCCATTTTCCACAGGGATCTGGTTTGTCAGAAGTGGGAAACAAAGGCCTACTGGTTAGTTAAGTGTGTTACTATGTGCACAGGCCTCTGGCACTTCCGGACCTGGACAGAGGGTGAGCACCTCAGCTTCGCCAGCTATGTCTGTTCCACGTACCCAGTCTTTGAGGAATAACACATGTCTCTGCACCTAGAGAAGGTAGCTTTGCCAATTGGAATATGCTTGCTGACGTAGGGCACTGTGGTGTCCAGGCAGTCCCTTCTCCCACTGTGTGATTAAAACAACTGGTGACCTTTTTAAAAACAATTCCAGTCATTCATTAGACATATTTTCATTGAATGCCCACTATGTGCCCGAGAGGACACTGAGACTGAGGATACCTTGGATTGTAAGGAGTCCCTTATAGAGTATCTAATGAATGGGCCACCTTCCTGCCAAGACCCAGGGTAAAGGTTTTCCCTTAACTTTGACTGGATAAAGCTAACAGCCCTTGGGAAATGCTTTGTGACTGCCTTGGGACAGACAATGATGAAAAATTAATACAGTCCGGTGTCATTTGTTTGTACTAACAGAGGCCAAGGAGTTGTTGGGATGCTTGAACCCCAAAAGCTATTTGAAAAATTTTCTTAGTTACTAGACTATATTAGATTGAAATACCTGAAATTACTAGATTCAACTATGTTTACACTATATACAAAAAGCAATTTCATATTCTCCACTCCAATATTTCTTCCATTGCTATACCTTTAGTGGAATGGCTCACAAGAACGAGATGGAGGTCATTTCCTCTTTAGCCCTTGCCTCTGATGAGGCCAGAATCCAGGAAATAGAATGGTGTCTGGGTTGACACAACCCTGGGAATATGAGATCTGTATACCCTATTCCAGCGGTTCTCAACCTGCGGGTCGTGACCCCTTTGGCGGTCTAACCACCCTTTCACAGGGGTTGCCTAAGACCATCCTGCATATCAGATATTTACATTACGATTCATAACAGTAGCAACATTACAGTTATGAAGTAGCAACGAAAATAATTTTATGGTTGGGTCACAACATGAGGAACTGTATTTAAAGGGCCAGAAGGTTGAGAACCACTGCCCTATTCTAACTGGTGGTTGTCATAGCCCCTTCTCTGGTTGCTCTTACAGAAGCAAACGTGTCAGCCTGAGGCAGGAGACAAGGTTCTAGTCCTAGTCCTTCTAATTACAAGTCACAGCATGAAGCCTAGGCATTCCAGACATGGAACCCATGTAAGCTATTATTGGTATCACCATCATGATTAGCCATATGGCTTTGCGCAAGTTACTTAGCCTTTCTAAGCCTCAGTTTCCTTATTTGGAAAATAAGGAAGACATGCATGAAAATGCTTTGCCAAGAGCTGTAGAAATACAGTGGAACCTCATTTCTCAAACATCTCCCATCTTGAACAATTTGCTTCTCAACCTGACAACCCTTTCATGCTGATACCTATATGGTCAGTCACACATCTCTCAGGTGACAGAGGAGAGAGTCAGTTTGCAAACATGAGCCAATTTGCCACTGTTAAAAATCTCAGGATATTGTGCTGTGAATATTTTCGTGGGTTTTTTTTTTTTTTTTTTGCTTTTGTTGCTGCTTATAATTATTGCTAAATTTTCACTTCTTATTGTACATTTCCTTTTCCTTTTTGTTAAATTTTCACTTATACTTAATGTTCTTTTTGTTTTTAAAGTGTTTATTTATAGATTAAATAGTACAATAGACATGTACTGTATGTAAGAAAGATTAAAACGGAATCATTTGGGATCTGGAACAGGTTAATTCAATTTACTTTATTTTTGATGGGAAAAATATGATTCGGGTTTCAAACAGCCTTCCAGAAGGAATTAAGTTAGAGAAATGAGGTTCCACTGTGTAGGGGAGACTACATGACTCAATGACTGGACATTGGTTCATCTTCCCCTGCTTCACAACATGTGAATTCAAGGGCAGGACCTAGGCTGCCAGTGATGGGGGCACTTTAGAGGCCTTTGTCTCCTAATTGATGCAATGTGCTAAGTGAGCTTAATGTAAGTTAATTAATGGTGCTACTTAGGGTGGAATTACCTAGGCGGAGCCTAAAGCAGTATCAAAGGAATGAGCAGGCAGGTGTCTCTGGGGTAACTGGGGAAACATGGCCAGGAGGGAAACTGCTAAGAGGCCAGACCCTGAACAAGCCCAGGAGGGAGGCTGCCTGAGGGCGAAGCGTTCAGTCAAAGGGCTGGCTTCCACGCCATCCTGTTTACAGCTATGGCTTGAATTTCAGTTTTTCTTGAGTCTTCGAAGCTGAGTTTCTGGGCATTTCCTTGGGAATGGAGTCAATTTTTTGGAAACCACAACTTGAACCGAGGAAGGAGGCTAGGTGATCTAGCTTCTATCTGTGTTCCTTTGGGACTTATGGAACTTTGGTGCTCCCTGGTTAAAAGAGTTAATTTGGTTTTGTGTCCTGTGAAATGGGGGAAATAACAGGTCTCTCTTGCTGCCTGTCCAGGAACACAAAGACCCTTTAGAAAGGAAGGTGAGCCCCTGACACTTCGGAGCTTCGGAATATGTATCAACAAAATGAAAGCCCTGTTTATTTTTAGAAACCCAGTAGTGCGCAGAGAGTGAAAATCAAACATTCCAGGGAAATTTTATTTTTTTCTCCCAAAGACACGTGTTGCTGCGATTACCCTACAAATGTGCTGTCACAAGTTAATACAGCACAGCCTGGCTCACTTGAGGGTGGGGAGAACACAGAGCAGAGATCCCAGCTGATCGTCACTGGGGCCCCCAATCTTCTCCTCCAGTGACAAAGGGCACATGTGGGTCATTATAAGGACATATGCAAATTCCTTAGCTTTGATGCCTTATTGGGGGATTTTGTCAAAATGTAACTTAAAAGGTTATAAGTGTCTATGGCTTAGAAATCTCAGAGCATCAAGTCAGGCAAGAAATATTCTGTATCTTACTTATTTTCCTTGATTCCTTTTCTCCTTTGGTCCATAATGGCTTTTCACCACCCCAATATTTGGAATTAGCTGCAGTTTCACTCTTGGCTAGAGGTGTCTCAAAAGTGCAATCCAGAGCCACAACGGTAGTGGCTGCAGAGCAGAGGGGCTGGTCTTTGTTTGCTTTCCTCCTCTCTCTGTTCTTCATTCTTGTCATCTCAAACCCACGTGTCCCGCCAAATTCCCCTGACTGACAGGGCTTCTGCCCCACACCTTATTGCTTTAATTGCCCCTTTTGAATCCTCACCTGCTGTCCTCTCCGCCCAGCTGCCCCTGTCCTTGCCCTGACACCTCCAGCCTTTGCAGTGTGGGAGCAATTGCTGCAGGACGCTGGGAAATCGGAGGTGCTCTTGTTCAGGAGCCCAAACTCCTCCATGATCTGTCAGAGCATCGAGAGGAGCCTCTTGGCTGGAACTGAAACCCTCGTTCATCAGAAATACACCCCCCCCGCCCATCCCCACCTCCCCACAGAGGCCAAAACCACAGCTGAAATGTCTCTTAGGGAACTTCCAGAGCTTGGCAGTGGGGAGGGGACCGTAGGCACAGGGTGCAGCCGAAGTCCCAGCTGCTGCTTGCCTTCCCGTGACCAGGCTCAGGTCAAACCTGCGAAACACACTTTCATGTTCTCTGGAGACACCTGTTGTCCTAGTGGCCAAATCTTAAAGCCTGGTAAGCACATACAGAGATTGGCTCACTAACCAAATAGCAAAATAGGGTTTCTGATGTTTTCCTGAAAACAAAGGAACAATCGTAGGTCTTAGAACTAGCAGCGCAGACATATAGTAATTGGGGAAGCTTGTTCAAACGCAACCCAAATATGACACGCATTTCAAAAATGCACTCAGGCTGTTTGGCAGCCCACGACACCTCAGCCTCATCCAGAGCTTACGAGTTTAGAAAACCAAAGGGAATGACCAAGGCTTACCTGGACGCCGTTGTAGGGTCAGTTTCTAATCCAAGCAGAAGATGGTCCGTGAAGAAAGCCAGGCACAGCCTTATTTTGGGCCACCAGGGTGCACAGGTGGTCCCAGAAGCAGGTGCTGGCGACCCACAGCGCTGCCGAGGATGAGATACCTCTCGCTGTCAGCCTCACCTTCCGTCTGTTCCAAAGGGCTTCCTGGGACTCTTGCCTGCTCCCGTCCTGTGGGCGACTTCAGAAAAGGCAGAGGGGCTTTCCCTCACTGCAGACTCACCTGCGCCATCTGGAGGCCTCTCCCAGCACTGAAGATGCTGGTGCCTTGCTCTGCAGGTTAATCCCCTCTGCAGTCTCCCTGGACACACACACATCTGGCTTTTGGCTTCCTGCCCTGAGACAGCAGTTGGGATCTGTGAAATCATTGATTTGTTTTTGTGGGGGTCAATCTTGCTTCTGTCAGAACAGCCAGAGCCTTTGGGCACTGGAATGCTAAAAAGCTATGTTAGCATTAAAATACCATTGATGAAAATGGGTTCCTTAAGGGAGATGGTCTTGATACATCTACTCAGCTTTGAAACTTGTTGGCATGTTCCTGCCCTCCCCCATCCACTGCAGGCTTTGAGTCCCGGGGCAGCTCTTTCTCCTCTCTCCCAACACTGCACGTGCCACCCTATGCTCCACGTAACTCCAGATAACCACTTACACCCATTTAACTCCAGATAAATAGAGATATCTCATATAACTAGATAGTCAGGAAGATGTTTGAAACACAAACATTTTGAAAGAATATTGCCTTTCAGTATCAGTTGTTTCTTCCTCAAAAGTTAAATGAATAAAAAACAAAACTCTCTCCCAACCCCACCTACAACCGGGGGAACAGAACGGCTCCTCTAGGCAGGATTGACTATGTTCTCCTTTTCCAACTCATCCTGCCGGCTCTGATACATATGATTTAATTCACACAAGAACAGGTAAATGGCTTAAGAGAGAAAGAAACAGACAACTGTGTGGGACTCAGGTGAGGACCCTGAAAGGCTCTTCCTGCCTCTAGCAAGGTTGGGCAGAACCATATTTACTCCACTTGACCAGTGTGGATGACCAATCCAGACAGTGTAAGTTCCCAAATGAGAAACTTAACTTGAATTTTAGGCTTGGTCATTTATATTGCCCATGCTCAGCCCAATCTGAGGATTGGTCATAAATTAAGATTTCCAACACTATTAAATTAGGAACGTAGGAAGACAAACAGAAAGTAAGTATTCTGGGCTAATCTTTTTTTGTTGTTGCATATAATTTTGACATTTTGGTGTGTTCAAAATAAATGGGTTTGAGGATAGAGATTATTTTAGGTGTAGCTTTTTTCTATTGGAAATTAAAAGGTAACTTTAAATTTACCAAAGAGAGATGACACTGATATTGCCAAAAAATGGGAAAAGAGACAGGAGAAAAAATTAGAATGGGCACAGAATATGAATGCTGTAGTAGTGTGGTAGGCAGTTAGACAGACACGAGCAGGGCAAGGATGATGGGCCAGGTACAGAAGGTCATCAGGACAGAAAGCTCTGGGTGCCTAGCAAGGACCTCGCCCCAGGGTAATCTTTCCTTCCCTAGCATATCACTGGTCATAGGCTTTAGACCCCTGACCTCTCATATCACTGGTCAAGCTGTTCAGACCCTCCCCTGACCTTTCCTCCCCTGGAATGTTGCTAATCATGCAGGTTAGACCCCCTTAGATGGGGGAACACAGAAGGGGCTAGAGAATAGCCCTGAAGCATTAATCCCCCAGGACAATGAAGTTCTGACCCACATCAAAGCCATCTAGGCCTCAGTTGTGTTTCAGCTCCAGGCCCAGAAATCAGCAAAACCAGACTAGTGATGCCATGGTTGACCCAGGACCAGCTGCATTGAATAATAACCACCCCTTCCCCCCCCCCTTCCCCCCCCCCCCCCAAGCTCTGACCAATCAGTGGAGACCAGGAACCTGAAGGACATACCTGGAAAGCTGATGAATATTCTATTGAGATCTTCCTCTGGGACCTTCCTTAAAATTCCTTAAAAGCCCTTAGGACAAAGGACCCAAAGCTCTCCCTCTCCAGAGTACACCCTACCTTTCCCCTTCCCCTCTTCTTTCCCACTAGGTCTAGGTGCGTTACCATTACCTTCCTCTCTCCTAAGCTCCAAGTAACTTTCTTTTGCCTCTGTAGCTTATAGTTTGAGTCTTTTTTTCAAAAAATTTTTTTCTTTTCTCTCTCTCTCTTTTTTTTCCCTTTCTTTATTGATTAAGGTATTACACATGTGTCTTTACCACCCTCCCCCTCCCTCCACCATCACTCGGCAGATCCAGAGATAGTTTGAGTCTTGACTCTGAATTCTTTCTTAGCCAGAACTCAAGTACCAAGTTTGCTGAATCAAGGGTCCGGTCTGACCCCACAGGTCTAACACCTGGTGCCATTCTCACTGCCACCAATAGGAGAAACCAGAGATGTTTTTTCCCTCTCTCTATGAAAACTCTAGAATATTATGCCATTAAAAAGTGTTGCAGATGGTTATGCTTGAAATGTTCACAGTCATCATATCCAAATAAAAATGAGTATACAAATTAGTTCAGATGATTAAGAGAAAGAATGAAACAAGAGAGATTATTGCTTATCTTCATCATTTTAGGCTCCAGAGCTTTGAAGATACATGATTTTGTTTTGTTCATTTCTTAAGAGACTGGGACTAAGATAGCAAAAGTTTACCAATAGTATTTTAAAATAAAAACGTGAATCAAGATTGCAGACCATGGTTGGGTGGATGGGGTCTCTTGCGATGGTGCAGATGGAGTGTAATGTAGCACACATGCTTTGTGCACTGAGCCCTGACTTCCAGCCTCCCCTTCATGCAGTGTGCACAGATGCTGAGCTCAGCAGAGGGACCCAGCTGAGGGCCCCGGCACGATAGGTAAGGCAGGCACCAGGTCTCAGCTTTACTAAGCCACAACTTTGCAAATAGTTGTGGATATTTAATAGGACTCCTATACCTATAGAAAAGATACATGGATTAGTAGGAATGACCTCTTAGTAGATTCGAAAATTTCCAGTGAGCAAAACCCAGCCATATTCTGGTTGTTATTTGAAGCCTGTGTCTCAATTACTAATCTCATGTTGAGTGAGCAGGAAGAAAACCCTTGATACTCACTTCTTCCATCAAAATACCATTCTTCTATATTAATGTGTTTATGCATCATTTTTTTTAATGTTTTGTTAACACTTCTTTTATTGGGAAGCATACACAGGTCACTTCCCAGGGTGGGAAGCAGCCTGAAGCCAATTGGCAAGACCCAGAACAATGTTGGCCAGAGTCAGGGATGCCACCATTGCTAGGACTAACCCCAGCATCAAAGAGGTGAGAGAAGAGGTTGACTCCTCCACGTCAGGGTTACTAGTCTTTCCCAAGAAGATCAGTGGCCCTACTGTGACATCTGCCTCTTCTGTCACTTGCCTGTGCCTTCGGGAAGCAGACTCTTGCCCCTGTCCCACCAGTCTCCTGGAACGACTTGGAATGCCACAGCTGCCCTTGTTACAGCAGTGACAGATATCAGCAGTGCCTTCTACTGGGGACCAGCTGTTGGAGAACTTGCTGAAGGAACAGGCTTTGTTTAGTTGGTCTGGGACTTGGTCAGCTGAAGTGACGTTCAGATGGCAGGTGATATATATCATGTTTCTGGAGTCATTAGCAAAGTGGAACACATCCGCTGTGAACTGGAGAGTCTCTGGCCCCGGTCTGGGTGCTTTGAAAGCAGATGAAGCATCAGAGAGGCCATCCACGAGACAACCATGGAAGTCCACAATGGTGTGATAAGGGGAGGCATTCCGGTTTGGCGTCAGTGTAGCCACACAGTGGTCCATGAACAGTTGCAGGGGCACATGGCTGCCAGTGTGAACTTCGGCCTGGAGGTGGGCTATATCCCCCAGCTGGAAGGTGGGGGACCTCTTCTTGGAGCTCCAGTTCTCCTCCAGCAGGTACAGGGAGAAAACCAGCTTCTCCTCCGAAAACACTGTGGTCCTGAAGGGCACCCTGGTGGGCAGGATGGCATGGCTGCTCACATTGCCCTGCCTGGGGAAGCGGCATTCTATGGGCACCTCCATGTGGTTAGTCCTCACGATGGACAGATTTCCAACAGGGCGGGGGTTGTGGAACAGGAAGGTGCTGTACACCAAGGCATCCTCCGTCACCTGCAGGCTGTTGCCACACTCATGTAGTCCAACCTCAAACCTGACCACATCATCGGTGTCCATAGAGACCAGGGGCTCACAGTCCTCGGGGTCCAGGGTGAGGTCTGCAGGCCTGATGAGCTCCCGGTGCCAAAAAGGTCTTTGCTGACAATGACCACGAGCTGGGCCTCCAGACACTTCACCACAACGTGAGGGGTCCCTCTCTGGCATATGGGCTGGGAGTAGCTCAGCTCCGTGCCTCCCCAGAGCAGAAAGCAGATGAAGAGCCATGACACCTACAAACACTCCCTCTAGTCGCATCATTTATTCATTCAGCAAATCCATGTGGAGCACCTCTAGGAGCCGGCACTCTCTGAGGTGCTGGGACACCACAATGAGAGAGACAGTCAAAATCACTGGCCTCAAGGAGCTTATACAGTTGACTCTTGAACAACACTGGGGTTAGGGGGTGCCCCTCAAAATTCCATGTGTAACTTTTTACTCCCCAAAACTTAACTACAGTTGTCCTTGGCATCCATGGATTCAACTAACTGCAGATTGAAAACAGTATTTTTGATCCATGGTTGGGAATCTGCAGCAGGAAATCTGTGGTTGTGGATGTGAAAATACTGTTTTGAAATGAGGTTGGTTGAAGTGGAGGATGTGAAACCCATGGCTATGAAAGGACAACTGTATTTACCAGTATTGACAAAAATCCACACAAGTGGACCTGCACAGTTCAAACCCATGTTCTTCAAGGGTCAATTGTACTCTGTTATCTAATAACTATGTCATACACTTTCCGGAGGTGCTAAAAGCAGACAAGGGGTAGGGCACAGCTCAGCTGTGCGGGTGGAACTATTATCATCTACTGGTGACAATTTCCTGCTATCTAATTACTGTCTGAAAAAGTGTCATCAGAGCAAATGCACCAAATTATGGCGCTCCTTTCTGGAAGCTGACCCTGATATTTAACTGTCTTTACCTAACAACTCACCATAGCAAAGTTCAAACAAAGTTTATACAAATACTGTTTTGATCTGCAGTTAATTGAATCCATGGATGTCAAGGACAACTGTAGTTAAGTTTTAGGGGAGTTAAAAGTTATACATGGTTACCTACAAAGAGAGTTTTTTCTGAGTTTCCTCCAAGAAATTATGCTGCTCAAATCATAGTATAGTTATGAGTATTTGATGTGATTTTTTTATGCCCATACTGGGTGCTCAGTAAAACTACATTATTCAGAATAAAATGACCATTAGCTTTCTCTGTGCCATGAAATTTGCAGCTTCAAATCTGTCCCATGACTAGCATAGAACTGGAATTGTTTCCTAAGAGAACCCTGCCCCTGCCTTCTTGGGGTGAGGCCCTCTTAGCACAGCTTCCCTGTTCTATGATGTGTGGGCCTCAGCTCTGCTGGCAGGCACCTCATCGGTTCTGCTCTCCTGAGAGCAAGGCTAGCTAGTTGTTAAAGTATTACCTAGAGCCCTGCTGCTCCCCCTTATCACAGCTATGTAGGCAGAAAAGACAGGAAAATAAATATTTGTGATTTAAAGTCTCATGCTGTTGTCCTAAAAGTGAGGATCCCTGCCCAAGACCTTGGTTTGCAAACAGATACCCAAAATAGCAGAATGAAGTTAGGTGGTACAAAGGAGACAAGCTAGCAGATGGAGAACGAGGGTGCCTGAGGGTAGTGCTTTGGCTAATAAAGGGGTCAGGATTGGCTGTTCTGAGAAGAAAGGAGGGATTCTTGCAGAATAGGAGGGAAAGGTGCAAAAGCCCAGGGGAAAGAGCCAGTTGTGCTGTCAGCCCTTTAACCCAGAGAAACACGATGGCTGAAGAGCAGGGAACTGGCCTGAGGGGGTGAGCCAGGCTCGGGAAGGGCAGTGGAGACCACAGGATCAGGGGAAGGGATTTGGATGTTCTTAGAAGTATGTCATGATTTAAAGATCAAGGAAACTTATTTTAGGAGAGGAACAACCTCTGTCCCTAGCAGAGTGAGAAGGAGAGAGACTGAGTCACGGGGGAGCATGTGCACAGGTCCAGGGGTGGGCAAACTTTGACTCGAGGGCCACAATGGGTTCTTAAACTGGACCGGAGGGCCGGAACAAAAGCATGGATGGAGTGTTTGTGTGAACTAATATAAATTCAAAGTAAACATCATTACATAAAAGCGTACGGTCTTTTTTTTCAATAGTTTTATTCATTTCAAACGGGCCGGATCCGGCCGGCGGGCCATAGTTTGCCCACTGCTGGGTTAGACCCTTGTCTTGTCAGCTAGGCCCAGGGAGATAAAAGGCTAAGTGAGCCATTAGCAGGCCTGGGGAGTGTGCCTCCAGAGCAGAAAACAAGATGGGACAACTCCAGGTCAAAGGCAGAGCAGAATAACTAACGTGGGCTACAGGTCACTGATTTAATCCCATTTGAGAGTGAGATTCTGCATTTAGTTATTTAACTAAACATTGCCACACCCAATGCCCAGCTGCTAATTAAAGCAGTACGAACCTGGCTCTCCTTTACTACCTATTTACTCAGGATTCCCACAGTGGACAGTTTATTAAAAAGGCTGCCTGCCTGGATTTGGCACCCTCAGCTGTCAGTAATGACTCTGGTTATAGAAAGTATCATCACGAACCCTCGGCTGTGGGTGGAGAAACAGAGCTGGGAGAAAGCCTTAGGTCAGGATCAGAGTGGAGGTCAGGGCAGCTCCCCAGTGCCCTCAGCTCTCTCCGCTTTCCTTTCTGTGCTGGCTCAACCCATCGCCATTATGTTAGCAGTAAAAGTATAATTGAAATTGATCCTTGCCCAAAATGACTTTGGGAGCTCCCACAGTGCAAAGGTTCAAAATACAAAATATTTTTTATAACCTGTAATATTGTCATCTAACCCAATAGTACAGATCAGTATGGATTATAAAACCTATTTGCATTGTACCAGAAAAATTAAGAGAGGGAGGAAAACGGTTTGGGAATATGGATTATTGATGTCTTCATTTAAAAATCAACAAATTCATTTTTTAATGGTCACGTTCATATTTTTAGCATAATTGATGGCTTTGGGGCAATGGGGTCAGGGGTTCATGGGATTATTACTCTATTATCAGTGGATATCCACAGCAGGGGAATATGAGGCTATAGTCTAATCACTTGTGAATGGAATTTTATCACACTGTTTTGCAGGTTATTTGTAAGGCAGAGGATTCATCAATGTACAAAGGCTAATGTGTTCTCGGGGGACATTTAATTCTACAGAGTATATAGCATGTCCTTACCCTGCACCTAGTAGCATGGGTGTGAACTCAAAAGCTATGGTGGGTAAAAGAAAACCAGATTAGGGACAAAGAAAGTATTTTGATGGGATTCAACCTGGCTGACACAGCTGCTACCTGTCAGCTGCTACCCAGTCTCTCATCTCAATCATAGATTCCCATCTCTATTCAGGGCAACGCACCTGGCTAAACAGCTACATTTCTCAGCTTCCCTTGCAGCTAGCATACTCGCAGGCTGTAGAACTGGCCAATGAGCCATCACAGAAGTGTGTGGGACTTCCCAAAAGGCTGCTTAACAGGCTAACTCATCTGGGAGGAGAGTTGCTCTGTCCTCTTTCCCTTACTCCTTGCTGCTGGCTAGTGCTAATGTGATGACTAGTGTGAAAATGGTGGAGCAAGAGGACAACTGAGTTTTGGCCCCTGAGTGGAGCTGTCATGTCAGCCCTGAATTATCTCCCTCATTAATGGGAAAGTGTAAACCTCAGGCCTCTGTTAATAGAAGCTTAATTAATTTGCACAGTCTCTCATGAAAAATATGAATATGCAATTTATTTATTTTTAGACGATAGAGATTTAAGAAAGCTTAGCTTTTATATTGGTTATAGTGAAGTCTCATTCAGAGTATAAAAGAAACTGAAGTGTTGGTTAACTGAAAAGATTCTGATTTGTGAATGGGTAGTGAAGAGTGAGGGTTCCTTGCTGCCTAATGATGGCCCTCAATGGGCCAGAGAATCTAGCCCATGGAGAGTCAGAGGTGCCAGGCTCCAGGTTCTGAGTTTGAGTGCCAGGAGGGTGTGAGTCAGGGTTTGGCCCCTCTCTAAGCAACTCAGTTTAGAAATCTTCAAAAATCAAGTACAGGGATAGGGTTTTAAGTTCAACATGGTTCCCCACAATCGGGCTAGACGTTAGGGAGATGGGACAGGCTCTCCTCTGCCCACCCCTTCAAAGGAACCAGGAACTTCCAACCACACTCTTTGGAGCTCCTCCAAGTATAAGAAAGACTCCAGATGGATATTCTCCCCATTCATTTACTAGGCAAAGTAGCCTAGGCCACAGTATATGGGTTTTATATGGATTGTTTTGGAGGCTGGATTGAGGAGACAAAGCCAGAGTCAGGAATAACTGAAGCATCTTATAATATAATCCTAACTAGAGGCCTGATGCACGAAATCCATGCACTGGGGTGGGGTTGGGGGGTATCCCTGAGCCTGGCCTGCACCCTCTCATAGTCCGGGAGAATATCCATTCATCAGTCTCTACCAATTGTTGCTGAAATGCAGGTCCATAGAGCTTCAAGAGAAACTAAACAAATATGGATTCTTAAAAAATGAAAAATCTTCCCATTTAAAAATATTGGCTACAATTTTGTGTTTCTAACCTGACCACAAAAACTCTGTCTTATCAGCAATTGTCAGAGTCAGGGCAGAACATGGGGTGTGAGACAGGGAGGTAAACAGCAAATAACACATTTGATTTGGAAAGCTCAGGAGAAAAAGAAGAGAGACAAACCAAGTCCTATGAAAGCACAGGGCAGAACAGGTTTCTCCCAGTTGGAAAGTGGGGGTGGCTTCATGGAGAGGGGGCACTGAGATTAGGCCTTGAAGAAGAGATGAGAATGATAATAGTAATAATGATAATAATTAGTGTCCAGCATTATTGAGTGCTTCCCATGTGCCAGGCACTAAGTACTTTGCATGACTAAGCTTGAATAATCCTCATAACAATGCTATGAGATAGTCATACCCAGCACCCCATTTTATAGGGCCTGCGTTCTTCCACCAGTGCCCACCTTTGGGTGCCTCATCCCTCAGGAGCTGGGATTCCAGTTCCCAGATTGCTGGGCTGTGGAAGCTGTCAATGCCTCTCCCTTTCCTATTCCTGTCACATCTCCCTTTGACCACTGCATTAGCTTCTCTAATTGGTCTCCTTGCTTCCATCCTCCATGTGCTCAGATTCATGTCACTTCCCAGTTTAAGATCTTCAGTGGCTCTTGACTGTCCTTGATATAAAATGCCAGGTTATTGTCTTAGTTACTAAGCCTCAGTATACCAAGCCCTTCACAACCTGGCCTGGCCCATCTCTGTGGCCTCTCATGGAGCCAGGGCCACTCTACTCCTCATCACCCTCCACCATGTGGGGATTCCTAAAGCTTGGAAACCTGGCATTGATCCAGTATGGCCCAGTGCTTAGAATGTCGGCCTGCACACCAAAGGGTCATGGATTCGATTCCCGGTCAAGAGCATGTACCTGGGTTGCAGGTTCCATCTTTGCTCCAGTAGGGGTGTATGCCGGGGGGCAACCAGTCAATGTTAATGTTTCTCTCTCTCTCTCTTCCCCACCCTTCCACTCTCTCTAAAAATTAATGGAAAAAATATCCTCAGGAGAGGATTAAATTTTTTTTTTTTTAAACGATAAGGCTTGGAGTTTTTGGTGGAATAAATTAAAATCTTTCATTCTAGTCATTCTGACATACTCAGTTTGCAGAATGCTGTGCCATGTTATTCCCCACTCTGGGCTGAGGATGCTGGCTCTTCTGCTCAGACACCCTCACTCACACCTCATGATGCTCCTTTGCTGAAGGCTTTCCCGATGCCAGGAAAGTGTGCCCACTTGACTGTCTTCTTCACCAGATGCCAGTACAGTCTTTCTGAACTGAGCTTAGCACCTGGCCCATGGGAGCAATTTTTCAATAAACTGCTGCAAGAATGAGTAGGTGACAGGTGTGTTTTTGCCTCCTTTAATGCTCTCTCTTATTTTTTTTAATTAAATCTTTATTGTTCAGATTATTACAATTGTTCCTCTTCCCCCCCCCATAACTCCCTTCCTTCCAGTTCCCACCCCACCCTCCGCCCTCACTCCCCACCCACTGTCCTCATCCATAGGTGCACGATTTTTGTCCAGTCTCTTCCCGCATCTCCCACACCCCTTTCCCACCCAAGAATAGTCAGTCCATTCCCTTTCTATGTCCCTGATTCTATTATAATCAACAGTTCATTCTGTTCATCAGATTATTTATTCACTTGATTCTTAGATTCACTTGTCGATAGATGCATATCTGTTGTTCATAATTTGTATCTTTACCATTTTCTTCTTCTTCCTCTTCTTAAAAGACACCTTTCAGCATTTCATATAATAATGGTTTGGTGGTGATGAACTCCTTTAGCTTTTCCTTATCTGTGAAGCTCTTTATCTGACCTTCAATTCTGAATGATAGCTTTGCTGGATAAAGTAATCTTGGCTGTAGGTTCTTGGCATTCATCACTTGAATATTTCTTGCCACTCCCTTCTGGCCTGCAAAGTTTCTGTTGAGAAATCAGCTGACAGTCGTATGGGTATTCCCTTGTAGGTAACTGAGTTTCTTTCTCTTGCTGCTTTTAAGATTCTCTCTTTGTCTTTTGCTCTTGGCATTTTAATTATGATGTGTCTTGGTGTGGTCCTCTTTGGATTCCTTTTGTTTGGGGTTCTCTGTGCTTCCTGGAGTTGTAAGTCTATTTCTTTCACCAGGTAGGGGAAGTTTTCTGTCATTATTTCTTCAAATAGGTTTTCAATATCTTGCTCTCTCTCATCTTCTGGCACCCCTATAATTTGGATGTTGGTACGCTTGAAGCTGTCCCAGAGGCTCCTTACACTATCTTCGTATTTTCGGATTCTTATTTCATTTTGCTTTTCCGGTTGGGTGTTTTTTGCTTCTTCGCATTTCAAATCTTTGCCTTGATTCTTGCGCTCTTCTGGTCTGCTGTTGGGAGTCTGTATAGTATTCTTTATTCCAGTCAGTGTATGCTTAATTTCTAGTTGGTTCTTTATCATAGCATCGAGGGTCTCATTAGATTTCTTGTAGATCTCATTAAGTTTATCGGAAGCGTCTAGACAGTTCTTGAGAGACCTTAAAAGTGTGGTTCTGAATTCTATATCTTCCATTGGCAATTTTGTCCTGTTTCTTTGTCTCTGCATTTTTTTATGCTTTCTTGGTGCACCCCCTAGTGGTCTTTGTGCACAGTCTTGTTGTAGTTAAGCCTTGATTGTTGTAGTTAATACTGGGGGGATTTGACCTCCAGGCCACCTGGCTGTGAGAGTCAGCTGTGTCTGCAGTGGGAAAACTTCTGTCCTCTGGGGAGGTGCTAATCTAGCCTTTGCCTGAGGCTATCCGGCAAATGGCTCTGTGCAGGGCTTGGGCGGGGCGGGTCGCAAGGGATCAACAGGGCAGGCGGAGGGAGCAGTTATGGCTGCTCTCAGTCCCGTCTCCAGAGACTCTGCCTCTCAGAGACCCAGCAACCGCTGCAAACCTCAGAGAGAAAGCTGCCCTCGTGTTCCGACCAATGCCAGACAGCCCCACTTCTCCCGTTTGAGTCTGGGTCCCTAGAGACTAGCCCAGAACTGGAGCTCAGGGCCTGAGCCTCCCTCCCAATTGAAAACGACAACTGCGCCCTCAGCCACCAGCCCGCTCTGAGAGCACCTCCACACCTTTGAATTTTCCGCACTGCGGCTCCTCTGAGTCCCGGTGTGCTGTTCTCTTTCCTTCTAGTTGAAGAATTTCCCCTCAGCCAGCTTTCCTGTGTTTCTGGGTGATGTCTGTTCCGTCTTTTAGGTGTATTTTTGAAGTGGTTGTGCGAGGCAGCATTCTCCGGCGTTTACCTATGCCGCCATCTTGGTTCTGCAATGCTCTCTTTTTGAGCAAGAGCTCATAACAAGCATGTGTCTCCTTAAATGCACACTCAAGCAACTCTGTGCTGCAAGTGGAATAAAAATGTGCTCACAAAATACATTGTAAAATAGCTCTCAGGTCATAATGGCATAGGAAGAAACACCAGTAAAGCTGTTTGTTTAGCTCTTGGTTGCCTGAGCTGGAATGGCCATCCCTTACTGCCCTGCTGAGCTGTGAGGTCTCCCAGGTTCTCTGAGAAGCAGACATCCTAGTTTTGTCTATTTGACATGAAAGACAGATGGCAGGAGAGAAGTGCTGCAGTTGAGGAGAAAAACAAAGAGGAGATAAGCTCTCCTTATCATGCTTATTCTGAATAGAATGTTGATGTCTACATATTTTTGTAAAAGATCATATCATTTTGGTAATAAGGTGGCAACCCTAGGGAATTTGGTCTTTTATGGCAGCAACTCCTGGTAATCACTTTATTAACCAAGTTCCCCAAGTGCAGCAAATGACCATGAGACACCTATGGCCGACCCTCATCTGCCCTGACACTAGGGGTGAGGGTGGGAACTGAGCTCAGGGAGGTTGCTTCTTTCCCACAGTGCAGAGGTTCTCCAAGAGTGGCCTCTGACCAACAGCATCAGCATCCCCAGGGGCTGTTAGAAATGCACATTTTCAGCTTCTGCTCTACTCCCGAAGCAGAGACTCCAGGTGGGTCCAGTAGGCTTCATTTTCACACATGCTCCAGGTAATTTCCATGCTTAGGAAGCACTGTCTTAGTCCAAGGATTGGGCATTCTCTTTGGGAGCTAGGAGGTGGCTCCTACCCCTGGGAAAGGTGCAGTGGAAAGTGAGTAGAGAGTGGAGGAAAGGGTTTTTCCTGGAACTACTCTCTCCCTTGGACTAATCCACACTCATGGTTCCAGCTCTCACCTCCTATATAGAATCTCATATCTCTGATTTCTGTCTTTACTTCCTCCTTGAGCTTTCTTTCCCCCTATATGTATTAGTCATTCAATCTACAGAGCTATTATAGCTTCAAATCTGAAACCCATAAAATAAAACTTGTTTTCTCCCATTTTAATTAATGTGACTTCCTTGTTTATTATTCCCTCCTTCTCATAATTATTTATCAAGGTTCTCCTATGGCCAATTCTGTGCTGGGAGAATCTCTACTTTACATGCGGTCACCAATTCTCACTCACACAGATACAGAGGCTGGTGTTTATTTTCTCCTCTACCTCTTCCTCAGGCCACTGTGTGATTGGTTTGCATAATTTCTAGCCCCTGGATTCCTAGACCCCTGGCATCTACTCTAGTCAAGACCCTCTTCACCCTAATCCAACTCAAGAAATACTGGTACCTAGAACCTGAAATACCAAGGCCCACTGAGACAGAAAGCAGAATTAACACAGGCAGGCCTTGTCCTTTAATAATTTAGTTTCTGAATCACTGCAGTAATTTATTAATTACTCTTCCTTCTCCTGGGCTTCTCCTCTCTAATCCAGTTTATAACCTATTTCTAGACTAATCTTCCTAAAACACTGAGAATTCCACTCCTCTGCTCATAAGTTTTCTGTGTATTTCCTGTGTTGCATAGAGGGTCAAGTCCAAATTCCTTAGCTTTAAATGCTGACCTTCTACAGCCTGGACCTTGCTCTCACAGTCAACTTTCCAATACTTCCCAAACTGCCCTCCAAGCTCTCAGCGGTATTCCCATCTCCAGGGACATTAACAGTCCTTTGCTCTCCCCACCCTTCTGCCTTGTTGGCCATGTTCCCTCCCATGTGGCCTGCAAAAGCCCTTTTCAATGGTTACCTTTCTGAAGGCTTCTTGGGTGGTCACAACCTGCAACACTCTTATTCCCCCTCCCCCCACCCCCGGCCCCATTTGGCACTGAGCACACACTGACATTTGGTATTGTAGAAAATAAGCCTCTGTGGTCCATCCTTAGTGTAGCCAGCTTTCAGTAGAAATATACTAGCAGCATGCTTACCAGCCAGTTACTGAACCACAAGGCTTACGCAAATAAAGTCTCGGGGTAAACTGTAATAAGAACAAGGAAATGTGCATGTGACCAGCAGCACCTATTCCAGGAAGACCTTCCCAACACAACTAGACAAGAGGGAGGTGGAGACAGCTAGAAAGGCCCTCAGCCTACTTTTTGAATAACCCAATAGGAAGCAGTAAGACCTAGGCGATGTTGGGGGTTGGGTGTGGGGGGGAATGTTAACCCCACAGAACTCAGCCAATGAAGAACCGGGGCGGGGGCTCTCCTGCACTAGGATAAATTGCCTGTTGTAACCATCCTGGGTGTGCCTGACCAACCAGGCACTTGATCTTGCAAGGCCACCATTTAAAGTTTTGCTTTTGCTGGACTTGCATTTTGTGTCTCCGAGTCCATTATTTGAATACGGACAGGTGAGCTTTTCTCACAATTTGGGGGCTTGTCCAGGATATCTGTTCCTGTGTAGAGCAGGGCCCTAGTTGATGGGGAGACACGTCCCACCTGATTTCAGGTGACCTGCTCTGCCGGCGTGCCCCATCACTCCACAGAAGCCATAGACAAACCCAAGACTGTTTTCTGGAAGACAGCGAAACTGACACAGGAGACAAAAGGCAGGCACCTTGGCAACCAGGCTACCTCCTGTATGGGCCAAGGTAGGAAATTGGACTAACATTACTGCCTTGGTGACTGGGTATTCTCAGAGTTAAAGTGTGTGTGGGTGAGTTCGACATGTCCTGGACATGAAGCCACTGTGGAGCCCCAATCTGTGGTTCTGTTCTCCCACGAGGGAAACGGCCAGAGATAGATGAAGCAAATCTCCGAGTGTGCAAGAAACCTCCAGTAAAGGGGGCTTGAGCACATAGAATAGTCACAGGGACCTGCTGAGAATGGAAAACAAGAATTCTAGGTCTAGGGAAACCAAGGAAATTGGAGCCAGGGAGGTTCCCTTAGTTATTCCCCCTGAAAGTCCACTGGGGAGAATGCTGAGGTTCTGGGGAGATAGTCCTTGAACCAGGGACAAAAAGAAACAAAAGGTGATCAAATATTGTTGTTTTATATGGCCTAGAGACCCAATTCATGGACCCTCTGTCTTTTGGCTCATGTTTGGCCCAAATGAGGACTGGGTGTGCCAAACTTTAGTTATTTATGTGAATGAGAAGACCTTGTCCACACAAGAGGAGAAAGATTATGTCCTCTGCTAGTTAAGGGGACAGACCAGCATGTTTCCTCTTAAAGAAAAAGAGGAGGTCCTCCAGGAAAAACCCTGGGACCCCTTATCATGCTTGCCCCTTCCCTACAATCCACAGACTGGGGAACAGGAGGAGCAGAGGGCAACCAAAGACCTAAGAGAAACATGGACTGAAGATTTCTGGGGAGCTCAGCCAACCACTGTTTACACAAATCTGAGAAAAGAATTAGGCCAATGTAAGAAGGACATTGAGAACTTCCAATCCCTTCTAAGCAGCCAATGTTTCCTCTCTGAGAGGTTCCCATGGGACCAGGGAAAATTGGATTTGTGAATGCTTCTCTTACAAGTACAGAGGTTAGGAATTTTGAGAAAGAAATGAAACCACTCTTAGATCTCCTGGGATTAGCAGACCAGTTAGGCCAGTTCTTAGGACCGCACTTTTACACTTGGGCTGAGATGCTGTCCATTATGAACATCCTATTTACGGGAGAAGAGAGAGGGATGATAAGAAGGGCAGCCATAAACATTTGGGAGAGGCAACATCCTTCTGGGCAAGGGGTATTACCAGCAGACCAGAAATTTCCAAATGTTGACCCCAGGTGGGACAACAATGACCCTAGGGACTGGGTTCAAATACAGGACCTCAGAGAACTCATAATTAAAGGAATCAAAGAGTCTGTTCCTAGATCACAAAATGTGTCTAAGGCATTTGAGGTCCAACAAGAGAAGGAGGAAGACCCCTCTGCCTTCTAACAGACTTGGAGACCAGATGAGGAAATATTCCAGCCTGGTCCCAGAAGACCTGATAGGACAGGATCTTTTGAAGGTCACTTTTGTAGTTAAGAGTTGGCCAGACATTGCCAAAAAGTTACAAAAGATTGAGGGTTGTAATAAAAAGCCAATAGAGGAGTTGCTGAGAGAAACTCAGAAAGTCTTTGTGAGAGGGGAGGAGGAGAAACAGAAACAAAAGACAAAAATTATGGTCTCCACGGTAGAAGAGGTGGTCAGAAAGTGAAGCCAAGATTCTTCCTGGCAGAAGTAGAGAAATACTAACCCAAGGTACCAGCAGAAAGACAAATGGGAAATGCAAGGGAAAACTTCTAAAAATATAAATGGATGTTACAAGTGTGGAAAACTGGGACACTTTGAAAGAGAGTGCCCAGAGTTAAAGAAGGAAGAAAAGGTGATCCCCCTTATGACCTCTGATGAGGATTAGGTGGGTCAGGGGTTCCTTCTGACTAGGTCACACCAGGAACCCTTAGGAAATTTGAGGGGGGGATTGGAGAGAGAAGAGGTGATTTTTTTGGTTGATACTAGAGCCGTTCGCTCCTCTCTTATGTATCAACCGAAGGGTACAGAATTATCTAAGGAAAAATTAACTGTATCAGGGATGAAAGGGGAGGAATTTCAGATTCCAATTTTCAAGAAAATGCTATTCACTATGGAATTAGAACAAATTGAGGGATCACTCTTATATGTTCCTGAGGCAGGAGTTAACCTACTGGGTTGGGACCTAATTGTGAGGTTCAGTCTAGGATTAGGGGTAGAGGAAGGACAAATAAAAGTAATGATGGTCCTTTTGGTGGAAGAGGAGAAAAAGAAGATTGATCCTCTCATGTGGGTGAAGGAAGTCAACAGGGGAGGCTTAAAAATCATGCCATTACAGATTGAGCTAAAATAGCCAGGGGAAATAGTTTGTAGAAGGCAATACCCTATCCCTATTGAAAGAAGGAGGGGCCTACAAACACTAGTCAAGTGATTAATTAGAGATGGGCTGTTGGAGCCCTGTATGTCACCATACAACACCCTAATCCTCCCGGTTAAGAAATCAGATGGGTTATACAGACTAGTGCAGGACTTGAGGGCTATAATTTAGATTGTCCAGGCCTGACATCCTGTTGTGCCTAATCACTATACCCTCCTCAGCAAAATCCCATTTGAACACAAATAGTTCAGTGTAGTGGATCTAAAAGATGCATTTTGGGCATGTCCCCTAGATCCTAAGAGCAGAGACCTCTTTGCCTTTGAATGGGAGAATCCAACAAATGGGAGGAAACAACAATATCACTGGACTGTGTTACCACAAGGCTTCATAGAAACCCCAGATTTATTTGGCCAGATTTTATTTTATTTTATTTTATTTTTTTGAATGGTAAAATTATTTTATTTTATTTTATTTATTTATTTATTTATTTTTTATTTTTTATTTTTTTATTTTTTATTGCTTAAAGTATTACAAAGGGTATTACATATGTGTCCATTTTATCCCCCCGCCCTAGACAGTCCCCTAGCCTCCCCTATCCCCCAATGTCTTATGTCCACTGGTTATGCTTCTATGCATGCATACAAGTCTTTTAGTTGATCTCTTACCCCCCTACCTCCTGTCCCGCAACCCTCCCCGGCCTTCCTGCTGCAGTTTGACAATCTGTTTGAGGCAGCTCTGCCTCTGTATCTATTATTGTTCAAAAGTTTATAATGGTCTCTATTATCCATGAATGAGTGAGATCATGTGGTATTTTTCCTTCATTGACTGGCTTATTTCACTTAGCATAATGCTCTCCAGTTCCATCCATGACGTTGCAAATGGTAAGAGTTCCTTCCTTTTTAGAGCAGCATAGTATTCCATCGTGTAGATGTACCACATTTTTCTAATCCATTCATCTACTGATGGGCACTTAGGCTGTTTCCAGATCTTAGCTATGGTGAATTGTGCTGCTATGAACATAGGGGTGCATATATCCTTTCTGATTGGTGTTTCTGGTTTCTTGGGATATATTCCTAGAAGTGGGATCACAGGGTCAAATGGGAGTTCCATTTTCAGTTTTTTAAGGAAACTCCATACTGTCTTCCATAGTGGCTGCACCAGTCTGCATTCCCACCAGCAGTGCACAAGTGTTCCTTTTTCTCCACATCCTCTCCAGCACTTGTCGTTTGTTGATTTGTTGATGATAGCCAGTCTGACAGGTGTGAGATGGTACCTCATTGTTGTTTTGATTTGCATCTCTCGGATGATTAGTGACTTTGAGCATGTTTTCATATGTCTCTTGGCTTTCTGAATGTCCTCTTTTGAAAGGTGTCTATTTAGGTCCTTTGCCCATTTTTTGATTGGATTGTTTATCTTCCTTTTGTTAAGTTGTATGAGTTCCCTATAAATTTTGGAGATTAGGCCCTTATCGGATATGACATTGGCAAATATGTTTTCCCACACAGTGGGTTTTCTCGTTGTTTTGTTGATGGTTTCTTTTGCTGTGCAGAAGCTTTTTATTTTGATGTAGTCCCATTTGTTCATTTTCTCTTTAGTTTCAAGTGCCCTAGGAGCTGTATCAGTGAAGAAATTGCTTCGGCATATGTCTGAGATTTTGTTGCCTTTGGATTCTTCTAGAATTTTTATAGTTTCCTGTCGTACATTTAAGTCCTTTATCCATTTTGAGTTTATTTTTGTGTATGGTGTAAGTTGGTGGTCTAGTTTCATTTTCTTGCATATATCTGTCCAATTTTCCCAGCACCATTTATTGAAGAGACTATCTTGGCTCCATTGTATGTTCTTGCCTCCTTTGTCAAATATTAATTGAGCATATTGGATTGGGCCGATTTCTGGGCTCTCTATTCTATTCCATTGATCTATATGCCTATTCTTGTGCCAGTACCAGGCAGTTTTGAGAACAGTGGCTTTGTAATACATCTTGATATCTGGTATTGAGATCCCACCTACTTTGGTCTTTTTCAGGATTGCTGCAGCTATTCGAGGTCTTTTTTTATTCCAGATGAATTTTTGGAGAGTTCGTTCTAGATCTCTGAAGTATGCCATTGGTATTTTAATGGGAAGTGCGTTGAATTTATAGATTGCTTTGGGTAGTATGGACATTTTAATGATGTTGATTCTACCAATCCATGAACACGGTATGTTCTTCCATCTGTTTATGTCTTCCTCTATCTCTTTTTTCAACGTCCTGTAGTTTTCTGAGTAGAGGTCTTTTACCTCTTTAGTTAAGTTTATTCCTAGGTAGCTTAATTTTTTTGGTGCGATGGGAAACGGGATTGTTTTTATAATCTCTCTTTCTGAAAGTTCACTATTGGTGTATAGAAATGCCTCGGATTTCTTGGGGTTAATTTTGTATCCTGCTACATTGCCAAATTCATGTATTAAGTCCAGTAGCTTTTTGATGGAGTCTCTAGGGTTTTGTATGTATAATATCACGTCGTCTGAAAATAAGGACAGTTTTACTTCCTCTTTTCCAATTTGGATGCCTTTTATTTCTTCTTCTTGCCGAATTGCAATGGCTAACACTTCCAGTACTATGTTGAACAGGAGTGGTGAGAGGGGGCATCCCTGTCTTGTTCCTGTTCTTAGGGGAAATGGTGTTAGTTTTTGTCCATTGAGTATGATGTTGGCTGTGGGCCTGTCATATATGGCTTTTATTATGTTGAGGTATGATCCTTCTACTCCCACCTTGCTGAGAGCTTTTATCAAAAATGGGTGTTGAATTTTGTCAAATGCTTTTTCTGCATCAATTGATATGACCATGTGGTTTTTTTCTTTCAATTTGTTTATGTGATGTATCACGTTTATTGATTTGCGGATATTGTACCATCCTTGCATCCCTGGGATAAATCCTACTTGGTCATGGTGTATGATCTTTCTGATGTACTGCTGGATCCGATTTGCTAAGATTTTGTTGAGGATTTTGGCATCTATGTTCATGAGGGATATTGGCCTGTAATTCTCTTTCATTGTGTTGTCTTTACCTGGTTTTGGTATTAGGGTGATGCTGGCTTCATAGAATGAGCTTGGAAGTGTTCCTTCCTCTTGAATTTTTTGTAGTAGTCTGAGGAGGACAGGTTTTAGTTCTTCCTTGAATGTTTGGTAAAACTCCCCTGTGAAGCCGTCTGGTCCTGGGCTTTTGTTTGCTGGAAGCTTTTTGATGACTGCTTCAATTTCTTCCATAGTTATTGGCCTGTTGAGATTTTTAGATTCTTCCTGATTGAGTTTTGGAATGTTGTATTTTTCTAGGAATTTGTCCATTTCCTCCAGGTTGTCTAGTTTGTTGGAGTAGAGCTGTCCGTAGTATTTTTTAACAATCATTTGTATTTCTGTGGGGTCTGTTGTTATTTCGCCTCTATCGTTTCTGATTTTGTTTATTTGGGTCCTCTCTCTTTGCTTCTTGGTGAGTCTGGCTAGAGGTTTGTCAATCTTGTTTATCCTTTCAAAGAACCAGCTCTTGGTTTCATTGATTTTCTGTATTGTTTTTTTGGTCTCTATGTCATTTATTTCTGCTCTAATCTTTATTATCTCCTTCCTTCTGCTCACTCTGGGGTTTTCTTGTTGCTCTCTTTCTAATTCTTTGAGTTGTAGAGTTAGATGATTTACTACCATTTTTTCTTGTTTTTTGAGATAGGCCTGTAGAGCTATAAACTTCCCTCTCAGGACTGCTTTCATTGTGTCCCATAGGTTTTGGATTGTTGTGTTTTCATTGTCATTAGTTTCCAGGATGTTTCGAATTTCTTCTTTGATTTCATTGGTAACCCAATCAATATTTAATAGCATGCTATTCAGCTTCCAGGTGTTTGAGTACTTTGGGTTGTTTTTATTGTAGTTTATTTCTAATATTATGCCATCGTGGTCTGCGAAGACGCTTTTTATGATTTCAATTTTCTTGAATTTGGGGATACTTTGCTTGTGACCCAATATATGGTCTATTTTTGAATATGTCCTATGAGCATTTGAGTAGAATGTATATTCCCTGGCTTTCGGGTGAAGTGTTCTGAAGATGTCTATTAAGTCCATCTGATCTAGTGAGTCATTTAGGATTGCTGTATCTTTGCTGATTATTTGTCTAGAGGACTTATCCAGTGCTGTCAGTGGTGTATTAAAGTCCCCAACTATGATTGTATTGTTGTCGATGTCTCCTTTGATATCTTCCAGGAGTTTTTTTATGAATTTGGGTGCTCCTGCATTGGGTGCATATATGTTTACCAGGATTATATCTTCTTGTTGTATTGATCCCTTTAGTATTATGAAGTGGCCTTCCTTATCTCTTGTTATGGCCTTCACTTTGAGGTCTATTTTGTCCGATATAAGTATTGCTACCCCAGCTTTCTTTTCCTTTCCATTTGCCTGAAAGATATTTTTCCATCCTTTCACTTTCAGTCTGTGTGAGTCCCTTCTAATGAGGTGGGTTTCTTGTAGACAGCAGATGTATGGGTCATGTTTTTTTATCCATTCAGCCACTCGATGTCTTTTGTTTGGAGCATTTAGTCCGTTTACGTTTAAAGTTATTATTGAAAGGTACTTGTTTGTAGGCATTTCTGTTTTTGTGTGGCTGTTTTCTTTCTGAGCTTTTTATTTCTTATTTTTATACCAGTCCCTTTAGCATTCCTTGCATTGCTGGCTTGGTGGTGATAAACTCCCTTAGCCTTTTTTTGTCTGTGAAGCTTCTTATTTCCCCTTCAAGTTTGAATGATAGCCTTGCTGGATAGAGTATTCTTGGATTCAGTCCTTTGCTTTGCATCACTTTGTAAATTTCCGTCCATTGTTTTCTGGCCTGATGTGTTTCTGTTGAGAAATCATTTGACAATCTAATGGGAGATCCCTTGTATGTAACTTTCCGTCTCTCTCTTGCAGCCTGTAAGATTCTCTCTTTGTCATGAACATTTGCCATGGTAATTATGATGTGTCTTGGTGTGGGTCTTTTTGGGTTCACCTTGTTTGGGACTCTCTGGGCTTGTGTGACTTTTTTCTTCCCCACCTCAGGGAAGTTTTCTGATATTATTTCTTCTAATAGGTTTTCTAATCCTTGTTCATCCTTCTGTTGTTCTGGTACCCCTATTATTCGTATGTTGTTTCGTTTCATGTTGTCCCAAAGCTCCCTTAGGCTCTCCTCCTGTCTTTTCATTTTTTTCTCCAATTGCAGTACATTTTGGGTGTGTTTTGCTTCCTTGTCTTCTAAATCACTAATTCAGTCCTCCGCTTCTCCTAGTCTACTGTTGATACTTTCAATGGAGTTTTTCATTGCAGCTATATCACTCTTCATTTCTTCTTGGGTCTTACTTAAGTTGTTGATTTTTTCATCTGTTTCTTCTAGCTTCTTCCATATGTTATCGATTTTTTCATCTGTTTCTTCTTGCTTCTTGGAGAGGTTGTCGATTTTTTCCTCCATCCGGTTTATGCACTCTAGGACCCTTATTCTGAATTCTTTTTCTGTCATGTTGCATGCCTCTGTATTACTTAGCTGCTTTTCTGGAGAGTCCTCCTTCTCTTTCCTTTGGGGGTTTCTTTGTCTACCCATGTTTGATCTCACTGACATATTTAGACGTTGAGTCGTTCAGTGGCTGCTCCCTTGGTGGCAGTGACTCCTTGGTCTGCGGTTCCTCTTCGGGCGGTTGCGGTAGCAGCTGCTCTTCAGTTGGCAGCAACTCCTCTGGTGGGTGCTGTTCACAGCTGTGGTGGCTCTTCTGGCTGGTGGGGCGAGGTTTCATGTACAGCTGCTGTTCCTCAGCAGAGGGTGTGGTGCTCAGGAGGTTGCTGTTGCTTGGATCTGCTTTCCAGGGGAGTTCTGCTCTTCCCGGCTGTAAACCGTCTCGCCAGCTGAGGAATTTCGCCAATTCGGGGTGGATGTTACTAGTTTCAGCTGCTCACTCCATTTGCTCAGGGACACGACCTGGGACGCGTCTGCCTATACCGCCGCCATCTTCCTGAATCTCTCTGGCCAGATTTTAGAAAGTGTACTAGAGGAGTTTCAACCTCTTACAGGGACCCTGCTTCTACAATACGTAGATGACCTCCTCATAACTGGGGAGAGGAAAGATAAAGTATCAGAAACTACTACAAATCTACTAAATTTTCTGGGAGGAAAGGGTTTGCGTGTCTCCAAAAATAAATTACAATTTGTAGAAAAAGAAGTTGAATACTTAGGGCATTTAATTAGTGAAGGAGAAAGATGAATAGAGAAGATCTCAGGCATAATGAATCTGCCTATACTCAAAATGAAGAAGGAGCTCAGAAAGTTCTTGAGGTTAACTGGTTGTTGCCAGTGTGGATTGACTCGTATAGTAAAAAGACAAGAGCTTTATATCTCAAACTTTTAGAAGAAGAGTCTGACCCCTTAATGTGGGCTCCAGAGGAAACTCAGACAATAAGGGAACTAAAACAAGCTCTCATTTCAGCCCTGGTTCTAGCCCTACCATCTTTGGAGAAACCATTCCATTTGTTTATAACAGTGGGCCCCCTTCACCCCCGACTAAGGATGGGGGTGTGTGTGGGCGAAGAATCAACTTGTGGTCTTCGTTTCCAAGCTCCTTGACCCCATTTCCAGAGGATGGCCTGAATGCGTGCAGGCTGTGGCAACTACTGCCTTAATGTTAGAGGAAAGCAGGAAATTAACTTTCAGAGGAGCTTTAATAGTAAACACTCCACATCAGGTCAGAGCTGAAAGATGGCTGACAGACTCCTGAATTTTAAAGTATGAGGCCATATTATTAGAAAGGGATGATTTGGTTTTGACCACCGACGCCTGCCTGAACCCTGCCAGTTTTCTGTAGGAGGGAGAGGAAAACCAGAAAGCATCCGAACACAATTGCCTAGACATAGAATACCAAACTAAGGTCAGGCCAGACCTAACTAAGTTCCCACTGCATGATGGGACCAAGCTGTTTGTAGATGGGTCATCCTGGGTAATAGAGGTAAAGACACATAATGGCTATACTGTCATTGATAGAACCAAAAATTCTTTGTGTGAGGGAGATCAGCCCAAACCTGTGAAATATATTCTCTTAACCAAGCCTTAAAATAGCTCGAAGGCCAAGAAAAATTATATACACTGACTCTAAATATGGTTATGGAGTATACTTTTGGAAAAAATTGGACAAAACGGGGTCTCATAAACAGCGAGGGAAAGGAATTGGTTCACAAAGAATTAGTCAAGCAAGCCTTAGGAAGTCTTTTACTCCCGACAGAAGTGGCTGTTGCCCATATAAATGGATACCAGAAGGGAGGCTCTATGAGGCTGTAGGTAACAGACTCGCAGATGAGACTGCCAAACAAGCCTCTCTGGAGGAAGGAATTAAAATCTTTACTTTGATCTCAAGTATTCCAAAGGTAACATTAAGTCCCCAGTTTGCTAAAGAGGAAGAAAAGGAATTAGATAAAATAGGAGCAATTAAAGCAAGAGATGGGAGATAGGTACTCCCTGATGGGAGAAAAATGAAAAGCAAGCCCATGATGAGGGAGCTGATGTCCATACTGCATAGGGGGAGTCATTGGGGTCCCCAAACCATGTGTGATGCAATACTTAGGAATTATAAGTATGTAGGTATTTATACTATTGCTGAGCAGGTATGTGGGGGATGTGTAACTTGCCAAAGAATAAACAAAAAGGTGGTAAGGAAACAGATGAGGAGGGAAGACCACTTGGGTTGAGGCAATTTCAGAGCATTCAGGTAGATTTCACAGAGATGCCTAGGGTAGGATGACAAAAATATCTAATCTAAGAAAAAAGAGACATGCAAATTGACCATAACTTTGCTACACCCAAAGCCATGCCCACCAGCCAATCAGAGTGACTATATGCAAAGTGACCCAACCAAGGTGGCGGCTGGAAGCCACAGAGCTGGAGCAAGCAGGAGGCTTGGTTGCCCTGGCGATGGAAGAAGCCAAGCTTCCCACTTGCCCAGGCCAGCTGTGGCCTCTGCTAAAGCAACAAAATTTCAATTATAGAAGATATATAAGTCTCAGATACCTGCTTCCAGCCAGCCTCCACTGGGAGCTTAGGTGGCTGGGGGCCGTGGCCAGCCTGCAAACAGCCATCAGCCCCTCATCCAGGCTGGCCACACCCTCAAGGGGTGAGGGTCCCTGCTGGGGGGCTTGACCAGCCTGCAAAGAGCCCTCAGCCCCTCACCCAGGCTGGTCAGGCACCCCAGTAGGACCTTCCTCCATGAAGGGGGTGTGGCCAACCTGGAAACGGCCCTCAGCCCCTCACCCAGGCTGGCCAGGCACCCCAGCAGGGACCCCCACCCTGATCCGGGACACCCTTCAGGGCAAACCAGCCAGCCCCCACCCATGCACCAGGCATATAATAAAAGGGTAATATGCAAATTGACCCTAACAGCAGAACGACTGGGAATGACTGGTCACTATGACACACACTGACCACCAGGGGGCAGATGCTCAATGCAGGAGATGGTCCAGGGGGTGGTCAGTGCGCTCCCACAGGGGGAGCTCTGCTCAGCCACAAGCCAGGCTGACGGCTGCCAGCACAGCAGTGATGGCAGGAGCCTCTCCCACCTCCTCAGCAGCACTAAGGATGTCCAACTGCAGCTTAGGCCTGGCCCCCGCTGGCAAGTGGACATCCCCCAAGGGCTCCTGGGCTGCCAGAGGGATGTCTGACTGCCAGCTTAGGCCCGCTCCCCCAGGGAGCGGGCCTAAGCCAGCAGTTGGACACCCCCCGAGGGGTCCCAGACTGCGAGAGGGTACAGGCTGGGCTGAGGGACCCCCCGAGTGCACACATTTTTGTGTACCGGGCCTCTAGTTTACTGATAATAGTAGATCACTTTTCTGGATGGGTAGAGGCCTTCCCCCTTTCATCTGCCACAGCAGGGAGTGCCATCAAAGTCTTAGAGCAGATTGTACCTAGGTTTGGTATAGTAGAAAATATTGACTCAGACAATGGGATTCACTTTATTTCGTAGGTGTTGAAGGGAATAATGGAAAGTTAGACATGTATTGGGACTATCACACTCCCTGGCATCCCCCTTCTTCAGGAAGGGTATAAAGAACAAACCAGACCCTTAAGAAGCAAATTACAAAATTGATCCTGGAAACCAAACTACTCTGGACTAAATGTCTTCCAATAGCTCCCTTAGGATTAGAACAGTTCCAAGGAAAGCTATAGGATTGTCTCCTTGTGAAATGTTATATGGGCTCCCATACTTAAGCAGGACCACTCATCTTCCTACGATAGAGACTAAAGATACATTTTTGAGGAACTATAAATGGGCCATAACTTCTACCCTGTCATCCCTTAGTTTAAAAGGACTCCTCACCTAGACACTGCCTCTTGAATTCGAAGTTCATCACTTCCAGCCTGGTGACTTGGTGCTGATTAAGACTTGGAAGGAGGACAAGCTCCAACCCAGTTGGAAGGGTCCCCCTACCAGATGCTCTTGATTACTGAGACACCATATGAACAGCTGAGAAAGGGTAGACTCAACACTGGAGTCAAGGGACAGGTAAAAGAAACTCTGGGGGTGGGGTGGGGGAGGGGGGCATGGTGGGGAAGGAGATCAATAGAAGGTGCTAAAGTCAACTAAAGAACCTTTAAAGGCAGTCCTAAAAAGAAAGACACACTAATTCTCCCAATCATGACCCTTTGGTTATTCTCATCTACTTATATAAAAACCCTGGGTGGTGTTCATCATGACCAGAACTGTGACCAAGTGGAAGGAAGTCAGTCCTGTAGGGGTTGTCTTGACAATGGCTGTGCCCTCCCCCGAGCTGTTTCCCAGAGCTGTTTCCTGTAAGGACGGGTTTTGAGGCTGGAACCTGCCCTGAGAGCATGGAGGCATATCTTTATAAAGTGTGCCGCACCAGCACAGCCAAGGGTGAACCTGAGAGGGGGCGGCTGAAAGGCTTAGAAAAGACAGACAAGAGAATGAAAGCCAGGCCTTGGTGGGATGCTGCTTCTCTGAGAGATAGCGACCATGCCCACAGCCATGCCTTTATTTTATAGTAGATGCTACGAGGCAAAGTAAGGACATGACCAAGATGTTTACAACATTCTCCTGGGTTTCAATCCTACTCAACTACATGCACCTGAACTCTATCAAGCCTACATCACTCAGGCACGTGGGGCCACATGTTCGGACCATAGGTTCAAGCTTACAACTACAGCTGTTGGCTATAATTGTGCTGGGAGGGCCCTGCCCTCCAAGCTGGGACTTGCATGTGGCAATTAGAGGACTGTGCCCTCTCATCAGTCCAAGGCTGGAACCTGTCCAAAACACTGTAGCAGCTCCCCACAATAAAGTTTTAATTCTGTTTCTTTGTTACTAATGTTGTGGCCCCACCCCATAACAAAGAAACAATTTCCAGAGGATGGGGCCCAGGAATAAGGATTTTAAAAAGATTCCCAGGTGATTCTAGTGTGCAGCCAAGGTTGAGAACCACTGCTATAGATAATATTAAAAATATATCTAAACGTGAAATTCTTTGTCCAAAAAATGAGCATGTTCAAAAATTAAATGAAGAAATTTTGGATATATTCGATTGAGATTTTCACACATATTTGAGTGATGATTCCATTGATTCCACAGATGATGCTGAAAAGGAAAATTTTCCCATCAAATTTCTTAACACTATTACTCCTTCAGGAATGCCATGTCATAAATTAAAATTGAAAGTGGGTTCAATCATCATGCTATTGAGAAATCTCAATAGTAAATGGGGTCTTTGTAATGGTACCAGATTTATTATCAAAAGATTACGACCTAACATTATCGAAGCTGAAGTATTAACAGGATCTGCAGAGGGAGAGGCTGTTCTGATTCCAAGAATTAATTTGTCCTCATCTGACACTGGTCTCCCATTTAAAATGATTCAAGGACAGTTTCCCGTGATGCCAGCATTTGTGATGACTATTAATAAATCACAAGGACAAACTCTAGACAGAGTAGGCATATTCCTACCTGAACCCGATTTTGCACATGGTCAGTTATATGTTGCTTTCTCTCGAGTTTGAAGAGCATGTGATGTTACGGTTAAAGTTCTAAATACTTCATCACAAGGGAAATTAGTCAAGCACTTTGAAAGTGTCTTCACTCTTAATGTGGTATACAGGGAGATATTAGAATAAGCTTAATCACTTTATCAGCCATTATTTGCGTCACTGTTGTTTTTATATCATGTTTTTATTGTTTTCATAATGTTTTTGTGTTTTCATATCATGTTTTTGTCATTTTTATATCATGCCTCTGTTGTTGTTATATCCTTTTGTTACTGTTTATTTATTAATAAATTTATATATTATTTTCATATACATTTTACCAATTTCCTTTCATCTCTCACACTTCTATTATAGGGAAAGGGCAAATAGCAATATTAAAATATCTCTGCTAATTAATTCCCTTTTTAAAAAAATATATTTTATTGATTTTTTACAGAGTGGAAGGGAGAGGGATAGAGAGTTAGAAACATTGATGAGAGAGAAACATTGATCAGCTGCCTCCTGCACATTCCCCACTGGGGATGTGTCCACAACCAAGGTACATGCCCTTGACCGTAATCAAACCTGGGACCCTTGAGTCTGCAGGCCAGAATGACCAGATTATATATAATATATAATATACAAGGCTTACGCAAATAAAGTCTCGGGGTAAACTGTAATAAGAACAAGGAAATGTGTATGTGACCAACAGCACCTATTCCAGGAAGACCTTCCCAACTCAACTAGACAAAGGGAGGTGGAGACAGCTAGAAAGGTCCTCAGCCTATTTTTTAAATAATCCAATAGGAAGCAATAAGACCTAGGCAACGTTCAGGAAAGAATGTTAACCCCATAGTACTCAACCAGTGAGGAACTAGGGCAGGGACTCTTGTGCATTAGGGATAAATTGCTTGTTGTAATCATCCCAGGTGTGCCTGATCAACCAGACACCCAATCTTGTAAGACCACCATTAAAAGTTTTGCTTTTGCCAGACTTGCGCTTTGTCTCTGAGTCTGTTATTTGAATTTGGACAGGTGAGCTTTTCTCACAGTATGGATTACCTTTTTATATGTACTCATGTCCCCCAAATTAGACCACAGGGGCTTAGTCAGCTTACACCAGTGCTGTTGTACCTCATGGACTCCAGGTTCTGTGTATATGGCAATGGTTAGTGGAGCCCAGGCCACCTGCTGCCTCCTTTGCTTACTCTGTCATATAATTTCCAAAACATTATCATTGTATTTCCCCCTAAAGACAGCAGCAACCATTCCAAATTTCAGCAGCAGACTTCCTTCTGGTCTGCTTGAATACACTGGGCTCCTGCTATTCCTGGTCATCTGGGCTCAGGCCCCCTGCATCCAGGGCCTCTCCAGGGACTCCAGGGCAGGAAATGCCCAGGTCTCTGGCTGAGTGGAGTGTGGTGTGGGTGGGCACACAGCTCACTTGTATAGCCCCTGGGCATTGCTTCCCTGACCCCACTGGCCAGCACACTGCCACATGGTCCCCCTTGTTGGACTCTGTAAGGTGCCCTGGGTGTGTGTGGGGGCACCCTTGCATCACCAGGGGTATGGTAGAAATCTGGGGCACTGGTGTTCTCTGGCATAGTCAGCGGTTTTGGTTTTTAAAAAAGCTTTACAAAGGCCAAGCAAATACAGGATCGCTTTACTGGTTACAATGCACATGGATCATGGTCCCCCAATGAACGACCTCAGATGGGGTGGGTGCTGTTCTTGGCCTCTTGGTGGCTGCCTTTAAAACCAAGTCCAAAAGGCAAAGCTTTGTGGTCATTGGTAATAAGTGAGAGCACAAGCTCCTTAGCCAACCTCCACTCTGCTGGGTAGACCCGTGTGTGACTCACTTCTATGAAAAGTGCTGATGGATGTGTGTGGGGAGGGGGGAGGGGGGCACCACCCCTGGCTAGAAGGGCCCGGACACTTGTGCTCCTCAAATTAGAAATGTATGTTTACCAAGTGTTAGTTGGATTTGTTTCTAAACCTTTTTAGGTCAGTTGCCTGTGCTATTTAAATTATTTGAAACTTTAAATTTAGTTGATGTTATGCAAACTGATGAGTAAAATGGGAATTCAAGTGAAAAATACTTTGGAAAACCTGCTTAATGTAGGTTTGGTGACTTGTTTAATGTAGTAATTTATTAATGTAGGTTTGGTCACAAAAATGTTTGGTGACTTGTTTAATAAATTGCCAAAGATATTTGTGAGACAGCTGTAGCAGAATGGGTAGAGGAATTATCCTATCTAATAAAAGAGTAATATGCAAATTAACCATCACTTCATCACAAAGATGGTGGAGCCCAGTCCCCACAGCCCCGCCGCTGGAGTGTTTGGGCCTGTCGGCCCGGCCAGGGGTCACGGGGACCAAGCAGAGAAGCAGGATCTGCCCACTCTGGTGGTGGATCAAGCCTTGCTGCTCTGCCAGCTCTGGAGTGTCTGCGGCCAGCAGGGCCTGCTTGGCCGTCACTGTGGCAACCCGTGAGCAGGCAAGCGCGCCCACAGACAGCACCCAGCAGTGCCTGCTTGGCCATCACTGTGGCGACCTGTGAGCAGGCAAGCGTGCCCACAGACAGCACCCAGCAGGGCCTGCTTGGCCATCACTGTGGCGACCTGTGAGCAGGCAAGCGCGCCCACAGACAGCACCCAGCAGAGCCTGCTTGCCCATTGCATTGGTGTGGGGCAGGCAGGCCTTGCAGAGAGCAGAGAACCACGGCGAGTGGGCCCAAGCCATCAGTAGGACATCCCCTGAGAGCTCCTGGATTGGAGAGGGTACAGGTCGGGCTGAGGGATGCGCCCCCGCCCCATGCACGAATTTTGTGCACTGGGCCTCTAGTAAAAATATAGAGGACTCTGAACTCCAGCTTCACTGTATCTTTCTGCTCTAACTGCACTTTAAGGAAGCACAGGCTGGATATTCAATTGGGTGTATTACATATATGGCCTTTGCAGAGAGGACCAGTAAGACTCGGAAGAGGCCTTGACTCACATTCAAAAGATAAAGATGGGCAAATAAATGTATTCTTGTGCGCTTTAAGTTAAAATGGTTATTTTATTTTTATGATCCCCACTTTAACTGATTTTTTTGATCTAGTGGTCTGTCTGTATCATATAAGATACATGCACATTTCCACTGGGCGTACACTAAAGTCACCCTATTAACTTCACCCTGGTTAACTCAGCACTCTGATTTTGAGGAATACCTCCCCTGGCTAAACAATATGTACCCACAGCTTTTAGTACCTCGGAGAGAGGCTATGACTTCTCATGGATTGGCTCATCCAAGACTGGCTGCTGCCTGTAAATTAGAAAGGTGCACTGCTGCCTGTAGGGCCCCTGAGCATTCTGCCCGCGGCTGTCCCACAGAGGTCAGGGGGCAGGGGGAGGGGAGCTCTGGCTCTCACACAAGACAGTGTAGGTGTGGGGATCAAGAGAAGGTGGGAAGAATGAGATTAATCTTCAGAAGCCTGGGCTTCTTTTCACCTGTTGCTTGTGGGTGACAGAGAAACCCTCATTAATAACAGACAGTTTACTGGGATGGGTATAGGTAGAAATGGACATCTCTTCTTTATTGTCTTAGAGCACAAAGTTGAGTTCTCCCTATTGGAAATGGTAAAAAGTAGCCCTCTCGCAAACTCACATAATCAAGAAACTAAGAGGAGAAATTTAGACCTGTCAGCAGCATGACTGACAGGAGAGCAGCAGAAAGATAAGAGCTGACATTGCAGGGTGAGCCGGTGACACCAGGGTGAATTTCTTTTCTTTGTTTAGACACTGTCCTTTTAAAGAGTTCATTTGGTGAAGTGATAAATAACGCAAGAAGTGAATAACAAAAGACTATTTATAGACCTGGTCCCTCACTAAATCACAGAGTTGAGAGTTAATATTTTCCACATTCTCCATTCTTTTGGAAACCCTTTGTACCTTTTGCGCAGCCCTTACCAGGTCTGATCCTGTACCACAGGCTCATGTGCTCCTGCACTCTCATTGCTGGGAGTAAGCTCCTTGAAGCCAGCATCCATCTCTGAGCCCCACACAGAGTGTAGGAGTGTAGCAGAGTCTGTAAGCACATGGTAGATGCACAATTCATATCTATGCAACAAATGAATGAATGAATGAATGAATGAATGAGGTGGAAGTAGGGAAGTAACATAGGTAAAAGAGACTGGACTTTCATCAACTTCTGAGTTATGCCCACCAAACACTGATCTGAGTGCAAAATCAATTTCAATATTTTTTAAGGATTTTCTCATTTTTTAAATATATTTTTATTAATTTCAGAGAGGAAGGAAGAGGGAGAGATAGAAACATCAATGATGAGAGAGAATCACTGATTGGCTGCCCCCTCCATGCCCCCCACTGGAGATTGAGCCCGCAACCTGGGCATGTGCTCCTGACCGGAATTGAACCAGGGACCCTTCAGTCTGCAGGTCGATGCTCAATCCATTGAGCAAAACCGGCTAGGGCAATTTCAATATTTTAACAAAATAGTATTTTAACAAAAATAATACCTTTGGCCCTGGCTGGTGTGGCTCAGTTGGTTGGCTCAATTCCCAGTCAAGGGCACATGCCTGGGTTTCAGGCTCAGTCCCTAGTCGGGGGCATGCAGGAGGCAGCGGATCAATGCTCTGCTCTCACATCAATATTTCTCTCCCCCTCCCTTTTCTGTAACCCATTCCAGGCACTGGAAGCTGGAATAGGGCCCTGAGCACTTGGTACACATACTTCCCTCATGTCAGAATGTGGTGCTGGTGAATGGTTGAGTAACTGCTGAAAAGTGAATTAAGAGAAATTTCTATGTAGGATGACCTCTCTTTTATATCTACTATTATTTACATTTTATATACTTAGGTAAAAAGATAGCCTGGTTAATTTCAGTGGTGGCTTTTTGTTATATGAGAGCTTAAAAAATAATTAGACTTATTTCTTTCCTTCACATATAAAAGCAGTCTGGACATGTTGAAGATAATTTGGAAAATACATAATAATCTAAAAAGTTCATAATCTCACCCCCCAAGATCATCATTGTTAACATATTGATAGTAAACATTTCAACCCTTTTCTCTGCATTGCTTGGTTCCATAATTGGGATCAAACTGTACATGCAGTTTTGTGTGCCCTGAATGTACTCTAATATATTTAATAATCCTTCTAAGTTTGGACATTATGAATTGATACTTCCATTCAAAAATTTTTAATGTATAAATTTACTTAGTTTACAGCCTACACTGGTTCTTTAAGGTTCTTGCGAAGGAGCAATCTCCTGCCCTCTTCTTTTTGATCCTTTGAAGCAGTCACTTTCTTTTGTTTTAGTTGGTTATTTTGGAATTTACCTCCACACCGTCCGCTACCATGCTTATATTGCTATGTCTTGAATCTTCAGCTTTAGGCACTAATGGCATCTCCCCATGGAAAGTGAACTTTAGTTCTCTTTCACCACCACTACAATATCTACAGCACTGCCCCCACAACATATACGCATACTTGCAGCCTCCCCAGTCCAGTTGTCTTGTAATGTTGGTAAGCTTAGCATTTAGCATTTATGTTACATTATTATGTGCATGTAAATTCTGTTCACAGTTAAGGCACATGGTATATCATGGTTGCTTTTCCCTTCTCGCACATACTTTTTCCCCTGGAGTTCAAACATCCCCAGGATTCAGAGAAGCCAAAGGAGGAGAGCCAACAGCAGCTAGAGCGGCTGTGGCCTGGCTGCCACGGAGAGTGACCATGCGTGTGAGCTGCGACAGCCCCTGGTGCCCTGCACTACTTTCCTACCATACAACAATGTGGCTGCTGCTCCATTTTCATCTTCCAAATCTCACACAAAATGTCTCTTTGTCCAAGGCTAATCCGGAAGCACTCAGGGAGGGAACTCTGGGAGCACAGTTTTAGCTCAATGAAGTTGATGGACACAATACGTTTGCAATCCAATCTTCTTGAAAAAATCTGACCTGCTCTGTCTGAGCTGGTCATCTCTGTACCTGGCACACTGCTTGCCCTGGGTCATCTTCTTCATCCAGGTGAGTCCTTTTGTCTTTTTTTCTTTTGATTTAGTCCTCCTGTTTCCTGGATCCCATGTTTCCCCTTTCTTGGTTTATACTCTTGTTTCTGTTGAACACATCTTCAGGAATGCTCAGGGAACAGCCAGCAGGGATTAATAGGCAGTGAATGCTTTGAGATCTTGAGTGTCTAAAATGCCACTCTACTCCTCATTTCTGTTTTTATTCATGAGAGAGAGAGAGAGAGAGAGAGAGAGAGAGAGAGAGAGAGAGAGAGAGAAAGATCCATTGGTTGCCTCCTGCTCACATCCTGACCAGGGATGTAACCTGAAATCTGGGTATGTGCCCTGACTTGGAATAGAACCTGCCACCTTTTGGCTTACACAACAACACTCCAACTGAGCCACAGCGGTCTGAGTGCCACCCTACTCCTTTTAATTAATGGTTTGGGTTGGTATAAAATTCTAGGTTACAAATCATATTCTTTAAGCATTCTAGCATCCAGTGTTGAAGTTGAGAAGTTCAAAGCCATTGTAATGCCTGGTCTTTGTATATAATCTATCTTTTTGTTTGTCTTTTTTTCTAGAAGCTTTCTTATTCTCAAAGTTCTGAAATTTTATGATGATATACCACAGCATGATTCTACTTTCATCCATTGTGTTGGGTAATCAGTGGGTCCTTATTTCATTACCAAGTCTCTTATCTTCTTTTTCTCTGTTCTGTTAGTGGAACTCCTATCATGTGGCTACCAGAGTTCTGGAGCTGAGTCCTCTCTTTTCTGTGTGTCTTTCCTCTGATATTTTGTTTGTTTGGTTAGCTGATTTTTTGTTCCCACCACCTTTTTTTCTTCTACTTTCTAGGAAATTTTCTCAGCTTTACTTCCATACTCATATATTTTTAAATTTCTGCTATCATTTCTTAATTTCCAAAAATGCTTTTTGTTCTCTAATTGCTCTTTAAAAAAACTGTATGTGTACGTTCATGTTAGTGAATCTGTTTTTTTTCCCCCCTTCTTAAATGCTGCATCTTCTCTTATCTTTCTGAAGATATCAGTACTATATTCTTTTCAAGGTACTTTTTCTGCTTTTTGATTTGTCTGGTTTTGTCTGTATATTTCACATTTGAGACTTTACTCAAGTATCTGGTTATCTTTGATCATCTGCTCATATTTAAGAGTGGGAGATTAAAAATCTGATCAGAAGCTTTGAGATTTTCCAATTTCAGGCTTTATTTTATGGCAGTACATCAGAGCCAGTTTGGGAGGAACTTGCATTGTTGGTATCCTTAGGATTTCCCTAATGGGCTGGCCTGTTTGTCCTGGGAAGAATCCCCCATCTGCTTCCTGGAGGGTGCAAACTTGATTGCTAGGGTGCTGAGGGATGCCTGAGTGTGCCAACATCCCTTTAGTCCCCTGCTCTCAGCAGTGCCTGTCATCCATCAGTCCAAGCACCTCCGCAGAACAAACCTGGAGTCTTCTGCCACCCTACCCTGCCCTAACCCATACTTCCCGCCTTGGGATTGTAAAGCAATAAAAGCAAGGGAGGAGATCAAGGACTCTGAGTGTTCCCTCAGTATTCTTCCCAACACTGCACAGAATGAAATCACACCCAGAATCCTGTTTTCAGCCCTACTTCACCTGCTCCCACTGTGGCAGCTGCCACCTTCCAAATCATCTGGGAGTATGCAGAGCAGATTCGGCTGCTCCAGCTTTTCCTGCCACTGAGATGCAGCTTTTGGCGTCTGTGGGTGACTTATCACTGGTCTGCTTGCTCTGTAACCTCCACATTTCATTACTGCTGTATTCTCTCCCATTCTCTCTGTCCTCCAGGGCTTGTGCCTTTTTGAATATCCCTTTTCTATCTATTTTGGTGAGGTTGGATAGGGAGCAAGGATAACAGGTACCACATACCTTTCCCTGGAATTCAAGGAATCTTAGTTCCTGGGTAATTCACAATCATGATTCATCAAGATGTTGATTAAGAGGCATCCATGCTGGCCCAGGAGAACACAGGACTCCAGTTCCTTTTCTGCCCTAATATACATGGATGACACTCTGACCTGCTCTTAAAAATTTTTTTTAAATACCCCTTCATTCAAAAGAGAGGAACTTTGTATATTTGCAGTGAGGGAAGTTGCTATAACCTATCAGGCCCTTTTAAAGAAGAGACTAGTAGATCCCTGCTTATAATATGGTGAAAAAAAGCTAATTTTCCTATATAATATTTTAGACCAAGTTTGCATAATTCCAGCCAAGGGGGATCTTCTTTGACAACAGTGTTTCTGCCCACTGGCTCTTCACACAATTTTTCTAACCTAATGCCATTAGTTTCTGGTTCCTTCCTTGGGCAAGCAACTCAGTAACGACACCCATTTCCTTCTCCACTTAGTATCAACAAAGGGATTCATCTCTGCAGAGTGTTTTATCAGTCATCCAGTTCATAATTGAAAAGTGAGGTCCCTGCTGTCTGCTTCTGAGTAGAGAGGAGGGTGAGAGTGAGAGCGAGCGTTCACACAGTGGAGGTGAGAGCCCTGGAAATTCAGGACAGTGCTAAGATCTCCTGTTGTTGGCTGGCCTGGCCTTTTCCACTTCTTGCCTCTTTCCTCAGCAGCTCTTAGGGAAGATTTAGAGAAAGCCTTGTTTGAAATGAAGTAAGATCTTTGAAATACTACCTTGCCTAGTTTGGTTGGAGCTATTTTTTTAGTTGCTTTTTTTCACCCCCTTTCTGCAGTATATATTTTTTTTCTGTGCAGAGCTGGCATGTGTGGATGAAAAAGGGGCCACATATTAAACATGGCAAGCTCAGGGGAGGCCTGCATGGTGGACTTACAAACTCAGAGACCTAAAGTAACCGCATAGGATGGTTTGAAATGAAAGCTTCCTAACTTAAAGGGAGTCAAGGTGGTTAGTCATGTCCTATGTGGTATCTTCCCTGACAAAGCATTGTTACCTTCACTTAATTGAGCCTGTCTATTGTCTTTTTGCATCTAGGATAACATACCTTTGGAATGTCAGGGTAATTTCCTTGTTCCAGACCCCACAGGGAACAATCACTGCACCAGAGCTCAGACCAGAGAGCCCCTGATTGTTATTGTTATCATATTAATTGTTAGCTGTTAACTATCTTATACCCCACAATGTAAAAGTCTTTGTCTCTTCATTTTACTTTTTATCCAATTGCAGAGGTTTCTTCCCTTTGCTTTCTTCCGTCTCCCTAATCTATCACCAGTGAATTTCATGTAACCCACTTACATCTGCTTTGATTCTGACGGATACAATAAGTGGTAAAAGGGCCATTTTCCGAAGCATTCTCTTAATCCATTCAGATTTTGCTTCCCTGCAATTGTTGTCAGTTTGGCTCAAATAAACTCATAAACATTTTCTATAAGTTTGGACATTTCTTTCATTAACATGAGTGAGGTCAATGGATACTTTTTATTTATTTATTTATTTATTTATTTATTTATATTTATTTTTTTAAATTAAATCTTTATTGTTCAAATTATTACATTAGTTACTCTTTTTTCCCACCATAACTCCCCTCCACCCAGTTCCCACCCCACCCTCCGCCCTCACTCCCCATCCACTGTCCTCATCCATAGGTGCACGATTATTGTCCAATCTCTTCCCTCACCCTACACCCCTTCCCCCCGCCCCAAGAATAGTCAGTCCATTCCCTTTCTATGTCCCTGATTCTATTACAATCGCCAGTTCATACTGTTCATCAGATTATTTATTCACTTGATTTTTAGATTCACTTGTTAATAGATGTGTATTTGTTGTTCATAATTTGTATCTTTACCTTTTTCTTCTTCTTCCTCTTCTTAAAGGATACCTTTCAGCATTTCATATAATACTGGTTTGGTGGTGGTGAACTCCTTTAGCTTTTTCTTATCTGTGAAGCTCTTTATCTGGCCTTCACTTCTGAATGATAGCTTTGCTGGATAAAGTAGTCTTGGTTGTAGGTTCTTGGTATTCATCACTTTGAATATTTCTTGCCACTCCCTTCTGGCCTGCAAAGTTTCTGTTGAGAAATCAGCTGACAGTCGTATGGGTACTCCCTTGTAGGTAACTGATTTTCTTTCTCTTGATGCTTTTAGGATTCTCTCTTTGTCTTTTGCTCTTGGCATTTTAATTATGATGTGTCTTGGTGTGGTCCTCTTTGGATTCCTTTTGTTTGGGGTTCTCTGTGCTTCCTGGAGTTGTAAGTCTATTTCTTTCACCAGGTAGGGGAAGTTTTCTGTCATTATTTCTTCAAATAGGTTTTCAATATCTTGCTCTCTCTCATCTTCTGGCACCCCTATAATTCGGATGTTGGTACGCTTGAAGCTGTCCCAGAGGCTCCTTACACTATCTTCGTATTTTTGGATTCTTTTTTCATTTTGCTTTTCCGGTTGGGTGTTTTTTGTTTCTTCATATTTCAAATCTTTGACCTGATTCTTGCAATCCTCTGGCCTGTTGTTGGGAGTCTGTATAATGTTCTTTATTTCAGTCAGTGTATGCTTAATTTCTAGTTGGTCCTTTATCACAACATCGAGGGTCTCATTAGATTTCTTGAGGATCTCACTACATTTATCGGCAGTCTCACCAGTCTTTTCGAGGGCCTTATTAAGTTTATTGGCGGCTTCTAGACAGTTCTTTAAAGACCTTAAAAGTGTAGTTTTGAACTCTATATCCAGCAGTTTGCTTTCCTCCTATTCTGTCGTTTGTGTCCTGTTTCTTTGTCTTGGCATTTTTTATGCTTCGCTGTGTCGATAGAGCGCCTTTCTGTGCTAAGTGTCCCAATTACCTGAGGTAGACACTCTTGGTGCACCCCCTTGTGGGCTTTGTGCACAGTCTTGTTGTAATTAAGCCTTGATTGTTGTAGTTATCACTGTGAGGAATTGACTTCCAGGCCAATTGGCTGTGAGAATCAGCTGTGTCTGCAGTGGGAGAACTTCTGTGCTGGAGACACCCCTCTGGGGGTAGACTTGCCTGATGGGGCTTTGGTGCTCACTGAGTCTTCCCCCTGAGTGTGTCTATTATGGTTCCACGGAGCTGCAAACTGGATGGTCCCACTCTGACCTCTGGGCTTCCTGGCTCCTGGATCTCTAGGGAGGTGCTAATCTAGCCTTTGCCTGAGGCTATCCAGCAAAAGTCTCCCTGCAGGGCTTGGGCAGGGCGGGTCCCACGGGATCAACAGGGCGGGGTTAGCAATTATGGCTGCTCTCAGTCTTGCCCTCAGAGGCTCTGCTTCTCAGTGTCCCAGTAATTGCTGCAAGCCCCACAGAGAGAAAGCTGCCCTAGGATTCTGAGCGATGCCAGACAGTCCCGCTTCTCCCGTATGAGTCTGGGTCCCTAGAGACTCACCTGGAGCTGGATCTCAGAGCCTGAGTCTCCCTCCCAATTGAAAACAACAACCACGCCCTCAGCCGCCAGCCCGCTCCGCATGCACTCTGCACCTTAGTATTTTACTTCAGCACTGTGCCTCCTCTGAGTCTCGGTATGTTTTTCTCTTTCCTCCTAGTTGTAGAACTTCCACTCAGCCAGCCTTCCTGTGGTTCTGGATGATGTCTGTTCCGTCTTTTAGTTGTATTTTTGAAGTGGTTGTTCGAGGCAGCAAACTCCAGTGTTTACCTATGCCGCCATCTTGGTTTCTGAGGTCAATGGATACTTTTTAGTAAGTCATTCATTATGTCATTTGTAATGGACATATTGTTATCAGTGAAAGTGGAGTTCTTGGGTGCTGCAAGGAAAAGAATTTCCTGAGGCCCCCATGGGAGGATGGGTTTTGTGGAAAGCTTTATTGATGATGTAAAATTAAGTGGGTTCCCTCTAAGCTCTCATCTCCATCCATCTCACAATGGAATAAGTCCAATCTTGCCTTCAGTAGGGCTAGAAGTAAGGCCAATTCCCAGAATTTCTGTTCTATATTAAAGTCTAGCCCAACATCTGGCTAGCTTAGCCTGTGTTCCCAACTGCAGTCCATTGTGAGTGGGGTCCACCTGGCCATGGGCCATGCCACTGCTTAAGGCCACATGGCTGTGGAAAGTGAACAGGAGAGTGAGTAAGAGTGAACACGAGTGAACAAGAATGAAGAAGAGAGAGGGAACTCTGGGGATTTTAACTTTCCAAGATTTTGTGTGCTTGGGGTGGCTCCACCTTTCTAGCCAATCCATTATTCCCCAGGCTAGATGACAGGCAAGCACCTTCCTACGTCACCCCCACTTCACTGAGCATGTGCCCATCTCCTCCTTTGTGCGGCCTCTTCCCCAGTGATCTGCAGGGAATGGACTGGTGGTTCCTTGGGGAGCGAGAAGCTGTATCTTTCTGGTGAAGTTGCCCAGATGACCAAGCTTATAATGTCTTGCCTTTGATTTCTTTCTATTTTTAATATTAACTAGTGAATTCCAGGATACAATAACAGTGTGACCACTGAACACAGGATGAACTCAGCCATCTGTCTGTGAACAAACCCATGGGCCATCAGTTAGTCCTGAGGGCAGAGACCTTAGGCTGGAAGGGGCAAAACACTTCTTCAAATCCACCCTCCTTAGCACTGAGCTGGACAGCTCCCATTATTGTTTTTTGTGCTGTTTTTGCCTTTGAGATAGTCACACTGAGTTTTGCCCAAGGTGGTTGAAGTCTAGTTAGGTGAGAATTTTAGTTAAAGTGGTAGGGAGGGACATCCCTGACGCCTACATCTCACAGGCCTTATTAATTAAGTGAAGGTAACAGTGCTTGTTTAGAAAAGAGCTTTTGCAGTAGTTACCATTTTCTTAAAATCAGACCGTTGCCTCAGAATTAGGATCAACAAAAGGACAGAATGGGGCAGATTAGGACAGCCTATTAATTATGACTTACAGTGAGATGTTGCAATGTATAAACTCAACATGGAGGTTTCTGTTTCAGGCTAAAGGTATTAGTTTGCCTCCCAAGATAGAAAATAACTTTAATTCGATAACAGACCCAGGACTTGAGGTTATCAAAGCAGGATAGAAGGAATCAGGAGTGAACCTGTCTGCGGAATCACTAGGTGAGGCCTTCTCCCCTCAGAACAGCCTGTGGACTGCTCCTATCACCTGCTACTGCAGGCTTCACAGCACCCAACCCACACTCCAGTGCTCAGAGTGGTCTTCTTCCAACACGAACAGAGGCATGTCATCCTTCTACTCTTTACCCAACCTTCTGAATAAATCCCTCAAAGGCTCCCTCCTGCCCAGGGCCCTCCCCTCTGCCTCTAAAGAACCATAAGATCTTGCCCCTTCCCGTGGGCCATTACTGTGTACCTCCTCCCATCCCCGCCATGCCCTCCAGCTGCACTCCCACCTCCCACAGGACCTTAGCATGTTCTTTTCCTTTTGTCTGGACCACACTTCTCTCCCCCTTTCATCTAGAAACTGTAACTTCTCTTTTAGGCACAGGCTCATCCCAGACCCTTCAGCCAGGTTCCCGTTACAAGTATGCACAACGCCACTTCTCACATGTGAGTTACACACTGGCGTGTTTGATTAAATGTATCTCCTAATAAACCCTATGTCTATCTATAAGGAGACTAGATTTTGTTCACTGTTGACCGGGTTCTTAGCACTGGACACATGGCATGCCCTCAGTAAACATCTGTGGAATAGATGGAAAAGGGAGCTGAGTAAAAAATGTACTTCCAACATGTGGCTGTCAGATCAATTAGCTATTTATTGAAGGGAGGCGGAGTCATGTACTGATTTAAAGGCATGATCGATGGGGTCAGAACTCTGGGATTCAAATTCCTTTCTGGCAAATTACGTAACTGCTCAGTGACTTTGTTTCCCCATTTGAAACTGAGAATACGTGTGCGCCATTCAGGCTTGAGGTTCACATTGAATACAGATACTCCTTAGCTTAGTGCTCATAGTAAGAGGTCACACGTTCTTGCTCTCGCTGTTGCATCCCAGTGTAGGAACAAAGTGCCAGTGGCTGGTCAGGTTTGAATGGAATTTCAGCTTAGAAAGAGGGTTGGGGAGTTGTATCTGGCCAGGGCCCATGATTACAACCTTGGAATAAGTAAAGTGTCTGGGAACATCCTAACATGATTGGTATTAGAAAGGTGCTAAGTCAGGCTGCCCCACCCACCCATGGAGCCCGAGCTTCTGCAGGGAGGCTGCGGCCCTGCTGCCTTCCTCAGGGGAAGGGCATGGTACCAGGTTATCCTGAAAGAGCCTTTTCTATGGTCAGACTTAAGCCAAACACCATTGGTTTAGTTCAGCAATTTGATGTGCCGGTTTAATTTTTGGCTCACTGATTTTTGTAATTAGTACAATTCATATTCAGGTTCATACTGCCTGATAAATAATGTATCTCTCTACTCATTTATCCATCCATACATCTCTCTTTTAACTATCTGACAAATAAATTAAATTCATCTGGCTTATTCAGTTCACATTACACTAAAAGGAAAACAACATCAGGAATTAGTCCAGTCTGGGGTCTTGAATATTCTTACTGACTTTGGTTCCTATTTAAATGATTCAAATGGTCCCTTATAGTTACTGTAGTTCTGCAGCCGTCTAAATCAGCAAAGACAGTGTTTGTGACAGAGTGGAGGGTGGCCTGCTGTAAGTGAGCCATTACAGAGTGCAGGGAAAGCAGATGGTGGGAAAACAAAGTGGGGGCAAGTTTGGGGGCTCTGTGTTCAATGGAACAACTATATTTGAACAGGAAAGGAGCATACTATTGTACTATTTTTCTTGTGGTTTGTTCATTTTCTTTCATAACTTCTTCACTGTTAATATTGGGGAGGGAATTCTGAAGGGAGGCATAAGATGTAGAAACAAAGCACCATTTGCAAAAACAACAAAGAAAGCCACGAGCAGTGAACGCAGAGTAAACAGCAGAAATGCCTGCGCTGTTGAGATTGGCCATTGAAGGAGCCTGGAAGACAAGTCACCACAAGCACTGCGATAACCCTTCCCCCCGTTTATGAAACAGGCAGAGATCAAACGAGTTAGCTCAGGGTTAGAATTACCTACACAGCCTCTCACACTGGGTTCAGCAGAGGAAGTCAGGGCTGTTAAAGGGTTTAGGGTTCTTTTTAGTGAAAGCAAAGAAGAAAAACTCACAGGAGTAGATCCCAATGTGAATGATACAGTTAATTGATGACCTCTACTTCAGATGCACAGAAACAATAAGTTAACAACTTTACTGGGCTCAGAGGGGGAGAAGAAACCCAACTATAACATTAACAGTGGTCTAACAATGAGGAATTGATAAACTGAGACAACACCTCCCGGTGTCCAGGGAACATGGCCAAATATAGGCTTTCTTTATGAGACTACTGTGATTAACACCTACCACAGGGAACATTTTCAGTTTTCACAGTTAAAGATGATAAACCACAGTCAATAGGACTGCATTTCACAAAGCAGGAATCTAGGCACTGCAAGTGTAACCGGACAAGCAATGGGTCGGTGCTGCCTGTCACTACTTGCGCCAATTCAGCAGAAACAGGGTTGAATCATTATGAGTGTTTATTCCAATACTGCCCGCAATATGGGAGAGCAGCAGTTCATCCACAAAAGTCTGCTCTGCCACCCGCCATAAGCCAGCTGCTTATATTGGGAGAAGTACAAAGGATTACATGGGAAAGTAGGCAAAGGGGCAAGTGGGCAGTTTACAGATATGCAAAAGAGCTGGGTCTTCAAAGGGCTGGCGATTCTGGTTTCTGCAACAGGTTGTTAATCTTCCCATGATAATAGGCAGCTCCAAATGCAAAGGAAGGGCTGCATTTCCAGGTGAGCTCCCAGGTCCTGAGTGTAGCTGCCAGCCAGGTTAGAATGTGCTTTCTTTAATCAGAATAAAACAATCACAGTTAACAGAGCATGATTAATATCTCTTACAATTCTAGCTGGTTCCCCAACATTCTATTTCAGCCTCTATCAAAGGGTGGCTGGCCAGGAGAAACATGATGGCAGAAATGTTCAGACTGAGGCTGGGAGACCCTGATCTGCAGGGAGAGTCATGCCCCAGCCTGCGTCTCCCAATCTTAGAAGGGCACCGATAAAGCCAAGCGGGCACAAGTTCTGTGCAGGAATCATTTCAAACCCATCCTATATGTGCAAATTGTACCCTCAAATGGGAGTTCGATTTGGAGTTCGACCAGGGGGCGGGGCCACCTGGCCGGTCCCGCCCCCAATTGAGGCAGGCCAGCCTGACCCCACCACTGCACGAATTTGTGCACTGGGCCTCTAGTTTTTCAATAAAAGGGACACAGTTGGGAGCTGGGAAAGATGAACCTATGGCAGAAGCACAAGCGTCAGAAGAAGACAGCAGAAGTGGGACACATGGCTGTTTACGAATTGTGGCAATTTGGTGAGTGCTAACCAAGCATAACCAACACCAAACATCAGAATGTCTTTGTGTAAAAAATGATAGCAAAGAATGACTTCAGTGAATGAGTTCTGGGTGAGGTGGAGCTTCATGGGACTGAGGGCTTTGGGGGGCGGTGTGGGGCGGGGAGGCAGTGCTGTGGGAAAGTGATAGAGGGTGGAAGACACAGAAAGCAGAGTTCAGGAGAACTGGCCTTCCTGGCAACATTTCGTGATCAATTATTCTAGGCAACAAGGGTTTGTGAAACAGAGTTCAAGGACTTGGAGCCTTTAACTCACTGTTGGGCAGCACACTGAGGTCCATTTAAAACGAGGTGGCAGCCCTGACAGTATGGCTCAATGGTTGAGTGTCGACCCATGAACCAGGAGGTCATAGCTTGATTCCGAGTTGGGGCACATGCCCGGGTTGTGGGCTGGATCCACAATGGGGGATGTGTGGGGGGTTGGGGGGCAGCAGATACGGGGCAGTGGATGAATGATTCTCTCTCATCATTGATGTTTCTGTCTTTCTCTCCCTCTCCCTTCCTCTCTCTGAAATCAATATAAGAGCATCATATCCTATCTAATAAAAGAGAAACATGGTAATTAGCGTACGACTGCTACCCTTCCCATTGGCTAATCACGGTGATATACAAATTAACTGCCAACCAAGATGGCGGCCGGCAGCCAGGCAGCTTAAAGCGAACATGAGGCTTGCTTGCTTCAGTGACGGAGGACTCCAACGTTCCCCGACTGCCGCTGCTGGCCTCTGAGCTGCAACTCTAAGCAACTATGTTACAAATATAGAAGCTAAACAAAACCCCAGAAACCTGCTTTAGTTGGCCAGGCTTCAGCCAGCAGGATCTCAATATTGTTTCAAATACAGAAGGTAAACAAAGGCCAGAAACCTGCTTTCAGCAGCGGAGGCCTAAGAGCTGGAGCCAAGCCTCAGAGATAAAGCTGGCCCAGAATAAAAAAAAAAAAGAAAAAAAGGAGCGGTTGGGAGCTTCAGTCACCCGCCAGCCTGAAAACAGCCCTCAGCTCCTCACCCAGACTGGCCAGGCACCCCAGTGGGGACCCCCACCCTGAAGGGTGTGTGACCAGCTGCAAACAGCCATCATTCCCTCATCCAGGCTGGCCAGGCACCCCAGTGGGGACGCCCACCCTGATCCAGGACATCCTTCAGGGCAAACCAGCCGGCCCCCACCCATGCACCAGGCCTCTATCCTATATAGTAAAAGGGTAATATGCCTCCTGGCACCAGGATCAGCGTGACAGGGTGCAGCACCCCAACCCCCCCCCCCCCCCCCCCAGCGACGGGCCATGCTCTGTGTGTGACAGGGGGGAGCTTAATACACAGGGAGATCCCCTGATCGACCGTGCTCTGTGCATGACAGGGTATGGAGCCTCAACCCCCCTGATCGGCCCTGCTCTGTGAGTGACAGGGGAGAGCTCCCCAACCCCCTGATTGGTCCTGCTCTGTGCGTGACAGGGGGTGGCGCCGCAACCTCCCCATCCACCCTGCCTTGAGTGTGACTGGGGGCGGTGCCCCAACCCCCCAATCGGCCCTACCCTGAGCGTGACTGAGGGTGGTATCACAACCTCCTGATCCGCCCTGCTCTGTGCATGACAGGGGTGGCGCCCCAACTCCCCAATCAGCTCTGCTCTGAGCCCGACCAGGGGCTGCACCTAGGGATTGGGCCTGCCCTCTGCCACCCGGGAGCAGGCCTAAGCCAGCAGGTCGTTATCTCCCGAGGGGTCCCAGACTGCAAGAGGGCACAGGCCGGGCTGAGGGACTCCCTCTTCCCCCCAAGTGCACAAATTTTTGTGCACCGGGCCTCTAGTCCTATATAATAAAACCCTAATATGCAAATCAACTGAATGGCCCAATGACCAGTGGAACAACCAGCCACTATGATGTGCATTGCCCCCTGAGAGGGAGGAGACTGGTGGTGGTGGCAGGGGGCAGGGCCAGCCAGTAGGCGGCTCCAGGCTACCAGCCAAGGCAGGTGCCAGCAGGGGACCCAAATCACCCCGCCTGCCAGTTTCCCCGCAGATTGGCCCTGATCACCAGCCAGGCCTAGGGACCGTACCCTATATATTGGGAAAAATCTCTTAGCTTTAAAAATTAAAACCTGGCAAGGCTATTCTAACACTGAAAAAACAGGACTATGTAGGATGATGTGCATGGACTCTGACTTGCACATTTTGTGGTCAGCCCTGATTCTGACACTTATAACTGTGTGACAAAGCCAATTACTGAACTTCTCTCTGCTTCAGTTTTTCTACCCATAAGATGGGGAAAATGGCACTACCTCCTCAGAAGGTAGTCAGGGCAAAAAAATGGAGCTGCCCATACAACAGCAAGATGCCTTTCACCTGTATGAAAAGTATAGTCACTGGTGTATGTGGCATCCCGGATTGTGGGAGTGATGTCCAACTACCGGTTTAGGCCCGATCCCTGGGATTGGACCTAAACCGGTAGTCGTACATCCCCCGAGGGCACAGGCTGGGCTGAGGGACCCTCACCCCCATGCACAAATTTCGTGTACTGGGCCTCTAGTATATATATTTATTTAAAGGAGGTGGCAGAAGCAGTCAAGTAGGTATTTGGAAACCCAAAGTCTTTTAAAGATGCCTTTTCCATCCTAATGAGAAGAGAATCTGTAAGGACATGACTTGCATCTCCAGTAGGGACTCAGAGTGCTCTGGGATGTTGACATGGACCCCAAAGCCAAGCAGGAGCTGGCGGACAGTTGCCCATGCACACGGCTCTTACACAGTGGCCCTTTGACCTACACAGATGTTTACGTATTTCGAAAGCTTTTGGAAACTGTGCTGCAGGGCCATGGGCCCTGGCTTGTTTACGTCTGGCACTGATGGGTGCTGCTCAGCACTTTGCTCCAAGTTGGCCCCAGGAGCGCTCCTGCTGACACCATCCCACTCAGGCTGTGGCACCCCTGTCTTCAGCCCTTTGCCCTGCAGCTTTGGTGGAGGCTGGGAAGAGGAGCTGAAACCCAGCCCTGGCGCCCTGAGGTGAGGTTTGTAGTTACATTGTCTCTTGGAATCACCAATGCTATAATCAGAAAGTGAACTTTCAGTCAATAGTTGTTTTCTTTTCCAACACTAAGCACCTTAAATACACAGCAAGTTCCATTCCGGCCACCCCTGCTTTACTGAGTGACTTTTTGCTTGTTTGTCTGGAATAAATGGGCTCAGACAGATGTGTGTTCTGATGTGCTGCTGTCTGCATCAGCAGCAGCTATGCACTCAGGCATCACAAAGGTCACCACCAGCTTTGCCCTGGACCGGGTTGCCCTGGGGAAGGGGCACTCTCAAAGGTGCACTGTCCAATCACTGACAGTAGTGTAAAAACTTCTGTAGTGTAAAAACTTTAAAAAGTCACTGTTTTTTTTTTTTTTTAACTGAAAACCTTTATAAATATATACAAATGTTTCTGTGCTTTACTAAACAGAAATATGTAAGGTAATTCACTTTCTCTTGATGATTCTTAAATATCATTATGAACACCAATTACTGGGATCTTCTACATTAAAAGCAGTGCCCAAAGAACTGCTGTCCCCTACAATAAGTGATCCCAAATCTAAGTAACAAAAACATATATAGAAAACAGAAGAACTAGACTGTTTGGAAAAAAAACCCACCAACTGCTCTCCTAACTATAAGGATAATACATGTTCCTTGCAGAAAACTGTTATTTACAAAATAATAAAAGAAAAATTAAAATCACTGCATGCTGCCAGCCATTACTATTTGCTGGTCTGTAGGTACTACTATTAAAAACCTCTCTTTTTCTACCTAGTGGTTCTCATCTCTCAAGGTTAATATGCCTGGGCTTTGTGACCACTGCCTTTATTTGTGGGTAAAATGGTGTTGTGGTTTCAAGAAGATATGATAAATGTCATCATGAATATATATATATATATAAATTCTCTATACCCTTATCCAATAAAAAGATAAAATTAAGGCAATTTATAAACTATATATTACAATTAATATTGTCAGTTTAAGTCTGTAAGAAGCTGGTGAAATTGGCATAGTCCTTAATCTCTTTGAATCTACTCATAGCTACTCTGGAAACCTTTGACACTGTGCAGGCAGTTTCTGGAGGAGAAGGTATCCAGCTGTCAGTCTGTTGGGGCCGCTATAACAGAATACCATAGACTGGGCAGCTTAACTAACAAGCATTATTTCTCACAGTTCTGCAGGTGAGATATCTAAGGTCAAGGTGGAGGTTGATTCAGTTCATGGTGAGCGTCCTCTTCCTGGTGTGCAGACAGTGCCTTCTCCTAACGTCTTCACACTGCAGAGGGAGCTAGGAAGCCAGACCCTTTATGTATCTTCTTCTAGGAGCACTAATCCCATTGTGGGAGCCCTACCTCATGACCTCATCACCTCTCAAAGGCCTCTCCTCCAAGTACCATCACATTGGGGGTTGGGGTTTCAACATGTGAATTTTGGGGGACACAAACATTTGGTCCATAACATCCCTCTACTATCCCTTGTCAACATTATTTTAAAAGTCTGGAAGTTACCCAGTTAGAGCTTCATGTTGAGATTCTAGTGGCAACATGGCTAATTCCCATATTTCTAGTTTCCCATAGTTTATTTGGGACAGTCCCAGTGGACACCTCTTGTCCTGAAATAATTGTTCATAGTGACCCATTCACCCTCACACCCCAGGCAACACTCCTTCCCTGGCTGGGAGGCTCACAGTACACGCTGGTCTAGAGTGAATCAGAAGAGCGGGGAGGTGAGTAGCACAAGGCCCTCCCCATGCCTGGAAGACAGCTAGGAGGGATTCAGAACAGTTATGTTTTCCTCTATGGCTAGTTTTCATAGGTCTGAAGTATTGATTGTCCCCTTAGTGCCCTTCTTACCTTTGAAGCAAGGGCAAGAAGACTGAGCAGTGGTCAAGGGCACCATGGATCAATCATGCATTCATTCACGTGGGGAAAGCAGTCCAGACAGTGTTCTTTATATCTTTAATGCTCAGAGCCCTTCGTTAACGTAAGAAACATTCAAACCTGTAAAGAATTTTTGTGAGTTTATTTCAGCCAAACTGTTGATAATTGCTGGGAAGCAGAATCTCAATGTAGAGAAATAGTCCTGTGAAGAATGGCAGTTTTTCACCTTGTTTTATACATTACAATCAAAGGAGGAGACGTAAGTGGGTTACATGAAATCCACTGGTGATAGATTGGGGAGATGGAATAAAGCAAAGTGGGGAAACCTCTGGGATTGGATAAAAAGTAAAATGATAGACACACACTTCTTTTGTACAGGAGGGTAGAGGTAGTTAACAGTTAACAATTAACAAGACAAAAATACCAATGAGGGAATCTGTGGCCTGTGCCCCGGCACCATTTGTAGTGCCCCTGAAGGAAAAAGGGAATTTACAAGTTACCTTGACATTCCATATGTAAGTTATCTTAGATGCAAAAAGTCAATAGGCTCAGTAAAGATTGAAGTTGATCTTTGTCAGGGAAGATACTGGCTTAGGACATGACTACCCACTATAAACTGCTTTTTAATTAAATGTTTTAATTTCAGACCATCCTTTGTGGTTACTTTAGGTCTCTGAGTTGCAAGGCTGCCACACAGGCCTTCCCTGAGTTAGGTCAGCGTGTGGCCACTTTTTGTTCACACCTTTGAGCTGGAAGGAAGGTCAAAATGGCTCCTTTCAGTCATATTTCATGATATTGCAAGTTCAGAGTTGCCAAATGCTTTCAAAATTATTAAAAACAATTTAATGTCCAGAAAAAATAATTAGGGCCTTACATTGCTCCATCACCCAGTCCTAACAAACCACAAGTATTTGTTTCAACATCCATTTTTATTTGTATTCGTGAAATTTGCACTGAACATAGCTTTTGCAAGGTATTAACTATTTCCCTCCCAGGTGTGACCTGTACACAGGCGGGTGCTGCCAGCTTGCTGGATGAGCTCCGTTGGGGCATTGCAGGGCTCTCCAGGACTCCTCCCAGACCCAGAAATCCTGTTCTTTGCAGGGGCTTCAAGAGAGAGCTACTGAAGCCATAAGGGAAGATTGGATTTTGAGGACAAAAGTAATTTTCCTCCTTTAAAGGCAGCACGAAAGTGAGGAAGTCTGGGGAAACTAAAACCAAAAAGTTGGGGCTCCAACTCTGGTACACCCACATCCTGGGTATGTGGCCTTGGGAGGGAACTAAACCTTGCCGAGCTTCAGTTGTCCCACCAGTAAATACTGTTAAATCTCACTGGGCTATTGAGGAACTGATATGGATAAAGTATCTTGAATGGAAGAAAGAGTGCTGATCAAACATTCTTTTGAAAAATCAGAAACAGGATTTAGGCCTGAAAGTAAGCCTAGAGTGGATAGGGGCCCTGGCCCTGAGAGAGGGGTAGCTTAGGGAGGCTGGCCCTCCTGCCATGCCACTCACCTTCTCTCTCCCAGCCTCCACTTCCCTGTCTGTGCTCTCACCACTGTCTCCTCTAGAGCTGCCACTCACAGAGCACTCCTTCACGAGGCCATTGGCCCTGTTCTCCACCAATTAAAATATGTGTTGTGCTGAGGAAGGACACAAGGAAAAGCAAAATTGTCTGAACCCACCTTGGCAGGTGTTGCTCAGTGGTTATAGGATCTGCCTGCACACCAAAAGGTCATGGGTTCAATTTCTGGTCAAGGGCACATACCTGGGTTGCAGGTCCTATCCCTGCCCCTGGTCAGGGCATGTGTGAGGCAACCAATCGATGTGTCTCTGTCCCATCATCTGTCTGTCTGTCTCTCTTTCTTTCCCCCTTCATCTTCCCTTCCACTTTTTATAAAAATCAATGGGAAAAATATCTTCACTCCTCTGGTGAGGATTAATTTAAAAAGAAGTCTGAGCTCAAGGATTTCCTGCTGATATTTAGAAAGGTCCTGTTGAATCTTGATATGTAAATTGTAATTAATACTGAGCCTTCTTATGAACAGAAAGCACGAAGTCTAGCTAGCATGGCCATTCAGCTCCGCCATACTAAGTGCTGCCTCTCCGGCCTGAACCAGAAAGTGGGCTGTCCCATCTGCTGCCCAGGAGGTGGATGGTGCGTCTCCACATGTCACACAGTTCTCCCACACAGTGACTCACTGTGACAACATGCAGCATTGGAAGGGTGAGGGCATTGAATCAACCTTTGAACAGTTCTGAGACCCTTTTCCTTCTTCCTGTGCTGTATTTCTAGCATTTTGATCCAATTGTCTTCACTTACAGAAAGTCCCTAAACTTTTTGTTCTGTGGGCATTAAAGGAGTAACAGGCATTATCAGTTGACAATACTTTCAAAAATGAGTAGCAAAAGTAAAATATGCAAAGCTCTCCTCCTCTGCTGCACACAAATACACAGAATTTTTTATGCTGAGTCTGAAGCATTGAGACAGACATTAGATCATCCCTCCCAACCTTTGCTCCTGTTAACGTAAGAAAACATTCAAACCTGTACATAATTTTTGTGAGTTTATTTTAGCCAGACTATCAACAATTGCTGAGAAGCAGAACCTCAACATATTGGGATAATGCTCCGCAGTATGGCTGCTTTTCTCTCTCTCTCTCTCTCTCTCTCTCTCTCTCTCTCTCTCTCTCTTTTTTTTTTTATCTTGCTTTACCAGTATACGTTACATCAAAAGAGGAGATATAAGTGGTTTCCATGAACTCCATTGGTGATAGATTAGGGAGGTGGGAGAAAGAAAAGCGGGGACACCTCTGGGATTGGATAAAAAGTAAAATGACAGACACCTTCTTTTACTTAGGTGGGTGCAGGATAGTTAACAGTCAACAACTAACTCAATAACAATGAGGGGATTTGTGGTCTCCACAGAGTGGTGCATGTGCTTTGAGGGGTGCAGAAAAAGGAAAATTACTTTGACATTCCAATGATATGTCATCGTAGATGCAAAAAGTCAATAGGCACAGTTAAGGTAAAGATTGACCTTTGCCAGGGAAGATATTGGCCTAGGTTGTGACTTCTCACCATAAATTGCTTTTAGTTAAAGTTTTAATTTCAGACCATCCTTTGTGATTACTTTAGGGCAGGGGTCCTCAAACTTTTTAAATAGGGGGCCAGTTCACTGTCCCTCAGACCGTTGGAGGGCCAGACTATAGTTTAAAAAAAAACTATGAACAAATTCCTATGCACACTGCACGTATCTTATTTTGAAGTAAAAAAACAAAATGGGAACAAATACAATATTTGTATTTGCATGTGGCCCTCGGGCCATAGTTTGAGGACCCCTGCTTTAGGGCTTTGAGTTTGCAAAACCTCCATGCAGGCCTTCCCTGAGCTTGTCAGGCTAGCATGTGGTCCCTTTTTGTTTACATTCTGGTCACCCAAAGAGTCTCAGGTTCCTTGAGACCTTAAAGTAGCTCCTGGGTGATTGAGGGAAAACTGAAAGTAAATGTATGAAATCATTTGGTTATCACAATAGAAGCTGTGATTGTTTTATTTATTCAGGCCTCACCTCATTCAACAATAAAGGTTTAAGGCGATATTGTTGTTATCTATATATATAAAAGCCTAATATGCAAATTGTCCCTGTGGGAGTTTGACCAGGAGATCGATCACTCACTATGATGTGCACTGACCACCAGGGGTTGGCGTGGAATGAAGGAAGGCCCCAGCCGGCAGCCGGCAGCTGGGAAAGAGAGGCCCCAGTCAGCAGCTGGAAGGCCCCGATCAGCCCTGATCGCTGGCCAGGCCTAGGGAATCCACCCACGCATGAATTTCGTGCACTGGGCCTCTAGTTGTTAATAGGACAGCTGGATCCTTTTGCACGTAGTATCAATATGGAGTCCCATGAGGTCCTTCCTTGTCTCCTCCCCAACCAGCCTCAATGCAGTTGCAGCTGTCCGGACTCCAACATTAACGGTCACCAGCCCTCTTTATTCCCAGGTTGCTTTCTGTCATGCTTGCTTTATAAAATTAGTAAAGCATTTAAGAGAGGGACAACAAGGGGCAGCATTATGTAAATGGGTAAAACTTTATTAGAGCGAGGGAGAGACAGGATGACTTTATTGGAGGTAGGAAAACATGCAAATGAATGTGAACAACACTGGTACAACTTCTTTGGAATTTGCTCCTCTCCTCAAAGGTTGGGAAAGTGGCTCCTGAAGAGAAGCAGCTCAGTGTGTGACCCTCCTCCAAGAGGAAAGTTGGTCTTTCCAGTTAAAGAGGATATTCTGCAACAGGCCTGTCCCTGTGGAGCTAACTTACTGGTAATAGCACAACTCCAAAAGCAGAGCAGTGGTGACCTGTGGGGACACTGGGAAGCAGGCCCCTTGAAGTCTGCCTGCCTCAGGGGCCCCAGGGTGGCCTGCCCTCTTTCCTCTGTATGTGTCTCCTGTCCTCAGTGAAACTGCTGACAAGAAGGGCCCAGTGACAACCATGTTCACTATCATCTCTAAACTTTCATCTATAGCCTTATCTCCAGGGGTGTTCACAGGCTGGATGCAACCATTATACCCTAGAAGGTCAGTGTCCCCTCAGTTGAATGTGAGACAAGGACATCCATAGCCCTGTGGGCAGCCTCTTATTTTTCTCACAGGCAAGTTGTTCTTATTAAAGAGACACCAACAACATTCTTGACAGGGATCCTGGCTGCTATCTCTGTATTCACTCATTCAGGAAGTATTTATGGAGGGTCAATTTGCGTGTGTGCAAGTGAGACTTAGGTTTATTGTCCCTTGGACATCCTTCTTTAAAGAGAACTGCTCTGCCTCTAACTTGTTTGCTACTTGGAATGTCCTCCCTGTGCATAGAAGGTGTCCTGTTAGCCCGGATGCAAGGGCTTGTGAAGTTGGTCCTCAGCCTACTTTTCCAGCCTGGATCTCACACCACACCTCACAGCAAACCCATTCAGTGCCCTCTCCTTGGCATGCTATGTGGTTTAGTGCTTATGCTTAAACACTTTCCCCCTAGAAAGCCCTATACCTCTCTAACCAAATTATGGTATGCTGCTTAAAATTCCTTACATTTCTATTTTAAGTGGATTTTACATAAACAAAGCAGGTATTTTAATGCCATTAGCAGGGTTATTTTTAAATTAAGAGGTATGCCATGGCCTGCCAAGTGTGATGATGTATATAATAGCACCTAACAGAGCTCTGGTGCATATCAGGAAGCAACAAATATTAGCTGAATGAAGGAAGAATGGAATAGCTCCACCCCTTCATGAGGAGGAGACAGTCAGGCAGGTTGTGGAGCAGGAGAAGGTTCACTTAAATAGAATTTTCCATGAGTGTGTAGGACTTTCCTGGGGCTCCATGTGCCATGTATGCCCAAATTCCTGGACCATTTTGGTTTTTATAACCAATTTTTTATTCATGTTCTGCCTCCTGACAGGTTTTGAAACCTTCCCAAGACTTGATTCTTTCCCTTGTAAAATGGTTTAAAAATGAATATAAATGTATTTTATGTTTTCCCACATGCTTGACAATGAAGTGGTAATTAATATTTATTTGGGAGCTTACTTTTTGCCAAACTTCTTCTGTGTGTTCTGTATGTATTAACTTATTTAGGTTACCTCCCACATTGTACCAAGGTTGGTTTATGTGGCCAATAATGTTGATGTGGCTAATTGATGTTTCTATCTCTTTCTGCCTCTCCCTTCCTCTCTGAAATCAACAAAAACGTATTAAAAAAGGAGTATACAGCCCTACCGGTTTGGCTCAGTGGATAGAGCGTTGGCCTGCGGACTGAAGGGTCCCAGGTTCGATTCTGGTCAAGGGCTTGTACCTTGATTGCAGGCACATCCCCAGTGGGGGGTGTGCAGGAGGCAGCTGATCGATGTTTCTCTCTCATTGATGTTTCTAACTCTCTATCCCTCTCCCTTCCTCTCTGTAAAAAAATCAATAAAAATATTTTTTTAAAAATGAGTATACATACTAATAGGTAGTACATATACAAACATGGATGCTAATTCATAACATCTGTGCTTTCTGTTTCCCTGGATCATTGTGAGGCTCCTGGAGCTGGCGTTTGGGAAAAACCTCTGAAGATGTTCATGTCTAAGTAGTTGTGATTACTCAATCACAGTAACTGGCTGCCCTGGCCCCAGTACTTCCTCTGCCACACTTAGCTTGGCTCTGAGCCGACAGGGTAGGGGGCATCTGCGTCTGTTCCCTTGATGGCTCCAAGCCTTGGCACAGTCTGACACTCAGTAAGCCTGGAGGATTGACACACAGCCCTGTGCCTGCTCTATTGGTGTTTTCCACAGTGGACTCACCTCCTGCTTGGCTGAGTGGTGATAGGTGGTGGGAAAGAAGCACTGCTGCCCTAGCCGATTTGGCTCAGTGGATAGAGTGTCTGCCTGCGGACTGAAGGGTTCCAGGTTCAGTTCCTGTCAAGGGCACATGCCTGGGCTGTGGGCTCGGTCCCTATTAGGGGGCATGCAGGAGACAGTTGATCAATGAGTCTCTCTCATCATTGATGTTTCTATCTCTCTCTCCCTTTCTCTCTGAAATCAATAAAAATACATTTAAAAAGAAAAGAAAGGAAAAGCAAAGCAAAGAAACGAAAAATAAAGAAAAGGAAAGAAAGACTGCTTCATTGCCCGGGCCCTTCGGCTGGACATGGGCCGGCCCTCAGCAGCTCCAGGAAACTGGTGGGATGCAGCCACCCTACTGGCCCCCGGTTAACAGAGACCTCCACCCTGCATGTGTTTTCTTTAGCAAGCAAGCTTTGATTTTTGCTAAATTTCTTTTAACATGAAAGCTGTACTCACCCCCTCTTCCTTCACCTCTCCACATCCGCTCACTCTCTTTGACCTTCTGCCAAAAACTCTATTTCTTAACACGCAGCCCCCTCCATCTCATTTGCTCCTGTGTTTCAGACACTCTTTAAGTTCTTGGTGTACAAACACCCTAAGGTTACATAAACAGTACTTTGAATTTATCTTCTTTCTCTTTCTTTAGAGCTTTGTTTTCAGTTTCATTAGGTATTTCCTCTGGATGTAATTACCACTGTTCTATTTTGAATGCTGCTTACCTTCCCCTTATTTTGTCAAAAATGTCATAGATCTTCTGAGATTTCATTCACATTTAAAGTGTCTGCTTGCACATCAATCTGCTGATTCTATTTCAAGGCACTTTCCAGAGTGAGCTCCAGCACTAACTGTTCTTCTGCTCCCACCCTACCTTGCACAGGAAGGTGAAATATGATGAAGGAAAGGATTAGAACTCAAAGACTGAACTTTCGTCCCTTCGAGCATGATGTCTACAAACAGATTTTTGCTAAATTTCTTTTAACTGTGCCTGTGGCCCAAGGCTCCCTCTTGTACAACCTAGTTGTGATAAAATCAACTGCTTGTGTGAGGCTCCATAGATGCCTAGTCTCTTATATTACAAAAGTGCACTCTTTTCCTTCCTCATCTCACTCCATTAATGAGCCCCCCCCAACCCCCCAACCCCCCCCACCCCCCCCCACGTAATATGTGATGCCATTTCTTCCAGCTCAAACTAGAGGCCTTGGCAAATAAGCCTGCCTTCTGGGCTGTCATACATGCCGCTTCAGTCATACCTCTGGCTCAGGCAGGTGGTGTAAATGAAACTCAAATTGTGATCACGGAGCATGTGATTAAAACTAGCATTGATTGGAACTCACAGGTCAGAATGGAAAATTAGTTTCCCTTGGGTTGCAGAGCCATAGCCAATGAGCAACCACCTGGTGCATGATGACTCAGCAAGGAGCTCCCCAGAGGCTGCTGGGAGCCAACACTGCACCATGTGAACAGGAACTAATTTTCCCTGGGTCCCAAAAAAGGCTCTATATTTGACCCATGTCACAGGAGAGTGAGATTTAAATCCCATGTGAGCTCTTAGAGGCTGAATGTGTGACATTGGTGCTGGGAAATACATTTCCTTTAGCTTGGTCATCAGTTCGATTTGATCTGTCCCTTGAGTGCCAGGGTGACCTCCATGTGTAGTCATTTATCAACCAGGCGCTTTCTTGAGAGGCACAGCTGACCTAAGGTGAAATAATGCAGCCACTTCAGGATGTCAATGGGACACATCCATTTTAACTTTTAATTTAGCCTTTGTCATTTCTGTGAGCTGGGATTTTGATTATTCCATTTCCAAACAGAGATATTGGGGATGTGGGCAGTGTGGCCCAGCCACCTCTGGTTCAGCCCTATGCCTGAAGGCAGATATAGGTGGGGACTCAGGGCCATGTCCCATGGAAGTTACTTCCTGTTAACCTGTCTTTGGAGGGGGTGAACTAAAGGAGGAGCTTGGAGGAGATTGGAGTCCAGAGAACAAGGACACAGGGAAGTGGGACCTAGAATATTGCTGGGCCAAGCCAAGGGGTTATGAAAAGAGGGTCTGGAGGAAGAGGGGCTCAAAGTAGCAAACCAGCAGGTAGGACCAGGGCCCAGTGGAGCAGAAGTAAGCACATCTCCAGGAGCTATGGAGGCACCCTTACTGCATGCATTTCAGAGCTAGGACCAGGCCAGAAGACCCTCAACCCCTCCACACTGGACTTCCAGATACATTGAGAATAGTTCGTCCAAGTTTTAGGGTCTTCCAGGATGAACTGACAGGAGTGATTATTTGCGCTCATTTTTTGCTCATCTTAAGCAGCTGAGACTTTCTCAAGAGCAGCCAGGGCTGAGGTGAGACCTCTTCTCTGTACAGAACTTACTGTGAGTAGTCAACAAATAGTAATGTTTAATGATTACTCAGAAGGCCACGCAGGAGGAGAGGGTATGAAAAGGACATGGGAACCATTACACAAAAGCAAAGGGGCACATTTAAAGAGAGAAGAACATGGAATAAGGATATGGTTTAGGTAGGTCTGTTCCAGAGGCTGCCAGCCACATGGCCCAATGTTGGAGAGCTATCCTGGCTTTTTGAGGAGTTGATTTGCTCAATAACTTTCCTAAATCAGACTCTCCAGAGGGATAAGTGTAGGTTGACATGTTCCTGTTATTTTTAAGAAATGCAATTTTGTTATGTATAAGAACATGAATTAAACTGCACTGTTCCGCAGCCCTTTCAAGTATGATAGCCATACTCTTCCTTGCTTATTAACTCTTATTAATAGCAAAATATAACTAGTACTGAGGAAAGGACATTAAGACAAAAGTGTTCAGCCCTAGCCAGTTTTTCTCAGTGGATAGAGCATTGGCATGTGGACTGAAGGGTCTTGGGTTCGATTCTGGTCAAGGGCATGTACCTCGGTTACAGGCTCCTCCTGGGCCTGGGCCCTCTGGTCAGGGCTTGCGCAGGAGGCAACCAATTGATGTGTTTCCCTACATCGTTATTTTTCTCTGTCTTTCCCTCTCTCTTCCACTCTCTCTAAAAATCAATGGAAAAATATCCTTGGGTGAGGATTTAAAAAAAAGACAAAAGTGTTGACTTCTGGCTCCACCCAGATAGAGTGGCCCCATTCCTCCCAAGCCCTCCTTCTTACAACTAAGAATCCTTTGACATAACAATAAAAAAAGCACAGGAAGACTTTGAGAGGTGCAAGAAGGCAGCGGACAGCCTAGGAATCCTGGGACTTATAGAATGACATGTAGCGAGCTCCCTGGGTTTCTCTAGCACTCCCGCATATCCTGGTGAGAATGCTGCAAGAGCCTCTAACCCCAAATCACCAACAGGCACAGGCAAAAAACCTCTAAGAAATGCTTGTTTTCCCCATTCAAAGGACAGGGAAAGGTGGCCTGACAACAAAAGGAAACCTTTTGGGAAATATCCATCCTACCCTGGCAAAATATCAATGGACTGAACAGGATTCTTCCAGAACCAACTGTACCAGTTCTGCCTGCAGAAGCTGTGGGCACCTTAGCTGGGAACTGGAAGCTAATTCTGCATCACCTTGGCAGAGCAAATCCAAATAAGATAGACACAAAGAAATCATAGTTAAATTTCTTGATGTCAAAATTAAATGATTAAAAACAAAAAGCAAAGAAAGAAATCTCAAAAGAGGCAGAGAGAAGTGATACCTGACTTATGGGGAGCATGTATTTAGATGACAGTGGATATCTCATCTAAAACCATGGAGGCCACAAGTAAGAGGCACTCAATTTTCAAATACTTAAATACACTGTTAATCATAAATCTTATACCCCACAAAAATATCCTTCAGGAATAAATAGGAAACAAGAGGTTATTTGATGAAGGAAAACTTAGAGAATTTGTCATCAATTATGAAGACACTAGAGGCCCGGTGCACAAAAATTTGTGCACTCGGTTGGTGGGGGGGGGGGGGGGGAGATCCCTCAGCCCAGCCTGTGCCCTCTCGCAGTCTGGGACTCCTCAGGGGATGACCACCTGCTGGCTTAGGCCTGCTCCCTGGGGGATTGGGCCTAAGATGGCAATCAGACATCCCTCTGGCAGCCCGGCAGCCCTCGGGGGATGTCCATTTGTTAGCGGGGAGCAGGCCTAAGCTGCAGCCGGATATCCTTAGTGCTGCTGAGGAGGCAGGAGAGGCTCCCACCACCACTGCTGTACTGGCAGCCATCAGCCTGGCTTGTGGCTGAGCAGAGCTCCTCCCATGTGAGAGCGACCTGACCACCAGAGGGCAGCTCCTGCATTGAGAGTCTGCCCCCGGTGGTCAGTGTGTGTCATAGTGACTAGTCATTCCCAGTCTTTCTGCTGTTAGGGTCAGTTTTCATATTACCCTTTTACTATATAGGATAGAGGCCTGGTGCACGGGTGGGGCCCAGCTGGTTTGCCCTGAATGGTTTGCCCGGATCAGGGTGGGGGTCCTGCTTGGGTGCCTGGCCAGCCTGGATGAGGGGATGATGGCTGTTTGAAGCTGGTCACACCCCCTTCAGGGTGGGCATCCCCACTGGGGTGCCTAGCCAGCCAGGATGAGGGGCTGAGGGCTGTTTTCAGGCTGGCAGGTGACTGAAGCTCCCAACCTCTCCTTTTTTTCCTTTTTTTTAATTCTGGGATTTATTTACCTTCTATGGCTGTCACTGGAGCTGAGAGCCGGGTTTAGGTCTGAGGCTCGGCTCCAGCTCTGAGACCTTGGCTGCTGAAAGCAGGTATCTGGGTTTGTTTGGGTTCTATAATTGTAACACTGTTGCGGTCCTGCTCGCTCCAGCTCTGACGGCTGAAAGCAGGTTACTGGGGTTTGTTTAGCTTCTATAATTGCAACATTGTTTCTTAGAGTGCAAACTCAGAGGCCGGCAGTGGTAGGCGGGGAACATTGGCTTCCTCCATCACTAGAGCAAGCAAGCCTCCTGTTCGCTTTAGCTGCCTGGCTGCCGGCCGCCATCTTGGTTGGCAGTTAATTTGCATATCTCGCTGATTAGCCAATGGGAAGGGTAGCGAAGTTACAGTTAATTACCATGTTTCTCTATTATTAGATAGGATGGGTCAGCCCTAGCCAGTTTGGCACAGTGGATAGAGCATCAGCCCATAGACTTAAGGATTGCCGGTTTGATTCCAGTCAAGGGCATATACCTTGGTTGCAGGCTCAATCCCCAGGAGGCAACCAATAGATGTATCTCTCTCACATCAATGTTTCTCTGTCTCTGTCTCTCCCTCTCCTTTCCACTCTCTTTAAAAATCAATGGAAAAATATCATCAGGTGAGGATTAACAACAACAGTAACAACAAAGATATATGAGCCAATTCCTAGAAAACCACAAAATACCAAACTCAACCAGGATATAATAGGCAACCTAAATGGTAAGAAGCTCTTAGAAACCTTCGGATGAAAATATTTTAAGAAGAATTAACATCAAGTTTGCATAATCTATCTCAGAAAATAGAAGAGGAGGGAAATTTTTTTAACTCAGTTTATGAGACTAGCATTATCCTGATATCAAAAACAGAAAAGGTCTTACAAAAATATAAAAGAAAGAACATTATAGACCACTGTCTCCATGAACTTATATGTAAAGGTCCCCAACAAAATTTTAGCAAATCAAATCTAGTAATGTATGAAAAGAAAGTGAAATTTATTTCAGGTATGCCAGTCTAGTTTAATATTTGAAAATCAATCAATGTAATTTGCCATGTAAACATAGATTAAAGAATAAAAATCATATATCAATTGATGGAGAAAAAAATCATTTGACACAATGCTACACTAGTTTACAATAAAAAGTCTTAGCAAACTCTTTAGAATAGAGGTTGCTTCTGTAACTTGATAAAGGGTAGCTACAAAAGCACTACAGATACCTACAGAGAGTATCATACTTAATGGTGAAAGACTGAATGCTTACCCCCTAAGATTTGGAAAAATACAAGGGTGTCTGCTTTCACCACTCTTATTCAAAATAGTAATGAAAGTTATAGCCACAGAAATTAGCTAATAAAAAGAAATAAAAGGCATTAAGTTTGGAAAGGAAGAAATAAAACTGCCATTATTTCCCAATATCATGGTTGTTGACACAAAAAATCCCAAGGAATTTAGAAAAAAACTTGTAGAACTAATAAGTGAGGTCAGCAAGGTAGCAGGTTATAGGAATAATACACAAAACCAATAGCATTTCTTTATATTAATAATGAACATTTCAAAACTAAAATTAAAACCACAATACTATTGATAACAGTTCCCCCAAAAGACATGCTTAGGTATAAATATATATATATATATATATATATATATATATATATATATATATATATATATAGAATATGCATGCTAAAATTATGAAATGTAGATAAAAGAAATGGAAAAAGACCTAAACAAACATTGAGACATATCATATTTATGGGCTGGACCATTCAATATTGTAAAGATATTTTCCCCCAAATGGATTAATAAGTTTAATGCAAAATTTTGATCTATTTTTTTTTTTACCCTTTACATTCAATATTACTTTGTATTAGTTTCAGGTGTATAGTATAGTGGTTAGATAATCAAAACTTTATAAAGTGGTCCCCTAATAGTACCCACCTGGCACGGTACATAGTTATTACAATATTATTGACTTTATTCCCTATGCTGTACTTTACACCCCCATGGCTATTTTGTTACTACCAATTTGTACTTTTAATTCCTTTACCTTTTTCACCCAGCCCCTCAACCCACCCTCTACCTGTCAACTATCAATCTATTCTCTGTATCTATGAGTCTGTTTCTGTTTTGTTTGTTTATATTGTTCTTTAGATTCCACATACAAGTGAAATCATATGGTATTTGTCTTTCTCTGTCTGGCTTATTTTACTTAGTATAATATCCTCTAGGTCCAGTCATGCTGTTGCAATGGGTAAAATTTCATTCTTTTCTATGGCAGAGTAATAGTCCATTTTATATATGTACCACAGATTTTTTATCCACTCATCTATTGTTGGGCACTTGGGTTGCTTTCATATCTTGGCTATTGTAAATAACGCTGTGGTGAACATAGGTATGCATATATTCTTTCAAATTTGTGTTTTGGGTTTCCTTGGATGTAAACCTAGTGTGAAATTTCTGGGTCATAAGACAGTTAAATTTTTTAATTTAGTGGGGAACCTTCCTACTGGTTTCCACAGTAGCTGCACCATCTGAATTCTCACCAACAGTGCACCAGGGTTCCTTTCATTCACATCCTCACCAGCGCTTGCTTGTTGATTTACTGATATTTATTCTGATGGGTGTGAGATGATATCTCATTGTGGTTTTAATCTGCATTTCTCTGAAGATTAGTGACATTGTGCATCTTTTCATGTCTACTGGCCATCTGTATGTCCTCTTTAGAAAAGTGTCTAGTCAGGTCATCTACCCATTTTTTTAATTGGATTTCTTGCTTTTTTATGTTGAGTTGTTTGAGATCTTTATAAATTTTGGATATATATCCCTTAATCAGATGTATCAATGGTGAATATTCCCATTCAGTAGGTTTTCTCTTTGTTTTTGTTGATGGTTTTCCTTGTTGTGCAAACCCTTTTTAATTTGGTATATTCCCATTTGTTTATTTTTTCTTTTGTTTCCCTTGTCTGAGGAGATATATCAGAAAAAAAACATTGCTATGAGAAATGTTCGAGATTTTACTGCCTATGTTTTCTTCTAGGAGTTTCATGGCTTTGAGTCTTACACATTTTAGTCTTTAATCCATTTTGAGTTTATTCTTGTACATGGTGTTTAAAGGTGGTGTAGTTTGATATTTTTGCATGTATTTATTCAGTTTTCCTGGCACTACTTATTGAATAGTCTTGGCTCCATTGTATGTTCTTGCCTCCATTGTCAAATATTAATTGACCAAAAAGATGTAGGTTTATTTCTGGACTCTCTATTCTGTTCCATTGACCTGTATGTCTGCTTTTATGCCCGTACTATGCTGTTTTGATTATTATGGCCATGTAGTATAGTTTGATATCAGGTAGTGGATACCTACAAGTTTGTTCTTCTTTCTCCAGATTGCTGAGGTTATTCAGGGTCTTTTTGAATATTTGTTCAATTTCTGTGATTACAGCATTGATATTTTGATAGGAATTGTGTTGAAGTTATAGATTGCCTTTAGGTAGAATTTCCATCATTTGTAAATTATGTTAATTCTTCCTGTTTATGAGCATGGTGTGTACTTCCATTTAGTTGTATACTAGAGGGCTGATGCATGAAATTCGTGCATGGGTAGGATCCCTAGGCCTGGCCGGTGATCAGGGCTGATAGAGGCCTTCCAGCCACCCAGTGGGGCCTCCCTTCCCCGGCTGCCAGCAGGGGCCTTCCTTCATTCCACACTGACCCCTGGTGGTCAGCATATGTCATAGCAAGATATCGAATTCCCAGTCTCCTGGTCGAACTCCCGAGGGGACGCTTTGCATATTAGCCTTTTATATATATAAAGATTCTTCAATTTCTTTATTCAGGTCTTATAATTTTTCTTTAAAACACTTTTTGAATTGAATTTATTGGGATGATGCTGGTTAACAAAATTATACAGGTTTCATGTGCACAATTCTACAACATGTCATCTGTATACTGTATTGTGTGTTCACCACCCCAAGTCAAGTGTCCCTCCATCACTATTTATCCTCTCTATACCCTCCTCTAACTTCCCCATCCAATCTGCCCCTAGCAATCACTACACTGTTGTCCAATCCCTCCACCCCTTACCACCCAGTACACTCCACCCTGCTCTACAACTGTCAGCCTACTCTCTATCTATGAGTATGTCTCTATTTTGCTTGCTAGTTAATTTTGTTCATTAGATTCCACATATGAGTGAAATCATATGGTACTTGTTTTTCTCTGACTGGCTTATTTCATTTAGCGTAATGATCTTCAGGTCCATCCATGCTGCCGCAAAGGGTGAGGTTTCCTCCTCCTCCTCCTCCCCCTCTTTTTTCCCTTCTTCTTTTCTTCTTTATAGCTGTGTAGCATGGTACTGTATGTAGAAAACACTCAAGATTCCATCCAAAATAACAAACTACTAGAACTGCTAAATTCAGCAAGCTATAGATATAAAATAAATATCCAGGAATTTGTTGCATTTTTATACACCAATAATGAACTATCAGAAAGAAAAATGAAGAAAACAATCCCATTCACAATTCTTCAAAAAGAATAAAATATTGAAGCATGAATTTTACCAAGATGAAAAAGACCTGTTCTTGGAAAATTATGACATGAAGAAAGAAATTGAAGAACATACAACTAAGTGGAAGCATATACTGTGTTCCTGGATAGGAAGAATTAACATCATTAAAATGTCCACACTACCCAAAGCAAGCTATAGATTCAACACAATTCCTATCAAGATACCAAAGGCATATTTTACAGAACTAGAAAAAATATTCCAAAACTTTATATGGAATAAAGAAAGACCCCAAATAGTAACAGCCATCTTGAGAAAGAAGAACAAAATTAGAGGCATTACACAGCTGATATCAAACTATACTGCAAGGTCATAGTTATCCCCATTTCTCTATAATCAATCAATATTTGACAAAGGAAGCAAAAATATACAACAGGGTAAAAATAGTCTATTCAATAAAAGGTATTGGGAATATTGGACAAATATGTGCAAAAAATAAAAATAAAAAAGAAACTAGAGTACCTTCTTACACCACATACAAGATGAAGCTCAAAATGTATTAAAGACTTAAATGTTAGACTCAAAACAATAAAAATCGTAGAAAACAGACAGTAAAATCTCTGACATTGCTCATAACAATATTTTTCTGATATATCTCCTCAGGCAAAGGAAACAAAAAAAATAACAAGTGGAGGTTGGCCTGTGGATTGAAGGGTTGTGGATTCAATTCCCAATCAAGGGCATGTCCCTTGGGTACAGGCTCAATCCTTGGCTGGGTCAAGATGCATGCAGGAGGCAACCAATCAATGTTTCTCTCTTTTGTCTCTCCTCCTCCCTTCCACTCTCTCTAAAACTCAACGGAAGAAGTACTCTCAGGTGAGGATTACCAAAAAAATAAATTTAAAAAAATTAACAAATGAGACTACATGAAACTAAAAAGTTTTTGCACAGCAAAGGAAAACATGAACAAAATGAAAAGACCTGCACTGAATGGAAGAACATGTTTGCCAATGAAACATCTGATAAGGGGTCAATATCCAAAATTCGTAAAAAACTTAACTGTAAAAAACCAAAAAACCAAACTGTCCAATTATAGTTTTTCAAGTACAGTTCTTTTATCACCTTGGTTAAATTTATTCCTAGGTATTTTTTTATGCAATTGTAAATGGGCTTATTTTTTTAATTTCCCTTCTTTTTATTTTAATTTAAATTATTGTTTAAAGTATTACATGAGTCTCCTTTTTCTCCCATTGACCTCTCCTAGGCTGCTCCCAACCCCCAGAACATGTCCTCACCCCTCTACTGTTTGTGTCCATTGGTTATGCTCATATGCGTGCATACAAGATTTTTAGTTGATCTCTTACCTCATAGATTGGACAGTCTGTTCAATGCTTCTATATCTCTGGCTCTATTTTTGTTCATCAGTTTATGTTGTTCATTAAAGTCCACAAATGAGTGAGATCATGTGACATTTATCTTTCTCTGACTGGCTTATTTCTCTTAGCATAATGCTCTCCATTACATCCATGCTATTACAAATGGTAAGAATTCCTTCTTTTTTACATCAGCATAGTATTCCATTGTGTAGATGTACCACAGTTTTCTAATCTATTCATCTACTGATTGGCACTTAGGCTGCTTCCAAATCTTAGCTATTGTATATTGTACTGCTATGAACACAGGGGTGCATATATCCTTTCTGATTGGTGTTTCTGAGTTCTTGGGATATATTCCTAGAAGTGGGATTACTGGGTCAAATGGGAGTTCCATTTTTAGTTTTTTGAGGAAACTCCATACTGTTCTCCACAGTGGCTGCACCAGTCTGCATTCCCACCAGCAGTGCACGAGGGTTCCTTTTTCTCTGCATCCTTGCCAGCGCTTATCGTTTGTTGATTTGTTGATGATGGCCATTCTGACAGGTGTGAGATGGTACCGCATTGTCGTTTTGATTTAATTTCTTGGATAATTAGTGACTTTGAGCATGTTTTCATATGTCTCTTGGCCTTCCTTCTGTCTTCTTTCGAAAGTATCTATTTAGGTCCGTTGCCCATTTTTTTTTATTAGATCATTTATCTTCCTTTTATTAAGTTGTATGAGTTCCCTGTAAATGTTGGAGATTAAACCTTTATCAGTGACAATATTTGCATATATGTTCTCTCATACAGTGGGATTTCCAGTTGTTTTGTTGATGGTTTCTTTTGCTGTGCAAAAGCTTTTTATTTTGCAGTCCCATTTGTTTATTTTCTCTTTAGTATTCATAGCTCTAGGAGCGGTATCGGTGAAGAAATTGTTTTGGCATATGTCTGAGATTTCGCTGCCTGTGGATTCCTCTAGTATTTTTATGGTTTCCTGTCTTATGTTTAAGTCCTTTATCCATTTTGAGTCTGTTTTTGTGTATGGTGTAAGTTGGTGGTCTAGTTTCATTTTTTTAAATATATTTTTAAAATTTATTTCAGAGAAGGAGGGAGAGGTTTAATTAGCATATTATGCTATAATAATAAAAGCGTAATTTGCATGTATCTGTCCAAGTCTTTATGGTTACCCGTCTTATGTCTAAGTCCTTTTTTCATTTTGAGTTTATTTTTGTGTATGGTATAAGTTGGTGTTCTAGTTTCATTTTAAAATATATTTTAAAAATTTATTTCAGAGAAGAAGGGAGAGGTTTAATTAGCATATTATGCTATAATAATAAAAGCGTAATATGCTAATTAAACCAGACTTTTTCTGTATGAAGCTGGAGCTACGAGGGAAGCCCGGTCTCGGGTACCTGAGGGAAGCAGCTGCTGGCAGCCAGGCAAAGGAAGACATGCTTTTGCATGAATTTCATGCACTGGGGCTCTATTAAATATAGAAACATGAATGATGAGAGAGAATCATTGATCAGCTGCCTCCTGCACGCCCCTCACTGGGGATCAAGCCTGTAACCCTAGCATGTGCCCCTGACTGGAATGGAACCTGGCACCTTCCAATCCACAGGCTGATGCTCTATCCACTGAGCCAAACCAGTTAGGGCTAGTTTCATTTTTTTTTTTTTTGCATGTATCTTTCCAAGTTCCCAAACACCATTTATTGAAGACACTGTCTTGACTCCATTGTATGCTCTTGCCTCCTTTGTCAAATACTAATTGAGTATAATGGCTTAGGTTGGTCTCGGGGTTCTCTATTCTATTCCATCAGCCTATACTGGTATGTCTGTTCTTGTGCCAGTGCTAGGCAGTTTTGAGGACAGTGACTTTGCAATACAGCTTGATATCTGGTATTGAGATCCCACCTACTTTGTTCTTTATCAGGATCGCTGCAGCTGTTTGGGGTCTTTTTTTACTCCAGATGAATTTCCGGAGAGTTCCTTCTAGATCTGTGAAATATGCCATTGGTATTTTAATAGGAAATGCGTTGAATTTATAGATTGCTTTGGCTAGTATGGACATTTTGATGATGTTGATTCTACCAATCCAAGAACATGGTATGTTCTTCCATCTGTTTATGTCTTCCTCTATCTCTTTTTTCAAAGTCCTGTAGTTTTCTGAGTAGAGGTCTTTTACCTCTTTAGTTAAGTTTATTCCTAGGTATCTTAATTTTTTTGGTGCAATGGTAAATGGGATTGATTTTTTAGTCTCTCTTTCTGTAAGTTCACTATTGGTGTATAGAAATGCCATAGATTTCTTGGTGTTAATTTTGTATCCTGCTACATTGCCAAATTCATTTATTAAGTCTAATAGTTTTTTGATGGAGTCTTTAGGGTTTTTTTTATGTACAGTATTATGTCATCTGCAAATAAGGACAGTTTTACTTCTATGTTTCCAATTTGGATGCCTTTTATTTCTTCTTCTTGTCTAATTGCAATGGCTAATACTTCTAGTACTATGTCGAACAGGAGTGGTGAAAGTGGGCATCCCTGTCTTGTTCCTGTTCTAAGGGGAAATGGTGTTAGTTTTTGTCCATTGAGTATGATGTTGGCTGTGGGTTTGTCATATATAGCTTTTATTATGTTGAGGTATGATCCTTCTATTCCCACCTTGCTGAGAGTTTTTATCAAAATGGGTGTTGGATTTTGTCAAATGCTTTTTCTGCATCAATTGATATGACCATGTGGTTTTTTTCTTTCAGTTTGTTTATGTGATGTATCATGTTTATTGATTTGCGGATATTGTACCATCCTTGCATCCCTGGGATAAATCCTACTTGGTCATGGTGTATGATCTTTCTGATGTACTGCTGGATCTGATTTGCTAAGATTTTGTTAAGGATTTTGGCATCTATGTTCATGAGGGATATTGGCCTGTAATTCTCTTTCATTGTGTTGTCTTTACCTGGTTTTGGTATTAGGGTGATGCTGGCTTCATAGAATGAGCTTGGAAGTGTTCCTTCCTCTTGAATTTTTTGTAGGAGTCTGAGGAAGATAGGTTTTAGTTCTTCCTTGAATATTTGGTAAAACTCCCCTGTGAAGCCGTTTAGTCCTGGGCTTTTGTTTGCTGGAAGCTTTTTGATGACTGCTTCAATTTCTTCCATAGTTATTGGCCTGTTGAGATATTTAGATTCTTCCTGATTGAGTTTTGGAATGTTGTATTTTTCCAGGAATATGTCCATTTCCTCCAGGTTGTCTAGTTTGTTGGAGTAGAGTTGTCCATTGTATTTTTTAACAATCATTTGTATTTCTGTGGGGTCTGTTGTTATTTCACCTCTAACATTTCTGATTTTGTTTATTTGGGTCCTCTCTCTTTGCTTCTTGGGGAGCCTGGCTACAGGTTCATCAATCTTGTTTATCCTTTCAAAGAATCAGCTCTTGGTTTCATTGATGTTATGTATTGTTTTTTTTGGTCTTTATGTCATTTATTTCTGCTCTAATCTTTATTATCTCCTTCCTACTCCTCACTCTGGGCTTTTCTTGTTGCTCTCTTTCTAGTTCTTTGAGATGTAGAGTTAGATGATTTACTACCATTTTTTCTTGTTTTTTGAGATAGGCCTGTAGATTTATAAACTTCCCTTTCAGGACTGCTTTCATTGTGTCCCATAGGTTTTGGATTGTTGTGTTTTCATTGTCATTAGTTTCCAGGATGTTTTTAATTTCTTCTTTGATCTCATTGGTAACCCAATCAATATTTAATAACATGCTATTCAGCTTCCAGGTGTTTGAGTATTTTGGGTTGTTTTTATTGTAGTTTATTTCTAATATTTTGCCATTGTGGTCTGAGAAGATGCTTGATATGATTTCAATCTTCTTGAATTTGGGGAGACTTTGTTTGTGACCCAATATGTGGTCTATTTTTGAAAATGTCCCATTAGCACTTGAGAAGAACTTATATTCTGTGGCGTTGGGGTGAAATATTCTGAAGATGTCAAGTCCATCTGATCTAGTGAGTCATTTAGGATTGCTGTTTCTTTGCTGATTTTTTGTCTAGAGGATTTATCCAGTGATGTCAGTGGTGTATTAATGTCCCCTACTATGATTGTATTGTTGTCGATCTCTCCCTTGATATCTTCCAGGAGTTTTTTTATGTATTTGGGTGCTCCTGCATTGGGCGCATATATGTTTATCAGGGTTATATCCTCTTGTTGTACTGATCCCTTTAGTATAAATGGCCTTCCTAATCTCTTTTTATGGCCTTCACTTTGAGGTCTATTTTGTCCAATATAAGTATTGCTACCCCAGCTTTTTTTTTTTTTTTCCATTTGCCTGAAAGATATTTTTCCATCTCTTCACTTTCAGTCTGTGTGAGTCCTTTATTCTGAGATGGGTCTCTTGTAGACAGCAAATATATGGGTCATGTTTTTTTATCCATTCAGCCACTCGATGTCTTTTGATTGGACCATTTAGTCCATTTACGTTTAAAATTATTATTGAAAGGTACTTGTTTGTAGCCATTTGTATTTTTTGTGCCTGTTTTCTTTCTGAACTTTTTATTTCTTCTTTTTACACCAGTCCCTTTAGCATTTCTTGCATTGCTGGCTTGGTGGTGATAAATTTCCTTAGCCTTTTTTTGTCTGTGAATCTTCTTATTTCCCCTTCAATTTTGAATGATAGCCTTGCTGGATAGAGTATTCTTGGATTCAGTCTTTTGCTTTGCATCACCTTGTAAATTTCCATCCATTCTTTTCTGGCCTGATTTGTTTCTTTTGAGAAATCATTTGATAATCTAATGGGAGATCCCTTGTATGTAACTTTGCATCTCTCTCTTGCAGCCTTTAAGATCCTCTCTTTGTCCTGAACATTTGCCATGGTAATTATGATATGTCTTGGTGTGGGTCTTTTTGGGTTCACCTTGTTTGGGACTCTCTGTGCTTGTGTGACTTTTTTATTCCCCACCTCAGGGACGTTTTCTGATATTATTTCTTCAAATAGGTTTTCTAACCCTTGTTCCTCTTCTGTTGTTCTGGCACCCTATTATTCATATGTTGTTTCATTTCATGTTGTCCCATAGCTCCCTTAGGCTCTCCTCCTGTCTTTTATTTTTTTCTCCAATTGCCGTTCAATTTGCGTGTGTTTTGCTTCCCTGTCTTCTAATTTGCTAATTTGGTCCTCTGCTTCTGCTAGTCTACTGTTGAAACTTTCAATGGTGTTTTTTATTGCAGCTATATCACTCTTCATTTCTTCTTGGTTCTTACATAATTTGTTGATTTTTTCATCTGTTTCTTCTTGCTTCTTGCATAAATTGTTGATTTTTTCCTCCATCCAGTTTATGCATTCTAGGACCCTTAATCTGAATTCTTTTTCTGACATGTTGCATACCTCTGTTTCACTTATCTGCTTTTCTGGTGAGTCCTCCTTTTCTTTCCTTTGGGGGTTTCTTTGTCTACCCATGTTTGATCTCACCGACATATCTAGATGTTGAGTCGTTCAGGGACTGCTCCTTGGGTGGCAGTGGCTTCTCGGGCTGTGGTTGCTCCTCGGGCAGTTGCGGTATCAGCTGCTCCTCAGATGGCAGCAGCTCCTCTGGTGGGTGCTGTTCACAGCTGTGATTTCTCCTTTGGCTGATGAGGGGAGGCTTCACACACAGCTGCTGTTCCTTAGACAGAGGGTGTGCTGATCACGAGGCTGCTGTTCCTTGGATGGTGGTGGGCTACACACACAGCTGCTATTCCTTGAACTGGGGTGGACTGCTCATGTGGCTTCTGTTCGTCGGACAGGTGCAGGCTGTTGTGGCTCTGCTCCTCGGACCCGTGCATGCTGCGCAGGGCTTCCCTTCTTCGGATGTGGGCGGTCTGCTCATGTGGCTGCTGCTCCTCTGACCCGGGTGGGCTGCTGCTGCTCCTTGAATGAGGCCAGGCTGCTCGCAGAACTGCTGCTCCTCAGATTCAGCAGGCTGCTCGTGCGGCTTCTGCTGCTTGGATGAGGGCAAGATGCTTGTGCAGCTGCTGATCCTTGGACTAGTGCAGGGTGTGCACAGCTGCTGCTCCTTGGATGGGGGCGGCTGCACAGGGCTGCTGCTCCTCAGACGTAGGAAGACTGCTTGTGCAGCTGCTGCTCCTTGGTCAGGTCGGACTGCTCGTGTGGTTGCTCCTCAGACAGGGAAGCGGGCTGCTCACACAGCCGCTGCTTCTTGGACAGGGGCAGGCCACATGAGGCTGCTGCTCTTAAGCTTGAGGCAGGCTGCTCGCGGGGCTGATGCTCCCTGGACAAGAGCATGCCGCTCACGTGTCTGCTGCTCACGTGGTTGAAAAAATAATGTGAAAAGAAGTAGGAAATAAAGGAACAAACAAACAAAAAGGAGAACAAAGAAAAAAGCAAAAAAAAAAGCTAACATAATAATAAAAAAATAAAAATGAAAAATTGAAATGTCATTCCTTTGGCTGGCTTAAGATCCCAGTTTTCTGGAATGTCTGTGATTTGTTGTTGTTGTTGTTGTTGTTGTTGTTGTTGCTGGGACTGATGAGCTTGGTTCTTGATGGTGAATGGTGCACTCCACTCCTCCCCAGCCTGCAGATGTGAGCAGACACTGCTTCTCCCAGTGCTAGCCTCCAGTCACTGCAGCTGGCCTCCACATGTGCCCACAGTCTGGGTCTGGCTGGCTGCATCCTGCACAGCTCCAGCACTGTTCTAACTAGGTTCTTAATAGCTTTTCCAGGAAGATGATAATGATCACTTCAGAAGTTATTCGTTATGCTCATTAAGTGCTTGTAGGGCAAGGAGAGGCCTGTGTAGCTGCGGAGGACTGCACCATGGCTGGGAGAAATTTCTGCCCAATCTTAAACTAGAGATGGTTTGAGGCCCTTCAGGCTCGAGGGTCACTGGGTGATGGTCCCAGGCCAGCCAGGTGCCAGGAAGCCACACCTTTGCCTGTGTGCCAGCAGTAGAAGCCATGAGGCCCATGCTGTGCACAGCTCACACTGTCCTTGGCAGGTGGGGATGGGGGTCGAGGGACTCTGCCTCAAAGAGCCCCATCTGCATTCTGAAGGTTGAGTAGTTCTCGGCACCTGCACCTTCTCACTGTTTGATAAACGATCCCATTTATCCATTTAGCTGCAGTGTGAAGAGAGTGATGGCTTAAAGGACAGCTGCAACTGGACTGGAAGTAACAGATGTGAATCAGGCTTTTGAAGACTCACATTCTTCTCGTAGTTTTTGCCAACGTGCACTGCACTGCTGGCCCTGCCCTCCCTTGAATGACCCTTCTACAGGGCAGTGAATTTTTTTTTCTAATATGAATTTTATTGATTTTTTTTTTTTACAGAGAGGAAGGGAGAGAGATAGAGAGTTAGAAACATCGATGGGAGAGAAACATCGATCAGCTGCCTCCTGCACATCTCCCACTGGAGATGTGCCCGCAACCCAGGTACATGCCCTTGACCGGAATCGAACCAGGGACCCCTCAGTCCGCAGGCTGACGCTCTATCCACTGAGCCAAACCGGTTTCGGCAAGGGCAGTGAATTTACCCACTGACAGTGCCACACTGCCCATAGGAAAGGGCATCTGGGAAGCTTTGTGTCATGGCCTCAGCAATCTTTTTCTGAGATATTTATAGACCCTTGAATGCAAAGAGGCAATTATGCAGCTGGTCAGAGATATTTACATAAATGTGGAGCTTATTCAATGATTCTGTTCCAAGCCCCTTGTTGCTGCCCTGCTCTCTCCAGGGCCTCCATTATTCTGCACTATCACCATTTTTGTGATGTGGTTCATTAACCATTGAACAGCAACAGTTCTTGTTCAGGGCTTGTGCCAGAATGCCATTGGACAATGACCTCAGGATTTCAGAACGATCATTTTTATAGACTGGGCAATTATGATAAATATGTTGGGACTCCAAAGTGTCAGCAGCGTGGGATTGATTGGGTGGAAGTAGTGGAGAGACAGAGAGAACAGAGCTGGTCTCTAAGGCAGGCCTGGGGGAGGGGTAAGGAAGGTAACTTTTTGGAAGGCCAGTGGGGGGCAGTCTGCGGGGCAGAGCCACGTGGGCCTCTGTCATGAACACAGCGAACACGTCTAGTGGAAGGCAGAACACAGCATCTGAGGAGAGGCACATGGTGAGGCAGGAAAGGAAGCAGTGGGAGATGGATAGTGCAGGACACAGGAACCACCGGCTGTGTTGTCTGAATGGAAAGGGAGTTAGAGGACCCTTATCCTCAGCGTGGACATGTGCGTGGGTTTTGGTCAAGATGTAGTTCCAAGGAATTAGGAGCCCACAAAATCACCAGATGGCCCAGAGGCTAGGAAGTTCAGTGCTCCCCACCCCAATTATGAGTGTCTCAGTCAGGTTCCAGGGCCGTCCTCCAGGAGTCAGGCCATGGAACACTCCTGCCAACCACTGCCATCACCATGGACTCCAGGGCACTGGGGTGAGAACGTCTTGTTTACTGGGCTTGCTCGTCTGCCACCCAGCTACAGGATTAGGGTCCTGTCCCCGGTGCGACCCACTGCCCCCGTCCCCCATGGCCATGTGTCTCACTGACAGAACCTGAACTGCACCCGGAGCCTGGGAAATGCAGTTAGGGCTCCAAGTCCTGCCATGTAGAGGAGGGGAGGCCACCAGTGCAGACAACAGTGCCCTAGAGCATCGGAGAGCGGGTGGCATTCTGCTGCCCCACAGCCTGAGTGAGGTCATTATCCCACCCGGGCCTGTTGGGACTGACCCGTTCCCATGGGCTCCCAGAGGCCACCTCCCCAGACCCGTTCTTCCTCATCTAACAAGGGCCGCATGTCCACCTGGGAGTTAAATATTTTTAGGCAAGCGGAGTAAATCCTTAGAACATTGTGCAGTTACAGCTGATTAAAAATGGATCATTTAATACATGTATTTAGAAGCTGAAAATGTAGAAACAAGGAACTAAGCTGTTGGGAACCGAAAACACCTCTCTCCTTGGCCCAGCCTCTGAGAGCCATTTGTCTAGTTCCACACTGGGTGGTTACTTGCTGCATGAATGTGCCTTTGGAATAAGCAAACTGGATGTTGACCCAGCTTCCACGTGCCAGCGTTTCCTCATTTTACATAGCTCCTGCTCCCCGCCCTCCACCTCCCAGCCCTACCTGGGTGAGCCTGCTCTGCTTCTACCCCATATGCACTTCCCTTTGAGAACCTTGTGACTAGACCAGAGTCAGTTCTCAGAATTGTAAAGATCTAGTAAAATCAGCATCAGTGCAGGAAGTGGTAGAGCTGGACTCCTGTCCTGGTGAGAGCTGCTCCACTCTGGCTGTGCTGAGCAGCAGGCAGGGCAGCACGCCAGCCCAGGGGCCCATCGGCCACTTCAGGCCTCAGTTTCCCCCATGTGTCATTAGGTGATGGCTCTACCTTTGGGCCTTTAACAACTTTCTTATATTTTATGTATTTCTCTGGTATTAAAGGCCCAATTGTAACTATGCACCCATAGTTAATTCACATGCTCATTATAGAAAATTTAGAAAAAACCAAAAAGATATAAAAAGACAAAGACCATTCATAGCCCCAGCAACCCAAGGATACTTCCTTCATAATTAATTATTCAGAGTGTGCGCATACATTTTTGGGGAATATATACTAGTATATATAGTATATATTAGTATATATACATATATAGATATTTTAGGGCAGGTTTCCTTTTCAGCTGTGATGTTGACAGTAGTTTTCAACATCTTCAAGCCTCACAGACATTCGGGGCCTGGACACTCCCACAGCCTGGACTTGGCCATGGCTGGCCTCCAGAGCTGGAGAACTCAGCAGCCCTCCAAACTGTTTCCTCAAAGCCTAAACTAAGGGAAAGTTGCTATCACACATTCTGCCTGAGTTTTGGTCTTGTTTCTTTTGTGATTCCTTGGAGTTCTAGGAATATTGCTGGGGTTCTTATCTGCTTTGAAACAGTAAAACCAGAGAACCACAGCTGATTCTTAGAGACTGTCAGTTCTAAGGCCAGATGAGAAAGCGGAGGCCTGTGAGGTAGGGCCAGGCCTAAGTCCCAGGAAGCCAGCCCCAGCTTTCCTGATGAAGCCAGCCCTCTGGGGTCTGCCCAGCACTGCTGTCCTACTCAGAGGGGGGCGAGCCTGCAGCAGGGCTGCCCGGGCTGCCCCTGTCTCCTGATTTCAGATGGTGCCCTCATCATCTAGTGAGTGTGTAGGATATAAATATCTTGGCTGTCTTCTGCATGTGCTGTCACCCGAACAGTGGGGTAGTGTCACTTGGTGAGTGTGTGTGTGTGTATGTATGTGTGTGTACTTGTGCACACACGATGCGCACTAAGATCCCCAAGCTTAGGCTGAACTTAAAGCAACATTTCTGGGAAATTATAGGTATGTTTGTAAAAATGCTAAAGGCCAGCCCAATGGTTCATTCAGCACAGGGAAGATTTGCTCTGTGGCTGTACCATGTCAGGGCTTCCTTCCCTTAAAGCTGTCTGTCTTCGCCGCTCTGTCTGGCTGCCATGAGCTCCTTTGCTGGATCACACAGCTTGGGTCTCCACTGGACCCCCGAGGGAGGTGCAGGTGTCAGCCGTGGATGGAGCCCATTTGCTTCACAGACGCATGCAGAACAATTTCTCAAGCACAAGTAGATATTGTCATGGTTGATAAATGCAATTTTTTTTTTAACTATTCCTCAATCATCATAAGTTTGGATAATGTGAATTTGCTAGTAAGGATATTACTCCTATATATGGGGGGATACAACTTGGGACATAAAAATATTTAATCCATATTATAAAAATTTGGGTGAATGACAATGGGGGATGGGAGTGGAGTGAACACAAATTGGGGGAAGACACGTCCTGGGCCCCTAATCCTGACCACTTTGGGGCAGTCTCTCCCACTAATTTCTGAGTCCTTTATTTGTTCATCAAGTACCACAATCTTGTGTGTAGAACTGGGTGACTTGTTACTTATGTATGCATCCAGGTAACCACCAACCAGATCAGAACAAAAGGTTTTCACCGCCTGGAAAGGCTCCCGCCCCCACAACCCTTATTCAGCTATAAGTACTGGACACAATTGCAGATGAGATAACTAAGGCTTGGAGGAGGCAAGTCACTAGACCTGGACAATCTGATTTGACTTCACAGCAGCCTCCTGGAGAGCAGACCCTTACATGCACTGCCATCTTCTGTGAAACTGAGCATGGTACAAGACTGCTTTCTATCCCAGGGAAAAATCCAGAAGCTTTTGGATCTGAGGTGCTGGGATGGTGCCGGCAGAAGGGTGTTGGCAGTCTCCACATTTGTCTGCCTCAGGCTGACCACCTGTGCAGACAGAGCCTCTGCCATCCCAGGCAGTCCACCCACCCACGCTGCCCTGTGCCAGGCTGCACACAGGAGAGGGAGGGTGTACAGATGTGCAGGCAGAACTGGGTCCTGTTGTCTCAGGACAGGTATTGCCCCCTCGTATCTCCCCGCCCCTTCTCGCTCTTCAGTCCCTTCCCTGCCTTGTCCACCTGCCTGAGTGTGCAGGTCCCACCCGCCCAGGGCAGCTTGAGAGCCAGTCATGCCTTTTCCAGGAGGCTACACTGTCACAACCCTCCCTGATACACAGCTGGCTGGCTCCTTGGGCTCTGAGGGAGCCCTGGAGATTTTCCAACTATGCTTGTATGTCCCCAGGGCCTGGGAAGACAAGAGCATGAGCCACCCACTCCCTGGGCTTTTGATCCTGCTTCAAATTACAGGTCGAACTTTTGAGTATTTCCTGGATCCCTCCCTCACCAACTGCCCTGTACCTGGGTGTTCCTTTCCCTTCTTATGTCCCTGGGCATCTTGACAGGGTGGGGCTCAACCTGCAGTGCTGGCCATTGCTGTGGCCTCTCCTTCAGCCAGCAAGGAGCCTTCTGTCACTTAGGAAATGAGCATGTGGAAGGGAGGTGTCACAGAGGCCCCACTGCACTGCTGTCCTGCCATGAACACCTGCTGCAGCTGCCTTCAGATGCCCACAATGAGGCATAGAATTGGCTTGTGAACAAACAGCTTGAACTTTCCTAAAGGACCCTGAGGGAGTGAGCATGCACACACATGTACACATGCACATATAGACATATACACCCCACATATGCACTACAAACTTCTAAGTATCTTACTTAAATGGAGATGCAACTTATAACAAATCATATCTAGCTAATGGCTTGAGTCTGCAAGCAACTGAAAGACAGGCTTTGTGTCTTGCTAACAAACAGAATTTTGTTTTCACATAATGCTAAGCTGTGCCTTTGGTTCAGGGTTTAGCGTTAACCATAATGCTTTCGGCCTTTTCCTGCTGCTGTTGCTGCATAATGGTCGCCCAGCTCCAGCTGCTATCTCTATCAAGGTGGTCGGGTTGGTTTTTGGTTTTGCCACACTGAGCTTTTCATGAGAGAAGAGATAACATAAGTTCTAAATGCCAAGCCCTGTGCTTACAAGTGTTATCACATTTAATCCTATGGTAATTCTATGAGGTAGGTATGAAAGTTATTCCCACTTTAGACATGAAGAAACTAAGAGCCAGTAAATGGCAGTATGGACTGGAGCTCAGTTCTCACAATGCAGTGCCTACCTTTAAATGCAAACCAAGCCTTCAACACAAGGCAGAGAGTTAAATGTGCTCTAATATAAACGCAGAACAAGTGTTGTGGAAGTTCTTTAAGTAATGAAAGATCCTTTCTGGCTGGAGAAAGGAATGAGGAGGCGGTGAGTGAGCAGGGTCTCAAGGCACAGGCAGGACTGGGGCACATGGAGGAGGGATGAGTGTCTTACCTCCACCTGGCTTCCTCCTTTTTCTATCCAGGAGGATGACTTGAAGCCATTCATTTCTCCAACCAGAAGGAATCTGTCACTGCTCCATGACTTCTTCACCACTGGGAAAGCACTCTACACTCCCCACCGCAGCTCCTTTCATCACCAAGCCTGGAGGCTGGACCTCCTTAGCAAGTAGGTGGCTTCTTAGGAAAGAGGGCCTGGAGGACTGAGACAGTGTTTGCTCAGTGTTCCAAAGCGGAAAGAGAGAGATTTAGGAAGGTAAAATCCTTTAAAATGAGGTCAATTTTCTGAAAATTCTGGAGTAGATTTTAAGTAAGTGGAGCCAAAATAAATTAACATTCTTTTCTTTATTTATTTAAAAAAACTTTTTAAAAATTGCATTTATTGGGTGACATTGGTTAATAAAATCATATAGGCTTCAGGTGTACAATTCTATAACTTCATCTGTATATTGTATTATATTCACCCAAGTCTCTTCCATCACAATTTATTACCCTTTACCCTCTTCTACTACCCAAACCCCTTCCCCTCTGGTAACCACCATACTATTGTCTGTCTATGAGGTTTTTTTGTTTTTGTTTTTGCTTAATCCCTTCACCTTTTTCACCCAGTGCCCCAGCCTCCAGCCCCTCCCCTCTGACAGCTGTCAGTCTGTTCTCTATGAGTCTGTTTCTATTTTGTTTGTTTATTTTGCTCATTAGATTCCACATATGACTAAAATCATATGGTGTTTGTCTTTCTCTGACTGGCTTATTTCACTTACTATAACAATATCTAAGTCCATCAATTCTGTCTGCAAGGGTGACATTTTCTTCTTTTTATGGCTGAGTAGTATTCCATTGTGAAAATGTACCACAGTTTTTTAAATCTACTTGGGCTATTGGGCACTTGGGCTATTTCCAGATCTTGGCTATTATAAATAATGCTGCTATGAACATAGTGGTGCATACATTCTTTCAAATAAGTGTTTTGGGTTTCTTTGGATATATTCCCAGAGTAGAATTTCTGGATCATAAGACAGTTCTATTTTTAATTTTTTGAGGTAACTCTTTACTGCTTTTCATAGTGGCTGCACCAATCTGCAAACCCACCAACAGTGCATGAGGGTTCCCCTTTCTCCACATCCTTGCCAGCACTTGATATTGGCTGATTTAATGATGGTAGCCATGCTGACACATGTGAGATGATATATCATTGTGTTTTTAATTTGTGTTTCTCTGATGATTAATGATTATGAGCATCATTTCATATAGCTCTATGTCCTCTTTGGATTCAGGTCCCTTGCCCATTTTTTAATTGGATTGTTTTATTTTTTATGTTGAGATTTAAAGCTCTTTATAAATTTTGGAAACTAACCCCTTATCAGATGTATCTTTGGTGAATATGTTCTCCCATTCTGTGGGTTGCCTTTTCATTTTGTTGATGGTTTCCTCAGCTGTGAAAAATAATTTTAGTTTGATATAGTCCCATTTGTTTATTTTTTGTTGTTGTTTCCTTTGCCCAAGGAGATATATCAGAAAAAATATTGCTAGAAGAAGTGTCCAAAAGTTTATGGTCTATATTTTCTTGTAGGATATTTATGGTATCAAGTTAAACATTTAAGTCCTTAATTCATTTTGAGTTTATTCTTGTGTATGGTGTAAGAAGATGGTCTAGTTTCACTATTTTGCATGTATCTTCCCAATTTCCCCAACAATATTTATTGAATAAACTATCATTGCCCCATTGTATGTTTTTGTCTCCTTTGTCAAATATTAATTGACTATAAGAACATGGGTTTCTTTCTGGGCTCTGGATTCTGTATCATTGACCTATATGTCTGTTTTTATGCAAGTATCATGCTGTTTTTATTACTATGGCCTTGTAGCATAGTTTGGACTCAGACAGCATGATACCTCCAACTTTTGTCTCAAGATTGCTGTAACTATTTAGGGTCTTTTGTGGTTCTATATAAATTTTGTAATCTTTGCTCTAGTTTTGTGAAATATGCCATTAGTATTTTGATAGGAATTGTGTTGAATCTGTAGATTGCATTGGGTAGTATGGACATTTTAATGATGTTAATTCTTCCTATGTATAAACACGGTATATTCTTCCACTTATTTGTATGTTCTTCAGTTTCTTACAATTTTTTGAGTACAGTATTTTACATCCTTGGTTAATTTATTCCAGATATTTTATTCTTTTTGAAGTAACCGTGAATGGGATTGTATTCTTAGTTTCCCATTCTGATAGTTCATAATGGTGTATAAAAATGCAGCTGCTATTTTGCTGCCAATGGAATCTTGTAGGATTTTTATGGTTTCCCATCTTACAGTTAAGTCTTTTATCCATTTTGAGTTTGTTTTTTTGTATGGTGTAAGTTGGTGATCTAGTTTCATTTTTTTTTTTTTTTTGCATGTATCTGATCAAATTTCCCAGCACCGTTTATTGAAGAGACTGTCTTAACTCCATTGTATGCTCTTTCCTCCTTTGTCAAATATTAATTGAGCATAATGGTTTGGGTTGATTTCTGGGTTCTCAGTTCTGTTCCATTGGTCTATATGTCTGTTCCTGTGCCAGGACCAGGCAGTTTTGAGAACTGTGGCTTGGTAATATAGCTTGATATCTGGAATTGTGATCCCTCCAACTTTGTTTTTCTTTCTCAGGATTGCTGTGGCTATCTGGGGTCTTTTTTTATTCCAGATGAATTTTTGGAGAGTTTGTTCTGGATCTTTGAAATATGCCTTTGGTATTTTCGTGGGGATTGCATTGAATCTGTAGATTGCTTTGGGTAGTATAGACATTTTAATGATGTTGATTCTACCAATCCATGAACATAGTATGTTCTTTCATTTGTTTATGTCTTCCTCTATCTCTTTTTTCCATGTCCTATAGTTTTCTAAGTACAGGTCTTTTACCTCCTTAGTTAAGTTTATTCCTAGGTATCTTAATGTTTTTGTTGCAATGGTAAATGGGGTTGGTTTTTTTTCCATCTCTCTTTCTGTGAGTTCATTATTGGTGTATAAAAAGGCCATAGATTTCTGGGTATTAATTCGGTATCCTGCTACATTGTCAAATTCATTTATTAGGTCTAGTAGTTTTTGATGGAGTCTTTGGGGTTTTCTAGGTAGAGTATCATGTCATCTGCGAATAAGGACAGTTTTACTTCTTCTTTTCCAATTTGGATAGCAGACATATGTCGTAGCAATATCTTTACCAACACAGCTCCAAGGGCAATGGAGACTAAGGAGAAAATAAACAAATGGGATTACATCAAAATAAAAAAAACTTCTGCACAGCAAAAGAAACCATCAACAAAACAACAATGCTATTTCAGATAAGGGTTTAATCTCCAAAATTTACAGAGAACTCATACAACTTAACAAAAGGAAGATAAAAGATCCAATCAAAAAATGGGCAAAGGTCCTTAATAGACACTTTTCGAAGGAGGACATACAGAAGGCCAAGAGACATATAAAACATGCTCAAAGTTACTAATCATTCGAGAAATGCAAATCAAAACAACAATGAGATACCATCTCACACCTGTCAGAATGGCTATCATCAACATGTCAACAAATGACAAGTGCTGGTGAGGATGTGGAGAAGAAGGAACCCTCATGCACTACTGGTGGGAATGCAGACTGGTGCAGCCACTGTGGACAACAGTATGGCGTTTCCTCAAAAAGTTAAAAATGGAACTCCTGTTTGACCCAGTGATCCTACTTCTAGGACTATATCCAAAGAAACCAGAAACATCAATCAGAAAGGATATATACACCCTATGTTCATAGCAGCACAATTTACAATAGCTAAGATTTGGAAAAAACCTAAGTGCCCATCAGCAGATGAGTGGATTAAAAAACTGTGGTACATCTACACAATGGAATACTATGCTGCTATAAAAAGAAGGAACTTTTACCATTTGCAACAGCATGCATTATACTCAGCGAAATAAGTCAAGTGGAGAAAGGTAAATATCACATGATCTCACTCATATGTGGGATATAGTGATCAACATAATTTGATGAAAAAGAATAAATCCAGAGACAAATAGCAGGGGATGGGAGGAGTTAGAGAGCAACCAAAGGACTTGTATGCATGCATATTAGCATAACCAATGGGCACAGACACTGGGGCGGTAGGGCCTTGCCTGGGTGGAAATGGCTTGGGGGGTTGGGGAACGAGGAAGGTCAATTGGAGAAAAAGGAGACATATTTAGACAATAAATAAATAAATAATAAATAAATAAATGAAATGCAACTGATTTCTGTATTTTTTTTATGTCTCTGTATTTTATTGCATTCATTTATCAGATCTAGTAGTTTTTGGTGGAATCTTTAGAATTCTATATATACAGTATCATGTCATCTGCAAATAATGACAACTTTACTTTTTTCTTTCCAATTTGGATGCCTTTTATTTCTTCTTTTCTGATTGCTCTGTCTAAGACTTCCAATATTGTGTTGAGTAAGAGTGGTAAAAGCAGACATTCCTGTCTTATTCCCAATCTTAAGGGAAACTCTTAATAGTTTTTGCCCATTAAGTACGATGTTGGCTGTGGTTTTGTCATACATAGCCTTTATTTCTTTGAGGTATGTTCCTTTTATTCCCACTTTGCTGAGAGTATTTATCATAAATGTGAGTGGAATTTTTTCAAATGCTTTTTCTGCATCTATTGATATGATTGTGTGGTTTTTATCCTTCATTTTGTTTATGTGGTGTATCATATTTATTGACTAGAGGCATGGTGCACCAAAATTTGTGCACTCGGGGGGCGGGGGGGAGGTCCCTCAGCTCGGCCTGTGCCCTCTCGCAGTCTGGGACCCCTCAGGGGATGTCCACCTGCTGGCTTATGCCCGCTTCCTGGGGCATTGGGCCTAAGCTGGCAGTCAGACATCCCTCTGGCAGCCCGGCAGCCCTCGGGGGATGTCTACTTGCCAGCGGGGACCAGGCCTAAGCTGCAGTTGGACATCCTTAGCACTGCTGAGGCGGCGGGAGAGGCTCCCACCACCACCACTGAGCTGGCAGCCATCAGTCTGGCTTGTGGCTGAGCAGAGCTCCCCCTGTGGGAGCGCACTGACCACCAGGGGGCAGCTCCTGCATTGAGAGTCTGCCCCCTGGTGGTCAGTGTGTGTCATAGTGACCAGTCATTCCCAGTCATTCTGTTGTTAGGGTCAATTTGCATATTACCCTTTTATTATATAGGATAGAGGCCTGGTGCATGGGTGGGGGGCGGCTGGTTTGCCCTGAAGGGTGTCCCGGATTATGCTGGGCTGGGGTCTCTTCTCAGGTTCAGCACAGAGAGAGAGAGATGTCTTTTAAGTTGGAGGTGCTTTTGGGATTAGAGAAAAATGAAAAGACAGACACAAAAATAGAATAAAAGCTTGGGCTGGGTGTGGCATCTGTCCTCTGACTGGAGGGATAGATGCAGAGAAAGCCAGCACCAGAAGAAGTTTATTAAATACTCGAATAACAGGAAGTTACATCACATCTGGGTGGGCCTTGAGTTCCTGGTGACATCATGAGATCCATCCCCTTAACACTGGGCAGGAAAGTCAGACTGAGTGGCATTCCAATCTCTTGATTAGGTCTGCCTTCACTCTGAGTTTCAGCCGACATAATTAAACCAAGCGTTTTTGCCAGCGGCCCTTAACACTGGATCAGGGTGGGGGGTCCCCACTGCGGTGCCTGGCCAGCCTGGGTGAGGGGATGATGGCTGTTTGCAGGCTGCCCACAGCCCCTTCAGGGTGGGGGAGTTCCGCTGGGGTGCCTGGCAAGCCTGGGTGAGGGGCTGCTGGCCATTTTCAGGCTGGCCATGCCCCCTGGCAACCCAGGCTCCCAGCCCCTCCTTGACTGGAGGCCAGGGAAGGCTGGAAGCAGGTATCTGGGATTTATTTATCTTCTATAATTGAAACTTTGTAGCCTTGAGTGTAGCCCAGGGCTGGCCAGGGCAGGTGGGAAGCTTGGCTTCCTCCATTGCCAGGGGAAACCCAAGCCTCCTGCTCACTCCAGCTCCATGGCTTCACCATCTTAGTTGGGTTAATTTGCATACTCGCTCCTGATTGGCTGGTGGGCGTGGCTTGGGGCATGGTTTGAGCATAGCGGAGGATGGTTAATTTGCATGTTTCTCTTTTATTATATAGGATTTGTGGATATTGTACCAACCTCACATTCCACAATAAATCCCACCTGATCATGGTGTATAATCTTTTTAATGTATTGCTGGATCCGATTTGCAAATATTTTGTAGAGGATTTTAGCATCTCTGTTTATAATTTTCTTTCTTTATAATGTCTTTATCTGGTTTTGAAATTAGGATAATGCTGGTCTCATAAAATGAGCTTTGGAGCCTTTTCTCCTCTTAAATTTTTTCTGAAATAGTTTGAGAAGGATAGGTATTTGTTCTTTGAAGTTTTGGTAACTCACCTGTGAAGCCATTGAGTCCATGACTTTTGTTTGCTGGGAGTTTTTTTTATTTATTACTACTCCAATTTCACTGGTTGTAATCTGTATATTCAGATTCTCTGTTTCTTCCTGATTCAGTTTTGAAAGATTGCATGTTTCTGTGATTTATCTATTTTGCCAAGTTGTCCAATTTGTTTGCATATAGTTGTTCATGGTATTTTCTTACAATCCTTTGTATTTCTGTGATGTCAGTTGTTACTTCTCTTCTTTCATTTCTGATTTCATTCATTTGGGTCCTCTCTTTTTTTCTTGATGAGTCTGGTTAAAGGTTTGTCAATCTTATTTATCTTTTAAAGAACCAGCTCTTGGTTTCATTAATCTTTTGTATTTTTTTTATTTTTATTTTTTTAGTTTCTATGTCATTTATTTCTGCTCTAATTTTTATTATCTCCTTCCTTCTACTCAGTTTGGGCTTTATTTGTTGTTCTTTTTCAAGTTCCTTTAAGTGTAATGTTACATTGTTTGGGATTTTTCTTGTTTCTTGAGATCGACCTGTAATACTATTAATTTTCCTCTTAGGATTGCTTTTGCTGTATGTCCCATATATTTTGGGTTGTTATGTTCTCATTTTCATTTATTTCAAGGTATCTTTTGAATTCTTCCTTGATCTTATTGTTAACCTAGTCATTGTTTAGTAACATGTTATTTAGCCTCCATATGTTTGTGTGTTTTCCAGTTTTTTTCTTGTGATTGATTTCTACTTTCAGACCCTTTATGGTAAGAGAAGATCCTTGATTTGATTTAATTTTTCTTAAATTTACTGAGATTTGTTTTGTGTCCCAAAATATGGTTCATATATACTTGAAGAGAATGTATATTCTGTTGCTTTGGGTGAAATGCTCTGAAGATATCTATTAAATCCGTATGATCTGGTGTGTCATTTAAGGAGGCTGTTTTCTTATTGATTTTTCATATGGAAGATCTATCTATTGATGTCAATGGGGTGTTAAAATCCCTTACTGTGACTGTATTAGATATTTAGGTACTCCTATATTGGGAATATAGTTGTTTACAAGGGCTGTATACTTTTTTTGGCTTGCTCCCTTTATCATCATGTAGTGTCATTCTTTGTCACTTACTATAGCTTTTGTTCTAAAGTCTATTTTGGCAGATATAAGGATTGTTACCCCAGATTTTTATTTTCATTTTCATGGAATATCTTTCTCTATTCCTTTACGTTTACTCTGTGTGTATCTTTTGTTCTCAGATGGATCTCTTGTAGATGGTATCTATATCTATATCTATACTATATCTATATCTATATCTATATCTATATCTATCTATATCTATATCTATCTATATCTATCTATATCTAATCTATATATATCTTGTTTTCTTATTGATTCAACTACCCTATGTCTTCTTTTGAATCTTTATTGTTGAGATTATTATAGATGTCCCTCTTTTTTCTCTCCATTGCCCCCCCCCCCAGTTCCCGCCCCACCCCAGGCCTTCGCCACCCTATTGTCTGTGTCCATAAGTAATGCATATATGCATATAAGATCTCATTTAATTTCTTTCTGCCCCCCACCCCCTTCCCTCTGAGAATCTTCAGTCTGTTCCATTTCCATGCCTCGGATTCTATTTTATTCACCAGTTTATTTGGTTCATTAGATTTCTTATTCATTTCTTTTCATTTTTAGATTTAATTGTTGATAGGTATGTATTTGATGCCATTCTGTTGTTCATATTTTTTATCTTTTTCTTCTTCCTCTTCTTAAAGAATAACCTTCAACATTTCATATAATACTGGGTTGGTGGTAATGAACTCCTTTAGCTTTTTCTTGTATGTAAGGCTTTTTATCTGACCTTCAATTCTAAATGATACTTTTGCTGGGTAGGGTAATCTTAGTTGTAGGTCCTTGCTATTCATCACTTTGAATATTTCTTGCCACTCCCTTCTGGCCTGCATAGTTTCTGTTGAGAAATATGCTGACATTCGTATGGGTACTCCCTTGTAGGTAACTAACTGCTTGTCTCTTGCTGCTTTTAAGATTCTCTCTTTATCTTTAGCCCTTGGCATTTTAATCATGATGTGTCTTGGGGTGGTCCTCTTTGGGTTCCTCTTGCTTGGGACTCTCTGTTCTTCCTGGACTTATAAGTCTATTTCTTTCATCAGGTAGGGAAAATTTTCTGTCATAATTTCTTCAAATAGGTTTCAATGTCTTGCTCTCTCTCTTCTTCTGGCACCCCCATAATGTGAATGTTGGTATGCTTGAAGTTGTCCCAGAGACTCCTTACACTATCTTCATATTTTTGGATTCTTTTTTCTTTTTGCTCTTCTGGTTGGGTGTTTTTTGCTTCCTCATATTTCAAATCGTTAATTTGATTCTCAGAATCCTCCATTCTACTGTTGAATCCCTGTAAATTATTCTTTTTTTTTAAAAAAAAATGTATTTTATTGATTTTTTACAGAGAGGAAGGGAGAGGAATAGAGAGTTAGAAACATTGATGAGAGAGAAACATCAATCAGCTGCCTCCTGCACTCCCCCCCCCCCCCCCCGCTCACTGGGGATGTGCCCGCAACCAAGGTACATGCCCTTGACTGGAATCGAACCTGGGACCTCTCAATCTGTAGGCTGATGCTCTATCCACTGAGCCAAACCAGTTAGGGCTGTAAATTATTCTTTATTTCAGTCAGTGTATGCTTAATTTTTGACTGCTCCTTTTTCTTTTTCTTTTTCTTTTTTTGAGATTTCTAGAAGATTCCTGAATAACCTTATAACTGTGGTTTTGAACTCTATACACAGTAGTTTGATTTCTTCCATTTTTTTTCATTTGTAACATGTTTCTTTGTCTCTGTCTTTTGGCTGCTTCCCTGTGTTTGTTTCTACTAGTACGTATTGGGTAGAGCTTCTATGTCTCCTTGAGCTGGTAGAGTAGCCTTGTGTAGTAGGTGTTCTATAGGGCCCAGTGGCTCAGCCTCCCCAGTCACCTGAACTGGGAGCTCTAGGTGTATCCCTTTTTTGGGCTGTGAGCACAATCTTGTTGTAGTTGAGACTTTATTGTGGTTGGTGTCACTGGAAGGAATTGACCTCCAGAGCAATTGGCTGTGAGGACCAGCTGCAAGTACAGTGGGAGAGCTATTGTGCAGGAGATACTCCTATGGAGCAGGACTTGCTTCAGTGGGGCTTTGGTGCTCACTAGTCTAGCCTTTGAGTGTGTTGCTTATGGATGTGTAGAGTTATAATTTGGTATGGTCTGACACTGACCACTGGGTACACTGGCTCTTGGGTCTCCAGGGAGATGCAAAGTCAGCCACTGCTGGGCCACCCAGCAGGAGCTACTGAGAGATCTACAGATTCTTCCTCTTTGTATTGGGTTTGGAAGTGTCCAGATGAGGCCCAGCTATGAAGCAAGGCAGGATGGTGCTGGTGCTGAGTCTTGGGCCCTTTATTGATAGGTTTGGGGCTCCCTGACCCAGCTGCAGCTTCTTTGAGAGATTTTTAGTCTAAGCAAGGACAGGCCATTCATATGCAAAAGCCACTGCACACAGCTTGGGTGGGGCTGTAAATTGGAAGAGGCGGGGTCTTTGGGAATTACCAGGGTAGAGCAAACAAAAATGGCTGCCAGTCAGCCCTGTGACTAGGGAGATCCCAGCAAGGGAACAATGATCCCTGTAAGCACATCTGTCTGGGAGAAAGCCACCCCTGAGTTCCTGCTGCAATGCCAGGCAATCCAGTTCCTCCTCATATGTGTCTGGGTTCTCCAAAGCCTCGCCCTGGAGCTGGAGCTCAGAGGAAGCAGGACCTTGTAAGCTAAGTTTGTGGTGCTAGCATTTTAAGAGGAAGAGCTGGATCTCCAGCAGCCTCTATGTCACTGAGCCCCAATCCACACTGGTTTTTATAGCCTGTAGTTCTTACTGCCAGTAGGGACTTATTTCCCCAGCTTTGGAATCCTGGACTGGGGTTCTGGTGTGGGTTTTGGACCCCTTGCTCCTCTGGGTGGCCTTCACAGAAAAGATATTCCTCTTGATTAAAAAAGTGGCACACGTAGGTGCCCGATCAGTCCATTCCGTGCCTCCGCATCTCCTACCAGTCTCAGTGTGCTTTCTTCTTTACTTTTCTAGTTGTAGGACTTCCATTCAACCAGCTTTCCAGCAGTTCTGGATGATGGTTGTTCTGTATTTTAGTTGTAATTTTTATGTGGTTGTGGGAGGCGGCAAGTAAAGGTGTTTACCTATGCTGCCATCTTCAAATCTGGGAGATGGTTTTTTTTGCAGAAAAAGGGCTACAATAACCTTTTCAATCCTATATTATCTTCTGAAACCTTGTTACTCCCTTGTCAAAGGTATAATGTGTTTCCCCAGCTCTGTAATCTGGATGAGCTCTGTGACTGTGTGATGAATGGGATGCAGAGAAGTGATCCTCTGACTTCTGAAGTGATGAGGCTTCCATCTGGCTCACTGTCTGGGTACAAATGCCCTGGGTCCCAGGCCACTGGAGAGGTTTCATGCAGGTGCTCTGGCAGGCAGCCCAGCCAACACACACCAGCACTGAAGGCCAGGCTTGTGACATGACTTTCGAGTGGAATGGAGGAGAGAAGCTATTCCCACTGAACCCACCAAACACATGTGTGAGCAAATAAATAGTGCCATTGTTTTAAGCCACTAAATTCCGGGTGTTTTTTTTACCCGGCAACATGTAACTGGAACATTTCACTATTGCATCCTATGACACAGCCTAAAAATACTGCTCCTGTCTGAACAAGAGCGAGCATGCCACAGAGTTCATTCCAGGCACACCAGAGGCTTCCTCACAAAAAAACACCCCAACAAATCATGATTTCAAATATTTGTAGAGTCGTGTGGTTTAGAGAAGGGAAAGTAGGTAAATGTTACTGGAAGGTGGGTGCAGGCCCCGTATGTGGAAGGACTTTCCAGGCCATGGCACCTGGAAAGCAGACGGAGGCTGGCAGCCGTCCTCACTGGCCATGACCATGCAGAATGTCAGACCACCATGCAGCCAGAGCGGGGGTGTCAGGTAAAGGCTGAGCGAGGGACATTCTAAACTTGAGTCTGTGATCCTGTAGCTGAGCCACCTCTGCTGCTTTCACAGAGCTTTTCTTAAAGAGTATCACCTCAGGCACATAAGGCTGTGCCCTGGATGTTCAAGGAATGTCCAAGGCCCTTCTTTCTATGGTAGAGCTGAGTATATGCCAGGAACAGTGTATCAGCCCTGAAGTTTCTGAAAGTGATGTCCATTGAAGCACATGCAAACTTTCAATATGTATTTTTTAAATTTTGTATTTATTGTTGAAAGTATTACAGGTGTCCCCTGTTTTTTTCCCATTGACACCCTCCACCTCACATCCAACCCTCCCAGGCCTTCACCACACTATTATCTGTGTACATGGGCTATGAATATATGCATATAAGTTCCCCAGTTAATCTCTCCCCACCCATCCATCCTGGCTTCTCTCTGAGATTTGTCAGTCTTTTCCATGCTTCTGTTTCTGGATCTATTTTGTTTATTAGTTTATTTTTTTCATTAGATTCCACATATGAGTGATATCATGTAATACTTATATTACTCTGACTGGCTAATTTTGCTTAAGATAATGCTCTCTAGGTCCCTCCATGCTGTCTGAAAGGGTAAGAGAACCTTCTTTTTTTTTACTGCTGCATAGTATTCCATGGTGTAAATGTACCACAGCTTTTTTATCTACTCATCTTCTGATGGGCACTTGGGCTATTTCCAGATCTTAGCAATTGTAAATTGTGCTGCTATTAACATAGAGGTGCATATATTCTTTCTGATTGGTGTTTTGGGTTTCTTAGGATATATTTCTAGAAGTGAGTTCACTGAGTCAAATGACAGTTCCATATTTAATTTTTCAGGAAACTCCATACTGTTTCTGATTATGGCTGCACCAGTCTGCATTCCCACCAGAAACATAAAAAATTGGAAGACAAAAATCACATGATCATATCAATTGACACAGAAAAAAGATTTGACAAAGTCCAACACCCTTTTTTGATAAAAACTCTCAGCAAAGTGGGAATAGAGGAATTATACCTCAACATGATAAAGGCCATGTATGACAAACCTACAGCCAACATCATACTCAATGGGCAAAATCTAAAACCATTTCCCCTAAGATCAGGAACAAGATAGAGATGTCCACTTTCACCGCTCTTATTTAACATAGTACTGGAAGTCCTAGCCACAGTGATCAGATAGAAGAAAAAATAAAAGGCATCCAAATTGAAAAGGAGGAAGTAAAACTGTCATTATTTGCAGATGATATGATATTGTACATAGAGAACCCTAAAGACTCCACCAAAATCTATCAGATTTAATAAATGAATTTGGCAATGTAGCAGGAAACAAAATTAACAGTCAGAAATCAATGGTATTTTTATACATTAACTAGAGGCCCGATGCATGAAGTGCGTGCAAGACCAGGACTTCGCAGCAGCAGCCACCTTGATCCTGTGGCTGCAGTCCCAGCTTCACCCAGAAGGTCGTCCAGACGGTCGTTCATTCAATTTGCATATTATGCTTTTATTGTTATAGATTATGAACTCTCAGAAAGAGAAACTAAACAAACAACCCCATCTACCATTGCAACAAAAATTTAAGATACTTAGGAATAAACTTAACCAAGGAGGTAAGACTTGTATTTGGAAAACTACAGGACATTGAAAAAGCGATAGAGGAAGATATAAACAAGTAGAAGAATATATCATGTTCATGGATTCATAGAATCAACATCATTAAAATGTCCATACTACCACCCTAGCCGGTTTGACTCAATGGATAGAGTGTCAGCCTGTGGACTGAAGCATCCGTGTCTGATTCTGGTCAAGGCATATGCCTGGGTTCCGGGCTTGATCCCCAGTAGGAGGCATGCAGGAGGCAGCTGATCAATGATTCTCTCTCATCATTGATGATTCCATCTCTCTCTTCCTCTCCCTTCCTCTCTGAAATCAATAAAAATATATTTAAAAAAATATCCATACTATCAAAAGCAATCTATAGATTCAATGTAATTCAGATTAAAATACCACCAGCATATTTCACAGATCTAGAACAAACACTACAAAAATTTATATGGAATAAAAAAAGACTCCAACTAGTCGCAACAATCTTGAGAAAAAGAACAAAGTTGGAGGGATCACAATACCTGATATCAAACTACACTTTAAAGCCACTGTAATCAAAACAACCTGGCGCTGGCGCAAGAACAGGCATATAGATCAATGGAACAGAACAGAGAACCCAGAAATTGACCTAAGCCATTACACTCAATTAATATTTGATAAAGAAGGCAAGAGCATACAATGGAGTAAAGACAGTTTCTTCAATATTTATTTTATTCTAGAAAAGCCTGTGTTTCACTGTAGCTCAGAATAAAAACAAATCTTGGCTAATTCACAATTCTAATCTTTCCTCAAAAAAAGGTAAATATTATCAGTGAAAAGATTCTATTGCTCTTTCTCATGAGATCGATTATTCTACTTTAGCTTTGTACTATTCATAAAGTAGTTCACGTTTTTCTAGAAAACACACCAGTATTAGTTATAATTGAAAGTCTCCCCTTGGGTGACTTAAGATGTACTTTTTCTAAGACATGAATTCAGATATTAAATATTGTTCATTTCAATTATACTGTGATTATTCTGAAAGCTTTTGTATATTCACTTTTCACTCATTTTGCTTATGACAGTAATTTTAAAAAGGAATTTTTTAAAATTTGTTAAACTTGTTGCCAGTGCAATGCTCTAGCTTAATAACTGTGCATGCATACATGTGAAGTATTTTCCAAGATCTTGAGCCAAACTAAAATAAAGTGTGTTATGTATGTGTTAACATAAAAAGCATTCAGACCTGTAAAGAATTTTGTGAGTTTATTTGAGCCAAACTGTTGGCATATGCTGGGAAGCAGAACTTCAACGAATTGAGATAATGCTCTGGAGAATGTTTTTATAAATTTACCATCAAAAGGAAAATACGTAAGTGGGTTGCATGAAAGTCATTGGTGCTAGACTAAAGGGTAAAGCAAAGCAGGGAAACCTCTGGGATAGGGTAAAAAGTGAAATGATGGACATATAATTCTTTTACATAGTTGGATACAGGATAGTTTAACATAATTAACAGTTGACAATTAACTTGATAACAATAACAATGAGGGGATGTCCTGGTGCCATTTGTTGTGCCCTTAGGGGTTCAGGGAAAAAAAGGAAGTTACAAGTTATCCAGCTATTTCACAGATATATTATCTTAGAGGTTAAAAAGACAAATGCGCTCAGTAAAGATCTAAGTTGATCTTTGTCAGGGAAAATACTGGCCTAGGACATGACTACCCACCATAACCTGTTTGTAGTTAAATATTTAATTTTCAGACCATCTTTTGTGGTTATTTTAGGTCTTTGAGTTTGCACAACCGCCTTGCAGGCCTTTCCTGAACTAGTCAGGTTAGCATACGGCCCCTTTCGTCCATACATGCTAATTGGAGGAGAGAATCTATAATAATAAAAGTGTAATATGTTAATTAGACCAGAAAGCCAAACGACCTTCCAGACATCCTTCCGGATGACCTTCTGGATGAAACTGGGTCTGCCAAGGCTGAGGCAAGCTGCCAAGGCTGTGCACTGGGCCTCTAGTTTACTATAATTCTTTTGAAGACTGCAAAAGGAAACATAGACAACATTAGGATTTGAAATGTTTCTGTCACATACTATGGACATTGCATTCAGTAATGATGAGATACCTCATCAAAGTGAAATGTATGTTGCTTTAGAATGGAATACGTTATGATTCACTTATTTAATTGAATGACCTGTTTCATCAGTTTGAACAGATTCATGTTTAAAATGTTACTGTTCCAGCCCTAACCGGTTTGGCTCAGTGGATAGAGCGTTGGCCTGCGGACTGAAGGGTCCCATGTTCGATTCCGATCAAGGGCATGTACCTTGGTTGTGGGCACATCCCCAGTGCAGGGTGTGCAGGAGGCAGCTGATTGATGTTTCTCACTCTCTATCCCTCTCTCTTCCTCTCTGTAAAAATCAGTAGTGTGTGTATATATATATATATATATATATATATATATATATATATATACTATCTAATAAAAAAGAAACATGGTAATTAGCGTACAAGCGCTACCCTTCCCATTGGCTAATCAGTGAGATATGCAAATTAACTGCCAACCAAGATGGTGGCTGGCAGCCAAGCAGCTGACGCAACAGGAAGGCTTGCTTGCTTCAGTGACGGAGGAAGTCAAGCTTCCCCGCCTGCCTTGCCAGCCTCTCAGCTGCATTCTAAGCAACACTGTAACAAATATAGAAGCTAAACAAAAACCCGGGCTTCAGCCAGCAGGACCGCAACATTGTTTCAAATACAGAAGGTAAACAAAGGCCAGAAACCTGCTTTCAGCAGCAGAGGCCTAAGAGCTGGAGCCTCAGAGCTAAAGCTGGCCCAGAATAAAAAAGAAAAGAAAAAAGAAGTGGTTGGGAGCTTCAGCCACCTGCCAGCCTGAAAACAGCCCTCAGTCCCTCACCCAGACTGGCCAGGCACCCCAGTGGGGACCCCCACCCTGAAGGGTGTGTGACCAGCTGCAAACAGCCATCATCCCCTCACCCAGGCTGGCCAGGCACCCCAGTGGGGAGCCCCATCCTGATCCAGGACACCCTTCAGGGCAAACCAGCTGGCCCCCACCTGTGCACCAGCCCTCTGTCCTATATAGTAAAAGGGTAGTATGCCTCCCAGCACCGGGATCAGCGGAGCCACGAGGCCTCCCGGCACTGGGATCAGCATGACAGGGGGAGCGCCCAAACCCCCTGATCGCCCTGCGGCTCTGTGTGTGACAGGGGCGGGGCCACAACCTCCCTATCGGCCCTGCTCTGTTCGTGACAGGGGAAGGCGCCCCAACCCCCTGATCAGCCCTGCTCTGTGCCTTAGAGGGGGGAGCTCCCCAACCCCCTGATAGCCCTGCGGCTCTGTGTGTGACAGCCTGCGGTGTCCCAACCCCCTGATCGGCCCTGCTCTGTGGGTGATAGAGGGCGACGCCCCAACCGCCCCCCACGGGCCCTGCTCTGTGTGTGACGGGGTAGAGCCATAACCTCCCCATCGGCCCTGCCCTGAGTGTGACAGGGTGTGGCGCCCCAACCCCCTGATCTGCTCTGCTCTGTGTGTGACAGGGGGCGGTGCCCCAACTCCCCTATCGGCCCTACTCTGTGAGTGACAGGGGGGAACTCCCCAACCCCCTGATGGGTCCTGCTCTGTGCGTGACAGGGGGAGCTCCCCAACCCCCTGATCGACCCTGCTCTGTGCATGACAGGGGGTGGCGCCGCAACCTGCCCATCAACCCTGCCTTGAGTGTGACAGGGGGCGGTGCCCCAACCCCCCAATTGGCCCTACCCTGAGCGTGACTGAGGGTGGCATCACAACCTCCCCATCCACCCTGCTCTGTTCATGACAGGGGTGGCGCCCCAACTCCCCAATCAGCCCTGCTCTGAGCCCGACCAGGGGCTGCACCTAGGGATTGGGCCTGCCCTCTGCCACCCGGGAGCAGGCCTAAGCCAGCAGGTCGTTATCTCCCGAGGGGTCCCAGACTGCGAGAGGGCACAGGCCGGGTTGAGGAACCCCCCCCTCCCCCACAAGTGCACAAATTTTTGTGCACTGGGCCCCTAGTATATAAATAAAATAAAATGTTACTGTTCCAGGTAATCAGCCAAGCCCCCATCTAATAGAATTCAGTCCAGAGATTGGTCTTGGGTTCCCCTCTACATGGTCTTACTCTGCGGCTGGCTTTGTTTCCAAAACTTCAGGGGAGAACTGGAGAGCTTGGGGGCCTGCCCAAACCCTGGCATCTGCTACCATGCCTTCCTGTGGTGACCCTGCTGGCCCAGATGTCCTCAGAGTGGAAGTGGTCTGTGAGAGAAGGGGTGGACCCCAGTCGATGCTCACCCAGTATGACTCAACTTGTCAGGGGTCTGGGCTTACATTTTTTTACAACTGGGGCAGTGGTTGGCCATAATGAGGCATTCCAGGGGCCAGTCCCTCCCCTCAGGCCACCTTCAGCCAGCAGGGCTGTCCAGATAGCACCCATGCAGCTGCTGTGCTCTGGGAGGTCAGGAGGCCCATCTTCAGCCTCAACCACACCCTCAGCTGGGTCAATGGCCCCATGACCACCAAGATCTGGGCTGTCAGATCAACCTCACTTCTTTCTGGGTGGGTGAACACTTGTGCTCTGGGTGGCCTCTCCTTCCAGCACACTGCAGGCAGAAAAGCACCTTGATGAAGGGTGAAGACTGTGGAAACGGACCACACCAAGCTTTACATACCAAGAGGTACAGGGAAGAAGAGCATTTGTTAAGTCACAGAAAATGGTCTTACTGAATGTCCCCCCAGGTAGTGGACACCTACCTACCTTATCTGTCCATAACCAAAGGGGGCACTCAGATATTTATTCCTGGCACAGCGAAGCCTTGACCCAAGGCACCTGGAGCCTCACTTATACAATAAAGAGGCTGCCAACTCACATGGGGCAGCTTACTCAGGTGGAAAAGGAGTTTAAGTTCTCCGAACCAGGTATCTAGGTATCTCAGCATTAAGAAACCAAGGTGAGACCCTGCAGAGCAATACTGTATCCTGCTCTTGGACCAATGATATCACATTGTAATTACCTAGAATAACCGCTTCAGAAAGTAACACAAATGCAGGCATATATTTTGCAAGCTTGAGAACATTGCTCTCTCTGTAATGGGCATGGCAACATTTGTGTAACACTAAATCACATCTGTACAGCATTTTGCACTCTGCAGATGGAAAGTGTTCTGAGTAACTGTGAGTGACTGAGGAGACCCCCGCCACAGGCTCCTCCACTTTGCTCTGGCAGGAAGTGGGAAAGAGTCTTCCTTGCAGGTTTGAAGGAAGAAACAGTGCATATTCTTCTCACCAGCATCTTCATCCATCACTTCTAGGAAAATGATTCCGAGATGCACATTCCAGCTCTGATCTTCTTGGGGGCTCTGTGTGAATCATATCCCTAATTTCCACACACCTACACCTCCCTGGCCTGCTAGCATCGCCAACTCATTTGCCTAAAATAAAATTTGTTATCTGGTCCCTTAAATTGGCCCCTCTGGTCTCCACTTTTTTGTCCAGGTATCCATGATCCCTCCTACTCTCTTCCCTCTTGTGCCTCATCAGCGAGAGGAGGAGTTTCCTTTCTCCTGAGGTGTACTCAGCCTGTGCCACCTGAGTTTCAGCTATGTGTAAGCACGTGCTTGCTAGTGGGAAGAATACTGACTTAAATTCAGAGTCCCCAGGAGCTTAGATTCAGAGACAGACAAAGCACCTATGTTCTAGGACAGGGGTAAAGTCCAAATGAAAAGAGCAGACATGCTTTCGAGGGGAAGTGGGAGGGAGCACACTTTTGGGAAAGAGCTTACAGTTATTGAGCACCTACTCTTTGCTTGGCTTGCAGGCTGCTTTGGTTGTATTTCCCCAGAAGCAGACCCTAAATGAAAGATTTGGGAGGATCCTAGGAAACATCCGCAGGGTGTGGGAACGTGACACAGAGAGGTGAAATCAGCCAATAGAGTTGGTAAGCAAAGCTCAACCTTTGGGGGACTCAGGGAACCCAAGGGGCAAAGAGAGCTGTCCTCTGCCATTGATGAAGGTTACCCCTGGCATTTGGGGTCTGCCACATGTATGTAAGCAGAGCAGGCTCCAGGCAGCTAGAGAAAGCTCCCAGGTGCAGAAGAGACCTCGGCTGCTGGGTGCTGGGCCTGGGTATTGGCTGGGTCAGTGAGAGCTGAGAGCAGATGAACAGAGTTTTGACAGCCCCACCCTATACCCACTGTTTCACTGAGCACCAATCAAAATGGTATGGCAGGTTTAACTCATTTCATTTCAAATCAACAGCCTTGGGCAGCCTAGTACAGTGGTCAGCAAACGCATTAGTCAACAGAGCCAAATATCAACAGTACTTCTTCAAAATAGACTCGCCCAGGCCGAAAACCGACTTCTGCGCATGGGCCACGAAGTTTCAATCATACTGTAAGTGAGCCCACACGTGGTATTTTGTGGAAGAGCCACACTCAAGGGGCCAAAGAGCCACATGTGGCTCGCGAGTCACAGTTTGCCAACCACGGGCCTAGTATAACTTGCACAAAGACATCTTGGGAAGAGGCTTAATCTCTAGACTGGCGGACCCTGTACCCCATGACCTGGCTGGACAGCACACTGCTGGGAGAAGCAGCAGGCCACATGAAGTAAGAGGCACCAGAGGCAGGTGTCAATGTGAGTGGCTATCCTGAGGCTGCAGGTCGATATTGCTAGTATCAGCCATGGCTTTGAGTTAATAACACCCTCTCACTGGCCTTTCCTTTGTGTGTGGACTAGAGAGGCAAGCAAATGTTCTTCCACCCTCTCTAGTTTTTCCAACTCTTGAGGCCTCTCTGTCCTAGTGCTTCTCTCTGGGGCTCCCCCACTCTCTTGAAGCACCATGATCCCCAGGGCTCTGTCCTATGAAAGCTTCATCCCCTGGGGCTTCCCATGGCCTGCAAACTGATGGTTTCAGGTTGCATTGTTAGCTTTCCCCTTATTCATGAGTTCCACGCTCTGGAGCTTCACCTTTTGGATGCAAATCCTGATTCTTCCACTGACCCTGGGCAAGTTACTTCTACTCTTGCTGCCTCAATTTCCTCCCCCTTAAAATGGAGGCAGCACCCTCCAGCCTGCCCACAGGGCTGTGTGGAAGGCTGAGTCCATCCGCCATGGGGGTGGGGTGGGGAGAGGGGAATGCCTGGCAGCAGGTGCTCCTCCATGGCTGCTCCAGCTTGGCCACCTATTTCCCTCTGCTCCTTGCTCACCCTCCTACAGGCCAGCGTCCTTAGTTAGCACCGGAGTCTCTACTCCTTTGTTATTTTATTTTTTATCCTTATTTTTTAAGTTGTGGTAAAATACACATGACCCAAAATTTGCCATTTTAATCATTGTAAGTGTTCAGCAGCATTAAGTACACTCACACCGTTGTGTACCCTCTGGTATTTTTTAGCCCAACGAGTTCTTATCTTGTGCCTCCCAAGGACTTCTCCTTGCTCACAGGATTGCCCAGGCGAGCCTTCCCAAAACCCCACAGCCCCTGGAACCTTGCGAGGGCTATGCAGGGCCTGCAGAGCTTGGCCAATCCACTTAGCTTCCCTTTCTGGCATGTCCACTCTATGCCTTGAGTTACTCTTGAAACCTATTGCTCCTGTTCTCCTGCCAGTGAGGTCTCTTCTCTGCTCCTTTGACCTTGCAGAAGCACTTCTCCCTGCCCTTGGGTCCTCTCTCCTCCTTCCTCCCTGGGGCTGCAGCACCTGCGTTGGGAGCACTCCTGGCTGACTCTCATTTTTGCCCTTCATTGTAACACGTTGTAGTCCACAAAGTGACTGCAGATCCTGAATGTGGGTTATAAACTTTCTCCCTGCTGATTCTCTGAGGCTGAGGACAGTGCCCTACATGCCAAATGGGTGCTCACATATATAGATAATGGACTTGAAGGACTAATTATACCCCGGGATGGGGGCTGCTCATGAGAACAGACACATAGATAAGGATTTGGTGGGGTGGGTGTTGAGTGGAGAAAAGTTTGTGTGCTTTGCAGAGGAGAGCAACAGATAGCAAAAGTGAGGTGTTTGCTTAGGAAGGTCCCAGGACTGTGGATGGAGTGCTGGATGTGCCTCCCTCCCACTGTTTAAACAGCAAGTTCCATAGCTACTAGGAGTCTTGTTTTATTACCTCATGCTGGCACACACAATACATATGGTGTGAAATTATTTGAGAGCTTTATTCATTTTTTATAAAAAAGAAAGTGCAATAGAAAGTCCAGAGCACATACAGTTTTGTAGTGGAAGATAATTTAGAGGTCATCTGTTTCAGCCTCTTCAAATTCAGTTTGGTCCAACTCTGCAGATGTTTGTTTATTAAATGCGTACTATGCTTAGGACATTTCTTGATGAGTCTTAAAGACCAATAAAACAGTCTTTGCTTTTGATGAGTTTGTGGGCTGGTAGGGGCTACAAGATCACTACAAAATAAATGTAAGGTAAGACAGAATATGAAAGATGCAAGGAAAAAGAGCCAAGGGGATTCTAAAGAGAGGCAGTCAGGAAGGTTTCCTGGTCTGTGAGCTAGATACAGTTCCAACAAGGAGCAGAAAGATGCAGCAGAGTTTACACACAGAAGTGGACAAGAAAGGGTGGGTTTGGGAAGGAACTTGGAAGACGGAGAGTCACAGCTGCCAGAGAAACATCCAGGGAGTAAAGCTGGCTCTGCAGTGTAGACAGATAGGAGAGGCTGAGGAGAGAGGAGCCCTAGTCCAGCTAGAGACAGTGAGAGACAGAACTGGTAGTTATGGAAATGGAAGTGGGAAACACTTGGGGGATACCAAGTCTACGATGATGTTAGAAAGCTACAGAAATCGGTAACTAGGTATACCTGAGGAACTGAGGGGGAAGATTTCAAGGTGGGCTTCTGTTCTAAACTTGGGAACCTCGATGAATGATGGGGTCAGAGCAACCTCAAGGTGTGCTTTGGTTGAAGTTCATTTGGTTGCAAGTGACAGAAGTCCAGCTCAAACCAGCTTAAGAAAAAGCAGGGTTATAATGGCTCATGTACAATTCAGGCACAGCTTCATCCACAGAGTCAAATGGTCAGTTGAATCATAAGAACTCTCTCCTCCTCCTTCTTCTCTCTCTCTTCCTCCTCTTCCAGGTGACATATTTTTGTCTTCCAGTATGCAGAAGATATAATTGAGGATGACAGAGGTGATGCCACTGGCCTGAGTTAGGCCAGCAGGGGTTCCTTCATACCTGGAGACAGGCTCTACTCACACTGCCTGTCTTGATCCACAGGCTCTGCCCTCACAAAGCACCTGTCATGTAGAGTGCACTCGGGACCTGTTTGTTGAATAAATGGATGATGCTCTGAGGGGCTCACTTTACTTTGCCAGCATGAAGGCCAAAAGGAGGGTCTTCATTGGTTTCTGATTGATAATAACATATCAATTAGAGTTCTCTGTAGTAAACAACAGAAACTGACTCTGGCTGATTTAACAACAAAAAAAAACAAACAACAACAAAAAAGGAGCTAATTAAATAAAACCAGAAAACCCATAGGATCATCAGGAAAGCTGGCAAAGCAGCAGGGCCCACAGCCCAGGCTCACCCCCCAATCATGTCTGGTGACAATAGCCAGACCCTCTCCCTGGATAGTACTTGGGGGCACCAGACTCTGGGCACTGCTACTGCAGGCCCTGCATCAGGAACTCCACAGGGCTGTATCTGCCACCATCAGTTCCCCTCTTAGGGCATGGGGGCTGGGGCAGCTGTCAATTGGTTGAGCCTGGGTCACATCCCAAGACCTTAACTGGAAAAAATATTCGACTTTCATCAACTGGAGAATCGCCCAAATCTAAGAAAGAGTTTGGGTGACCAAAACCTTGACCTATAGCCACTCAGCCTGCCTCCTCTGAGCTGCTGCTTCTTTGGAAAGAGACACTCTCTTCCTTCATCATATATTCATGGAGGAGGCCTCTAGAGCCCTTACTACCCTTATCATTAATATTTACTTCCAGCGGGAGACCAAGATGGCAATGTAGTAAACGCCTATACTCACTGCCTCCTACAACCACATCAAAATTACAACTAAAATACAGAGCAACTATCATTCAGAACTGCTTGAAATATGGCTAAATGGAAGTCCTACAACTAGACAAGTAAAGAAGAAAGCAGATGAAACTGATAGGAGGGATGAAGGCATGGAATGGGTTGGCTTGACACCCACGTGTGGCATATTTATAATCAGGAGAGATACCTCCACAGCCTCCTGTGAGAAGCAGGGGGTCCAAGCTGCACACCAGACCCCCAGCCCAGGGTTTCAGAGCTGGGAAGAGAAGTTCCCATAACTTCATGCTATAAAAACCAGTGGGAATTGTGGCTGAGCAAGACGGAGGCTCTTGGAGCCCTAGGTGTTCCTCCTAAAGGGCCTGAACATGAACTTAAAGGTCTCACTTCCTCTGAGCTCCTTTGGAGGAATCCAGGGACAGATGGGGAGGACTGGATTGTCTTGCATCAGGGAAGGAACTCAGGGATGGCTCTCTCCCAGACAGAGGTGCTCACAGGGGTCATTGTTCCTGTGTTGGGACCTCCTCCATCACAGAGCTGACTGGCAACCATATCTGGGTTTCTATCAGCACGGCCCACACTATTCATTATGCCCTGGTGATTCCCTGAGACTCCACCCCATCCAATTTGTAGTCCCACCCAATCAGTTTGCAGATACTTTTCCATATGAATGGCCTGTCTTGGCTCAGGCTTCAGACTTTGCTAAAATCTCTTAAACAGGCAGCAGCTGGAGTCAGCATGCCCCAAACCTATGAATAAAAGGCCCAAGACCCAGCACTAGCACCAGCCTGCCTTGCTGCACAGTGGGCCTCACCTGGGTTCTTCCAATACAAGTGGCATCCATCTGCAGATAGCTCTATAGCTCCTGATGTTTGGCCCCAGGCAGTGGATGACTTTGCACCTCCCTCGGGGCCCCAGAGCCAGTGAATGTGGTGGAAAGCTTCATACCATACCAGATTACAACTATATGCACCCACAAGTGATACACTCAAGGGGCAGACTCAGTGAGCACCAAAGCCCCACTGAAGCAAGTCCTGCTGCATAAGAGTGTCTCCTGCACAGCAGCTCTTCTATTGTAGACACAGCTGGCCCTCATAGCCAGTTGCCTGGAGATCAATTCCTCCAGGTAATGCCAATAGCAATCAAGGCTCAACTACAACATGACGGTGCATACAGCCCACAATGGGGTGTATCTAGAGTGCTCAGCTCAGATGACTGGGGAGACTGAACCACTGGGCCCTACAGGATACCTACTGCACAAGGCCACTCTACCAATTCCAGGAGACATAACAGCTCTACTTAGCACCCAGAAACAAACACAGGGAAGCAGCCAAAATGCGGAGACAAAGAAACATTTACAAATGAAAGAAATGGAAACAAACAAACTACCGGGTACAGAGTTCAAAACACTGGTTATAAGGTTATTCAAGGATCTTAATGAGAGCTTCAAGGGACTTAGTGAGACTTTTAAGGATCTTAGTGAGAATGTCAAAGACATGAAAAAGGACCAGTCAGAAATTAAGCATACACTAACTGAAATGAAGAATAATTTACAGGGATTCAACAGTAGAACAGAGAGTTCTGAGAATCGAATCGATGATTTGGGATAGAAGAAAGCAAAAAGCACCCAACCAGAAGAGCAAAAAGAAAAAAGAATCCAAAAATATGAAGATCATCTAAGAAGCTTCTGGGATAACTTCAAACATACCAATGTTCACATAATGGGGGTGCCAGAAGGAGAGGAAAGAAAACAAGATGTTGAAAACCTATTTGAAAAAATAATAACAGAAAACTTGCCCTACCTGATGAAAGAAATAGATTTATAAGTCCAGGAAGCACAGAGAGTCCTAAACAAGGGGAACCCAAAGAGGCCCACACTAAGACACATCATAATTAAAATGCCAAGGGCTAAAGACAACAAATCTTAAAAGCACAAGAGAAAAAGCACCTACAAGGGAGCACCCATATGACAGTCCACTCATTTCTCAACAGAAACTTTGCAGGCCAGAAGGGAGTGGCAAGAAATATTCAAAGCAATAAATAGCAAGGATCTACAACCACGATTACTCTACCCAGCAAAGCTATCATTTAGAATTAAGGATCATATAAAGAGTTTCCCAGCTAAAAAAAAAAGCTAAAGGAGTTCATAACCATCAAATCAGTATTACATGAAATGTTGAAGTGTATTCTTTAAGAAGAGGAAGAAGAAGAGGAGGAGGAAGAAAAAGATAAAAAATGTGAATAATAAAATGGTAATAAATACATATCTATCAATAATTGAATCTAAAAATCAAAATAAACAAGAAATCTAATGAAGAAAATAAACTGATGAATAAAATAGAATCAGAGGCATGGAAACATGGAATAGACTGACCAATCTCAGAGGGAAAGAGGTGGCAGGAAGAGATTAACCAAAGATCTTATATGCATATATGCATTGCCTATGGACACAGACAATAGGGTGGTGAAGGCCTTGTGGGGGGAACCTGGTGGAAGGAGAGAATACGGGGGGGAGGGGGAGGCGAATATCTGTAATACTCTCAACAATAAAGATTTAAAAAAATTTGCTCCTAGAATTGAAAGTAATCTCACAAATGAAATCTACAAGATTGAAGCTCAATGAGATAATTTCTTTCCCTATCTCCCTCCTTCACTTCCATTAATGCATCCTAAGATTTCATTACTTTTCTAGGCAGCCATACTACACTGATGACTCATGTTGGCTCATATTATGCTTGTGGTCAGCTGAATTCCAAAAAACTTCATATGAATGACTGTTAAGCCAGATCTTCTCAATCATTTACTTATATGATTGATTGAATGAACATGTGTAGATTTAACTGAGTAACATAAAACTGTATCTGTAATACTTCAACTATTTAGTTCATGGCCTTAAATTCCTTTATGCTATAGTACATTTTACTTGGCTACTTCAACCAGAAATTGCAAACTGGTGGCCTGTGGGCCAATTTGGCCACATGTTCATTTTATTTGGCTTAAGTGGTGTTTTTTGAGAGCTGAATTGGTTGCCAATTGTTGAACATCAGACAATCTCACATGAAAAACAGGTCTCCAAACTTCTCTTGAAAAGTAGAAAGGTCTGCCAATTCTGGGCCCTCATTTTCTCAAGGCAGCATGTGATAGGCCGGGGCTGAGCAGCACCTACTCCTTTGCAAGGCATAGCACAGCTCACTGCAGTCCCACCATGCTCCATGGCCTAGCATCGCCCTGCCCAGCCTGTCTGTGCTGGAGAGTAGGTTAAGTCAGGGGATGACAAAAGGTTTGAGAAATGTGGAGTTCAGCCATTCTGTGTTTGCTTTTGTGGCCCCAGTTGTACATAATAGGAAGGGAAACTGAGGACAGAGAGGTGGTTCTGGGCCCCCAACAAGGGCAGGGGCATCTGTGGTTCTGTCTGCCTCACATGCCACCTGTTCTGGAAACTCTCACTTCTCCTGTGTGACTCCTGAGTGTGCTGGCAGTTTTCATATGATCCTGCTCCTGTGGCCAGCACACACTGGTCCAGAGAGTGACATGTGGGCCAAGCTTGGTTGATATGGTTCTAAAACTTCCAGCCTGTGACAGTGTCAGAGGAGCCCATGTCAGTGGCTAAAGCCCCTGGTGCAGGGCTCTGTAGCACTGACCATGTTTCCTATCACGTGAGTGGGAAGTAGAGCTTGCTACTGCAAGAGAGGGAAGGAGCATGTCATCAATAGAGGAGTGCAGAGTAAGACACACAGGGTGGGCTGCAGTAATCTGGCCCTCAGCATGAGGTCCTGATCCTCATCGATTTGAAAACCTAGCTAAAGTTGGTTTTTGTTGCTCCCAGGACATGTCATCATAGGTAGCCTGCTCTCTGCCAGCCTTCCCAGTGTCTGAGGGCTCCCCTCATGCTCCCCCTTGTGTCCCATGTCCCTGCTACCTGCTTTTGAATTTAGCATTCTGGGTCTCTAGTAGGCAGTTAGGCGTGAGCAGAGCAGGAATGATGGGCTAGATGCAGAGGGTCACCAGGGTGGAAAACCCTGGGTGCTTAGCAACGTGCAAAAGTACAAGCCCCTGCGTGACCACTCCTTTAAGCATTGGAGATGACATCTAGACCTCAGCTGTGTTTCAGCTCCAGGACCCCCAAAAGCAGCAAAACCAGGCTGAACCACCCCGTTTGCTGACATCAGGACTAGCTGCAATGGCTAATGACTCCCCTCCCCTGGTGCCACCAGTCAGTGGAGACCAGGACTCTGAGGAGACACACAGGGAAGCTGATGAATATTCTATTGAGAGCCTCCCCTGAGACCTCCAATAAAAGCCCTGGGGATGGAGGACCCAGTGTGGCTCTCTTTAAGGATCACTCTGTGTCTTTCCTACCCCCTTCGTCTCCCAGGCGTGCTCTCCCCCCACCCCATCTCTCCCCTAAGCTCCAAAGGCCCTTATTTTTCTGTAAACTGTTTCCTGAGCCCATTTCTTCTATGGATCACTTCTACCTCTGTGACTTTCTAAATAAATTTCTCTTATAATTGAAGTCATGGCTCTGAATTCTTCTCTCATCCAAAACTCAAGGACTGAGGCTGCTGAACTGAGGTTGAAACCTGGTGTCGTTTTTCTGCCAACAGATCTTTTGGAAAATTTCCCTTTGCTATTCCTGAGCCAGTCAATAAGTGAAGATAGAATGTGAAGGCATTTCTGTGCTCTGGGATGTTCATTCCCTTTTTCTGGGCCTCTCGGGAAGTCTGCTCCCAGGTTCCAGCTGGCCAGGCAGTGCTGTGATGCATTCTGTCTCACACAGTTGCCTGTGCTGATGTGAACAATACATACAGAAATCTACACTCTGTGGGATGTCCACAAAGCATCTTGGGAAGGTCTCTTGCTGCCATCAGTAGCAAAGTTTCCAGGAACTGGTATCCTGATATGTGTTCAGGAGACCTGGAATTGAGATGCTAAGATTTGAGTGTTCAAATCACCACTAGGTGATGGATGATTCTGAGAACTTTTTCATTAATTCATCAAGTATTTATTGAGAGCCTACTATGTGCCCAGGCACTGTCCTAGGCACTGGAGATATTAGTGTAAATTATGTAGCTTATAGGGATCTCACATTCTAATGGTATGTGATCTTTTCTATGCATTAGGTTCTGGAGATACCAAAACTAACAAAATTCAGCCTCCATGATTTCATAACTATAAGGTTCACCTTTCTCACATGTACAATGAGGTTAAAATAATTATCTCACAGGGCTGTTTAGAGGATTATATAAAACTAGAGGCCCAGTGCACAAAATTTATGCACTCTGGAGGGTCCCTCAGCCTGGCCTGCCCCCTCTCGCAGTCCCGGAGCCCTCGGGGGATGTCCGAATGATGGCTTAGGCCCTCTCCCTGCAAGCAGACATCCTTAGCACTGCTGCCGAGGGAGAGAAGCTCCTGCCCCCACTGCTGTGCTTGCCAGCCGTGAGCCTGGCTTCTGGCTGAGTGCTGCTCCCCCTGTGGGAGTGCACTGACCACCAGGGGGCAACTCCTGCATTGAGCATCTGCCCTCTGGGGTCTGTGTGCATCATAGCAACCAGTGGCCCCGGTTTGCTCGATTTGTATATTAGCCTTTTATTATCCTATATAATAAAAGGATAATATAATATATTATCCCATAACGGTGTAACGACTGGGATCGACTAGTCGCTATGAGGTGCATTGACCACCTCTTGGCCCCTCCACCCAACTCACAGGCTCTGATCGCTGGATGGCCAACGGGGAGCCACGGGGGAACCGGGGTGGTGTTGGGTTGGGACTGGGGACTGGCAAGCAGGCAGAAGATGGCTCTGATTGCAGCCTAGGAACCCCGCCGGTGTACGATTTTGTGCACTGGGCCTCTAGTATAAGATAATTCATAGGCATGTTCTTGGCATTTAAGCCTTAGCAAATATTATTTTCTCCCTTAACTTCACAAACCACAGGTTAGTCTGACTGCTAGGCGGGACCTGAATGCCTCTTTTGACATTGGCTCTGGCAACAACCTGGCTTTGTAGGGCCACCCAATTGACCAGGGTTTGTGTTGGGCCGCGAATGAGCACACAGCGGCCACTAGGGGGCAGCGCACTGCAGGGAATCTTGACAGCGTCTGCAGCCCACCGCCAAACTTCCCTGATGCTCAGGGTCCTCCCTACGTACTTCCGTTTCTCTGACGCTGGCAGAAGCGGGGGAGTGGGGAAGGAGAACGCAGATTTCCTCTCCTATGCTCCAGCCCAGGAGATTTTGCAGCGGGGTTCAGGAGACGGCGCTGGGTCCCCCGCACTACGCTAGCCGCGCGGGTGTGTGGGGGAGGCGCGGAGGCCGGTGACCTGCTCGAGGGTGTGGGTCTGGCGGGCAGTGGCGCCAGCCTCCGACCGCGACTCCGGAGAGAGCCAGCAGCCGCCTGGAGGAGCCGGCACCGACCCTGGACACCCAAGCCAACCCAAACGCCTTCCCTTCCTGCTTTGCGGGGCGTCCCCTCACCCACACGCCCACAGCTCCTGGGTTGTCACTGCTGCGGCCATCTGAAAAGGAGACCGACCAGGAGAGCTCCGGGAGTTGTCGAGGTGGATGCCCGGTGTTGGCTGCGTCCCCAAGCTGCTCGCCAGCGCTGGCGAAGGCGGTCGAGATAACACCTACCAAACTTTCCCCTTCGCAGCTGCGTTGGGAGGAAACATCCCTGCCCGAGGCTCACGGAAAGCCGAAGGGAAGACTTTGGGAGGGGACAAGGTCAAGCCTCGCAGCTGGGCAGGCTCGGAGTTCCAGGGAGCCCAGGAGGCAGGAATCCTCGCCAGCGTGCGCCTGTGCGAAGGGAGGTCCAGCGGACGAGGCATCTCCTTTCCCATGCCCCTCAGTGACCGTGACCCTCGCGCGTTCCCCGCGCACGTGCTTGCGGTCGAGGAAGAGAACGTGTCCGGCTGAACTCACTGTGGGTAGCGAGTCGCGGGCGGGCCCAGGGCGCATGGAGCGCCGCGGGGGCAGTGCGGCTCAGCAGCGGCGCGCACGCTGCCCCCCTGGGATCCGACCGGCAGCTCCCCTCACTTCCTGTCGCGGGGCTTCTGGCCCCAGGAGGCCTTTTGGAGCGCAGAGCCCGCTGCGTGACGGTCCCGGCGGCTCCCCTGGAGCACTGCGCGGGGCGGACAAGCCGCGGCAATGGTGTAGCCATTAGCTGCGGCCGTCGCGTTCCAAAGGACAGGTAGGCTCCATTGACCCGGAGTTGACTCGCGGGGTGCGGAACTCCAGTTCCTGCCTCGGCCACGCAGGCCGGTCGGCGTGCCACTCTGCACCGCGGCGGCTGCAGCCTCGGGCCACCAGCCGGTGTGGAGGCAGTTCTGGCGGAGCCCGGCTGCCCGGCGGCCGCCTTGGCGCCATCCTGATGCCCGCTGCCGGCAGTGGGCCCGCCTCCGGCCCTGGGACCTAGACAGCTGCGCGCGGCCGCCGCCGGCGCCTCCCCCATGCTTCTCGGAGAGTCCAGGCTATGCGCGTCCAAGGCGGCTGCCGCTGCTGCGCAGAGCGAGGGCGACGACGACAGGCCGGGCGAGCGGTGGTGTTGGCAGCCGGCGACAGCCACGGCCGCGGCGGTGGGCGAGGACATGGATGAGTCGTCACTGCTGGACCTGCTAGAGTGTTCCGTGTGCCTGGAGCGGTTGGACACCACGGCCAAGGTGCTGCCGTGTCAGCATACCTTCTGTCGCCGCTGTCTGGAGAGCATCCTGTGTTCGCGCCACGAGCTGCGCTGCCCAGAGTGCCGCATCCTGGTAGGCTGCGGCGTGGACGAGCTGCCTGCCAACATCCTGCTGGTGCGCCTGCTGGATGGCATACGCCAGAGGCCCCGAGCTGGCGCCAGCCCTGGAGGCAGCCCTCCTGTGCGCTCTGGCCCCGGCTCGGGGGCGGCCTCCGAGGTCGCGGGTGGCAGGGGCCGCGCGATGGGCAGAGCCCCGGGCTCACCAGTTTTCCCTTTGGAGGTTGGCAGTCAGCGCGAGCTGACAACCAGCAGGAACGCGCCCCTGGCAAAGGTGGGTAGCCTTCTCGGCGCCAGGGTGTGTGTGTGTGTGTGTGTGTGTGTGTCTCCCCGTGTCCCTGCAGGTGTGGGGAGCAGTGGTGAGGGGCTGGGGAGAACAGAGGTGGCTCTACAGTGACCTTCTCCTTCTTGTTCTTTCTCTAACTTACTTTTCTCCAAGGACCCCGTGAATGTAACCCTTCAAGTTCCACTTGCCAATTTTTGGACACCGTCTCTTCCCCCCTCCCCGCAATCTACCCTCTTTCCTCTGAACTTCTTGTATGCACCTGCCTTCCTTCCATCCTCTCCCTTAGAATTCCTTTCCCACCATCTGCGCTTGCTCTGTGGTGCCACGTGCTCCCAGGGGAACTTGTTACATGTTCATAGGAGTGCCAACATCCCATCCTCCCAGGGGGTGGGCAGGTCTTCTTGTCCCTGGGTCACCTCTATTCCCTCTGCTGGCTGGGGCTGTCCCCCCTTCCACCCCCTCTTAAACTTTGCTCCTTTTCCACCTTTCCAGAAAAAACCTTTCTCTAGACCTCCAGACTATCCTTCTGCACACCTCCACCTGCCTGGGTAAAGTTCGTGCTTAATGTTTTCCAGGTCCTGGTTCCTGGGAAGACTGGGCCTCCTGCCTGCTTGTCTGGCCAGGGAGGATTGGGCAGAGGGAAGTGTGTGTCCAGGGTTGGTAGAACACAAAGTGCAAACTGTTTAACAGGAGGGAAGAGGTTATCCTGCAGATGGGAGGGGTGTTTGGCCCATCTTTTCTTGGACTCCTGTCTGTTGGAAGCCCTGGTCCTCTCCTGGGTCTTAGGCAGGGCTGCATTCCCAGGGTCCTGGAGGTTTTTTGTGTGTGCAGCTACATTGTACAGCACCCACTGCTTCTGTTTCAGTCAAAGGCCTTATCTTGAGGGTTTCAGTGATTTGGTTTCAAAGGCTACTTAGAATGTGTAATTTCACACCCTCTGCCACCTGGGGAACTGTTTTTTTTTTTTTTTTTGGGGGGGGGTAGATAGCCCACGGGATGTTGGTGTGAGAAACAAGTTTTATATAGTCACGTTTTATATTTTCTTTAAATATAGAAAAGCCCACTTAAAGGGGAAAAAAGTACATTCTCAATCTATTGCGATTATTCATTTTAGAGAACACAACCGTATTCCTGTACTTTTGACCATTTAAGGAGTTGGTGGTGCATGAACTACTTAAATAATCCTTCTAATGTGTATAATATTGAGATGTGGGAAAATGCTACCACCTGAGTCACTCAGTACTGCAGCATCTCTGAGGTGAGGAACTTAAACCCTGGGACGGTGAGCTTTAGGGTTGTATGGCATACTTTGCTTTACCATACTTTGCTCTGTGAATTAGATGTTTGCTTTGCCATACTTCCTGGTCATCAGGAAGAATGGATGGTCAGGAATCGTCAAGGCATATTTATACTTGGGATCACTGCTGAAGAGAAATTAAGTTTTTCTTTGATTTTGATTGTGATTAAATCCAGTTACAGGTGTTGTTGCATATTTTCCAACATTTTCTTTCTGCCCTTGCTGTTGTTATCTAGGTATCAAATTAAAGGTCAGAGAAGTAAACAATATTTGGAGTGATGCTTCTAGTAAAACATTGATGACCATATGTTTAAGATATCCTCCCAGTTCATCTTATGGGAATTGCCTTTGATCAGGAGGTTAGGAGGTAACCTCAGTTCTTTGAACTCTGTGGTGGCATTTGTAGAATTAAAAAAAAATGTGTCAAGAAGCTGAACTTTTAGTAATGCCACTTAGGATCAGGAGGTTAATATTTTGCTGAGCAGATTTTGGGGTTATTGATTGACTTTATAGGCACATGTAGCTCTCAGTGTATGTTTATGCTTCCTGAGCTCTAGGGAGCATTTGATCATATTTTTTTTTCTTTAGTTTGTTGTGTTAACTAAGTGTGACCTCCAGTCCTTTCTTCTTTGCAGGCCCACCTCATAAGGACTAAGAGTCTGAATGAAATCTAATCTTATATTTGATCACCTTCAGAGAGGAAAAAGTAAAGTTTTTTACTCACCGATTTTTTACAATCAGTGGAAGTCTTCTTGGGCAAGCAGAAGTCCTGCATGGAGTGTTGTACATTAAGCAAGCCTATACACTTCACTACTTCAGCTGAAAACTACTTCCAAATAGGCTTTCAGTACTTTACTCTCCATTGGACTTGCTCATAGCGAAGCTGAATGCTGGATGTGGCTGTGTTTCTTAATTAGATGGGCACTCATTATTCAGCAAATACTATATATGCCTCAGTAGCAGGTGACTAAATATAAGACAGTTCCCTATTTTCCCAATGAGAAGCCCCTCAAACCTTCTTTTGGACCAGTTGACCAATTGGGATATGTAAACTTTTTAGGTATGTAAATAAACAAATATCTGCTTAGATTATTTATTAATTTAGTTACAGGTAGACATTGGGAATGAGTCATGTATAAAATGTACTCATTCCTGTTTGGTTCATGAAATAGTCCCATGTCCCCACCCCTTTCTCCCCCCTCACCCCCCACCCCCGGCATCTTTTCTGGCATCTTTTTCATCAGGGTTTTGGTTATCAGAGTCAGATGAAATCCTGACCTGGTTAGCAGAGCCTCTCCCTTTCACCTGAGCCATCTGAGAGGAGGTTCATTTCCAATCAGTTAATTATGCAGGCCCTGGAAATTTTATACCAAGTTACAAGTACCCATTGCCTAAGGTTGGGACTGTTGGTCTCTTCATTTGCCTGTTTGCAATAGTTGTCATTACGTGTTACTTAATAGAGTAATCTTTAAAAAGTCCTGTTTGAACAGCACTAAGCATTGCAATAGCTAAAATATGAGCTATATTTCTCAGCCAGTTTGTTTTTTGTTTTGTTTTTTGTTTTATAAGGTGACCCCTTTAACACCTTTAACCAGCATTGATGGAGAAGTTTATGGGCGACGTGTCTTCCTAAATGGGTTTTGTGGGGTTCCAAATTCAAGACTACTTCTTAACATCTATAATAATAAAAGTGTAATATGCTAATTAGACCGGATAGCCAAATGACCTCCTGGACCTCCTTCTGGACGAAGCTGGGGGGCGGGGGCGCTGAGGCAGAGGCGGTTAGGGGCAATCAGGCAGGCAGATGAGCAATTAGGGGCGATCAGGCAGGCAGACAGAGTGGTTAGGGGCGATCAGGCAGGCAGAGGTGGTTAGGGGCAATCAGTCAGGCAGGCAAGTGGTTAAGGGTGATCAGGCAGGCAGGCAGAGTGGTTAGGGGCGATCATGCAGGCAGGCATAGTGGTTAGGGGTGATCAGGCAGGCAGGCAGAGGCAGTGTGGGGCAATCAGTAAGGCAGGCAAGTGGTTAGGGGTGATCAGGCAGGCAGGCAGGCAAGTGGTTAGGAGCCAGCGGTCCCAGATTGTGAGAGGGCACAGGCTGAGCTGAGGGGCCCCCTGGAGTGCACGAATTTCATACACCAGGCCTCTAGTTTAAAATAAAAAGGTCACCATAATCCTGTTAAGTGGGTGACAGTTACTACTTGCAGACCTTTAGGAATTGATATAGGGACAAAGTGACAGAGAGCCAGGAAGTGATGGGTCAGGAGGTGTTCTCAGGCTCTATCCTTGCCCTTTCTCTTCTGCTTGGCTGTCTGGTGTTGTGCTATGTTTGGTCTTGGATGCAATGAGGACTCTAGAGTAAGAGGCTCAGTGCCTGGAAGCCTTCACCAAAAGCCAGACAACTCACAGGATGACAGACAGCTGGCTGACTGTGGTCATTGTGATGACAAGAGGCAGACACCAGCCTTTGGAGACATGACAGATGAGTCACAACAAAGTCCCTCATAGTCTTGTTTTCAAAAGGCCCCTGGGGGTGGAAACAACACTTCTGACACACCAGTGTTGTGTTTCAACTTGTGGCAGTTAGTGAATAATCTAACTGAGTGCCTCCTGTGGGCCAGGTCTTCACTGGGTTCCTGCTGTGTGCCAGTGGTTGAGTATATATCATTTAAGTAAGTGTATCTCATCCATTTTTTAGCTCATCCAGTAGCTAGTCACATTGGTGCGGAAGCTGAGGCCCTCAGGGTTTCCTCCTCAGGGGCAAACAATTACTAAGGATATATTTGAAAGAGACTTCAGATTGACTGGCTAACTGGATTTGTGGTTAGAGTCCTTCTCTCAGTCTATACCACAGTTAATTAGAGACCAAGTTCCCAAACTTAAGCTGCACCAACCCTCGTGGATACAGTCTGCCCCAGGGCTGCAGATGCTCTTCCAGTGGGAGGCTGCCATCTTACAAACCCAGGCTGCGAGCCTCAGGTCCCAAGGAAGGAGCATCATACCAGTTACGGCTCTGAGGGCAAGTCACAGGCAGCCCTGTGCAGGCGATGTGAGCCACCCGTGTGGGTGGCAGTGGGCAGGTGGCTTGTCAGGTGGTGCCATCTGTCCTTAGGAATGCATACTCGTCCATCCTTCTGCTCTGCAACCATGTGGGTCTCACCCTTAGCCACACCCACTGGGTCTTGAGATAGATGTAATGGTTCAGGCATCATGTCCTCAAGAGAACAGCACCAGCAGGGAAAGGAGGGTTGCTTTCCCTGGTGTTCACTCTCCAAGTTGGTGGCCACCCTCACACACTTCCTCTCACACCTCAGAGGTCAGGGTCGCATCCCAGGCTGGTGCCAGGATGAGCAGCAGCTCAGTCAGGGACTTGGGACACAGGTTGGGCCTCCCCCGTGCATGTGGCTGCAGGCAGGGAAGGTCCCTGGGCTTCGCAGGTCCCTGTGAGGAAGGAGGGCAAGGGGTGGGACTTGGTGGGTGGCCAAAGTGGCACAGGGGTTGGGAGTCCCAGCACAGGCAGTTTCAGTCTGGAGTTCCACACTTCCTCATCACGTGCCCCTGGGCAAAGGGTTTAGCTGTTCTGAGCTTTCTTATCAGAGAGCTAGAGACCCCTCCTGCTTCACTGGATGAAGGAGGTAATGTACATGCAGTGCCCAGCACACATAAGCAGCCGTCATATCAGTGCTGTAATGATAAAGAAATCTGGAATTCTCTTATCACCAATGAAGCACACTTCACAGGGCCCACCTTCCTGCTAGTGGGTTCATTTATATGGTATCCTAGCAGAAGGGTGTGTGTGTGTGTGTGTGTGAATGTGTGTGCGGATGTGTATATGTGGATGTGTGTGTGTGTTGGTGTGTGTATGTGTATGTGTGTGTAGATTTGTGTGAATGTGTGAATGTGTGCACGTGTGTGCATGTGCGTGCGAATGTGTTTATGTATGTGTTTGTTGGTGTGTGTGTATGCGTGTATGCATGTGTATGTGTGATGTGTGTGTGAGATGTGTGTGGTGTGTCTGGATGTGGATGTGTGTGTGTGTGTGTGTGTGTGTGTGTGAGTTCATATGTCTGGATGTGTGTATGCGTAAGTGGGGGGGTGTGGGAGTGTGTGCGTGTGTGTATGTATGTCTCGATATGTGTGTGTGTATGTATGTCTGGATGTGTGAGTGTGGATGTGTGTGTGTGGATGTATATCTCGGTGTGTGTGTGTGTGTGTGTAATCTCATACAATGCTTTGTCTTTACAATCAAAGTCGGCCTTTATTATTGTGACTGGGTTGTTGAGCATTAATGTGCATGTAAGCCAAGTGTTTGAACCTGTTTGTTTCACCTTTAAAATTACTTCCAAGTTTTATCTTTGTTATTGATTGCTCTGAGCTTCATTAAAGTGAAATGTCTAAGCTATAAACTGTCTTTAAAAAGGCAGTGGGGGAGAATAATGGCACTCAGTTGCTGATACAGCGGTTGAAGGCTCTCCTGAAAGCAGGGTGCAGCTCCTCCATTTGCCAGGCACAGCAGCTTGTGGACAACTGTCGAGATCACACTGCTCGGTATGCTTGAACTGAGCACAGTCACAGCCAATGGCTCCTGCATCCAGCCTTTCAGACCCACTTGCTTGCTGGAGCATGATGAAACTGGGTCTCAATTATGCAGTTATTTCAAGAATGTATTTCAGTTCAACCTGTATTTAATCTCTATTTTTCACAGTTAACATGTTCTTGAAATAAAATATCAGGAGGCTTTAGTTAAGAGAAAGTGACTTTTATTCCATCACTTGAAGAGCCAAGGTCATTTTTTACCAGATTAGATGAATTAGAAATGTGTGCTTGATGTGTACCCTATTGGAATTCTAATTAACCATAAAAGACCAGGGTGTCAAACTGAAGGTGTTGGCAGTGAATGGTGTAAATTGTTCTGGCACACCACAATGCGGGGCTCCCTTCTCTCATTGAGTGGATTTAGAATACAAAAGTGCATCAGATGGTTGCACAATTTGGGTGCTACTCACAGGTTGCTGCCTTCTTTAAATATACCTTTGGCCCTTGATGGACTACGGCATTTAGAGATCAGTGGTCTTTTGGGGGATTGGAAAGAGGAGTGTCTTGGTGGATTGTTTCCTCTGCCACAGTGTTTATGTTTTTAGCTATTTTGAAGCTCGTCTGCATTTCTGCTTAATGGAATCAGTGCATAACTCCCATGAATTAATGTGAGTTTAAATGAATTAGGATTCAGGGTAGTAGAAGTGGAGTAGCTGTGATGTCTGGACAGGACAGCAAGTGTTCCATAGCACTCAGATGTGGGAGAAGCCAGGGACACCAGGGATCACAGTCAGACTGTCACACAGTGTTGAAGAAAGAGGATAGGGTTGCATTCCTTTCCTCCACTTTACTGAACACATATTTGAGCACTTACTATTTACCTGTCACTATAATAACTACTTGGGATAAAAATGATATTGGTCTTTAGAAAGTGGCCCAACAATTGGTTGCCACTTTGCCAGTAAATGGAGCACCAAGCTCATTAAAAAAAAAGATTTTTAGGGAGCCCTGGTTGGTTTGGCTCAGTGGATAGAGCGTCGGCCTGAAGACTGAAGGATTGTGGGTTCAATTCTGGTCAAGAGCATGTACCTTACTTGCAAGCCGTGTGGGAGGCAACCAATCGATGTATCTCTCTCACATTGATGTTTCTCTCTCGCTGTCTCCCCCCAACCCCTTCACTCTCTCTAAAAATCAATGGAAAAAATATCCTCGGGTGAGGGTTAACAACTAAAAGAGATTTTTAGAGAGTGAGGAAGGAGAAGAAAGAAACATTGATGTGAGAGTGGAACATCAATCAGACACCTCCTGCATGGGCCCTACCAGGGATCAAACCCACAACCCAGGCATGTGCCTGATCGGAAGTTGAACCAACAACCCTTTGGTGTACTGGACAATACCCAATCAAGTCAACTGGCCAGGGCTCCACGCTCATTTTTAAAACAGCATTAAGTCCTTGCAATAGCAGCCACTGTGCCTCTTTTGACAGTTAAATTCCAAGCCTTTATTTCTCCTACACACCCTGCATGTGTTTTAGAAATTCCTATGTAAGTAATAAATACTTACTGTTTACAAATAAATCTTTGGATTCCTTAACTCTTGGTACTCATACTTCAAATTTTATGTAATGTAAAAATTGCACCTATTTCCTTCCCGTGCCTGGCCAGTGGTAACTGAAGCCAGACACATCTGTGTGAGATGAGGCATGCAGAGTGTCGAGGACAGTGCAGGCATGTGGCCCATGCTAAATTCCCACCACCTCAAACATAGCCAGTGGATTCACCTTCATCCACCAAGTTTATGATGCCTGTGGATTAGTTCTGTCACAAGCAGTGATTGTCTGGACCAAGTCTGTAGTCCACACACATGCAGATGAGAGTAGAAGCTCCTGAAGAAAGGACAGCCCTGTGTGGCAGGTTGTGTCTTCCGTTGTGTGCTTCTCGTGGATTTGGAAATTCATCTGTGTCACCTTTGCACAGACTATGATAACAGTTTTCCTGGAGTTCAGTTGTCCCCACCCCCACCACATCTCAAATGAGGTGACAGATCTTGGATTCTGAGGGGGACTTGCAAACCTGGAGAGGCCACTGGCAGTCACAGGGTCACCTGATAAGCATGGCAGAAGATACATCCTGGCCTTGCTGAGCTGAATTAACTGGCCTGGACGGCCACTGTGAGCCCTCCTCTCTCTCTGGGTCTGCCCTCCCACAGGTGCCTTCAGGAGTCCTGTTCCCCTGAGCTGTGTGCACAGAGGACAGGCATCTCGTTCTGCACAGGGGCAGTGCCCAGTGAACGAGGGCGTCTCTTTCTGATTGCCCAGCCCACATGCAGGTGTTTTCATGAGCAGCAGTTTTTCATCTTTGACTCAACAGATACATCTGGTGTCCATGGCTAGGAATGTTCCTGCCTGTGTCCTTGGTGGGCACCCAGCAAGGTCATGCCATACTGAGAGGTGGCTGCATTTAGCCAGCTGGCTGCTTTTCTCTTCACGACCCCCAGGTTAGCACCAACCGCCCCTGCTTTCACCAGAAGTCACAGAAGAACTTCCTCTGCCTTGTCACCTTGTCACCTTTACCTCCCAGGCCCTGCCAGTTTTTTCTCAAGTTCCTTGAGTCTCCTGGGTGTCTCAGGTGAGTTCCCAGAGGGCATCTCTGATCTTTTGCTCCAGCCTTTTGCTAGTTCTCCCCAGCCCCTATCCTTTGAATGCCCTCCTGGGAAAGCTGCTTCCTGCTGGGTGCTGTTTCCTAGCCTGGCGGGGCCCATTGTGTTCCAGGTCCCATCTGGGTGGACTCCAGTGCCTTCAGACTGGATCACCTGTGCAGTCCCAGTTCTTTGCCAGATGCCCCCTTCCCACCTATACCCTTTCTGCTGATGCTTTTTTCAGGAACAGGTGTTTGTGGTCTTATATTTTCTTAGAAATTAACATTAATATTATTCTAGAATATGATTCCTTTTATTTTCATGTAAAACTGAATTGATTTACGAAACCTGGAACTAGATGTGTTTCCCATGACTTTCCACAGCCCTGGCCCACTCCAGCTCCCCTTAAGGGCTTCCCAGCCTGTCGGGCATTGTTGAGGGAGCTGGGCACCCATGAGCAGAGTGGGGTGTGCTGGCTTACTCTAGCAAGAGAGGGCTGCCGCACAGGATGCCCTCTGAAGAGGACCTGGCAGTCTCTCCCATAACCCAACAGTGGTGTTCACTGAAGGAAGGCCTTAGACGCGACCTGTCTGTGGGCTCTTTCCCATCTCAGAAGCCTCACTTTGCCTTAGTTATGCCACGTGTCTCTTCCTTCTGGAGCTCGCTCAAGGATAGGCTGAAATTTATTTTCTTTTTTTTAAATTAAATCTTTATTATTCAGATTATTACAGTTGTTCCTTTTTTTCCCCTCCATAGCTCCCCTCCACCCGGTTCCCACTCCACCCTCTGCCCTTACCACCTGCCCCCCCACTGTCCTCATCCATAGGTGTATGATTTTTGTACAGTCTCTTCCCACATCCCCCCTCCCCCACCCCCCGAGAATAGTCAGTCCATTCCCTTTCTATGCTCCTGATTCTATTATATTCACCAGTTTATTCTGTTCATCATATTATTTATTCACTTGATGTTTAGATTCACTTGTTGATAGATGTGTATTTGTTGTTCATAATTTGTATCTTTACATTTTTCTTCTTCTTCCTCTTCTTAAAGGATATCTTTCAGCATTTCATATAATACTGGTTTGGTGGTGATGAACTCCTTGAGCTTTTTCTTATCTGTGAAGCTCTTTATCTGACCTTCAATTCTGAATGATAGCTTTGCTGGGTAAAGTAATCTAGGTTGTAGATTCTTGCTATTCATCACTTTGAATATTTCTTGCCACTCCCTTCGGGCCTGCATAGTTTCTGTTGAGAAATCAGCTGACAGTCGTATGGGTACTCCCTTATAGGTAACTGACTGTCTTACTCTTGCTACTTTTAAGATTCTCTCTTTGTCTTTTGCTCTTGGCATTTTAATTATGATGTGTCTTGGTGTGGTTCTCTTTGGATTCCTTTTGTTTGGGGTTCTCTGCTCTTCCTGAACTTGTAAGTCTATTTCTTTCACCAGGTAGGGGAAGTTTTCTGTCATGATTTCTTCAAATAGGTTTTGATGTCTTGCTCTCTCTCTTCTTCTGGCACCCCCATAATTCAGATGTTGGTACGCTTGAAGTTGTCCCAGAGGCTCCTTATACTATTTTCATATTTTTGGATTCTTTTTTCTTTTTGTTTTTCCAGTTGGGTGATTTTTGCTTCTTCGTATTTCAAATCTTTGACTTGATGCTTGCGATCCTCTAGTCTGCTGTTGGAACTCTGTATAATATTGTTTATTTTAGTCAGTGTATGCTTAATTTCTAGTTGGTCCTTTTTCATAACCTTGAGGGTCTCACTAGATTTCTTGAGGGTCTCACTAAGTTTATTGGTGGTTTCTAGAAAATTCTTGAAAAACCTTATAACCATGGTTTTGAATTCTATATCTAGTAGTTTGCTTTCCTCCATTTCTGTCATTTGTAACCTGTTTCTTTGTCTCCGCATTTTTTTATGCTTCCCTGTGTTGATAGAGTGGCTTTCTGTGCTAGGTGTTCTATATGGCCCAGCGGCTTGACCTCCCCAATTACCTGAGGTGGACACTCTTGGTGCATCCCTTTGTGGGCTTTGTGCACAGTCTTTTGTAGTTAAGCCTTGATTGTTGAAGGTATCATTGGGAGGAATTGACCTCCAGGCCAATTGGCTGTGAGAATCAGCTGTGTCTGCAGTGGGAGAACTTCTGTGCTGGAGACATCCTTCTGGGGCAAGACTTGTTTCAGTGGGGCTTTGGTGCTCACTGAGTCTTCCCCCTGAGTGTGTCCCTTATGGATTTGAGGAGTTGTAATCTGGATGGTCCCACTGTGACCACTGGGTACACTGGCTTTTGGATCTCTAAGGAGGTGCTAATTTAGCCTCTGCCTGAGGCTACCCAGCAGGAGCTACGGAGAGATCTTCAGATTCCTCTTCTTTGTTTGGGATTTGGAGGTGCCTAGATGAGGCCCAGCTGTGAAGCAATGCAAGCTGCTGTGGGGCCTTGGGCCTTCTTTTGGATGTTCTGGGTCTTTCTGACCCAGCTGCAGTTTGTTAGGTAATTTTCAGATTGCAAAGGGCCAAGCTTTTCATATGCAAAAACCTCTGTGCACAGCTTGGGTGGGGCGGGGTCCCAGGGAATCAACAGGGTGGAGCAAATAGCTATGGCTGATCCTCAGTCCTTCCCTAAGAGGCCCCGGTCTCAGTGTCCTGGTAATCGCTGCAAGCACCTCTGAGAGAAAGCCGCCCTCGAGTTCTGACCGATGCCAGACCATCCAGTTTCTCGCTGTATGAGTCTGGGTCCCCAGACACTCGTCCAGAACTGGAGTTCAGAGCAGTCGGGAGTTGAGACTCCCTCTGGATTGGAAAAGACAATCATGTCCTCAGTTGCCATCCCTTTCCACATGCACCTCCGTACCTCTGCACTTTACTTCCACACCTTCTCTGAGTCTCAGTGTGCTTTTCTTTTTCCTTCTAGTTGTAGAATTTCCACTCAGCCAGCCTTCCTGTGGTTCTGGATGATGTCCGTTTTGTCTTTTAGTTGTATTTTTGAGGTGGTGTGCGAGGCAGCAATTTCCGGTGTTTACCTATGCCGCCATCTTGGTTTCTCCTGAAATTTATTTTCTGATAGTTGGTGTTCAGCTGGCCTTACCTGCTAAGTAATCAGGGACTGTCATTGAGTGAAGAAAGCACTGTGAGCTTGTCAGTCAATGTGGGGAAAGGTGGCTGTCATTTTCACTCTTCTTCAAATGTAAGTGGGAACATTTATCAGGCTGAGGAATTTTCAAGGATGTCACTTTTCAAGATGCCAGTTGTCATGTTGACAGGCACAGCAAAGGGTGTTAGAGGGGAAGACTTGTAAGTGGCATCTTGGCTGGTGAAGTGTCACCTGGCACAGAAGAGAAAGAAGGGTAGAGTGCCAGTGGGATGCTGATGTTCCTGGTAGGGAACAGGGACCCAAATGTGGGAGCCCAGCATAGTGGCTGCCAAATGTCCCAGGCGGTGGCTGGTGATATGCTGTTACATTAATGTCTGTGTTTATTGTAATGGTCCCTTCTATTCACTGGTATATCAGGTAGTACCTTTAAAAAAATTATGGTAGTCACATGAAGTTTTATTTAGAAACAAATAAAAAGTGAGTCAATTTAAAGACATTCTTTAAGTAGAGATTGTGCAGATGAGGCATGGATGATGGTAGTTTGGATAAAAACTGCCTTAAGTCACAGAATCAGCAGACCTTGTTTTCCTAGAGCCCTTGACACTGACTTTTGACCTCTGGCTTTCTCTGTGTGTGGGATGCAGGGTCTGAACTGTGGGTGGTGCTGAGGCATATAGGTGGAGAGGATTGGGTGAGATGAAAGTGAGAAATGAGGCAGCATTTTGTGTTTGGAAGCTAACTTTTGGAAAAATTGATTTTTAAAGTTTCAAACCAAATAGCTAGTGTGAAAAATTGGCCTTTGGGATTTATTTTGATCTGAAAATATAAATCGGGCAAGAAGGGTTAAGAGTGACATGTATCTTCTGACTCGTTAACCTACTGAGCTTGGGGGTCTAGGCTGCCTTCATGCCCATCTGCAGCTCATGGTACCACCTGGCGTGGAGTCGTCCTCACAGCCATTGGAACAAGTCAACCCCAGGCTGGTACCTGAACTTGGCAAAGTGTGACCACAACAGAACAGTGATGCAAAAGTTCAGAACCAAGAGATGGGAAATGGTAAAAGAGATGGTCAGAGTTGGCTCTCCCACCTCGCTTTGTTCCTGGAGCTCAAATGCTCTGGTGTGTGGGTGAGATAGGGACCCCAAAGGTGGTCCAGTGCTCATCTTAAGGCAGTGGCTCCACAATCTGGTTCTCAGTCTAAGAAATCCAGGGTAGTTTCCGGGGTCACGGCAGGGTATCTGAAAAAGCTGGAAGCAGAATGCTGAGCTGTAAAGGCCTGACCTAGTATTGACATTTTTGGGGCTTGGGGCTTTCTCTGATTTTCCCTCATCAGCTATGACTGTGTCGCCAAGTTTTATCATTACTCTCTCTTAGAAGAGACAGTTAACTCCTTCCATTCTGCTTCTGAGATGTGGCAAGACCAGCCCTGCTGTGTCGGGCTGCATCCCTCCCGGCCATGCTCCCCATCAACTGCCTATGCCCATGGCCTGGGTGATCACCCTAAAGTGCTGTCTGGTTGTCGTGCTCCCCTGGACTCTTCCTTCAGGCCAGGTTCTAGGTCCCACAGTCTCGCTCCCACCTGACCACAGCTGCACAGCCCTGAAAACCATGTCTGCTCTTTTACTCCTGCAGAGCACGCTAATTCCTACTGTTTGCTCTTTGCTTATGTAAGGCCCATCACATTCATCATTGATCAAAGGTCTGTCCACCTCTGAGGGACAGATGCCTCCTTCCTCTGTTCTCAGGATGCTATGGAGAAGCCTGTCACATATCGCCTGTGTCATGCTTCCTTACACACCCTCTGTCCACCAGGCTCTCCCTGTGGGCTGTGCTGTGTATACTTGCCTTTACCTCTGCCACTGACCGTGGGCTGAATGACCCTTGCCTCACTCTAAGCCACCCTTTTCTGCATGTCTAGAGCACCTCTATGGAACTCCTTCCCTGATTGTTTTGGGTTTGGGGTTTTTTCGCTTACACAGGGGGCATCAGGGTCAGGATCACACCTTCCACTGAGCTTGTGTCCCTGTAGAAATGGGGCTTCAGTGACTCTATTGGTGTTGGGTGGTTGGTTCCCGTATGCTTAAGAGTGTGGTGGTAAATGGTGAATGAAGCAGGAAGAAACAGACGAGCCCTGGAGGGGTACGGAGGGCCACGGGTAGGTTGAAGCCTGGGGGCCTGAATGCCTGGGTGCATACACCCTTTTTCACACCCTAAGGGTATGTCATGTGCCAGCCATTGGGCACATGTCATGACCTCTTTGTGCAGTGTCCTGTAAGGTGGGGACCAAGAAGAGCCTCCAGCACCTCAAAGGACTGCAGGCTGAATGAGTTCACACCTGAAAGGTGCTGAGACTTGCTGAATAGTAAGCACTTAATCAGTGTGGGCTGTCATCACCGTTGCTCTTCCTGAGCTTTAATCTTTCATAATAATCAGTATTATTATTGGTCTTGGACCCCAGGAAGGACATGGGGGCATGGCATGGATTAGGGATCCTGCAGACCTACATCTGGGGATCTGTTTTGCAGTTCTTTTTTTCTTGAAATTCAGATATTCCTTTCCTCTAGTCAGTGTCAGCCATTGGGCCAGATGTGTTAGGATGTTCAAGGGAAAGTCATATTCTTGTTAGATCCTACCACTCCCATTCCCGCCATTATCACCCACACTGTTCCCACAGGCCCCGCCCAGAGGGTTGAGGTGCTGCAGGGTGGGAGGAGCTGGCTTAGGGAGTGACCTCCATCCTGAGCCTGGACAGGCCAGGTGTGTCTCCACAAGAGCTTGGTTTTGGCCTTTTTGAGGGTCGCATGATGTTGGCTTATAGCTTATAGCTTTCCTCAGTGCCGTGGGAGACCCAGAGTCCCCTTCCCAGTCTTTCAGAAGGTCTTGGATGGCTGTACATTTTCTCAAGTCTCTTATGGTTCAGGGTCTCCAGTGCCACCAGATTAGTTCACCTCCTGCAGTTCTGCTAGATGCTCTCCAGGCTCTTCACAAAGACGTGGACTCAAAGCTTTACTGAGGGCCATGGGCACTAGAGAGGCCTCCTGGAACCTCACCACTAGCCTTCACAGTCCTTCTGTACCACCACCTTCCCCTTCAGTATCTCCTGGTCCCTCTGCCACTGGGTCCCTGGTCCCAAAGAGCTCTCTGCTCTGGCTGTCCCTCCCCTTGTTTCTCCCCTCCTCTTCCCTTCCTCTGTCTTCTCCTTTTCTTCCCTCCTCTCCCTTCCCCTTTCTCACTGTTCTATCCCATTCTCAAAGTCCTGTCAGTAAACTCCTCTAGCAGCTAACTTTATTCTCTTCTCTTGTCCTGGAGTCATCCCGGGGGCCTCATCTTACAACCCAGTGGCCTCTCAGGCTTTCTCCTAAGCAAAGGCTCTCGCTTCCCTGACACCTGTTCAAACAAGTTCTTTCCCTCCCTGTCCCTCTTCCTTGTCTCCTCTAAGTGACTCTGGAGTGAGTCAGAAGATGGGTTTTCTCTTTGTCCATAAGAGAGAGGTGTTGGCTGGTACCTTCCTAGAGGTGCCTGGAAGAAATAGTCAAAATGCCTACTTCTTGGAATTACAACTGTCAATTGCTACTGAGGTTTGTTAGAAGGAAAAAGGTATGGGGTGAAGGTGCTGCACTCTATCAGAGGGCACATCAGCAGAGCCTGGAAAAGTAGCCTTACTGTCACGAGGGCCAAGTGAAGGCAGTCTTCATGCCACTTAGGCATGCTGCTTTCACACATAGAAGCACAGAGCTGTGTGTGTTTATGTTCTATCTGATGCTTGGTGAACAGATCTGATAAAAAGCCACACTTGAATGACTTATCCTGCAGCACTAAATGGAATTCTAAACATAGTTCTGTAAACTGGCCAAAACAATGCCTTGTCAGTTATTTGAGCAGGACATATCAGGGTCACATGGCTTGTCATTGATTCTCACTCTTAAATTAAAATATTTTGATATCTTTTACCATATTAAAAAGTGAATGTATAAAGATGCAAGTCAATGGGAGAGCTTCATAGCTGGACATAAAGAGCATATATAAAAGGAGAAGCTGATGGGAGAAGGGAGGGGAAGAGAAAGATCCTCTGGTTCCCATTGCCAAAATGTTGGTGACTGTCGGCCCTGATTTTGGGGCCTAATGTAGGGAGAGGTTTTCAAAGGTAACTTGCCCTATTGCACAGAAGCCAGTATTATACAGGATGTGGAGATGTACTTGTCCTATATTTGGGGCTGTTGAGTCCTTGGGTTCTTGCTTATGTTTGAAGGGTTCTCAATTCACACAATGAAATGGACATTGTGTGTGCACAGTGACCAGGATACCCTGAAGTGTTATGTGTGCACAGTGTGCATATGTGTGCATTATGTGTGCACAGTGACCAGGATACCCTGACAGTTCAGGATACCCTGAAGCTGTCTTTTGTTCACATTTTTCTTGCACACACAGCCTCTCCCTGTCATCTGAGTCTCCTTCCCTCTGGATTGTTGTTGAAATCAGGCCCAGATGTTTGTGGTTATGGAGACAGACTGAATACAGAGCTTTCTCCCCCAGACAGCTGCACTTAAATGTCTCAAAAAAATTTACAAAAAGTGAATGAATCAACATGTGTTCAAATAAAAAAATTGTTTTGATGGCTTGAATGCTGAATTTAAAAATTTCTGTGACCAAATTTCAAAAGGTAAAAAGCATCATATGAAATTGGTTTTAATAATAAACCTTATTTAACTCACTGTATCTAAAATATTAGCATGTAAACATTAATCACTATATAATTATTAATGTTTTGCATTCTTTTTTCCATGCTCAGTCTGAAGCCTCGTGTGTCTTTCGCACTCATTGCATGTCTCAGTTCCAGTTGCCCCATTTCAAGTGTGTAGTAACCACATGTGGTTGGTGGCGATGTATTGGACAGGTGAGCTCTGGTGGATTAGAACACCTAAGTTCTGTGATGAAGGTTCTGATGCTAACATTCACATTCTTTTTATGTCTCTAACAGATATGTATCCACATAATGTACTTTCAGAGGCTTATAGGCAACAACATGGTGTTTGTTGTGATTTCTGAATTGTCCCTGTGATAGAATCTACAGACCACTGTGGGAATTCTTGGTCTGCACTTAATGTAGTAATAGCCTGGAAAGCTTTTACAAGGCAAGCTGAGAAATTGGTCTGAAACCCAGAATGTGCATATTTTTCATACCCAACCGATTATTTTAATTTCCCAGTGGGAAGTTATTCTCTGACAAATCTCCTAATCAGTAGTTTCTTTTCAGGGATCTTGATGGACATGGAGTCTAATTTTTTTCTCCCAGCCCCTTTTTAGAGGGACTGAAATTCAGTATCTGGATTTATATTCCTTTGTGGAGGAGTGCTCAGTATCACCTGCTAGATTGTCCATTTTCTGAGGTGACAGTAATGGAGATGAGTATTGCCCCCTCCTTTGTCATCTTATAGCTTCATGGTTTGGGAATGTGGGGGTGGCCCACACTTTCCCTGGAGCATTTGTCAAATCCTTCACTCATTGCTTTTGTAAGCTGACATGCACAATGCGTGGCGTAAGTAATTTTGGGCTCACATCTCAAGTGCTGCGGAGGCCTGATGTGCCTGAGTGGCATGGAAGCATCAAGGAGGACACAGGGAGTGTTTGTAAGTTCACTACATAGATATTAGATTTTTGCCTTTTATTATTTACACTAGTGGCCCAGTGCACGAAATTCATGCACAGGGTGGGGATGTGGGTCCCTCAGCCCGGTCTGCACCCTATCCAATCTGGGACCCCTCGGTGGATGTCTGACTGCTGGTTTAGGCCCTATCAAACTGGCAGTCGGACATCCCTCTCACAGTCTGGGATTGCTGGCTCCTAACCACTCAACAGCCTGCCTGCCTGATTGCCCCTAACTGCTTCTGCCTGCCAGCCTGATCACCCCCAACTGCTCCCCTGCCAGCCTGATTGACACCTAACTGCTCCCTTGCTGGCCTGATTTCCCCCAACTGCCCTCCCTGCTGGCCTGATCACCCCCAAGGCTCTTATTAGTATAGATAATATACACATTCAAATGTACAGATGTATTAGGCTGGCAGGGAAGGCCTATCGTGCAAGAGTAGGCCTTCCTTCCCTTAGCTGCTAACACCAGCTTCCCTCTGGCACTCAGGAGGGGCTCCCCTCGCAGCCCTGGCTTCATCCGGAAGGATGTCTAGTCCAATTAGCATATTACGCTTTTATTATTATAGATATATAAAATCTCAGGACATTTGCTTGAAATTTCTTGAAGCAAACAATAGAAATCAATTGCAAAGTTCTGAGAATCCCAGAACATCCCAACTCTAATAACATTATATTGCTAGGTCGAAGTCCTTGACTTGCCCAAACTGCAGTTTCCATTCTGCATTACCTGTTCTCCCTCCTCACTTTTGCTTGTTTCAGAATGGCAGCTTGTGTCAAGGTCTCCTAGAAAGTGCCTAGACTGGAGCAGCATCCACTTTCCTTTGAAGATGCACACATAACACTTTGTCTCATTTCCAGCTCCTTCTTTCACCATCTAATATTTTTGGGATGGTTGTCCACTGCCACACACCCGGCTTTCAGAGCTGAACAGAAGCTTTCTACCCAGACAATTGTGGATTCAGACCCTGAGTCTATCCCTCCTTATCTGGAAAATAAAGTTTAAAAAAAGCACACATCTATTTTATAATGTTCTAACGATAGGGATAAAGTGTCTAATGTGTGAATGATGCTTAAAGTTGAGGGATCAGTACAATAGCAAAGAGCTTATCCTTTTGGGGTGAGTCTGGTTTTCAGGAAGTTGGGCCTTTAAGGGGGCGTCACCATAGTCTCCTACACAAATTGTCCCTCCTGTCCTGGGGTGGGAGGCAGTGGCCCTCTAACCTGGAACTGATGGCTGCGCTCCGCTGGCACTGCCAATCCGCATCCTGGAAGGTGCAAGCCTGTGGTGTGTGAGTGCGTGAGTGAGTGAAAGCAGCACCACCTGAAGGTGGCAGGCACAGCTGACGCCTGCTGTTCCCTGCCTCTCTCTCCTTGGAATTTTTCCAGAGGAGGCGGGTGAGCTGTGTGTGACCGTGGTGCTGCTCCTCTGTGCATGTCCGTTCCCCATATAGGGGCTCCCCATCCCCCACCGCCCACGCCCTGATGTGAGCTGGGCACTCCATCTGCACATAGCGCCCCGCTGTGGCACCCAGACTGGATGTAGCATCCCCATCCCTCTCCCATCCTTGCCCGTCATTTCCAAGGATAGGGCAGGACTGGAGGACTCCAGTGGGGCAGCCATTCATGCTGCCCGCTCTCAGCGGCTGCCCCCTGAGACTAGAGGACTCTGGCGGGGCAGCTGCTCACGCTGCCTGCTCTTCTGCTCTCCAGCCAGGCTTGGTGTCCTGGTTTGCTGGGGCAACCCAGGACGCCAGCCTTCCCACCCACTCTCTGGCTGGCTCCGTGGCTCCAGCTGGCGCTGCCATCTTTGTCACATCAATTTGCATATTCCCTCCTTATTGGCTGTGGGCGCTGCCATCTTTATTGCAAAGTGATGGTTAATTTGCATATTAGTCTTTTATTAGATAGGCTTGTGTATTTTCAAACTTATATTTAAGGCTGCGGGGATTATCATCTCTTTTTTTTAAAATATATTTTATTGATTTTTTTGCAGAGAGGAAGAGAGAGGGATAGAGAGTTAGAAACATCGATGTGAGAGAAACATCGAACAGCTGCCTCCTGCACACCCCCTACTGGGATGTGCCCGCAACCAAGGTACATGCCCTTGACCGGAATCGAACCTGGGACCTTTCAGTCCACAGGCTGACGCTCTATCCACTGAGCCAAACTGGTTAGGGCTATCATCTCTTTAAATAGTATTATTTAATAAAGAGTTAGCATTTTATTGGAAATATAATTGATAGGTTCTGGCATGAGTGGGTATGGGTGAGGATCTGGGGTGTCCCCTAGTGTCTTGTCCAGGCTGCTGGGAGGTGCTGTTCACTGTCTCCTATACAGCTGCCTCTCAGTGTTGTATTACTCATAGCAAATCACCGTGTCTTTCAAAATTGAAGAGTAAATCTTAGCACATGCTCCCTTTCCTTCCCAGCGGAGGCCTAGGCACCCTGTTGTAAGCCTGCACCATTAATCTGAGGACGCAGCTGGGTCTGCACCCTGTTGGTAAGCCTGTTTCCTGTGGAGAGGAATGCAGTGTTGGGGCTAATGTTTCACCAGAACAGACCTATTGTCAGTCAGAACCCATGTGCACCCTAACCCTGCCTGTGAGAGAGGCCAGCAAGCACATTCCTTTCTGATAAAAGAAATTAAATCCATTCTGGATGGTATTGTGGGTGTTTAAGGAGTAACCCAGAACCCATTACAGAGAAAAAGATAAATTGTATGTTTTTTTCTGCCTTCTTAGTGATTTTTTAAATTTTTTATACAACAATTTGTATTTTTGCTGAGGTTTGAAAAGGCAGTTATACTGATTTTGCCTGAAATGTGGACAGATTGACTCTGCTGAGAAGGAAATAATTAGGGTATTAAAAGGGCAGAAAATTTACAGTGATTTGTTGAGAGAATTATTACGGTCATGAGTTGAATAACACTTGCCTGAGCCCAGAGTGATACACTTGGTTGGTCTACTCACCTCCTCCCACAGACTGAGCCAACTGATGCTATTTCTGTGTGCATGGAAGTCACTACTGTGTCTGGGCATGTTATAGTAAAAAGTTACCCAAAGGACTGCTTCTGACACACTGGGAATGAATTGTGATACAGCCCCACAAAGCTTGTATTTTGCTTGGACTGAGCTGGGCCTTCCTGCTCCCTTGGTAACCCCTGCTGATGGGAGACTTACAGTTGGGACCTGCTACATCATTTGTGGGGTCCTGTGCACAATGACATTCAGGACCCCTTTTCTTAGGAGCTTCATGATGCAACTGCAGAGCAGGCGAAGGGGCCTAGTGCATGACTCCTGTGACTCTGTGCACACCTGGAGACATCAGCTTTCTGTGTTGACACATCGAAGAATGGGCACTGCAGTATGCTGTGGTTCCCACACTCAGATCTCACCTGTTTGAGGTTGTTTCCAGAGCATCTGTCTTCTCTCGGTTAGGATTCAGAATGTCTGTCCTATGTGGGGTGTGGCTGATGGGTCCAGCCAGCTAGCTGCACTGCTTACTGGTGTGGGTCGTATGGGTCCCACGTGGAGCTTTTTGATGTTGCTGGGCTTACCTGGTTGATCAGCTTGATCCAAAGTTGGGCATTTCAAGGGACCAGGGGAGAGAGCACCCCACACTTTCCCAATAGGGCAATTGGTTGTTATCCTGGTGGAGGTGGCTTTGGGGACCATTTGTGGCAGGTGGTATAGATGATGTGGAGAGCATATTGTTAGTACTGCTGCCTCTGTCCTTCGGTAATGAAGCAGAGGCCTTGCTGGGCAGGACTCCTGGGATGGGACCATCAGCGTGCTTAAGGGACATGGTTTTGAAGGCCCCCTCAACCGATTCAAATTCTCCATCAATGGGAAAACAGGGCTTTATCTTGAAGTTAGAATTGGCCCTAGGTCGTGGCCATACAGTGCAGCTAAAGCTAGCAGGCTTCAGGGGGACACCTCCTCTTTGTCTTAGCTCTCCTGGCTTCGAAGGACTTTTTGGTCTCATGAATGAGCTACCCAGTGTTTAGACAGGATCAACATGGGGCCATTAGCGCGCATGATTTTGGAGTGTCAACTTTACTCCCAGGCTCGGAGGAGTTGCTGAGGCATGGCCCAGAGAGATGTGCATTGTGAAACAGTTGAATCACCTGTAGTGGGCAAAGGCCAGTGGGAGGGGCCAGGGCTGCAGGTGGCCTATGATGGCAGCCTTCCAGGGCAAGGAGATGATGAGGTTAGCCGCAGCAATGAGGTGGGGCCAGGGGAAGAGAGGTGGGTGAGTCCCAGGAGGTGGAGCAGCTATATTCCCAGCAGCTTCTTCACTGACCAGAGTGGCACTATTCTGACCAATCAAGACAGTGCCTTTTGGATCAATCAAACTGTGAGAATTTGGAGTCCTCATTTGCATGAGGACAGAGCAATTGGGGACCAAGGATGGGGACTTCTGTCTATAATTTAGCTCCTCTCTTTCCACTGAAGACTGAAGACAGAACACTGTGTTTCCCTGACTGGAGCTGAAACACTGAAGATGCCTCCCAGGAGCAGAGCGGAGCAGACCGCTATAGGGCAGGGTAGAGTGGACTAGACAGGAGCAGGTGGAGCAGGCCAGAGCTGTCTAGCCAGAGAGGGGTTTGCCCTAGTGCTGTCTGGCCCCAGAACCACCTCACAGCCATTCTGTGCTGCTTCATAACTGAGCTATAACACTATTGAGCTGTTTTCACTGAATACTGTTTTCTTCTTCACCATATCCCTGCTGATGTTGAATTGATGCCATCGACCAACAACACTGGAGACACAAATTCTTTCAGCTTGACTGTTAAAGTCTCTATGAGGTGCTGGCATAAATAAAACTGCTGCAGGAAGTTACCCTGACAGATCTCAAGCACTCACAGAGCTAGGGCCTCTCACGTTCCCTCCTGATGACTCTCCTAGCCTTAACATGAGAGCGCAGGTTAGTTCCTGGACCAGGATTCAACTTTGGTGCCCATGGACTGCAGGCCATGCTAGAAAAAGCGGCCTCTTCCTCTTGCTTGGTTGTGAGAGCCTCTTGTCTGCCATTTTTTCAGATGGCCGAAGTTGTCACCATCTTAGAGATTTACAGCCTCTCTTAGACTGAGTCTCCTTTGATTTTGAAGGGAAAAGGCCCAGGAAATTTATAGTGATAGAGAGCTAGAGCTTGACACACAGGTTTTGCCAAATAGGCTGAAGCGGAGTACGTTATAGCAGTGACCATTCTTTCCCTTGGCAGCCTGGGCGCATCGTGAGGGCCCATGGAGGCTGAAGCCCTGCTCACCCTGGAAGCCTGGGCAGCGTGGCTCCAACAGAATTATGTTTGGTGTGTGACATGCTGACTTTAGGTGCTGCCTTTGCTTTTTCTCTAATGAAACAGGTGATTACAGTCTTAGGAAAAAAGAAGTTGCAAGTTGTCTTGTAAAGGCAATTGGAGGGCAGACAGGGACTCTTCCTCGATTCACAAAGCACAGATGTTCTGAAGTTTGAACTTTTGTGGCTCCATAGCTGGTACCCTGTTGGATGCACAGTCACCAGGTCAGTGTAAGAATGAAACATCTTAGTAAATGCTCTGCTTTTTCCCTAAACAATGTGTTTTTTGTGATCTGTCTGGTCTATTAACAACTATTTGTGGTTGCAACAAGTATGAATGAAAAATGCACTTAGAGTTTGATAGGTGGGCTAAGACTGATTTCAATTTCATGATCTGGACGTGTTACTTATCGAAGTTTTCCCTTTCCCCTGCACCCTCTGTGGGCCTTTAATTTGTTTCAATAGAACTTGAGATTCTAATGCTCTCTTGTGTTTATACATATGCCTCCAAAGTTCACCCCACTGGCTATGGGTGAATGAGGGACTCACTCTTCTCCAGTTGATGCTAAATCCTCAAGGAATTCTTGGACTGGGACAACTCTTATGCACCTTACCCTCCTTTATTTTTTCCCTGTGGACTCTGAAGTCTACCCAGCTTCCTCGTCCAGGACTCTCCCAGGCAGTGATGTGCTGGTAAAGTTTTAAAAACTAAATCTTGGGAGGGAAAAAAGGAGCACTGATTTGTAGACTTTGCCAATTTTCAAGGTGTAAATAATCTCACCACAGTTAATTTCAAGCTACCAATGTGACACCCACTGGTTTGTAAAACCCCAGAAAATGTAACGGCCCGCCTTGGAGCTGGTAGAAGCTGGCTCCAGGAGCTCGCTGTGCTAGGACAAAGGTTTCTGCATTTTTCCCCTTCCTACCTTTCCTAACCAATGCTGTAAGTACTGTAAGATTTAAAGGGGTGAGCTGATGAAAGGCACTACATTGGACCATTGCAAATGAAAATAATAAGTGGGGAGGCTGTAATTGTTTTTCTTTTCAAAGCCTCTTATATCTTCACTGGAATATAAATGAAGATGGCCAGTTTCCTATGGGGTTATTTTCTGTTTTTAATTAGCAATGGGCCTACACAATGCAGAACTTTATGTTTCTCTCCTGGGCTGGGCACTCCTGCTACCTCACTGCTACCGCTAGGAGAAAAGCCAAGGCTCCGGTGAAGGGGCATAAGAAACAGCCTTGACACAGGCTGTTGGCCAATTCCAGCCTCCCCCACCCTTTAATTACTGTCTAGGGCTGTTTTCCTATTCCAGAGGGCAACAGAGATGATTAATGGTGACAGGGATGTGGGACCTGCAAAGCCTGGATTATTTACTCACTGGTCTTTGACAGGAAATGTTGCTGAATTGCCTTAAAACAGCGATTCTGCAGACTGGGATGCAAACTTCCTACCCAGAGCCTGTCTGGCAGCCTCTCTTGCCCTGGTGACACTGCAGGGTAGCTCACTTCCCAAACTCCCCCTCACAGTCATTTTTAGGTTCACAGGATTCCTCACGTGGCACAAGTGAGAGAGACACACGTTTATTTTAGCACATTTCTATGTATCTGTGACTCAACATAGACATTCAGTACTTTCATGTGTCCTCTTGGTGGGCACCTGTGCCATGTTGTTTGAAAAATGGTCAGTGATGAATTTTATGTTTTAGGTATCTGACTTTAGCACTATCTCCCTTTCCTCTTTTTCTTTTATTATTGGGTTACTCATTTTACCTTCCCCCATTTCCTGCTCAGCCTATATAATAAAGAGGTAATATGCAAATTGACTATCACACCCTTGCACAAGATGGCCACCCCCATGTGGTCAAATATAGCCACCCCCATGTGGTCACAAGATGGCCACCACAAGGTGGCTGGCAGGGTAGGGCAGTGGAGGGGACACCAGGCCTGCAGGGGAGGGCAGTTAGGAGCAACCAGGCCTGCAGGGGAGGGCAGTTTGGGGGCACCAGGTCTCTAGGGCAGTTGGAGGCGACCAGGCCAGCGTGGCAGGGCAGTTGGGGGCAATCAGACCAGCAGGGGAGCAATTAGGTGTCAATCAGGCTGGCAGAGGAGTTGTTAGGGAGTGATCAGGCTGGCAGGCAGAAGTGGTTAGGGGCAATCAACAGGCAGGCAGGCTATTGGTTGGGAGCCAATAGTCCCGGATTGTGAGAGGGATGTCTGACTGCTGGTTTAGGCCCGATCCCTGTGGGCTAAACCGGCAGTCAGACATCTCCTGAGGGGTCCTAGATTGGAGAGGGTGCAGGCTAGGCTGAGGGACAACCCCCCCTGCCCCAGTGCACAAATTTCATGCACCCGGCCTCAGGTTGTCTAGATAAATGCCCTTACATGCTTCCTGGATGAGCTGTGTGTGTGTGTGTGTGTGTGTGTGTGTGTGTGTGTGTTGTCCTTTCAGAGCAAGAGCAAGCACAAAGAAGTAGAATAAAAACCTTTATATGGTTGTCTTTGTCTTAAGTTCTAATGTTAAAAGAAAACGCATTCTTTCTTATTATATTGAGTTTACTTGTAGTGTTAAAATGTTCCCTCCTGAGACATCATTACCATTGCTGAATCCTAGCAGAGTCAATAAGATTCCAGAGAACAAGTATTCAAAGTAATTATTTTGAGGGAATTCTAGTAAAGGAGGGTGGGGGGGGGGGTGGTTAAAGGAGAAAAGTCCTGAGCAGAAGGAATTTAGGGAACAGGAAAAAAATGAAAGCAACCCTTTAATTCTTCCTCAAAGCAATATGAAATGTCTTGTTTTTCTCATCTTTTTTCTGATTGCTATGAGTTCTGACATGATATGAGGCTATAGCTTTCATTTTTAACTATGTATGTTAAAACTGAAAGTATGAAACTACATTATAAAATAAAACTCTATCCCTTCATATGCAATTTGTAAAAGACTTTTTAAAGCTATACTTTATGCTTAGGGATTACTACTTAAGCAAAAATAACAGAACTGTTTTTAGACATTGAAAATGATGTATAAATCTGCCTTCTTGTAAAATTCCCATTCCCTTAATCTATTATCAGAGAAAAGCATGGGTGGTCTTTCTTTGTTGTAGTGGGAGTGGGGTTCTTGGGGTATCACTGGAATAAGCATTTCTAGAGGTGCCCACGGGAGAATGAGATATGGCAGAAAGCTTTATTTTTGTGAAATTATATACCTGGGTTTCCAAAGTTCCATTTCCCTTAGTCCAGTCATAGAAGTGTAGCTGGGGTTTCAGGAGAACTAGAAGCAAAGCCAGGGTCCAGAATTTTCTTTCCATGTTGGATCCAGGTCCAGTGCAGCATCAGACTAGCTGCAGTCCAATAGTCCATTGTGTGTGGGGTCCACATTCCCATAGGCCATGTGGGCGAATACAAGAGAGAGCGCCTGAGGAATAAGAGTCCCAAGAGCATAAGAGCAATCATGAGAGTGAATTCCATTGTTTAGGGGATTAAATATTCCAGATTTTGAGGCAGTGGACATGCCCGTCCTGGCCAATGACCTGTTCCCAGGTGTGACTGACAAGCAAGTACCTTCCCAACATCATCCCAACTTTACTGGGCATCCATCTGTTCTCTGCCCTCTTCAGCCTTCTCCCCGGAATCTGCAGGGAATAGACAGGTGGCTCCCTGGGGACTGTCAAGCTTTAACTTCATTGTGAAGCTGCCCAAATGACATGCTTATCCCTTTACTTCTTTCCTGTAATTAATTAGGTTAATCACAATGGTGTCAAATCCAGCCAGCAGGAAGCTGATAGCATGAGTGGTGCCAACAGCACAATACCAGCTGCATGGCATCCCACAGAGGCCAGTGTAACCCAGAGTTGAATTAACAGTGGAATTGGCTGTGCAGTAGTTCTGAGTATTTCTTTATGATATGGTTACTGGGCATTGGATTTTATTATCCACTTTTCTAGAACCAGTGTGCCTTAAAAAAAGGAGAGAAGTAGCATTTTAGTTTAAAACACAGCAGTCAGTTTATTACAATACGTTTTTATTGATTTGAGAGAAAAAGGAAGAGGGAGAGAGAGAAACATTGATGAGAGAGAATTTTCGATTGGCTGCCTCCTGCATACTCCCTACTGGGGATTGAGCCTGCAACTTGAGCATGTGCCCTGACTGGAAATGGAACTGTGACCTTCTGGTTCATTGGTCAATGCTCAACCACTGAGCCACACCAACTGGGCTAAAACATGGCTGCCAGATTATTTAGATACTTAAGAGAAGTCACAGGGCAGACGATTCTGTACACCCATTGACACAGGGTGACTTCCCAGCATTGGCAGTCCATCACATGACTTGAATCATTAGCTGTCCATAATCTTGTTGCTGGTGGAAATCTTGTCATTTACAGGAATGTGAGGAAAGCATTCCACAGACCAACGCATGGGAGACTGTATGTGGCAAGATTTATTCAGGTAGAAATAGAAGGCTGTCCCTCTTGGGTTCAGAGTGTCCCATCTTTGTCCATTCTGCATGGGAAGTCCAGAGTTTCTGTGCCATGTTGAAGCTGCTCCAGCTCAGCCTTCTTCCCCGTCTGGCTTAGCCTGTGTTCCTTTGCAGCCCATTGTGGGCGGTGGTAGCCAGGCTCCTGCCTGGAGCTTGTGTTTGGAGCCCATGAGTCTGTCGGCCACTCTGCTGCTAAGGTCACATGATTACTATGGAGAGATTGCATGAACAAACAGTGTGAGCATGGGATGGGGGACGGGGAGAGAGAGAGAGAGAGAGAGAGAGAGAGAGAGAGAGAGAGAGAGAGAGAGAGAGAAGAGAGAGAAATCTTCTTTGCCCCCTGGGGTTATATCATCTCTGATCAGGAACTTTTTCAAAATAACCCATCAACTTCCCAGGCTTTTGCAGGCTTCTGATTGGTCCACCCCTTGACCAGCCTATTATTTCCCCAGGCCAGATGGACAGGCCTCTATGGTCAAGCTCCTCCCCCTACACCATGCCTGCTTTCAAGGAGTCAAAGCAGTGATGAATACTCAAAATGCGAATGTGCTTATCTTCCCTTGCCCCCCTCCTCCACTCCCAACATTTGGGTACTAAAGCGGGGAAGGGAGGTGCTGTGACCTCTTGGAGTGTGAAGTTGTAGCTTCCTGGTGAAGCAAATAGGTTCAGTACAGTGGGGCCTTGACTTACGAGTGTCCCGACTAACGAGTTTTTCGAGATCCGAGCCATCTCTTGGCCAACTTTTTGCTTTGAGTTGGGAGCTAAAATTCGGGTTACGAGCCAGCTTCAGATACCCCACCGCTAGTTAGCACAGCGAACATCACAGTGAACGCCACAACATCAGCCCAGCATCATGTGTCTGGGCTGATTTGACATACGAGTAATTTGAGTTACATGCTCTGTCACGGAATGAATTAAACTCATAAGTCAAGGCCCCACTGTATCTAATTCAGTTCCCTAATTGATTATATTTAATAATGTCTGATTCTCTTTGCTTTCTTTTTAAAAATTAATAACTAGCTAATTACACTAACAATATTGGCCTGTATTTGATGAAATAATATTGTGAAAAGCAGATGGCTTATAGCCTGCTGTGCAGTGTCATTGGGCAGTAGGTCCCCATCTTATCCATGTCTTCCTTCTGTTACACTCTGTACTTCCCATTGGACTGCCACTGCACATCTGTGTTGCTCCACGTCTGAATTCCCCAATTGACTGAGAAAAGGACTGCGGCTTTGTTCATTCTTCTATCTCTTATATCTGTCACAGAAACCATTCTTAAATGGATGAGCACATAATGCAAGATGATCCTTCTAAAATGTGACTTTGGAGAGAAGCCTTTTGTGTTACTGAGCAAGGGCTCACTCCCGATGTACATAGAAGACGATACTATGGCACCAGCTTTTGAGGAAAGAGAAAGTTTTACTGCAAGGTTGACAGGAGATAAGAGGCAGAGCTCAAATCTGTCTCATTTATCCAGTTCTGGATGAAATTTAAGGGATTGAGGGGAACAGGCTGGCATGTAAAGCATTGGTGGGAGAGCTTTGGAACTTGGCTATTTATGGTAAGACTAGAGGCCCGCTGCACAAAAATTTGTGCACTTGGGGAGGGGAATCCCTCAGCCCGGCCTGTGCCCTCTCGCAGTCTGGGACCCCTTGGGGATGACAACCTGCTGGCTTAGGCCTGCTCCCCAGGGGATTGGGCCTAAGCTGGCAGTCAGACATCCCTCTGGCAGCCCGGCAGCCCTCGGGGGATGTCCACTTGCCAGCGGGGAGCAGACCTAAGCTGCAGTCAGACATCCTTAGCACTGCTGAGAAGGCAGGAGAGACTCCCACCACCACCGCTGTACTGGCAGCCATCAGCCTGGCTTGTGGCTGAGCAGAGCTCCCCAATGTGGGAGCTCACTGACCACCAGAGGGCTGCTCCTGCATTGAGCATCTACCCCCTGGTGGTCAGTGTGTGTCATAGTGACCAGTCATTCCCAGTCTTTCTGCTGTTAGGGTCAGTTTGCATATTACCCTTTTACTATATAGGCTAGAGGCCTGGTGCATGGGTGGGGGCCTGGTGCATGGTTTGCCCTGAAGGGTGTCCCAGATCAGGGTGGGGGTCCTGCTTGGGTGCCTGGCCAGCCTGGGTGAGAGGCTGATAGCTGTTTGCAGCTGGTCACACCCCCTTCAGGGTGGGGGTCCCCCACTGGGGTGCCTGGCTAGTCTGGGTGAGGGGCTGAGGGCAGTTTTCAGGCTGGCCTGTGACTGAAGCTCCCAGCCTCTCCTTTTTTTCTTTTTTTTTTTATTCTGGGATTTATTTACATTCTATAATTGAAACTCTGTTGCCTTCACTGGCGCTCCCAACTCTGAGGCCGTGGCTGGCTGAAAGTGGGTATCTGGGGTTTGTTAGGCCTCTATAATTGAAACTTTGTTGCCGTCCTGCTCTCTCCAGCTCTGAGGCCGGGAGACTGCGGCAGGCGGGGAACCTTGGCTTCCTCCATCACTGGAGCAAGCAAACCTCCTGCTCACTTCAGCTGCGTGGCTGCCATCTTTGTTGGCAGTTAATTTGCATATCTCGCTGATTAGCCAAAGGGAAGCGTAGCAGAGGTACGGTTAATTACCCTATTTGTCTTTTATTAGATAGGATATGGTCAGGGGCTTCACCACTGGGTCCTTCTGGACATCAGATGCTTTCCTTCTGAAAGAGTTCAGGCATTCAAGTTCTGGTCCTGTCCTGGCCTTAGGTTCTGTTGGGGAGAAAGGGCACAAAACTTTGGTTCCAGGTGTTATTGGAGGTCAAAATTCTCTCCTCTGCCCATACTTTGGCTGCATGACTGCATGATTGGTAGTTTTGTTCTGTTGTCCCTGCAAAAACAACTCAGTATCTTCGTAGAAACAGCATCTTGTCATCCCACAAACCCAAATAACATAGGCCCTTTCTTTTTGCTTAGAGTACCTCCTTGTTAGGTTTAAATGTCTGCTTTCAAGGAGTCAAAGCAGCGATGAATACTCTGATTTGCAAACATTCATCACAGGTTACAAATTCAGACCTTTTCTGGAGGGATTGAAACTTTGTGTTTTCACCATCTGGCTGCCAGGAAATGAGATTCCTGTTCTCACTTTAATTTTGGCCATTTGAAAGTTGATCTTCTCAGAGCACAGTGCTGGGAAGAGTTGGCTCAGAGTTGTCCTGCCTTTGTTTAGAGCCCAGATGTGAAGAGTGACATGAATGGGAGCTTAGCTAATACTCGTAGACTCCAGCATTTGGGAGATGGCTCTGGACAGGAGGGAGGGGCTCCTGGTTCAGATGAGACTACCTGCAATAAATCCATGTGCTTGACTGTCACCTCTCACTTCTGGTGCTTGTGAGCTTAGCCAGGCCTGACACCTCAAGGTGGGAGGGCCAGGTGGAGTCCCTTTGCTGGTGTGGTACAGTGGCATCTGGACAGGCTCTCGAGCATCTGTGTGCTATTGTCCAGATTTTCTGCTTCAGCTGGCCAGAGGTGGTTGTGATGCTGCAAATCTGTGCTCATCTGGATCATCACATTCTCTGAGCTTCAGCTTCAGGTCACATTGTTTAGAGGTAGCCTTTTCCATCAAGCAGGTAATGCTATTATCAGGAAAGATACTACTCATTAGAAAACAGAAGCAGACCTCACAGATGTGTGTGTTTGGAGTTAGTTTCGTATCTCATGCGCCAAATGAGGAAGGTAATGTCTACTGATGGTATTGGCACCAATTCAACACCCATAGGAATCCTCAATTTGGGGTGTGGTGAAGAAGGAAACTTTATTCAGTGCAAAACGGCTTTATTGTGATGCAGCACAGCTGTGAAAACAGCAAGGCTGTGAGACAGTCCTCTTGCACCTCTCAGGCTAGACCAGTGGTCAGCAAACTGCAACTGGTGAGCCACATGCGGCTCTTTGGCCCCTTGAGTGTGGCTCTTCCACAAAATATCACGTGCGGGCACACATGTACAGTGTGATTGAAACTTCGTGGCCCATGCTCAGAAGTCGGTATTTTGTGGAAGAGCCACACCCAAGGGGCCAAAGAGCCGCTTGTGGCTCGCGAGTCGCAGTTTGCCGACCACTGGGCTAGACAGCTCTGCTCTGCTCCTTGCTAGTCCACTTAGTGCTGCCCTGATCTGCTCCTCTCTGCTTTGATCAGCACCGTTCTGTGCCAGCCCACTGCTCCGGCCTGCACCACTCTGCTCTGCACTGCTCCAGTGAGACATCTTCACTGTTTCAGCTCAGCCAGGGAGACAGTCTTCAGTGGAGAGGGAAGGCACTCTCTTGGAGCCAGAGAAGAGCTGGCTTATATGAACAAAAGTCTCTGTCCCTGGTCCCTTATTGGTGAGTCCTCATGCAAATGAAGACTCCAAATCCTTGCAGCTTGATTGACTAAAAGGCACTATCCTGATTGGTCAGAATAGAGAGGGCCCGTGTAGAAAATGGTTGCTAAGCTCTGTGTGTGTGTGTGTGTGTGTGTGTGTGTGTGTGTGTGTGTGTGTGTGTGTGTGTTTGAGCCCAGTTAGTCACCAGGATCCCTTCCTAGTAGGTGTCTTCTTTCTCAGCGTTCACAGTAGGAAGAATGAGGCAGGGTGAGGAGGCTGTTTGCTGTGTTCACTTGGGGCAATGAGACACAGCAGTCCTCTGAGGTTGTTTTTTGTCCTCTGGGTGTCACTCCTGGGGCTAGGGAATACTCTGCTCTTGAGAAACCTACTTCATCTTTATTTATTATTATTATTATTATTATTATTATTATTTTTATTTTTATTTTCCAACTTCATCTTTAGATTTTCCCTGGCCACACTGTTAGAATAAAGAGGTAAAATCATTTCTAGCCCTCTAGTGTAATAATTTATTTACTGGCCTGTAGAAGCATTGTCGGAATGATTTTGTGGACCTTGAGAAAGAAGACACTTACCAAGAAGGCTCCTGATGGCTAAATGGGCTCAAATTAAAATAACAACAAAAAAACGTAAAGCCTAGCAGACATTTTTATACTGGGGCCTCCCATGCTAACTGCACTTCAGGGAGAAGCCTGTACTGAACTATCTGCCTGCATGGTATTTCTGCATCTGAGCCAGCCCTTTTATAGGAGTTCCTGGAATCCTCTTTCAACAAGAGCACTGAGGCCTTCCCCAGCCATCAGAGCTGTGCAGCTATAGCCCTATCAACATTTTTACCAACCAATCAGAGCAGCTCCACTCTGACCAATCAGGACAGTGCCTTTTAGACCAATCAAACTGTGAGGATTTGGAGTTCTCATTTGCATTAGGACAGACCAATTAGGGACCTGGGGCAGGGACTTTTGTCAACATAAGCCAGCTTCCCTCCCTCTTTGAGAGTGCACTTTGCCTTTCCACCAAAGGCTGTGTTTCCCTGGCTGAAGCTGAAACACCAAAGCTGTCTCACCAGGACAGAGTAGGCAAGTGTAGACTAGAGCAGACAGCGCATTGCAAACCAAGGACAAGCAGAGCAGAGCTATGTAGCTGGCGAGGAGCCTGGCCCCAGGCTGCCTCAGAGCTGTACGATATTCACAGCCTGGCTGTCACAATTGAGCTGTTTTGCACCGAATAAAGTTTCCTTCTTCACCACATCCCAAACTGGGGATTCCTGTTGGTATTGAATTGGTGCAAAATGACTAATTTTCACATTAAGTTCTTATTGGTAAGAATTGATTTATATGAAGATATAATCTATAATAAGAAAAGCATAACATGCTAATTAGACTGGACGACCTTTGGAAGAAGCTGTGGTGGTTGGGGCCAAGGCAGAGGCAGAGGTACCCGGGGGCCAAGCCCCTTGCACAAATTTTGTGCATCAGGCCTCTAGTCATATAATAAGTCCTTATGAAGATAAGTTTAGTTTTTATCTTCCAGCAAAGATGGATGTATGTACTCTCTAGCTCTGGACTGACAGCCACTCAGACTGAAACCAGTTCGTTCAGGAATGAGTCTTTTTCTTCTTTTTTTAACCTCTTTCACCAATTTCACCCCCTCAAATCCTGCCTCTGTTTGTATCTATGTAACCTGTGGTTTTATTTTTAAAGATTACACATATAAATGAGATTATATGGTATTTGTCTTTCTCTGTCTGACTCATTTCACTTAGCATAATGTCCTAAAGATCCATCCATGTTGTTGCAAATGGTAAACTTTCATTCTTTTTTATGGCTGAATAATATTCCATTGTATATATGCACCACAGCTTCTTTATCCATGCATCTGTTAATAGACACTTAGTTTGTTTCCATATGTTGGCTCTTGTGTATAATGCAGTAAGCAAGGAGCTAGAGATGTCTTTTCAAGTTAGTGTTTTCATTTTTTTTGAATAAATACCCAGTAATGGGACTCTGGGTCACATGATAGTTCTATTTTTTTTAAATATATTTATTGATTTTTTTTTTTTAGAGAGAGGCGAAGGGAGAGGGATAGAGAAACATTGATATGAGAGTGTAATATTGTTTGGCTGCCTCCTGCACACCCACCACTGCAGATCAAGCCCGCAACCCTGGCCAGTGCCCTGACCAAGACTCGATGCATGGGGTGATGTCAAACCAACTGAGCCACACCAGTCAGGTCTGGTAGTTCTAATTTTAAGGAACCTTCATACTGTTTCCATAGTGGCTACAATTTACATTTGCACCAACAATGCGTGAGGGTAGTTTTTTCTTCACTTCCTTGCCAACACTTGTCTTTTTGAGGATAGCTATTCTAACCAGTATGAGGTGATATCTCATTATGGTTTTGATTTTCATTTATCTGATGATGAGTGATGTCAAGTAACTTTTCAGGTACTGGTTATATGTCTTCTCTGGAAAAGTATCTTTTCAGATCTTTTTTGCATATTAAAGATCAGATTGTTTACTGTTTTTGCTATTAAGTTATATGTGTGTTTTTATATATTTTGGATATTAATCTCTTGTCAGATTTATTGTTTACAAATATGTTCTCCCATTTGGCAGGCTGCCTTTTCATTTTGTTGATAGTGTCCTTTGCTGTGCAGCGAGTTCCCTTATTTTTGGCCTGCTGTAATGCCTTTCGGGACTGACTCAATAGGGGCCCTTCAGCACTGGAAACCTGGCTCAGAGCCTGAATAAAATTAGGCCTGGAAAGGGCATCTCTGTCTTTCCAGTTTTAAAACCCACAGTGACAATGAGCTTTGCCAACAAATGATGCTGCCACACCCTGGTGGACCCTCAACTGTGTATCTCCAGGGCTCCTTCCAGCCCCAAGCTTCCTCACCTCTTTGAGGGGTGAGCAGAATTGGAGCACCTGGAAGAAAGGCAGTGTGTGGCTTGTATAAGGGAGTCCCTCTGAGGCACAGAGGGCTGCTTCTTCAACACCCTTTGGCCAAGGAGCCTGTGCTGAGGAGCCTGCGTCGAGTCAGCTTTTTCCATTGAGCAGCATTGCTGGGATCTCTGCAAATGGACTCTCTAATGATACCAAGTTGTAACCTATTTATGGTTAAAAATCAGCTGTGTGACTATACTGGTCTGTCTACAAGAATTTAACATCATTTGGGATGTATTTGTACTTATGGGAAGGTAAGATACATTGTTTTTGCTAAGTTTCCTGGTGCCTTCCATTGGTATGAAATTAATTTCTGAGCCTACCTAAATGTCAGGAAGGATTCCTTGTTCTGTGCTGTGAGGACAGTGATGGGGATAATGATGGTGATGATGTAAAGGTCAACACAGCCCCAGCCCTTGAAGTGGATGAGGGTGTTAGTCATAGGGAAGGGAGCTGCAGGGGGCTTCTTGTCTGCTCTGTGCTAAACTTGCTCACCAGCCCATTTTCTTTCATGCTTCCTCGAGGGGGTCCAGACTGAAGGCATAAAATTATTTGTGCTGGATACACTGAACAGCCTTTAGGAAGTAGGGTTGCTCTCTGTAAGTATAACAGAGTTGGGAACATGTCTGAACAAAGTAGATAATTCATTGTTTCTGTGACTATTTAAGTGGCAAAAATATGTGTTTATTTAAATTAGAGACCTTAATGTATTAACTGGTAATGAAAGAAACATCACATCTTGTTTCCTTGATGATATTGAACTTTCATATAGCCTATAACTGTTAGCTTGTTTTGTTTTGTTAATTAAAAAATGTTGTTGTTGTTTTTTATTGATTTCAGAGAGAGGAAGGGAATAGGATAGATAGATAGATAGATAGATAGATAGATAGATAGGTAGATAGATAGAAAAATCAATGATGAGAGAGAATCATTGATCGGCTGCCTCCTGCACGACCCATACTGGGGACTGAGCCCGCAGTCCGGGCATGTGCTCTGACTAGGAATTGAACTGTGACCTACAGGTTCATAGGAAGATGCTCAACCATATGGCCAGGCAATATCTGTTACAGTTTTTATAAACATGGCATTGTGGCCAATACTTTACCAGAAATTAAAATTCACATGTATTTATTTATTTCAAACAAATGGGCTGCCAGATATTTCTCCAGCAAAGCAGGTTGAATTGTAAACAACAACAAAAATGTAATTTGGGACGTGGTCTAATGCAGAACCACACTCAAGTCCAAAGAACGAAGGAGAGGAACGTTCTTTTATTGAAGAAAAAGGGAGCTCAGCGGGGATGTTGTAAACGAAGACTTCATTGGAGGAAACTGGGAGTTGAAGTGTAGTGGTTTCTCATTGGCTGAGTCGTAACAGTTTTTCATTGGCTGAACCATTGCCAGACAAGGAGAACATCCTCCTTCCTGCTGGGGTAGTAGAGTAGGAAAACAGCCTCCTGTTGCAGATGGAAAGTATGTCTCTTCCTGTTTAGGGCAATTGACAATGAGGGGTATGGTGTGAGAGCTCCCCTTACAGGTCCTCCCAACTCCAACTTAGATGTGGTTTCTGTTTACTAATCTTCACACATGTTTTTAAAAGTTTCCTTAGGATATAAGAAGTTCTAGAATGTGGTTCAGGGATGGCACTGGGGTAAAGCTGACAGGGCTCAATTCAGAATACCTGAATTCTAGAACAGGGTTTTGCCATTAACAAGTGTTATACTTTTACACACACCTGTTAAAATTGTTGGCTCTTATTTCATTTTCTGTAGATTAGTAAGGTGATATTTTCTGAGGATTTGTCCTGCTCCAAATCTGAGGTAATTCAATAAACAAATATTTGTTGAGCACTAACTATGTGCCAGGCACTGGGGTGACAGAAGGGAAGATGCCCAATCTGCTGTCCTCAGGACGTGCACATTCAGTTTCTCTGTGGACAGACAGATGGTGCGTTCTTGCTCTCAGAAGGCTACCTGGGTCACCTGTCTAGTCCAAAGAGGAGCGAGGAGAAGCATTTTGTCATCAGATAGCAGCCCCTGCCTGCTGTAACCACAATGGGCACAGGATGCAGAGGCACCCAAAACAGCATGGGCTTCCCAGGGTCACTTAGCCGGGGCCCCTGATGCCATGGAGCAACTTCAACAACGTGCCTCAGTTTATTGAAGTCACACTTTTATGTAGCCTACTTCCTATTTAACTTATCTTTTCCTGAGTGATTTACAGAGCTTAAATGCTCATCAGACTTTTGTTGGCTACATATATTTCTGGTTGAATATCCTTCTATCTCCTTGCCATGTCCATGTCTTGTCTATCGTCTGTTAAGAATTCAGAGTTTTTGTCATCTTTAAATAATATGATGCGATTTGCTTTTAGTTGCTGTGTGTGTGCAGAGAAAATTAGAAGTGTATTGAATTGAATCACTCTTCCCTACCCAAGCTGAATTTCCCATGCTCCACACTGTGCTTCTTTCTTTCTGGCTTTCTGATAAGGATACTTAGTACCTGGGCTCACAGGCATGCCAGGACTCGTGCCCGTGGTTGACAGTAAAGTGCATTACAACACAGGACAGATGTATTATTTTTTCTTGCCATCTATTATCTGTACCGAACCACATGGGAGCCATTTCCAGTTGGGAAATAACATCCAGGGCTCTCCAGGCTCGTTTTGACTGGGCTTGTGGGAGTTTGGTTCTGGTGATGTCTTCTGGAGGCTCTGCCCTCAGAGTGCCTACCCAGGCTCAGGCCCTTGCTCCCCAGATGGGCACCTGGGGCTCAAACACACTCCCTATTGGGAAGAAAAGAGTGTACTGCTTGCTGTGATGTGAGCTGGCATCTCTATCACAGAATGGATTTATTATATTCTTGTTCTATAAGGATTCATTTGTGAAAATCTCATTTTGTTGACACATAAAATACATGAACATGCACAGAACTGAATCATAACTCCTTCCTTGATTGTGCTAAAACTGTGCCTTTCCAGCGTGATTTTGAGCTGAGTTGCCCATATTTCCCAATCAAAGGCAGCATCTAGGACTATGGGCTTTCTTAAGGCCTGTTTGGTTGCATGGTTTGGAGCAAGAGGAAAACTTGATCTGCTTGGCATTTCCAATGAAATGACTCCACGGTGGAGCAGGATGGAGAGTGCTTCTCTCCCCCAGCCATCTGGAATATGCTGATGAGTCAGCTGGCAGTTGACGCCAAGTGGCAGGATTCTTAGGCATCTGACTTTCTTGAGCACATCTGCTGATGCATTGAGTCACCAAACATCTCATCTGCAGGAAAGGCTGCTCAGCCACTATCCTCAGCACTGGGCATGTGTGTTCCTGAAAAACACCTCTCAGATGTCCCTCTGATTCAAGTAAGCAAACCAAAGCATGCAGCCCCCTGTTCCTTATGCACATATCTTAACTATCCTTCCTTCTTGTTTGTGATGGCCTCCCTTTTGCTCTTGGCTGTGTTTGTAACTTGAAAACATTTAAAAAATATTTGTTGCAAATCACAAATTTATCTTCCTTGATGAATGAAATATATGAAAAATACCTTTACTTGTGTAACTTTCCCTTCTCCATGTGGATCCTGAGAAAGCAGATACTCACTAAGAAGGACTCTCAATGACTTAACAGAGTCCTAGCAGCCATTTCTACATAGGAGCCTCTCATGCAAACTGCACTACAGGAAGAAGCCTGTACTGAACTGCCTGCTTGCACTGTGTTCCTGCATCTGAGCCAGCCCTCATAAAGGAGTTCCTGGAATCCCATTTTGACCAGTTAAGACTGAGACTTTCCTAATCTAATAGAGCTGTGCACCTCTATCCCCCATCAGCATTTTCACTGATCAATCAGTGGCTCCATTCTGACCAATCAGGGCAGTGCTTTTTGGGCCAATCAAATGGGGAGGATTTGGAGTGCTCATTTGCACAAGGACAGAATAATCAGGGACCATGAGTGGAGATTTAAGTCTTTATAAGCCAGCTCCCCTCTGGCTCAGCACACTTTTTCTTTTCTCCAAAGCTTTAAGACTGTGTTTCTCTGGCTGGCACTGAAACATAGAAGATCAAACACTAAAGATGTCTCATCTAACCAGAGCAGAGAAGAGCAGGCAGAATGGAGCAGACCTGACTGAACTGAGCAGAGCTGTCTATCTGGACTGGAGAGTGGCTTGGCCCCAGGGCCTCATGGCCGAGCTGTTTCACAAGCCATGCTGTGCTGCTTCATGATTGAGCGGTGCTATAACTCTCAATCTATTCCATAGCCATGCTGTTCTGACAGCCCTGCCGTATCACAATGAGCTGTGTGCACTGAATATAGTTTCCTTCTTTACTGCACCACAAATTGGGTAATCCTGTTGGTGTTGGTTGGTGCCAATGATCATCAGTTGACACTCCTGTCTTAGTAATGTTATTCTAAATAAAGTGAACTGCTCCATGGCTCTGCCTGGCTGGAGCTGTGGACAGGGAAGCAGTCATTCGGAGTGGGGTGGCTTTTCTCTGCAAGGGCTCTTCCTTTCCCTTTCTTTTACTTGAAATGACAAGGCACATCTGTCCGGGTAATGCCTTGGCTGGGGTGCTGGACCACACATGGATTGCAGAGTGGTCTTCTTAGTTTCCTAGTCCCAGCATTGAACTTCTATCCTATCTAATAAGAGAGAAACGTGGTAATTAGCTGTACGTCTGCTACCCTTCCAATTGGCTAATCAGGGCCATATGCAAATTAACTGTCAGCCAAGATGGCGGCCGACAGCCAGGCAGCTTGAAGCGAACATGAGGCTTGCTTGCTTCAGTGATGGAGGACTCCAACGTTCCCCGCCTGCCGCTGCCGGCCTCTGAGCTTGCAGTTTGAAACACTGTTACAAATATAGAAGCTAAACAAAACCCCAGAAACCTGCTTTCAGCCAGCTGGGATCTCAGAGCTGGAGTTGAAACAGTGTTTCGATTATAGAACCCAAACAAATCAGATACCTACTTTCAGCAGCCGAGGCCTAAGAGCTGGAACCAAGCCTCAGAGCTAAAGCTGGCCCAGAATAAAAAAAAGAAAAGAAAAAAAGGAGCAGTTGGGAGCTTCAGTCACCTGCCAGCCTGAAAACGGCCTTCAGCCCCTCACCCAGGCTTGCCAGGCACCCCAGTGGGGACCCCCACCCTGAAGGGTGTGTGACCAGCTGCAAACAGCCATCATCCCCTCATCCAGGCTAGCCGGGCACCCCAGTGGGGACCCCCACCCTGATCCAGGGCACCCTTCAGGGCAAACCAGCCAGCCCCCACCTGTGCACCAGGCCTCTATCCTATATAGTGAAAGGGTAATATGCCTCCCAGCACCGGGATCAGCGGAGCCGCGAGGCCTCCCGGCACCAGGATCAGCATGACAGGGGGCAGCGCCCAAACCCCCTGATCACCCTGCGGTTCTGTGTGTGACAGGGGGTGGGGCCACAACCTCCCTATCTGCCCTGCTCTGTTCGTGACAGGGGAAGGCACCCCAACCCCTTGATCAGCCCTGCTCTGTGCCTGATAGGGGGGAGCTCCCCAACCCCCTGATCGCCCTGCAGCTCTGTGTGTGACAGGTTGCAGCTCCCCAACCCCCTGATCCGCCCTACTCTGTGTGTGACAGGGGGTGGTGCCCCAACTCCCCTATCGGCCCTACTCTGTGAGTGACAGGGGGGAGCTCCCCAACCCCCTGATCTACCCTGCTCTGTGTGTGACAGGGTACGGAGCCCCAACCCCCCTGATGGGCCCTGCTCTTTGCGTGACAGGGGGTGGCGCCGCAACCTCCCCATCGACCCTGCCTTGAGTGTGACAGCGGGCGGTGCCCCAACCCCCCAATCGGTCCTACCCTGAGCATGACTGAGGGTGGCATCACAACCTCCCGATCTGCCCTGCTCTGTGCATGACAGGGAGCGGCGCCCCAACTCCCCAATCGGCCCTGCTCTGAGCCCGACCAGGGGCTGCACCTAGGGATTGGGCCTGCCCTCTGCCACCCAGGAGCAGGCCTAAGCCAGCAGGTCGTTATCTCCCAAGGGGTCCCAGACTGCGAGAGGGCACAGGCCGGGCTGAGGGACCCCCCTCCCCCCCGAGTGCACAAATTTTTGTGCATTGGGCCTCTAGTTGGTGTATATTAGATGAGTGGCTGCTTTAGGGCTACACAGCAGGGTTGTGGCCTGGGAAGCTGAAAGTGTTTACTATCTGGACCTTTCAAACAGTTTGTGGATGTCTGTTAAGACTCATAGGTGGCAGAATGTTAACTAGAGACCTGTGACAAGGACCATAGATGTAAGAAGGGGAATCTACTCTCTGGAGTAAGACTGTCCAGCTAGCTTGCCTGTGCTTGACCAGAGGCCTGAGATGGGGCTGGAAAGCTACTGTAGTCCTGGGAGGTAGATATTAAAACTCAGCTCTTTTGCTCTATTGCTTCATTTGGAATGTTCTCATTAGAAATGTGGAGTATGGTCCAGCCGGCATGGCTCAGTGGTTGAGTGTCAACCTATGAACCAGCAAGTCACGGTTTGATTTTTGGTCAGGGCACAAGCCCGGGTTGTGGGTTTAATCCCCAGTGTGGGGCGTACAGGAGGCAGCCGATCCATAATTCTCTTTCATCATTGATGTTTCTATCTCGCCCTCTCCCTCTCTGAAATCAATAAAAATATATTTTAAAAATAAAGAAATGAGGAGTGTGGTGTGGGCTAATTCTTATGCCCTTCAAAGCAGATGTCAAGTTCAGGCTGAGAGTGCAGAGTACTGGACCCTGAGTACTGCACCAGAAAATAATTTGGGCCTCATTCAGATGAAATACCCAAGGACAGCCAAGTAGTGCAGGCTGGTAGGCTGTCCCTGCAGTGCCCCTGCAACCTTGTGCATGTGTGCACTGATCCCAGGTACCCTCAATGTAGAAGGGCCACACACATGGCAGGACCTTCCAACCAGAGGCTGCTGGATGCTGGGAGTCCCCCCAGCTATTTAAGTGTTTCTAGCTATTTAGTGTACCTATGTCAGCTCAGCACAGGCATAGAGACAGATCAAGTTCTTTGTTTTGGCAAAAGGAGAAAAAGAACAAACATTTGGGTATAGTTCCTATGTACCAATCAGGGTGCTGGATATTTTGTATTTCATTTCATTCTTTTTTTTTTTTATAGTACCTCATTGCAATTGGTAGCTCATATCTACATTTTATTGCTGGGGTGCTGGTGAGGGCAGAGCAATGCTGAAGCTCAAAAGTTAGGCATCTGGGCCACACTCAATGTGAGTGGCTTAGCCAGGACTTTACCCAATCCTATGGTCGTTCTCCATCACAGGGCACCTGGCATTCCCCTGCTGTGGCAACAGTGCTCATAACCAGAGGCAGAAGCCTTGATTAGGAATTGTTTCATCAGTAATGGGAAGATGTAATTTATTTGGAAGATAAAATTTTTGCAAGATGGGGGGAATTTTAATGGTGTCTTCAGAGGAAACACTGGGCACTTGGCCTTACTCTGTAGAATAACTCCCTGGGACGTGCTGGGCAGACCCTGTGAGGGCAGGGCTCAGATGGCACATGCCAGGGCTGGCAAGAACACTGGCAAGTTCTCTCTTTCGCTCCATATATTTTAGATTGTCTTTTGGGCTTGTTCAACACTGGTGTCATCCAATGAGTGGGGAGATTCCTTCCAATTGCCTAACAGGGGCTATTTTAGAAGGTGGTTGCAACCTCTTTCCAAAATAACATGTTGGGCAGATGTCTTTAGGCTTCCTTGAGTACCCATTATTTGAGTATGGCGATAAAACCCCACACTTAAAGTATTTTGAGATACCGTGAAGAAATGCATTGATGCCTATTTGTAGCCCTGGTCACAGTCAATCCTGCTGAAGCCCTGGGACCTTTTCACAGTCCAGACTGGGAGTCGGAATCCAGAGTAGGTGCTGAGGTCAGTTTGGTGCCATGGGCTGTGGAACTTCTGTATGGCTTCAGTGCTCCACCTGTGCTTGCATTTTATCATCTCCCCCTTAACACCTTTCTTCTGGCGCTCCAATCTTTGCACACCTTAAACTTGATAAAATCTCTTAACGGATGTGTATGCCACCCTGTGTCTCAGGAACAAAGGTTAGCTTGCTGAAAAGTCTGCTGGTGAAGTTGGGCACCTTGAAAGTATATACATATTTCTTGGCAGCTGTCTCTTTAATCAAGAAGCACCATGAACTGTGCCCTCTCGCAGTCCGGGAGCCCTCAGGGGATGTCTGACTGGAAGCTGCAGTCTGGCCTCCCTCTGTGGGAGGCAACCAGGTGGGCTGATCAGGGGACAGTGCCACCTTCCCATTGCCCCTCCACCGCCGCTGTTCACCGCTGTTTCCTCCCCTCCCTCCCCATTGCCATCCCCTCCTTCTGCCCGCTGGCATGTGCCTTGGCTGGGCTGGTGCTGCCTGCTCGCTGGCCCTGCCCCCCCCCCCCCAACTGGTCGTTCCACTATTCGGCTGATTTGCATATTATGCTTTTATTATATAGGATAGAAAACTACTCAGCCACAAGAAAAGATGAAATGTTACCATTTGCAACAACATGGATAGACCTTAAGAATATCATGCTCAGAGAAATAAGTCAAACAGAAAAAGTCTTATTATTCTGCTTCAGATATGATGGAGTTGCTTATAAGAGTTTAAGGCAAGAAAACAAAACTAGGAAAAAATCTATATAACATTGAGCCAACATTGAGCAGCAAGAGCAGTACTAGAGAAAGAAGTATCTTAACAAAGTCATTTGCACAAGTCAAGAGGGTAAAGTGCCAAGTTGAAAGAGGCCTAAAAGCAGAGCAGACTTTTCAGAAGTTTCACAGTACTAAAGAGCCTAAAGTTGGAGTTTAAGAAGGAACAAGGAGGGCCTGAGAAACAATGGCCCCTGGAGTTCAGCTGGGATGATTCCAGGGCTACACCCTATGAAGGTGGCTTTTTAGATAGACAAGAGGCTTGAAATACTGAAAACCAGCGTTGGTCCCTGACTGGAGTGAAGGAATGTACTTCATCCTTAACTCTTACAGGATAATATGCGTCTTCACTGGAGGCAAATAACATCACTGCAGCAGGTGCTGGCTACCAGTTTCCACAATTTCCATGGACCTTTACTACTTTACTTTAAGGTAGCTCCATTTTCAAATGCCAGAACTGGCACGGTTTTGCATGAGAACTTTTTCTGGCTTCCAGAGTCCACTGGTCCAGCATTAATTTGGCTGGCCAACAATGGTGAGCGATTAATTGCTCTCTACTCACCAGAAGCCAAATTTATGTTGTGACAGATACATCAGCTCTCTTGCCCCTTGAGAGATGTCGTGAAGTTCATGCTGTGGATTATTTTCCCGATTTTCTCAGTGGTTTTACGTTCCATTTTCTGATAGTGATGGCTAGTTGCTAATGCGGATGCCACTGCCTTCTTTCCTTCCCTTCTCTGACTTCTTCACTCCCCTACTGGCATTTTATGGACCTCTTAAATAAACTGCTTGAACTCAAATTCTTGTCCCAGGTTTTGCTAACAGAAGCACCCAAACTAATATAATCAATCAATACAAGTACACACAGAACCAGAACAAAGGGGTAAGGGGGGACAGAAGAAACAGACCAAGAAGTGAAAATAGAGCCTGGTTAAAAAACACAATCTTTAAAATAACTGATATTTAATCATCTTTAGTAATTCCATAACACATACACTGAGTGGCCAGATTATTATGACCACCCCATCAGTACTTCATTGGGCCACCTTTTGCCTTCAATACTGCGGCAATTCTTCTTGGCATTGACTCCACGAGATGTTGAAAGGTGATGCGAGGAATCTGACACCATGCCTGATGAGTAGCACTATCCAGTTCTGTGAGATTTGATGGTTGTGGAACCAGTTGCCTGATGGCTCTTTTAATTTCATCCCACAAATGCTCAATTGGATTGAGATCTGGTGATTGTGGGGGCCACCTAAGCAACGTAAAGTCTCCCTCATGTTCTTGAAACCACTCCTGCACAATACGAGCACTGTGGCATGGCGCATTTTCTTGTTGGAAGAAGCCATCTCCATTGGGATACGCCATCAACATGATAGGATGAACCTGATCAGCAATGATACTTAGGTATGTTGTGCTATTCAGACGTTGTTCCACATGAATTAAAGGGCCCAAATCATGCCAGGAAAACATGCCCCAAACCATAACACTGGCCCCACCAGCTTGAAGGGTTGTACTCATGCATGTGAGGTGCATGCTTTCATGCTGTTTCCGCCAAATTCTCACTCTGCCATCTGCATGATGCAACTGAAAACGTGATTCATCGGACCACATGACCTTTTTCCAATGCTCAACTGTCCAATTTTTGTGTTCCTGTGCGAATTGGAGATGTTTTATCTTGGTAACTGCAGACAGCAAAGGTGTTCGAACAGGCCGTTGGCTTCCATAGTCCATACGATGTAGTGTACGGCTAATTTGCCTACACATGTCAGGTGATCATAATAATCTGGCCACTCACATTCAAATATATCCCACGTTCAAAGGCTGTTAAATCATGTTGTTTACCCATATCTTCAGAAAAAAATCACTTCTACTGTCATGGTAAACAACTTGCTCCCCTGTTTATAATGGTCTGGCCCTCTGGCAACTTCAGCGCGAAATTATAGCTAATTTGCCTACAAACGTCAGGTGGTCATAATAATCTGGCCACTCTGTATATTCACAAGTAAATGAAATAAGAACATGTTTTCCCAAAATATGCCTCTTTGACATAAAAACTGTTTTGAGGTAAAGGCAGTTCAAAACACAGCAGGTGTAAGAAGAGTGCTCTCATCCTCCCTTTTTCCTCCTTGAAAGCAGGAAACAAAACCACCATATGGAAGATGCCCTCTCTGCACCAGAAGGAAAGGAACATTCTTATCATCAGTGAAGGAAAGCTGAAATCAAGAGAATGCCATACAAACATAACTTAAATTTTAAAAAATATTAAAAAATAATTCTTAGATTCCTTTAGCCTCTTGCATAGTTTTGTCATTTTTCCAAGATTGCCTTTTTTTGTTCAACCTAATATAAAAACATTTAGGTTTTTCCACTTATTTAAGTCTTCATTTGTTAGTATCTAATATTCATATTATGCAATAAACATAGTATGTGATATGTTAAAAAAACAAAACACCAAACATAGGGGCATAGAAACCAGAAAGAAGGCTGTTAGTAGGCAGCAGTTATCCCATATGTGAACCTTGTGCATAGTGAGGGGGCAGCATGCTCTGGCCTTTAGCAGAGACAATGTGTATTTGGGGGACACAGATACCTGTAGCTGGAGGGTGAGGATGGGTTTGTTGGGTGAAGCTAGTGGAAAGAGATCACTTGGGAGATTTTGTATTTGAGCTGACACATGACAAGCTCCACTAGGGTCCTGGAGGGGGGAGAGAAGATAAACGAGGGCCAGAATTTGGTGTAGTGGAGAGAGCCCAGTTTTCAGGCTGTTCCCAGCTTTGTTACCCACTTGCCGTTTGACCTGGGGGCAGTTACTTTTAAATGTTCTGAAGTCTGAGATAATAAGCTCTGTGTCCTGGAAAAGGTCATTCATGTGGTGAGCTATTTGTCAGTGATGGTGAGATGAATCTTGAGGAGAGGTCTTTTCCTTTAAGACACATCCAATACTTTCTTATCCTATATAATAAAAGCCTAATATGCAAATTGTCCCCTCAACTGGGAGTTCAACTGCTTGCTATGATGTGTGCTGACTACCAGGGGGTGGTGCGGAACATGGCGGGTGTTGGCGACGTGGTGCTGCAGCAGGCGGCAGTGGAGGCACTGCCTGCTCCGATGAGCCCTGATGAGAGCGGGATCACAGCAGGATGGTGGAGCAGGTAAGCGGGCGGTGCCAGGCCAAGGCAGATGCGAGCAGGGCCCAATCACCCCACTGGTCGCCCCACAGACAGCGACCAGTGTCCATTACAGAGAAAGGGCAAATAGCAATATTAAAATATTTCTTCTAATTATTTTCCTTTCAATGTTTACGAATCCGTGCACCAGGCCACTAGTATGTAAAATAAGAGGAGTGGTAGCCCCTTTGCAGGGTTACTGTATTTTTCCATGTATAAGATGCTATTTTTTTTCTAAAATCATTAGACTGGAAATTGAGGGGGCATCTTTTACATGGAAGTCAGCTGAGGAGGGAGCTGAGGGGGTGTGTAGCTGCCCATACCTTATCAAGCAGGCTTCCTCCAATCATGAGCCTTATTGTTATTGACATCAGCTGATGCCGTAATTGAAGGTGGAGGTGGAGGTGGAGAGTGCACAGATGCAACAGGGACTGGAGCATTCTGAGCCCATAAAGATGTCAAAAAAGAAAAAGATAAATACCGGTAAGCAATCGTTTTACTCTGCAAAATTCAAACTGAATGTAATCAGCTATGCCAAAGAGCATGGAAACAGAGGTGCAGAAAGACAATTTGAACCTCCTCCCACTGAGTGTATGATCAAAAAGTAGAGAAAACAGGAAGAACAACTCCTTAAGGTGCCAGAAAAGAAGAAGGCCTTAAGAGGAGAACTAGCAAAATGTTTAAAATACTGATTGCTTAATTTTGGGTTGGAAAAGTGGAGGGGTGTCTTATACACGGGGATGTCTTATACACAGAAAAATATGGTATATAGCAGATGTCTTCATGTGCCCACTCCAGACCTTAGGAAGCAGAGAGGAAGGACGTGGGCATCTTCAGGCTGGGGTTCCTTGACAGGAAGTGGGCAGGGAAGCATCCTGCAGGGCCCTGGGTGCCGGAAGCCGGTCCATCCTTGCTGCTTGACACAGTTGCTGCAGGGAAGAAACATCTGCACAGCATATGTCTCAAGGGACCTGGCGTATATGGCATACTGCTCTTAATATGTTTGCTCCCCTTCTTGGTGCCATGTGTTTTAACCAAGGTCACCTCTCCGAGAAAGGCTGTTTCCCCAGGTAGGGATTTTTCCCTGAAGTTAGGGAGGAATAAAACCCCTTAACTAAATGCCAGGCGGGTAATTAATCACTTTACCTATGAACAATCACGCTTAAGCTACATAATCTTTACTCCCTGGAATGGAGATAAGAAACGCCCTAACCTTTGGAATAGAAATTGACAGGATTCAAATCAACTGGTATAAATACAGATGTAACAAGACAGTGAAAAAACAGAACCTGGCTGGAGAACCTAGCGAGAGAACATAGCAACAGAACCTGGACAGAACCTGGCGACCGAACCTGGCTGGAGAACCTGGACAGAACCTGGCTGGAGATCCTGGATAGAACCAGGCGAGAGAACCCAACTATGCTGATGAACTGAATGCTGCCTCTGTGCCATTCATTCCTTCTTCGCCGACTCCGTCCACACCTTTGGGGACCCCTGGTCCTGCTGGGGCTGGACCCCAGCACCTGGGAGGCAGAGATGCTCTCCAGGAAAAGGAATGAGATGGAGGAGATGGTCAAGGCTTCCCTGCCCCTTGTCTAGGGTGGCCTGGCCCTGCAGACAACAGTGCTGCTATTCATTGGGTGTCCAGCCATCAGGAGTCCCTACCCCTTCTCAACCTGTCCATTTAAAGAGCTGTTGGCTTGTTGGGGAAACCAAGTTCCTTATAGGCCTGTTTAATTAAGTCCTCACTTGCACCAACCCCTGAGTGGTTTCTCTCATTGGAGCTGTTTTAGGTGATTTTTGAAAAGATGCCCCTGTCCCCTCAGGCAGTCTGGCTGAGTGCCAGGTAGCTCAGCCTCTGCATTGTATTTTTCTGAGCACTTACTATTTTTGTGGTTTTTTTTTAGTACTCATTTGACCTGGACTTCTGATAAGGTGTTTTAAAGTAGCCTTTAGACCTCCTGTGAGCTGTTGGCTTTTTAAAATTATTCTTTCACTTTAAAATACCTGCTTCTTACTGTCACTTTATTCTGAAATGGAGTAAGTTTCTTTAATTTTCTTTATACCTCTGAGTGTTAAACTGCCTTGTTACCTAGTACCTGTCCCACAGTGGAAAAGGCAGGTTTCGCATGTGTGGTTGACCTTCAGGAATCCGACTTGGGCTCCTCTAGGTGCCTGTGGGTCTCAGTGCTGGGTGCAGGCTGTGCTAAAGGCCTGTCCAGGACGGCGCTGGGCTGTTGTGCTCAGCCTCCTCTGTGGGATGTGGGACAGAGGCTGAGAGGTTGGGCTCACTCAGGGTCACTCAAAGTCACATAGCTTGTCAGTCAAGGCCGAGTTGGCTAGATAGAAACTTGTGCACTCTAGAGGCCATGTCAGGTGGCGGCACAATGGGCAGAAGCAAGAAAGGAGTCTCCCGGGCGGTCAGTCACTGAGACCATCGCAAGGCCACCTCTGAGAGGGGGTGATGGGAGAGACTGTCCCACGGCTGTGGACACCTCCCCCTGTCCCTTCCCGCACCCAGTGCCTCCCTGACTTGCCGGAGCCAGCTCACAGCTTTGTCTCCGCTCTGGGGCCTGGCCCTCTCCAGGCAGTTGCCGGCATTTTCCTGCGATGTTCAGCCTTTGGCCTGCCCAGGGTCCTCTGGCTCTGCCGCTACCCTGGGGACAGAGAAACAGACATCCTCTGGAGTCTGTTTGGGGGTATCCAGAATCAGGTGCTTAGAACATGTGCGAAGAAGGTTTGCCCCTTAGGGTGGCCCCAGACAATGGGCCTGGACGAGGACACTGCTTAGATGCAGTGGTTCTCAACCTTCTGGCCCTTTAAATACAGTTCCTCATGTTGTGACCCAACCATAAAATTATTTTCATTGCTACTTCATAACTGTAATGTTGCTACTGTTATGAATTGTAATGTAAATATGTGATATGCAGGATGGTCTTAGGCGACCCCTGTGAAAGGGTCGTTCAACCGCCAAAGGGTTCGCGACCCACAGGTTGAGAACCGCTGGCTTAGAGGATGCAGCCTTGGGGCTCCAGCAGTTGTGCAGGTTTTGTGATTGAAGGCTGTACCCAGAACCTGGCAGCTTCGGTCTGGGCCAAAGGCTGGAGAAGATCCTGGTATGAGCCTGTGCTGCTGGGTGTGAACGTTTGTCCCAGCAGGCAGAGAAGGAGCTGCACCTCGCACCCTCCAGGGCACTGTGGCCACGCAGAAAGGACCGGGGCTCAGTGGGGCTGATCATACTGCTGCTGACAGTCTGACCCCCGACTCTGGGGACACTTCACCAAAGTGCTGTTCTTGCAGAGGCAGGGGTGAGCTCAGACAGGTATCCTGGGTAACCCTGGGCACAGGTGTGCAGAGGCTGATGTTCCTTGCTCCCACTTAATTGGCAAGCACCACCTGGTTTCACTTAACCTGGTCCCACTTAGCCATCTGGTCTCATTTAACCTGGTCCCTCTTAACCACCCAGTTCAAAGGCCTTCACACAGACCTTTGAGGAAGTGCCACTCTTCCTCGTTGTTGGCATAAGTACCCTAAAGTGAGTCAAGACCTTTTCCAAGGTAGAGGTAGGGTTTGAACCGTGCGGGGCGCTCTGCCCTTCCCACTGGTTCACTCGAAGCTCCTGGGTCCACTGCTCTTTTACCTGACCCTAGAGAGGCTGGTGGGGACCACCAGACAGCATACACTTCATTGCTGCCTGTGCCATCCGCAGGCTCTTTGTCCTCAGGCAGGTGGCATAATCGTTCAGACCCTGTGTTTCTTGACCCTATTTGTAAAGGTGACGGACTCAGAAGCCGGTATGCACAGGTGCTCCTGGAAGCAGGCTGCCTGTGGTGGTTGCCTGCGCAGCGAGCACCAGGGAGACCCTGCGGTCTCCTTCAGTGTTAATGCTCTGCAGTTGCTGTCTTAATATTCTTAATAAACTTAGCTTTGATTTATGTTTTTGAGGTATAGCGGGACAGTAAGCATATCAGGGAGTTGGCACCTGGGCTCCCGTGTGGTCCTGCCACCCCAGATGGCCACTCCCTGCTGCGATGGGCACTGTAGGACCCCTGCCCAAAGTCCAAGGGTGGCCGACACCTTCTAGGCGCTGCACTGGCCCACCTGGATCTCCTACCCGGGGAAGCCTGGCATGAAACACCAGGTAAAAACATTATGACAGGTAGGGTGACAGATCACAGAAGAAAGAATGAGGCCTTTCTCCCGCTGTTTACACAAAGGCCCGGCACTTGTATTTTGCTCTGGGTCCCACAGATCATATAGGTGCCCCAGTGGCCAGCCTCTGGGGTTTTTTGGGACCTGACTGATGGGGAGGCTGAGGATTTTCAGGGAGTTGGACCTGTACTAAATTGACATTTAGTCACTACTGTGAAGTGTAGGTCCCCTGTCAGTGGGTGGGCGCCTGTTAGCTTTCCCGGCAGTCACGCTGTGGGCCTCTCAGGGCATGCGTAGGAGTGGGGAGCCCTGCGGCTGACACTTGCCATTTCTCTGTCTTGGAGGTACCCCCTGGATGCCAGTATGGTCACCTCAGGGACCTTCTGGGGCTTGAAATGACATGGACTGCAGGTATTGTGAATGGAAAGGTGAAGCACACCTGGGACCTCAGCCCTGTGCGATTGCAGCCTCCGTGTGGTGTGCCTGGCAGTGAAACTTATGGCTCTAAAAATATGTTCTCAACAGTGCAAGACGGGGGTTGCTTTAAGCACTTTGTGACAGATGATCTAAAATAAAACCCAGAGTGAGGGTATGTGGGAGGAGACGCCCAGATGCGCTGCCTCACTGGGCAACCAGCCTCTCGGTCTGTGGCCCCAGGACATCTGGCAGTGTCTGCAGACAGGCTGGGCAGTCACAGCTGAGAGTGGTGCTGCTGGCACCTGGTGGGTGCTGCTAAGTATCCTCCAGTTCTCAGGACAGTCCTCACCACAGAGAGCGTCACCAGTGTGAAGGCTGGGAACCAGTGTCTCTCTTTAAGGACACTGCGGAATAGCTGCCAGGTGAGCTGGGGAGAATATCACATATTGTCGCCAATGCTCTTAAGACAGCCCTGTGAGTACAGCCGTTCCCAGTGGACAAGTGCACACCTGTCTGCAGAGATGACCCTGGGAGTCCCGTGTGTGCAAGGAGTTGGGGCTTTGAGAACAGCGGCTGGCAGTGTGAGTGAGCTCCCTCAGCCCCGCATAGACACCCCCAGCAGGGAGCAGTGTGTCTTTCCCTACGGACCCTGCTCCTTGTCTCTCTGCTCCTTCCCTCACTCGCCAGGTGATCGCTTGGAGTGCCCTTTTTGCTGGGTGCAGCCTGCTGTCTCAGTCATGCCTGCTGTCCCTCTATGCTTGGAGAGGCTGATGGCTTCCGAAGTGACCTGGGGACGGAGCCTCTCCACAGAATGGCAGCTCCTTCCTGACAGTCCCTCCTGAGGGCATGGCCGCCTTCCCGTGCAGTGTAGCTGCAGGAACCCTTGCTTCTGTGCTGCCCACCCCCCAGGTGTCCACTCTATGGCCAGGTCCTTCAGGGCTCAGACCAGAATGAAAGGACAGAGCCCTCTGCTCAGAGAGGAGGAGGGCCTTTCTCTCTGGGCCTCTCCACCTGTCATAGCACTTTCTGTTTGCTCTGCAAACCCTCATAGCAGCCCAGGACCCACAGCTGGACGCAACGCCACTTGGCCTGACTCCAGCTCTCAGCACTGCTGCCTGGGTGCCACTGGGGACAGTTGATGGCAGAAGAAGACGTGGGGTGGGGTTGGAGTTATGGTTTAAGGACCCGTCAGGCCATGTGTGAGTAGAGGTGGCAGGCCAGCCAGAGCAGCAGCCCCACCTTCTCTCCATTCTCTCTGCTTTCTCATTCTGCATCTGGTTGCTGCACTGGCCCAGACTCGCCTGCCTTCTCTCTGATCAGTCTTCACGGGGCTGCGGGGCTGACCATCCTCAGGGCAGCTTTACTCCTGCTCTTTCCACACTAAACAATTCATGGTGCACAATGAGCACTCGTTGGCCCCATGTTTGAAACTGCCCAGACACCCAGTCAGCTCAGCTGGCTTCTGCTGTGTGACAGCCAGCATCTTTTGTGTTGTGTACGTGTAAAGCTGAAATGGTCTCCTGGCTCCTTCCTGTTTTGCCATAAAAACTAATTTATGTATTAGGGTTATGTATTATTTGTTTACTTAAAAGAAAAGCAGGTGTGTGTTTCTCTCAGTTCTCTGTAATGCTGAGATTGTCATGTTTGCTTTTTAGAAAGTGAAGGCCAGGCGGTAAGGAGGTTGCTCCTTAGGCTCTTTGGGTATTTTATGAACTGAAAGTGTGTGACTGGCAGGACAAGGTGGCCTTCCCTCTCTGGAGGTTCCATTTGATGTTCCATATTATTATAGGGCATTTTAACTTTGGTCACCAAATAGAGGATTATGAGAAGAGGGGCCATGAGTTACGTAACTCTTACATGTATTGTCCCAGTAGCAGTTACCAAAGTTAATTGAGATAATTCTTAACACCTTTTTTGCCCAGTTCTGGGCTGTGAGCTTGCATTTGGGTAAGTCTGTTTCATTAACTGAAATCCCCCTGGGCACACCTATACCTGGCTGAGCTCTGCCTTTGCAGGAGGTGAGAGTTGTCCATGAGCCCATGGGTACCCATGGCAGGAGCTGTCCTAGATCACTTTGAGGGAAGGGCTTGGGGGCTGTGTGCACTGAGGAGGGGTAGTGGGTTACAGAGGATGATAAGCAGGGTGAGGTGCAATGGCAAAAGACTACATGCCATAGTTTATAATTAGGCTGCATCGAGTATAAACAGAGAGCTCTGTTCCCAGTGGCTCATTTCCATGAACTACATTATTATTTCTGGATAATTCTGGTGTATGCTAATCATTAGAGTAAATCGTGTATCTGATTAAATAAAGAATTTGTCTCTAGTTATGCCAATTTAGACATATCTTCTGTGTTCTCTTTGTCTCTAGGGAAGAGGTATCAGGTTGCTATGGAGATAGCGTAGGAAAAAGCTACAGGCAAGAAAGCTTAGCAGTTTCGATTTTGAAAATATTTGTGATGTAGGTAATTATTTATGTAATAATGTTATGCAGCAAAGCCATCTGCCTTTGCAAAGCCGTGTGCCATGGAATGTTAAGTAAAGCAGTGTTTCTGTAAGGTAAAAAATGCTATTTGTGTTATTAGGGTATTGAATTTGTGAACAGTAAAGATGCAATGGATTGTTTCCTGGGGTGAAGCTGCTGGATAATATAAGGTGTCATGTATAGAATTTGGAAAGCATTTTCACTTAGAAATAAAATAAAACTTACCTGAGACTAAATTGAGTATGTAATTTTGTAAGTAACTGATATCAGCTTTACAAATTTTATAAAGCCTTTTTGTGGGCACTGCCAGCATTCTCAGTGTGGAGTCTAGGTTCTGTGTTTACTCAGCCACCTGCTCTGCACTGACTGTCCTCAGGATGAGCACGTGGGGTCTTTGGGGGCTAGTGCATGCAAACACATGAGAGGACAGGTAAGTTCTGTCTTTCTCCCTCTGCACTGTGGTCTGTCTGACATTGTAGTTGTGTAGCTGAGGCCTGACAGTCTGATATCCTAGAGAATCACAACCTACTTTTGGGCTGTACAAAACCTGAAAGGTCACCAAATTCAGAAGTTCCCGCATACCAGATCACAGACAGGTGACTCAGTGACCATGACCAAGTTTTCTTGGCCTTGGTGGTATTCTCTGAAAAAACAAGCCCTGGCTAATAGCAAATGCCAATTTCTGGGGTGTAAATATTTCCTCGATGGCTGATTTCAAGCTGCCAGGGTGATGTCACTGAGTTGGGAAGAAATGTGCACATGGCACTCCTGAGCTGGTGGCTCTGGCCTGAGGCAGATGGGGGAATGAGGACAGTGCGATGCATGTGTTTCTTCTGTCTTATATATTATCTGAGTAAAGCACCAGCTGTCCTAGGGAAGATTTTCCCTCCTTTGAGCTTTCTATCCACACCCCCTTTTTGGGTGTTGAAAGCGCTTTTCTCTGTGCATTAGTGGTGAGAGCAGATGGTCTCTAGAACTCATATGCTTACATGGTAGAATGACAGATTGGACATGCCAATATTTAAAGATTTTTTAAAATGTTATTTTTATTGTATATGTAACATAAAATATATGGATCATAAAATTTCTCATTCTAGCCATTTTTAAGTGTACAATTCAGTGCCATTAACATTTTCAATGTTGTGCATCACCAGGGGTCCTCAAACTACAGCCCGTGGGCCACATGCAAATACAAATATTGTATTTGTTCCCATTTTGTTTCTTTACTTCAAAATAAGATATGTGCAGTGTGCATAAGAATTTGTTCATAGTTTTTTTTTAAACTATAGTCCGGCCCTCCAACGGTCTGAGGGACAGTGAACTGGCCCCCTGTTTAAAAAGTTTGAGGACCCCTGTGCATCACCGTTAATTCATTTCCAGAACTTTTTTTTATCACTCCTAATTTAAACCCTGTACCCATTCAGCAGTTACGCCCATTCCCTTCTTCACCTAGCCCTTAGTAACCTCTATTTTACTGTCTCTGTGAATTTGACTACTCATGTAAGTGGCATCATATGACATGTAGCACGTGTCAGAATTTCCTTCATTTTCAAGGCTGAATAATATTCCATTGTCTGTATAGACCACATTTTGCATATCCACTCATCCACTGGTGGACACATGGGTTGTTTCCCCCTTTTGGCTGCTATGCACACTGGGCATGCACATATGCTTTCACTTCTTTTGAGTATATACCTAGAAGTAGTATTTCAAGGTTTTTTAATGTACCTGGTCCACTAAGTCCAAAATGGGAAACTGCTGCTCTTATCAAAGTTTTCATTTTGTTTATGGGAGTTGAGCTTAGAGAGGCTTCATGGTATTTTCAAAGTTGCCCAGCTAATGAGCAGCATGGTCAGGGCCGGCTGGAGGAACTGAGCACTCGGAACAGGACATGTGAAGCTTCCCAGAGCTCAGAACGAATGGCCTGAACAGGGGTGGCAGGCTTTCCTTGACCCTGCAGGCATGGGCAGGCGGAGATATGGGCTGTGCCCCAGCCAGGCTGGGCCTGGACACAGTGGAGGTGAGATCGGGTGGGCTTCTCCTGGTGGGGTCATGGGGGTTTCCTACATTCGTTGTCTGGGTTCAGCAGGAAGGAGTGCCCTGGAACTTTTGACTGCTCCTCTGGCAAGAGTCCCCACTTTTAAAGCATGAATCACTGAAAAACATAATGTTTTGCATTTAAAATTGTATTTACAAACCCTAGGTGAGAATTTTTGTTTTTTGATTGGGAAAGAAAAAAGAGCCACTTCACACGTGGCATAGTTCTGCTGTCATTCCGTATCATGGGTGTCCTCCAGGCCTCAATTAGAGTGACAGGGATGGGTGTGAGCACTCTCGGCTTAACTCTCCCCCACACCAGGTCATGGGCACTGCCCACAGCGCTGCGTTGCTCGGCTTTGGTGAATACATCCATTCATGCGTGCCTGTGGGCCTCTGGAGTAAACATTACTTGCTGAATTAAGTGCAGTTAAATGACAGGTGACCTGCCCGTGGCCATAGGCTGGTGGGGATGGCTCAGTGGCTGGGGGAAGCAAGGAGGCAGCCAGGATGATGGCAGCGAGGGAAGAGGGGGTGGAGTGTCTCATTATCGCAGCAGGCATTTGTTACCAGCCTGGGTTTTGTTTAACATCTTCATTAATGATGCTGGAAGCAGCATTAATTCATAGATGATGCTAGATCAGGAGGGGCTACAAACAGCAGTGAAGACAGAGCAAAGCCCTGGAGAGGTTAGAAATATGGAGAGGAAATACCAGGGGCTTTGAGAACACAGGAAGGCCTGCGCATGTGTTTACGAGGAGAGCCAAGGGCCATCACGGTGAAGGTGAGCTGAGCTTAGAACATCACAGCCTCTACACCTGTGCTACCTCTTGCTCCAAATATGAGCGGGACTCTATCGAGCCAGGAGATAATCCAGCAAGCACTTGCTTTGGGGCACCTGGGCTTTAGGATTCCTGTGTGAGATGGACATCTCCCAGGCCCGTGAGCTGTTCTGTATTGGGCGACTGGGTGATTGGTATGGCTTGTCTGGTGATGGCTCAGAGTCGCACCTCCGGGGGTGCTTTTGTTTGGCTTCTAGGTGATTTTCCAGGGTCAGGGCTACCAGTGCCACTCCTGGAATTTTCTTTCCCTTCCCCTTTATTACTCACCTCCCTCAACCCCATGAAGTAAGGCTCCCAGACTGGGCTGAGGAAGATAAAGTGGTTTACGTGGAGAGGGGCAGTTTTCAGTTGGATTCTAATACAGGTTTCCTGAGTGGGAGCTGCTGGTTACAAATCCCCACTTGGACAGCATTTTACTTAGGACCCTGACAAAGAAAACAATACGAAAGTCTCCAAATGAATCCATCCTTATTGTGTGGCAGCCTTTGTGGGGCTTGGTCAGGGTACCGAGGAAAGCCAGCATTGCTTCACAGGCTGGAGGAGAAATGAGGTGCAGCTGACGAGCTATGTGGCATGACCGGTGTGCCAGGCTAGGCCCTTGATGAACAAAGGCAGAGCGGACACAGTCTCTGACTTCAGGGAGCTTCTGTATGGTGGTGAAGAAAGATGGCTGGAATAGAAGGTGATCAGTGATAAGATGGACCTGTGCCAGGCTTCCAGAGGAGGCCTTGCCCTGCGAGGAAGGAGCAGGCAGAGGACACAGCCTGGGAGAAGGCTCACACAATGTAGTTCCACAGTCGAGTAGACATGCCATTTGGATGTTTTTGGCTGCAAGTGTAAAACAAAAACAAAAACTGAAAGTGGTTTAGTCATAGGAAACTCATTCGGCAAGAACTCTGGGTGTAAGTGGTCGCAGGGTTGGTCCTGGCTCAGAGATGTCATCAAGGATTCAGGTCCTTCCTCCCTCACAGTGTGCCATCTCAATAGAAGACTGTGATGCAGCCCCAGGACCGCGTCCTCCAGTGACAACGTCAGTCATAGAAGGAAGCTCTCCTTTCATTGGGGAAGATAATCTTCTCAGAGTGGCCAGCACATTTCCCCTGGACCTCACCAGTCAGAATGTGGGCATAGGATTTGTGAGGGAGTCTGGGACAGTGAGAACCTGGCATTTTCAGTCTCTGTTATGGGCACTGGGCTTTTAAAGCAAGGCAGAGGGGCAGGGGAGGAAATGGGTGCTGGGTGGAGCAGCTTCAGGACTGCACACTGAGTCTGAACAGGCAGGTTAGAGCTTCATCTACCACATTTTGGAAACTAGCTTCATCCTATTTCTTGAGTAGGAAAGCACAGGCAGCTTTAAGCAGGAATATGACATGGTCATCGTGGTGACAGTGTGTAGATTACTCCAACCAGGGGGCATGGTTGGAGACCACGGATCTGGTTAGGAGGGTATTTTGGTAATTTGGGTGAGAGAAGATGCAGGCCAACATGTGGGGAAGTATGCATTTCCAAGGAGGGCTGCCTAGACACCTCCTCTAGGAGGCCTGAAGACAACCCTGAGGTGAGATTTGAAGTTGGGTTGACTATGGGGACTAGGGGAGGAAGGAAGTCTGAGATGAGCCCATGTTTGTGGTTTGTGGTTCATGTGTACATGAAATGGGGAGAACAGGAAGGTGATCAGATTTGGGGAGGAGGAGATGGTGTTTCCTGTGAATTGTCTTAAGGTACATCTTTGTACCTGTGCTGTATCTAAGTGCATAATGTACTTGTGCTATACTTAAGTACATAATGTACCCATTCTATATCTAAGTATATAATAGACCTGTGCTACAGCTAAGTGTATAATGTACCCATTCTATATCTAAGTATATAATGTACATGTGCTATACCTAAGTGCATAATGTACCTGTGCTATAGCTAAGTGCATAATGTACCTGTGCTAAATCTAAGTACATAATGTCAGCAGTCTGTTTGACATAAAAAGTTGATGTAGACTGGAAACAGCTCTCAACACATGGTTCATAGTTAAAACAACAGGAGGAGACAGGGTCACCTAATAAGTACAGGGACAAGGAATCGTGGGAGCATCTGCTGTGATGGCAGGAGGAGGAGGAGCCCTGGGCCAGCCCAAGTGTGAGGAGAGAGCCCAGAGCCCATGGAGGGGAGGCCAGGGCTGTGAGGACCAGGAAGTGGAAACATACAGAAAGGAGTGAGGCCCAGGGCCAGCTGCTTTGCAGAAGCAGTAGGGCAAGGCCTGGGTGTTCTGTTGACATGAAAGAAAAGGGTAGCCTGATGTTCTTGATGACACTTGGTTGCTTCTGTGAGCTCAACAGTCAGAAAGCTGGCATCTGGTTGTAGCTCTGTGACCTTGAGCCAATCACTTCATTGCTTGGCTTACTTCTTCACTCACCAGGGGAAAGACCTTGTGCACTTCAGAGGGTGAGCTTAGAGGACTGTGTGGGCCAGCAGTGTAGACACGCAGACTGGAAGGCAGAAGTTCTTTCAGCCAGAACTCTGGAGCCTGGCACCAAGGTTGGGGGCCCTGCTTGATGAGAACGACAGGTCTCTCCAAGTCACACATCTCTTTAGTGGGAGAGTGAGACATCAGATAATCTGGAAAACAGCTTTTGTACTTCTGAAACTACTGATGTTTGCAAAAAAGTGAGCAGTATTAAAATTTCAGCTGAGATGAGGGGGTTCCATATATGTCATAATTTACCGTGCTAAACATCCCATGTCTCTTTCCTCTCTATCCCCCTTTGGCTCTCCCTCTCTTTCAGAGCATATCTTGCCTTTGTAGTAAAGACATCTGTAATTCAACCTCTCCTGGCAGCTGCCCCCTAATGCTGACATAAAACTGTTGGGAGGAGAGAGGGCGGCTTGAGTCATGGGAGAAGGGAGAAGGCCTCTTCATTATGCAATTGTTTTCAAGGTTAAAATGAGGACAGTCCATTTGACAAGGGGAAAGGGAGGTTGCTCTATCAAGAAGAAATATTTTTACAAGACTAATGAACTTAATTGATCTGTAAATATGCAGTTTAGCCAGCCTCTTCGCAAACCTTTGGAAGGAAAATGAGGCCCAGTTTAGACATCTGTTTGCTCTGGGTACTGTGTGTGGCTCCTGGAAGAACTGCCTGCTCTGCATGGTAGTTCTCTGCCCCTCAGCACAGTGCAGGGCCAGGTTCTTCCTCGCCCACTGGGTCCCAGTGACAGTCTTGCCTGTGGTTGTTGGAGTGCTGCTTCTGGAACACAGCCTGAGCCTCCCCCTGTTACTGCACTGCACACTGGAGTTTCTGAAGATGAGTGTCAAGTGAGAATTCTCCCCATGTGCTGACGGCACTAGTTTGTCCCATTTTCTTCTTCTGACACAGAAGCGGGATGTTAGGAATCCTGAGGGATCTATAGTATGGGTTCCACTCAGAGCTGCAAATGTATAGGTGGCTCCTACCTTACCCAGGCCATGGGAGGTCACATGGGTGTCTCTGCTGGTGACCAGGTGCTCATTTCCCAGAGCTTGTTAATTTTCCTGCCTAGCACCCTGCAGTCATGAAGGAGGAGGGGAGTTAGAGAGATGCCAGCTAGTCAATCCTAGGAACCCAACTGTCAGCCTCTGCGGGGTGAGCCTGGAGGGCATTTGGGGTCATTGGCTGGGCTGCTGTGGGCTAGCAGAGCCAGCTGGGGGAAGAACTGGCTGTAGCATGGACCAGAAGCATAACAGGGAATCCACCAGGCACCGTGGCACCTGCCCATGATTGCACCTGTCCCAGAAAGAGGAAGCCCTGCTGCTTAATTGCCCCTTCCAGTCCTAGCAAAATCCCACATGGCCAACACTAGCCACAAAACACACAGGAAAGGAGATTCTAGGAAGACTTACTCCCAGCTTAAGGGACCCAACTGGACACAGCATTTACAGGCCTCATCATCTTAGAGAATTTAATGTTGAAAGCAGCTTTTTGTGTTGAAATGATTAGATCCACTCTGCAGAGGAATTTGAGTCCCAGGGAGAGTAAGTCACCTAAGGACCGCCTCTGCAGAACCTCCTACTCCTCCCTCCTGGGTGGTTGTGACACAGGAAAGTCAGAGCAGAAGGGAACCCTAGTGCCTGAGGGCAGGTCCTATTGTGGAACACTGGAGCTGACTGTGGGGCTGCTGGAGCCCTACCCTCAAGTTTGCTGGGGGCAGCTGTGCCCAGTCAGATGTCCTCATTGTTCTCACCTGTGGCAGACATGGCGCAGAGCTATGGAGTCATATGCTTACCTGGTCATCTGTTAGAACTGGATTTAAATTGGCATGAAAAGACTTTCCACTGAAGACAGAAAACTGCCTTTCCCTGGCTAGAGCTAAAGCAAGGAATATATGTCTCATCAGAGCAGACTATCGGGGATCTGCGCAGACCTGCCTAGCTGGGCATCGGTGCTGCATCCAATGAAGCTGTTCCAAGGCTATGCTGTTCTCACAGCTACACTATAGCGCTCTTCCACAGCAGTGCTGTTTTCACCACCATGCTGTATCACCGCTGAGCTGTTTGCACTGAATAAAGTTTCCTTTCTCACAGCACCCCAAACTGGGGATTCTTGTTGGTGATCAATTAGTGCCAATGACCATTGGTAGACAGGTGCCTGGTCATTTTTACTGGCCCTAACTAATAAGTAAAAATTGCCATTTTAAATGGTGGTGGAGTAAGTGGATGCTACACAGACATGCACCCAGGACCAAACTGGAATGACAACTAAAAACAAACAAACAAACAAACACACCAAAAAAGACATCCTGACTAATCAACTGACGACTAGCTGGAGAGAACCCTGATAATGAAGGACAGAAAGTGGAGACCGCATAGAGACTGGGAGGAAGTGTAGAGGTGCAAAAGGGTTGGCTGGGGTACCACAGACAGCTGCTGAAGTTCTGGAGATATATCTCAGCTGTAGGGGGTTGCCAAGGGGAACTCTGGGGTCTAATCCCCAAGCTGGGTTCACCAGCAGAAAGCATGAGAGCTGAGAAAGGTGCCCACATAACATCTGGGTGTGAAAAGCAGCAGGTTTGCTGTCTTCAAGGGACAGATGGCTGGAAATGCAGGAACCCTCTTAAAGGGCCAATACACAAAATTTCAAGTGCAGCCACATACCTTGGGCTCCACCAGAGGGAGGGAAGAGTGGCCTGGAGATGTGTGAGCAGAAGCTAGGGTTGGAGGCTCTGGGGTTAGAGATCAGAAGGCAGACACTCTGGTTTCTGTGCTAAGTCATCCCTCAAGCTGCAGAAGTCATCTCTCTCACAGATGACCTCCAGGTAGTTTTGCCAGGGGGGAAGACAGTCGACCCACCCTATTGTAAAATACCTTGCCCCACCCAGTGGAGTTTCTGAGGCCCATTAAGGGACTGAGAATAACAATTAACCTCCAGGCAGAAGCAATTGTCCCACACTGTTGGAAAACCTCTCACCCTACCTGTGGACGATTGCCTTAGGCTGCTCAAGACTAAATCCAATCAGTCTGCAGGCAGAGTCAGGTCTCTGGAGGCTTTGAGTCTTTGACTGATCTAATGAGTCAGAAATAGCAATTAGGTCTCTGCCCCATGCACCACCACCCCAAATGGCATAGGGAAGCAAATGCCAGTGGGACCCCAAGTGCCTGCAGCTGACAACTGTGGGATCATCTCCATAGGGGAAGGGAGTACAGCTCAGAACAGGGACAATCAAGGCATGAGACTCAAGGAAGACCAAACCTCTGGGCTGAGGAGTCCCCAACCACTGGACTAATAGGGGCTTTAATCTCTCAAACCTCAATTGGGTTGCCCAGGGCCAGAAAGGGACAGTGACTCACATTCACCTGCAATAGAGAAGCTCCCAGGAGGCTTAGAATAGACACCAAGCAACCAGATTCAACAACAAAAGAGTAAAATCCAGCGAGCCCCACAAATAGTGACCCAAAGCACCTGTATAATAGCTGGCATGATGACATTGGGGTTGAACCTTACTGGTAGCAAGTCAGAGGGGAATCCATCCCACAAATGGGATATTAATAATCAAGTCCCAATTACAACAGGAGGAGCCCAAATAACTCACACAAGGGGCATTCCTAGAGCATCCAGTTCAGGTGAACAAAGAGACTACACCACTGGACCCTTCAAGACACTTTCTATATAAGGTTATCCCACAAAGCCTAGGAGGCATAGCAGTTCTATCTAATACATAAAAAATGCAAAGAGATAGCAAAAATGGGGAGACAAAGAAACAACCCCCAGTGAGAGAAAAGGACTCTCCAGAAAAAGAACTAAATGAGATGGAGACAAGCAACCAATCAGACATGGATTTCAAAGAAATGGTTATAGAGATACTTAAGGAACTTAGTGCAAATTACAACAGATGAAAAAGGGAAATAGAGGCCATTAACAAGAACCAGACAGACATGCAGAGTGATATATCTGATATCAAGAACACACTGGAAGGTATTAAGAGTAGACTGGATGAAGCAGAGGGTTGAATCAGCGATTTGGAAGATGAGGTAGAAATAAATACCCAATTAGAGCAGCAAATAGAAAAAGAATTAAAAAGCTGGAAGATAGCTTAAGAGAGCTCTGGGACAACATAAAACATAACAACATCCACAGTACAGGAATACCAGAAGGGGAAGAGGGTGAGCAAAGAACAGAGAACCTGTTTAAAGAAATAATGACAGAAAACTTCTGCAACCTGTGAAGGAAAATGTCACCCAAGTTTGGGAAGCACAGAATCCCAATCAAGATGAACCCAAAGAGACCCACATCTAGACACATCATAATTAAAATAGCAAATGTTAAAGACAAGGAAAGAATCTTAAAGGCATCAAGAGAGAGACAGAAAATTACCTACAAAGGAGTTCCCATTAGAATGTCAGCTGAGTTCTCAAGAGAAATACTTCAGGCCAGAAGTACTCAAAGTAATGAAAAGCAAGGACATAAATCCAAGACTACTATATCCAACAAGGCTATCATTTGAAATCAAAGGTGAAATAAAAAGCTTTCCAGATAAAAAAAAGTTTAAAGGAATGCATTACCACTAATCCAGCAATACAAGAAATGTTAAAGGGACTGCTTTAAGAAGAAGAAAAGGAGAGAAGATCATAGGCATAAAGAAAATAAAAACGGCAATAAATAAATAGCTAGCAATAATAACCTTAAATGAAAATGGATTAAATGCTCCAGTCAAAAGACATAGGGTGATTGAATTGATAAGAAAACATGACTCATATAGATGCTGTCTGCAAGAGATCCACCTCAGAACAAAAGATATATACAAACTAACAGTGAAAGGATGGAAAAATATATTCCATGCCAATGGAAAGGAAAAAAAAAGCTGGGGTAGCAATACTAATATCAGATAAAATAGACTTCATAAAAAAGGCCATAACAAGAGATAAAGAAGGCCACTTCATAATACTAAAGGGAATGATTCAACAAGAAAATATAACCCTTGTAAATATATATGCATCCAATATAGGAACACCCAAGTATGTTAAAAAAACTCTTGATGGACTTTAAGGGAGAGATTGACAGCAATACAATCATAGTGGGGGACTGTAACAAAACCTCACTGACATCACTGGATAGATCTTCCAGACAAAACATTATCAAGGAAACAGAGACCTTAAGTGACACACTAGATCAGATGGATCTAACCGATATTTACAGAACACTTTACCCCAAAGCAACAGAATATACATTCATTTCAAGTGCACATGGAACATTCTCAAAGATAGACCACATGTTATGGAACAAAACGAGTCTATACAAATTCAAGAAGATTGATATAAATACCAAGCATCTTCTTGAATCACGATGGCATGAAGTTAGAAATCAACTACAATAAAAAAAAACCAAAAACTTAAGCCTAACTGGTTTGGCTCAGTGGATAGAGCATCAGCCTACAGATTGAGAGGTCCTGGGTTCGATTCCAGTCAAAGGCATGTACCTTGGTTGCGGGCACATCCCCAGTGGGGGGTGTGCAGGAGGCAGCTGATTGATGTTTCTCTCTCACGGATGTTTCTAATTCTCTATTCCTCTCCCTTCCTCTCTGAAAAAAAAATCAATAAAATATATTGTAAAACAAAACAACAACAACAAAAAACTTAAAAACACTGAAATACATGGAGGCTAAATAGCACATTATTAAACAACTAGAGGCCCGGTGCACAAAAATTTGTGCACTCGGGGGTAAGGGGGTCCCTCAGCCCGGCCTGTGCCCTCTCGCAGTCTGGGACCCCTCGGGAGATAATGACTTGCTGGCTTAGGCCTGCTCCCGGGTGGCAGAGGGCAGGCCCAATCCTTAGGTGCAGCCCCTGGTCGGGCTCAGAGCAAGGCTGATTGGGGAGTTGGGGTGCCGCCCCTGTCATGCACAGAGCAGGGCAGATCGGGAGGTTGCGATGCCACCCTCAGTCACGCTCAGGGTAGGGCCGATTGGGGGGTTGGGGCACCGCCCTGTCACACTCAAGGCAGGGTCGATGGGGAGGTTGCAGCGCCACCCCCTGTCATGCCCAGAGCAGGGCCAATCAGGGGGTTGGGGCACTGCCCCCTGTCACTCACAGAGCAGGGCCCATCAGGGGGTTGGGGAGCTCCCCCCTTTCACTCACAGAGTAGGGCCCATAGGGGAGTTGGGGCACCGCCCCCTGTCACACACAGAGCAGGGCGGATCAGGGGTTGGAGTGCCACACCACGTCACACACAGAGCAGGGCCTGTGGGGGTGGGGGAGGGTGGTTGGGGCGCCACACCCTGTCACACACAGAGCAGGGCCGATCAGGGGGTTGTGGCGCCACACCCTGTCACACACAGAGCAGGGCCGATCAGGGGGTTGGGGCACTGCAGCCTGTCACACACAGAGCCGCAGGGCAATCAGGAGGTTGGGGAGCTCCTCCCTATCAGGCACAGAGCAGGGCTGATCAGGGGGTTGGGGTGCCTTCCCCGTCACGAACAGAGCAGGGCCTATAGGGAGGTTGTGGCCCCACCACCTGTCACACACAGAGCCGCAGGGCGATCAGGGGGTTTGGGCGCTGCCCCCTGTCACGCTGATCCTGGTGCTGGGAGGCCTCGAGGCTTCGCTGATCCCGGTGCTGGGAGGCATATTACCCTTTTGCTATATAGGATAGAGGCCTGGTGCATGGGTGGGGGCCAGCTGGTTTGCCCTGAAGGGTGTCCTGGATCAGGGTGGGGGTCCCCACTGGGGTGCCTGGCCAGCCTGGATGAGGGGATGATGGCTGTTTGCAGCTGGTCACACACCCTTCAGGGTGGGGGTCCCCATTGGGGTGCCTGGCCAGTCTGGGTGAGGGGCTGAGGGCTGTTTTCAGGCTGGCGGGTGACTGAAGCTCCCAACTGCTCCTTTTTTTTCTTTTTTTTAAATTCTGGGCCAGCTTTAGCTCTGAGGCTTGGCTCCAGCTCTTAGGCCTCTGCTGCTGAAAGCAGGTTTCTGGCCTTTGTTTACCTTCTGTATTTGAAACAATGTTGCAATCCTGCTGGCTGAAACCCGGGACTAAATCAGGTTTCTGGGGATTTGTTTAGCTTCTATATTTGTAACATAGTTGCTTAGAGTTGCAGCTCAGAGGCCGGCAGCGGCAAGCAGGGAACGTTGGAATCCTCCGTCACTGAAGCCAGCAAGCCTCATGCTCGCTTCCAGCCGCCTGGCTGCCGGCCGCCATCTTGGATGGCAGTTAATTTGCATATCGCCCTGATTAGCCAATGGGAAGGGTGGTGGTCGTACGCTAATTACCATGTTTCTCTTTTATTAGATAGGATAAATGGGTTACCATTGAGATCAAGAAAGAAATGAAAAACTTTCTGGAAACAAATGAAAATGAACACATAACTATTTGAAACCTATGGGACACAGCAAAAGCAGTCCTGAGAGGGAATTTCATAGCACTACAGTCATACTAAAAAAACAAACAAACAAAAAAAACAAACCCCCCAAAAAACCCCAACAAGACTAATAAACTATCTAACCCTACAGCTAACTGAATTAGAAGAACAGCAAGAAAAGCTCATAGTAAGTAGAAGGAAGGAAATAATAAAGATTAGAGAAGAAAAAAATGACATAGAGGACAAAAAATACAAAAAAAAATCATCAATAAAACCAAGAACTGGTTCTTTGAAAGTATAAACAAGATTGATGTATCATTAGCCAGACTTATCAAGAAACAAAGAGAGGACCCAAATAAATAAAATCAGAAACGAAAGCAGAGAAGTAACCACTGACACCACAGAAATACAAAGGATTGGAAGTAAATACTATGAACAGCTATATGCCAACAAACTGGACAACCTGGGCAAAATGGACAAATTCCTAAAAACATACAATCTTCCAAAACTCAATCAGGGAGAATCAGAAAACCTGAGTAGGCCAATAACAACTGATGAAATTGAAGCAGTAATTTAAAAACTTCCAGCAGACAAAAGTCCTGGACAGATAGATGGATTTACCGGTGAATTTTACAAAATATTCAAAGAAGAACTAACACCTATCCTCCTCAAACTATTCCAATAAATTCAAGAGGAAGGAACGCTTCTAAGCTCTTTTTACGAAGCCAGCATTACCCCAATTTCAAAACCAGATAGAGATACTGCATGCTACCACATGGCATTCCCCAGAGCTGTCTTGGTCTCTGTGTATGTTTCCCACTGAGATTCAGCCAATGGCTCCACAATCTCTGTCGGGTCTGAAAGGTGCTGTGCCTGCGGGGTGAAGGAAGGCCCTGCTGTAGGACATCAGGTCCTTGGATACTGTCCACCCCTCTGGCTCTCAGGTGCCCTGATTCTGTTTCATGGCAGAGGCAGGCACCTTCCCCTTCACCCTGGTGCTTCTCTGTCCATAACAGCGTGGAAGGCAGTGACTGGACAAAGTCCAGAGGAAGTGGTTGTCATCTTCTTAGCTAAAAGCAGACGTGGTTATTTCTAGCAAGGATTGTGAATGCTTTGTCCCCCTTTACTGCCATCCCATACGCAGTGACACGTGCCTTAAGGATGAGAAGCTGGTCATCGCTGTCACTTCTGAACCCCTGAATTCCCAAACTACTTTCCAGCCTTCAATGAGCAGCCTGTGGATTTGTTTCCCAGACCATGAGGTGTGAGGAGCCTTGCAGGCTGATTTTGACTGAGTTGTAGAGTTCTGATGGCCAAATTATTTAAGGCAGCCCCTTTTGGGAGCGGATGGCATGCTCTGGTCAGCCTCTAGGTCAGCACCTGGACATAAGCTCTTGGAGTCTTTGCTCTTAGCTACCTTGAGTGGGAATCTGAAGGAAGGGATGAGCTGCCTGGGAATAGCTGGACGTAAGAATCTCCGTGGGGCAGCAGCTCGTGTGAAGATAGTGTGGCTCCCCTTCGCTGCTCCCAGTTCTCTGCTCACCACTCTGCTCTCTTGCGTGATAGTGTCCCATGTGCTTCTGTGCTTGTGTGGTTGTTGCTCCTGGTGCAGAAAGAGCTCAGTACACATTTGTGCAAGAAGCAAGATGGAAATGTGTCAGCTCAGATCATCAGTGGGATGAGTACAGAGTTGGGACAGAAAACTGAGGCCCAGCTTCTCATTTCTGCTTTCTGGTTGACCTGCCCAGTTAAAGTGGGTGCAGCCTATGCAAGGAGTATGGTTAGTAAGAGAAAACTTTGCTTTTACTAGTATAGTTAATCTAATATACAAACTTGTATTATTTTGGTGATATTAGTAGTAATACCCAAACTATGTGCCGTCTATTGGGTAAATAAGGTTTGTACACACACGGCAGGCTTTCAATTGCATGCTGAGTTTAATCCTTTGACATGCATTTTCTCATGATGTAAAGGGGATCTGAGGCACCTCTTGGAAGCGCGTGCATGTCAGTGATGCCAGCAATGCGCCACACCTGCTCTGTCTCACATGGGAGCCACATATGGCTTTTAAGCTAGTAAAATGCAGCTACCAACTCTTAGGAACTGGATTTAATTACATTTATTTTCAATTAATTGAAATTGAAACAGCCACATGTGGGTCATGCCTATTCTAATGGACAGTTAGGGAGTTACAAAGTAATCTTGTCTTATTATTTTATTGTGTAATTTAGAAAGGAAGTTTATGGATTTGAAGGAAATATTAGGTCTAAAAGAAGGTAGTGACTGAGCTGCGACTTTCTGACACCTGGTCTGGAGCTTTTCCCTTTGTACCACCTGTTCTAGCAACTGACTCAGCTGGATGACGTTTGAAGAGCCACTTACCTTCTCTGGCCTCAGTTTCCTCACGTGTAAAGTGTGGTTCTAAGCCGCCTTCTGTCTGTGATTCAGTTTCATCCTATTCATGGCTACTGGGGATTCAAGGAGCTCTGTTTTAATTAAGAAAAAAAAAAGGTGTATTAAACACTTGGGGGCCATGCTGGTGATTCCTTGAGTCCATTGCACTGGATAGGGAGATGGGAAACGAGGACAATTTCCAACTGCAGGCTTTGGACACCACCCAGACCCAGCTCAGAAGCAAGAAATCTGCATTTTTACAGGTTTCCCAGCAGTTGTTACACAAACCTCTGCCTTTAAACACACCAGGATGACCTCCCACTAGGGCTCTTTAGAACTGTCCAGCCTGCTGTTCAGTGCAGAAACCCACATTGTGGGGTCTGACCCAAAGTCGGGGCCAGAGAGTGGTTTCCATGTGGGGGGACGTTGAGCCCTCTCCAGCACCAGTCAGAGTGAGAGCTCAGCTACCTTTCTGCTGGAATTCAGAACATCAGTGGTCACTCCTCTCTTTCCAATTGTAACCAGACAATCAATGGGTCCAAGCTGCCAGTTAAGCAGAGACAGGGTTGAATCATTATGAGTGTTTATTCCAATACTGCCAGCAGTAGGGGGGAGCAGCAGGTCATCCACAAAAATCTGCTCTGCCACCCACCATAAGCCAGCTGCCTTTATTGGGTAGAAGGACAATGATTACTGAGGAAGTAGGCAAAAAGGTATACCAAATGGACAATTAACAGGTAATGCGGGCTGGATGTGCAAAGGCCTGCTGGTATGCAAAGGCCTGCGGATATGCAAAGGCTGGGGGTCTTCAAAGGGCTGGCAGCTCTGGTTTCTGCAGCGAGGTTGTTAATTTTTCCATGATAACAGGCAGCTCCCTGATGGGGAGGATGGGCTGCATTTCCAAGTGAGCTCCCAACCAGGTTAGAATGTGCCTTCTTTAATCATAATAAAACAATCACGGTTAACAGAGCATGATTAATATTTCTTACAATTATAGCTGGTCCCCAATATTCTATTTCTGCCCCATCACAATGAATATTGCAGACGGAATAAAAGCAGGTCTGGGCATTTGTCCTTGACCAACTTCAGTATTTATGGGCGAGCTGCAAGTTTTCTTTTAAAGAGGCCGATTATAATCTGTAGCCACAATGAATTACCAAACTGTGATTTCAGTAATAGAATATTACTTAGTCATAAGAAACAGACCTGAACCTGAATAATGTTTCTGTTGTCATTTTTCATTCAAGCCAGACCCCTTTCTCATTTCTCGGAGGAGGGAGATAAAAGAGGCAGTTGTTCCCAAATAGCAGCTGTATCTGTCTCCCACTTTCATTAACCCAACTCCATGTTCTGCCTGTCAGCATCTGCAGAAGGAACTTAGAGAAGGATCAGCTCCTTTGAAATTTTTAACTATAATAGTTCATGTAAGAGCTGGCATTTAATCATATCGTTGAGCTCATTTCAAACAGGACCCTGTAGGCTATTCAAAGCTAACTTCACACTTAGTTACAAATCCGAAATTCCCTGGATGTGCCTTGGGCCCGAGGGAGGGCGCAGGCCCACTGCAGAGCCCTTCACAGGCTTGTGGGTAAGTGCACCCCTGACTTCTGAGGACTTCTGCCAAACTCAGCTGCAGAGAGGCCTCTCTTAAGCCTTTTTAAGGTTTAGTTCTTTCTGTTATTTAGGAAGATTCAGTGGCTCAGTATCTTGTAGTTCTTCTTCATTTGTTCCTTTTTTTCAATAGGGACATTTGTTTTTCTTCTTCTTCTTTTTATTTTATTTTATTTTATTTCCCCCATCACTATTTATGACTCCTATACCCTTTTCCACTCTCCCCTCCCCCCACAATCACCACACTGTTGTCCCTGTACATCAGTTATTTCTCTTTTTATTTATTTCTCTTTTGCTCAATCCCTTCACCTCACCCAATTACCCCAGCCCCAACCAGAGCTGTCTGTCTGCTCTCTGTAAGACAGTACCGCTGTACTGCTTGGAGGTAGGGTTTGTTTTGCCCTCATTATAATAGTGGCCCCTGACCTCTGTGGGGTCCCACACTCAGCTTCCCTCCTGGAGATCAGTCACAGGAGGAAACAGTGGTTCTACTGCAACTGCTCTTGGTTTACAGATAGTGTGCTCCTAGACCCAACACCCGGGGCAGTGGGAAGCGAGTTTGGGAGTCCAAGAGGCTGCAAGGCTCTGTGGTTCTGTTTCTTTATCTGAAACACCACTGCCAGCCCAATAGTGGAGAACCTCTTGCTTTGTCAGGTGTCTGCTGGCTCATTCACTGTTTGCTCCCTTGCCACTCACAATGCTCAGCTGCCCCCTGCCCCCTTGCTGAAGGTATCACCTGCAACCTCTGGCTTTCTCCCCTCTCCTGGCTGGCTGCTGAGCTCTGTGAATTCCCAGCTTTAGGGATGCATCTGCGGGCTGCCTGCACTTTCCTCCCTTCTTGTTTCCCTGTTTATTCCCAGTTGTCCACCTTTAGATGCTTCAGTGTGCAGGTCTCTCAGGTGTGCGTCTGTGTTGAGCAGGGATTTCTTTGTTGAATTATAGTTGGTTAAGTTGTTGAAATTTTAGGGAGAGAGGAAAAGGTGCCCTCTCATGCTACCATTCCTCTGACATCACTCCAATTTTCAGTTTATTCTTGTGTGTGATGTAAGAATGTAATCTAGTTTCATTATTCTGTACACATCTGTCCAAATTTCCCAACACCACTTACAGAATAGACTGTCTTTAGCTCATTGTATGTTATTGCCTCCTTTGTCAAATATTAATCGACTGTAAAGGTGTGGGTTTATTTTGGGGCTCTCTATTCTATTCTATTGATCTATATGTCTGTTTTTATGCCAGTACCATGCTGTTTTGATTACTATGAACTTGTATAGTTTGATATCAGGTAGCGTGATTCTTCTAACTCTGATCTTCTATCTCAAGATTGCTATTGGTATTTGGGTTGCTTTTGTGGTTCCATGTAAATGTTTGGCATATTTGTTCTAGTTCTGTGAAATACACTATTGGTATCTTGATAGGAATTGTGTTGAATCTGAAGATTGCTTTGGGTAGTATGTATATTTTAATGATGCTAATTCTTCCTATCAATGAACATGGTATATGCTTCCCCTCATTTGTATATTCTTTAATTTCTTTGGTGTCTTTATAATTTTCTGAGTACAGGTCTTTTAAATCCTTGGTTAAATTTATTCCTAGTTATTTATTCTTATGGGAGCAATTGTGAATGGGATTTTTTTTTTTTTTTTTTAGTTTCCCTTTCTGATAGTTTGTTAATGGTGCATAAAAATGCAAATGATTTCTGGATATTTATGTTGTATTCTGCTACTTTACTAAATTCATCCATCAGTTCTAATAGTTTTTTGGTGGAATCTTTAGGGTTCTCTTATACAGTATTATGTCATGTGAAAATATTGACAGTTTTACTTCTTTCTTTCTAATTTGGATGCTTTTTATTTCTTCTTCTTGTCTGATTGCTGAGGCTAGAACTTCAATGACTATCTATATATATAAAAGGCCAAGTGACAGTCCAACTGTACGACCATCCGATTGGCTGATACATATGACGTGCACTGACCACCAGAGGGCAGACGCTCAACACTGCCAAGCTGTGGTGACTTGGCAGCAGCAGTTCTTGGGCGATGCACCCCAGAACCAGAAAAGAAGGAGCCCGATTCTGCATGGGGCCACGTGATTCCACCTTTGGCCTTGGGTTATATTGTTGCTGGGGCACTGTCAGCCCCAAATCTGGTTTATTGAAAAATATTAAAAATATTTCTTGTAATTAATTTCCTTTCAATGTGCATGAATCCGTGCACCGGGCCACTAGTGTTGAATAAGAGTGGTGAAAGTGAACAGCCCTGTCTTGTTTCTGCTCTTAAGGAGAATGCTTGTAGTTTTTTTCCCATTGAGTATGATGTTGGCTGTGGATTTTTCATATATGGCCTTTATTGTGTTGAGTATGTTCCCTCTATTCACACTTTCTGAGAGTTTTTATCACAATTGGGTGCTGGATATTATCAAATGCTTTTTCTGCCTCTATTGATATGTTCGTGCTGTTTTTATTCTTCATTTTGTTTAAGTGCTATATTACATTTTTGTTTTGCAGATATTGTAGCAACCTTGCATCTCCAGAATGAATCCCATAGTTCATGGTGAATTATCTTTTTAATGTATTGCTGGATTCAGTTTGCTAATATTTTGTTGAGAATTTTAACATCTGTGTTCATCAGGGATATTGGCTATAATTTTCTTGAATCAATGTTCTTCCCTGAGTCTCTTCATCTCCCCCCGTGTTTCTCCTCACTCAGAGGCTGGGTGCCATCGTAGGTGATTGTAGGATTTGCCACATGAAAAGTATTATGTTGTTTCTTTGTAGACACTCAGATGTATATGATGTTACTGTATGCACAAGGAGTTTATGACCTACTAAGAGCAATAAATGGTCATAGAAATGAACCAGGAGTCTTACAGTTGCAAGAGACAGAAAATCTAACTTGAACCAGCCTGTATGAAGAAAGACAGAAGGCAAGGTAGTAGCTTAGGTGACCTGACATCCTAAGGTAGGTTGCATCTGCTGGGTCTGGATTTGTGGCCCAGATGATGCCAATAGGACTTGGTTTCTTTCCAACACTGGGCCCCCTGCAAAGTAGTTCCATGGTCACCCTTATGGGAGCAGGATGGCGTAGGATCTTCATCCTTTTTCTGGAAGTCTTTCTGGAGTCTCTTCAGGCAGCAGCTACAGAAGAACACATGAGACTCACTGGGTTGGCTGTGTGAATTGGTGATGTGGTGGCAGTTGGCTTAGATTTAGGTCCTGCACTCCCTCTGGCAATAAGGGGAATTGCATCCAGGCCTCAGGAATAACAGTGGGAGCAGAGTGGTTGGATAAGAGGAAATTGGTCGCTATTGCCAGAAGGAGGTGAGTAAATTCAGGCAGGTGAATCACACACATCCACTCCAGGAAATTACTACAGTAAGAAATTTAAATGAGTTACAAGTCAAGTGAAAAACAAATGTAATGGAAGTGCTGAGGTTGGAGACATGGGGAGAACTTGGGGACTATTTAACATGGGGGTTCCTGGACCAGACTGGGTCCCTGACCTTCATCCATACCTGTTTTACTGGGAAACTACCGACTGTTCAGGATCATCTCTATGTGAAAGAGTCCCCTCCAGCTAGCCAGGCTGTACCTTCCAGCTCTGTGGCCTGCTCCATGGAATGTTCTGGCAGCTCCTCCTCTCACCCCATACTGCCCTCCCTGCCCATCACACTGTTCAGTCCTCTACAGACATCAGAACTCTCCACAGTTCTTCAAGGTCCAGCTACTACTGCTTTTCTTCTGGGACTATCACCCCACTTGGGCCAGATGAAGTCAACTCTTCCTTCTCTGAATTCCAGGTCACTCTTGGTGGTCACCCTGTCCTTCCAATGTCTCTTCCTTTGATCTGTATGTGTCTGCAGTCCAGTTACCTGGAAGCTTTCAGGGGTGGTGACCTTCACTTGTGATGTCCTCTAGTTACTTCCCAGCCCTGAGCACAGTGGGCACTGATTGAGCACTGGTGCATGGAGTTTACATGTGTTGTGGGTGGTTAGAGAGTGGGGTGCAGCTCAGTATTTTCCTTTGTAAGAAAGGTATGTCTAGTTTAATACTTAGGCTCTTTCCTGATTTATACAGAGTCTCTAATGGTTAAAATTTTGTGCTTCAGATTGCATACCTGCAATGTTTGGCCAACAGTGCACCACTTGCTTATTATACTGTCAGATATCCAGTCTGCTGCCTTCATAGTCTCCAGATGTGCTTGGTGGCAGCTGGTACACTATGTATGTCTGTCCCTCAAGGGCTTTAATTGTCTCATTAATGAGCAGGTGTAATGAATTCTGTTGTAGACAGCATGTCCGCTAGTCTGAAGATGTTTGGGATATATTTTATCTCCATGTGCCATCCTTTTCCTTTCCCTCTTTTTGATAATCTCTTTATTTTAGAATATTTGTGAATATCATAGAGATTTCCCATATACCCAACATCCCATTTCCCCATTAATACCTCACATTAGTGTGGTACATTTGATACCATATTATTAACTAACATCTGTACTCTAGTTAGATTTCTTTAGCTTTCCCCTAATGCCCTTTTTCCGTCCCAGGATCCCATCCAGGAGGCCTCATCACATTACATTTAGTTGTCATGTCTCTTTATGCTCCTTATGGCTGTGATAGTTTTTCACACTCTTCTTGTTTTTGATGACCTTGATAGTTTTGAGGAGTGTTGGTCAGGTATTTTGTAGAATGCCCCTCAGTTGGGCATTTGATGTTTTTTCATGATTAAACTGGGATTATGGGTTTTTGGGAGGAAGATGACAGAGATCAAATGCCCTTCTCATCACATGATCTTAAGGGTATATGCTCCCTTCCTTTTATTTGTTTATCTATCTATTTATTTTTATTGTGTTAAAATATACACATATGCAACATTTACCATTTTAATTATTTTTAGGTGTCTAGTTCAGACATTAAGTGCATTCATATCATTGTATAGCCATCCCTACCTTCTATCTGCAAACTTTTACATCATCCCCACTGAAATGCTCTGTCCCCATTAAATACTAACCACTCCCTTCCCACTCCCCCACCCTCTGGCAGCCACCATTCTACTTTCTTTCTCTATGAATTTGCCTGTTCTACTGTTTTAATATAGGTTTTGTTATTATTCAAATATGGTGACATCAACAGAGATAATTTCCATTGAAAAGATAGTGTATTACTCACAGTTTTCAAAAGAAGGCACACCAGGCACAGAGGGCCACACAGGGTTGGTCAGGAGGCAGAAGCAGTGTGGGGAAATGAGCAAGAGCCTTGATTGTGGTTTCTATTTGAAGGACTAGGTGAGAGGTTCTGCAGGCTTAGGATTTTAGTATGAACGAATTCAGTGGGCTGTGGGCATAGGGCTGTTGCTGGTGGGCTAGTACCGGCCTTGGTGTCATCAGGGCAGGTGGACAGTGGTCCCCAATGTGAGAACCCCACAGGGGAGGTCAGTGGGGTATGGACACTGGATTGGGTGGTTTGCATTAGGGAGGTTTGCATTTAGACCAGTTGTTTTCTACCTCTAGAACTTGGCTGACTCTGAGAGGGGCAGTCCCCCCAGGGTCAGCAAGGCCCAGATATCAAAGCATCAGAACACAGAAAATAAGGCATGGCTAATACAAGTAGTATAATATGCCATATAACTAGACTCATACAGCATTTAGCCTTTGGTGTCTGTCTTATTTCATTCGACATAATGTCTTCAAGGTTCATCCATGTTGTAGCCTGTGTTAGCACGTCCTTCCTTTTTAAGGCTGAATAATATTTCACTGCATGTATATACGACACATTTTATTTATTTACTTAATATATTTACTTTTAAAGAAGACCAAACATTCCAATCTCATTTCTAAATGTCCTGGGAATTTACTTGCCAATTGGCCTCCCTTTCAGGGCTTCTCCCATCTTGGCTAAAAGATGGTACACGCAGGAGAGCAGGGAAGGGCACAGAATTTGTGGGGGAGCTGGGCTGACAGTGCAAGATGGAAGTGCACTATGTCCTGTCATTAATCACCACAATCCTGAAGTCAGAATTCAGACAGAGCAGGAGAGATGGCTCCTGGGATGCACTTGCTGCTCCCTCCCAGACCATAAGAGGCCTTAGGTGGTCTGTGTCCCCTACAGGAGCCATCTCTTCAGAGTGTCTTTGTAGAAGTTTCAGATGGACTATCAGGGGAGAACAATTGTTCATCCAGTGTCTGTTTCTGCTCTAATGACTGCTCTTTCCTCCACAACTGAGAGGACTTGGTGGGCGGATATGGGAGAGACAGGCTGATGTGATGACATTTGGCAAGTGAGCTATAATAAAAAGCACTCCCAAAGGAGAAGGTTCCTGCAGTTATCAGCCACATTAACAGTGGCGTCTAGATTGGTGTCTTGTTGGGGCAGTATGCCTTTCTCTTCTCCTGCAGACCAAATCCCACTTAGATTCTGACATGCAGTGCTTGAATTCTTTTTCCAGAAACATCTATCAAGAGTGAATATCGTTAACTATCCATCGATTTTCCCACTGGGGGTTTCTGCTATATTCATTCTTCTGTGAGAGACTCTTTTCCACATACTGGCTAACAAAGGCTGCTTCCCTCTACTCTCAGCTGACACGTGGATAAGGACAAGATATTAATTTTAACATTAGCCTAAGTAAAAATATAATTCGTATTTTTACTCTTCTTCCAAATTAAATCTTATCATGCATTCTAAAGGGAGCTACAGAGCATTTGGGATTTATTTGTTCTATTGGATCATCTATTCCTTGTTCCCCTCATACTCATTTTTAGCAATGTAGAATTTGCTATAGCTGGGGTAGGTATATACCATTTGGAAAAACAGCCTTAGCCCTAACTGGTTTGGCTCAGTGGATAGAGCGTCGACCTACAGACTAAAGGGTCCCAGGTTCAATTCCGGTCAAGGGCACATGCTGGGGTTGTGGGCTCAATCCCCAGGAGGGAGCATGCAGGAGGGCTAGTACCTGCCTTGGTGTCATCAGGGCAGATGGACAGTGGTCCCCAATGTGAGAGCCCCACAGGGGACCACAGGGGCTCTTTCATCATTGATGTTTCTATCTCTCTCTCCTTTTGTCTCTGAAAAAAAAAAAAAAGAAAGAAAAACAGCCTTATTCCATACTAGAGGCCCAGCGCGTGAAATTTCATGAGACCCAGACATGGCGTGCTTCGGGATGCAGCATCAAGTCCCACCGGTGCCACAGGACCCAGTGTCAAGTCCCGCCAGCACTGTGGGACCCATCATTGCACCTCCTGGTGACCCGTCTTTGGTTGTTACGGTATTACGACCACTGGGTTTTTATTATATAGACTAGAGGTCTGGTGCATGAAATTCATGCACTGGGGGCAGGGGAGGGGTACCTCAGCCTGGCCTGCTCCCTCTTGCAGTCCAGGAGCCCTCAGGGGACGTCTAATGCAGGGAGCGGGCTAAGCCGGCAGTCGGACTTCCTTAGTGCTGCTGTGGAGGCAGGAAAGGCTCCTGCCACTGTGGCTGCACTTGCCAGCCATGAGCCCAGCTCAGGGCTTCTGGCTGAGTGGTACTCCCCCTATGGGAGCACACTGACCACCAGGGGGCAGCTCCTGCATTGAGCGTCTGCCCCCCCGTGGTGTTCAGTGTGTGTCATCTCTGGTTGTCAGTGTGTGTCATAGTGACCGGTTGTTCTGCAGTTTGGTCAATTTGCATATTAGCCTTTTATTCTATAGGCTATTGTGTTGTAAATGTTTCCCTCCATGTCCAGCGTGGTTCAGGGTTCAGGATCTGGAAGAGGAGCTGCACACAAATGAAAGAGAAAAGACATGAGATAATTTGGGAATATTGGGGGCCAGGCGGGTAAGTCCAACTCAAGAGGAAGGACTTTCACCGGTGCTCAGGCTGCACCAACCATTTTATAGTCAGAGGTAAACAAGGTAGTGGTTACCATAGTTACACTGTCCTTGTGAGTTTCACTTGTTTTGACCATAGTTACACTTCCTGCACTTCCCTCAGCCCATTAGCTTCCCAGATAAGATCTAGGGAGTGTTATAAGGTCAAGCCTAATTATGCTAAGAGGACTGTGCCCTCTAAGCTCGGACTTGTTTGTGACTTTCCCAACAGGTCAGTCCGGGGCTTAATCCTATATCGGCTCCCCACATATTGGAATACAGGATGTGTTGTTTTTTTTGCAAATAAAATATAGAGAAATGATTCTATGTGGTGGATAAAGTTGAACATAAATCATCTTGTTGCTAAGAAGGTATCAAGATTGTGAAATTAATGAATTTAGTGTGGTAGTAAACATATTTCAATCATATGATTCACTGGTACAGACTAAAGAAAATTCACTGGGAATGGAAGGGGATAGAGAGGGATGGGAAAATTCTTCATCAATGATAGGCACTTGGTCTTTATCTCATGTTCCTTTAAAGAACATGTGAATATGGCTTCCACTTTCTCCTTCTTAAGAACTTTAAGCTAAAATCTAGAAGGATAAATGAAAGTTAATAAATGTCTAGAATTCTTTAAAAGAACCAAGCAATGTAAACCTATGGCATTAAAATGAATATCCTAAGAGTACCTTGTCTTTGGAAATGTCCTCAAAATGCCCTAAAAGTTTTTGAGGGCAGACAAAATGACATAGTTAGAGGTAGCCATTATGAAAAGACAATTTGCGTGGACACAGACTATATTCAGTGAAGGCCTGAGGAGGGGCATGGAGTGGGATAGAGGGGGGCCAAGGGAGGGAGACATTTTGAAAAACTTAAGTAGGAAAAATCTTAATTGGGATAATGGAGAAACTTCAGATTGAATATATTATTGTGTTAAAGAAATCAGTCAGTTTCAGAGTTCCTACTATGTGTCCAGCCTATTGTTAAATGTACATAAAAAGGAAAATTGGACAGATCCTATTTCTTTCAAATGGGTGACAGATAATTATACAAATAATTATTACACTGTGAAATTGGCATTAGGTTGGGGGCTTGCACAAATTCCCCTGACAGCCCTGATGGAAATGGGACAAAGAAGGGTTAGGTGAGGCATTTAAATTTATGCAAAGTTATTGATGATTTATATGTCAACAAAGCAATAGCAACATTGGTTTAGTTGGGGATGGGGTGGGGGGAATCTGGAGGGTGGCAGCAGTTGCCAGACATGCATCACATTAGAAAGACAAAAAGAAACCAGGACATTCTCTTCCAAGACATAGTTGTTGAAAAATATCCATAACTTCCTTCTGGTACAATGTGCTTGCTAGCAATTTATTTTTTCCCTTGTAATTAAAATCACACACATATTCAAGCCCTTGGAGTTTTGTGAGCATATTATATATTCAAGACATCAACTGAGCATGGTATTGTCAAGTGTGTGATTATAAGGAAAGGGTTAAACGCAAGGGGATGTTTCAGACATGGGAAGGCTGGATAGAAGGCTGAAAAACACCGTTTTCCTACTTGCAAAAACTCTGAACTTTTAAGCTCCCCAAAATACACATGTGCATGTCTGTGAGTGCAGGCAGATCTATTTCGGTAGGATTTAAAAACAATTTTTTTAAATCATGCTCTCTCTCTGTATTGCTGCCCTGCAAACACGGAGCAGCCCCCTTAGGATCCTGTGGCAAAAGCTGCAGCAGAAGCACTGCTGGCAGGACTGTTGACGTGTTTAGGCCACTTTACAAGCTGCCCTCTCCCCATTACCCCACTGGGAGCCACCATCTCCAAGCCTGGGTCACCTCTGGGGACCTGGAACTGGGGGTGGGGGTTGGGAACCTGGATTCTCTGGAAAACTTTGCTGGGCATGGGAGCGAGTGCTCTAGTCCTGGTGCATGGGAACGCGCCACCAGCCAGCCACCTCCACCTGGCACTTGGCTGTGGCCCTACCTCTCCGTGGGAGGTGTGGGCTCAGGGCCCACAGCGCAGGGCAGGGCTGAGGGTGGGGGCTCCGCTGGGTATATAAAGCCGGTGGCGCTGGTTTAACTTCTGACTTGGGATTATTTATTTGGGGAGCGCACAAACTGCACCGGCTGGTGGTGGCAGCCGCAGAGGCTGCTACAGATGGTGATTTTAAAAAAAAGGCAGCAGTGAGTGATGACAGCATCCTGGCTCCCAGGCGCAGGTTGGAGCTATGGAGTTTTCGGGACGCAGCAGAAGTGCTGAGGTAAAGGGGAGCATCTGGGACCCAGCAGCCGCTTGGTAGGCACTTGCCGGGTTTTTGTTCAGCTGTGCTCAGCACCAGGCAGCCCAAGTCCAGTCACAACAGCAATCCACATTCCCGCAGCTGAAGGAGACGGGACTGCCACGTCCATCCTATTATTTAGACACTTGCCAGGAGCTCTGGAGTCAGTGGAGCCACCAAGTCCTTGCTCCTGGTCACCGCTCCCCCAAGCGGGGCTGACAGGACTGGACACTCCAGCAGTGGAGCTGATGGGACTGGGCGCCGCCATCTTTGTTGCAGAGTGATGGTTAATTTGCATATTACTCTTTTATTAGATAGAACTAGAGGCCCGGTGCACAAAAATTTGTGCACTAGGTGGGGCGAGGGGGTCCCTCAGCCCGGCCTGTGCCCTCTCGCAGTCTGGGACTCCTCGGGAGATAATGACCCGCTGGCTTAGGCCTGCTCCCGGGTGGCAGAGGGCAGGCCCAATCCCTAGGTGCAGCCCCTGGTCGGGCTCAGAGCAGAGCCGATTGGGGAGTAGGGGCGCTGCCCCCTGTCATGCACAGAGCAGGGCGAATCGGGAGGTTGCGATGCCACCCTCAGTCACACTCAGGGTAGGGCCGATAGGGGGGTTGGGGCACCACCCCCTGTCACACTCAAGGCAGAGTCGATAGGGAGGTTGCGGCGCCACCCCCTGTCACACACAGAGCAGGGCCCATCAGGGGGTTGGGGAGCTCCCCCGTATCACGTACAGAGCAGGGCCCATCAGGGGATTGGGGAGCTCCCCTCCTGTCATGCACAGAGCAGGGCTGATCAGGGGGTTGAGGAGCTCTCCCCTGTCACTCACAGAGCAGGGCTGATAGGGAAGTTAGGGCACCACCCCCTGTTACACACAGAGCCACAGGGCGATCAGGGGTTTTGGGTGCCGCCACTGTCACACTCAGGGCAGGGCCGATGGGGGGGGGGCATTGGGGCACCGCACCCTGTCACACACAGAGCCGCAGGGCAATCAGGGGGTTGGGGAGCTCCCCCCATCACGAACAGAGCAGGGTGGATAGGGAGGTTGTGGCCCCACCCTCTGTCACACACAGAGCCGCAGGGCGATCAGGGGGTTTGGGCTCTGCCCCCTGTCACGCTGATCCTGGTGCCAGGAGGCCTCGCAGCTCCACTGATCCGGTGCTGGGAGGCATATTACCCTTTAACTATATAGGATAGAAGCCTGATGCATGGGTGGGGGCCGGCTGGTTTGCCCTGAAGGGTGTCCTGGATCAGGGTGGGGGTCCCGCTTGGGTGCCTGGCCAGCCTGGATGAGGGGATGATGGCTGTTTGCATCTGGTCACACACCCTTTAGGGTGGTGGTCCCCACTGGGGTGCCTGGCCAGCCTGGGTGAGGGGCTGAGGGCCGTTTTCAGGCTGGCAGGTGACTGAAGCTCCCAACCTGTCCTTTTTTCCTTTTTTTAAAAATTCTGGGCCAGCTTTAGCTCTGAGGCTCGGCTCCAGCTATGAGACCTCCGCTGCTGAAAGCAGGTTTCTGGTTTACCTTCTGTATTTGAAACAATGTTGCGGTCCTGCTGGCTGAAGCCCGGGATTTTGTTTAGCTTCTATATTTGTTACAATGCTGCTTAGAGTGCAGCTGAGAGGCTGGCAAGGCAGGCGGGGAAGCTTGGCTTCCTCTGTCACTGAAGCAAGCAAGCCTCCCTGTTTGTGTCAGCTGCCTGGCTGCCGGCCACCATCTTGGCTGGCAGTTAATTTGCATATCGCCCTGATTAGCCAATGGGAAGGGTAGCGGTCGTACGCTAATTACCATGTTTCTCTTTTATTAGATAGGACTAGAGGGAGGTCCGGTGCACAAAAATTTGTGCACTGTTGGGGGGGGGGACCTTAGCCTGGCCTGTGCCCTCTCACAGTCTGGGACCCCTCGGGGGATGACCATCCGCTGGCTGAGGCCTGCCCCCCAGGGGATTGGGCCTAAGCTGGCAATCAGACATTCCTCTGGCAGCCTGGCAGCCTTCAGGGGATGTCCACTTGCCAGCGGGGAGCAGACCTAAGCTACAGTGGGACATCCATAGCGCTGCTGAGGAGGCAGGAGAGGCTCCCACTGCCACCGGTGTACTAGCAGCCATCAGCCTGCCTTGTGGCTGAGCAGAGCTCCTCCATGTGGGAACTCACTGACCACCAGAGGGCAGCTCCTGCATTGAGCGTCTGCCCCCGGTGGTCAGTGTGTGTCATAGTGACCAATCATTCCCAGTCTTTCTGCTGTTAGGGTCAGTTTGCATATTACCCTTTTACTATATAGGATAGAGGCCTGGTGCACAGGTGGGGGCTGGCTGGTTTGCCCTGAATGGTTTCCCGGATCAGGGTGGGGGGTCCCCACTGGGGTGCCTGGCCACCTGGGTGAGGGGCTGATGGCTGTTTTCAGGCCGGCCAAGCCTGCAACTGAAGCTCCCAGTCTCCCCTTTTTTCTTTTTTTTTATTCTGGGATTTAACCTTCTGTAATTGAAACTTTGTTGCGGCTCCAGCTCTGAGCCCGGTTGGCTGAAAGCAGGTATCTGGGGTTTGTTTAGCTTCTATAATTGCAACATTGTTGCATCCGGAGCTCAGAGCCGGGCCGTGCAGGCGCGGAACCTTGGCTTCCTCCATCGCCGGGGCAACCAACCCTCATGTTTGCTTCAGCTGCCTGGTTGCTGGCCGCCACCTTGGTTGGCAGTTAATTTGCATATCACCCTGATTAGCCAATGGGAAGCGTAGCAGAGGTATGGTTAATTACCATGTTTGTCTATTATTAGATAGGATAATTTGCCCACTTACAGTGTATGACCCAGTGGCTTTTAATGTATTCACAGAATTGTGTATCCATCACCATAACAAATATTAGACCATTCATTCTTTTTATTGCCAAATCGTATTCCAGTTACCACATTTTATTCATCCATTCATTAGATGATGGACATTTGAATTGTTTTTACTTTTTTACTATTATCAATAATGCTGCGTGGATATTCATGTATAAGTTTCTGTATGGGCTTATATTTTCATTTTTCTTGGGTGTGTACTTAGGAATCAAATCCTGAATCATATAACTCTGCTTAACCATTTGAAGAGTTGCCAGACTGTTTTTTCAAAATTGCGGCATCATTTTGCATTCCCCAGCAATGTAGGAGAGTTCACATTTTTGCACATCTTCACCAACATTTATTATCTGTTTATCACCATCCTAGTGGTATCATTTTAGCCTTAGAAAATAATAGAGCTGTTAGGTGTATAGTTATAGGTTCAAGTTACTATACCACTTACAAACTGGGCAAATTGCTCTGAACCCTAGTTTGCCTGTCTGTACATAGGAGATAATCACACCTTTCTCATAGTATGCTTGTAAAGATTGACAGAGGGAAAATGAAACAGCATGGTGCCTCACACATCTTGACACTTCATAAATGTGAGCCTTTTTCATTATGCATAAAATGATGTCAAATACAGGTCACTAACCTTTCCTTCTGCTATGTCTATCCCTTCTTTTGGGAGGGGGGTCATTAACTAAGAGTATATTTTAGAGAAATGTGGGATCATCCTGGCTGAGCAGAGATGAGTTAATTGGATATACCAAGGTGATGGAAAATAAGGGCTCTAAGAGCTATTCCTGGATTTTCCTTGATGCTGATTAAAGGAGCCACTTAAACACATCTGGTCCTTCATTTTATTCATGAAACTAATTTAATAGTACAGTTTTACTGAGTTCTAATTTATGTACAGTAATTCATATTTTTTGATTTGTGGATCTGTGAGTTTTGGCAATCATTGCAGTCGAGATCACAACCACAATCAAGATTTAAAAATTTAGGTCTATCAACTCAGAACAAACCTTTCCTGTGTCTTTGTTGTCATACTTCCCCTCCTACCCCAGCCCCTGGCAATCACCAATCAACTTTCTGTTCCTAAAGTTTTGCATATTCAAGAATGTCATATACATGGGATCATATAGTAGCCTTTGAGTCTGGCTTCTTTCACATAGCATATCACATTTGTAATTTATGCATGTTTTTGTGTCTACTTGTTAACCAATAAAAGTTGATTGCTTCTTATTGCTAAGCAGTATTCCACTATATGGATGTACTGTAGTAGAATGTCCATTTAACAAGGAATTGAAGGAATTGGAGTTATTTCTAGTTTTTGACAATTATTAATAAAGTCACAGCAAACATTCACATAAAGGATTTTGTGTAAACATAACTTTCCATTTCGCTTGGATAAATATTTAGGAGAGGGATCATACAGTGAATGTGTGTTTAATTTTATAAGAAACTAGAGGCCTGGTGCATGAAATCCGTGCACTAGGAGGGTGTCCCTCAGCCCAGCCTGCACCCTCTCCAATCTGGGCCCTCTCAGGGGATGTCTGATTGCCGGTAGTCAAGACATCCCTCTCACAATCTGGGACTGTTGGCTCCTAACCACTCGCCTGCCTGCCTGCCTGATTGCCCATAACAGCTTCTGCCTGCCAGCCTGATCACCCCCTAACTGCTCCCCTGCTGACCTGATTAACACCTAACTGCTCCCTTGCCAGCCTATTGCCCCCAACTGTCCTCTCCTGCCAGCCTGATCTCACCCCAACTGCCCTCCCTTACCAGCCTGATCTCACCCCCAATTGCCCTCCCCTGCTGGCATGATCTTGCCCCCAACTCCCCTCCCCTGCTGGCCTGATGGCTACCAGCTGCCCTCCCCTGCCGGCCTGGTCACCCCCAACTGCCCTCCCCTGCCAACCTGATCTCATCTCCAATTGCCCTCCCTTGCCGGCCTGGTCTTGTCCCCAAATGCCCGCCTCTGCTGGCCTGATCTCGCCCCCAACTGCCCTTCCCTGCTGGCCTGATCGCCCCTAACTGCCTCTGCCTGCCTGATCATCTCTAACTGCCCTCCCTTGGAGGCCTGATCTTGCCCCCAGCTTCCCTCCTCTGGTGGCTAATTTGGTTCTGATTGGTTGATTTCTATGCTAGTCATTGTCAAAAGCTTCGCCTCCTAGGCAGCCATTGGCTGCTCACAGTTGACCCAGATTTGGTTCTGATTGGTCGGTTTCTATGCCAGTCAGCGTCTCTGGGCCTATCAATGGGGCCTGATCAGAAAGGCGGGGCTGATCACCAGCCTGGTTGGAGGCCTGGAGAGAAATGGAGGCACGGCTGCTGACCAGGCCTGAAGGTAAAGAGAGAGGCAAGTTCTGATCAACAGCTGCCACAGAGACTAAGGATCAGACCCTGCTTCTTTCTTTAGGCCTCTCTCTGGGCCTGATTTGCAACCCCCTCAGCAGTCAGTGCTGGATCACCATGCCTGCAGCCATAGCAGTCAGCACTAGATTGCCACAGCAACCCAGCACTGACTGCAGGACTGACTTCTGGTTGGTTGAGCCTCCCAATTGTTGTAGATGTGACAGACCCAGGGTTTTTATATATTAGGATTGCCAGGTTGTTTTTCAAAGTAGCTATACCATAAAATTTAATAATATTTTAACCAGCCCATGGAAGCCTCTGAATTGATTACTAATTGGTTACTAAGAATATACTCCTTAGGATTGAAGATGGCGACTGGCAGGATGGCAGTGAGGGAGAGAGTGTGAGAGAGTGAGGGAGCGAAAGGGGAGTGTGTGGCTCTGGGTGGTGTGTGTGTGTGTGTGTGTGTGTGTGTGTGTGTGTGTGAGCTAGGGACTTTTAGATCTTGCAGGACCTTTGGGGCTGATGGACTGGGTGGTCTCTGACTGCGAGACCCCATTGCTGCTGCTGTAAACACTCAAGGGTGGCGGTGCTGGCATAAAAACCATGCCATCTTGAAGGGCAGAACTACTGTGACTGAGAACCTAACCTCACCATTACCCAGACTGGCCTCAGATGCAAACTGGGACTCTACAACCACTCTGGACAAAGACCTGCTACCAAAGCTGTAGAACCAAAGACACCTAGACTCCAGCCATCCTGGCCTCAGATTCCTGTGAGTCACAGAGCACATCCTCCTCCTGCTGGCCCAGTGCAGTGATATAGGGCCTGCGTGACCCAGGGCACACGAGCGGGCCTCCTGCTGACATGGCAGCCGTGCAACCTGGACACCTAGCAGGCCTGTGACTCTGATTCTCAGCGCATGCACAGGGCCGCACCAAGCACCAGTGACTCTCATTCTCAGCACAGAGGCAGGGACTGTGATTCTTGGCACATGCATGAGGCCACACCAAGCACCAGTGACTCTGATTCTCCGTGCACACGTGGGGACTGTGATACTCAGTGCACGCACATGGGGACTATGCGTCTCAGCACACATGGCTCCCGTCAACCCACGGCAGCCTTGTGTCTCGATGCCTGAGCTCTCAGTGACGCTCAAGTTGTGCAATGCTCCCGCCGCACGTGGCTCAGGCCCTTGCAACTCGGCACTTGGACCTTCTGGTGATATCAAAAATGGGGAGACGATGGAACAATCACCAAAGGAAAGAAAAAGAGGAGGTGCCAAGAAGTGAACTAAATGAAACGGAGGCATGCAATATGTCAGGAGAAGAATTAAGCATAATGGTCATATAGTTCATAAACCAGATGGACGAGAAAACCAACAACCTATGCAAGAATCAGGAGTTAATCAAAAGTGATATAGTTAGAATAAAAATCACAATAGAAAGTTTCAACAATAGACTAGGAGAAGTGGAGGACCAAACTAGTGAGTTAGAAGGGAAGGTAGAGAAACAAGCCCACTCTAAACAGCAATTGGAGAAATAAATTACAAATCAGGAAGAGAGCCTAAGGGAGCTTTGGGACAACATGAAACGAAGTCACATACATATAATAGAGGTGCCTTAAGGACAAGAAGAGCAGCAAGGACCAGAGAAACTATTTGAAGAAATAATGACAGAAAACTTCCCTGATATGAGGAAGAAAAAAGTCACACAAGCACAGAGAGTCCCAAACAAGATAACCCCAAAAGACCCACACCAAGACACTTCATAATTACAATGGCAAATGTTAAAGAAAAAGAGAGTCTTACAGGCTGCAAAAGAGAGACAGAGAGTTACCTGCAAAGGATCTCCCATCAGATTATCAAATGATTTCTCAACAGAAACACATCAGGCCAGAAGGGAATGGAATGAAGTATACAACCCAAGAATACTCTATCCAGCAAGGCTATTGTTCAAAATTGAAGGGCAAGTCAGGAGCTTCACAGACAAAAAAAGACTAAGGGAGTTTATCACTACCAAGCCAGCAGTGCAAGAGATGCTAAAGGGACTGTTGTAAAAAGGAGAATAGAAAAGAAAGAAGGAACACAGGCATAAAGAATATACTAATAAATGGCTACAAACAAGTATCTATTAATAATAACATTAAATGTAAATGGAATAAATGCTCCAATCAAAAGACATCCAGTGACTGAATGGATAAAAAAAATCACCCATATATATGCTGTCTACAGAACCCACCACAGAACAAGGGACTCACACAGACTGAAAGTGAAGGGATGGAAAAATATCTTTTAGGCAAATGGAAAAGAAAAAAAGCTGGGATAGCAATACTTATCTGATAAAATATAATTCAAAGTGAAGGCCATAATGAGACAAGGAAGGCCACTTCATAATTCTAAAGGGATTGATACAAAAGAGGATATAACTCTGGTAAAAATAAATGCACCCTGTGCAGGAGCATCCAAATACATAAAAAATGTTCTGGAAGATATCAGGGGAGAAATTGACAGCAATACAATCATATAGGAAACTTTAGTACCCCTCTAAAATCACTGGATAAATTCTCTAGAGCAGTGGTTCTCAACCTTGGCTGCACATTAGAATCATCTGGGAATCTTTTTAAAATCCTGATTTCTGGGCCTCATCCTCCGGAAATTCTGTTTCTTTGGTATGGGGTGCGGCCACAACATTAGTAACAAAGAAACAGAATTTCCGGAGGATGAGGCCCAGAAATTAGGATTTTAAAATGATTCCCAGGTGATTCTAATGTGCAGCCAAGGTTGAGAACCACTGCTCTAGACAAAAAATCAGCAAAGAAACAGAAATCCTAAATGACTCACTAGATCAGAGGGACTTAATTGACATCTAAGAACATTCCACCCCAAAGCTACAGAATATACATCTCAAGTGTGCATGGGACATTTTCAAAGATAGACCACATATTGGGACACAGGAAATGTCTCTCCAAATTCAAGAATATTGAAATCATTTCAAGCATCTTTTCAGATCACAATGGTGTAATATTAGAAATAAACTACAATGAAAACATTCATAAAAATTCAAACACTTCAGGCTCAATAGGATGCTATTAAACAATGATTGGGTTACCAAAGAGATCAAGAAGAAATTAAAAACATCCTGGAAACAAATGACAATGAAAAAACAACAATCCAAAATCAATGGGACACAGTGAAATCAGTCCTGAGAGGGAAGCTCATAGCATTATGGCCTACGTCAAAAAACTAGAAAAAATGGTAATAAACCATCTAACTCTGCAACTTGAAGAATTAGAAAGAGAAAAACAAGAAAAGCCCAGAGTGAGCAGAAGAAAGGAAATAATAAAGATCAGAGCGGAAATAAATGACATAGAGACCAAAAACCAAAACCAAAAAACACCAATACAAAAGATCAATGAAACCAAGAGCTGGTTCTTTGAAAGGATAAACAAGATTAGTGAACCTCTACCCAAGATCACCAAAAAACAAAGAGAGAGGACCCATATAAACAAAATCAGAAATGAAATGAAAGACGCAAAATAACATCAGACCCCACAGAAATATGAAGAATCATAAAAAAAAAAATACTATGAGCAACTCTATTCCAACAAACTGGTCAACCTACAAGATATGGACATATTCCTAGAAAAATATGACCTTCCAAAACTCAAGAAGAATAAAAAAACCTGAATAGGCCAATGACTATGGAGATAATTGAAGCAGTAATAAAAAAACTTTCAACAAACAAAAGCCCTGGACCAGACGGCTTCACAGGGGAGTTTTATCACACATTCAAAGAAGAACAAAACCTGTCCTCCTCAGACTATTCCAAAAATTTCAAGAGGAAGGAACACTTCCAAGCTCATTCTATGAAGCCAGCATTACCCTAATCCCAAAACCAGACAAAGACACTACAAAGAAAGAGAATTACAGGCCAATATGCCTGTTGAACATAGATGCTAAAATCCTTAAGAAAATTCTAGCAAATCAGATCCAGCATTACATTAGAAAGATCAGACACCATGATCAATTGGGATTTATTCCAGGTATGCAAGACTAGTACAATATTTGCAAATTAATAAATGTGATACATCACATAATCATATTGAGAGATTTAAAAACATATAAACATATCAGTTGATACAGAAAAAGCATTTGACAAAATCTTACACTCTTTCTTGATAAAAACTCTCAGCAAAGTGGGAATAGAGGGATCATACCTCAACATAATAAAAGCCCTATATGACAAACCTACAGCCAACATCATACTCAATGGGCAAAAACTAAAACCATTTCCCCTAGGAATAGGAACAAGACAGGGATGCCTACATTCACCACTTCTGTTCAACATAATACTAGAAGTACTAGCCATGGTGATCAGACAAGAAGAAGAAAAAAAGGCATCCAAATTGGAAAAGAAGAAGTAAATTGTCATTATTTGCAGATGACATGATATTGTACATAGAAAACCCTAAGGACTCCATCAAAAAGCTATTGGAATTAATAAATGAACTCTGCAATGTAGCAGGATAAAAAAATAAATACCCAGAAATCTGTGGCTTTCTTATACACCAATAATGAACTCACAGAAAGAGAAACTAAAAAAACAATCCCATTTACCATTGCAACAAAAAAATTAAGATATCTAGGAACATATTTAACCAATGAGCTAAAGGAGCTATACTCAGAAAATTACAGGCTTCTGAAAAAGAAATAGAGGAAGACATAAACAAATGGAAGTATATACCATTTTCATGGATAGGTAGAATCAACATCATTAAAATGTCCATACTACCCAAAACAATGTATAAATTTAATGCAATCCCCATTAAAATACCAAGGGAAAACTTCAAACTCTGAGAACAAACTCTCCAAAAATTTATCTGGAATAAAAAAGACCCTGAATAGCTGCAACAGTCTTGAGAAAGAACAAAGCTGAGGGGATCACAATACCAGATATCAAGTTATACTCCAAAGCCCACTGTTCTCAAAACTGCCTGGTACTGGCACAAGAACAGACATATTGACCAGAGGAACAGAACAGAGAACCCAGAAATTGTACCAAGCCATTATTCTCAATTAATATTTGACAAAGGAGGCAAGAGCATACAATGGAGTCAAGAAAATCTCTTCAATAAATGGTGCTGGGAAAATTGGACAGATACGTGCATAAAAATGAAACTAAACCACCAACTTATACCATACACAAAAATAAACTCAAAGTGTATAAAGGACTTTAATGTAAGATGGGAAACCATAAAAATCTTAGAAGAAGCCATAGGCACCAAAATATCAGGCATTTGTCATAGCAATATTTTACCGATACAGTTCCTAGGACAATTGAAACTAATGAGAAAATAAACAAATGGGACTACATCAAAAGAAAAAGTTCTGCACAGCAAAAAAACCCAACAAAACAATAAAAAAGCCCACTGCAGGAAAGAACATATATGCCAATGTTATCTCCAATAAGGGTTTAATCTCCAAAATTTACAGGGAACTCATACAACTTAACAAAAGGAAGATAAACAATCTAATAAAAAAATGAGCAAAGGACCTAAATAGACACTTTTCAAAAGAGGACATACAGAAGGCCAAGAAACATATGAAAACATGCTCAAAGTCACTAATCATCTGAGAGATACAAATCAAAATGACAATGAGGTTCCATCTCACACCTGTCAGAATGGCTATCAACAAATCAACAAACAACAAGTGCTGGTGAGGATGTGGAGAAAAAGGAACCCTCTTCCACTGCTGCTTGGGATGCAGACGGGTGCAGCCACTGTGGAAGACAGTATGGCATTTTCTCAAAAAAATTAAAAATGGAACTTCCATTTGGCCCAGTAATCCCACTTGTAGGCATATATCACAAGAAAACAGAAACACCAATCCAAAAGGATATATGCACCCCTATGTTCATAGCAGCACAATTTACAATAGCTAAGATTTGGAAACAGCTTAAGTCCCCATCAGCAAATGAATGGATTAAAAAGCTGTGGTACATCTATGAAATGGAATTATACACTGCTTTAAAAAAGAAGGAATTCTTACCATTTGCAACAGCATGGATGGAACTGGAGAGCATTATGCTAAGCAAAATAAGCCAGTCAGAGAAAGATAAATATCACATGATCTCATGTTGGAAGCTACCCATTGTCTTCACTATCATAAAAGTGTGAACAAGGATCCTGGAACACTGGTGAATCTTGAGCTCTAGCAAGGGCCAAAGCTATGCACTGATTGTTTAGTCAAGACAATGGTGGCTCAAGCAATTTCCTGACCAAATAGTCTCAAAGTAAATCTTTACTAATATTTACTGACCTTTAAGATAGTCTGTCTGTTACCGGAATTGCCTGCCTGACTAAGGGCAACATATGTATCCAAAATTGAATAAAAGGTTGGCAGGGCCTGGGCACCAACGAAGTCCTTCCCCTAGAGTTGTACTCTCCACCTGGCCTCCAATTTCCAAATTATTATTTCTTGTCTAGTCTCATCACTTGCCTGCAGCCCTTCTCCAGATCCCGAACCCTAAGCCACGTAGGATGTGGCTTCTCACAATATCACTCATTTGTGGAATAAAATGAACAACATAATCTGATGAACAAAAATAGAACCAGAGTTATAGAAGCATCAAACACAGTGTTCAATCTATGAGGGAAGGTGGGGGATGAGGGGGTAAGAGATCAACCATATGTATGCATGCATATGAGCATAACCAATGGACACAGACAGTAGGGGGATGAGGGCATGTACTGGGGGATGGGGTCGGCCGGGGAGAGATCAATTGGGGGAAAAAGGAGACTTATGTAATACTTTAAACAATAATTAAAAAATATCCTTGAGTGATGATTAAAAAATAATAAATAAATAAAGTAAAACTATCCAAACCTGATAATATTAAACAGGAAAGAAGATATGTGAATGATTCATAATGGAAGAAATGACAATGATTCATGTTAGAAAGCATTTGATTTTGGTAATCTGAAAACATGGAAAAATGTTTGATGTAAGTAGTGAAAGAGGCACACATTAAAAAAACCACAATGAAATGCCATTTCTCAATTGTCAAATTAACAAAGAATGTGGAAAAGTACACAGTCTAGTACATTAATAAAAAGTAGTTGACATCCAATGAAGATAAAAAGAGAATGAGACATGTCAGCACTTTCCACAAGTCAGAAAGCAAAACCTCTGAAAAGCAAATTGTTTAAATCTAGAAAGGGTGCATGTCATCTTTGATGTGGCAATTACACCCTGAGAATGGAACCAGGCAAAAGAAAGAACAATGATTCATTTGTAAAGAAGTTTGTCACAATGACAAAGACATTATAAAGGCTAGAAGGATACAAAATTCTTTATATGATGTGATCCTCCTCCTGTTTTTAATGCCATATGTGCATGTATCAGGGGGAAAAGAACAGAAAGAATATTTTAGGAAGGCCTTTTTTGTTTAAATTTACTTTTTATTAAAAACTTTTGTGTGTGAAAGGATTTTAACCATCAGTTAATAAAATATCCATCACCTTGCTTATTTACTTATTTGAGAACATCAAAGTTCTACTCTTAGCAAATTTTAGTTATACAATACAGCAACAACTTTCAACCTTTTTCATCTCATGGCATACATGAACTAAGTATTAAAATTCTGCAGCATAACAAAAAATATATTGTCGATCTGACAAAAAAGAATAAAATGGATAATTTTGATTTATTCACACCAGACATATATTATGTTGGCTATTGCCAGGCAGTGCATGTTTAAAAGTTCTGTGGCACAGTGGTTGGAAATCATTGCAATACACAGTTCATAGGCATTTTGTCTTCACAGGCATCGCTGCAATACTATAGGCACAGTATTATACATTTGATCCTTAGATCATATTCTTTTCTAGCTGAAAGTTTGCACCATTTTATCCACCTCCTCCTCTTTCTCCCAGCTTTCTACTTTGTGCTTTTGTAAATGTGGCTTTTTCTTTTAAAGATTCCACATAAAAGTAGTATCATGTGGTATTTGCCTTCTCTGTTTGGTTTATTTCACTTAACATAGTGCCCTCAAGTTTCATCCATGTTGTTGCAAATGCTAGGATTTACTTCCTTCTAATGGCCGACTAGTGTTGCATTGTACACATGTACCACAGCTTTATTCATTCATCAGTGGACTCTTAGGTGGTTTCCATGCTTTGGCTATCTATAATAATAAAAGCGTAATATGCTAATTAAACTGGACGTCCTCCCGGAATCCTTACAGGACAAAGCTGGAGCTGGAGCTGCCGTGGCTGCAGCTGCCATGGCTGCAAGGTAGGGATCCAGGCAGCTGCCTGTGGCTGGAGGGAGGGATCCAGGCAGCCACAGCAGCTGTGAGGGAGGATCAAGGCAGCTGCCTTGGCTGCAAGGGAGGGATTGAGGCAACTGCGACTACTCTTGTACAAATTTTGTGCATCAGGCCTCTAGTCTATATATATAAAACCCTAAGTGACCAGTCACTATGACACACACTGACCACCAGGGGTAGATGCTCAATCCAGGAGCTGCCCCCTGATGGTCAGTGCGCTCCCACAGTGGGAGCGCTGCTCAGCTGACCAACAGGCACCAGACACCAGGCTCATGGCTGGCGAGTGCAGCTGTGGTGGTGTGAGCCTCTCCTGCCTCCATGGCAGCGCTACCAAGTGGTGGCGGCAGCAGGTGCAGTGGGGCTGGGATGAGCAGGAGCAGTGTGATGCCTGGCCCAGGCTTGGGCTCCTCCCCAGCTGCTTGCCACTTTGCGTACTACTACATCCCTCAGGGGGGATGTCAGACTGCCAGTTTGGGCCCAATCCCCACAGATTGTGAGAGGGTGCAGGCCAGGCTGAGGGAGCCCACCTGTGCACAAATCCATGCACCTGTCCTCTAGTTATAAATAAATAGATGCCTGGTGCATGAATTTGTACATGGGTGGGGTCTGGCTGGTCCACCCTGATCGGGGCCAATCAGGCCAGGCTGGCTGGGGGGAGGGGCCATGGGTGGTTGTCTGGCTGGCCCCACCCCCTGGTTGAACTCCTGTTCGAACTCCTGGTTGAGGGAACAATTTGCATATTAGCCTTTTATTATATAGGACTAGAGGCCCGGTGCACAAAAATTTGTGCACTCGGAGGGGTCCCTCAGCCCGGCCTGTGCCCTCTCGCAGTCTGGGACCCAACAGGGGAAGCCCACCTGCTGGCTTAGGCCCACTCCCCGGGGTATCGGGCCTAAGCTGGCAGTCAGACATCCGTAGTGCTGCTGAGGAGGTGGGAGAGGCTCCCGCCATCACTGCTGTGCTGGCAGTCATCAGCCTGGCTTGTGGCTGAGCAGAGCTCCCCCTGTGGGAGAGCACTGACTACCAGGGGGCAGCTCCTACATTGAGTGTCTGCCCCCTGGTGGTTAGTGTGTGTCAAGGTGACCAGTCATTCCCAGTCATTCTGTTGTTAGGGTCAATTTGCATATTACCCTTTTATTATATGCCTGGTGCATGGGTGGGAGCTGGCTGTTTTTCCCTGAAGGGTGTCCCGGATGAGGGTGGGGGTCCCTCTGGGGTGCCTGGCCAGCCTGGGTGAGGGGCTGAAGGCCATTTCCAGGTTGGCCACACCCCCTTCAGGGGAGGGGGTCCTGCTGGGGTGCCTGGCCACCCTGGGTGAGGGGCTGAGAGCTGTTTTCAGGCTGATTAAGCCCCCCAGTGGGGACCCTCACTCCTTGAGGGTGTGGCCAGCCTGGGTGAAGGACTGATGGCTGTTTGCAGGCTGGCCACAACCCCTTCAGGGTGGGGGGTCCTGCTGGGGTGCCTGGCCAGTCTGGGTGAAGGACTGATGGCTGTTTGCAGGCTGGCCACAGCCCCTTCAGGGTGGGGGGTCCTGCTGGGGTGCCTGGCCAGTCTGGGTGAGGGACTGATGGCTGTTTGCAGGCTGGCCACAGCCCCTTCAGGGTGGGGGTCCCCCCTGGGGTGCCTGGCCAGCCTGGGTGAGGGGCTGAGGGCTGTTTTCAGGCTGGCCACACCCCCTTCAGGGTGGGGGGTCCTGCTGGGGTGCCTGGCCAGTCTGGGTGAAGGACTGATGGCTGTTTGCAGGCTGGCCACAGCCCCTTCAGGGTGGGGGTCCCCACTGGGGTGCCTGGCCAGCCTGGGTGAGGGGCTGATGGCTGTTTTCAGGCTGGCCACAGCCCCCAGCCACCTAGGCTCCCAGTGGAGGCTGGCTGGAAGCAGGTATCTGGGATTTATTTGTCTTCTATAATTGAAACTTTGTTGCCTTTAGCAGAGGCCACAGCTGGCCTGGGCAGGCGGGAAGCTTGGCTTCTTGCATCGCCAGGGCAACCAAGTTTCCTGCTTGCTGCAGCTCCGTGGCTGCAGGCTGCCATCTTGGTTGGGTTAATTTGCATATAGTCGCTCTGATTGGCTGGCGGGCGTAGCTTGGGGCGTAGCAAAGGTACGGTCAATTGGCTTGTTTCTCTTTTATTAGATTAGATGCTGCAACAATCATGGGAGTGCAGATATTTCTTCCATATCCTTTTTTATCTCCGTTGGATATATACCCAAGAGTGGAATCACTGGGTCATAAGGCAGTTCCATTTTTATTTTTTTGAGGAACCTTCATATTGTTTTACATAGTGGCTGCACTAATCTGCATTCCCACCAACAGTGCATAAGCGTTTTCTTTTCAGTGCATCCCTGCCAACACTTGTTATCTCTTGTCTTTTTTATAGTCATCATTCTAACAGGAGTGAGATGATATCTCATTGGGGTTTTGATTTGCATTTCCCTGATGATTAGTGATATTGAACACCTTTTCATGTACCTGTTGGCCATTTGATTGTTTTCTATGGAAAAATGTCTATCTAATTCCTCTGCCCATTTTATAAATTGGATTGTTTCTTTTTGTCATTGAGTTAATGAGGTATTTATTCATTTTGGATACATATCCCTTATCAGATACCTGATTTGCATGCCATGGTTGCTTTTTCATTTTGATGATGGTTTCCTTTGCTGTGCAGTAGTGTCTTTTTTGTTTACTGTGTGAAATTTCTTACAGTGAGCTTATACAGTATTTTAGCAGAAAATCATATTTAAAAATGCCCTTCGTGCACTCACATACACACCTCAGCCCTCAGATGTTTACCCCTCTTGTTCTGTCAGAACTGTGGCTCCCTCTGTCACTGTGGCTTTTTTTCGTGTGTGTGTGTTGTGTGTGTGTGTTTATCTAATCTCTTCAGAAATCTTTCTATTCTGCTTGGGTCTCAGGACCCATGGCTCCAGAGCAGGGGTGGGCAAACTTTTTGACTTGAGGGCCACAATGGGTTCTTAAACTGGACCGGAGGGCTGGAACAAAAGCATGGATGGAGTGTTTGTGTAAACTAGTACATGTTAACACTGCTGCTGGTGAAGGAGCAGAGGGGAGAGCAAGAGAACCCTCCGCTCTTTCGGCTCCACGGGTCGGATAGAACAGCCGAAAGGGCTGGATCCAGCCCGCGGGCCGTAGTTTGCCCACGGCTGCTCCAGAGGCTGCCCTCACAGTTGTTTTGCTGTCCACAGTACCCTTGAGCAATTGAACAGAGACTAAAGGATTTCATTTCCCACTATTTCCTCCAGCAAGTAGCTGACTTTGTATAAAAGAGCGGTGCCGTATATATTCTATTATGTAGATGGTTCATTACTCTCTTTCCACTTAATATCATTTCTCTTCCCTTCCATTTCCCCAAGCATAAACCTCTCCCAGGCAGAATCAATTCTCTCTCATCTGTGTTGCTGTCCTCTCTTATAAGTCCCCTTGTCCTAGTGTTCTCAACTTTGGCAGCAAGTGGGAATTACCTGGGGAAGCTTTAGAAACCCTAGGCCTCAGTCCCACCCCAGCAATTTTGCTGTTATTGTCCTGGTGGAAACTGCATTCAGGGAATCTTAAAGCTTGGCTAAGTGAGCTGCCAGCTAAGCTGGTAAGCCCCTCCTGGTGTCTCCCTGTAGTGTGAACTGTCACATGCATGGTACATGTCCGTTTCTGGGGACCTGACCTTGGACGTCAGGAATGCTAGCAGGCCTCACCACTTTATAGATCTCAATATTGGGAACTCAGTGGTCACTGGGAAAACAGGCGTTGATGGAAATAAGCCCAAGAGAGGACGTCTGTATTTAGACACCCAAATAGAGATGGCAAATAGTCAATTGGTTGTACAAGCTGGAGACTTAGATGGTTGGAGTCAATGGCACTTAGGAAGAGTGGCATGCTATTAAAGGATGCAAAGGTGATTTCACTCCCTTTCACTCCCACAGCATTCCTGGTGTACTGTCTTTTGTATTGTCATCCTCACCGAGACAGTGTTAGTGCCATAGGCTGCAGTGGTCATTAGAGGGAGGATACAAGTGCACATAGAGCCCAGGGCACTGCGACGTAAATGTGGAGGAGACCGAGAGTAGCCACTGGGGCCAAGAGAAGGTGGAGTCATCTGAGCCAACAAAGGAACGTGCTGGCATAGAGAGTGGTCATGTGTGAGAGGATGTGAGGACACACAAGTGAACACTACTGTGTAAGTTTCATCAGGATGGGAGAGATGGGTGCCCACATAGCCTGAACTGAGGACTTTGAAGGTGCAGTGAACTTGCTACATCTCCCAAATTCATACAGCTAATTTAAATGTTATCTTCGGAACTTACCTCAGAACAATGAACTGGTTGGAACTAATTACCCTTCTGTATTCCCATAGCACTTTGTTTATAACTTTTCATGTGACAGGTTTTTATTGTTCATCGTGAAAGGAGTTTTTAGGGGTAAAAATAGGTAGGTTCAAGGAGTTTAAAGAGGGTCCATGGCAGAGGACTGCAAGTTGGGGGCTGGGAGCTGCCAAAAGGCATACATTCACAGAAAGAGAAAAGAAAGCCACAGGATAAGGGGAGAGGAAGACACCCATTCACAGAGGATAGGGTGAAGCCACAGGGAATACAGAAACAAAAGGGCGAAAGAGGGAAACAGATTTTCACAGGGGAGAGAGAATTCTACCACAGAAGGGGGAGAAACTGAGAGGGGCCCCATGTGAGGTTTGAACTCTGAAGGTTATAGTGACCAATCAGAGGGGACTATCAGGACACAAAGAACTGCAACCTTTATAAACCTTAGAAAGAGGGGCTTAGTGGGTCAATCCCTTGGGACCCCCTCCCTACGTGGGAGTCTGTGCTTGTTCTCCAATAAATTTCCACCTTTCCATATACCACCTTTTGTTCATGGCTTCATTCTTCGAATGCACCTGGACAAGAACCCGGGAAAGAAATCACCTTTGCATCCTGCCCAGAGGAAAACCACACGTTTCAGTTTGTTTTCCACATTGCAACTGTGTTCCAGTCAGTGTGCTCTGCTGTATCCTCACTTGACCAGACACCACTTGAGGGCAGGGGCTATTTCTTTTCCATCTTTATCATCTCTCCGAACCCTAGCCTCTCACAATTCAGGGAACCTACAGACATTTGAGAAATGTTGAATAGATGAATGAATGGGTTTGTGAATGAATGAGTGAGTGAATGTATGGGTGGATGAGTGAGTGTATCTGTGAGCCAGTGAGTGAATGATGAGTGAATGAGTTAATGGGGTAGAATCTCAGAAGAGTTGGTACCAAGCACATATGCAGTGTAACAGTTACGGGCAGTTGGAAGTTCTGTTTTTCTCTGCCCAGGTCATTGGTTCATAAGCAAAAGCATCTGCTGTGAGCAACGACCATTAAACACTACAGTGGATCATTGTAGGGAGAGTACTTTCTATTTGGTTGGCCCTATGTTGCCTATATTCTGATGGAAACAGTAGTTTCCTTGAAATCCTCTTTAGGTATTTTTGGGGTTTCTTTATACTGTTTGAAGAATATATTTATGGACTCTAAAAAAATAGCTTCTAATCTGAGCTAGAGATAAAATGTGAGGGAAATATAAAAATTTTATAAGTACACACGAAGCACAACAAGCATTATGCAAAAGTTTTCTTAGGAAACTTTTCACTTAGGAGCAATGCTGCAAAGAGGCATATAGGCGATTTGCTGTCATACATACACCTCTGGTAATATTAAGAAAATAAATATTAGCTCTAGCTGGTTTGGCTCAGTGTATAGAGCATTGGCCTGTGAACTGAAGAGTCCCAGGTTTAACTCTGGTCAAGGACCTGTACCTTGGTTGCAGGCTCTCGGCCCTGGTCAGAGGCTTGTGGGAGGCAACCAATCTATGTGTCTCTCTCACATCAGTGTTTCTCTCTGTTTCTCCCTCTCCCTTCCACTCTCTCTAAAAATCAATGGAAAAAAAATATCCTTCGGTGAGGATTAAAAAAAAGGAAATAAATATTATATTAGATTTTTAGGCAAAGGCATTAGTACGGGCTTTCAACCATGAATGCAATTCTGCAAACCTAATGTGTTGGAAATACCACAAAGCAATGACAAGGGTGAGATTTAAAATTAAATTTATAGGGCCCTACACTGTGAAACTGTTTTTAAGATGAGAGCAGTTTGATCTAATAGTTGTTTTAGGAGTAAGCTGGCAGAATGAGGAAAAAACCAAAAATGCCAGTTAGTAAGAGAAGATGTTATCAGAATTTCTGTCAGGCAAATACAAGGAGGAAATCTGGGAATGGAGTTATCTACAGCTCTTGAAAACCACAGCCTCTAGAAACTAAAGTCACACAAAACCTCCACACCCAGGCCCTTGAAACCTGTGGCCCAGGTAGCTCCCTCCCTGCCACTGGCCTTGGCAGGGGTGGGGGTGGGGGTTGAAGGGAAGTTGGAGCTGAGAACCCACGTGGTGTGGACACAAAGTTAGAAGCGGGACTAAGGTGGTCAGCCCTGGGCCTACCCTGGGGTTTCAATCCTCATACTTATGCCCCCAGATGGCTGCTGCTGTCCCTAGGAAATGAGCACCATTCTCACCATCCTTGCTGCCTGATGGCGTCCCTTGTCATTCTGGGCCAACTTCTGCTGAGGGCCCACCACCCAGACACTCATCTTCCTGCTGTCAGCACAGGGGCAGGAGGGCCTCAGGCCTCCGTTGCCACCCCTGCCCATTGCCGGGGCACCGCTGTGTGTTAAGCAGGGTCTCTGTGGCACCTATGAACTCTGTCTTTCTGAGGTCAGCTTGTTGCTACTCTGAAGTTTTCAGATACAAAGATGGTGAGCAGAGTGCCCACCACCATGGTCAGAATGAGGCCCATGCTAATGGTCACTTCCTCTGTCCCCAACTTACGGCCAGCGTCCGCTCAGCCCATCACCTATGTGCCACTTTGCAGCATTGCTCCTACCTGGACTCCCCTTTTGGCACCAGATATCATTGTTGTTTGCTGTGGTATTTCAGTCTGGACACTCAGGCCCTCAGAATCTGCCAAAATAACTTGCACATTAGCTCTTCATATGAAAATCAGAAATTTTCCTTTCCAAGTGTCAATTAGAAGTTGAAAGCAGATTAATTTTGATTTTTCCTGGACAAGCTGTACCTCTAAACTGTTGTGTTAGTACAGGAAATTGGGTTTCAAGAGAGACAGTTGTGAGGCTCTCTGTAAAATAGCATCAGGATTTCCCTGCTTGCTTCTTATCCCTTAAACTGAGTCTGGATTCATTAAGAGTTTTCTTTGAAAGTCACCACAATAAATATACTAACCAATTCAGGAGATTCATCGGAAATCATTGTTTTTGCTATAATTCCTTGACCTTCAGATTTTCCAGGTAAAGTTGCCTCAAGGGACTCAGATCTTTAATGTACTTTGTAAACTTCTGCAACTGTGGGCTCTTAGGGGATCTAGAGCATGTCACCTCATCCAAGACATTACTTACTGGGCTTGGGGAATATTTGAGGGAACAACAACAACAAAAAATGTCCCTGTAATGAAAGTTGCTGAAGCCCAAAGAGGCTCACTTAAAGCCTTGTGATGAAGTTAGTCTTAAAATCAGGACCTCTGGACTCAATGCTGTTTTATACCTGGGACCGTGACAACATTGGGCAAGTTACTTAACTTCTTCGAGCTTCTGTTTCCTCATCTGTAAGATGAGGTGGTGCCTACTTTGTATGGTGTTGTGAGGTTGAAATAGGATGACATGACTAATGGGGTGGCTGCTGTGAACAGACGCTCTGTCACTGTCATCCCCTCCTTCTTCCTTTTCCACATGAGCAGCTGCAAGTGTCTCATTTGAAATTATGTGGAGTTGACGTGGGATTGTTTGGCTTGTGTTACAGCTGATGCTTGTGTTAGGTTGCCTGGAGAAGAAGCGGGGGTGTGGGGGCCGGGCAGTGCCTCCTTGTTTCTTGGTTCCAGTAAGCATGGACCTGGGCTCTGATCTGCACGTGTAGGTTCTGGTAATGCGCAGTCCCGCGAGGTCAGTTCTGTGTGGTGAGTGTGGGGCACATGCGTGAGGAGGACAGGAGCACTGCTGTCAGGCAGACTTCGGGTCCCCTCTGGCTTCCAGTTCCAGGTGACAGGTCTTCAGGGGATGAGGACTCGTGCTACAGGAGATTGGCTAGTTTCTTTCCAGTTAGGCTTACCACTGTTTCAGATGAGGTGACATCGTACCAGAAATCACAGCTGCATTCAGCTGTAATACTCTTTTACTTTTGCATTTCTCATATTTGGGGAGGAGGGCCTAAAATTCCATGGGTGTACGGATATTAATTATCCAGAGACACAGAAGACTTGGAGTTTGGGTTGCAGGGGAGGCGGGAACAAGCAGTAAGATAACAGAGAACAGAATGAGGTCACAGACCCCCGCACACAGATTAAGTGCTGCAGTTTTTCCTTTAATTCCTGCTAGCAGTGACATGTAAAGGATGGCTTTGGAGAGCTTTATCCCTCCCTGAAAAGCTCTTTCCCTTCCCAGTACCTTCTATTACCTTCAAATAAGTGTTTCTCCCAAGGAAAGCCAGTGAACTCGAGGGGCCACCTGAGCCCATCACCCAGCACATCCTGCAGCTGGTCCTTTCTGCAGGCACCTATCTTCTGAAAGGGTCAGTGCTAAGACTGGTCCTGTGCAAACCAGCCTCCCTCCGAGTAGAGCAGTGGGCTGTCACACTTCAGCAGCACTCGCCACCTCTCCCTTACAAGCCTGTGCGTGAGGGTCTCCAGCTTCCCGTCCTGACAGGCTGGCTGCTTAGTCAGCTCTTCATCCAAGTCCCCTTCATGGTTGCTTTATCTTCAATGTTAGCAAGGCTTGAATTACTCCTCATATGTATTTAAAAATTTTAAGTTGTGAAGTACAAGATGGGGCAAAAGTAAGTTTACAGTTATGCTCATGAAACACAGTTTATTCTTATTTAAAAAATATGTTTTTATTGATTTCAGAGAGAGGAAGGGAGAGAGGGATAGAAGAAACATCAGTGATGAGAATCATTGATCAGCTGTCTCCTGCACACCCCCTACTGGGGATTGAGCCCGCAGCCTGGGTATGTGCCCTGACTGGGAATCAAACTGTGACCTCCTGGTTCATGGGTCGATGCTAACCACGGAACCACACCAGCTAGGCCAGAGTTTATTCTTGTATTATTATTTATTAATTGTATTATTTTCCATATGAGTAACTATAAACCTACTTTTGCCCACCCTGTAGAGCATATAACAAGTACATACAATATTATACTAAGTGAAAGAAACTAGTCACAGGATACTGTCTATTCTATGATCCCATTTATATGAAATGTCCCAAATAGGGAACTCTTAAAGACAGAAAGTAGACCAGTGGCTGTTTGGGGCTGAGGGTGGGGAAGGCTGGGGGGTGATAGCTAAAGGGTGCAACGGTTCTTTTTGAGGTGATGAAATGTCCCAAAATTGACAATGACAGTGGCTGCACCAGCCTGTGACCTCACTAACACCACTGAGTCACTTTACTCTGTCAGTAAAGTTCTGAAAAATGAAGGGAAATAAAGATATCTTATATAATAAAAGGGTAATATGCAAATCAACTGAACTGCAGAACGACCAATCACTGTGACGTGTACTGACCACCAGGGAGCAGACACTCAACGCAGGAGCTGCACCTGGTGGTCAGTACCCCTCATCCAGAAGCCGGGCTCATGGCTGGTGAGCGTTAAGGATGTCCAACTGCTGGCTTAGGCCTACTCCCCTAAGCCAGCTATCAGACATCCCCTGAGGGCTCTTGGACTGCAGGAGGGCCAAGGCCGGGCTGAGGGGACCCCACCCCCCGAGTGCATAGATTTCGTGCACCGGGCCTCTAGTTTTATGATAAATGAAAAAACATATATATAATTTAAGGGATGATAATCAAATGAGCACCCATGTATTCACCAACCAGAACCAAGCAGAACATTGCACAACCTAGAAGTCTTTAGTTCCTTTCCTCCTGCCCCTCCACCCTCACCCTAGGTCACTGCTGTCCTTCATATTGTGTTAAAGGCAGTATGTGTAAGTATCTGTCCCTAACCTAGGTGTAGTTTACTTTCACCTACTGATGGAGTTGTACATGGACTCATACAGTATGAATGTGTGTGCTTTTAGGCACTGCTGTGTAGATCTGTGCTGCAGGGGACTAGCTGCATCTGCCATTGTGTTGATCTTACTGTGTGCATGCAGCACAGTCCCACCCAGTATATCACTCCTGGTGGTTGACTTGTCTGCTCTTTGGGGCTAATGTGGTCACTGCTGACAAACATAATTACATGGTCCTCCTGGTACATATGTGCAAGGATTTTTCTAGAAATGTCTTTAGTAGCAGAGTTGTTAAGCTGTAGAGTCATGCATTTTCATCATTGATGGATAACACCAAACAATTTTTTTCCAAGGAGACATACCAGTTTACACTCCCAGAAGCAGAGGTGAGAGTTACAGATGGTCCACATCTTCCACACCACTAGGTATTCTTCAGGGCACTAATTTTCACCAGTACAGCGGGTGTTAAACTGTCTCTCAGCATATGCATTTTCCTGACTGCTTATGAGATAACATCCATTTTATTTAGCTGACAATTCTGTGTGTTGGTTAGGATTGCTGGGCCCCTTCCCTCATGGTTTTTATCCTCCAGAAGGCTAACCTGGGCCTCTTCATGTGGTGAACTAAGGGTTTCCTAACAAGCAGCAAAAGAAGGTGGATGCCATGTGCAGGCACTTTTTAAACCAATGCAAGTCTCATGGCCACCAAGGCTAGAGTCAGTGCAGAGCAGAACTTTCCAGGGGCCTGGGTGCAGGCAGATGTGAACTAGCGGGGCCATTACTACACCGCCTACTGCACCAGCCACAGCCTGCTTTTCTTTTGCATTGCTGGTCTTGTATGTTGATTGGTAACAGTTCTTTAAATATTCTGGATACTGATTCTTTGATAGTTATACATGTTGATTTTGGATCAACAAAAGTTCTAAATTTTAATAAATGAGGCCAACAAAATAATTATAATAATTAGTAGTGGCCTGGTACACAAAATTTGTGGTGGCGGGGTGTTTCCCTCAGCCCAGCCTGCACCCTCTCCAATCGGGGACCCCTTGGGGGATGTCCAATTGCTGGTTGAACATCCCTCTCGAAATCTGGGACTGCTGGCTCCTAACCACTCACCTGCCTGCCTGCCTGATCACCCCTAACTGCCCTCCCCTGCCGGCCTGATCTTGTCCCCAATGGCTCTCCCCTGCCGGCCTGATCTCACCCCCAACTGCCCTCCCCTGCCAGCCTGGTTGCCCCCAACTGCCTTCCCCTGCTGGCCTGATCTCGCCCCAACTGCCCTCCCCTCCCGGCCTGATCGCCCCTAACTGCCTTTGCCTCAGCCCCCACCACCATGGCTTTGTCCAGAAGGAAGTCAGACATCTGGAAGATGGTCGGTCAACCTGGTATAATTAGCATATTACCCTTTTATTAGTGTAGATAGATTATATAGGATAGGATTGCTTAAATGGGGGAGGGAAGCCTTTTTTAGCAGGAGGAGATGCTCTTGGCAGACAAAAACACATAATCCCTATATCTGGGCTGATAGCCAGCCATATGCACTATTCTGTGAAACTGGTCATTAAAAAATTGAACCACTTTCTTACACCTTACACCAAACAGCTGTTGCCCTTAAAACCCCTCCTCAGTCCCCACCTTAGCTTCTGTCTTCGCAGTTCACCTAGATTAGGTTCTGATTGGCCAGTTTCTGTGCCAGTTAGCATCAAAAACTCTGCCTCCTAGGCAGTCATTGGCTCCTCGCAGTTCCCCCAGATTTGGTCCTGATTGGTTGGTTTCTATGCCAGTCAGCGTCTCTGGGCCTATCCCCAGGCCTGATCAGAGAGGTGGGGCTGATCAGCAGCCCCCGCAGCTGCTGGCGAGGCCCAGAGAGAAAGAGAGGTGCAGCTGCTGGTGAGGCCTAGAGAGAAAGAGAGAGTCAAGGGCTGATCAACAGCTGACATGGAAGCTGTGGATCAGACCCTGCTTCTCTCTTAGTCCTGCAGTCAGTGCCGCGGCGGCCCAACACTGACTGTAAGACTGACTTCCAGTGTTCGGTCGTCTGTTCATTTGTTTTGGACGTTACGGACCCTGGCTCTTTATATATATATATAGATATGTTTTCTGGGCTAAATTTAGGAAACTTTACATGGTAAAATAAACACAGAAAACTTTATCTGAAAGCTGGAACTGGGGACAAATGACTGAAACATCAAATTAAACTTCTGTATCTGTTGTAAATTATTAATTAGCTATTTTAGGAAAAAGTGCCCACATCAATAGTTAGGATTTTCAGGAATCTTGAAGCTCATGGATAAAATCAACTCAGTGTTGGTTATATAGGGCACCAGGTTGGATCAGTTACCTGGAGTGAATTCAAATAAGTGCAACTCTTTTAAAATTCCCTTTTTAAAAATTTTAAATTTGCCTTGTTTGTTTAGGAATATACCTTGCATCTGTATAACTTGGTTTTCTTTATAAAGTTATTTTTAATACAGAAATTTATATACTCAAAAAAGATGAAGTTTTTAAATGTTTTTAAAAATACTTAAGAGGACAATTTTAAGGTTTTAGTTATTTATATATTAGAAAGATTTTTAAATATTTTTATTGATTTCAGAGAGTAAGGGAGAGGGAGAGAGATGATGAGAGAGAATTATCGATCAGATCAGCTGCCTCCTGCAGAACCCTCCCCCCCCCCCCCCCACACACACACACTTGGGATCAAGTCCAAAATCCAGGCATGTGCCTTGACTAGGAATCAAACCATAACCTCCTGGTTCTAGGTTGATGCTCAACCACTGAACCACACTGGCCAGGTTTAAGATTGTACTAGTAGATTTGACTTCTCTTTCCTTTGTTCTTAAATAGGCAAAAATACCCCCCTCCTCCAAAAGCGAGTATGATAAGTATTTCAACATTATAATAAAAAAGAATTTTTGGGCTTAATCTAGAATTTTATAGTGTCCAACAGAAACAGAGCTTATTTGTCTCAAATGTACTGAATTTAATGTTTGCATCTGAAATTATGTGATCGTGTTCATTTCTGGAACTGTCACCCTGGTTGCTTGGTCTTCTTGCAAGGCATCAGTTCTGACTTCTTCATAGGTGAAAGGGTTAAAGAGAATAAAATGGGGCCGGGGAAGCTTATTGTGCTTAGTAGATATCTTGCAGAAAGCTTGCAGCCTTGAGCTTGGCATAGCCTAGATCAGTGATGGTGAACCTTTTGAGCTCGGCATGTCAGCATTTTGAAAAACCCTAACTTAACTCTGGTGCTGTGTCACATATAGACATTTTTTGATATTTGCAACCATAGTAAAACAAAGACATATTTTTGATATTTATTTTATATAGTTAAATGCCATTTAACAAAGAAAAATCAACCAAAAAATTGAGTTCGCGTGTCACCTCTGACACATGTGTCATAGGTTCTCCATCACTGGCCTAGATAACCACTAGACATTTGGTACTGGGAGGAACCAAGGACGGACTGGATCCGTCAGTCAAACTCTGTACGTCAGCAGAACTGTTTGCAGCCAGCAGAAGTTAATAAAAGTCTACCTCTCCCTTCAATCACTGCTGATTCCTTTTTTGGACTCAGCCCACCTGCACCCAGGTGCCTGAAATAAAAGTTCTTTTGATACATTGTAACTTCATGTCATAGGTGCGTGAGCTCAGCCCACTCCGAACCTTTCAATAGTTTGACCAGCTGTCCCAGTTTGCCTGGGACTGAACAGTTCCCTGGGACATGGGTGCTAAAATTGGGAACATACTAGGAAAACCGAAACTAGTTGGTTACCCTTTTCTTCAGGAATTTCAAAAAACAAAATTCATTAGTTCGGGTTTGTACTCATACTTTTGGCCTTTAAATTTGCTTAACTGACTGCTTTGATTGGTTTGTTGCCAGACACAAATCATTCCTGCCATGGCAGGGGTGTTGAGGAAGCAAAAAGCCCAGCATTGGTTCTGTCGGTGGTGTCAGGAGGGTGGGGCTGCTTCCTGGGCAGCCTGCTGAAGGCATTCCTGCCAACACAAGCACTTCCCAAACTGGCTGTGCTCTCGCCTCCAGCAGCACAGCAGCACGGCTTCCCTGGTTTCCATGTCAGGTCTGAAGCAACATGTTCTGACTCTTCTCATTTATTTAATAGTCTTGGTGTAGATTACACTTAGCGCTTTGATAAAAATTGTTTGTGTCTGGGTCATTTGGAAAGGAATTTGACTGTCTGGAAAATAGAACATAGAACAAGTGGTTATTAAATCACCAGGCCAAATTGGAAATCATGGTTTCTCGTTTATCTGCATGCAAATATTCCTATGTGGGTTGACATATAAAAATGTATAATACATAATTTAAGAAAATAATTATTTAGAAAGTAGACGCTTTCAGGAAGTGATATATGAGCATTTTTCTTACCATTATGCCTTTTAACTCCCTTCCCCCAGCTCCTGGGATCATCACATGAGGTTGTGCAGGTCCTTGCCGCACAATTCGTTGGGGGTGGGGCATTCTCCTTATATTTACCCTGGATTTGTCTTCAGAAAGGGTCGTTTTTTTTGATTGCACAAGAATGCTCCTGGGGAAGTGGAAGCCAGTATGCCTTCCTTCCCCACCCTCCCAACAAGGTACTTAGAGGAAAACAGGAAGGAAATCACATTTTTCTACTGCTACCATTGAAACCTTCCCTACCCCATCTCAGACCTTCATATCTCTGATCTGAGACAACTGTGTTTCTAGTTTTTAAATGCAGCGCATGGTGGAGGGCACAGACCCAGGCACCAGTGCCATGATTTTCCACCTGCAGAATTCAGTGGAAGGGACTTGCCCTCTCTGTGCCTCAGTTTCCTCATCTGTAAAATTAAAGTATTTTCCTTTTGGGCTATTGATAGGGTCAAATGAATTAACAGAGTTGAGTCCTCAGAACTGTGGCCAGCACATAGCCTATAAATGTTTGACTACGTCATGTGTGTGTGTGTGTGTGTGTGTGTGTGTGTGTGTGTGTTTGTTTTCCTTTTTTAAAAATTTATCTTTATTGTTGAAAGTATTACAGATGTCACCCTTTTTCCTCCCACTGACCCCTTCCACCCTACTCCCACATGGTTCTTTTAAAAATATATATATTGTTAATTAATTTCAGAGAGGAAGAGGGAGAGATAGAAACATCAGTGATGAGAGAGAATCAGTGATTGGCTGCCTCTTGCACGCCCCCTACTGGGGATTGAGCCCACAACCCGGGCTTGTGCCCTTGATGGGAATCGAACACGGGACCTTTCAGTCCCCAGGCCAATGCTCTTTCCACTGAGCCAAACCAGGTAGGGCCCCCCATATGGTTCTTAACTTTTTCTGACTTATTTCGCTTAGCATAATAATTCTCAAGGTCTATCCATGTAGTTGCAAATGGCACTATTTCATCTTTTCTTATGTATTCCATTGTATATATACACCACATCCTCTTTATCCAATCATCTATCAAAGGACACTTTTGTTTCCATGTCTTGGCCACTGTGAATAATGCTGCAGTGAAGATAGGGGTGCATATATATTTGTGAATAAATGTTTTCAAAAATTTCAGGTAGATACCCAAAAAGAGGGATTCTGGGTCATATGGTAACTCTGTTCCTAATTTTTTGAGGAGCCTCCATACTGTTTTTCCATAGTGATTATACCAGTTCACATTCACACCAGCAGTGGATGAGGGCTCCTTTTCTCCACAACCTCTCCAACACTTATTACTTGTCGTGTTGATAACAGCCATTCTAACAGGTGTGAGGTGGTATTTCATTGTAGTTTGGATTTCATTTCCTTATAGCTAGTGAAGTTGAGCACCTTTTCATATATCTGTTGACCGTTTGTATGGCTTCTTTTTTTAAATTAATCGTTATTGTTGAGATTATTACAGATGTCCCTCATTTTTCCTCCCATATCTCCCCTCCACCCGGTTCTCACCCCACTCCAGGCCCTTGCCACCCTATTGTCTGTGTCCATACATACATGCATATAAGATCTTTGTCTCATCTCTTTCTGCACCCTCCTAAACCCCTTCCCTTGGAGAATCATCAGTCTGTTCCATTTCCATGGCCCTCATTCTATTCCATTCACCAGTTTATTCTGTTCACCAGATTTTTTATTCCTTTGATTTTTAGATTCACTTGTTGATAGATATGTATTTGTTGTCACTTTGTTGTTCATTTTGTGAGTGTGTGTTTTAATGAATCAATTATTTTAGTGTTATTTTTAATTAAATTTTATTTGGGGTTACATTGGTCAACATGGACATATGTGGATTTCTAAGTTACAAAATCTGTATATAGCACCATGTTCCCACCACCCAAATCAAATCTTCTCCTGCCACCTTATATTAGGAGCCCCTTCCTCCCCCAGTCCCCTCCCTCTGGCAACCACCGCATTGCTGTATGTGTTCATAAGTTTCAGTTTTATATCCCACATATGAATGAAATCATATGGTTCTTAGCTTTTTCTGTCTGATTTATTTCACTTGATATAATGTTCTCGAGGTCCATCCATATTGTTGTAAATGACGCTATTTCATCCTTTCTTATAGCTGAGTAGTATTCCATTGTGTATACTAGTATTACCACATCTTCTTTATCCAGTCCTCTATCGCAGGGCACTTTGGCTGTTTCCATGTCTTGACCACCGTGAATAATGCTGCAATGAACATGGAGGTGCATATATATTTGCATATAAATGATTCGGAGTTTTTCAGGTATATACCCAGGAGTGTGGTTGCCGGATAATATGGGAGCTCTGCTCTTAATTTTTTGAGGAATCGCCAGACAGTTTTCCATAGTGGTTGTCCCAGTCTACATTCCCACCAGCAGTGAATGAGGGTTCCCTTTTCTCCACAACCTCTCCAACTCTTGTTGTTGCTTATCTTGTTGATAATGGCCACTCTAACAGGTGTAAGGTGGTATCTCATTGTAGTTTTGATTTGCATTTCCCTAATTGCCAGTGAGGTTGAACATCTTTTCATATATCTATTGGCTGTTCGTTTTGTCTTCTTGGGAGAGGTGTATTTTCATTGACCCCAGGCCCAGAGGACAGCATTTAGGAGCCCCACTATCTGGAGGCAAGTAGTGGGGCTCCTTCCCTTGCAGCCTGGGTTTAGAGACTGACTCATGTCTCATTCCCTCAGAGATTTGTAGAGTAATTAATTAAGTGGCTGGAATATTTTTTAAAAGGCCTCTTGTGGGTGAGGGTGCTGAAGCATAAAAAGATCATTCTCTACATTGTTTCCATGAGGAGAAAGGCAGAAAATTTGCTCAGGATTTTCATTACCTGAGCGAACCCAATAGATGAACTTAGTATCTCAGGGAAGAGACAGCACTAGAGATGGCTATGAGCTGTCAGTGTCCCTGATTGGGAGCCTTTCAGACCTTTGTGATCTTTGAGTGGGGCCTGTCCACCTCAACATGGTTATCCTCTGAGTCTGTGAGTGCTCCCCTTCCACCTCAACATGGTCAACCCTGAGTCTGTGAGTGCTCCCTCTCTACCTCAGCATGATCCACCCTCTGACTCTGTGAGTGCCTCCCATCTACCTCAGGTGACCATATTGGCTTGTCCTCACAGTGTCCCAGGATCTGTGAGAGAACCTGGAGTCTTGTGATGGTGCATGGTGGCTGACACACCCTGACATTAAACTATTACCCGCTTTGAAGTGTGAGGAGAGTTTTGGGCATCTCTTGTCAGGAAATACTGGCTTGAAATAGATTAAGCTCAGGTTTTGTTTCCCCTGGAACATTCTCATAGATCTGCAGTCTCCCCGGCAGCTTGCTGGTTTCCCGCACTGCAGCCCCTCTGAGGCTGCACCGTCTCGTGGTATGTTTAAGAGGAATGAATGGTAAGTGACTGCACTCGGGGACCCAGAGTGTCAGGCTGCCCCTAGGCCTTCCTTCTCTCCTCCTGGTTACATTATTGTGAACAAACATCAGGTCTTTAGAGGGAGCAGATCCAGCTTTCATCCCCTCACACTCAATTCATGCCCAGGGAAATGAGGAGTTCTTATCACTGTTCAAAACAGCAAAACCCAGGGCCCTAGGATTCAGTTACAGAGAAATCTGATCCTTTTTGGACTAACTTAAGGTCACTTTTATTTTAATTTTAAATATTAGTGTGTATTCTGGTTTGCTTATATGAGTAGGTCTATTTCGAGGGTGATAAGTTATAAAGAAAAAACACTAAATATCTGTGTGGCCCCCAGAGGGAGAAGAATGAGGGTTCCTGGGTGGGAGGAGGAGGTTGATGCCCGCAGGTTGGGGTTGGGCCTCAAGGTCCAACACACACGCCCCTCTTCTGTCTAGCCAATTGGATGAACCCCCTGGATGTACATGTCAGCACTCAGCGTCTCCCTTGCCCTATTAGGTTCCCTGAGCTCAGGGGCTTGAGTCCTCATCAGAACCCTCAGACTTTCCTTGTCAGAGTGGTGACTCCTCCAGCATCAGTGGTCACTATTGGACTAGGCACAGTCTTGCAACAGTAGACTCTGAGCATGGGGCGGGGGTTGCCTGGGCAGAGGTCATGGCAAGCCCATCTACAGGAGCCTCTGCTTGTGGGATCAGGGGTACAAATAGCATTTCTCAGGTAGCCCCAGCCAGCCCCACCCAGCCCAGCCTGGGTTCTAGCCATTTGGCCCTCTTCCCTCTGCCCAGTGGGGATGGGCTTGATGACCCCAGACTGTCCACACAGACATCATCTCTAGACCCTGAGGAGGAGCTACCCCGTGCCTGCCTCAGAGCAGATGGGCCTTGGCCACACTGGGGCCGTCACAGACTCCCTGGCTTCGAGTGGAGCACTTTGATTTGATAGATGTTCCCTTCACTTCAGAATGAGCTTCCTGCTGCTCACTCACTAGTTCTCGTTTCCCAGCACTGGGGGCCATCCACTCAAGCATCCTGAACTGAGACCAGGGAGCATGCCAGCCCCTTGGCATCCTACAGTTTCTCAACAAAGAAATGATAGCAGATTGGTTGATGAGTGAAGTGTTGAGGCCAGTGCCACACCTTGTAAGATCTGAAGGCAGCATTGAAAACCAGCAGGAAGCCAGGAGTCTGGGTGGTGTTGAACTTAAGGGAAGTCACCATGGGTCCTGCCTAGCTGTCACTCTGCCACCATTTCTGTGAGTTACTCATCCAGTGACCTCTCAGCTCATTGGCAGCCTTGTTATTACCCCCATGTAACGGAGGAGGAAACTGAGGCTCAGGCAGAGCCACACTGGCCTCCATGTCTGACCCAAAGCTGGGTGTTTCCCCTCAAAACCTCAGCCTCACTTGGTGTTGGAGAATGTGGTGTTTCCACTTTCCAATGGACAGCATATTTCCAAACATCTCAGACTCTCTTCCTGGCTAAATTGTAAGAATCTAGGCTTTTGGGGGGCATTGCATCTTGGATGGGCTTGTGGTTTCCCTTGAGGCACCACTATTTGGGGGAGCAAGCAGAAGAAGGCCTGCTCCCCAGAAAGGGTTTCAGCAGCTTCTCTGGCTCCTGAGGCTTTTCAGAATGGGGTTCTCATCTTTTCTTGTCATTACAAAGGGCAGTTCAGAAAGCCATGAGGGTTACTGGGGGAAAGAAAGGTATGGAGAACAATGTGTTAGGATTGAAATGCCCCAAACAGGAGAAGCCCAGGCAGCTTGTGGGACATGCTCACCAGCTGCTAAAAAGGAATGAATTTGAAAAAAACAAACTGCAAAATGGCCCACAGATTGGCCTTTTCTAGTGCTCCTCCTCTTTGTATAGTAACATTTCTAAACATCAGATGGTGCAAGCACAAGCAAACACCAATTCTAACAATGCTCAGCCAAGTGTTAGCATGGAGCCTTGGAGCTTAAACTCTGTACTGGCAGAACTGACCTGGCGCTGGGTGGCCAGGACTGCGCGCTGCCTCAAAAAATGAGAGGCCATCTGAGGCCCGCATCGACCTGGGTCCCTGGCAGTGCGGTCCTGTCCAAGGTATCGAGGGCACCTCCTATCCCCTGCATTTGCCTTGGTGCAGCTGCTGACCCTCATGCAGAAGGTCTCTGCTCTGATTGAATTGATAGCCATAGGTTATCTGATTATAGTCAGAAGCTCTGACAAGCAGTTGCAGGTTTTTATTAATAAAAATTAAAACAATATTTACTCCAAGATATGGAAGATGTAGGTCTGGAAGGTGGTGAGGAATGCGAGATGTGGGTGATGGGTGGAAAGCACTGAAATTCCTCTAGCTCCAAATTGTTCACTTCTGAACTATTTCGGGGATTGAAGAAAGTGGAAATTTCTTAGTTGTGGAGAAATTCTGAGGGTGCAGAGTTTGCTTGTGGGGGTGTGTGCCCGTGTGGGTGTATCTCAGGAGACCCATCCAGTGCATTGGACCTGAAGCTGGAGCATCCCCTGACATGAGACTCACTCCCACCTAGAGGACATGACAAGGGACACCAGCATTTAGAAATGCTAGTTCAGAGGCATCTTCAGTCTGTCCTTCCTCGCTGCCTCCAGCTCCCATCACTGTCCCAGACTGAGGCCCTTGAACCACTGGTGCCACTAAGGGTACCTGTGTGCCCGACACCATCGCTGCAGGAATAGCATTGCTCTAGGTGGGGTCAAGCACAGCCTGCGAGCCCTTCACACCCTGAAAGGTAGCTCAGGAGCTGCTGCAGAAACAGGTGTGAGACTTGCTGCAGCCTTCCCTTCCCTCAGCTGCTGAGTAGTGGCATGGCCCCAAGTGCCTCATGAACAACATACTAGTATGTACATGAAAAGTAGAATGAATAGCCGAAACCGGTTTGGCTCAGTGGATAGAGCGTCGGCCTGTGGACTGAGAGGTCCCGGGTTTGATTCCGGTCAAGGGCATGTACCTGGGTTGCGGGCACATCCCCAGTAGGAGATGTACGGGAGGCAGCTGATCGATGTTTCTCTCTCATCGATGTTTCTAGCTCTCTATCTCTCTCCCTTCCTCTCTGTAAAAAAATCAATAAAATATATTTTTTAAAAAAAGTAGAATGAATAACTAAATCGTGGATTACTCAAAACAAACAAGCAGGAGGGGTGAATGTGTGCACGTGTGTGAGAGCTGCAGAGAAGAGAGACTGATCCCTCGTTATTGATCATCCTCCAAACATTGAGAGCTGAAGACCGACACTGAAGGTGGCTTCTCTGTGAGTACAGGGTGCTTCATCTCCACTGGCAGAAGTTATTGTCTGTGAGATGATTTATTTATAAATGTGTATAAATAGCTTTTAATATGCAAAACTACAAAATAAGTATAAGACTTAAAAAGAAAATCCTACTACCTTAGGTCAGACATTGATCAAAATATCAGTGTTTTTCCAGTTTTATTGAGGTATAATGGATATATAACACAGTAGAAGTTCAAGGCATACAACATGTTGACTTGATTTATGTATATATTGTGAAATGACTACCGAGTCTAATTAACATCCATCACCTCACAGTTACAATTTTTTTCCTTGTGATGAGAACTTTTAAGATCGCTTTTACCAATAGCATCCTATATAATAAAGAGGTGATATGCAAATTGACCATCACTCAAATACACAAGATGGCCTGCAGGGGAGGGCAGTTGTGGGAGATCAGGCCAGCAGGGGAGGGCAGTTAGGGGTGACTGGGCCAGCTGGGGAGGGCAGTTAGGGGCAACCAGGCCTGCAGGGGAGGACAGTTAGGGGTGACCAGGCCAGCTGGGGAGGGCAGTTAGGGGTGACCAGGCTGGCAAGGGAGGGCAGTTAGGGGTGACCAGGCCAGTGGGGGAGCAGTTAGGCATCAACCAGGCTGGCAAGGGAGTGGTTAGGGGGTGATCAGGCTGGCAGGCAGAAGCAGTTAAGGGCAATCAGACAGGCAGGCAGGCAAGCGGTTGGGAACCAGCAGTCCTGGATTGTGAGAGGGATGTCCTACTGCCCATTTAGGGACTGGGCCTAAATGGGAAGTCGGACATCCCTTGAGGGGTCCCAGATTGGAGAAGGTGCAGGCTGGGCTGAGAGACACACACACCCTCTGTGCATGAATTTTGTGCACCGGGCCTCTAGTCAATAAATATAGAAATACATTATTAACAAAAGCTTTTAGAATTCCACTTGTCTCTGACAGGGCCTTGCTCAGTTGCAGGAGTCAGCCAGGGATCTGGTTGCACTAGGAGTACATTCCTATTGGTGGTTTTCCCTGGATGTGCTGAGATCAGCCATGTTTTTATAGGAACCTCCCTGCCTCCAAATAGGAAATACATGTCAAGACAAAGGAACCAGAGAGACAGAACTTCCTGTCAGATCTGTGGTGGGGGTTGAGGGAGAGTGTCACCCATCAGGGAATGGGCAGGCTCTAAACACAAGCACCAGCAGCTTAAAGAAAGTCCAAACAAAACCAGAAGGTAAAAACCATCGACTTATAAAAGTTCTGAATGTACCAAGAAAGAAGCAGATGATAAAGAAAGGGATGACGACTCCCCCCACTCTGCTAAAACCTTGTTCCTGGGCTCCTTTTTATAAAGACAAAATTGGTGTTTCTAAGAGAATGTTGAAAAATCTGACTTTTGTAATTACAGAGTTTGAATATCTTCACTCCCTTTCAACAGAATCCTGTAACTGTGGTTCTCTAATGGGGGCTCCTGAAGGAGGGTGGGGGCTGCTTTGGGTGTGATGTGCCCAGGAAAGGAAACAGATGGCTGACACACCTCAGTCTGGGAGCAGGCCCCTCACCTGGATGCCTCTTTTCTTTTTCTCTCTCCATTTGCTCCCCTATTAACTTTTTCAAGCATCTTCTCTCTATTTAGGAAAGAATCTCCTAGGAGGTTTTGAGGGGTGCAGCCCCTGCACAGGAGGGAGAGCCTACGGGCAGGTGTCAGGCAAGGTGGCTTCTTTGTAAGGATGGCCTAGGAGCTGCCACAGTGCCCCCGCCCCCACCCCCAGCTACGTGAGGAGGAGATAGGCATCCTGCTCTTCTTCCTGGCTGCCGCAAGTGCAGAGGAGGTCGGGAGGCTGGGGGAGGAGGTAGAGGGTGGCTGAAGGTTAGCTCCAGAGGAAAAAACTTCCTCGGTTATTCATTTTTCTGATTTTTATGATATTAAAAAAGACGGTGGGAAAGGAGCAGGAAGGGATACATTCATCTTCCTCAAATGATTTTTGTATAGAATCAAGAGCCTGAGTCCTGACTGCTAACTTGAGGCATTTTCTTTCTGTCTTTTCTTTCCTTTAAAAAAAAAAACTTGTTTGTTTTTGCTTTTGTTGCCTTTGCTTTTGATGTCAAATGCAAAATATCATTGCCAAGACTGATGTCAAGGAGCTTAACCTCTATGTTTTCTTCTAGTAGTTTTTTGGTTTCAGGTCTTGTGTTCAAGAATTTAATCCATTTTGAGTTGATTTTTGTGTGTGGAGTAAGTTAGTGGTCTAGTTTCATTCTTTGCATATAGCTGTCCAGTTTTCAGCACCATTTATTGAAGAGACTGTATTTTCTTCATCGTATATTCTTGGGTTCTTAATTAATTAACCCTATATGTGTGGGGTTTTTTCTGGGCTCTCTATTCTGTCCCACTAATTAATATGTCTGTTTTTATGTCAGTTTTATGCTGTTTTGATTACTATGGTCTTGTAGTATAGTTTGATATCAGGTAGCATGATTCCTCCAACTTTGTTTTTCTTTCTCAAGTTTGCTGTGGCTATTTGTGTGTTTATTTGTTTTTTATGGCTCTATACAAATTTTAGGGTTGTTTGTTCTATTTCTAGGAGAAAGCCCATTGGGATTTTGATAGGGAGATTGCATTGAATCTGTAGATTGCTTTGAGTAGTCTGGACAGTTTAACAATATTAATTATTCTAATATATGAGTATGGAATATATTTACATTTATTTGTTTCTTCAACTTTGTAAATCAATATCTTATAGTTTTCAGTGTACAGGTCTTTTAGATCCTTGGTTAAATACATTTCTAGGTATTTTATTCTTTGAAATATAGTTGTTAATGAGATTATTATTTTCCTTTTTTTTTTACAAATGTCCAATGAGTACTTCTCAAGCCATAAAACATGCAATGACATTGATGAAAGTCATAAAGAGCTTCATCTCCAGGTAACAGATTTTGGGGGATCTCCATGATGCCATTACTTTACATAAACATGTGGCACAGGAGCCATACTTGGGAATTTGAAATACGTGGGCTCTGGAAGGGTCTGCCTCAGAGGCAGGCCAGACAGGTCTAAAGCAGTGGGTGTTCTCCAGCTCCTGTATTGGGAGAGGCTACTGGGGTTGGAATCACATCCCTGAGTTATCATTTATAATTTTTGACATTGATATAGAATGACTATTACCAAATCACAAATGATAACTCTCCCTTGGGAGGACACGAGAAAGCCACCAACAAAATACCATTATTTCTAGAAAACACTGATGTCCCTTCATTGTTCTGTTGACCACATCATTGTGGGAATTTTTTTGTCAGGTGATTAAGCACTATAATTTCCTCTTCTTAACCCTTTAAAAAGCCATCTCCCCTATCTTCGGATTTTAAGCACCAGAGGAAGACAGTTGCCAGAATACACATTTTAGGGATTGGGACCAAGATTTAGACAACTCCCTTGTCTCATCAATCTGGGTCCCACTGTCCCAGTGGGAAAAAGCAGATTGTAGCTAGTGGCGCTGAGCTGGCAGGGCACTGGCTCCCTGGCTGTACAGAAACTCAGTGAAGCACTGGAAAGGAGAATGTGATGAGCCATTTAGTGATTCCAGACTGAAGCTGCCTAAAGACCAGCTCTGTGCGATGCTGAGAGCAGTCATGTGCTGGGAGCCCAGCAGATGTCTTGCCCAGGGTGTCAGTTCTTGCCAGAGGGCAGGGAGGCCAAGCCCTGCTCCTCTAGGCCCTGCTGCCTGCCTCCAGGCAGTTCTGGCACCCTCTGCTCCTCAAGTTTCACTAAGAGTGTGTCTGGTTTGGATTTCAGATCAGAGAATGGAGGCAGCAGGGGGCTAATCAGAAGGAAGGTGTCATATGGTAGGAACCAACAAAGAAACTTTAATTGCTTTTTTACATTTTATGGTAAGTAGCAGGAGAGAAATGTATTTATAGATCATTTCTAGGCAAAATTGTGGAGCTAAACACCAATCTCTTTCTACCCATGTGCAGTCTCTTTATCTTACTAGAAATGGAAACCATGGCCTCTTGAAAAGAAAAAAAGTCACCATTATGCATTTAGCTGTATTTATTTATATATTGCACTTCTGTATTTTTTGTTTGTATTGTAATAAATTCACATAATAAACAAAGTTGTGATGTAAAAAAGAAGGAAGATGTGGAGGAGGGATGTAAGTTAAGCTGGAAAACCTGAAATGTGTGTTCTGAGGGCGAGTTCTTGGTGGCCTTGCAATGTAGAAGACAGCCCTCTCCCAGGCCTAGGCAGGCTGGCCCTGCAGAAAGCAGCAGCAAGGTGCACTCAGAGGGCGGCCCAGCATGGGGGGGAGGGGCGGTGCTGCCCAGAAAGCAGATAGCTGCCACCAAGAAGGGGTTTTTCTATTGCTTTGCTTCTGCTGCTTTTCTGGAACACAGAGTCACAGGGCTTTCTTGGGCAGAAGGTTAAGAACTCATTCTGTTCTCTCTGATCAACAACTGAAGCCCAGGGCAGTGTGAGCACAGAAAGTCAGAACGCAATGCTTTCACAGGGCACTTGTGGAAACAGGATGTGACTGATGAAGGGAGGGAGCCAGACCCTTAGCCTGCCTCCAAGCAGGCGGCATCTGGAATCTCCTTTGGGGATCATGCCTGGTTTCCTAATCTTGTTCCTGCTCTTGTGCACTTGTACCTTGCCTGGGCCAGTACCCAGGGAAAACCAAACAACAAACTTCCTTAGGGATTGTCTCATAAAGGAATGTGTGCAGTGCGCTCTGGTGCCCGCCCTCAGAGCTGCCCTGGGGCCAATACTGCAGGCTAGGCTGTCCCTGACTTATCCTGCACCTAGATGGCAATTTCTTGTATTTTTTTTATTCAATTTTTTGTCACCATTTATCTGATGTTTACTATGTGCCGGACATTGTCCTGAAGATAAGCTAATCTGTCACTCTTCACTTCTTCCACCTTAAATATCTGACCAGTGAGTTTGGAGAAGCAGGGTGGCCAGAGCTGAGGACAGTAGGCCTTTGTCTTCCTGGAGTGTTTGCAAAGGAGCAAAACAAGGCATGTCCACTTGGAAGGGGAAAGCAACTGGAAGCCAAGAGGAGCTGCTCCAGAAAAGTCTAGCCCGAGCCCCCTGCTTGCGTAGTATTGTGGATTTTTCTGTATTTTAGATCCTACCTCAGAGACTCTTAACCCTCTCCTCTCCTGGGGAACCTGAATAGGTGTGCAAAGAAAACTTAAAACAATAAGCTAAAAACCGTAGAGTAAAACATTCAGCATTTGTTTTTTTACAATAAGATTTTTAAATAAGTTTTAAAAATTGATTTGGGACATATTGCTTGTTTCTTTGCCTGAATTCAACAGGTTTTGCTACCAGGCTATGTGAAAGCTGGTAGCCAAATCATAACCACCACATCCCAGCCAGGCCTTGCCCCAGAGTAGGGCCCCATGTAGTAGAATTGGGGCTCTCCCAACTTCTCCCCCACTGCTAATTCACTGCCTGTTTGCACAGCAAATCCTGTGTGACCTCATTGGACTTCTGAAACTCAAGATGAAATTTATTATCCTTAAAATGTTGTGCAAGTCTGAGTTGAATGTATTTGTCCTGTAACCTGCTTATTGAAAATGACTAGACTCATCCAAAAGAGGAATTGAAATTTTAATCACTGTCCACACACGTCCTCAGCCCTCATTCCCTTCTCATGTGTTCTCTCAGGGTGCTGATTGATGCTTTTTAGATTGTGGGGCCTTCGGGTACATCTGGTATGGAGCAGTGCTGACCGGCCAGGGCCTCCTACCACCCACCAGCCAGGACAGCTGTCTGGACTGGTGGTGGCGGCTGTCCCTGCTGAGGGGCAAAGCTTACCCGAGGTTCAGATCTCCAGGGCCACACCAGCTGACTGTCTGATAGTCTTTTTCCTAGTGAGCAACTGCTTGCTTTTCCAGGTCAAGTCTCCAGCAGCCGCCGAGCCAGAGCCGCTCCTTGGAGCTAGTGGCTCCACATCCTGTAAGGAACATTCTCTGAAAAGAAAGAGCTTCTGAAGATTGGAATCCAGAGGAAATGGAGCAAACATGGCTTATGCCCAGACTCACCAGAAGTTCTGCTGGCACAGTTGGCTCTTGGGCCTGTGATGTTAGGTGGTGTGGGGGTAGCTGGGTCTCTGGGTCTGCCCATCTCAGGAGCCCGGTGGGTGGCTTGTTTGTGCTTTCTTTTAGAGATGATGTTTGTTTGCCTGGAAAGGAGCTTTTCCCCCCTTGAAAATCCTGCCTCAAGTGAGTAAAAAGCACCTGCTCTTAGACCTAAAGGCTGTGCTGACCCCTGTTGTGGGTGTGTGCTGGGACCTCACTGGGGAGGGCGAGGGAGAGGGTCATGAACTCAGTAAAAGTAGCTGAGTGCTGTAGTGCAAAATAAGCTTTTGGGTTTTGTGTTCAGGGCATGGGGCCTTCCTTTCTTCCATTGGCCTATGCTCTTTAATGTCCCCTAAGTCAGGGTGTGCTTTCCTTCAGAGTGAAGTAATCACAAAGGCCCATTATTCACTATTAAGCTACTGGAAGAAATTCAAAGAGGAAAAGAAAATGGTTACTTTTTAAAAATTTCTTTTAATTTTACTGGTGGAGTAGAGACGAAATATAATGCCCAATAGAAGTTATCTTCCGAGTATTAGGGTTAGAGGATTATTAGTTTTGGGTAACTTAGGACAAATTTTAAAATCTGTTTATGGAACATGAAGGCTGTGTCCATGAACCAGCAAAGCCAGAGGCCTGTTCTGAGCATCATTCCTTGTGGCTTTAACTTGCTGCCAATTGAGGGGCTAAGGATGGCTAGGCACATGTGTCCCTTTAGACAGCATGGCCAGGTGGGCATGGGGCTCTTGAGGCAGAGGCTTTCCTTGGCTTGTTTGTAAGGGGTGTGTCCCTTGGGTAGCCCAGGTGCATCAATGAAGGGCAGTCCTGACCCACAGATGAGGAGGAGCAAGATCATAAGGGGATGTAAGGATCCATGTCTATCCCTGAGAAGGATATAGGTGGATTGAGAGCCTAAAGGATACGCCATTAGAGGAAGAGACTAATGCAGCTCACTCATTGAGCATGCTCAGTGAATGCATGCAAGGTGCCAGCCACCGTGTACATGCTGGGCATTTGTTGGTGGGGCAGACGCTAGCCCCTGCTCTCCCAGAGCTGACGGTTTCATAGTGGTGACAAACACGATACACATGCAACAGTGGAAAGGGATGCATCAGATCTGTTATGTTGCAGAGTAGACTGTCTCATTTAGTCATAAATTTTCCTTTTATGTGATCACAGAGGAATGTGGGTTGTGACTTAAATCCAAAAAGGAATGCCAGAGACTAGGCTCAACATAAATACCTATTACTTATAGATGGGCTGCTTGACGTGATATGAAAAAGTAGCCTGTTAATTAAGAATCTGTGTTCTGGAGTGGCAGGGCTGGTTTTGGGACTCATTGGCTACATGACTTTCTCCATGGAAGTGGGAATAGTGATAGTACAGCATGTACAACACTGAGCATAGCGCTTGACGTATAGTGTCAGTAACTATTATTTATGTATTATTATTATTGTTGTTGTTCTTGTTCTTGTTGTCTTTGTTATGTTGAATAAAATTGCTGTGGTACTGTACCAAAAGCAATCGTGTAAATCTAGAAATCTAGGACCTTAATTTATTAGAAAGTTGAAAATTCACCATCCTTGGGAGCAAACATTGCATGTTTGAGATTTCAAGTTTAGCTCTCCTAAGCATATTACAACAGTGGGTATTTTGTATATCAAAAGTGACTTCTAGCAATTCCACTTCTAGGTATGTGCCCCAAAGAATTGAAAACAGGTTGCCAAACAAATACTTGTTCAGTCATGGTCATAGTAACACTAGTCACAATAGTTAAAAGGTAAAAGCAACCCAGTGCCCATCAATGGATGGATGCACACACAAACTGAAATATACATACATGGACTATTCTTCAACCATGAAAAGAAATTAAGTACTGATGCATGCTACAACTTGGATGAACCTTGAAAACATTATGCTCAAAAACAGCCAGTCACAAAAGATCTCATATTGTATGATTCCATTTAAATGAAATTCCAGTAAAGAGAGAAGTAAAATTCCAGTAAAAATAGAAGGCAGATTGGTGGTTGCCAGGCAATGGCAGAAAAGAGGAAATGGAGAATTGCTTAATGGGTATGTGGTTTTATTTTGGGGTGATGAAATGTTTTGGAACTAGACAGATGTGGTGATTATACAATAGGAGAGGCCCAGTGCACAAATTCATGCACCAGTGGGGTCCCTCAGGCTAGCCTGTGGGATTGGGCTAAAACTGGCTCTCCGACATCCCCCGAGGGGTCCCAGATTGCGAGAAGGTGAAGGCCAGGCTGAAGGACCCCACTGCTGCACGATCCAGGCCGTGGAGGGACGCGGAGTTTGGCCAGCTGGGGAGGGACTGCAGGAGGGCTCCAGGGCATGTCCGGCCCTTCTCCCTCAGTCCTGATCAGCTGGACGCCAGCAGCAAGCTAACCTGCCGGTCAGAGCATCTGCCCCCTGGTGGTCAGTGCACATTATAGTGAGCGGTTGAGCAGCCTTAGCATATCATTAGCATATTATGCTTTGATTGGTTTAACTAATGACTGGACAATTAGCATATTAGGCTTTTATTATACAGGACTAGAGGCCCGGTGCACAAAAATTTGTGCACTCGGGGGGGAGGGAGGGTCCCTCAGCCCGGCCTGTGCCCTCTTGCAGTCTGGGACCCCTTGGGAGATAACGACCTGCTGTCTTAGGCCTGCTCCCGGGTGGCAGAGGGCAGGCCCAATCCCTAGGTGCAGCCCCTGGTTGGGCTCAGAGCAGGGCTGATTGGGGAGTTGGGGCACCACCCCCTGTCATGCACAGAGCAGGGCGGATTGGGAGGTTGCGATGCCACCCTCAGTCACGCTCAGGGTAGGGCTGATTGGGGGGTTGGGGCACTGCCCCCTGTCACACTCAAGGCAGGGTCAATGGGGAGGTTGCAGCGCCATCCCCTGTCATGCACAGAGCAGGGCTGATCAGGGGGTTGGGGAACCTTCCCCTGTCACGAACAGAGCAGGGTGGATAGGGAGGTTGTGGCCCCGCTCCCTGTCACACACAGAGCCGCAGGGCGATCAGGGGGTTTGGGCGCTGCCCCCTGTCATGCTGATCCCGGTGCCGGAAAGCCTCGAGGCTCCACTGATCCCAGTGCTGGGAGGCATATTACCCTTTTACTATATAGGATAGAGGCCTGGTGCATGGGTGGGGGCCGGCTGGTTTGCCCTGAAGGGTGTCCTGGATCAGGGTGGGGGTCCCCACTGGGGTGCCTGGCCAGCCTGGGTGAGGGGATGATGGCTGTTTGCAGCTGGTCACACACCCTTCAGGGTGGGGGTCCCCACTGGGGTGCCTGGCCAGTCTGAGTGAGGGGCTGATGGCTGTTTTCAGGCTGACGGGTGACTGAAGCTCCCAACTGCTCCTTTTTTTCTTTTCTTTTTTTTATTCTGGGCCAGCTTTAGCTCTGGCTCCAGCTCTGAGGCCTCTGCTGCTGAAAGCAGGTATCTGGTTTGTTTGGGTTCTATAATCGAAACACTGTATCAACTCCAGCTCTGAGATCCTGGCTGGCTGAAAGCAGGTTTCTGGGGTTTTGTTTAGCTTCTATATTTGTAACAATGTTTCAAACTGCAAGCTCAGAGGCCGGCAGTGGCAGGCGGGGAACGTTGGAGTCCTCAGTCACTTAAGCAAGCAAGCCTCATGTTAACTTCAAGCTGCCTGGCTGCCGGCCACCATCTTGGCTGGCAGTTAATTGCATATCACCCTGATTAGCCAATGGGAAGGGTAGCAGATGTACGGCTAATTACCATGTTTCTCTTTTATTAGATAGGATTGTGAATCTAGTGTAAATACCCATAATTGTTCCCTTTAAAATGGTTAACTTTCTGTTATGTGTATTTCACTTAAAATAAAAAAGCTAGTTCTGAGTACCACTTACATTGTAGTATTTGTAGATTATCGTGACCTCCTTTATATGGCTTCAACCTTTACAAATAATGAAATATTGATCTCTCTGAATATCTCACTCAGAAAAACTTCCCTCATTTAAAAAAATGATGGATTCTATGCTTGTCTGCCTCATTCCACCAACAGAAAGGAGCCTGAGTTCAGCCTTCCATGAAGTTTTGAATAATCACTACAAACATGTTTAACATCCTTGGCTGTATGTAGTGAGGCTGCAGGAGCTGCCCCATGAGATACTCACCCCACCCTTTCTTCAGGTCCCAGTAGCAAAGACTTGGGCATCCCAGGGAAAATGTGATGAGCAGACTTCACTTCACATGTTTGTGATGATATTGGTAAATTGTGCAGAGCCATGCCTGGCCCTTAGGGACTGCTCCCCAAGAGCTTGTTAATGGCATCTGAGTAGGGCCCTTGGACCTTCCCTGCAGTTTAACAGACATGGAAAGTCTGCTGTGGGCAGGGACTGTGCGGATTGGAACCATGAAGAAATCAACTGCCCTGCCCTCTGGGCTTTCCTGCCCGAGGGCCATGGGGCAGCAGTTTTTCTCACTGATTTGGGATGCTGTTTGTTTATTTTGGGGTTGAGGTGACTAGGAATCTTAATAATAAAGTGTAAATCAGTTGATAAGCACTCAAAGTATAACCTTCACCTACCCGACATTCATCCTTTCTCCTCCTGTCTGTGGGATAGTTGCCAAGATCAGGGATGAGCCAAGATTATCTGTGCACTCAATCAGTGGAGGCATTTTTAAAGAAGTCCATTCTTTTTTTCACTTTTTGTTGGCCTCCCCATCCTCTTTAATACCGCCACCTACCTGCTTCCCCTCCATGGAGTTTATGGAGTGAGGCCCTGGTAGGAGGGTCTCAAGGGTTCACAGGACTAGTAATAGGAGCTAGGCTTTCCCCTTCAGTTGGTTTTTCAAGTTCATGCTCAATTTTTGAAGAGTAAAATGCATTATAATCTGACATTCTTTGGTTACAGTTGTGGGATGGATTATAGCCCATGGCAGTTACAGCTGTGTTCATTAAGGCAAAACATACTCCCAGGAGCCTAGTGGTTGGACCCAGTGTTTTCATCCCAGGGTGGGTTGTCAGAGAGGAATGCAACAGGCATTAGTTTCCATGGCCTTTGCTCTTCCCAGGGGCTGAGTGATTCTGACTTGGAGATGACTGAGGCCATCCTTTGATTGAACTTGTCAAGAGTTAAGAGTCAGGAAGCCCTTTATTCTCTAGGGTCAGCATCTGACTCTATAGGTGCAGGAATTCAGCTGAAAACCAGAGAGAAGCACAAGCCTCTCCCACGTTACCAAATGTGCAGGTATATGCGCTTTTTGGAGATGGTAAAACTTCCGTATCTTAGAAGAAAATACATGCTGGAACAAAAAATCATTTGCTCTAGGAAAGTGTAATGGCTAGACTGATACGGGATTAGATCTTTGGGACATGGATAGCATTGATAGCAAATATGCATCCCTCAATAGACACAGCAGCTAGTATTGGGCCAAGCCCAGTGACAATGGCCTGAGAGTGATTCTATCATGGTCCAAGTTCATCTGAAGAGTGTAAGTGCCCACCAGGCCTCAGAGAGGGCTGAAACCTTGGTCCAGTCCTTGCTACTTGGAAGACCTTGATCAAGCCACTTAGTGCTTTATTTTATTTACCTGTAAAATGGATGCAGGAATGGAAGAAAACTTGTATTTCACAAGTATGCTGTGAGACTAAACGATATAATTACTATCATTATGGCATCAGAGCTTTGAGATAAAGTGCTGGACAGATCAGAACTGTTAAAAGGCAAATAGTCTAAGTTAGGCAGAGAATGCCTTAAAATATCTCCTTTATTTCAGTACTAGAGGCCCGGTGCACAAAAATTTGTGCACTCGGGGGGAAGGGGGGGTGCCTCAGCCCGGCCTGTGCCCTCTCGCAGTCTGGGACCCCTCGGGAGATAACACCCTGCTGGCTTAGGCCTGCTCCCCAGTGGCAGAGGGCAGGCCCAATCCCTAGGTGCAGCCCCTGGTCGGGCTCAGAGCAGGGCCGATTGGGGAGTTGGGGCGCCGCCCCCTGTCATGCACAGAGCAGAGCGGATTGGGAGGTTGTGATGCCACCCTCAGTCACGCTCAGGGTAGGGCCGATTGGGGGGTTGGGGCACCATCCCCTGTCACACTCAAGGCGGGGTTGATGGGGAGGTTGCGGTGCCACCCCCTGTCACGCACAGAGCAGGGCCCATCAGGGGGTTGGTGTGCTGCTCCCTGTCAAGCACAGAGCAGGGCCCATCAGGGGGGTTGGAGCTCCTTACCCTGTCACGCACAGAGCAGGGTCAATCAGGGGGTTGGGGAGCTCCCCCCTGTCACACACAGAGCAGGGCGGATCAGGAGGTTGGGCATCTCCCCTGTATCAGGCACAGAGCAGGGCTGATCAGGAGGTTGGGGCGCCTTCCCCTGTCACGAACAGAGCAGGGCAGATAGGGAGGTTGTGGCCCCGCTCCCTGTCACACACAGAACCGCAGGGCAATCAGGGGGCTTGGGCGCTGCCCCCTGTCATGCTGATCCCGGTGCCGGGAGGCCTCGCGGCTCCGCTGATCCCAGTGCTGGGAGGCATATTACCCTTTTACTATATAGGATAGAGGCCTGATGCATGGGTGGGGCTGGCTGGTTTGCCCTGAAGGGTGTCCTGGATCAGGGTGGGGGTCCCCACTGGGGTGCCCGGCTAGCCTGGGTGAGGGGATGATGGCTATTTGCAGCTGGTCACACACCCTTCAGGGTGGGGGTCCCCACTGGGGTGCCTGGCCTGTCTGGGTGAGGGGCTGATGGCTGTTTTCAGACTGGCGGGTGACTGAAGCTCCTAACCGCTCCTTTTTTTCTTTTTTTATTTTTTTATTCTGGGCCAGCTTTAGCTCTGAGTCTCCAGCTCTTAGGCCTCCGCTGCTGAAAGCAGGTATCTGGTTTGTTTCGGTTCTATAATCGAAACAATGTATAACTCCAGCTCTGAGATCCCAGCTCACTGAAAGCAAGTTTCTGGGGGTTTGTTTAGCTTCTATATTTGTTACAATGTTTCAGACTGCAGGCTCAGAGGCCGGCAAGGCAGGCAGGGAACGTTGGTTTCCTCCGTCACTGAAGCAAGCAAGCCTCATGTTAGTTTCAAGCTGCCTGGCTGCCGGCCACCATCTTGGCTGGCAGTTAATTTGCATATCGCCCTGATTAGCCAATGGGAAGGGTAGCGGTCATACGCTAATTACCATGTTTCTCTTTTATTAGATAGGATGGGTGGCATATCAGCTTCCTTGGTGGTTGCATTTAGAGAAGTCAGTTTTGATTTATTTACATATACCCTACCCTATAGAAATAATGCACATAAGCAACAGAGTAGAGATGAAGTATGAAACATTTGGCCAACCTTCATGTTTGAGGGAGAGTTGAAGATGTAATCCAGCAGTCTTTCATTGAGCTCCTGTCAAATGCCAATCATCAAGCTATATTCTGGAATAAATGTGAAGTCAGCTCCACATGGGCTGCCCCTTATCTGCTCAGAACCCGCAGGATGTGAGTAGGGGCTGGCTGGTTAGGCCTTCAATGTGTCTTTATTTAGTCAGAAATGGATCGTAGAATTTTAGCTATGGCGGTGCTAGGTGTGGTTCATCATTCTGGATTTTTCACACTGGCCTCTTCCTCTGGTTGTGCAGTAACCTACATGTGAATCTGACATCAGGATTGCTGCTTTCAGATAATGCTTGCATTGGATTTTGGGTTGATTTTTTTCCTAGTGTAACTTAATTTAAATCTCTTTATGTGACCCACAACTTGGTTCTGTGAATGATCTTCATGCTAATTGAGATTACTAATGACTGTAATTTCATAAAATTTAGTATCCTCTTTGAGGAGTCCTTCTCTTGTCAGGGCATTTAGCACATGCTTATACTTCTGAGCAGTCCATGGAGTAGTAACAAGCTTTGATTCAGTCGGCAGTACTGATCTGAGACTGTCGTGTGCACTGGCATCCCCCCAGCTCCTCTGCAAAGAGCTCATGTTAACTTTGTATTGAGCAGGCAGGGCCTGGGTTGGAACTGCATGTCTCCCACTCAGGGCACCTCCTGCTCATGAAGAGCCCCAGTTGTTTCATTGTGATGACAGGAACATTGACCCCAAGCCTAACTGTAGGTGGATGTGTAGATTTGGGGAAATGATTACTTGGAAAATTACATTCTTCCTCTGTCTGACAATCTTACATCTGGAAAGTAGAGAAACAGTGGCCAGAATACTTAGACTCTTTCTTCATTAAAATGGATTACAAAGGTATTTCTTTTGCTCGCAGCTGCTTCAGTAATCCACCTGACTGACCTGTTTTGTCTACACCCCTTTGTGTGTGTGTGTGTGGGGGGGGGGGGGGTTGTTCTCCAGCCATGAGAGCCATGGAGGACACTGTACTGGCAGGCAGTTGCTTCAGCCACCCTGGCATTCACGCAGAGCAGGTACCCATGACCGCTGAGGGTCTAGGAGCTGCTGGTTGAGGCTTTTCAATCTGTAGAGGGATTGACATTTCTGAGTGAATAGGGCATTTCTGCCTCTACCTGCTGCTCAGTGCTCTCTGCTCTACTAAAATAAATAAGATAAACCCAAGGAACAAAGGTGGACAATGAGGCACATAGATTTGACAGTGGGGAAGGCTGGCCATGTGATTACAGGAATGTGGGACACTATTTGTCAGCTAATGCCCCAATAATGCTGCCTAACAACCCACTCCAAGAGCCCATAGCACGCAACATTTACTGTGCACTTGCACTGGTGATTTTGTCTGACATGTGCCTGTCATGGTTCCAAGCTGTGGTTAGGTCCAGGTCTGCTGCATTTGACTTCTGCTTTCTCCGGACAAGCAGCCTCCTGAAAAATGTTCTCAAGACAGAATCATGACCTTGCAAAGCAAGCCCACTTATGCCAACTCAGACACTTTTTAAGCCTTTGCCTGTATCTTATCCACCAGGATCTCACTGGCAATGCCAGTCACACGGCTAAGCCCAAGTCAAGGGGCGGAGGGAGGGTGTCTACTGAGCAGTCCATCCAGGTGCTGTGTGAATGTGCACGCTCTGCAATAAAGAAAAGGCCATGTTTTCTGGCTTGTAGGCTTCTTCATCCAAGAACTAGAGGCCCAGCGCGCACGAAATTGTGCCCAAGTAGCTCTCTTCCACTCGCCTCAGCTCGCTGCCCCATCCTCCACCACTCATAGCCCTCTGCTGCTAGTAGCTCGCACCCCGTCCCGCCCTGCGAGCCATGAGAGCCACTGCTCATTTGGTCATGATGGCGTTATGTCATCATGGCCATGGGACTTTTATATAAGAGACTGGTGGGATGTACTTGACTTTGAGGTGATTTTTTTCACCTGGATGTGACTGGTTTGGCAAATCATTTTATGACAAAAACATTTATCGCCTAAAAAAAAATCATCCATGTGGCCTTGAGTAGCAGACTAAGGTCTGCAGTCCAGCTACCACACGTGCACTTTGAGAAGAGGCTTAGATGTTATCTGCTAACTAGCTTGCTGAGAGACTTGTTCACTTCTGAAGGAGGCGACTGAGCTCCAATCCTTTCCACCACCTCCACTGCTGATTCAAAGCTGACAACCGTGACAGGATCTCAGTGGCCAGTGAGGGGCGAAACTGCAGCTGCCGGATCTCAAAGGAAGTGCATCACGGACTGGTGGCTTCCACTGCTCATCTTGTCCTGAGGGGGAAGTTGCCACCACACCGTTTCCATGCACTGACATTCTGCAAGTCCAGGGGTGGCATGAGAAGCACACACGGTTGACTATTTAATGGAAATTCAAGGAAATACGATACATTCTTTTCGCAGACTCTCACCTTTTCCCAGAAATGTCCTTTCCTTTTGAAATTCTATCATTGAGATTGCCCACTTTGGCAATTCTTGTCAGCTTGTTTCCTTTGAAGCTCAGCACCCTTGGTAGCAATGATGTCAAACCATCACAGACATTGACCTGCTTGCCAACTTTTTGGTTCCTTGGATTAATTTCAAGCTAAGACAGCTTAAAACCAGGCCCAGTGAGAAGCGGGCAGGGGAGGATTGCTTTTGAGGGGAAGGGTTGGGGATTGTATATAAGTAGTGTGGGGTACTGGCAGGGCTTATGAGAATTAGGGGGTGGGCCTGTGGGGGCCACTGGCCAGCTGGGGAGTGAGAGGGCACAGGAAATGAGGGCACACTGGAACAACCATTCCCAAAGCCATGGATTCTCTTGGGCTGTGCTGCTTTGGGGTACGAGTGACAGATTTGGGACTTCAGAATGCTAAACAGGCTCCCCGCTTTCTTCTTTCTCTTTTTATACCAGAATACAACACAGCTCTTTTCCATGTGCTTTTTAGGGGTTTTTTCTTGTTGCAGTGCTCAGAGTCATAAACAGCTTGGGTACCCAGTTACCTTGAGTGATCTGCAACAATGAAAGGTAAAAGCCACATGAAACACAGAAAACTGGTCCCTGGGGAGTCAGCATAAAATCCTAGCATGTTAGCCCTGGGACGGGGCCCAGAGGCCTTTCAGTTTAACTCCTCAGTCTACATACCAGGAAACAGAGGCCCAGGAAGTGGGGAGGGCCTGCCTGGGGTTCCACAGTCTGGACAGCACCTTTTCTGCCCACTGCTGCTCTGGGCCCGCTGCCTGCACTCTTGGCTGGGTGGGGTGGAGGGTCATCAGAGACCCAGCCTGGTGGACAGTGAGTACTGGAGAAGGGAGTGTCATGGAATCCCTGGGGGCTGCTGAGATTGGGGCTTAACTGGGGTGACAGTGCTCTACCAGCCCCAGTAGGAGAGAAATGCAGGCATCCAAGTTCAGTCCTTAAAAGTATTATTACATAAGTAAGGAGTTTCTAAGGTCAAAAACTTCACACCAATAGACAAGTTGGGTGATTACACAACTTTTCTGCTATTTAGCATCAGAGGGTGAGTGCCTGCATGATGCATCTGGATGCACTGGAATAAGGTTCACCCCAAGTGAGCTCGTGACTTAAGAGCATTGTGGGTTTTGTTTAGACAAAGACCCCATTTCTCTCCATTTCTCGAGCACCTGCTGTGTGGTTGGCTGTGCTCTGTCCATTACACATATCTACACTGGATATAACATGGCTTTGCAAGTAGACGGCGTTATCCTCATCACAAAGGCGGGATAAAGCTCTGGGCAGTAGGAACTTGCAGAGGGTCCCATAGATGGAAGTGGTGAAGCAGATTCAGGCCCTGAACCAATGGGAGGAGTCAGGCAGGCCCCCAAGAGGCCTGAAGGAAGGGGTGTGGAGACATGGTGTATCTGAGGTGACAGTGTTGGGTGTTTGTGCAGCTCACTGGGCCCTGGGTTCCTCATGTGTAAGAAGGGGTAAGAGTAGCTGCTCTGCAGGGGTGGAATGAGGATAACACAGAGCTGTGTTCGCAGACAGAAGTTACGTCAAGGCTTGGCCCAAGGCTGGGCTCACAGGCAGCAGCGTTGAAGGCAGCATTGAAGGCAGTGGGATGATCATTCTGAAGGCTAACTGGAAACACCTAGTTTCCCCAGAGATGCCTGGGCTGTGGCCCAGCCTGCTCCAGTTCAGGACTGGGCCTCGGCCTTCCCTCCATCTGGAAAGCTCTCTATTCAAGCTCACCTCCTCGATGAGGCCTCCCTGGACTCCTGCCCCTGAGGAGAGTGGAGCCCCTTCTCCCACCCCAGGGCCCCTCAGAGGCCTCAGTCACCAGCTGAAATGGAGTCTGAGTGCCTCTCCTGCAGGGCACCGTGCACCCCTGAGGACAGGAACTGCACTGCCCTGTAGACCACGCATGTTACCCACAGAGGAGACACCAGTCAGACGGGGGTTGCTCCTTCAGGTCAGCTAGGGTATGTGGCAAAGGGGGGTGATTGTGGGGCAAATTTCGACTTTTTTCTAGCAGTTGGGGCTGTGGGAGAGCAGCTGCCAGGGGGTGTCCTGCAGGCATCGTCTAGTGCTCACAGGGACCAGGAAGAGGGGACATGAGCTGCCTCCTGGGGAGTGGGGTTGGGAGGTGGGCCTGGAAGAAGCAGGAGTGGCCCTCCCTTCGCTGCCCCATTCTGGCCTTCATGTTGCCCACCTTTGGGGAGGGACTGGAGACATTTTTGCTGAAGGAAACAAGGAGGTTTTAGGACTTCAGAATGCTAAACAGGCTTCCTGATTCTTCCTTCTTTTTACACCAGCATACAATACAGCTCTTTTTCCTGTGCTTTTCAGGGCTCCTGAACAGGGTGTTTTTGGCATCTATAAGCATGTGGAGACACTGCCAATTTTATGGGCCAAATGGTATTGTTGAGATTTGGGTGCCTTTCTGGAACACCGCTCTGGCCAGGCTGGGCAGAGCCGTTCATTGTGGATCCCAGAGAGCAGCTCCACTGGGTGGTTGGGACGTTTTTACACAGAGAGAGGAGAGAGCGAGCTAGAGACCTATGTGTGTGTGTGTGTGTGTGTGTGTGTGTGTGTGTGTGTGTGTGTGGTTTTAAATGACCTGAGGACCAGGTAGGATGCTGCTCCTGAATAAAGGGGAGTTAGAAGACCCATGCTGCGCCCACCTGCTTTCCTGATGACCATGTTTGGGAAAGCCATGAAAGACATTTGGGTCTCACAACATCAAAAGTGAACTCCAGGTAGAAAACAGCTGTCACCCTGCAGCCAGGTCGCGCCTATCTCATTGTTGCCTGGAGAAAAAGTGCAACAAAGAAATAGCTCATCATCCACCACCAGCCCTGAAGGAGCCCTGGCGGCAGGAGGGGTTGTGTGCCAGTCATTCTGGTCTGGGAGCATGCCGCCCGGTGTGCGCTGGGCGGGCTCTCCTTGTGGAGCTGAGTCGCCTGAGAGCCCTGGAGGGCGGCTGTAATACCAAGTGTTAACAGCTGGTGAAGTGCCTTTCCAGGGCAATGGTACCAAATATTTTGTGTTAATTAGACTCACAGGATGGACCATTGACTGTCCTGAGGCATTTCTGTGCTGCCCTGTGTTAGCACATGGAAGTGTATTAGCACATGGAAGTGCATGCACAGTCCCCAGACTCCAGGCGTTCCTGCCCTGCCCTTTCTTCATCATGCGGCGCCTGCACCTGCTTCGGGCCCTCATCTCTCTCTGAAATTCTGTGGGACTAAGGCTGCACTCTGGCTCCTGGGAGCTTGTTTTTGCATGAGGCAAGGATCCTGGTTCAGTGTGAGGAAGCCGGCACCACTGAGACCCAGCAGTGTGAGTCTGAGGGTTAAGGAGGGTTTCCTTCCTCGTCCTGGCCTTGCCAGCTGCACACTCAGTTGTGGAGACCAGGCTGCGCTGTGACTTGGAGCCCTGAACTCTTCCCCATTGCCCAGCAGCTCTGTGTATCTTCTGTTGTGTTCCCATCTCCCTTTTCCCTTGCGTGCCCAGATTCTCTCTTTTCTGCTCTGGATTCTCAGGTTCTGTGGCCTGTAAGAGAGTTTGCCTGGGACAAGCTGTGATATTTAAGTAAGGTCTCCCTAAAAGTCTGACTTCATTCTTATGAATAAAACGATGTTTCTGCCACTGAGAGGTGGACATCTCGCCAAACATTATTCAGGGGCAGAAAGGAAAAGTATGTGGTGGTCAGAGCTGGGGATTTGCACAGTAACTTTGTCCTAGTATTTTATTTCACTTTCAGTTCTTACAGCAAAGGATGGGCAAAGGAAATGTGAGTGAGACAGGTTTAGTTGTGATGCCTAAGATATGTGATTGGGGATGTTTTCGATTACCCTGCCTGGCCACGCTGAACCACAGCCCCCAGAGTCAGTAGGAGGATGCAAGCCAAACAGGAAGACTGGCAGTGAGGGGAGTGGGCCTTGAGGTGTCCTATGATGATTACCACTGTTGTACACCATCTCTCCTCCCTCAGGGATGTTGCAGGCGGTAGATTATTATCACCGAGTGGAGCAGGTGAACAAACAAAACCCAGGTGGAGTTCATGCTTTGTCAAGGGCAGGCCTGGGGCTGGGATGAGGCCCTGGAGGCCGTGCAGAACCAGGCTTCATCATAGCCCCGCCCCCTGAGGACCACCAGGGCCTGGGCACTGCACACAGGCTGGTGCACTACAGTCCTGACCAGGAGAGGCTGTCGGTTAGAGTGGGTAGGGAGCCCTGCCCAAGGCCATTCATCCTAAAACCCATAAAGTCCTGTTGGCACAAACTCACTTGACAGAAAACCTTGAACTGTGCTTTCACTGATGACAGTGAAATCTACGTTTCCCTGAAGAACTGCGTTCATGGCAAGACCAACAGGGAGGGTGTGGAATGCAGGAGAGGCACAGTCTCCCTTCCAGTCTGAGATTTCCCAGCTTCTGAGCCATGTGTCTTAAGGGCTGTAGCAGTGGTGGTCTGCATCTGATCACATGAGTGAGCAGTTTAGGCCCACCCATGCAGGCACACTGGAAAGTACGCCCTTCCAAACCATAGCTATGAGCAGAAGGGCTTGTCAAGAACATGAAAATTTCATTCTTTTGTGGTGCATAAGCATCTCGAGGCTGCCCAGGAGGCTCTGAGAGCACCAAGCAGTTTCCACATGGCCCTGCAGAGCCACTTTCCCGCTGGTCCTGTGCATGCCCAGGAGGCTGAGCTAACTGGACCACATCTGAGACACGTGGTCAGATTTGCCCCAGGAAACAGGTGCCAGCAGAGGAAGCACAGAGCAGGATATATACCTTCACTGCTCCCTCCACGGAGGTCACTGCTCCTGTCACAGGCCCTCCCATGGCTGCTTCTCCCGGAGTTCTGTGAATCTCTTTCCCTGGTTCCCCACTGGGCTCAGGATGCTAAATGCATTCCCCTGTTGCTAGTTATAAGGCACTGTGCTGCCCATGATGAATTTGTACACTCGGTATTTTCCTTTTTGCAGATTCTCCTCAGTTACCAAGTTGACTGTCCCATCTCTCTTGTTCCAGGACCTGCCTGATAAAACTACCAAACCAAAAGAATGGGCCCTTTTGGTGGAGGCATTGCAGTGGCTGCTTGCCGCCGGCTGTCTGAGTGGCCCCATCGTGGCACACTAGTCACTACCTTCGCCTCAATCTCATGCCCCTGAGCTATCTTGTTTGCCCAAAGATGAGGCTACCAAGAAAACACTTTGAACTTCTGCTTCCAGGAAGAACTTGGGAAACCTAGACACCCCTCACTTGCAACCATTCAGAAAAGATAAAAGAATCCAAATCTTGGGTCTCATAAGAAAAGGAAGTTAAAAGTCAGGATAGCTGTCATCAGCTGTGATTGCTTTTGCATGAGTCCAGCTAGGATTAGGAGAGGCTTGGCGCAGCTCCGTTGCCTCAGTTTTTAACGTGTTAGGGTTTGTGAACACTCACAGATATGATCGTCTAAGACCAGTTCACAAGGGAGGCATTTCAACATGACTACGCCGGTTGTTCAGATAGGATGAAGCCAGAAAATAGGAGCAGTCTGCAAAGGTGTCATTATCAGCACCCAGGTGACCTCCCAAAACAGGATCTTTGTCATGTAGGCCTAATGTCACCTCCACCCCCATTCTGTTGAGGGCTGGTCTGTGTTTCCTGACAGCATACTGGGAGTTCTGCTAGCAAAGAATTGTCACCAAATGAGGTTGACTTAGCATTTTTGTTTCCATGATGTAATCTTGCCAGGAGTCCAGAAGACTGCTGTCCCTGGTCCTTGTCCGTGTCATGATGGAGGACATGGGATGAGATGACAGATGTCTGTAGAGCTACCACAGAATGACTAACGTCACTTTCTTACTTGGTAGCTCTAGAAATCTGCATACCCGTGTGGTAGAAAACCAGATGGAGATAAAGAAAGTGGGACCAGGGTGTGCAGAGCATAAGAGAATCCATCTTGACTCCAAACCACAGCTACGAATAAACTGACAGTTATTTGTGGGCTTACCAAGGACATAAAACAATTGTTCTGGCTGGCAAATGAAGTGGCACTGTGCTGCTCACTCACACTTGTCTGTCAACTGTTCTTGAAATGGGTGTTAAATTATAAGGGAGGAGCTGGCATCACAAAGCCGAACTAGGATTTTCTAAGCTGTCAAGTGCCAATAAAATTATTAACTATCTCTGCTTCCTCTATCTCTGCAAAACAGAGCCCTTTGTCTGCCGTCACATGTCTTGGACGCCTGCACTGTGTACACATGGTGTTGATGCCACATTATCTCCAAGTGGCTGGCGATGATGCTTCTCATTACTTATTCAGAACTGGTGTAGGATTTCAAATTCTTTGCTCAACACAAAGACATCTTAAAGACAACCAATTCAATATGTACTATACTGTAGAGAAATTGTGGTTTATACATGAGTTTTTAGTTTCTTGATGATGTGTTCTCAGTTCAACAAGAAATGAGTCTTGGAGGCACCACCCCTACAGGAAGTACCATTGGGCACAGTGGGACTCTGTGGAAGGTCGTAGTAGTAATGGGTACCATAGAGTGGCACTTGCCATGATCTTGCACTTAGATGGCCTCGTCTTTGGTTTTGGGCACATGGGAAACTATGATTTTCATTCCTTCTGTGACTCTCTTATCCAGGGAGTCTGAGTATTGTGGCTTCATGTTACAAAATGCAGCTTGAAGAGTGACCAGTGCATGACTCCTGGGAAAGCATGCTGAGGGACGCCGTGTGTGTGTGTGTGTGTGTGTGTGTGTGTGTGTGTGTGTGTGTGTGTATGTTTTAGCCTAAATCTAAGTGACAATGAAATCTTAAAAACCCTTTTCAGTAACCTTTTTAAGACCTTGGTTTCCTCATCTAGCACATGGTGGGGTTGAGCTAGATGATCTCTGAGGTTCCTTTCAGCTCTGCTTATAATTCTTGGGTTCTAAGTCTTTGTGGCTCTTTGACTTGGTTCAGTCCTTCTAATCTTTAAGATGCTAGGAGACCACTGGGGGATCTTGTTAAGATGCAGATTCTGCTTCTAGAGGTCCAAGGGGACTCCTGGGAGTCAACGTTACCCAAAGAAGCTCTCTGGTGACACCAAAGCTGCAGGTCTGTGGACCACACTCTGAGTGCCATAGATGTAGATGGCCAGTGTTGCATGGTTCTAGGTGAGACAGACCTGTTCTTCATCTTCTTCAGGCTTTTGGAGCTCATCTCATTTTTTTCTCTTTGGCAATAATAGGAAATGAGGAGGACAAGGTGAGAACTTCTGTTTCTGGTAATCTGATGAACTGCACTTCGGCACACAATCAATGTTTATTATGCTAGTTGATGGGAGAAGACATGAGTGTGTGCAAGCATAAAATACTGGGGTTTCATGCCTGGGATATTTCTCTGACCGAAAGGTCTTTTCACCCCCCATAGCCTATTATTTTTCTAAATCACCTTGAGTCCTTTTTCCTCCTTAAAGCCCTCTGCCTCCCTGCCTGTTGCATCCCTGAGCTTTGGGAGCAAGAGAGCAGACTGCAGGCTGGTGTGCTGCACTCAGGCCTCCTGGCTGCAGGACAGCCATCAGATGCCTCCACAAAACAGTGCACCTGTAACAACTGTATGAAATGCCCTTTCCATCTGGTTTAGGGCTTAAATATTCTCATATTCTCTTTATTCCTTATATATGCATCTTCTGCTTCTTTTGCCAAGCAGTACATTTGTTGAAAATGGGGACTGTGTGTTTGGCTACTTCCTCTGTTTTGTTTCCCTGGAGCACTGAGCAGAGTGCTGAGTGCAGAGCAGGTGCCCAGTGGACGGCCGTGCTGCCTGGAGCTACTCTGGGCCCCACCTTCTCACATGCTCATTTGGTTCCCAAGAAAGCCCATCATTTCCTTGACCTGGGAAGTGTCCAGAAGTGGTTACTGAATGGGTCAGATGGAACCTAATTAAAGAACCTTGTTCTCCTGAGTTGGATGGGAAGGAGGGTACAATTTAACATGATTTTTCTGAAAATGCTGTCAAGATACTGTGGAGGAATGCCAGAAAAGCAACAACAGAAGGCTGTCAGGAGAAAAAAGAAACAAGAAATTTCTATTTTTTGCATTGTGCTTGTGGGGAGGGAAGTTGTTTTGATTTTTCATGATCTGCCTGCAGCTGCCTCTCTCACTTTGGTGGGACAAGGCCTGTTGCCCAAAGAGGGAGTGGGGATGCTGTTTCACTGCCAGGACTGCCTGGAGTGCAGGGCCTGCTATGGGTGAGAGGGTGGGGCTTCAGGGGAGCGCCACTTTGCCCACCCAGGCTGGGCTCTTGGAGGACCCTGCTGTCCCTAACATTGCTGATCTCAGGCAGCACCTGCATAGCACCCACCTGCCTCTACCAGCCCCCTCCCCCCCTTTGCTCTTCCGCTTCTCCTCGGCTCCAGATTCACCCATAGACTTCAGAGTGTGGGGTCTTGACCTTGGCAAGGTCATCAGCTTCAAATGGCATCTCTGGTCTGTGGAGGAGCTGCCAGGAGATGGGCCATGTTGGATGTCTCTTCAGTGTGAAGATCATGCGTGTTTTAAAATGTTTCCTTCCAATTAAAAACATTACTTCACTCGGAACAGAAAATGTTAAATGTGTAAATATATGAAATAATGTTTAAAGAAGGAAGTGGAAGTTTCCCTTTCCGTAAGGCAGAGAAAACCCTCGGGAATATTTTGGTGCCCTGCACGTGTGTTTGTTTCCATACGTGATTGGGATCGTGTCAAACATGAAGTTTTGTGCCTTGGTCTTTTCACTTAATGCTCTTAGTTTGAACATTTTCACCTCATTAAATGTTTTAAAATGGATATTTAATAGCTGTGAAATCATGACAAATATTTCCCATAATTTATGAAACTATTTACCTATTAGGCATTTACGTTTTGTTTTGTTTTTTTCCCAGTTTTTCTCTATTTTAAAGAAGATTTTATCCCATTGTTTAAAGATGCATTTCCTAATTTCTACTTTGGACATTTTTCTCATTTATAATTTTTTTCTTTCTCTTTTGCCAATGTTTTACCCTTGTCTGGAAGAGCTGTTTCATTGAGATGGCGTATAGAGGGAAGGCACACCTGCCTGCTTTATTTGAGGTCTGTGACATTTACTAGATTGTGTCAGCCCCTCAGTTACAGGCAGGAAGGCTGGGCTTGCACTGGACACAGCAAAGGGAAGTGGGTAAAGAGAAGGCTGCACCGCAAAGCATGTCCTGCAGTCCCCCTGCTTTGCGGCAAAGCTCTGAGATGCAGTGTTGGTCAGGCCTCCTGGACGCCCCGCTGAGACGCGCCTCAGGGTTGGCACCATAGGCAAGGGGTGTACACATTCTTCTTTTAAAAATACCTGGTACTGCAGCGCAAAGACACAGGTCCACACAGCTCACCTCACCCATGTGCTCACGGTCAGAGTCCACCAGCACCTGGCCGGAGGCTGCTGCCCTCCCTGCTTTTCTTGACTGATCTGGGCATTCAGAGTATTGCCAGTCACTGACCATCCAGGCCATGGAAAGGTGAGAGGCCTGGCCAACAGAAGGGGACAAGGACAGCTATCCCTCACCTCACCCACACTGCCAGCCCCTCTGCCCTAGTGGAAGTCAGCTCCCCCAGGCCAGATGGGCATCCTCACCAAGCCCACTGACCACTTGAAGATGAAGGGCATAAAGACCATGATGACCTAGGAAACCCTCTTCTCAAATTAAATCCCAATTTCCTAGACTCATTTACTTGTTCTTGGGCCAGTGGCTCTCTCAGTGGGAGGGAGTTACACCAAAGAATAAGTGTCCTTTCTCATTACTCCTGCTTGGCGACCAGCCCTTCCTAAATCCACCTGCACGGAAACAATGAGGAAAAAACACTCCCTTGCCCAGATCTGGGCAGAACACTTGCATCTATGTTCAGACCAGGAGTCAGGGGAAGCAGCATCGTGGCCCAGGGAGCTTTCTCCCTGCCCAAATAAAATGGCTGTGGCTAGAGTAGCCCGCTTCTTTACCCGTGGCCCTGCCTTTCACGTCCTCCAGCAGCTGCCTGCACCGCGGTCCAGTGTCTGGCAGCCATGGCTTGGCCATGTGGCTGGTCATGTCATGTCCCTCCTTGTCATGGTCTTTTCTCTACTGAAAAGTGACTGTGTATTCTTCCTCCTGCTCCACAAAGAGGGAGCTGTATGTGGTTTGTGATCGTTCTTCGGGCCTCCGTGAGAGAAGGGGTCAGATACAGTTCCTTGGTAGGAGATTTTGCTCAAGTCATTGGAGAGCTTTTCCAAAGACAGGTGCTCTGTCTGGAGGAAAAATTGTTATTAGAACCCTCCATGCATCCTTCACCTGATTGTCAAATGTTTGAGCATCTACTGTGTGGCCTGGGACTCAGCTGGGAAGAAGGCAGGACAGCCCCTGTGGGCCATTCCCAGGGTACATGGGCATCGCAGCCCAAGGGAGGGCTGCTCTGAGGGAAAGGCCCTGTTGGAGGAGCTGGCTGTACTGGAAACAGACACAGTGCCCAGACATAGATGTGCTCAGAAGTGGGAAGGAGGACTTAGCAAGGAGTGAGGGGGGAGAAGAGGAATGTGTTTGGTAGTGAATACAGCATTTTCTCATTTGTTATTTTAGCTAAATATTTATTGAGTGTTTATTATATTAGGCTGCAGTATGGGTGGCCTAGGCCTGAGATCCAGCCATTCACCCACCTCCTCCCTCATTCGTAAGCTCTCACCTACTGCACGCCAGGCATGAGGCCAGTCCTGAGTGCATAGTGATGGGTGCTATGAATTAGAGTCTCTCTTGAGGAGCTTCTGGTCCAGGTGGAAGAGTCAGTTAAGATGTAAACACCCGAATGCATGTCTGACGCAGTCACAAGTGCCAAGCAGAGTGTGAGCCGGGGAGAACGAGAAAGAGGAGTGTGGATGGCATCTGCATGGAGCGGATGGTCAGGAAATGTCTCCAGGAGCTGATTTCCCTGGAGGAGTTTGCCGTTGATCTGTCCCATTTTCATTGACATTGTTTTTATTGTTATTGCTGAAAACGCTGTGAATAATAGAAAAGACAATTTTTTGCCTTCTTTGTGGATACCCTTTGCTAAGATAGTTGAAAGAAATCCCACAAAAGGGTGAAGAGGTGAGATTCTGCCACCTGGGTGATCAGAACCTGGAGAGCAGGCACCTGAACCTGCCCTCACCCAGCACAGTCACCCCACTCCAGGCCTCCAGGTGTCCCCTGAGCTAACAGTTACACTGGTGCGTGCCGTGCTGTGAGCAGGTGTCCAGCAGGGTTGTCCTCCACTGGATAGAGATGGACTGTCCCCATCATCGCACCTGCTCCTCAGGAGGGCAGGCAGAAATGTGCAGGGTGTTGGAGCAACATCAGGGAAGAATGGAAGGTATGAGATGTTGGAAGCCAGTGTAAAGAAGTCACCAAATAGATGGAGAGAAGAAAAGGAGAAAGGCAAAGAGAGGGCAGGGCATGCACAATCTTAGCCATTTTCCCAGGGATAGGGGGCTGTATGGGGGTAAGATGGAGGTGGCAGGAAAACCACCCATGCGGTTTTCTGCATGGTCAGCAGAGGCCTGGTGGCTGCCCAGACCCTGTGGCCTATGGGCCTCAGAAGGAGGGTCTTCCTCGGGCAGTTTCTGAGGATAGGCTGAGCGGGAGATTCCTTTCCGTCAGAGCGATGAGCCCCACTTTGGCCTTGGCCACCTGCACTGTGCCAGGCCTGGTGGAGGATGAGCCTATGTGGGTGAGCAAAGCCATTAGATGCTCCTCGAAGGACGGCAGGTCCAGTGCCAGCTCCCCCCTTCCCCCCGAGACAGGCCACAGTGGAGGTCGGTGGCTGTGCAGGCATGCCAGGTCCCTCCTGTCCCTTCCCTGTATTGGAACACGCTATAAGGTCTCCCCACAAAACACCCTCAGTTCTACCTCCTTTTCCCTGGATGATGGAGCTGCCTCCCAACTCTCTCCTACTTCTTCCCTTACCTCTGTGTGTATTTCCACACAGTGGCCAGAGCGATTCTGTTAAAACAGAAGCCAGATGATGCCAGTCCTAGACTCAAATCCAGCCCCTCGTGCCTCCCATCACAGTCAGAGAAAGAGCCAGAGCCTGTGAAATGACCTATGAGGGCCTGTACCACCCACCCTACTGCCAGGGCCTCTTCTGCCTCTTCTCCCCTGACCATACCCCTCTCCCTGCTGCAATTCACCAGGCAGGCTCCCACCTCAGGACATTTGCACATGCTGTTCCCAGCCTTGAACACCCTCCTCCCACCATGTCTTCTTCTCAGTAGGGCCTTCCCTGATCACTCAACTTAAAATTGTAGACCTGCCTTCCCCAAATACTTCCTGTTTCCTTCCCCTTGAGTTTTTCCAGAGGACTTCTTACCATTAAGCCTTCTCTGTATTTTATTTGTATGCTTTGTTATTGTCTCATTGTCCACTAAAATGGAGGAACAGTAGAACAGTCACTGAAGGAATGGTGCTTCCCACATAAGATCCTCCACACTTGAGAGATTGCCCGCAAGGCCACCCTAAGGGAAGTCTGCCATCTCTGTGATTCACCCCCTCCCCCCGCCCCCCCCCCCCCCCCAGCCTTTGACCTGCTGCCCCAGGACAGGAGGACTGCTCCACAGGGGAAGCTCTGAGAATCACCATGGGGTGAAGTTGCCCTTCATTTCCTAAATTTCCCTCATGGGAGCTTGCAGGAAACCTTGAATTATAAGCAAACCTTGAGTTATGCTTCTTTTGCCCGGTACTCAAGGAATCTAAATGCTGGTTCTATCTGAAATGGTCTAAGTAATTGGGGGGTAAAAGCGAGTCCTCCAGCAATCTTTTCTTGGCCACTCTGCTCTTGTCAGCAGCAGATGGAGGATGTGCTGTGCTGTGGGCTCATTTATTTACTGATTAAAATGCTGACAAACCAGCATGTACAGCCAGGCAAGCGTTCAATTAAAAAGCCTGAAATGAAAATTTAGAACTGCTGAATGACAAGTAGGATGTGCAGAGCCAACTCAAAAAAAGGGTAAAATGAGAAAGCTTAAAGCAGGCAAGGATTCCTCTGTCTATTCCCTCTGCGCCAGTGCTCAGGTCAGGCCAGGGACTGCCTGTGTGCCAGACATGCTGCTATGGGGTGAGCCTTTGATGGAGAGAAACTCCTACCTGGGCCTCGTGCACGTATCCATGTGCACAGGGATGGGGTGACCCTGAGGAATGCTGCAGAGGGTTAGCACGAGTGTTTTGTGCCCGCATTGGCCCTGTGAAAGAAGACATTGCAGGCTCACAGCGTGCCAGTGTCCATTTCCACGCTGGGCAGCTAGGGGCTGATCAGTGAAAATGCATAGGGAAACGTGTCTTCCTCTCTGCGTCATCCTCTTCCTCCTTTACCTGCCTGTAGACTGAATGAACTCTCCAGGTGACTTTCTCACAAGTGAGTGTGGGATCCACGAGCCTGCTCCTGCTGGATGGGAACAGCTCCCAAAAGAGGTAGAGTGCCCTGGTCTCTGCCCCCTCATGACCCTTAGGGCCTGCTGGGTCGGGTCAGGGCAGGTGAAGGACTGCAGAGGCCCCAGCTCACTCCTGGCTCTGCCTTGGCACTCACCCTGGGTCAGTCTAAAAGGGGAGAGCAGCACTTTAGAGTTTCGAGCATTAAATAAGGTTGTGCACGACGTGCCCCGTACAGTCCGTTTTCGGTAAATGACTGCTATTTCAGTGCTTATGAGAATGCCACCTTATTTGCTATAGGCCATAAGTTTGTCTAAAGATAATCGACAGGGGAACTGTCCTGGTTCCCATGCACAGACCAAGTCTTAGGGAAACCCCTTGGAGCATTGCATCTCTGTACACACTTGCCTTGTGCATATGTGTGTGCAGTGCATATTGTGTGTCTCTGTGCCTGTGCAGTATCTGTGTGCGTGTGTGGTGTATATAGTGTGTAGGTGTCTATGTATGTGTGTTGGGGAGGTAGGTGTGTGATGGGTGATGTGTGTGTATCTGTATAGCAGTAGGCTGTGTGTGTTGGGTTGCGTCTGGCTGTGTATGTGGTGTCTGTGTGTGTGTGTTTGTAGTGTGTGTGGTATGGGGGTGTGTCTTCACACGCAGTCCCTCTCTTTGCACTCATTCTCCCTGACCCAGGCGAGCCCAGGCCATGCTGGCTGTTCTTTGCACAGAAGTTCAGCCCAGGACTTCAACTGAACTCCATTGCTTCTGAGGAGGAGGAAGTGATGTCGCAAAGGCCCTTGATTACAATATATTTGTAAAGCTATTCTTGCACATCTCACCCTTCTTCCTAGGAGGGGTGGCCCCCTAAACACATCTTAAATTTTTTTAAAATATGATTTTATTGATTTTAGAGAGAAAGAGAGAGAGAGAATCATGGATTGGCTGCCTCCTGCCCACAACTGGGGCATGTGCCCTGACCAGGAATTGAACTAGTGACCTTTTGGGGCACAGGCCACACTGGTCAGGGCAACACATCTTTATTGTCATCATTCTGGCTCTGTCTCTTTAGGTTATTGGAAAGATTGGCCCAAACAGAGAGAGATTTGCTCCCAAGGACATTCCTCCAAATAGCTGCTAAACCTTCTGGGGCCAAAATGTGTTGCTCCTTTCGGCTCTCAGCCTCTCCCCCACCTCTCCCTGAGCGAGGTGTTCCCAGGGTCTGGATCACGTGACTCAGGGTCAGTCAGGAAGTCACAGGATGCCCTGTCCACGTTGCTCTTTCCAGAGGTTTCAGTGCCTGAGGTTCTGCCCTCTTTCTTCTCCCCAGGACAACTGTTGACGGACAGGCAGGAGCGAGTGCCTTTTCTTTTCTTTTTTAATTAAATTTTTGTGATAACATCTATATATATAAAACCCTAATATGCAAATAGACTGAACAATGGAACAACTGAACAGCCAAACAACCAAACAACTGGTCGCTATGACATGCACTGACTGCCAAGGAGTGCACGGAACATGGCGGGTGTTGGCCGAGGCAGGATGGTGGAGCAGATGAGCAGGGGCACCAGACCTAGGCAGGGCACAGGTTGCTGTCATTGGGGTGAGCCTCTGGTAGTTACTGAAAATTCTTTGCTCCCGCAAGCCATGGTCCCGCCTGGTGCTTGCACCTGCTGCCAGCGCCGGCCTCGCTCACATCTGCTACTGGCGCCATAGCCGCTGCTTGGAGCCGCCACTTGCACCTGCTGCTGGCACCTGGTGCTGGCCCCGATCACTCGGCGCCATCAGCGGGTGTGAGCAGCGGCTGCTGGCCCCGAGCACCCCTCAGGACTTCTCCACCTCCCCCTGCTCCTCAGGGGTGATCAGGGCAGCAGCTGTTGCTTGCACCCACTGACGGCGCCAGCTCTGCTCACACCCGCTGCTGGCACCGGCCCCAATTGCTCCATGCCGTCAGCATGTGGCAGCAGCGGTGGCGGGAATGGGGCTGAGGGCAGAGAGGGGACCGGGGGCTGTGGTGGGAGGGGCCGGGTGGGGGCACAGAGGATGGGCTGAGACCCTTCCCTGTGCCCACCATAGCCTCACAGCCCACAGTTCTTTTCAAGGTGCATGAATTCATGCACTGGGTCCCTAGTTTGTTGATAACATTCTATGATTTTCAGGTGTACAGCTTTGTTATATGGCATCTATGTGTTAACTACCTGAAGTCTGGTCTGCCTTTGTCACCATGTGTCTGACCCCTTTACCCTTTTCATCCTCCCCCATTCCTTTGCCCTTTGGTAAACACCATTCTGTTGCCTGTATCTATTGTTTGTTTTGTTCATTGTTTTTTGTTTTATATCCTACATATGAGTGAAATAATTGGGTTCTTGTCATTTTCTGTCTGACTTATTTCACTTAGCATAATATTCTCAAGGTCCATCCATGGTGTCTCAAATGGCAGTATTCCATCTTTTTATGGCTGAGTAGTATTCCATTGTGTATGTACCACATCTTCTTTATCCAGTCATCCATCCCAGGACATTTGAGTTGTTTCCATGTCTTGGCCACTATGAATAATGCTGCAATGAACATATGGGTGCATATATCTTTATGAATAAGTGTTTTTACTTTTTTAGGTAGATACGCAGAAGAGGGTTTCTGGGTCATATCATAGTTCTGTTCTTGAGTTTTTGAGGAACCTTTTACTGTTTTCCATAGTAGCTGCACCAGTCTACATTCCCACCAGCAGTGTATGAGGGTTCCTTTTTCTCCATATCCTCTCCAGCACTTGTTATTTCTAGTCTTATTGATAACTAGAGTCCCGGTGCACAAATTTGTGCACAGGTGGGGTCCTGAGGGGAGTGGGGGGGATTGGGATGCCTTTGCAGGCCCAGGATCCAGATCCATCCAGCTGACATTCACACTGGTTGTCGGGAGCCACCTGGTGGCCACTTTTATATTGTTTCTTTCTTGCGGAGCATCTAGGGAGGGGAAGTGGCCATGGTGCCCAAGGCTGAGTTCCAGGAGGCCAGCAGCGCTGTCAGGATCATGCCAGCGGCGCTGGTCCATCCGTGACTGGCCCGTCGGTGCCTGGCCTGTTCTCTGGAGATTGGACCTGCAGGACTACTGAGGGAGGGAGTGGCTGCTGCCAGGCTGATGGGCCGCCAGGACGGGTAGGTCAGCTGAGCGGCGCTTCCGCTATAGGAGTGCACTGACCACCAGGGGGCAGCTCCTGCATTGAGCTTCTGCCCCCTGGTGGTCAGTGTGTATCATAGCAACCTGTCATTCTGGTTGTTCTGGTCGTTTGGTTGCTTAGGCTTTTATATATATAGCTAGTCATTCTAATGATTTGCATTTTCCTTACAGCTAGTGAAGTTGAGTATCTTGTCATATACTGGCCATCCATATGTCTTCCTTGGAGCTCCAAAGCTGTCCCTGGTACAATGGACTCGGGCGGTTTGGGGCTGTGAAGCTTCACGTTGCTATGTGTGTCTGTTTGGCATATCTGAATTCTGAAGTCTTTTTTTTTTCCATCTTTTATAATCAATACAAATAAAGTTCTGATACATCAGTTAGGTTGGGAATGGTTAGGCTGCAGTTATAACTCTAAAATCTCAGTAGCTCAGACAGCGAGTGTTTATTTCTCAGTCACACTCCCCACATGAGAGGGTGGCTGGCCCCTTGCTGCTCATCCCTGTTGTCCTCACTAGGATCGAGGCCAGTACAGAATGCAGTGAGGGCCCTAACGCAGAGAGGAGACAGAGGTTAACCTCTGGTGCTGGGCTGGTGCTTCAGCACCACGGGCGTTGGGAGCAGGGGTATAGTCCTGCCTTCCTGGGGACAGAAGGATCCTCTTACAAAGATTTCAGAAGGTCTTGGCTCCTGAGGGTGCAAAAATGCTCTCTACCCTCCGGAACTCAGAGAGCCCACAGGAGAGTTCGTGGTGTGGGGTTCCCACTGGGTGCAGCCTAGCTGACGGGTGGCAGCCACTGTGGGCCCAGGACGGCGCTGTCTTGGTTCCCTCACAGTCCGGCCACAGGAAGGGATCCTCAGAGACAGTCATCAAAAGGCTCTTAAATTTCTTCTTCAGACACCAGATTTCACCTCCCCTCAGATGCTGCAGTTTAGAATTGGAGGTGAAATTCTAGTGATCTCTGGCCAGAATATGAAATCTGATTTCCTTAATTTTTAAACTCCACAGTAGGCAACGGAATCTGGGTTATGTGGCAGCTCTGCTGAGCAGCTCCCACAGCTCCCAGGAAGCTCATGCTCTCAGAGGCTCCTCCGAGGGGAGTAACTGGGGACTCCACCTCTGCTTAGTTAAGATGAAATGTTTTTGAGTTAAAGTATTTTCAGGCATAGGATGCAGCAGCCAGGAGTTTGATGATCCTAAAATGCTTAAGTGGTCAGGCTTGGGAGGCCTGGCTCTGAGGCTGCTAGGTACTCCCTGACTGCTCTATCTGCGTGGCTTTCTGGGCCCCTCTCTCTGCTCCCTAGGGTGTGAGTGGCACTAGCAATTGCCTTGAGAGAGCAGTCAGTGGAAGCTCTCACCCTCAGACAACTGCCCTCTGTCAGTTCACATTCTTCAGAGTTGCAGACACAATGCAGTTCAAAACTATTCAAATTTGAATGTGAGGAATTAGAATTCGATAGGATTTAGTTTTTCAGTTACACTAGACACTTTTCAAGTATTGGCGAGCTGGTGACCACTGTCCTGGACAGCATCCTCTCAGAGGGCCTGGAGTGCGGAGCTCGGCCCAGCACCTGCCTTTAATTCCGGCCACATAGGTTAGGCCTGGCCGGCCGGTGGGCGGAGCCTCCGGGTTCCCCTGCCTCTCCTGTGCAGGCAGCCCTACTGCTGTCATCACAGTGCCTTAGGTGGGGCAGATTTTCAGAAAAAGGGGGGCCTGGGTGGAGCAGTTGTCCTCCCATAAAGTTATTGTCTTGACCCAGACTTAAAATCTACTTCCTAACAATGTCACATGCTCATTACCAGTCTCACCACCTCCCTCTGAACGCCAGTAACAGGATTATATACAGTATAGTGAAGTCCTCATGAGTCCTTGAGTCAATCCTCACAGTGTCAGAGGGCTGTCCATTTCCTCATCACAAGGCAGAATTGTACAGTGGGAAAAGTCCAGCCCCAACTGTGGGCTGTTAACTGAGGAATATTCAGCAAGGTAAATTGCTTTATTCTTTGACTAGAGGCCCCTTGGAGGGGGTCCCCCAGCACGGGCTGTGCCCTCTCGCAGTCCGGGACCCCTCGGGGGATGTCTACCTGCTGGCTTAGGCCTGCTCTCCGGGAGATCAGGCCTAAATTGGCAGTCAGACATCCCTCTGGCAGCCCAGGAGCCTCAGTCGGACATTCTTGGAGCTGCTAAGGAGGCGGGAGAGGCTCCCACCACCACTGCTGCACTCGCAGCCATCAGCCTGGCTTGTGGCTGAGTGAAGCTCTCCCTGTGGGAGTTCACTGACCACCAGGGGGCAGCTCTTGCATTGAGCATCTGCACCCTGGTGGTCAGTATGCATCAGAGCGACCAGTTGCTCCTGGTCATTCTTCCATTAGGATCAATTTGCATATTATCCTTTTATTATATAAGATTGTTACAATTCTCTTTGTAATTAAAAACAAAACAAAATAAACTCCTGTGCCTATTTCAGGATAGTTTGAGGAAATAATACCTTCTCTCTGTAGAATACATTTACTTTTAAAACCAAGAGGCAGCAAGAAAGTATCAGCATGAAAGTGTAAATATGCGGAACAGTGATCAGTTTGGGTGTAAGCAGAGGGGACGATGAGTGCACGTGACTTACTGATGTCAGAAGCTGTCCTGTGTGAGGATGGATGCTCAGCAGGCTCTGCTTGGCTTCTTCCAGCAGCTTCTGTCAAGGGTGCCTCCTGTCTTGGCTGTGGGCTTCGCATCCAAAGCCTGCCTCCCATGCCCTTTCATTTGCATGTGTCTGGCTCGTGTGACATCTGAGGAGGTGGAGAAGTGAGTGCTGTTTGCTGCCTCTGTTGGAGTGGCAGGGCCAAGTGCTGCATTGCCATTCCAGAAGGTTCTTCGCTTACTTTGATGCGTCAAGACTGGATCTGAGCACCAAGTCACCAGCTACAGAACATTGCCTCGCCCACTCTCAGAGCAGGCCTGGGCCCCTATATTGTCCTAGAGAGTGGGGAGCCTTTTGAAAAGTGTTTTTTGGTCTGTGTGACATTTCATGTGATTGTATCAGAGATTTGTCACCTAACTTGCAAAGATTTCTAATATTTAGGAGGTTGATGTGATTGAAAAATACTTTTCTAGCATGCAGTTATAAAGCAGAAAGAAATTAAGTTTTCAAAGGAGAGGGAGGGCAAGATAGGGCTTCCAGAGGTGCTCAGGGCTGGTTTGTTGAACTCAGGGCCTGGGGAAGGTTGTGCTGATTCCTGGCCCTTGGTCTCATTTCATGCAGCAAATCTGCACAGCCCCACATTCGGCTCTCAGAGGTTCACGGCAAACTTGAGAGGAAGGTAGAGAGATCTCTCCTATACCTCCTGCCCTCACATGCACAGCCTCCCCGTTATCAACACCCCCACCAGAGAGGAACATATCCTGCAATTGAGAGCCTACAGTGACACATGATATCACCATAGTTCACAGTGCATCCTGGCGCACTCTCTGTGTTGTGCATCCACTCTGTGGGTTTGGACAAATCTATAATATATATCCATCACTATAGTATCATACAGAGTAGTGTCACTGCCCTAAAAATCCTCTGTGCTGTCAACTCATCCTGTTTCCACCGTTTTGTCTTTTTCAGAGTGACATAAAATTGAAATCCTACAATATGCAGCCTTTCGGATTGACTTCTTTCACTTAGCGTGTGTGCATGTGCAAGGTCACATCGTGTCTTTTCTTGGCTTGATAGCTCATTTGTTCTCAATGCTGGATAACATTCCATCATGTGGACATGTATCTATCCATTGCCTGCTGAAGGACACCTTGCTTGCCTCCGAGGTTTGGCGAGTATGAGTAAAGCTGCCATGAACACCCATGTTCATTTTCTGTGTGGACTTGGGTTTTCATTTTCCATGGTTATTATGGGGCTTCATGAGGCCACAGCCGTGCCGCCCAATTGGCTGAGCTGCAGTGGCGGTTCTGGTTTACCAGCTGACGAGGGTTTCATGTCGGCTCCTACCCAGGTCAGCATTATTGACTCCGTAGATGTGGGAAGTTAATTCCAGGAGAGGAGACAGAGGGAAGAGAGCCCCAGTTCTCACTCTTTCATGAATTGGACCTCAGTGAGGTAATGCTTGCCCCAGTCCTCAAAGGACACTCCCCTGGTGTCCCCAACTCTCTGGGTCAGAAGGAAGGGTGTCATGTGGCTGTGATAAGTGCTCTAGGTCACAGTGAGGCCTCAGTTCTGGTCCAGTTTCTGCTGGGCATTGATTCCTCTGTGCTGGTGTATTTTCTAAGGTGAAAGTCCTCTGGTTTCTGTGAATTGCTGTCCCTGGGAAAAGAGAACTGCCTCATGTTTAAATGACTTCCAGTGCATATTAGTTACAGGGTTAAAATAAGTAGAATATCTGCTCTTTGAGCAGAAACATTTCACCAAATGTAACCCTTCCTGCTGTCCTGCTGCTCACTGGAGGATGTGTCCTAGAACATGGCAACAGCCGTCTCTCTGGGCTTGGATTTCTAATGGAGGCTAATGACTGAAGTCTGGTCAATAGGAAAGATGGGAGTAGTCAGCAGCATCTCACTAGGTTTGAGAACTGAGGGGCCTTTGCCACAGTGTAGATGAGGGTAAGAGCTGCCTTTGAACAGAAGCAGGTATCACCAGGTGGAAGGGAAGGGCTAATGATCCTCCCAGTCCCATTTCACTAAGTCGAAAGCAGCCTGAATTTCTGTATGCAAAAAACCTCCTTTTAGCAGAAAATCACTGTAATTATGCTGAGGGTGAGAGTTGAAACCCTTGTCTAATTGCAGGTTAAGCAAAACATAAGCATGTGGTGAGTGCCAAGACTATAAAGTTTGCCAGCAGACAAGTCACTTTGAAATTGGAAGCTCAGCCCCAGATGTTTGGCAGTTTTCCGTGAGGGTTCTTCCTAGCGTGACTGCCGCATACCTCCTGGATGCAAAAACCCCATCCCCAAATGCCTGGCAGGCTTCTACTCAGCTTTCAAAACCTAAAACGGCATCTGCTCTATGAAGCTGTTTTTGCCTCATCAGGCTGTTTTACCATTTGTCTGTCTACCCCTCCTTTCAAGGCTTCCTCATGCTCCTGTCTCCTAAATGCATTGGCCATGCTGTCTGGCCTCTCTCCTGGGATTTGGTGAGGACTAGAATGCATGCAGCTGTGAGACCCTGAGCATAGCAGGTGCTCCCTATGAAGGTGACTTCTCTCTGCCCAGTTTCCTTGACCATTATTGGTCGTGCTTGCTGCCCCTGCTCTCGTGACTATTTCTATAGGGTGGTCCTTGTTGGGAGGGGAGTGTGTGAGAACCAAGAGCAGAAGTCACACAGATGACAAGGACTGGGCAGGGATTTGAATCCTATAGCTATGCCTAAGACTTCTTCTATGGATTCGATCTGTCTCATATTTGTTCTACCTCCTTTCCCGCTGCCTCCTATTTTCCCCAGCATTATTGTCTTTCCCAAAGAACCCTGTCATGATGTACCTGAAATAGAACAGCTTTAGTTTTGTTCTTTGTCTCCAGCAGTTTTTCAGTCTTAATTTGCTCCAAGACCTACTTGTTCATCTTTTTGGCGATACCTGATACCTGTAGAGCTCTCTTTCAACACCATACTTGTAATGAATGTATAGGAGCTGAGCAGGGCCGTTGAGGACAAGACACTGTGTATGTCTGTCATTCACAGGGTCACCAGGAGTCGGAGCTAACACAATAGCACATGACAATAACAAAACATCAACACAAAAGTGATGCTACAGGCAAATCAGCAGTATCATGCAAGTAAATTTATACCTGGAGGAGAAGCAGGTCTTTAGGCACAGTGCTCTGCTGGACATATGTGGAGAGGCAGAGAGTGGGATGGCCAATGACTATAGACTTTGGTGCCAGACCCAGAATCAGATCCCTGCCCTACTCCTTATCATCTGTGTGACCCTATACAATTTTCTTGGTATTTCTGAACCACAAACCCTTGGCCTATAAAATAAAGATAATATCACTTATATTGCAGGTTTTTAAAATTGAGGATTAGAATGTATGTAAAGCATCTAAGACTGTTTCACAGGAGCTCAAAAATGGCTGCTATTAATGATAAGTAATATAAGTAATGATTATTACTGATAAGTGTTACTAACAAGAAGTAGTGCTCATGGAGGACAGACATGGACACACAAGATGCCAAGGTGCATGAACATGCTCTGGAACTCTGTGCTCTTTGTATGCTTTGAGGTGTGCAGTAATGGGACTCAAACCTCATGTCCTTACATTCATTTTTAATGGACTGTCCTCATCAAAATGCCATTTTATTACTGCTTTGGCACCTAATTTAGTAAATTGATGTAGCAAATGTGGCATGTGACTGTCTCTTCCTCACTTCAGAACGTCCTTTATTGCAAAGCCAGCATGGGTTAGAAGCATTTGAAGTGAAAATTAGTTGAGTCGTGGTAAATAGTTATAGAATTTTGATTTTCTGCTTATAGTATTTTAAAAATTAGATTATGCTTTGTTTCCATTTAACAAAAGAAGGTAAATGGTGGTGATATTTTTATTAAAGTAGAAATTTTCACTTTTCAATGACCAGATGGATTATAGAAGATAGACTAGTCACTAGAGGATTAAATTTTGCCAAAGCCAATTTAGGAGTCTTGTCTAGATAAAACCCTCTTGTGGTCTCTCATAGCCACTTGGCCTGGAGGTCAAACCCTCCCTGGTATTAGTTACAACAATCAAGGTTTAACTATAAGACTGCACACAAAGACCACTAGGGGGTGCACCAAGGAAGCATAACAAAATGCGGAGACAAAGAAACAGGACAAAATTGTCAATGGAAGATATAGAGTTCAGAACCACACTTTTAAGGTCTCTCAAGAACTGTTTAGAAGCCGCCGATAAACTTAATGAGATCTACAAGAAAACTAATGAGACCCTCGATGTTATATTGGGGAACCAACTAGAAATTAAACATACACGGACTGAAATAACGAATATTATACAGACTCCCGACAGCAGACCAGAGGAGCGCAAGAATCAAGTCAATGATTTGAAATGCGAGGAAGCAAAAAACACCCAACCGGAAAACCAAAATGAAAAAAGAATCCAAAAATGCAAGGATAGTGTAAGGAGCCTCTGGGACAGCTTCAAGCGTACCAACATCAGAATTATAGGGGTGCCAGAAGGTGAGAGAGAGTAAGATATTGAAAACCTATTTGAAGAAATAATGACAGAAAACTTCCCCCACCTGGTGAAAGAAATGGACTTACAGGTCCAAGAAGCGCGGAGAACCCCAAACAAAAGGAATCCAAAGAGGACCACACCAAGACACATCATAATTAAAATGCCAAGAGCAAAAGATAAAGAGAGAATCTTAAAAACAGCAAGAGAAAGAAACTCAGTTACCTACAAGGGAATACCCATACGACTGTCAGCTGATTTCTCAACAGAAACTTTGCAGGCCAGAAGGGAGTGGCAAGAAATATTCAAAGTGATGAATACCAAGAACCTACAACCAAGATTACTTTATCCAGCAAAGCTATCATTCAGAATTGAAGGTCAGATAAAGAGCTTCACAGATAAGGAAAAGCTAAAGGAGTTCATCACCACCAAACCAGGATTATATCAAATGCTGAAAGGTATCCTTTAAGAAGAGGAAGAGGAAGGAAAAGGTAAAGATACAAATTATGAACAACAAATATGCATCTATCAACAAGTGAATCGACAAATCAAGTGAATAAATAATCTGATGAACAGAATGAACTGCTGATTATAATAGAATCAGGGACATAGAAAGGGAATGGGCTGACTATTCTTAGGGGGGAAAGGGGTGTGGGAGATGCGGGAAGAGACTGGACAAAAATCGTGCACCTATGGATGAGGACAGTGGGTGGGGAGTGAGGGCGGAGGGTGGGGCGGGAACTGGGAGGAGGGGAGTTATGGGGGGGGGGGAAGAGGAACAAATGTAATAATCTGAACAATAAAGATTTAATTAAAAAAAAACCCTCTAGTGGCAGAGAATATGGTAAATGTGAAGAGTGTGCAGCAGATGTCAACTTGCCAGGCAACTCAAGGAAAGACCAGTTTCTAAAGAGAAGAGATCCACTTCCAAATACATTACGAATTCGAGATGTCAGCATCAGAGATTGGCCTGGGAAACCCCGAAGTCCTAACCAAATTGTAAAGGGTTACCACTGCATGCCTGAAGTCCTGGTGTGGTGAGGACTTCAGGGCTTCTCCAAGGTGGAGATGGACTCTTTTCTGGCAGGTCTGAGCTTTGAGGCTCATCAGTCCTGATAATTCAGTATCAAAGCAAACACTACATTTCAAGGAGTAGATGGCTTAAAATAGCCACCGAGACAATTGGAAGGCACATCAAGGAAGGAGAAGGAAAGGGAGGTCAGGGGTGAAGGACAAGAGGAAGAAGAGAAGAAGAAAGGGTGAAGGAGAGAAAGACAGACAGAATGCCTGGCATGCCTTCTGAAGGCCTGGAACCCCAAGTCATCTCCATCCCTTCTCTTTTTTCAGTAGAACTTTATACATTTTGCATTTCCTGTTCAGGTTTAGCTAAGTTCAGACCCTCCTCTGTAAACCCACGGTGACTGATGGCAGCCAGCTCAGGCAGAGGGTAAGTTGAACCTGTGAAGTGGTTCCTAAGGGCAACCTTGACAGTTGAAAGGTATGACAGGAGCCCCGGTATGTAGCTAAGAAGTGTAAGCACTCCTTGCCTCAAGGTGAGCTTAAGTCAGCAATAGAAATGTCTTAGGAAGCCTGGATTGCCGGGGTCCAACCCCAGCAGGTCCAGGGGTTCCCAAAGGCGTAGATGGAGTCGGCGAAGAAGGAAGGACACGGAGACAGTGTTCAGTTGATCAGCAGCCTAGCCAGGATCTCCAGCCAAGTTCTGGTCTGGATCTCCAGAGAGGTTCTCCTGTTTATTGTCTTGTTACATCCATATTTATACCAGTTGATTTTAATCCTGTCAATTTCTATTACAAAGGTTAGGGCGTTTCTTATCTCCATTCCAGGGAGTAAAGATTATGTAGCTTAAGCATGATTGTTTGTAGTTAAGGTGATTAACTACCCGCCTGGCACTTAGTTAAGGAGTTTCATCCCCTCCCTAACTTCAGGGAAAAATCCTTACCTGGGGAAACAACCTTTCTCGGAGAGGTGACCTTGGTTAAAACACACAGCGCTAAGGGGAGCAAATATATTATATTAAGAACAGTATGCTATATACGCCAGGTCCCTTGAAACATATGCTGTGCAGATGTTTCTATCCTGCAGCGACTGTGTCAAGCAGCAAGGATGGACCGGCTTCCGGCACTGGATCTCTACGTAAGACTGTAAATGATGCACAAATGGGGCCTGTGCTGTATAGGAGGGTGTACTGAGCTTTTAGAGCTACTGAAAAAATTAATTGGCTGAAGGACTAAATCTGCAGTAGATGCCCTCAGATGTGAAAGGATGTCTAATGAAGAAAAACCCTTTAAAAAGGAAGCATTAACTGAGCACAAAGAATATTCATGTAAGTGATTCTAATTCATTAAGTTAATGCTTTGGCTTTTCAGCAGATGAGAATTCAAATGAGGCCCCTCTCCCACCTGGAAGTCAGGCTTCTGGTGTCTGTGGATCTCACCACGCTAGGACATGGGCAGACAGCTTTACTGCTGTCAGAGTTCAAATGCACAATCTCATAATGTCGAGATGAGGCCAAGATTGGCTTTTCCTGGGTAGGTTGTAAATGAATGAGAATAAGCAGATAGCCTTTTTTAAAAGCTGCATGTGTTATGTGAGCACAGTGGTTAAGCGGTGATACAGAGGGATTCTCCTGTACTGCATCAGTGTCCTCGTCCTACTCCCAAGGTTGCTGCACTAAACAATACAGCAGACATAGGGAGAAACTTCAGATATTTTACTGCTTTGGCTTTTGCTAGCTGTGATCGGGCTCCCACCTTGTACTCCAGAGTGATAGGGTTTTGGCCAGTAATGTGGGCTGGCAAAGAATTTACAACTATAAGAAGAGATAGATGCAGAGAGAAAATTTATTTTTACTTTCCCCAAGGGAAAGGGCCAGTGCATTGCTAATCATTATAAGAGTGAGTAATAAACAGTGGCTTGCTCTTTTAAAGGTTAATGGCTGCTGTTGCTAGGTGACAAGGAAAGGAGCGGGATTTGGGGCTCAGAGAGCTGGCCGATGTCCTAGGGAGATGTCTTATCAGTATTTTTCCCAAGCCTGTAAAACATGCTTAGAACAAAAGTGATGAAGAGTTCAAAAGAGGCTTATTTGAAGAGGTTAGAGAAGGGAACTTTCCACTAACTAGAGACTTCTTGGTGCAAACTATCCCTGAGTTGTAAAAATAGCAGGGAGGAGGGGTATTCAAGGATGTAGCCTTGTGCCCAGCCAGTGTGGCTCAGTGGTTGAGCATTGAGCTATGAACCAGGTCACAGGTTCAATTCTTGGTCAGGGCACATGCTCAGTTGTGGGCTCGATCTCCAGTGGAGGCAGCTGATCAATGATTCTCTCTCATCATTGATGTTTTGTTCTCTCTCTCCCTCTCCCTTCCTCTCTGAAGTCAATAATATATGAATGTAGCCTTGAAAATAACTTATATTGTCTTGCAGTTTGAACAGGGGTGCTGTTTGAACCAGAGGAGCCAACAATAACAATCTTGGGGTGTAATTACCAGGTGCTTCTCATAAATTGTGGAAGGCTACAGCAAGGAAAAAGGAAGGCCTTTCTTCTGTCCGTATGGAGGACAATGCAAAGGAAGGAAAGGGGAAGTGTGTACTTGTGACATGGGGAGAAGAGCCACGGGGCCTTAGGACCCTCTGGCTCATCAAGTTTTGGTCTGGAGGTCCTCAGGTGTTCCACAAGGGCTAGCACAAAGGCAAGAAGCTGTAAAACAGGTGGCACAAAGAAAGCCGAAGTGAAGAAGAGACCTGGAAGACTAGCTATAGGCTCTGCATTCTTTTCATGAATGGGACTTGTGTGAATAAGAAATCACAAATGAACACAGAAACACAAATGTACATGCCATCCTAAAGAATGTTCAGTGAGATTTAAAATAAACAATCCAAGTGCATTCTCTGCTAACAATTTTTAACCCCCACCTTGCCCTGCCTCTCTCTCAGGAAGAACATTCTAATGGTGGTGGGTGGGGCACACTATTTGAGTCCCTGGCGTGGCCTCCTTTGATTGTGCTTCTGCACCAGAGCAGTGGCTCCTGGGCACTGTGGGTTTATACATAGGTCATCATTCCAAAAAAGTAATCCCGATCCCAGTAACAGCCACTCCCTGTCTCCTGTCCCCCAGCTCTGGAAACCACTAATCTGCTTTCTGTGTCTATGGATTTGTCTATTCTCAACATTTCATGTGAACAGAGTCAGCTAATGTGTGACCAGCTTTGTCTGATTTCTTTTGTTCACTATAATGTTTGCAAAGTTCATTTTGGTTGTCATGTTATGAGCACTTCACTCTTTTATGGCTGAGTAAAAATGCATTGCGTGGATTTGTTTATCCATTCATCTGTTGAGGGACATTTGGGTTGTTTTCACACTTTGACAATTGTGGATAGTCCTGCTATGAATATTCATGTACAAACTGTGTGGACTATGTTTCCATCCATCTAGGAATGGAATTGCTGGATCCTTTTTACAGTCCCACCAGCAAAGCATAAGGGTTCCAGTTTGTGCAGATTGTTGCTGACATTTACTATTGCCTGACTTAAAAAAAATCTTTATTGTTGAAAGTATTACATGTGATCACTTTTGTTTCGACATCTCCGGATCTATTTTGTTTATCACTTTATTTTGTTCATTGGATTCCACATGTGAATAAGATCATGTGATACCTGTCTTTCTCTGATTGGCTTATTTCACTTTGCATAATTTTCTCCAGGTCCCTCCATGCTGCCTCAAAAGGGTAAGAGATTCTTCTTTTTTACTGCTGTATAGTATTCCATGGTGTAAATGTACCATAACCTTTTTATCCACTCATCTACTGATGGGCACTTGAGCTGTTTCCAGATCTTAGCTATTGTAAATTGTGCTGCTATGAACATATTTGTGCATACATTCATTATGATTGGTGTTTCAGATTTCTTAGGATATATTCCTAAAAGTGGGATCACTAGGACAAATGGCAGTTCCATATTTAATTTTTTGAGGAAATTCCATGCTGTTTTCCATAGTGGTTGCACCAGTATGCATTCCCACCAGCAGTGTACTAGGGTTCCCTTTTCTCCACATCCTCACCAGCAATTGTCATTTTTATTTGTTGATGGTAGCCATTCTGACAGGTGTCAGGTGATACCTCATGTTGTTTTAATTTTCACCTCTCTGATGATCAGTGACTTTGAGCATTTTTTCATATGCCTCTTGGCCATCTGTATGTCCACTTTCAAGAAGTGTCTCTTTAGGTCCTTTGCCCATTTTTTAATTGGATTGTTTGTTTTCCTTTTGTTAGTTATATGAGTTCCTTATATATTTTGGATATTAACCCTTTATCAGATGTATCATTGCCAAATATGTTCTCCTTACAGTGAGCTCCCTTCTCATTTTGTTGATGATTTCTTTTGCTGTACAGGAGATTTTTATGTTGATGTATTCCCATTTGTTTATTTTCTCCTTAGTTTTCTTTGCCCTAGGACAGTGATGGCGAACCTATGACATGTGTGTCAGAGGTGACATGTGAACTCATTTTTTTGGGTTGATTTTTCTTTGTTAAATGGCATTTAAATATATAAAATAAATATCAAAAATATAAATCTTTGTTTTACTATGGTTGCAAATATCAAAAAATTTCTATATGTGACACGACACCAGAATTAAGTTAGTGTTTTTCAAAATGCTGACATGCCGAGCTCAAAAGGTTCACCATCACTGCCCTACGAGATGTATCTGCAAACATATTGCTATGAGATATGTCTGATATTTTGCTGCCTATGGTTTCTTCTAGGATTTTTATGGTTTCATGACTTACATTTAAGTCTTTTATCCATTTTGAGTTTATTTTTGTGCAGTGTGTAATTTAGTGGTCTAGTTTCATTTTTCTGCTTGTATCTGTCCAATTTTCCCAACACCATTTATTGAAGAGACTGTCTTGACCCCATTGCATGTTCTTGCCTCCTTTGTCAAATATTAGTCGATGGATTGGCTTAAGTTGATTTCTGGGGTCTGTGTTCTGTTCCATTAATCTATATGCCTGTTCTTATACTAGTACCGGGGTGTTTTGATTACAGTGGTTTTGTAGAATCCTATATAATAAAGAGGTAATATGCAAATTGACCATCACACCCTCGCACAAGATGACCGCCACAAGATGGCTCGCAGGGGAGGGAGTTGTGGGCTATCAGGCCAGCAGGGGAGGGCAGTTGGGGGTGACCAGGCTGGCAGGAAAGGGAGGGTAATTGGGGGGAACCAGGCCTGCAGGGGAGGGCAGTTAGGGGTGACCAGGACAGCAGGCGAGGGCATTTGGGGACAACCAGGCCTGCAAGGGAAGACAGTTGGGGGCAACCAGGCCTGCAGGGGAGGGCAGTTGGGGGCAACCAGGCCTGTAGGGGAGGGCATTTTGGGGCGATTGGGCCATCAGGGGAGGGCAGTTGGGGGTAATCGGACCGGCAGGGGAGCAGTTAGGCGTTGATCAGGCTGGCAGGGGAGTGGTTAGAGTGTTATCAGGCTGGCAGGCAGAAGCGGTTAGGGGCAATCAGGCAGGCAGGCATGCAAGTGGTTGGGAACCAGCATTCCTGGATTTTGAGAGGGATATCCGACTGCTGGTCTAGGCCCAATCCCACAGGGCTAAACCAGCAGTCAGACATTCTCTGAGAGGTTCCAGATTGGAGAGGATGGAGGCTGGGCTGAAGGACATCCCCCCTCCAGTGCATGAATTTCATGCATCGGGCCTCTAGTAACTTGATATTTGGTGTTAGGATCCCTCCAACTTTGTTCTTCTTTCTCAAGATTGCTGTGGCTATTCAGGGTCTTTTTTTGGTTCCATATAAATTTTTGGAATATTTCTTCTACAGCTGTGAAATATGCTATTGGTATTTTAATAAGAATTGCATTGAATCTATATTGCTTTGGGTAATATGGACATTTTAATTATGCTAATTCTACCAATCCAAAGTATGTTGTTCCACTGGTTTATATCTTTCTCTATTTCCTTTTTCAATATCCTGTAGTTTTCTGAGTATAAGTCTTTTATCTCCTTGGTTAAGTTTATTCCTAAGTATTTTAATTTTTTTTGTTGTAATAGTAAATGAGATTATTTGTTTAGTTTTTCTTTCTGAGATTTAATTATTGGTGTATAAAAAAGCCATTGATTTTTGGGTGTTAATTTTGTATCATGCTACATTGCCAAATTCATTTCTTAAACATAGTAATTTTTGGTGGATTCTTTAGGGTGTTCTATGTACAATGTCATGTTATCTGCAAATAATGAGAGTTTTACTTTCTCCTTTCCAATTTGGATACCTTTTGTTTATCTTCTTGTCTGATCTCTGTGGCTAGGACTTTCAGTATTATCTATACTAATAAAAGGCCTGTGGTAGTGATGCTATAACGCCATCATGACCAAATGAGCAGCGGCTCTTGCGGTGGGTGGGGTAGGGCGTGAGCTACTAGCAGCGGAGAGCTGCTAGCAGCAGAGGGCGCAGCGTGAGCTACGAGTGGTGATGTGCAGGGCGGCCAGCTGAGGCAAGTGGAAGTGAGGTACTTGCACACAATTTTGTGAGCACTGGGCCTCTAGTCTGTACTAATAAAAGCATAATATGCTAATTATACCAGACAGCTAATGACCTTCTGTATTTCCTTCCAGACAACCTTCCAGATAAAGCCATGGCAGCGAGGGCTGAGTTCCTTGCATGAATTTCGTGCATCAGGCCTCTATTGTTGAATAATAGTGGTGAAAATGGACATCCCTGTCTGGTTTCTGTTCTTAGGGGAAATGGCTTTAGTTTTTGCCCATTGAGTATGATATTCGCTGTAGGTTTGTCATTTATGGCCTTTATTATGTAGAGGTAAGATCTCTCTATTCCCCTTTGTTGAGAGTTTTTATCAAAAATGTGTGTTGGATTTTCTTGGTCTATTGATATGATCATGTGGTTTTTGTCTTACATTTTGTTGATGTGATATATCACATTTATTGATTTGTGAATATTATACCAGCCTTGCATCCCTGGCATAAATCCCACTTGGTCATGGTGTATGATCCTTTTAATATATTGCTGGATCCAATTTGCTAATATTTTGTTGGTGATTTTAGCATCTATGTTCATCACAGATACTGGCCTGTAATTCTCTTTCTTTGTAGTGCCTTTATCTTGTGTGTAATTAGGATAATGCTGCCTTCATAAAAAGGGCTTGGAAGTATTACTTCCACTTAAATTTTTTGGAATAGTTTGAGGAGTATAGGTATTAGGTCTTCTTTGAATGTTTGATAAAATTCCTCTGTTAAGCCATCCAGACCAAGGATTTTGTTTGCTGAGAGTTTTTTGATTATTGCTTCCATTTCCTCCGTTTTTATTGGCCTATTCAGGTTTTCTGATTCAGTTTTGGAGATTGTATTTTTCTAGGAATTTGTCCATTTCATCCACATTGTCCAGCTTGTTAGGATATAGTTGTTCAAAGTATTTTTTTACAATCCTTTGTATTTCTGTGGTATTGGTGATTACTTCTCCACTTTTATTTATGATCTTATTTATTTGGATCCTCTCTCTTTGTTTTTTTTTTTAATTTGATTTGTTTAAACATTTTTTGTTGTTGATTTCAGAGAGAGAGAGAAAGAGAGAGAGAGAGAGAGAAACATCAGTGATGAGAGAGAATAATTGATCAGCTGCCTCCTGCACACCCCCCACCAGGGATTGAGCCCTCAACCTAGGCATATGCCCTTGACCAAAATTGAACCCGGGACCTTCCAGTCTGCAGGCCAATGCTCTATCCACTGAGCCTAACCTGCTAGGACTCTCTGTGTTTCTTGACGAGTCTGGCAAATGTTTCATCAATCTTGTTTATTTTTTTAAAAAACTAGCTCTTGTTTTCATTGATTTTTTTTTTTTTTGCCACCTTTATTATATCCTTCCTTCTACATACTCTGGGCTTTTCTTATTGTTCTCTTTCTAATTCTTTGAGTTGTGGGGTTAAATAGTTTATTATTAATTTTCCTTGTTTTTAGAGGTGGGCCCGTAGTGCTATGAACTTTCCTATCAGGACTGCTTTTGCTATGCCCCAGAAATTTTGGTTGTTGTGTATTCATTTCCATTTATTTTAAGGAAGTTTTTTATTTCTTTCTTGATCTCACTGGTAATCCATTTATTGTTTAGCTAGAGACCCGGTGCATGAAATTCATGCATGGGGCAGGGGGTTCATCAGCCCTGCCTGCATCCTCTCCAATCCGGGAACCCTCGGGGGATGTCCAACTGCTGGTTTCGGCCTGATCCTGCAGTCAGACATCCCTCTTGCAATCCGGGACTGCTGACTCCAAACCACTCACCTGCCTGCCTGTCTGATCGCCACTAACCACTCTGCCTGTCAGCCTGATGCCCCTAACTGCTCCCTTGCCTGCCTGTTCACCTCTAACTGCCTCTTCCTGCTGGCCTGATCGCCCCCAACTGCCCTCCCCTGCTGACCTGGTCACCTCCAATTTCCCTCCCCTGCCAGCCTGGTTGCCCCCAACTGCCCTCCCCTACTGGCCCAATCACCTCCAACTGACCTCCCCTGATGGCCTGGTCACCCCCAACTGCCCTCCCCTGCCAGCCTGATTGCCCCTAACCACCTCTGCCTTGGCCCCCGCCACTGCAGCTTTGTCTGGAAGGACGTCCAAATAGATGTCTGGTCTAATTAGCATATTGCCCTTTTATTAGTATAGACTAGAGGCCCGGTGCACAAAAATTTGTGCACTCAGGAGGGAGGAGGGAGTCCCTCAGCCAGGCCTGTGCCCTCTCGCAGTCTGGGACCCCTCGGGAGATAACGACCTGCTGGCTTAGGCCTGCTCCTGAGTGGCAAACGGCAGGCCCAATCCCTAGGTGCAGCCCCTGGTCGGGCTCAGAGCAGGGCCGATTGGGGAGTTGGGGTGCCGCTCCCTGTCATGCACAGAGCAGGGCAGATTGGGAGGTTGCGATGCCATCCTCAGTCACGCTCAGGGTAGGGCCGATTGGGGGGTTGGGGCACCGCCCCCTGTCACACTCAAGGCAGGGTCGATGGGGAGGTTGCGGCGCCACCCCTTGTCACGCACAGAGAAGGGCCAATCAGGGGGTTGGGGAGCTCCCCCCTGTCACACACAGAGCAGGGCCCATTAGGGGGGTTGGGGAGCTCCCCCCGTCACGCACAGAGCAGGGCCGATCAGGGGGTTGGGGCGCCTTCCCCTGTCACAAACAGAGCAGGGCCGATAGGGAGGTTGTGGCTCTGCCCCTGTCACTCACAGAGCCGCAGGGTGATCAGGGGGTTAGGGCACTGCCCCCTGTCACGCTGATCCCGGTGCCGGGAGGCCTCTCAGCTCCGCTGATCCCAGTGCTGGGAGGCATATTACCCTTTTACTATATAGAATAGAGGCCTGGTGCACGGGTGGGGGCCAGCTGGTTTGCCCTGAAGGGTGTCCTGGATCAGGGTGGGGGTCCCCACTGGGGTGCCTGGCCAGCCTGGATGAGGGGATGATGGCTGTTTGCAGCTGGTCACACACCCTTCAGGGTGGGGGTCCCCACTGGGGTGCCTGGCCAGTCTGGGTGAGGGGCTGAGGGCTGTTTTCAGGCTGGGACTGAAGCTCCCAACTGCTCCTTTTTTTCTTTTCTTTTTATTTTATTCTGGGCCAGCTTTAGCTCTGAGGCTTGGCTCCAGCTCTGAGGCCTCAGCTACTGAAAACAGGTATCTGGTTTGTTTTGGTTCTATAATCGAAACTCTGTATCAACTCCAGCTCTGAGATCCCAGCTCTCTGAAAGCAGGTTTCTGGGGTTTTGTTTAGCTTCTATATTTGTTACAATGTTTCAAACTGCAGGCTCAGAGGCCGGCAAGGCAGGCGGGGAACGTTGGTTTCCTCCATCACTGAAGCAAGCAAGCCTCATGTTAGTTTCAAGCTGCCTGGCTGCCGGCCGCCATCTTGGCTGGCAGTTAATTTGCATATCTCGCTGATTAGCCAATGGGAAGGGTAGCAGTTGTACGCCAATTACCATGTTTCTCTTTTATTAGATAGGATAACATGCTATTTAACCTCCATGTGTTTGAATGTTTTTGGGTGTGTTTACTGTAGTTGATTTCTAATTATATTCCCCTGTGATCTGAGAAGATGCTTGATATGATTTCAGTCTTCTTGAACTTTTAGAGACTTGTTTTGTATCCTAATATGTGGTCGATCTTTGGGAATGACCCATGTGCACTTGAAAAGACTTTTGCAGCTTTGACATGATATGTTCTAGAAATAATTAAATCGATCTGATCCAGTGTGTCATTTAGAGTGTCTGTTTCATTGTTAATTTTTTATCTAGAAGAGCTATCCAGCGAAATCAGTGGGGTGTTAAAGTCCCCTATTATGACTGTATATACCCTGCTCCTATATTGGGTGCATATATGTTTACCAGGGTTATATCCTCTTGTTGGATCAATCCCTTTAGGATTATGTAGTGACCTTTGCTATCTTTTGTGATGGCCTTAATTTTAAAGTCTATTTTGTCAGATATGATTATTGCTACACCAGCTTTGTTTTTTTATCCCATTTGCATGGAAAAAAATTTTTCATCCTCTCACTCTCATCATGTGTGAGTGTTTTGTTCTGAGGTGGGTCTCTTGTAGACAGCACTAGGTGGGTCATGTCTTTGTATCCATTCAGCTACCCTATATCTTTTGATTGAAGCATTTAATCCATTTACATTTAAGATTATTATTGACTAGCAGCCCCGTGCATGAAATTCGTGCACTTGCTGGGGGGTGGGGTTCCTCAGCCTGGCCTGTGCCCTCTCACAGTCTGGGAACCCTTGGAGGATGTCTGACTGATGGCTTAGGCCCACTCCCCTGGGCCGGCAGTCAGACATCCTTAGCACTGCTGTGGAGGCAGGAGAGGCTCCTGCCACTGTCGTTGTGCTTACCAGCTGTGAGCCCGGCTTCTGGCTGAGTGGCACTCCCCCTGTGGGAGCACACTGACCACCAGGGGACAGCTGCTGCATTGAGCGTCTGCCCCCTGGTGCTCAGTGCGCATCATAGCGACTGGTTGTTCTGTCAACTCTCCAACATCCCCTGAGGGGTCCTGGATTGTGAGAGGGTGCAGGCCAGGCCAGGGGACCCCACTGGTGCATGATTGGGGCCAGGAAAGGACACGGGAGGTTGGCCAGCGGGAGTGGGACTGTGGGAGGGCTCCAGAGCGTGTCCAGACCATCTCACTCAGTCCCAATCAGTCGAACCTCAGCAGCAAGCTAACCTACCTGTTGGAGTGTCTGCCCCCTGGTGGTCAATGCACATCATAGCGAGCGGTTGAGTGGCCTTAACATATCATTAGCATATTATGCTTTGATTGGTTGAACTGCTGACAAGATGACCAGACACTTATCATATTAGGCCTTATTATATAGGATAGGTACTTACTTATTGCCATTTTAATTCTGAATGTCTAGGAATTTTCCATGTCTCTCTCTATGTCTTCTTCTCCTTTTAGCAGTCCCTTTAGTGTTTCTTGTAATGCTGGCTTGGTGGTGATGAACTCCTTTAGACTTTTTTTTTTGTCTGGGAAGCTCTCTATTTCACCATCTATTTTGAATGATAGCCTTGCTGGATATAGTAATCTTGGTTTCAGATCCTTGCTTTTCATTACCTTGAGTATTTCATGCCATTACCTTCTGGCCTATAGAATTTCTGATGAGAAATCATCTGACAGCCTTATGGGAGCTCCTTTGTAGGTAACAAATTGCTTTTCTCTTTCTGCCTTTAAGATTCTCTTTTTGTCTTTAATTTTTGGCATTTCAGTTATGATTTGTCTGGGCATGTTTGGGTTCTTCTTACTTGAGATTCTTTGTGCCTCCTGAACTTGTGTGACTTTTTTTTCACCAGGTTAGGGAAGCTTTCTGCCGTTATTTCTTCAAATACATTCTCTATCCATTGCTCCCCTTTTTCCCCTTGTGGCACATATTATGTGAATATTGTTACATTTCATGTTGTTCCACAGCTCCCTGAAGCTGTCCTCCTGTTTTTTAATTGTTTTTCTCTTTTTGGTTCACTGATTGAGTCATTTTTTCTACATTGTCTTCTAATTCACTTATCCAATCCTTGGCTTCCTCTAATCTGCTGTGTGTTCCTTCAAATGTGTTCTTTATTAGTGCTATGTTATTCTTTATTTCTGAATGTGTTATTTTTTATAGTTATTATATCTTTTTTATGCTGTTGAGAATTTTTACCATCATTATTCCGAACTCTACATCAGATAAATTTCTTATCTCCATTTCATTTATCTTTTTCTGGAGAATTCTCTCATTCTTTCATTTTGGGGTCATTTTTTTGTCTCCCCATTTAGGCTGTCTGTTTGGGTTTGTGACTATGTATTACATAGGTCTGCAGGGCAGTGTCAAATGCTCTTTTTGACTAATTAGATAAGACAAAGACTCAAAACCTCAAGAGACCCACCTCTGCCTACAGACTCATTAGATTCAGTCTTGAGTAGCCTTCAGGCAATTGTCCACAGACATGGTGAGCTTATTTTCCATAGGGTGGGTCAGTTGCTTCTGCCTGAAGGTAATTGCTATTCTCAGTCTCCCAATGGGCCTCAGAAACTCCACACTGTGGGGCAAGGTGTTTTCCAATAGGGTGGGTCAACTGTCTTCCCCCAAGCAAAAACCACCTGTATAGCAAATGTCTGCCTGAGAAAGATGACCTCTGCAACGTTAGGGTATGACTCAGCATAGGAAACTGGTGTGTCTGCCTTCTGAGCTCTAACCCCAGAGCCTCCAACCCTGGCTTCTGCTCACAACTCCAGCCCACTCTGCCCTCCCACTGCTGGAGCACAAGGTGAGTGGCTGCACACAAAATTTTGTGCATTGGCCCTTTAAGAGGGTGCCTGCATTTTCAGCCTTCTCTCCCTGGCAGACAGCAACCCTGCTGCTTTTCACAGCCAGATGTTATGTGGGCATCTTTCGCAGTTCTGGTACTCTCTGGTGGTGAACCCGGCTTGGGGATTAGATTCCAGAGTTTTCCTTGGCAACCCTCCACAGCTGAGATATCTCGCCACAACTTCAGCTGCTGTCTATGGGTCCTTGGCCAGCACTTTCTCACTCCTGCCCTTCCTACCAGTGTCTATGCTGTCTCCACTTTCCATCCTTGGTTATCAGATAGTCTTCAGTTGATTATTCAGGATTTTTTTTTTTTTTTTTTTTTTTTGTATTTACTTGTCATTCCTGTTTGCTCCTGGGAGCTTGTTTGTGTAGCATCCACTTGCTCCACCACCATTTTTAATCTCCAATGGTTTAATTTTTATTAGAGATTTTTAAATTGAATTTTAGAGAGAGAGGAAGGGAGAGAGAGAAACATCAATGTGAGAGTGAAATTTTGATTGGTTGATTCCTGCCCATTCCTACCAGGATCAAGCTTAGAACCCAAGCATGTGCCCTGACTGAGAATCAAACCAGCAACCTTTTGATAGATGAAACAACAATCTAACCAACTGAGCCCTAGCTGGTTGATCTTGACCCCAATTGAAACTTGGAATATTCTTACTGATGGAAAGAAGGAGCAAGTAGATACTGAGGGCAGTCAAACCTGTGATGCTTGGTTTGTTTGAGGTTGAGCAGTATCCCCTCTGTGGCCTGCTCACTGTCCCTGGCACAGTCCAGGCTTATTTCCCCATTATCTGTCAACCCTGGTTTGTTCTGTTTGAGGCCAGTCAGTGTCTGTCTCCAACTCCATGCCTCCGCCCAAGCTGCTTCTTCTGGATGTTCATTTCATTCTGTAGGGAGCAGTTGTTAGAATTTCCCCATTCATTGGGCCCAGCCACTGTTAGTAACAGGAATTTTGGCTACATGGACCCTGACCCTCACATCCTTGGGAAAATAACATGCAGGCAAAGTTTTTCCAGCCAGAGGCTCTTTAACCCCGGCCCTAATTCCAGGGGGTTGGTTTTTAATTCACAGGTATTTTTAACATGTGTCCGCTACCAGGCCAGTGGTGGGATGCAGCATCAAACAAAATCAGGTGGGGCCGATAGTCTGTGTGAGGCAGGAGAGTAAGAAACTAGGAAAATTAATTGGCAAGTGAAATAGGGAAACTGAGACCGAACAAACAGGCTAAGCAATTTACAGCAGATACAGAAGGTCACCTCCCCAGATATAGCATCTAAGCCTCAGTTGTATTTCAGATCCAGACCCAGAAAAGCAGCAAAATCAGATGAGCAGTGCCAGGGCCAGCTGCAATGACTAATGACCCCCCTGATTTAGTGCTGAGTGGAGACTATGAACATGAAAGGATACACGTGGAAAGCTGATGAATATTCTGTTGAGACCTTCCCTAAACTCCCAGCCTTAAAAAAGCTTCAAAACAAAGAACCTGACATGAGCTTTCCTTCCCGGGAGCATGCTCCCGCCTTTCCCGTCCCCTTCTTCTTTCCCCACAGGTGTGCACCTGCTAAACTCTAAGGGTCCCCATAGACTTGCAACCAATGGAGCAATGGGCAGTGGCAGCTCACTCCTGAACCTGTTTCCAAGGCTCCCTTTTCTCTGACTTCCCAGTGAGCCAAAGCAGCCCTGCCTAGACTCTCCTGTTACTTCTATTGTTTCACTGTCCCTAGCTTTAATAAATGTACCATCAAAATCACGTGGACTTATACTGTGAAATCTTTCCTGCATGAAGTCAAGAACCCACACACTACTGGCCAGCCCGACGCAGACCGCTCAGGGCCAGGTCTTTCGGTAACACAGGAATCTCCATTGGTAACTGGTGGTTAGATCCAGGACAAGTGCTGTGTGGAAAGCACTGGGTAAGGGAGATTGGGTCTTCCTTGGAGTCTGGAAGATGAGTGAGTTCTTTGTTTGCACTCTTCACCCTGGCTCGCTGGGAGAGCTGGAGAAGCCTGACCTAGCCAAGACTGCCTCCCTCACATGCCACACACCAGCTGTGGTGCTGCCCTCACTCCCAGGGAACAGCACCATTCAGCATCCGAGGTGTGGTGGAAAGGCAGCACTTCTGTTAAGTCCCACTGCTGCAATGATCTCTGTAAAAGATGGAGCAGCTGCCGCTGTGCACATACCAGCACCCAGTTCTCCACGAGAAGACATTAAGCCCCTAGCAATATTCATCTGCTACATCGGAGTAATGAGCTGTAAAGTCAACATTAAAGGTTTAATTATTATTAATGCCTTGCAGAGTGGCTGGATTTAATTATCCTGTAGGCATCCCAAATGCATTTCCCTTTTTTTTTCATGTCTTTTCCCTACTGTCATGACCTCACCGAGTGTACTGGTGGCTCAATGGCAATGTTTGAAATCAGTTCCTCCACAGGGCAGCGTACACGAAATGAGAGAGGGCATGAGGACCGAGGACAGGCAGAGGGCAGAAAGGAAATGGCTGCAGAAAAACCCCCCTTAGTCTCCTTGGCTGGGCTGGGGAGGCTGGAATTTCAGAGTTCCTTTGTTTGCGGCCCCCTCGCCCCCCCCGCCCGCCCCCATAATAATAGCTAACATGCTCCTGTGCCCTAGACATGGACTAACTAGTTAATCTTATAAAGGGCTCTGAAGGTGAAAGGTACTGGGGCAGTGCTGGGCATCACCATTTCTGAGTGCTTCCTCACAGTGAGAACCAGGCCCTGACCCCTGGCTAAACTGCCTCTCAGCACCATCTCTGACTTTGATATTTTTGCCCTCCAAAATGTGTTTTGCATCTTAAAAAGGTTTACTTCCCCTCTCAGTTTTGCTCTGTCAGATGCTGATCTTGGCAGTGCAGTGGGGTTTAGTCATGAGTGGTGTCTCCCTCTCTCTCTGCCCTTCCCTCCAAAGGCTGCTGAAGAGCATGGCTGTCTAACCAGACACACTGCAGCCACTGAGGCTGCTCGCTCCCAGCCCTGTCCTCTGACCTCCGGGCCAGGGGGTAGTCAGCCCTGTCCAGGCTGCCCCAGGAACCATGGTGGGCTACATGCAGCCCAATTCCTACCCTGCTTCTGCTGTCTAAGAACCTGGACTTGTCCTTTCATGGTTCACATGCTAGAACACCTGCTCTTTCCTCTGTGCAGAGCTGGTACCAGCAGCCTTTCCAGACCTCTGTGAGGCATGCTGGTTTACAGGGGTGCCATGTGAGATAAGTTTGTCATTTCTAACTTTTCCCACTCCCCCACACCCCACCCTACCTGAGGAATAACCTGAGCATATATGAATTAACAAGCATATGGTAGGGTATAAACCATGTGCTAGGAGCTCTCCTTGGTCTCAGGACTGTCAGGCAAACACAGCACAGTCCTGTTCTGGGGCCTTGGTGGAATAGGTCTAATCCAGTGGGGAGTGAAGGACAAGAGCCTCCCAGGATGAGGAGAACACAGCTGGGATGCTGTCTGGTTTGGGGGAGAGAGAAAGGGCACAAGAACCTAGCAAAGACGGACAGTTCAGAATCACATGCTCCTTTGGAACAAGGATGCTCCCCACTGGCTGGACACAGACAGTGGGGAGGAGTGCCAAAGGCTGTGTCTGGAAGCTGTGCCGATGTCGGTGTGGAAAGCCCCGGGTTCCAAGGTACCCCTCTCTGAGGGCAGTAGGTAGGTAGGTAAGCAACAAGGTGGTAAGGTCAGCTCTGCATTTGGGCTTGTAACCTCACACTGAGGACCTGCTGGAGGAGGTTTGCAATGGTTTAGGTAGGAGAGATGAAGAGCGGAAGCGTGCGCAGGATTTCTTGGTGAGAATTTAGAAGTGGCATCAACAGGATTTGAGGATGAACACTGAGACTGAGGGAACAGGTGGGCTCAGGAAAAACAGAGGGTGCTTGTTCTCTGGTGGGTCGGAAATTAGGGGGTGGGGGCTTGAGAGACAGACAGTGACTTCATTGAGTTGTGGCACCTTGAGGCAGTTAGATTGATATAAGTCCGGTAAACCAGTGGTCATTGGCACCAATTCAATGCCAATAGGAATCCCAAATTTGGGGTGCAATGAAGAAGGAAACTTTATTCAGTTGTGATACAGCACAGCTGTGAAAATAGCAACGTTGTAAGGTAGCCCTCTGGCCAGGACGCTCTCCAGCTAGAGGGCTCTGCTCCGCTCAGTGGTTTGCTCCACTCTGCTCTGAGACATCTTTGGTGTTTCATTCAACCAGGGAGCCACAGTCTTCTGTGGAAAGGGAAAGTGTGGGAGCTGACTTATATAGACAAGAGTCCTTACCCCTAGTCCCTGATTGGCCCATCTTCATGCAAATGAGGACTCCAAATCCTCAAAATTTGATTGGTCCAAATGGCACTGTGCTGATTGGTCAGAATAGAGTTGCTTGGCTGAAGCCATACAGCTCTAATTCACTGGGAAAGCCTCAGTCCTCTTGGTTGAAATAGGATTCCTGGGACTCCTTTACAAGGGCTGGCTCAGATGCAGAAACACCGTGCAGGCAGGCAGTTCAAGTGCAGGCTGCTCCCTGAAGTGCAGTTTACCTGGGAGGCCTCTATTCAGAAGTAGCTGCTCTGCTCTGTTTTTTAAAATTTGAGTGCAGTTAGCCACAGTGCTTCTTTCTAGTAAGTGTCTTTTTTTTTTCTGGGTTCACAGTCCACTGCTCAGAAGAGAAGTTGGAAGCACAGAGAATTTAGAGTCTCCATGTAGAAGCAGATAGAGACAGGGACTGTGAAAGAGGTCGTGCTGGCCCGGGAGGCCCGGGGACACAATGCTCAGACAGGTTCGGCTATGCCCACCCTGGACAATCAATGAAAGAGGTGGAGTCCTCCAAACATCAGGAGTGTGTCCTCCCAGGAACAGGGAAGACATACTACTCCAGAGCACCAGCCCTGCCATAAGGCAGTGCCCGTATCTCTCTTCACTGCACCCAGCCTCGCTGGGCAAGTCAGGCCAGGATTGTACAAAATGCAAGTAAGTGGTGCCTACAAGTGTCCTCTGTATCAACAGAGCTAGTAAGCTGGTGGTGAGCAGGCCAGAGTGGCCATGCCAGTGTGTCCTCCATTTGGGGTGAGGGGAGGTGCCTGTGTTGAAATGGCATGAAAGTGCATAGAGGGAGGCCAAGCATTTAAACAAAGTACACACTGGCCATTTCTACTCACCCTTGTACACAGTGAAGAAAGGACCAAAGAGCTTCAGAGTTGATGTCTCTTACAATAAATACTGGCCCTCTTAGTCTGGGGACCAAAGAAAATGGAGTCTGTCTGTGACAAAGTGACGTTTTCTTTTGTGCACCTAGTTGAGGCCAGTTTTTAAGATTAACAGTAAGTTCTTTTCTTCAACACATCTTATCTCAATGGATCTATCAACTTCTCCATGTGGTCACTGGTGAAAATACTGCAATCACAGAAATAAACGTTATATTTAAGTTTTAAAGTTGTGATGCGCCGAGTTCAAATAGAACAAGAAAGATACTCTGTCATTTTGTAAATTTAGCCTGAGGGCTGCAGCAGGCTTTCTTAGCCTCAGTGCCATGGACGTTCTGGGCCAGGTAATGCTGGGGAAAGGGGTATTGTGCATTGTAGGCTGTTTAGCAGCATCCCTGGTCTCTACACATTAGATGCCAATAGCACCTATTTCCCAGTTGTGACAACCAAAACTGTCTTCGTACATTGCCAGATGACCTCTAGGGGGCAAAATTGTCCCTGATTTGGAACCCCCAGGCTGGGGACTGACTGGCTCTTATGTGGCCCCAGCCTCTTCTATTCTTTTCTGATCACAGTACTTGGGTTGTAAGTAGCACTTTGCCCGGCTCTCTAAAACTGGGGCCTGTGCCAGTCTACTGTGCATGCAGAGCCAAGCCTGCCAGGAGGAGTGTTGCTGGAAGCAAACTGGTGTTTTCCTCATTGAGTTCTGCAAATCCTCATGTGTTCCATTTAGTTGGTTAGTGGTGCTGTTTGGCAGTTTGGCAGCAGGTTCCCTCAGCTCCTGTCGTTGCCATTGCTGACACACAGACGTGGGAGGCAGAGGTGCAGCAGGCTAGTAAATCCTCCACACCGAGCTCCCCATGCACTCCTGCCTCGGGCTTTTGTGCCTGTATTGATTGATTCAAAGACTAAAGAAATCCTTGGCATGGGCAGTCCTGGGGAGAAAATGCACCATTGTTAGGAAAATCATTGAGTTTTGACACAGGAACAATAGAAAGATTTTTGTTTGATTTTCTGCTTGCATAGAATTGACCTTTGGCAAAGCTTACTCAGTTGAACCGGTGTTGGCCACCGGTAAACAAGAGGAAGAGAAACCCAGGTGGCACTGGCCTTTATGAAACAGTGGAGGAGCCAAGGACATGGATGATGACATCAAGTTTCAGAGCAGTTGAACAACTTACCGCATAAGATGGCCAAGAATTCTGTCTGGGTTCAGAGCTAGTCACTGTTGTAGACCAAAGACAGCAGATCACTTTCAGAAGGGTTACTAACCTTTGACAGGGTAACAGGAACACCCCATGACAGTAAGGGGATAGTATTTTATGCTGTTCATATTGTCCTTCAGGATCAGACTGCTGTAGGCATCAAAAAATTATGAGTCATGGTTGAGGAGGTCTGTGACTGCTGGGACTTGTTAGAACTTACGAAACATTGAGGACCACAGTACCAGGGTGGCCTCCACCTTCCACGGCTGGGCTATCCCTGGGACTGCATGTCACAGGCGTGTACCACGAGTGGGAAGGACACAATAGTCTGTGCAAGTCTCTTGCCTTCAACTTGAAACCTCCTTGAGGCGTGTTCTGAGTTGCTGGGACGTTTCTGAGATAAGAATTTTGTTGGAAAATAATTGTTGGAATTCTGGCAGATAGAAATAGCTCCCATTGGAGATAGATCAAGTCAGCACAGAGAGGTGGATGAGAAAATTCTGGAGTCAGAGCCCTAGGTGGAGATTCTGCCCTAATTAACAGGTGTGGGGCTTCAGGCCAGTTACCTTCTCTCCCTCCATGCCTCAGTGTCCTGACCTGTAAATGAAGATCATTTAGCTCCTGCTTCAGAGACTTTTTCCGCACAGAGTGAGGTGGTGCGTGCCAAGGCCAAGGACAGTACCTGGCCCCTCACACACATGATTGGAGAGGGAATGACATCATGGGCGCCTCTAGTGGACCCTGTTGTCCAGGCAGGGTCATGGAGTTGCATGTTCCTGGAACAGGGGGTCTGTTCCTTTGAAACACCCCCCACTCGAGGGCATTCTGCACGTGCCCCGGACACGGAGCCCATGCTCCAGGCAGCCCAGGCAGCAGAAAGGCCACATTGAGTAACCCGCCTTGTGTTTTGCTTTCAGAATCCTTCCCAGCTTCCCTGTGGCAAAGCGCTCTACAGTTACGAGGGGAAGGAGCCTGGTGACCTCAAGTTCAACAAGGGAGACGTCATCATCCTGAGGCGCAGGGTGGACGAGCACTGGTTCCACGGGGAGCTGCGCGGCGCCCACGGCTTCCTGCCCGCCAGCTATGTGCAGTGTCTCCGGCCCCTGCCACCCGCCCCTCCCCAGGGCAAAGCCCTGTATGACTTTGAGATGAAGGACCGAGACCAGGACCAGGACTGCCTGACCTTCACCAAGGTAAGCTGGCCTCTGGGCACAGCCCTCGCACAGCAATTCCTCCCTCAGAGCCCACACCTTCCCCCTTGAATCCTGCTTCCTCCCAGGGTCTGAGTCCCACTGGGCCTCCTAGTGGCAGAGGAATCTGTTTGTCTCCCAAGGAGGTTTCGTTGTCTGGAATGAGATGGCACACAGCCTGACACATGGCTGTACCAGGAGCGACAGGGCGCTCTTGGAGCAGGACCCTTCCTCGCCTGAGTGATGTCTACGTGGTGACTCTGGTGGAGGGAATGAAGTCTTTTCGGGGCTCACAGACCCTTGGAGAGGCTCACCAGGGAAGCTGCAGAGATCCCTTCCAGGTCGCAGGGCTGGGTGGCTGGGCCCAGAAACCAGCACGTCACCCTCCCATCTTCTGGAGCACCAGGCAGAGGGTGGGCAGGTGTGCTCAGGTCCCAGTCTTGCCAAGAGGGGCCCTGGTTAGGGACAAACTGACCAGTATTGACCAGTGGCATGGAGGAGAGTAAGTAAACAGCCTTGCAAACTGTACTAGTAAGCATCAGAGGACCAGGGCCACAGCCCTAGACCCTTCCCATCCATTCTCACCTCAGGCCTCCTTGTTTTCAGGGAGGCAGCAGGGAGCCCTGGAAAGTTCTGCTCATACTTGGAGGTTCCCGTGGATTTGTTACCTGTGCTGGGCTTTATCTTTACAACCACAAGTTCCGAGGGAAGTAGTCGGAGCCTGTTGTCCACTTAAGAAAAGTCCAAGCTGTAGAGAATTTTTACAATAGTTTGAGCCAAACTGAGGGCATATGCCAGGAGTAAGGTCTCAAATGCTTCACAGAATAACAGTTTGAGGCTTGTTTTATGCATTTGGAATTAAGGAGAGAACATAAGGAAGGTTACATGGAGGTGGGAGAAAGCGAGGCAGGAACTAGATTAAAGGATAGTTAACAAGAGTATGTGCTCTCTTGAGGGTGGTCACAGTTTATTCAAATGTGTGTTAACCTAGATGCACAGAATCAACTGACAGTGCTGGCTTAAGGCAAAGTAAAGCCTTTTAGTAAATTAAAGAAGTTATATGATTGGGGTATGATTTGCCCAGTTAGGAATTTATGATCAGATTACCCTGTGAGGTTACTTTCCACAGAAGCCCTTTTCTTCCCTCCCCCTCCCCCACCCCACATAAAGTTGTAAATAACAGAGCTGGGAATATAACTCATATCTCTGACTTGAAAGCCCACATTCTTTCCACTCCTGAGAGGACATTGGTGCCTGCTTGCCTATCTCTCTCTCTTCATCTGTATAACTTGGCTGTGGCACTGAGCAGTTTGTACGGCTGCTAGGGTACCACACACACCATTTTTGAGCAAAATTTGCATGTCCAATCCATGGCTGCGGTTTGTTTTATTCCATCCTTCAGCTTGACAGTGAATAATCTATTTTTCACTCTGGTGTTCTGAGGCTAATTCCAAGTGTCTTCTGGCTGATGCAGCCTCCCAGGAAGCCAGCATCCAGGGTCCTTCCCCACCACCCCCCTCCGCTAAAGCTCCCCTCTCCCTCTTTCTCTCAGTCTGAGGTGAGAATGGCAGGCATCCCAGTGTCAGGCAGACAGAAGCCCTGCCTTACTCCCTTCTCTGACCAATAGACTCTCCAGAGCTTCCCTAAAGATGAACCCTCTGGGAGCCCAGATGCTCTGTGCCATAACTTTTGACCAAGAGCAGGGACCCCAATGACCTCTCAGGGTCCACAGGGGCTCTTGCTAACCTTGTATCTGGGCTCCAGAATTTCATCAGTGAAGAGCTTCCTGAAAGGTACAGCTGCAGAGAGCCCCCCCGCCCCATCCCCACCTCTGCCCCCTCAGGGCCCTACCCTTGCCCCATCCTGCTTCTCCACTATAAGGTCCATTATTTCAGACTCTGCCCAGGACACTCAGCTTCGGGGTAAAGACCGTGGGACCCGAGGACAGAGGGGGCATTGTCTACTTCACAGAAATGTAGCAGGCCCACCCTGCTGGGAGCTGTGCAGGATCCCAAGGGTACAGACAAATTCACTGCTCCCCAGGAGCCTGAAGTCCAGTGGGAGAGACAGGGAACAGCAGTCTGGGACTAGTGCTCAGAAGATAGTTTCAGAGAATAAAATGAGACACTGGTCACCCAGGAGGCATACCTGTATGTAGTAAGGCCTCTAAATATTCAGGGATAGAATTTAATATTTGATACTTAAAGAAGCACAAGGTAGTCCTCATGGGTAAAACTAGAACTCTCTTAGGCTTCCTTAGAGTTATTCTGTGGTTGGTGTTGTTTTTCCTTTGAATTATGTTGCGGGGGGGAGTTGTTTTGTGCTGGTCTCAGTCTATCAAAATCAATGTTGTGGCTGAAGCAGCCCTTGTGTTTCTTACTATTATTATAAGACATCATTCAGCAGTAACCATCAGAAAACTTTGGAAAGACAAGGTTTGTTACATACAGTGAGGTTTAGATGAGACTGAGTGCATGGGCCTGGGGTCTGCTCTTATTCAGGTCAAGGGTTGGGGCCTAGGTTTCCAGGGCTCACTCATTGTTTTTTTTTAAAAAAATCTGTATTGTTGAAAGTATTACAGACATCCGCCGCCCCCCCCCCCCCCCCACCCCCCACCCCCCCGTTGTTCCCCTCTACCTAGTTCCCACTCCTCTCCAGGTCAACAGCACTATTGTCTGCGTTCATAGGTAATGCATATATGCATATAAATTCTTTGGTTAATCTCTTCCTTTCCCCTTCCCTTTGAGATTCCTTAGTCTGTTCATGTTTTCATGACTATGATTCTATTTGATTCATCAGTTTATTTTGTTCATTAGATTCCTTGTTTGTTTATTTTGATTTTTAGATTCAATTGTTAATGGATATGTATTTATTTCCATTTTATTCTTATTTTTTATCTTTTTCATCTTTTTAAAAAATAAATAAATCTTTATTGAAAGTATTACATATGTCCCCTTCTAAGCTGCTTCCACCCCCCAACACACCTTTCTACCTGCCCCAGGCCTTCACCACCTTATAGTCTGTGTCCGTGGGGTATGCATACTAGTATATGTCCATGAGTTATTTGGTTGATCTCTTCCCACCCACCCACCCACACTCCCATGCCTTCTCTCTGAGATTCCACAGTCTATTCCATGTTTCTGTCTCTAGATCTATTTTGTTCATCATTATTTTGTTCATTAGAGTCCACATATGAGAGAGATCATGTGATACTTGTCTTTCTCTGACTGGCTTATTTCACTTAGTATAATACTCTCCAGGTCCATCCATGCTGTCTCAAAGGTAAGAGATCCTTCTTTCTTACTGCTGCATAGAATTCCATTGTATATATGTACCAAAGCTTTTTTATCCACTCATCTACTGATGGGCACCTGGGCTGTTTCCAGATCTTAGCTATTGTAAATTGTGCTGCTATGAACATAGTTATGCATACATTCATTATGATTGGTGTTTCAGATTTCTTAAGATATATTCCTAGAAGAGGGATCACTAGGACAAATGGCAGTCCCATATTTAATTTTTTGAGGAAATTCCATACTGTTTTCCATAGTGGCTATACCAGTCTGCATTCCTGTCATCAGTGTACTAGGGTTCCTTTTTCTCCGCATCCTCACCAGCACTTGTCATTTGTTGATTTGTTGATGGTAGCCATTCTGACAGGGGTGAGGTGATAGCTCATTGTCATTTTAATTTGCATTAATTTAATGATCAGTGACTTTGAGCATTGTTTCATATGTCTCTTGGTCATCTGTATGTCCACTTTCAAGAAGTATCTTTTTAGGTCTTTTGCCCATTTTTTAATTGAATTGTTTGTCTTCCTTTTGTTAAGTTGTATGAGTTCCTTATATATTTTGGATATTAACCCTTTATCAGATATATCATTGACAAATATGTTCTCCCATACAGTGGGCTTCCTTTTTGTTTTGATGATGGTTTCTTTCGCTGTGCAGAAGCTTTTTATCTTTATGTAGTCCCATTTGTTTATTTTCCCCTTAATTCCCTTTGCCCTAGGAAATGTATCAGCAAATATATTGCTATGAGATATGTCTGAGATTTTGCTGCTTATGGTTTCTTCTAGTATTTTTATGGTTTCACGACTTACATTTAAGTCTTTTATCCATTTTGAGTTTATTTTTGTGTATGGTGTAGGTTGGTGGTCTAGTTTCATTTTTTTGCATGTATCTGTCTAAATTTCCCAGCACCATTATTGAAGAGACTGTCTTGACCCCATTGTATGTTCTTGCCTTCTTTGTCAAATATTAATTGAGCATAATGGCTTGGGTCAATTTCTGGGATCTCTGTTCTGTTCCATTGATTTATATGCCTGTTCTTGTGTCAGTACCAGGCTGTTTTGATTATGGTGGCTTTGTAGTATAATTTGATATCCAGTATTGTGATTCTTCTAACTTTGTTCTTCATTCTCAAGATTGCTGCAGCTATTTGGGGTCTTTTTTTGCTCCATATAAATTTTTTGAGTATTTGTTCTACAGCTGTGAAATATGCTGTTGGTATTTTAATGGGGATTGCATTGAATCTGTAGATTGCTTTGGGTAATATGGACATTTTAATGATGTTGATTCTACCAATCCATGAACCCTGTATATTCTTCCACTTGTTTATATCTTATTCTATCTCTTTTTTCAATGTCCTATAATTTTCTGAGTACAGGTCTTTTGCCTCATTAGTTAAGTCTATTTCTAAGTATCTTAATTTTCTTGTTGCCATGGTAAGTGGGGTTATTTTTTAGTTTCTCTTTCTGAGAATTCATTATTGGTGTATAAAAATGCCATTGATTTCTGGGTGTTAATTTTGTATCCTGCTACATTGCTAAATTCAGTTATTAAATCTAGTAGTTTTTTGATGGACTATTTACGGTTTTGTATGTACAATATCATGTCATCTGTGAATAATGGGAGTTTTACTTCCTCCTTTTTCACTTTGGATGCCTTTTGTTTTTCTTCTTGTCTGATTGCTGTGGTTATGACTCCCAATAGTATGTTG